>NC_133450.1:13857374-15264249 GCF_048565385.1 Saimiri boliviensis | reverse complement strand
GTGATCCTCCCACTGTAGACGCAGGACATGACATCCTGCTTTTTTTTTTTTCTTTTTGGTAGACATGTGGTCTCACCATGCTGCTCAAACTCCTGGGCTCACAAGATCCTCCCACTTTGACCTCCCAAAGTGTTGGGATTACAGGCATGAGCCACTGAACACAGCCTATTCCTCTTTTAAAATCTTTGAAACTGTTTTTCAAAGTTAGTTTGTTATATTATTAATATTTGCAAAGTTTATTTTTTTTTTGAGACAGGCCCTTGCTCTGTCGCGTAAGGCTAGAATGCAAGCGGCAACATAATGGCTCACTTAAGCCTCATCCTCCCAGGCTAAAGTGACCCTCCTATCCCGACCTCTTGAATAGCTGGGACTACAGGTGCACACCACCACACACAGCCAGTTTTTGTATTTTTTGGCAAAGATGTTTTTTTTTTCATGTTGCCCAGACTGGTCTCAAACTCCTAGGCTCAAGCTGTCAGTCCGCTATGGCCTCCCAAAGTGTTGGGATTATAGGCATGAGCCACCATGCCCAGCCTGCAAAGTATGAGATAATCACAAAAAACAAATAATTTATTGGTCACACATTTCCAGTAATTAAGAGTCACTTAATTAGTTCTATCCACAAAAGTGGCATTTTGACTCTCTAAGATACAGTGGTACTTTAACATATACTATGCTCATGGTATGGAATTCAATAAAAAGTGAATCTGTTTTAGATCCTCCAGGCAAGAGTTTTAATTCAGAACCAAAGGATTTATAGTAGTAGTTTCCGGGGACTGGGAGAGGCAGAGGACAGTGAGGGCTGGGTGGGGGTGGATATAAAGAGATATAAGCTTCGGTTACATAGGATGAATAAATTCAGAAGATCGAATGTATAGCATGTTGACTATGGTTAATAATACTGTTACTGTATGGTACACCTGAAATTTGCTAAGAGAGTGGAACTTAAATGTTCTCAGCACGCCTGCGCATGCACGCGCGCACACACACACACACAAAATGGTAACTATGTGAAGTGACAAACATCATTTAGCTTGATTGTGGAAATCATTTCACAGTGTATATATCAAAACATTACACTGTATATCTTCAGTATATACAATTTTTAATGTCAAGTATACCTCAATAAAGTTGAGGGGAAAAAAAAGAATTTCAATAAAATAAAGTAGGCTTACAGAAAAGTCTACAATGCTTCAAATATTAGCTCAGATCTTCTTTGATTTCCTATGATCAAATATAATTTAAACTCTGCTTCTAATAAAACTCTAAAATATTGTATAGGTACTACAAATCTATAATTTGCTAGAAATTGTTACCTGGCATTCTGTAAAAAAGTCTTTTCCCATTTCCATCATTTGTCTGTAAATATCTACTGTCTGAGGACCAGTCCAGATGAGTGATGAAACTAAGGGATCCCAAACACTCGCCAACTTTTTTATAACGCTGAGTAACTCCATAAATATCAACTGAGCTGTCGTTGCATCCAACAGCAAGGTAAGTTCCATCTGGTGAATATTTTAACTCGTGAATTGCCTCCTTCCTATCTTTAATATGTACAACTTCCGTCATATCTCTGTTAAAAAGAAAAAATGAGACTATATGAACAGAAGTCACAACAGAATTAATTCAGTTTCAAACATGTCTAAATTGACTGTGAGGCTGTATCAAATGCTTATAAACTATAAAATAAACATAAATAACACAAGTAGTAGTTCAGGAACAATATGTTGCTGAACAGAATACATGGAAACAATATATGCCAGAAGTACATGAAAATGCTGAATTTCAGTTTCTAAATTACTTTAAATACTTTAGAGATCCACACTAAATTTCTGGAATTAATAAAGAATAAAGAAAGTAACAGATTTTTATGCTAAAAGAAGTTCTTTATAAATATGGAGTTTATGAAAAATGTTTAATTTAAACATTTTATTTTTCAAACAATTTTTTGTAAGGAGCTAAATGTGCAAAATTACATTCAGAAAATAAGAATGAATTCATCTATACTACTTCAGCAATACATTTAAATATATATCTTTATATAGCTACCACTAGTTATTTTTATTTCAACCTCTTTGACCTTTTTTTTTTTTTTTTTTTTTTTTTTTGAGGCATAGTCTTGCTGTGTTGCCCAGGCTGGAGTGCAGTGGCACAGTCTTGACTCAGTGCAATCTCAGCCTCCCTCCCAGGTTCAAGCAATTCTCACCTCATGCCTCGGCCTCCTGAGTAGTTAGGATTACAGGTACGTGCCACCATGCCTGGCTAATTTTTTTGACCTTTTAAAATAAAACACAGATTCCTCCCTTAGGGACCATGTTGACCAGTGAAGTGGAACTTTTTTCCAATGACTTTTTATTGAGTATCCAAAAAAATACAGATATTAGTAACAGCCAAAAAATGGATAAATGCGTAGTAAAACACTGCTGAGTTTCTGAAGTTGTGAAATTTGTGGGTGGGAGGAAGAGAAGCAGAGGGAAGGAGAAAAAGTAGGAAGAAGTTAAAATTCTTATTTCTAGTCAGTGTCAGAGACTTTTCTTCACATAAATTTTGCCTTCATTGATTTCTGTTACATGTGAGAGAATTAACCTTCAGTTGTATTTGAGTCATTATATAGCTGTGGACCTGTTATAGTACTTAGTGATTACCCTAACCAATGTAGTGTTAGAAATAAAAATAGAAAAAGGAGCCTTAAGATAAATGATTGTATTATTTGAAGCTTCTGTACTTTTAAGTTTCCCTAGTCAACATCACTTTTGCCTCTGCCTCTGCATTTCCCACTGCATTTCCCACTGCAGTTAACGTTAAATCCACATACCTTATTGCCCTTTGCTCCATATCCATCCATCCATCCATCCCTCTTCCCTAGATGGAACGAGATTTTTAAGAATAGTCTAAGGCACTATTTGGCAGCTTTTACTTTTCATGGCTCCTTTATTTAAAATTTTATAATCTTCTTCATAACCTTTATTAAAATGCTTCTGGAAAATTATTCTGAAGTATTCTAGTACTTTTTTTACAGCATTTTTGTTCTAGAGACTTAACTGCTCCCAATTAATAAGAGAAGAATGGCTTATGTCCATGTTATCTTGTCCAAGATAACATGGACATAAGCCATTCTTCTCTTTTTTTTTGAGACAGAGTCTCACTCCATCACTAGGCGCCAGGCTGAAGTGCAGTGGCATGATCTCGGCTCACCACAACCTCCACCTCCCAGGTTCAAGCAATTCTCCCGCCTCAGCCTCCTGAGTAGCCGGGATTACAGGCACGTGACACCGTGCCCAGCTAATTTTTTTTTTTTTTTTTGTATTTTTAGTAGAGACCAAGTTTCACCATGTTGACCAGGATGGTCTCGACCTGTTGACCTTGTGATCCACCCACCTCGGCCTCCCAAAGTGCTGGGATTACAGGCGTGAGCCACCGCGCCCAGCCACCATTCTTCTCTTATTAATTGGGAGCATTTTCTGTTAACATGCCCGCTGCCCATCAACACACACACACACACACACACACACACACACACACACAGAGAGAGAGAGAGAGAGAGCGAGAGAGAGAGAGAGAGAACACAGATTCTAGTTGACTGATTTTTTTACAATATGAATAATATCGCTATGTCAATATTATGAATTATATGACTACTCTCTCACGTGAAGAGTTTCTCTGACAAATTTAAAGGAAAGATGGCAACTATTAGATAAAAATCTGTTAATTTATTTAAAACATTCTGAAGTAAGTCTTCTAGGAGACTAATATATGATCATCATGGTTTCTTTTAAGAAGCAGAGGGAGGCAAAAGCCTGGGAATACTCATACATGAACAGTTCTTAATATATCACAAAGTAAAGGTAGAGAGCTGATCATAGCATACAACAGAAGAATAATTTCTAGCTGAGGGATTCTGGAGAGACATATCAAAGGAAGTGGAGTAGACAGCTATGATGTCTACATTTTACTCTGAGGAACGAATGAGATTTAGATCAGCAGAAGACAGGAACTGGAGGTAAAGGACACATATTTCAGCTGAGACAACAGTATGTGAAAGAGCTGATGGCAAGAGAAAGTATTCAAGTTCAGCTTGTAACGGATACTGTAGTTAAATGGACATAAGCAAGGGGGCTTTGGTATGAACTCAGTCTGTTGAGAGAGGTTGGGGGAAAATCATGAAGTGGGTGCCTCACATGTCTTGTTAAGATTTTCGGCCTTAATTTGTGAGGTGAAGCTAGGATAAGACTTACCAGTCACATCACTGATTTGGTTCCAAGGTAAAAAAACAAATTAAAGGAGCATAGTAATAGGATCAAGACCAATTACAAGGTTACTGCAGATGATGGTTTCTCAGACTTCAAAAAAAAGTGAGCTTCTTTAAAATACAATGTTATATTCCATACTATGATAGGATATAATACATACTACAGGTTAAAAATATAATTCTAATCTTATTCACAAACCTCAATTAACATCTTCCTAGAAAATTCATTAGGAAAGCAAAATCAACAGGATATGGTAGTGATGGATTACAGACAGTTGTTCAGGAGAAAGAGGTATCATGGACAATGCCTAAGTTTTTGGCTTGCCCAGGAATATGGACAATGGTGCCATTCATTAGGACCTCTATGCATATAAATCTAAAAGAAGTGTATAAATTCCTGAACACATACACCCTCCAAAGACTGAACCAGAAGAAGTTGAATCCCTGAATAGACCAATAATTTCTAAAATTTAGACAGTAATCAATAGCCTACCAACCAAAGAAAGCTCAGGACCAGATGAATTTACAACTGAATTCTACTAGAAATACAAAGGGGAGCAGATATGCTTTCTTCTGAAAGTATTCTAACAATTGAAAAGAAGGGACTCCTCCCTAACTCATTTTATGAGGCCAACATCATCTTGATACCAAAACCTAACAGAGAGGCAACAAAAAATTCAGACTGATATCCCTGATGAATAGCAATACAAAAATCCTCAATAAAATACTGGCACACTGAATCTGGTAGCACATCAAAAAGCTTATCCACCATAATCAAGTGGGCTTCATCCCAGAGATGCAAGGCTGGATCAACAAATGCAAATTAGTAAATGTTAATTAATCACATAAATAGATCTAAAGACAAAGACCACATGATCATCTCAATAGATGCAGAAAAGGCCTTTGATAAAATTCAACATCCCTTCACATTAAAAACTCTCAGTAAACTAGGTATTGAAGGAACATACCTCAAAATAATAAGCTGTTTATGACAAACCCACAGCCAGTATCATACTGAATGTGCAAAAGCTGGAAACATTCCCCTTGAAAACTGGCACAAGACAAGCATGTCCTCTCCTCATCACTCCTATTCAACACAGTATTGAAGCTCTGGCCACGACAATCAGGCAAGATAAAGAAATCAAGCATATTCAAATAGGCAGAGAGGAATTCAGATTGTCTTTGTTTGCAGATGACATGATCCTATATCTAGAAAACTCCATTGTCTCAGACCAAAAGGTTCTTAAGCTGATAAGCAACTTCAGCAAAATCTCAGAATACAAAATCAATGTGTAAAAGTCACAAGCATTTCTGTACACCAACAACAGGCAAGGAGAGAGCCGAATCATGAATGAACTCCCATTCACAATTGCTACAAAGAGAATAAAATACCTAGGAATACAGCTAATAAGGGAAATGAAGGATCTCTTTAAGGAGAGCTACAAATCACTGCTCAAGGAAATACGAGGACACAAAGAAACGAAAATATTCCATGCTCCTGGATAGGAAGAATCAGTATTGTAAAAATGGCCATGCTGCCCAAAGTAATTTATAGATTCAGTACTATTCTCATTAAACTACCACTGACATTCTTCAAAGAATTGGAAAAAAAAAAAACTATTTAAGAATTCATATAGAACCAAAAAAAGAGCCTGTATAGCCTAAACAAAAAGAACAAGGCTAGAGGGATCATGCTACTGGACCTCAAACTATACTACAAGGCTACAGTAACCAAAACAGCATGGTACTGGTACAAAACAGATACAAAGACCAATGGAACAGAATAGAGAACTCAGAAATAAGACCACACATCTACAACCACCTGATTTTCAACAAACCTGACAAAAAGAAGCAATGGGGAAAGATATCCTATTCAATAAATGGTGGTGGGAAAACTGGCTAGCCATATGCAGAAAACTGAAACTGAACCCCTTAAGCTAGGATAAGAGGATAATGGCTAGCCTTATACAAAGCTTACAGGTTCCTTACATGTTATACAAAAATTAACTCAAGATGGATTAAACACTTAACACCCAAAATTATAAATGCCCGAGAAGAAAATCTAGGCAATACGATTCAGGACATAGGCATGGGCAAAGATTTCATGATGAAATCACTAAAAGCAACTGCAACGAAAGTGAAAATTGACAAATGGGATCTAATTAAACTAAAGAGCTTCTGTGCAATAAAAGAAACTATCATGAAGGTGAAGAGGCAACCTACAGAGTGGGAAAAAATTTTTGCTTTGCAATCTACCCATCTGACAGAGGTCTAATATCCAGAATCAACAAGGAACTTAAACAAATTTACAAGAAAAAAACAACCCAATTAAAAAGTGGGCAAAGGACATGAGCAGACACTTCTCAAAAGATGGCATTTACACGGCCAACAAACATATGAAAAAAAGCTCAACATCACTGATCATTAGAGAAATGCAAATCAAAACCACATTGAGATGCCATCTCATGTCAGTCAGAATGACAATTATTAAAAAGCCAGGAAACAACAGATGCTGGTGAGGTTGAGGAGAAATAGGAACACTTTTACACTGTTGGTGGGAATGTGAATTAGTTCAACCACTGTGGAAGATGGTGTGGCAATTCCTCAAAGATCTAGACCCAGAAACATCATTTGTCCTAGCAATCCCATTACTGGGTATATATGCTAAGAAATATAAATCATTCTATTACAAAGATACATGCATGTATAATGTTCATTGCAGCATTATTCTCAATAACAAAGACATGGAATCAACTCAAATGCCCATCAATGATAGACTAAAGAAAATGAGGTACATGGAATACTATGCAGCCATAAAAAGAAATGAGATCATGTCCTTTGCAGGAACATGGATGGAGCAGGAAGCCATTATCCTCAGCAAACTAATGCAGGAAAAAAAAAAAAACCCAACAACAAACATCCCACGTTCTCATTTAGAAGTAGGAGCTAACAATGAGAACATATGGGCATAGGGAGGGAAACCACACACACTGAGGCCTTTCAGGAGGTGGGGTAGGGGGAGGGAGAGCACTAGGGAAAACAGCTAATGCATACTGAGCTCAACCTATGTATGCCTAGTGTTCCAATACTGGAACACTAAGCTTGTGGGAGTTATTTACATTCTACTGCTCAAGGCCATTGCCAAGGTCTGATTTTTTATTTAAAAAATTTGCAGTCTCCGGCATAAATGGGTTAATAACTAGGTGATGGGTTGACAGGTGCGGCAAACCACCATGGCACACATTCACCTATGTAACAAACCTACACATCCTGCATATGTACCTTGCAACTTAAAAAAATATTAAAATAAAAAAATACCTTCATAAGAGCTAAGAAAACCAGGTGAGTGAAGATAGAATCTCTGTGTAACACAGCTATAAGAAAAGACATATTGGAAGAAGGAGGGAAGGACTGTTTTACATACTCATGTCACCCCTTCCCTCAAGTCACCTAAGAGTCCATCAATGTATGAATGAAGAAATAGATATACCATTCATTCTTAAAAAGGAAGAAAATTAGCAGGGCACAGTGGCTCATGCCTGTAATCCCAGCACTCTGGGAAGCTGCAGCAGGAGGACTGCTTGAGGCCAGGAGTTTGAGACAAGCCTGGCTAACATAGTAAGGTCCAGTCTCAACAAAAATTTTATAAAAGTAAAAAAATACTGTCATTTGCTACAACATGGATGATCCTGGTGTACATTGTGCTAAGTGAAATAAACCAGGCAGAGAAAGACAGATACTCCATGATCTTACTTATATGTGGAATCTAAAAAAGTCAAACATAGCAGAGAGCAGATTCGTGGTTAACGAGGATTAGGAGCGCAGGTGGGAAATGGGGAAATGTTGGACAAACAGTACAAAGTTTCAGAATGAGTGAATTAAGTTCTGAAGACATACTGCACGGTATGGTGATTAGAGTTAATAATGTATGATATAGTTGAAAATCGCTAAGACACATCTAAATGTTCTCACCCCCAAAAGTGGTAAGTATGTGAGGTGATGGATATGTTAACTAGCTTGATATAATCATTTCACAAAGTATATGTATAACCAAAGTCTCATGTTGTACATCATAAATATATACAGTTTTTATTTGTCAAGTATGCCTTAACGAAACTGGGTGGGGGGCACAAAAATAAACTTTTTTTTTTTTTTTGAGACGGAGTTTCGCTCGTTACCCAGGCTAGAGTACAATGGCGCAATCTGGGTTCACCACAACCTCCGCCTCCTGGGTTCAGGGAATTCTCCTGCCTCAGCCTCCTGAGTAGCTGGGATTACAGGCACATGCCACCACGCTGAGCTAATTTTTTGTATTTTTTTTAGTAGAGACGGGGTTTCACCATGTTGACCAGGATGGTCTCGATCTCTTGACCTCGTGATCCACCCGCCTCGGCCTCCCAAAGTGCTGGGATTACAGGCGTGAGCCACCGTGCCTGGCCCAAAAATAAACTTTTTAAAAAGGCAAACTGGTTACAAAATAATTTTAAAATTGTTAACAGTTTTTATTATGAAGAAAATATGTTTTAAGAAGATATCGTGGCTTTACCCGAACACACCACCTTATACACTAATAGAATCATCATGTGAGATTCTAAGTTATTCTATTTTCTTCAAATTATAACATAATACCCCCTCTTGTGTGGGTATTTTAATATGTTATGTTTAGTAATGAATCCTGCTTTACCATATGGAGAATACAAAGCAAATCAAGAAGAACAGTGACTGGGTAAATTTACATGGATTAAGAATACCATTTTGTGAGTTGGAATTTTGTGCTTCACCTACAAAGGCAGTTAATAATCAGAATAACCCTTTCGGTACTATTAGTGATGTTGGATTCAGGTGCTAAAATACAGCCTTATTAGGAATAAAAACTTTTTCATCCAATCTACTGCATTCAATAACTGAAAGGGCAAGTAAATACATAACTAAAAAAAATCACTATTTTTGAATGCATATGAGCTATATGATAGGAATTCTTAGATGTTTTACATGCATCTTAAATTCTTGTAAAACTTCTGTAAGTGAGCACTCCAATTCCAGTACTTCCAATACTTTCAGTTCTTACAGACAAGAAAAAATGAAGCTGATAATATTATAATTCATAAGTAATGACCAGGTGTTTCTATTTATGATTTATAATTTGCAAAACTGAAGAGCAACCTCCAAAGAAATTAAACAACCAAGCGAAAAAGAACAGATGTTTAAATTTATATGATGATAGTCACAGAAATTCTAGAATCAATGATCAAATCAGTGCCCAAATTTTAATAGTATGGATAGCCCAACAGGGAGGTTTCATAGTCTTTCATTTCTGTTTAAGAAGCTGTTTTACAATCATTAGAGCGAATCGGCAACCAACAGAATGGGGAAAAATTTTTGCAATCTACCCATCTGACAGAGGGCTAATATCCAGAATCTATAAAGGACTAAAGCAGATAGGCAAGAAAAAAACAAACTCATTGAAAAGTGGGCAAATGATATGAACAGACAGTTTTCAAAAGAAGACATATATGAGGCCAACAAACACATGAAAAAATGCTTGTCATCACTGGCCATTAGAGAAATGCAAATCAAAACCACATTGAGATACCATCTCATGTCAGTTAGAACGGCAATCATTAAAAAATCTGGAGACAACAGATGCTAGAGAGGATATGAAAAAACAGGAACACTTTTACACTGTTGGTGGGAGTGTAAATGAGTTCAATCATTATGGAAGACAGTGTGGTGATTCTTCAAGGATCTAGAAATAGAAATTCCATTCGACCCAGCAATCCCATTACTGGGTATATACCCAAAGGATTAGAAATCTTTTTGTTATAAAAACACATGAACACCTATGTTTGTTGCGGCACTGTTTACGATAGCAAAGTCCTGGAATCAACTCAAATGCCCATCGATGATAGACTGGATAGGGAAAATGTGGCACACATACACCATGGAATACTATGCAACCATAAAAAATGATGAGTTCATGACCTTTATAGAGGCATGGATGAATCTAGAAACCATCATTCTCAGCAAACTGACACAAAAACAGAAAATCAAACACCACATGTTTTCACTCATAGGCAGGTGATAAACAATGAGAACACTTGAGCACAGGGAAGGGAACAACACTCACTGGGCTAGGTGGGGAGGCAGAAGGGAGGGGAGGGGAGGGACGGGGGGTGGGGCAGATGGGGAGGGATAACACTGGGCGAAATGCCAGATGTAGGTGATGGGGTTGGTGGGGGCAGGGATGTGGCATGTGGCATGTATGTACTTATGCAACAATCCTGCAGGATGCAGGACGTGGACATGTACCCCAGAGTCCAAAGTACAATTTTAAAAAAATAAGAAGCTGTTTTAGCATGACAAAATAAAGTAATATGACATATTTGCAGACCTCTGGGGGAAAAGCTTTAATTTATATTCAAATGTTATATGCATATTTTTTAAAAATATAAGATGCCTAGAGTAGTCAAATTCTCTCTTTCATAAGAGACCCAGAAAGTAGAATGATGGTTGTTAGGGGCTTAAGAGACAGAAGAATGGGAATTATTTTTTTACTGGATACAGAGTTTCTTTTCCATTTTGTAAGCTGAAAAAATTCTGAAGCTAGAGGGTGGTGTTGATTGTACAACAATGTGAATGCACTTAATGCCACTAAATAGTACATTCAAAAATGGTAGAAATGCTAAGTTTATATATTATATATATTTTACCACAATAAAAATATGTTAAAAGTCTCAGCATATCTCATTATAAAAACTGGTCTCAGGGAAGTCACATGTGTAGAAGATCAGAAGTACAAGAGAACACAATGTATCTGAAGAAGTAAAAGGAGTTTCCTACGATGAAAGAAAGATACTGAGATACTGAGAAACAGGCTGGAGAGATGGGCACTACATATCACATAAGGGATTATGAATTTCATCCTAAGGACAGTACAAAGCCTTTATCATACTTTGGAAATAAGAGGAATACACACTTATGTATTTTAAAAGGAATCACTATCACTGTGGAGTAAAGAAAGGTCTTGAAGGAAGCAAAATAGGTGGTAAGAAGATCAGCTAAGAGGCTATGCCACCAATCCAGTTAGCAGATGACAGAAGCATACACAAGAGTACAATGGTGAGAATGAAAGGAAGGAGATTAATTTGAGAGCTATTTCGGAAGTAGACTCTCCAGAACTCTTAATTAACTACATAGGGGAGGCAAAAGAGAGAACTGTGTTAACAGTTTCTGAATTGAGCAACTGAGTGAAAGATCTTGCCATTCACTGAGGTAGAGAAGAAAGACTTCATAAGTACTTATCCTGTGAACAAGTGTAGGTGTCAGCAAATTTCTTACTGGTTGCATAGAATTCAATTGAATTCACCTATCTATAATTCAGCACAAAATGCTAACTGCTTTACCAAATTCTTTTAAATTTTTCTAATTACTCAAACAAAAGAAGAGATGGAGGCATTTTTTACAAGCATAAAGCTGTAATTAATAATAACGACAAAAACAAAAAACCATTTACCCATTTTAACAGCCTCAGCTTGTTAAACGGTAAGGGAATCATTACTGAAAATCTACACTGATAAGAAAAGGTAGCTGGGACCCAAATTTTTAATCTCAAAATTTTAGCCATTAATCTGTTAAGCATTCTTAACCCTCCAGACCAAGGTTTCTGGGTTTGTTTTTCTGACAAAGATATTTTTATAAATATATTTTTATATTTGATGAAATTAATATCTGAATTATATCTATTAAGGGGAAGGGAAAAGGATAAATGGGTAAAAACAAGTAGTATATATTCTGTATCACTGAACAGAAAATTACTGTGTTTCTATTTCTACCCTGATACCATACCTTACTCTAAGTACAGTGAATGAGCCATCCTTCATTCCAAGGGCAAGATGGATTCCATCTGCATTTACAGCTGCACAACGAATTGGTTCTTCCATATTACACCTTGCTATTAATGCATGATCTACCAGGCTCCATATCCTGTAAAATTTAATTTTAAAAATAAAAAAGAATAGTTAGCTAATGCATACTTTAAAAATAATAAAAATATTTTGGTTAAATAGCCTCATGTTAATTAAATAAATCTTGATAACTATCTGCTTAATTAAGATAAATCTAGATAACTATCAAGAAATTCTTACCTATGAAAATGGGAATTGTTCATGCTTAAATGACAGAAGTTGATAGAATCTTTTGTTTTTATTTTTTTAGAGACAACATCTCATTCTGTCACTCAGGCTAGAATGCACTGGCATGATCATATCTCACTGTAACCTTGACCCTGTGGGCTCAAGTGATCCTCTTGCCTCAGCCTCCTTAGTAGCTGGAACTACAGGAATGTGTTGTCTAACCTGGCTACATTTTGTTGTTGTTTTGGTATCCTTTTAGCACAGCTATAGTGTCACTGCATAATAAACACAATGAATGCTTTGCCATCGAACTGAATAACAATAAAGTCCATGCTCCGTTGTGCCTTACAAATATAACATTCTATGTCCAATTTTATCTTTTTCCTCTTATTTCAAGATGATGAGAATGCACTGCTAACAAATAATAATGTCACCATATGGTAATGCACACAGTGCTCAAAATTCTGTCAAGTTGTAATTATGTCACTGAAATTTGTAATGCGTGAGGAGCGGTGCAAAGTGATATAGCATAAAAATATCAATAATTATCTGGAAATAATTAGGTTGAGTCTCTATCTTACTCCTTACACCGTACATAGATAAGGAGTTAAGCACAAAAATATAACCATTAATGAACTGAAAGAATATATTGAAAAATTTAAAAAAGTAATTTTGGGAACTATTTCTCTTTGAAGTCATGAAAGAAAATACTGATAAATTCAGCTAAATAAAATAAAACAAGAATTTTGCATATCTAAAACAACCTACACGGAGTAAAAAAAAAAAAAAAGCAAGTTACAAACTACTGAAATTACTTGCAATTTACATTATTAGCAAAGGATTAATATCCAGAATACATAAAGAACTACTAAAAGTAAAGGAGAAAAAGATCAACAACCCTACAGAAAAAAACGGCAAGAAATAAGGGAAGTTTACAGAAAGGATTCTAGAGACCCACCTAACTTTTTAAAATTAGTAAATATAGGGAAAGAATAAGCAGTTTTCTGCCTTGATTATACCCAGGATAAGTAAATAATTGAGAAGAAATTCTCTTTATAGAAATAATACAGCTAACAAATAATGAGTGCTAAATATAAATATTAGAATGTCACCATTTGAAACTCTTATTAAATCGATAGTTTAGGCCATGCAGTCCCAACAGGGGCTATTTCCTAAAAGGCAGTAAAAATGATTTCTTAAGGGTAAAATATGTTAAATATTATAATGGTTTGTGTTCTCTTAAGGGGCCACAATACAGAAAGAGACACACAGTTGTCTGTGGTCTTAAAATTTCAGAGAGAGGAAATAAAAAAAGTCTAGAAAGTCTCATTAAGAAAGTGACAATGAAAAAAGATTGGGACATACTGATCTAGACAATCATCATCAATGGTTGCTAACAGAAAAGGAGGTTACACATTACATATCATCAAGCAGGAGTACATCACTACCTAGGAAATATCCTTGGTGAAAATTCACAACTGTATCTCATCAAACCTCTAAATCTAACTACCAATTTACAGTATACAGGGAACACAGACTATACGTATGCAATTAGCCAAATCCAGAATATGAGAAATCCTACAGGGTGAAGACTTTATTTCCTCAATGAATAAACTGTAAGCAAAACAAAAAGGGAAGGAAGAAAGCTGTAGAATAAAAGACATAGAAAAGACATATCACCAATCACAATATATGAACCTTATTTGGATCCTGATTTTAACAAATCACAAAAATTTTTTATGAGACAATTGGGAATTTCTGTACTAGCTAGATACAGAACACTGTGTAATAACAGTATTGTGGCAATGTTTGAGATATCTTTTAAAGATAAAAACTGAAATATTTACAGATGAAATCAAGGGAAAAAAAAACAAATGGCAAACTGAGGAAAACAAACCTCAACTCCTAAAATTGATCAGTGATTCTCAAACTTTACTGTATATCGTAGTCACTTGGAAGGCTTCTAAAATCACAAATTGCTGAATTTCTGGTATTAGGTGCTATAAAAGGCCTGAGAATTTGCATTTCTTACAAATTCTTAGGTAATCCTGATGTTGCTCATTCAGAAGCCACACTTTGAGAACCACTGTCATAGACAAGGTTTCTAATTTCTTTAATATATAGACAGATACCATTAGATCTTATTTTAGATCAAGTAGAGAAAAAGACCTATGAACTAATAGAAAATAGGCAAAGAGCTTGGATAGGTCACAGAAAAGTAATGTCCTCTAAACATATAAAAACATACTCAGCAACCCTCAATATGAGAAATACATATTTTCAAAATGTAACAAGATATCATTTTTTACCTTTTGGGATTATAATTAGTTCTGTTAAGGATGTGGGAAAACATCTCACATCCATATACTGTCAATATATTGATGATAGGTATATAAATTGTTGATGCCTCTGCGTAAGGCCTTATCTAACAAAATTTAAAATGCATATATCCTTTGACTACTGCTAAACTTTTATCAGGGATATTCACACATGTACAAAATGACAAATGTATAATGATATTCACTGCAAGTCCTGTATTTATAAAATACACAAAACTGGAAGAAACTAATCTTCCATCAGTAATGGATTAGTTGAATAAATTATAGTATATCCATGCAGTGAAATATTATATGGCTGTTAAAAAGGAGACAGCTCTGTATATTCTGATATGGAACAAACTCCTTATCATATAAGAGGAAAAACCAAAATCTTACTAATAATTAATTCTATTAATGTTCAGTACTTATTACTTATGTTCATTTGTTATACCATGAGCCAATAAAGTTTTAATCAGAGTATTTTAAGTTTTCTTTATATTGATCTAAGGATAAATTCCAGCCTATGGAATTATTAGAATTTGCTTACCTGACTGAACGATCATCACTTCCAGTCACAGCCAAAGGTTTAGTAGGATGGACAGCAAGTGCCCAAAGTTCACCTTCACAATGCCCTTGCATAATTAGAAAAGGTTTATTTCTTTCTTGTACCACAATTTCAAAAATTTCACTGTCCTGTGTTCCAACTAGAATGTGGTCACCTCGCCAACAAACACTCCTTACAGACAAACCTAGTAAAAAGTAAACTGTATTTAATATATAATGTTTTAATGATAGCAACAGTAGGCAGACAAATCCCTAAGCAGATAGGGGCAGGTCCTCGTGAAATCCAACCTTCAAATCTAAGAAAGTTTAAAGCCTGAGAGCCAAACTATAAGTCTTGGATAAATCAACAGACCGATCGAGAACCTCTCTTCCCATCTGGCACACTTCCCTCTGATTGATCCCCACCTTTCACCTACTTTACATATATTTGCCCTTCCCTAATTGTTTTTTTTTTTTTACAGTGTTGTGCCCATATCTGAGTGGTGCCTTTTTTAAAGACTTTTTTTGCATACTCACAAACAAGTCAGCACGCACTCCCCCATTCTGAACCCATGAAAGTCCTTGACTAAGCCACATTTGGAGACTGTCCACCTTTGCGCAGGGGAGACTACCTGACTTTAGCCCATCCCAGGTACCCTCTCCACTGAGAGCTGTTTTGTCACTCAATAAAACTCCTCACCTTGCTCACCTGCCAGCTGTCATCATAACCTTTTTCTGCTTGGATGTGGGACAAGAACTCAGAACTCACCAAATGGTAAGTGCAGGCAGAGTTGCAACCCTGTAGCATTCCCCTCCTACTTGCCAGGCAACAGGAGAGGGAGCCGCTGGGCACCACATACCCCCATTCATTGGGATGTGGATGGCAGGACTGAAAGAGCTATTAACATGCTGTAACACCCCCTTTGGCGCTTCAGGGTCACTGGAGTCCCCAAGTTTTTGGGGTGCCACGATATTCCCCTTGTCCAGACACCAACACCCAAGGCAGAAGCAAGTCACAGCACACTCAGCCCAGCCGTGGGCTGAACATGGATCCTGCAGTGAGTATGGGATCCAGCAACAGAGCAAGCCAAGCACAGTCTGTCAGGCCAAGAGGTCAGGGAACCTCCTGGCAAGCCTGGAGCCCAGTGCAGCCCTGGACAGGAGCATTGCCAGCCGCAGAGGTCTCTAGCTAGCAAAGCAGCACCCAAAATATCCTGCATCAATAAAGTCAATCTTCCTAAATTGAAGGTAATTTTTGTAGCTTTTATATCTTAGATGTGAGATAGAAGAAAATATGTAAGTCCTTCCTCCATACTCACATTTCCTTTAATTGTGCATGTTGTTTTTCACATGAAATGGTATTTCTGTCATTTTATGTACCTAGTTCCTACCCATTCTTCAAGACATGTACTCTTCCTTTTAGACAACTCTAGCCATGTCTACTTGCTCAGGCAGTCTTATAACACTCAGTCTGCATTGTTCAATAGGAACTCGGTAAGTAAATTACCTTTATAGAATTGTATTCTTTTTCTCCTTTAATAATCTGACTTTTTACTTGTCTATATTTCATTTCTTCAATATACTGATAAAATCATTAAAAAGAAAGAACTTTACTTTTTCTGCATACTCCACAATGTCTTTTGTAATCGTAGGAAAGCTGTTAAGTTTCTCATGTGTGTTACATGGCCAATATAAAGATACGGTGTACCTAACAATGTTCTTGTGAGGATCGGCTAAGAAAAAGTCTCAAATTATTTTTTAAGTTTTAAAGCACAATGTTTAGCAAAACTAATGAAAATAGAATAACAGCATTTACATGCTTATTAAGTACTATCCTTATAAACATTTCAGAAGTATCAATTCATTTGATCCTATATCCTAAATAAGATATTTATTCTTACTATCTTCATTTATAGGTGAGGCCAAATTACTAGCCCAAGGTCACACAACTAGTAGGTGACTGGAATATGGTTTAAACACAGATGTGTGGGTACCTTTTATAGTAAAAGATTCTGTTTTATTACATCAATTATTTTTAATCCCCAAGAGAAAAAAAATCCCCCAACTGCTGACAAATTTGGATGAAGGAAAAACACATCTATCCACATTTAAATCATCCCGAACTAAAGTTCCCCCAATCCTCAACATTTACCCTCAAACTGTTTATTTAGAACGGTTTATTTGTTAAATAGTTATTTAGCATTCTAATAGTAAAATACTTTCAAAATCCAAAGATACGTGAGTACCTCTCACATATCTCCATAGGTCTCATTATAATAGACATTAGACTTAAGAAAGAATCTTTCTCCTAACAATGAATCTAAACTCTTTACAGGCAAAATTTCTCATTAAAGAAGAATTTCAATCAAATGCATACAGGGTGAAGAGGCAAATATAAGTCTTATTTATACTTACTGAAAGAGATAATCTTTGGGATATTTAGATTTGACTAGTAATAAGACATTTGTTTTGTTAATACCTTTGTATCCCTGGTCTGTTTCCCTGAGATCAATCACAGTAATTGGTTTAAAAGTTAAATCCCAAAGACGAATACAACCATCTCTGCCACCAGTAGCAAAGCCTTCTTCACAAGCATTCATACTAAAAATTCCAGCCTAGAAGAGGAAATAAAATAATTTAACAACAAATGTTTTTAAAGAACATCTCCTATATGAAGGTAGAAACTCTTTTAAACCAATTTAACAATATTTTGGTAGGACATAAGAATAAATAATTACACCAGAAAACACAAAAGAAAAGCCATAGGAACTTAATACAGTTGCCCCTTGTGAATTTGAACATCACTGACTCATGTGGATTTTTTTCAATAAATGCAGTCAGCTCTGTATCCACAGTTCCACATCAGCAAAAAAACCCAGATCAAGGCCGGGTGCGGTGGCTCAAGCTTGTAATTCCAGCACTTTGGGAGGCCGAGGCGGGTGGATCACGAGGTCGAGAGATCGAGACCATCCTGGTCAACATGGTGAAACCCCGTCTCTACTAAAAAATACAAAAAATCAGCTGGGCATGGTGGTGCATGCCTGTAATCCCAGCTACTCAAGAGGCTGAGGCAGGAGAATTGCCTGAACCCAGGAGGCGGAGGTTGCGGTGAGCCGAGATCACGCCATTGCACTCCAGCCTGGGTAACAAGAGCGAAACTCCGTATCAAAAAAAAAAAAAAACAAAAAAACCCAGATCAAAATACCATCTTTGTGGGATGCAAAACCCATGGATTGGAAGGGTTTCCCAGGGCAAGACTTGAGTATGTGCAGATTTTGGTATCTGTGGTCCTGGAGCCCACCACCCCAAAATATCAAGGCATGATTATATATAACAAAGGTGATATTTAATGATAAGGATATAACATAAGAGAAAATAAATTTAAACCTTATACCATGTGTAAAAATGAATTATAGATGAAACTTAAAATTCTAAATGTAAAAAATAAAACAAAAATATTAGAAAAAGAGCATCATTTAGGTAACTTTGGGCTGTGAGAGACTTTTCTATGCATGGCAGGTCACCCACGAGTTTTTAAATTGTTCATATGAGAAAAGATATAACAAGCAAAGACAGATTAGAGAAATGTTTGCAACATGTATGACTGTCAAAAGATTAATAAACCTAATACCCAAATAAATAATGGAAAGAAAAACAATTCAACAACCACCAAAAATTTAAAAAGTAAAAAAGTAAAGGGTAGGAAAACTCAATTAATAGAAATTTTAATGCACTGAGGACTTTTCTACATGAAGATCTTGCTGTTGACAATGTGGAGGCTTTGTGCTATCTAACTAACTTTACTTCATAAAGGGGACCCAACCGCTAAAAAGCTCAAACCAAAAAAATGTTAAAAAATTTTAACAGCAGAATTCTTTTTCTTGCTTAGTAAGTTATTTATATGAAAACTGAATTGCCTCTGATAAATCAGCCTCAAGAGCACTAGCTTTATTCTGGTGTGGTTAATCTAGAATACTTTTAGATTCAAGTCAACAAGCTTTTTTGCAACACTACTCTTGAGAAAGACACCATACTAAAGCAACGGCTTTAACAAGATACTAATTATGCTAATGTAATAAATATCCAGGAGTCTAATCGATTTCTTCATTGAAATCTTGAAAACAAATAAACTGAGTTACAACAACATTTTTCAAGTAATCAAACTGACTAGAAACAATATACTATGTTATGCAGTCTATCATTCTAAGACAAAATTAAGTAATACATATTAAAGTGTTTAAAATATTTAAATATACTTACAGCATGGGCTCCTTGTATTGTTCGTATAAGATTGATTCCTTTCCAAACATATATATCCCCATTGAGTGCACCAGAATATGTTAATTCATCCCTTGCACAGGCTAGGCACAGTATTGTCTGAAGGTCACCCGTCTTACCAAAGACACCTCGTTTTGGGGTCAGAGCATTTCCACATAAACTCCAGAACTAAAAGGTATATAGTATAATCAAATTACCAAAAAATTCTTACAAAATAAAGTAAAACATTCCCAATACTTTGATGCTATATTAGAGCAGTGTGCTAGAAATTAACTAAGAAATTGCCTTATGATAAAATCACACTCAACGTTCAGATCCTCATCCTGTTTTCAAAAGCTATGTTATAGCACAGCTACAGTCACTGGTTTCAATCCTTATCTGTAAGAATAAGGGGGTTGAACCAGATTATTATTATTATTTTTTTTTTTTTTTTGAGTCGGAGTTTTGCTCGTTACCCAGGCTGGAGTGCAATGGCACGATCTTGGCTCACTGCAACCTCCGCCTCCTGGTGAACCAGGTTATTTTTTAAATATGCTTTGCTTTCCTTAGGTTTCTGGGAGAAAAAAAAAAAAATCTACATAAAACTCAGGTTAAGCCAGGCATGGTGGCTCACCAAGATGGGTGGATCACCTGAGGTCAGAAATTAAGACCAGCCTGGCCAACATGGTGAGACCCCCGCCCCGCCCCATCTCTACTAAAAATACAAAAATTAGCTGGGTATGGTGGTGCATGCCTGTAATCCCAGCTACTCAGAAGGCTGAGGCATGAGAATCACTTGAACTCAGGAGATGGGGGTTGCAGTGAGCTGAGATTGCATCACCGCACTCCAGCCCAGGTGCAGAGTGAAACTCTGTCTCAAAGGAAAAAAAAAAAAAAAAGCTTAGGTAAAAAGTTGGGAATGGGTTAGCAATGAAAATGAAGATAAGTTTTCATACACTAGGAGGAAAAAGGAAATCTAATGTTCCCTCTCTGACAGAAACATTAAAGATAGGAAACAAGGAGTATGTTAACAGCTCACTATAGCTATAATATTTGATATTTTCAAAGCAACTGCTTTGCTGTAAAGCTTAAAAAATAAGATAGATGTCCATGTGGAATGATTTGGTCATTCTTGTGAAAAAATAAGGAAGTTAAACATGGATCTTCATTACCAAGGTTTTTGTTCTATTAGGTGGGAAATAGGTAAATTTTTACTGTTCATGGAGATAAATTTAAAGAAAAGGGGGTTGGGGGAAAGTGGGCACAGTAACAAATTCCTCTAGTCTCACCAACCTGGGAGGCTGAGGTGGGAGGATAGTTTGAGGCCAGGAGTTGGAGGCTACAGTGAGCTATAAATCATGTCTGTGAATAGCTACTGCACTCTAGCCTGGGCCATATGGTAGAATCCCATCTCTAAAAACTAAGCCAAAAAAATGGGACAGAGCAGATATACATTAAATAGTTCTATATAAAGAAATTAGGCCCAAATAATAAAAACTTTGTAATAAGTAATTAACATTTAAAATAACATAAATTATATATTCTTATTTTAAAATCTGAAGCATCAAAGAACTAAAAATTATGATCATTATCTGTTCAAAGATCTAATGAGTACTTTAATTAATGAAACTTTGTAATTTTTAAACCTAAAATCTCCATAATTTCTTTGTATATAAGTGGCTGGTTCTCTTTCTTTCAGCATGTCCTAATTTGAATCCATTATTTCCTTCTAGATCAGTGATTCCCAGTGTTAGCGTCACATTAGAATCACCTAGGGAAATTATAAAATAGGATGCCTGGACTCCCAACTGAAATGAACTGAGACAGAATCTCTGAAGCATGAAGCCCGCCAGGTAGCCAGGTATTCAAATGAGTCTGATGCTCAGCAAGGGTTAAGAACTATTGTTCTAGAATCCAAACAAACATTGTCCAAAATAACTTTCAGTGATGATCACACACACACACACACTTTCACACGTGCATGCTTTCCAATACAGTAACCACTAGATACATAAGCAAATGAAATGTACTGCTAGTGTGAATGAGGAAATAAATTTTAAATTTTGTTTAATTTATGTTTAAATAGCTACATATGTTTGTACAATGCAGTTCTAGATCATTACTGGGACTTAATTTCCTCACACATATTGTCTGCAAAGAGAACTATGTTACTATTCATTTCTTCTAGCAAAGAAAAATAAATGTAACTCATTATAAAAATATAGCTTAGTTTAATTGAGATGAGTTTTTTATAAAACCCTGAAAATGGAATCTTTAGCTTTATTTACAATATAAAATAGCAGTAAAATCTCTTTATTGATAATTTGTCAATCACTTATTAAGCACTTTATTAAGCACTGTATCAAACATACTGTCCATCAAAGATGAACAAGACAAAAATCTCTACCTTCATGGTGCTTATATCATGTGCCTTAAAACCCAGCAATAAAGCCTTTTTGCTATTAAATATTTGTCAAAAAATAAATATGTACTACTGTCCATCCATCAAATCAATATCAGAATAACAAATCCAGAATTGCAACAGCAGTGAAAGATGCACAGGGGAAAATGTAGATGGCGTTAAACATGTTGAAATAAAGAATGTGAACACAGAACATTGACTCACTAGGAATTAACTGTTATCAGGAACTGTTACATCAGATGGTGGAAGTAAACAAATTATTTCCAATTTGTTCCAATGATTTAAAAGTAACTCTAAACAAAATAATAAATATCAAACTGACTTTACAGGCTTCAAAACCTGAGCTGTAATTATAAAACAAAATCCAGAGCTTTCATAAGCAAATAAATAGGGGCTATCAAGACTGAGGGAGAGACAGGGAGAGATTTGTTAAAGCATACAAAATTCTAACTAGATAGGAGGAATAAGTTCTACTGTTTATATCACAATAGAATGACTATAGTTAATAAAAATATACAGTTTCAGATAGCTAGAAGGAGGATATTGAATGCTCCTAAAACAAAGAAATAGCAAATGTTTGAGATGATAGCTAATTACCCTAATCTGATCACCACATATTTTTATGTAGCAAAAAATGGCTACGTACCCACGAATATGTATTATTATTAGTCAAATAAAAAAAATTTAAGGCTGAGGTCAAATCAGGGAGCAAATACAGAAAAAGGAAAAAACACTATTTTCAGAAAGCTGATCATGTGTTAGGCACTATAACAAGCACTTATATATATACTGCCTTATTTAATCATCAACTCTTTGAGGATGGTGACAGCAGTCACAGTTTTAAAATGTGAAAAAAGCTCAAAGAGGTTAAATAACTCATACTAGGTTAAACAGCTAATAAATGACAAAGCCAGCTCTATTCATGTTGCTTCTCCCACACCATACTATTTATGTAAATGAAATACTCTACAATTACTTTGTTTCCTATTCTCACATTTTACTTTGTAAGTGAAACAAGAAAAGGCAGGATGGACACAATAAATCCTACCTCACTAGACTATAATTTTCTTTATGGAATGTGGTTTATTAATTTCCTATTCATACCTATATCCCTTACAATAACTCAAAGCAAATACATGTTTGACTGAACATCAGAACATTAAAAACATTGCCATTAAAAAAATAAGTACTATCAAAATTCTGAAAGTAGGCTAAATTATTAACGGTGCAATATATTCTTAGCAGCAGAGAACTAAACATGACTATTATCAAACAAGACCCTTCTAGTACCTTGATATGTTTTACACCACAGCTGACAAGTTTATTTGGCTGGTACAAATCCCAAGAAATATCAAATATCTGTAAACAAATCAGATTCATAATTAAAATACTTATTTCCAGAGTCATTTAAAAATCCTGACCAGAAGACTAAATGGTCCAAACTCATATGATAAAAAATATTCCTCAATAAATAACCAGAATCCCACACTTAAAAATCTTATAAGAAATAAAGTAAATTTGAAAATGATAAGAAATAAAAACCCTGAGTTTTTATGAACTTTATGAAACACTACCGGAGTAAAATTTAACACCTCTGTTTATTTTTAATTTTTTTAAAAAATGTGGTCCATAAATAACAAGAATAGTTGAACAGAATTAGGGCATGACGGGAGGTGCTTGCATAATTTCTACAGAAAAGAGATTCAGAATAGAACATGACACTTACACAGCCTAGAAATAAGAAACACTTTTATAACTATCATACAGAACTATTTACATAAAGAATCCAAACACTAATTTTACAGTTTTTTTTTAACTGTTTAAAGGTCAAAGTTAACTTATACTTAAATTTTGGGGGGTCTCCAAGCTTCACTATTTTCTAAAATAACATACATTCTAAACACATGCAACATATTTTGTTACAAAAGCAAACAAGCGAAAACTCAATGAAATAATATATGAATTGGAAACTTGTAATTAAATAATGAAAGAAAAATTAACACTAAAAAATAATTCATTTATTTTGCTTTCTTATAGTCTTCATGTTTGACAACTTATCAACCTACCACTAAAAGGTTTGCATTTTACTCTAAAAATTTACAAAGTGATACTCTTTAGTGATAATGAGGAATGAATACATATTACAGTTAATATTTAACAACTCACCATAATACAGATTATATGAAAAACATATCAACGCAACTTTAAAATATT
Source organism: Saimiri boliviensis (assembly GCF_048565385.1). Classification (NCBI taxonomy): domain Eukaryota; kingdom Metazoa; phylum Chordata; class Mammalia; order Primates; family Cebidae; genus Saimiri; species Saimiri boliviensis. The sequence continues at coordinate 15,240,114 of NC_133450.1, read as the reverse complement.
CAACCACAAAAATACTTTTAAAAACTCCATTGATGGTGTCATATTTTATAATAATGGATCTATTTATTAAATTCCAAATAGTAATGTACAAAATGCTTTGATGTAAGCAGGTAAGAACATACCAGCTGTTTAATAAAATATATCCAACATTTTAATAATGGTTTAAATTGTGTGTATGTGTGTGTGTGTTTGTGTGTATATATGTGTGTGTAATAGGCTTCTCTGAGCATCTACTAAAAGCCAAATGTATTCTCCAAAATGCAAATATACACAAAATTTTCTACACAATTTTTATAGTCATAAATTCCCACAAAATAGAATCATTAACTATGCCTCTGTGCTGGTTCAGGTTAGGATTTTACTATACATACATAAACAAAATTAGACACTTTTAGGAGTTTATGAGAACTTTTTTGGTAACAATAGTTATCAAAAACAGCCATAACAATAGTTTAATATTTAATTAAAAGCTGGCTATGATACACTGTTTACATACAACTTGGAATGAGGAATACATATTCCAACCAGTTGTCAGTTAAAAATGTAAGGTCTCTAAAAAACTGAATAGTAATACATAATATTAAATCCACACAAGCAACATCATTTTTCACCTTAACTATAATACATATGTAACAAATTAGTGGTAAACCAAACTAAATAGACCCTAGGCTCAAACCACTCAATTATTAAATGGAGATTTGAATAACGAGTGCCTGCATATGTCCAAACTCATCAAATTTCACACATTAAATAAGTGCAGCCCTTTGTATATCAATTACATTTCAATAAAAGTGTTTTTAAAAATGGAAAGAAAATACATAAGTTTTTACTGAAGCAAACACCAGGTTAAAAGTCTTATGCCAATGCTATACATATCGACTCATGTTTCTTAGTACTACAACACATATGCACTCTAAGACTTTAAGAGTTTTTATATTTGTACAATTATTTACCAATTGTAAAATTTTAATTACATACGACCTATCTGGCAATAACAAAATACAGAAGAAAAAAATCCCCTGAACTCTCCTCTGGTCTTTCCCTTCCAGTACTCACTAGAAATCCCAAAAGAGAATACTTACTCTATCTGTATGACCAGGAGCCATAGACAACATTTTTCCCCTTTTCCAGTCCCAAACACAAACTGCATTCTTTGAATCAAGTCCAACTGAAACCAAGCGCTGAATTATGTCCAAGAAATCCAGGAAGGAATAAAAAGGCAAACAAATCAAAAAGAAATCAAATTATTCATAGCAAATAAATTATACTCATGGGTTTTTATAAACATAAGACATACACACCTATATTTTATAGACCTCATAAATGCTGAATGTATTTCATCTTGGTAGTATCTGCACATATGTATAGATCTTCACGTTATGAAACAGAAGAGAGACTTCCATTTCTAACAGTAAGACTGACAAAATATCCTAAATATGCCTCCTGCCAAAAACCAAAAATACTAGATAAAATGTAAAATCATCTTCTTAAATGCACTGCTGAACTGTCGAAGAATTTTAAAAATCTAAGAACAAAACCAAATGTTTTTTGATTTCAAGTGGGAAACCTGGAAGGTAAGAAAACACCTACATTTACTAGACTCTAAAGGCATTAGATGAACACCAGCACCCATGATTTTTGTGCTGTAGGCTGAGGAAGAATAGGAGATAAAGTCTAGGGCCTACCTAAGGTGGGGATTTGAATTGCAGACCACCTCTGATTAAAGCAGTAAACCTCTCAGAAACAATAAATAACCCCTTCCTAAAGAAGGGGAGGCAACTCACGAAGAGAGAGAAACACCTCCCTCAACATTTGTAACCACAAGCAGCCTTTACATGGTTGCTGGCCTAAATTTACATTAAACATGAATCCTTTAACTAGGAAATTTAATTCAAAGTAGTCTTCAGAGTTGGTTGTGTCTTCAAGCAACTTCAACAATGTGGCCCAGGCAAATATAAATGAAGTACTGCAACTTTAATCCATCCCTCAAAGAATTCCTACAGGTAACAATTCAATAAAAATAAGCTAAAAAAAAAAAAAAACAAAAAAAAAAAACGCTGCTGTGGTGGTTTGCACCTATAATCCCAGCACTTTGGAAGGCCAAGGCAGGTGGATTGCTTGAGGCCAGGAGTTCGAGATCAGCCTGGACAGCACTGTGAAACTCTGTCTCTACTGAAATTACAAAAATTAGCCAGTGTGGTGATGCATGCCTATACTTTCATCTACTCGGGAGGCTAAGGCAGGGCAATCACTTGAACCCAGGAGGTAGAGGTTTTAGTGAGCTGAGATAGCTCCACTGCACTCCAGCCTGGGGGACAGAGTGAGACTCTGTCTCAAAAAATAATAAGCTAAAAAATAAACAAACCACCCCATTCACACTCACAACACAACAAAATAAGAAACTATGAGTGAGAATGGGCAAGTTACAACAAACAGCAAAGTCAGCCTTGAAAAAAACATCAGATATGAAATTATTAGATAAATAACATAAGCTTAAGGTGAGTAAAGGGAAAAAAATTAAGGATTCAAAATATCTGTATATGAGCAAAGGATATAAACCTATAAAAAGCATCCAAGGAGACTTGAAGAAGCAAAAGGAACTTCTGGAAACAAAAAATAAGTTAAAAATTCAATGGAAGAGTTAAATACCAGAATAGTTGGAGATGAAAACACAAAGTTGAGGCCGGGCGCGGTGGCTCAAGCCTGTAATCCCAGCACTTTGGGAGGCCGAGGCGGGTGGATCACGAGGTCGAGAGATCAAGACCATCCTGGTCAACATGGTGAAACCCCGTCTCTACTAAAAATACAAAAAACTAGCTGGGCGTGGTGGTGCGTGCCTGTAATCCCAGCTACTCAGGAGGCTAAGGCAGGAGAATTGCCTGAACCCAGGAGGCGGAGGTTGCGGTGAGCCGAGTTCGCGCCATTGCACTCCAGCCTGCGTAACAAGAGCGAAACTCCGTCTCAAAAAAAAAAAAAAGAAAACACAAAGTTGAAAAAAGAAGTGGATAGTGAGATGGAAAGTATGAGAGATGTTTAAAAACATAAAAGATGTACTTCTAGCCATGAAGGAGTACCAAGGTCTCAATTTACCCCCGCCCCACCCAGCCCACTGCCATAAACAGCTAGAAAACTGTACAGAAAATGTTTTCAGACATTTGCAAAAGGAAGCAAAACACTGTGAACCCTGAATGGGGAAAACAAACAAGGTAAGTCCTATAATCACCTCAGCTTCCATCTAGGAGGCAATTTCCAGACTATGGCACAGAATGGTGGAATCCAAATAGAGCCCAGTACACTTACTAATTCGGAAAAACAGAGCTTGGAGTTCAGAGAGGCCAAGATGGCTAGAATTTGCAGAGAAGGAAAAGGGCTCCAGTAAATCTATCTACAGTAAGATTTGAGAAGATTAACCTCTGCATGCATAGGATGAAATCTATGAGGTCATGCAAAAAGAAATTCTAGAAAAAGAACAATTACTAGAATGCTAAAAGCAAAAAATTCTCAGAGATCACAAGGGTCCAGAATCACTCAAATTCTCAATAACCAGAATTGGAGATATCTCTTTCAACTCACTGGGCAGTCATTAGGAATCGTAGGGGGCTGGGGGGGCGGGTGTCATACCTTAATAATGAAGTTATACCAGTAATTCTAGAGGAAAAGCTATTCTAGTGCTGCCCCATAAAAGCTTGAAAGCAAGCTTTTCACAAAGATCAAACTGATTCATGAGGAACTTGACTGTTTGCCAGAACAGTGTCCATACACTTTAAAAGGATATAATAAAATTACCGGCATGTGAAGAAACAGGAATATGTGACTAATAACCCAGGGAAAAACAGTCAATAGAAATAGACTCAGGAAACCCAGAAATGATTAAAATGAGGAGACACTGCCTGTGAAAATGAACATTTTCAAGACACTCAATAATTATCTCACAACAAACATACCAAGAATAAAAAAAAGGATATAAAAGAACAACATAGAAAATTATTACATTATCTAAAATGAAAATTTACTCCAAAGGATTAAAAGCAGCTTAGACAATGATGAAAAGACAAATAAACTTGAAGACACAGCAATAGAACCCAACCAAAATAAAGTACAGAAAGAAAAAGAAAAAAATAATTGACAGAGCTTCAGTGGCCTGTAGGAAAATATCAAGTGGTCTAACATACAAGTAATTATGGCTCCAGAAGTAGAGAAAAGATAGAAGAAAAGAAAAAAACTGAAGAAATAATAGTAAAAAGTTTCCTAAATCTGATGAAATTATAAATCCACAAACAGAAGATGCTCAAAAAATCCCAAGCAGATAATCATTCACACAGAAAAAATATACATCAAGACACATGGCAAACAAACTGCTGAAGCCAGCACTAAAGAGATAATTCTAAACAGCAGCCAGACAAAAAAGGGCAACTGCAGTATGGGGAAACAAAGATTTAAAAATTATCCTATACTGCGCAAAGTGATGCAAGGTAGAAGATAATGGACAACCAGTTTAAAGTGCTGAGGCAGAAAAAAAGTCAACAGAGAATTGTACTAAGCAAAAATATCCTTTGAAAACTGCGTCAAAACAAAGTCTTTTTCAAGCAAACAAAAGCTGAGAAAATGCATCATCAGTAAACCTGCACTACAAGATATAATAAAAGCTTTCTCACACAGAAGGAAAATGATACCAAATAGAAACGATTTACACATGAGAGAGTCCAAGTGGTAAATATGTAAGACTTTTCTCATTAAAAAGATTTTTACAACTGTTTAAGGCAAAAAACAAAACAAAACAAAACAAAACAAAAAAAACAATTATTTGGGGGTTTTAAAATATGTAGATGTATTAATAAATGACAGTAGCACCATAAACAGAAAAAAGGAAACAGCAGAATATACTTTTTCATATTCTTTCCAAATATACATGAAACATCATGGAGATCACAATAATTTGGATCATAAAGTATCAATAAATTTTTGAAAATTAAAATACAGTGTATGTTCTCTGACAAAAACAGAATTAAATTAGAATAAAAGAAAATCTCCCAAACATTTGGAAATTAACAACATACTTCTAAGTAACTGAAAGATCAAAGAAGAAATAACAAGAAAAACGTGCGGAAAAACCCGCAACACATACTGTGAAAAGTACTGGTTTAGAGCAGGGGTCAGCAAAATCCTGCTTTTACCTATGCTTTTGTAAATAAAATTTTACTGGAATACAGCCACACTCATTCTTTCATGCATTGTCTATGACTGCTTTCACACTACGCTGAATAGTTATAGCAAAGACCAAATGGCCCACAAAGCTTAAAAGACCAAATAGCTGAAGAGTTATAGCAAAGACCAAATGACCCACAAAGCTTAAAATATTTACTATTTCACTTATTATAGAAAGTTTATTGAACTGTGGTTTGGAGCACGAATTCTGGTAGCAGATTGCTTAGGTCTGAACATCATCTCTTACTAGCAGGGTGACTTTGGACAATTATTTAGCCTCTCTGTATCTTACTTTCTTCACCTATTAAATGGGGATATAAAAGTACTTCACAGGGGTCACTATGAGAATTAACAAATATACTATTTAAAGGTGTTAGAATGCCTCATATATAATGTTATGTAAACATCTGCTTCATATCATTAATATTATTGCTATGAGTTTACTATAACCATAATTAAAATGGGGACAAATAAAAGTACCTCACAGGTGTTACTATGAAAATTAACATACATACTAAAGGAGTTAAGAGTGCCTGGTATATGACTGATGTTACATAAATGCTTGCTTCATCTTATTACTACTATTAGTTTACCATAACCATAATTAGCTTTAAGAACCTATGCCCTCCAACTCTCCAAATGAAAAATGCCATCTGTTACCCAGTTACAGTTTCAGCAAAGAAAGTTTCTACTACTTAAACTCCAAAATTAGTAGAATGAATAATTTATATAAGAAGACAAAGAATACAGTTTGTTATGACTCTCCATCTAATCAAGCTAGCAGAAAGCTCAGAGAACAAGAGGAGATGATCTGTACCTCCTTAGAGTATTTACTATTTGGGAACCAAAGAGCACCAGCAAAAACCTAGCTAGAACAAAGATTATCTACCTCTTGCTATCAGTATACTGTGTAGAGGTTAAAGTTTCACAGGACAAGTATATAAGTGAGGAATAGCCAGAGGGGTACTGTTGCCATTTTTCCTGATGTCTCTTCTGTCTAGCATAGCACATAAAATACATACAGCAAAACACAATTGGCCAAAAACTTTAAAATTCCGCGTATCCAAATAGAGCCTCAAGACATCTAGTTCTATACAGGCAGTAACAAACTAGATTTGACAGCGCTTCCTCCATAGCCTTGATAAACATATTATGGCCCAAACCAACATCCCTACGCAGCGACAGGATGAGGTAGAAACAACAAAGCAAATACTACCTCCTCTTCTAGCTTTCTATCATTTTTTTACTTTATCAATTTTTTTTCTTTTAACCCAGACTAAGGAGGTGAGAAAGATTAAAGGAAGTCTGAAGCAAAAGTAATGCTTAATCTGTATCTTGGAGGACAGAGTCAGAGACAGTCTGTAGAACAGAAGCAAATTTCAGAACAAAGGACCTCAAGATTAGAGAGATCCTGGTGTCAAGAGAGTGCCAGTAATTCAGCGCAGGGGAGGGAAGGAGTGCCAATTGGAAAGTGGCAAAAGACAAGGCTGGATAGGTAGGGCAGAAGCCAAGAGAAAGAGGTTTTTTTGGTTTTGTTTAGTTTTTTGTTTTGATAGAATAAAGAGAGAATAGAATTCAGTTTTAAATATATAAAATGGAATATCTACAGGACATTCAAGGGTGATCTTTAGAGTTGAGAAGAGAAGCCAGAGCCATTGTTAGCTTATATGGAAGTTAAAGTCATGGGCCTAGATACTCACCGAGAGAATGTAAGTAAAGTGAAAAGGAAAGAAGGCTACAGACTCCTGAAGAACACTGGTATTTAAGAAGCAGATAAGGAAAGAGTCCTTTAAAGAAGTAATAGTAATCAGAGAGAAAGAAAACCAGATAAAGAAGCCTCTATCCATCTTCCCAAATTCCTCCCTGATCCTATTCCCAGACAAAATCTTGTGTCCATTAACTGAATTGGAAGTACTCATTAAAAATTCTAGCATACCAAATATTTAAATAAAAATTTCCAGTACACATTAGAAGCATCCCATGAGTTTCTGCAATTGTGAAACAAAGTCAAATAAAGGTTGATTAAACTGAAAAGATTCTAGTATAGGGGCCAGTGTGATCTCAGTGTTCATTATGTAAGAACTAACCATTATAATGTTAAATGTAATATCTCAATTTTTTTAGAAGATACAGGATCTGGCAGAGCAACAGAAGAGGACAAAATTCAAGAATAATAAAAAGGCACTTGAGATGTCTAGATATCAAGAGATTACTAAAAGGCCCTTGGAAAAACCAGTGAACCTTCCTCCTTCAATATTTTTGCAGCATTGACCCTCTTTATAATCAAGTGCCAAAAGTCAAGGGAAAACTGATGCATTTTATTTTGTATCAGCATATAATTGATAAAATTAGGCTTAAAAAGCTTTATTTTAGTTCATACTACAAATTAGCAGAATTGTAGCTGTAACTTAGATTGTTAATTATGAGACATATGTTTTTATAGATTATGGTTACACTTTCAAGGTAAAGTATCAATTAAATTTCCCATATGCCTATCCCCTCTCCCATTTACTATAAAATTTTAGTTCCTGTTTGACGTAGATTTACATAAATAGCCTTTTGGGGCCCTAATTATCTTCAGTAAGGCAGACTGCCACTTTGGCATAGATATTCAATTCATTAGAAGAAAGCCTCTGGTGGCCGGGCATGGTGGCTCACACCTGTAATCCCAGCACTTGGAGAGGCTAAGGTGGGTGGATCACCTGAGGTCAAGAGTTCAAGACCAGCCTGGCCAACATGGTGAAACTCCATCTCTACTAAAAATAGAAAAATTAGCCAGGCGTGGTGGTGGGCACCTGTAATCCCAGGTACTTGGGAAGCTGAGAAAGAAGAATCACTTGAACCCAGGAGGCAGAGGTTGCAATAAGTGAAGATCACACCACTGCATTCCTGCCTGGGCAACAAAGTGAGACTTTACCTCAAAAAAAAAAAAAAAAAAGGAAGAAGAAGAAAGAAGAAGAAGAAGAAGAAGAAGAAAGCTTCTGGAAAAAGAACAGCATTTCCACCAACTAGGAAGCTTATTCATTGTATAAACCTTAAATAATCGCTTGGAGTGTATAATCTAGTAGAAAAAGCAATATTTATACATTATTTTCTATTTGGTATCTCATAAACAGTTTATAGATAAACGCAAATAATTATGTTCTCTCAAATATATTTTTCAAGTTAAAGAAGTTTTTCATTAACAAATTTCATACTCTTAATCTTCAGTTGGTAGCAGTTCCTTATATTTTAGCTTTAATTGTACTTAAAATTGATGAACTTTTGAAATAGAAATAACCACCTCTTAAGTTACACGTTTAGGAGGCAGAAGAGATTTGCTGTTAAAAAACATGAGTTTGGTGTATGACTGACCTGGGTTCCTGCTCTGGCTCCATTTACTAGCTGTGTAACCTGAAGTAAATTATTTAACCTCTCTGTTTCTTTATCTGTAAAATAGAGATAATAATAGCATCTATTCCATAGGGTTGTTGGGAGGATTCAATGAGATAATGCAGGCTTAGCATAATGTCTGGCACTCAGTATATGCTCAACTCCTTTAGCTATTATGTTTTTATGAACTCAAAATTTTAAGTAATATGTTCTCATGAGGATCTGTGATAATTAAATACATGTACCCAAGACTTTTCTTATAAGTTGCTCAAAATAAGTGAAACTAAACACTTTCAACTAGCAAAAGCTATGGGCATGATTACTCCTTATATATAAAAGAAATTTCGCAGCAAGCCAATATATTACACTTAGAAAGGGAAAATTTAAAGTTAAGAAAATATCTGTATTTAATATTATAGATGCTTATAATTAAAATGGCTTAAATTTGTAACACCTTAAATGTTAAATGATTTTTTACAAATTACTTTGTATGTTTGTTTTATAACATTTTATGCTCCTATAAAATAGGCAAATATTTCCTTTAAAAAAGAAAATGAAATTCTGACAGAACATTAAAAGACTTGAAAAATGATAGCAAAAACATGAATTAAGTCTCTGCAATTGCCAATCACTGCTATATAGTGATAAGCCTAGAAGCACATTTTTTTTTTCCCCCAAAGAAGAGACTCCAATTAAGTCTTTATAGATTCCATACCAGAAAGTCATCTCTTACTAATATGGACAGGTGGCAGGCAAATACTGGGGAGAAGAGGGTGGAGTCCCTGGCAAGGGCTCCACCCTCAAGCATAGACCCCTGGCCCTAAATGAGAACATGTATTCCTGTTTTCCTGCCCAAATGTTGCCTTTGCCAAAATCACCCTGACCCACCACACCCCCCACCTGTACCCCAAAAAACCCAAACTTCACTGGCAGAGGAGCAAAACAACACTACAGAGGGAGAGAAAAGAAGTATATGAACATCAAGAGGAGTTTGGCTGGGGATGGTCAGGGGAAGACTATTTTCCTATTCCACCCTCTTTCCAGTTCCCCATCCCACTGAGAGCCACTTCCGTTGCTCAATAAAATACTCCATATATCCCACCCTTCAATCTGTTTGTGTGACCTGGTTCTTCCTGGAGGCTAGACAAGAATTTGGGATGCACTTAAGCCGCCCATGGTTAGCAAAGCTAAAAGAGCACTGTGTGTAACATACACCCTCTGGGACTCCAGAGGTTGCGGATAATCCCTAGATGCTACCATGGGCAAGCCAGCAGCCAAAGGCACTGACCCCAGGTTCTGCAACTTCTTACCTGTGTGCTACCCAATCCACAAGGGGTTTGAGCTGGGCAGCCAAGTAAATGAGCCACACCTTGTTACAAGTCCTGTGAAAGGGTCAAGGAACTCTCTCATCTCATTACCAGAAAGTCATATTAACCTAGGCTACTCAAAGAAGCTATTCCTCAGAGTAATATATAAAAACATCTACTGGCTATCATGTTTAAGGGGATAGAACACACCGTAATTTGTTTCTGTAAAATTGAGATCTATAAAACTAATTTTATAAATTAAAAAGCAGATAATACTGTTCTAAAATTTAAAATGATTTTAAAGTCTAATTTTAACATAAAACTTTTAAAGATTATAATGAACATACCTGTAAGATCCAACTTTTTACTGGTAACTTTAAAAGCATTTTTAGGTATAACAATTTCCATAAAAGGACCACCAAAAAAAGCCCTTGGCTTATTTAACTTTTTAAAATCATTGACTAGAAGTAGATAATTTAGAAACTGATTAGTCAGTTGAGTGATAATTATATCCTTAAGTTGTGAACTTTGATTTCGTATAAAAAATAACTCATAGGAATTGTTCCATTATATTCAATAAAAATATAATTTTAACAGACCTTTAAGGTAACTGGAAATTGAAATATAGGCTGGGTGCAGTGGCTCATGCCTGTAATTCCAGCACTTTGGGAGGTCAACAACACTGGAAGATAGCTTGAGGCGAGAAGTTTGAGACCAGCCTGGGCAACACAGATTCCACCTCTATCCAAAAAAAAAAAAAAAAACAGCCAGGCATAATGGTATGTGCCTGTATTCCTAGCTGCTCAGGAGGCTGAGGCAAGATGACTGCCTGAACCCAAGAGTTTGAGGCTGCAGTGAGCTATGATCATGTCACTGCACTCCAGCCCGGGCAGCAGAGTGAGGCCCTCTCTCTAAAAACTAAAAAATTATAATAAAATGTATACAGCTTTCTAAGAAACTTAACTTCCCTAAGATATCATCCATCTGTCCTATCAAAATACCCTAGCTTGAAAGAGTTATATAGAAACATTTCTATAATAGCCAGGTAATATTCCACTATATCAAAATCTCTTTGGCTTTCAAGGTAGTAATCAATTCAATTGAGAAAGTTCTTCATATGATTAAATAAAAACCCCACTGTTATGTATCAACCACTCCCCCCACCTACCCACCTCCACCTTTGGACACTTTTCATCAAATGCTGTTCAATTTAATATTTACAGATTTATAATCATTTGCTATAACATACTTTAACATATAATTTAGAAAAAAATGAAAAAAACTGTCACATACCTGTCCATCTAAGTCAAACGCCAAGCAAGCTATACCATGTGTATGAACATCCTTTAAAACTGATATGGTCTGCACAGTGTATGAATCCCAAATACAAATATAAGGCTCTTTCCCAACTTGTCCTGTTGCTACCAACACTCGTTCAGGGTGCAATGCAAGGCTGTAAAATAAGGAAATAAATAAGTATTATTAAAAATTGCTTATACAGATTTTCTAGTATTTGGTAGATGTAATACATATATACCAGTATAAACATTAGACTTTATCCATTTTAGACAATTTGGATTTATTTTTATTATTTTCGTTGAGACAAAGTCTCGTTCTGTCAGCTAGGCTGGAGTGCAGTGGTGTGACCTTAGTGCACTGCAATCTCCATCCCACCAGGTTCAAGCAATTCTTGTGTCTCAGCCTCCCAAGTAGCTAGGATTATCAGCACCTGCCATCACACCTGGTTAATTTTTGTATTTTTAGTAGAGATGGGGTTTCTTCATGTTGACCAGGCGAACTCCTGACCTCAAGTTATCCGCTCACTTCAGCCTCTGAAAGTGCTGGGATTACAGCTGTGAGCCACCATGGCTGGCTGATAATTTGGATTTAAAATAATTTCTATATCCACACTAACAGTTACTACTTCATAGACTATCTTATAAACAGCTAATGATAAGCTAATTATACCCTTCATAATCCATGTAATATATTGTATGTAGACTTCTCAAGAAAAGAACTCCAACAAGATGTCGACTAGATCACAGCAACAAATCAGTAGCCTTTTCCTCATTTAGTATTCACCTGTTTTCAAGACCCCTTTCCCATTTAACTATACCTTTTATTGGATAAAGTCAGACCAAAATCTTAATGTCTAAACATGGCATTTAACAGCACCTCCTACTATAATGCTAATTCTTAAATTATAAATCCCATTTTAAGAAACAGAAAGGTCACCTATAATTCATAGAAAATAATCTATGAGTCTCTTAAAACAAGACAAAAACCTAACAGTTGGTAATAGTTTAGGTACATTAGCAGAAGGCAGGGAATAATATAAATTTGTTTAATAATTTTTTCTGTATGTTGATATAGAATATCAGATTTGCCTTTGAGATGAAAAAGAAAATCACTCCTGGCATCAGGGTGGAGAATCAACTAAAAGGAGAAAAGTAGGAGAATATTAAAACAGAATCAAGGCTGGGTGTAGTGGCTCATGCCTATAACACCTGTGCTTTGAGAGGCCAGGAGTTGAAGACCAGCCTGGGAGACACAGCAAGCCCTTGTCTGTACACAAAAAAAAATGTTTTTAATTAGCCAGGCAGGTAGCACGCCCCTCTATTCCCAGCTACTTGGGAGGCGGAGGTAGGAAGATTGCTTGAACCCAGGAGTTCAAGGCTGCAATGAGCTATGTCTGCACCACTGCATTCCAGCCTGGGCTTCTGAGCCAGATCCTGTCTCTAAAGTAAACAAAGACAAAATTAACAGACTGGATGCAGGCGACAAGGGGAAGATAGGGGTCTGAGATGACTCTTGGTTTCTGGCTTAGACATTTGAATGGTTTGGGGTGGTAATCATCAAGTCAGGGAATACTAAAGGAGTAATCAATGGGAGAGAATATGTGTGGGAATATCAGGTTGGTTCAACATATGAAATCAAGAAATACGGCATATTAACAGAATAAAGAACAAAAAACTCCCATATATGTTTATCTCAATAGACACAGAAAAATTACTGGACAAAATCCAATCCCTTCATGATAAAAACATATAACAAACTAGAAACTGAAGGAAACTTCCTCAAACCAACAAAGGACCTCTACATAAACCCACAGCTAATAACATATTTAATGATGAAAACCTGAAAGCTCTCCCACTAAGTAAAGGGGAAAACAAGGATATCAGTTATTGCCATTCATGTAACTTGGTCATAGACATTTTAGCCAAAAAAAAAAAAAAAAAAAAAAAAAAAAATAGCCCAGGAAAAGGAACAAAAACTAAAAGTAAAGATCTCTACTGGCAGATGACATGATCATCTATACAAAAAATCCTAAGGAATCCACAAAGAAACAACCAAAAAATGAAGAGCTACTATGAGTTCAGCAAGGTTGTAGGATATAAGATCAACATAAAAAATCTATCGCATTTCTATACACTAGCAAAGAACAATCAAAAAATTAAAGAATATAATCCCACTTACTTAAAGAATATAATTATTCTTATTCTTAAAGAATATAATCCCATCAACAGGAGTAAAACATTTAGGAATAAATTAAAGTACAAAATTTGTACACTGAAAACTACAAAACCCCACTGCGGGACATTTAAAAATATCTAAATAAATGGAAAGACATCTCATGTTCTAGAATTAGATGAATGTAATATTTATAAGATGGTAATATTTCTCAAATTGATCTATAGAGTCAACACAGTCCTTGTCAAAATACTAGTGGTCTTTCTTGAAGAACTGACAAGCTGATTCTAAAATTCAGAAAGACTCAGAGTAGCCAGAACTATCCTGAAAAACAAGAACAAAGTTGGAAGAATCACACTTTCCAATTTCAAAACTTAAAAACTTACTACAAAACTATAGTAATCAAGACAGTGTGGTACTGGCATAAGAATATGCAGATCAATGAAACAGGATCGAAAGTCCAGAAGTAAACCCATACATTTGTGGTCAACTGATTTTAACAAGGGTGGTGCCAAGACAATTCAATGGGGGAGAAAATGGTCATTTCAACAAATGGTATTGGAACACCTGAATATCGATCCACATACAAAAGAATAAATTTGGACCCATACCTCAAACCATATACAAATGTCAACTCAACATGGATCAGAGGCTAAAATAATTGTTAAAACTCTTGGAAGAAAACATAGGTATAAATCTTACTGATCTTAGATGAAGCAGTGGTTTCTCGGCTATGACACCAAAGCATTAGTGACGAAAAAAAGCAAATAAAATGGACTTAATCAAAATTAAAAACGTTTATGCTTTAAATTAAAAACGTTTATGCTTGATGGTTATCAAGATTATAGTAATGCAACCCAGAATAGGAGAAAATATTTGCAGAGCACATATCTGATAAGGGACTTGTATTAAGAAAATATAAAGAATTCCTACAAATCAACAAAACTACAAATAATTGTTTTTTAAATAAAGGATTTTAACAGACATTTCCCCAAGGAAGATATATAACAGGCACATAAAAAGATAGTCAATGACCGGGGTGGTGGCTAAAGCCTGTAATCCCAGCACTTTGGGAGGCCAAGGTGGGCGGATCACGAGATCAGGAGATCAAAACCACCCTGGCGAACACGGTGAAACTGTCTCTATTAAAAATACAAAAAAATTAGCCAGGCGTGGTGGCACACACCTGTAATCTCAGCTACTCAGGAGGCTGAGACAGGACAATCACTTGAACTCGGGAGGCAGAGGTTGCAGTGAGCCAAGATTGCGTCACTGCACTCCAGCCTAGGCAACAGGGCGAGACTTCATCTCAAAAAAAAAAAAAAAAAAAAAAAAAATTCATTTTTTCCTCTCTCTCTCTCTCTCTCTCTCTCTCTCTCTCTCTCTCTCTCTCTCTCTCCCCCCCCCCCTTCCTTTTCTTGTTTTCTTCCTTTCTCTCCTTTCTATTTATTTATTTGAGACAGGGTCTCACTCTGTCACCCTGCTAGAGTACAGTAACACAATCACCACTCACTGCAGCCTCGACCTCCTATACTCAAGCCTCATCCTCCTGCTTTAGCTTCTCAAGTAGCTGAGACTACAGATGGATGCCACCACACCTGGCTAATTTTTTTTGTAGAGATGGGGTCTCCCTATGTTACCTAGACTGATCTGAAACTATTAGGCTTAAGAGATCTTCCCACCTCAGGCTCTCAAAATGCTGGGATTACAGGCATGAGCCACTACTCCCAGTCCACTTCTATAGATGGAGTTTTGCTCTTGTTGCCCAGGCTGGAGTGCAACGGCACAATCCTGGCTCACTGCAACCTCTGCCTCCTAGGTTCAAGCAATTAGCCTGTCTCAGCCTCCCAAGTAGCTGGGATTACAGGCATGCACCACCACTTCCAGCTAATTTTTTTCTATTTACAGTAAAGACAAGGTTTCGCCATGTTGACCAGACTGGTGTCAAACTCCTGACCTAAGATGATCCACTACCTTGGCCTCCCAAAATGCTGGGATTAGAGGCATGAGCCACAGCGCCTAATCTACTTCCATACTTTAAAAGCAGAAAATATGAAGTATTGACAAAGATATGGAAAAACTGTAATCCTTTAAACACTGCTGTGGGATTATAAAATGATCCAACCTCTTTGGAAAACCATTTGGTAGCTATTCAAAAAGCTTAAAAAAAGTTACTGTATGATCCAGCAATTCTATTTCTAGATGTATTCCCAAAAGGAGTGAAAACATATGTTCACACAAAACTTGTACACAAATGTTCACAAGCAGTATTCTTCATAATGGCCAAAAAGTAGAAACAATTCAAATGTCTGACTGAATCATAAATAAAATGTGGTATCCACACAATAAAAATGACAAAAGGAATAAAGCATTGATACATGCTACAACATGGATAAACCCTGAAAACATTATGCTAAGTGAAAGAAAACAGACATATAAGGGCCACATGTTGTATAAATCCATTATGAAATGTCCAGAATACACAAATCCATAAAGAAAGCAGATTAGTGATTGCCAGGGACTAGAAGGAGAGGAGAATGGATAAGGACTGCTAATTTTTTAGGGGTGATAAATATTCTGAAATTAGATAGAAGTGATGGTTGCAGAACTTTGTGACTACGATTTTTAGTATTGTGCACTTAAGGTGTAAATTTTATACTATATAAATCATATCTCAGTTTTTAAAAAGTGAAAAAAATACTGACATTATAGTCTGTATATATATTTTTTGTTTTCCCAAATTTTTGTTTTATTCTACCTTAAGTTCTGGGGCACATGTGCAGATCACGCAGGACTGTTGCATAGGTACATACATGCCATGGTGGTTTGCTGTCTCCATCCCCCTGTCACCTACATCGGGCATTTCTCCCAGTGTTATCCCTCCCCAACCTCAGCACCCGACATTGTCCCTCCCCAAGCTCCCCACCCCCCAATATACCCTAGTATGTGATGTTCCCCTCCCTGTGCCCATGTGTTCACACTGTTCAACACTCACCTATGAGTTTCTCGAGAATATGCAGTGTTTGGATTTCTGTTTTTGTGTCAGTTTGCTGAGAATGATGGTTTCCAGATTCATCCATGTCCCTATAAAGGACACGAACTCATAGTTTTTTATGGCTGCCTAGTATTCCATGGTGTATATGTGCCACATTTTCCTTGTCCAGTCTATCACTGATGGGCATTTGGGTTGGTTCCAGGTCTTTGCTATTGTATACAGTCCTGCAATGAACACACATGTGCATGTGTCTTTATAACAGAAAGATTTATAATCCTTTGGATATATACCCAGCAATGGGATTGCTGGGTCAAATGGAATTTCTATTTCTAGGTCCTTGAGAAATCGCCACACTGTCTTTCATAATGGCTGAACTAATTTATACTCCCACCAACAGTGTAAAAGTGTTTCTATTTCTCCACATCCTCTCCAGCATCTGTTGTCTCCAGATTTTTTAACGATCGCCATTCTAACTGGCGTGAGATGGTATCTCAGTGTGGTTTTGATTTGCACTCCTCTAATGACCAGTGATGAGCATTTTTCATATGTTTTTTTGGCCTCATATATGTCTTCTTTGAAAAGTGTCTGTTCATGCCCTTTGCCCACTTTTGAATGGGTTGGTTTGCTTCTTGTAAATCTGTTTTTGTTCTTTGTAGATTCTAGATATTAGCCCTTTGTCATATGGGTAGATTGCAAAAATTTTTCCCATGCTGTTCGTTGCCAGTTCACTCTAATGATTGTTTCTTTTGCTGCACAGAAGCTCTGGAGTTTAATTAGATCCCATTTGTCTATTTTGGCTTTTGTTGCCAATGCTTTTGGTGTTTTAGTCATGGAGTCCTTGCCTATGCTTATGTCCTGAATGGTTTTGCCTAGGTTTTCTTCTAGGGTTTTTATGGTGTTAGGTCATATGTTTAAGTCTTTAATCCATCTGGAGTTAATTTTAGTGTAAGGTATCAGGAAGGGGTCCAGTTTCTGTTTTCTGAACATGGCTAGCTAGTTATCCCAACACCATTTGTTAAACAGAGAATCCTTTCCCCATTGCTTGTTTTTGTGAGGTTTGTCAAAGATCAGATGGTTATAGATGTGTGGTATTGCCTCCAAGGCCTCTGTTCTGTTCCATTGGTCTATATCTCTGTTTTGGTACCAGTACCATGCTCTTTTGATTACTGTAGCCTTGCAGCATAGTTTGAAATGAAGTAGTGTGATGCCTCCAGCTTTGCTCTTTTTGCTTAGGATTGTCTTGGCTACGCGGGCTCTCTTTTGGTTCCATATGAAGTTTAAGGTGGTTTTTTCCAGTTCTTTGAAGGTCATTGGTAGCTTGATGGGGATAGCATTGAATCTATAAATTACTTTGGGCAATATAGCCATTTTCACAATATTGATTCTTCCTAACATGAGCATGGAATGTTCTTCCATCTGTTTGTATCCTCTCTTATTTCCTTGAGCAGTGGATAATAGTTCTCCTTGAAGAGGTCCTTTACATTCTTTGTTAGCTGTATTCCTAGGTATTTTATTCTCTTTGTAGCAATTGTGAATGGGAATTCACTCTTGATTTGGTTCTCTTTTAGTGTGTTATTGGTATATAGGAATGCTTGTGATTTCTGTACATTAATTTTGTATCCTGAGACTTTGCTGAAGTTGCTTATCAGTTTCAGAAGATTTGGGGCTGAGACAATGAGGTCTTCTAAATACACAATCATGTCGTCTGCAAATAGAGACAATTTGATTTCCTCCTTTCCTAACTGAATACCCTTTCTTTCTTTTTCTTGCCTGATTGCTCTGGCTAGAACTTCCAAAACTATATTGAATAGGAGTGGTGAGACAGGGCATCCTTGTCTAGTGCCTGATTTCAAAGGAAATGCTTCCAGTTTTTGCCCATTCAGAATTATACTGGCTGTTGGTTTGTTGTAAATAGCTTTTAGTATTGACCTGGTATCCTGCAGCCATGATAAATTCACTGAGTTTTAGGAGTTGGGTTTTTTGTGTGAGTTTTTAAAAAATAAATTATTTGGAATTTTCTACATAGGCAATCGTATTGTCTAAGAATAGAGATGATTTATTTATTTCTTTTCTTTCTATAAACCTTTTCTTTTTATTTCCTGTCTGACTGCACTGGTTTGAACTTCTAGCAGGATGTTTATTTTTAATTTTTAATTTGCTTATTATACTTTAAGTTCTGGGATACACGTGAAGAACATGCAGGTTTGTTGCACAGGCGTACATGTGCCATGGTAGTTTTCTGTACTAATCAACCCAACATCTACATTAGGTATTTCTCCTAATGCTATCCCTCCCCTTGTTCCTCACCCCCCAGTAGGCCCCTGTGTGTGATGCTCCTCTCCCTGTACCCGTATCTTCTGATTTTTCAACTCCCACTTATGAGTGAGAACATGCGGTGTTTGGTTTTCTGTTCCTGTGTTAGTCTGCTGAGAATGACGGTTTCCAGCTTCGTCCATGTCCCTGCAAAGGACATGTACTCGCATTCTTTTTTATGGCTACATACTATTCCATGGTGTATATGTGCCACATTTTCTTTATCCAGTCTAACACTGATGGGCATTTGGGTTGGTTCCAAGTCCTTGTCATTGTGAATAGTGCTGCAATAAACATATGTGTGCATGTGTCTTTATAGTAGAATGATTTCTAGTGTTTCTTTTTTTTTTTAGTTTGGGATATGACCTTTATTGAGCTTATCCACCAGAGTGGAAATAATGTCTGTACAAAACCAAATGTTTGTTACTATAACTTCTGCATCACAATTAAAATCCAAACAGTTTTTTAAAAACAGTCAACTCAATCAAAACCCACTACTTCAGAATCAATAGCTTCTTTGAAGCCACAGTAACACTTAAATATGGTTAAGACTCGAACACAGAAATTTGGTTGGTTGGAAAGCTAATTAAACTTCCAACTTGCTCAAATAGAATTACAAAAAGGCAAAATTGTGTTTTTCACAGAGATACGGTCCACTGGAATCACCAACACTGGACAGCTGTTAAGAATATTTAGAGTCCTGAGATAACAAGGAACCCAGGCATCCTTTAGACAGTCTTCTGTTGTCCTTTCTTCCCAATCAGAGATTTGTGGATATGCGGAATGACACCACCACTGGCAATTGTAGCCTTGATGAGAGAATCCAACTCTTCATCTCCACGAATAGCAAGTTGCAAGTGACGAGGGGTAATACCCTTTACCTTTAAGTCTTTTGATGCATTTCCTGCCAGTTCCAGTACCTCTGCGGTGAGGTACTCCAGGATGGCTGCGCTGTACACAGCGGCAGTCGCGCCCACACGTCCATGACTGGTCGTCCTAGATTTCAGGTGTCGATAAATACGGCCCACTGGGAACTGCAAGCCGGCTCTCTGCGAGCGGGAAACCGCCTTTGTCTTGGCCTTTCAGGAGTCCTTCCCAGCCTTACTGCCAGCCATTTAGAATTCTGCTGAAGCTCAAGCAAGCAAGGCAGAGAAAGAGCTAATCAGACCCACGGTGAGATCCCACCACCTACTCCTCCTCCATCGCACCGCGATTCAAACTGCCGATTTCTGTTTCTAAAATTGCATTTTAGGTTTTGGGGTACATGTGAAGAACATGTAAGATTGTTGCATAGGTACATACATGTCCCTACAAAGAACACGAACTCATCATTTCTTATGGTGGCACAGTATTCCATGGTGTATATGTGCCACATTTTCCCTGTCCAGTCTATCATCGATGGGCATTTGGGATGGTTCCAAGTCTTTGCTATTGTAAACAGTGCTGCAATGAACATTCATGTGCATGTGTCCTTATTATAGAACAATTTATAATCCTTTGAATATATACCCAGTAATGGGATTGCTGGGTCAAATGGAATTTCTGTTTCTAGGTCCTTGAGGAATTGCTTTTTTGTTTGTTTGACAGTGTCTCGCTCTGTCACCCAGGCTGGAGTGCAGTGGTGCAATCACAGCTCACTGTAACCTCCACCTTCCGGGTTAAAGTGATTCTCCTGCCTCAGCCTCCTGAGCAGCTGAGATTACAGGTGAGCACCACTACACCCAGCTAATTTTTGTATTTTTAGTAGAGATGGGGTTTTACCATGTTGGTCAGACTGGTCGTGAACTCCTGACCTCGTGATCCACCCACCCTGGCCTCCCAAAATGCTGGGATTATAGGCATAAGCCACTGCACCCAGCTTATAGTAGAATGATTTCTAATCTTTTGGGTATATATCCAGTAATGGGATTGCTGGGGCAAATGGTATTTCTAGGTCTAGAACCTCGAGGAATCACCACACTGTCTTCCACAATGGTTGAACTAATTTACACTCCCACCAACAGTGTAAAAGTGTTCCTATTTCTTCACATTTTCTCCAGCATCTGTTCTTACCTGACTTTTTAATGATCGCCATTCTAACTGGCATGAGATGTTATCTCATTTGGTTTTGATTTACATTTCTCTTATGATCAGTGATGAGCTTTTTTTTCATATGTTTGTTGGCCACATAAATGTCTTCTTTTGAAAAGTGTCTATTCATATTCTTCACCCACCTTTTGATGGGATTGTTTTTTTTCTTGTAAATTTGTTTAATTTCCTTGTAGATTCTGGATAGTAGCCCTTTGTCAGATGGATAGATTGCAATTTTTTCTCCTATTCTGTAGGTTGCCGGTTCATTCTGATGATAGTTTCTAAATATATATGCAACCAATACAGGAGCACCCAGATTAATAAAGCAAGTTCTGAGAGACTTACAAAGAGATTTAGACTCCAACGCATAATAGTGGGAGACTTTAACACCCCACTGTCAATATTAGACAGATCAATGAGACAGAAAAATAATAATAATACTCAGGACTTGAACTCAGCTCTGGACAAAGTGGATCTAACAGGTATCTACAGAACTCTCCACCCCAAATCAACAGAATATACATTCTTCTCAGCACCACACAGCACTTATTCTAAAATTGACCACATAATTGGAAGTAAAACACTCCTCAGCAAATGTAAAAAAACAGAAATCATAACAAACAGTTTCTCAGACCACTGCAATAAAATTAGAACTCAGGATTAAGAAACTGACTCAAAACCACACAACTACACAAAAGCTGAACAACCTGCTCATGAGTACCGGATATTACAAAATTAAGACAGAAATAAATAAGTTCCTTGAAACCAATGAGAACAAAGACACAACATACCAGAATCTCTGGGACACAACTAAAGCAGTGTTTAGAGGGAAATTTACAGCACTAACTGCCCACAGGAGAAAGCAGGAAAGATCTAAAATTGACACCCTAATATTACAATTAAAAGAACTAGAGAAGCAAGAGCAAACAAATTCAAAAGCCTGCAGAAGACACGAAATGACTAAGATCAGAGCAGAACTGAAGGAGATAGAGCCACGAAAAACCCTTAAAAAAACATTCAATGAATCCAGCATCTGGTTTATTGAAAGGATTAACAAAATAGATAGACCGCTATCCAGACTAATAAAGAAGAAAAGACAGAAGAATCAATTAGACACAATAAAAAATGATAAAGAGGATATCGCCATGATCCCAAAGAAATACAAACTACCATCAGAGAATACTATAAATACCTCTATGCAAATAAACTAGAAAATCTAGAAGAAATGGATAAATTCCTAGACACATACACCTGCCCAAGACTAAACCAGAAAGAAGTCGAATCCCTAAATAGACCAATAA
The DNA here is from genome assembly GCF_048565385.1 of Saimiri boliviensis. Lineage (NCBI taxonomy): Eukaryota > Metazoa > Chordata > Mammalia > Primates > Cebidae > Saimiri > Saimiri boliviensis. The sequence goes on along the minus strand of NC_133450.1, from coordinate 15,218,080 downwards.
CAAGTTCTAAAATTAAGGCAGTAATTAATAGCTTACCAACCAAATAAACATAGGACCTCACAGATTCACAGCTGAATTCTACCAGAGGTACAAAGAGGAGCTGGTACCATTCCATTTAAAACTGTTCCAAACAACAGAAAAAGAGGGACTTCCCCCTAACTCATTTTATAAGGCTGGCATCATCCTGATACCAAAACTTGGCAGAGACACAAAACAAAAAAAGAAAATTTCAGGCCAATATTACTGATGAACATCGATGTGAAAATCCTCAATAAAATAGCAGGATGTTCGTTTAGAAGTGACAGGAATTGAGACTCTTGTCTTTTTCTTGATTTTACAAGGAACACATTCAGTCTCTCACCATTAGGCATAAACTTAGATGTACGTTTTTTACACATGCTGTAATCCCAGCACTCTGGGAGGCCGAGACGGGTGGATCATGAGGTCAAGAGATCGAGACCATCCTGGTCAACATGGTGAAACCCCGTCTCTACTAAAAATACAAAAAATTAGCTGGGCATGGTGGTGCGTGCCTGTAATCCCAGCTACTCAGGAGGCTGAGGCAGGAGAATTGCTTGATCCCAGGAGGTGGAGGTTGCGGTGAGCCAAGATTGTGCCATTGCACTCCAGCTTGGGTAACAAGAGTGAAACTCTGTCTTCAAAAAAAACAAAAAAACAAAAGAAAGAAAAAAATATGAGTAGGTATTACATTCTGTCAAATGCTTTTCCTGTATCTACCGAGATAGTCATCTAGTTTTTCTTCTTTGGTCTAATAATACAGAGAATCACACTGATTTTCAAATATTGAACCAGCCTTGTATTCCTAGAATGAACCCTACCTGTTCATAACATATGATCCTACTGATAGATTTCATTTGCTTATTAGCTTATTTGTTGAGAATTTTTATATCATATTAATGAGGGACATTAGCCTATAGTTCTTCTTCAAATGTTTGTCTGGATTTTCTATTAGAGCGATTTCAGCCTCATAAACACAGTTGAGTAGTCCTTCCTCTTCTATTTTCTATAAGCAATTGTGTGGAATTGGAATCATTTCTTCTTGTGAGTTTGATATCTTTCAAAGGAATAGTTTGATCTTTCATCTCAGTTGTCAAATGCATAAGTTGTTTATAGTACAGGTAATATCTTATTCTCCTTTTAACGTCTTTAGATCAGTAGTGATATCCTGACGAATACTGGTAATTTTAGTCTTCTTTTTATTCTTGGTCAGCCTAACTAGAAATTTATCAATTTGATCCTTTTCAAAGAACTTTAGGTTTGATTTTCCTCTATTGTTTTGTTGTTTACACCAATTTCTATCTTATTTCCTACTTTGTTTGCTTTTGAGTTTGCTCTTTCATTTCTATTTTCTTAACTTAGACTCTGAGAGCAGACATCTGGCTACAGTGTAGCTCAGCTGGGTCCTCTGCATACAGTCTCGCAAGGCCAAAAGTCAAGGTGTTAACACAGCTGAAATCCTTTCTAGAGTCTTTGGGGATGAGTCAGCTTCCAAGTTCATTCAGAAGATTAGCTGAATTCAATTCCTTGTGGTTAAAGGACTGAGGCTTTCATTCCCCTGCTGGCTGTCAAGGAGGAACAACTCACCTCCTCAACGCCAACTGCATGCCACATCATGTTACCACCTCCATCTTCAAATCAGAAACAGCACACTGAGTTCTTCTCAAGCTTTAAATCTCTCTGACTTCTGCTCCATGTCTTCTCATGCCAGCGAAAGGATATTATTTGTGTTTAAGGGCTCACATAATTAGATTGGGCCCATCTAGATAATACAAGATAGTCTCAATATCTTAAGGTCCATCCATACCTTAATTAAAGCTGCAAAGTCATGTCATGTGTGCTATGTTTAATGCAAAAAAATCATAGGTTCCAGGAATTAGAGTACAGATATCTTTGGGGCCAGTCTGGATACCATGCAGACTCAGAAATTGAGTCCACTAGAGAATTATTCCTATTTGTATATTTTCAGTTCTAAGTATTCCATTTTTATACAATTTCTATTTCTTTGCTGAGAACTTCCAACATTCTATTTATATTCTTTCACAAATTCAACATCTAGGTCATCTTGGGGCTGACAACTGTTGTCTTTTATAAATTGTTGAGATTTTTAGTAATTTTTATGTGCTAATTTTGAGTCATATCCTGAGCAGTTTAAATATTATGTTATAAACTCTGGATCCTCTTAAAATTTTCCAGAGAATGCTGATATTTTTGTTTATTTCAGCAGGCAAACAATCCAATTAGGTTCAAGGGACATAATCCAGCCCTCCTTCTGGGGTTCCAGTGTTAGTTCAGTTTAAAGTCTTTGCAGTGCTATCACATGAACACACACCACAGGGGCAAATCCGAAACCTGAATGATTGTAGGTCAATTCTCAAAGCCTCTGATATGCAGGTAGTTCCTGCATGTGCAGATAGAACCAAGTCAGGGACATCAAATATAACCTTATGAGGACGACCTTGAGCTCCCTAACCCCTATAACTTCCCCTATAATCTCCAACAACCAGGGGTCCCTTCTCATTATACTGGGGCTAAGAGTCTAGGGTATTAGCCCCTGCATACTACTGCACTTCCCACAACTGGGCCTGCCTCTGGACAAAAAGCATTTTTCCTATTTTTTAATTGGTTATTTGTCATAATATTGTTGCATTGTAAGAGTTCTTAACATATTCTTGGTACAATTCTTTTCTCAAGTATATTTTTTTGCATATGTGTATCTGCTTGTGGCTTGCCTTTTAATTTTCTTAATAACATATTTAAAAGAGCAAAATATCTTAATTTTTAAAAGAAGTGTCTTATTTTGGACTAATTTGAGACTTACAAAAATGTTACAAAATAGTGCAGTTTTCTTAAATCCCTCATCACACTTCATTATAATATAAACATTTTACATAACCATGTTACAGTCATCAGGAAGATGAAGGAAATTAACATTAGTAAAATATCATTAGCTAAACTAAAAACCTTATTCAAAATTCACCATCTTTTCTACTAACGTCTCTTTTCTGTTCCAAGATCCTATCCAGGATCCCATGCAGCATTTGAACTGTTATTCCCTCTCAGCAACTTCCAGTCTCTGTAACACTTCCTTAGACTTTCCTTTCATAGCCTGGAAACTTTTGAAGAGTACTAACCAGGTATTTCAGAGAACGTCTCCAAATTTTGATTTGTCATGTTTTCTCATGATTAAAGTGAGGTTATGCATTTTGGACAAAAATACCACAAAAATTACATCTGTCCTTCTTTGCACATCATATCAGAAGGTTTAGGGTGTCAATATCTATTATTACTGATGATGTTTACCTCAATCCCTTGGTTAAACAGTACATGCCACTGTAAAGTTACAATGAAGCTTTTCTTTGTAGTCACTAAGTATGCTAGAGGAGATACTGTGAGACTCTGCAAATCCTATGTCTCTCTTCAAATTTTCACCCACTAATTTTAGCATCTATTGGCAGACTCTGTCTGTAATGTTTACTACTACAATATTTCCATAATGTGATTGTCTTTTTTTTTTTTTTTTTTTTTGACAAGAGTTTTGGGCTTTGTCACCCAGGCTGGAGTGCAATGGTGCAATCTTGGCTCACTGCAACCTCTGCTTCCCAGGTTCAAGTGATTCTCCTGCCTCAGCCTCCCGAGTAGCTGGGATTACAGGCACCCGCCACCATGCCTGGCTATTTTTTTGTATTTTAGTAGAGACAGGGTTTCACCATATTGGTCAGGCTGGTCTCAAATTCCTGATCTAAGGTGATGTACCCACTTTGGCCTCCCAAAGTGCTGGGATTACAGGTGTGAGACACCACGCCTGGCCCATAATGTGATTCTCTTTTCTCCCTCTTTTCTTCAACATTTATTAACTAGAATTCTACTACAAGGAAGTTATCTTTTCTCCCCTATTTATTTAACCCATCATCTATTTATATCAGCTTGAACTCATGAATATTTTCTTTCAAAAGTTAGCAAACTTTTTCTGTAAAGGGCCAGAGAGTAAATGTTTTATTCTCTGTGGGCCATATAGTTTCTATCACAACTATTCAACTGGGCTGTTACAACACTAAATCCACCATGGATAATATGTAAAACATGCATTCCCATTGGGAGCAGTATCATCTCCAAAAGGGAAAAAATCTGTTCTTAAATGCATCAGTTCTGTGCATAAAGCACAGAAATAAATTCAACATAGGAACTGATACACAGCATATCTGTGGTACTAAAATTTTGTAGTGGGTACTAAAATTTTCACATCTCATGTTGAAATGTAATCCTCAATGCTGGAGGTGGTGCCTGATAGGAGGTGATTGGATCATGGGGGTAGTTTCTCACGAATGGTTTACACAATCCTCTCAGTGCTGTTCTCATAATAGTGAGTTCTCATGAGACCTCCCCACCCCGCTTCCTTCTCCTCTCACCATGTGAAGTGCCTTGCTTCTCTGTTGCCTTCTGCCATGACTGGAAGCTTCCTGAGGCCTCCCCAGAAGCAGAAACTGCTATGCTTCCTATATAGCCTGGAGAACCCTGAGCAAACTAAACCTTTTTTCTTTATAAATTACCCAGTCTCAGGTATTTCTTTATAGCAGTGTGAGAATGGACTAATACAGGTGTTTAGGAGAAAGAAAATACCTAAAAGAGCTCTTTAGGGGGCAGTAATAAAAATGCAGTTGTAAAATACTGAGGTAAATAGTCATATCTGCATTCCAATAAAACCTTATTTACAAAAATAGGTGGCAAGCCAGATTAGCCTATAGTCTGTTGTTTGTTGACCTGTTTTATTCTAGGGGTTACAATTCAATATCATTATTCTGTATTTTGTAATTCAATTGTTCCATCATTGGCCTTCAGACGATCTTAAAGTCAGCTTCCATATTCTTTTAATAAGCCATCATCTCTTTTTGAGCACACACTTACTTGTACCACAAAATATGCCAGTATTTTTTCTGCCCTAACCCTATAATCAAATACTTCTCTAGGAAGTCCTAGTTCCTCTTATTGAACACTAGTGTTTAGAGAACAAGATCAGGATGCTAGAAGTGATCATTGTTATTGGAAGATTAGTGCTTGCTTCCGGGCTGTCTTAGCAGACAGAACCAAGAAATTTACTTATGTATACCAACCCATGCATACATTCTATATAGTCTGTATACATATATATACTCTGTATCTAAGTATTTAAAAATCATGAATTCTTATCAATACTTCAGATTCTAATCCAAAACCACAGGGTTCATCTAAGACTTCTCCCTTTATTTATAACTTCTTCCTCTAAGAGTGAGAAACTAGGCTCTCATAATCTATGGTTTATTTACTTACTGTAGTATACAAAAGACATTTCAGAATTGGCAGCCCTGTGGAGAACCATTTTACTAACTAGATTATAGCATTATATGCAGTATTGTTTTTCTTTTTGTCTTTATCCTTACAGTTAACATACTGTTTTTCAGTTATTTAGGTTCATTGTTCACTACAAAGCTCAGCAGCAGAAGAGAGAGAGCTTGTAAAATGGCAGCTGAAATTTGTTTCTTTTCTCTTTTTACTACAGTCACTTTGCAGTTTTGGTATTTTCTGTTTAAGTAATGCTGGGGCTATGGTTTGTACAAAAAGTCTATGTAAGAGATTTTGGGAGGTTACTAACTACATACTTGCCATTGTCTTCAGTTACCCAGAGGTCTGATAAGTTATTTTAATGAGGTTCAATTTATAATTTTACTTTTTATAATTCACACTTTTGTGTTGTTTTTGCTTTTTCTAGAAATTTTATTGTTTTACCTCTCACATTTTCAATTTTACATATGGTGAGGTATATGCTGGGATTCATTTTTTCCTCATAATAGACATTCAGTTGTTTTCACGTCATTTATTGACAAGAGATCATTCAGTACAGAGAAAAAATGCTGATGTACGTTACAGTGAGAACATTTCTAAAAGAGGGAAAAAAGAGTGGGATCTAGTGCACAAGCAGGATTAATATTGGATAGGAGCTGAATGTATTGCTTTTGGAGAGTTGGAATCTGAAGAGTCTCTCTTCTGATTGGTCCAATTTTCTTAATGAGAATGAAAGCATGAGTGTTGTTCAGGTATTCTTCAGGTCAACAATATCTTACAGTTAAGTTTTATCCACATAATGCCTAGTATATTGCTGAACATATAGTGAAACTCAACATTATGGATTAATTTGGGAGACAAATGACAGATGCAATCATCCGAAGGTATATTCCTATTCTAAAACATTTAACAAGATTATTACTCATCTGTATTGTGACACTATCATCTACTATCATCTGAAATATATGGAAAAAACAAATTTTTTTAACATTCTTCCTATTAATATTGCTGAGTAATGGAAATTAATTAGGTACAAGCACTGTCATCAAATCCCACAATTACATATTAAATTGCTTTAAGTATTTAATCACTAAATTTATCATAACTATAAGGAAGTAACATTTTAAATAAAGTGAGCTATCATCTTCTTCATAGATCTCCCTTCTTCCATGCAAATATATTAATCAATGTTCCTTTAAATTTATCTCACAGATCTCAAATGAGCACTGTACACTATTAGACAACTCTATTAAACATTTAGCTGATAAACGTGCATCCCTCTCTCAACCTCCAAACTCCCACATGACTACAATTCCCTACTATCAACCTCTGCCTTGCAACAGATATGCCTGTCTTGTATTTAATGAATAATACAAATGGAATTAAAGAAAATACTTGATTCCCATGAAATTAACTAACCCAAATGCAACTGTAGAAAATACTTGATTCCCATGAAATTAACTAACCTAAATGCAAAAGGGCAGACTGACTTCCCTTTTGTAAAATGTAAGAAATGTCTATACTCCTTGAACACTCAGCTTGTGTTCTAGGTCTCATTCTCCTTAGTTTCAAGTACTTTACTCCTAGAACTATGCTTTCTGCAATTATTGCTTCTTCATTACTGAGTCATTCCTATTACCATTCAAATATGCCCATTAAAAAAGAATTCCCTTGACCCATTACCCATCATCCCATTTCTCTGCTTCTCATTCAAAGCAAAATTTCTCAAAAGAGGTGTCTCATCTTTTTCACTCCCTTTGTCTCAACATACTTCAAGTTGGGTTTCATCTCCTTCACTGAAACAGTTTTTTCAAGGTTATTTAACATTGCCAAATGTAATGATAAACTATATGTCCTTATCCCCTCCACTTTTCAGGAGTATTTGACATATCTGACCACTCTCTTCTTTGAAAGGCTTTCCTCTCTAGTCTTCCCTGACTCCATAGTTTATCAGCCCTTCCTTTTGGTAGGCACTATCTCCCTGCATCCCACCTCTGAATGTTAAAGTGTATGAGGGCTTTGTCTTGGCTGTCTTCCCTTCCTTTCCCAGGTGATTTCATCCAATCCCACAGCTTTAAATGCATATAGATCATAACTCCCAAACCTGTATCTCTAGGTCAGAGCAATGGATACACTCCTCAAATTTCATACATCCTAAAGACAATCTGATTTCCCCTTATCTTCCCAATCTGCTCCTCCTTGCCTTAGTAAATGGTATCACTGTCCATTCAATTGCTCAGACCAAGAAGCTAAATTTCATCCTCACTACTTATCTTTTCCTCATTCATCTCATGCATTCTATTAGTCTTTCCTACTGGCTCTGTCATCACCGTCATTTCTGCTACAAAATTAATCTGAGCCAGGATTCCTCTTACATCAGAACTATTTCAGTAGCCTTCTGACTACCTACCATTATTCCTCTATTGCTTTCCTTTAGAGCTTTCTCAACATAGCCAGAGTGATCTTTTAAAAATACATAAATCACCAGGCTGTAATCCCAGCTACTCGGGAGGCTGGGGCAGGAGAATCACTTGAACCTAGGAGGTGGAGGTTGCAGTGAGCTGAGATTACGCCACTGTACTCCAGCTTGGGCGACAGGGTGAGAGTCTGTTTCAAAAAGAAAGATATGCTCTCACCTACTTCTCAAACCTTGACTTCTACTATTTTTCCTCTTGTTCACTACACTCCAGCCACACTGGCCTTTCCATCCCTTAAAATGGTCAAGCTCTCTGTGCTATCAAAGTCTTTGTCTAGAATGACTGCTCAAATCTTTGCCACATTCATATCACTCATGCTTTGGGGCAAACATAACTTGCTCAGAGAAGCTTTCCCTAACTACCCCAGTCATCCCAACATATTCTGTTCCTTACTCTAATTATTTCATATTTCCCCTCATGCTTACTCCTTCAGAGGTATCTGCATGCCAGTGTTAAAAGGTGGACACTGTGTTTCACTTGATCTTTTAACAATCCAAACTGCCTTTAAATTCAGCCAAATTCATTGCAGCTACTCCATGAGTCCACTGAAATCATCACCTGAGGCACTGAGTCACAGTACACCTCACTTGATATCATCCACGATGCACGTAATTATCATCTTCCAGATACCCTGTGAGTGAACATTTTTCTGGACTGATGATGCAGGATATCTGTCTTTTAGTGTTTTCAGCTCATGATGATACTGAGCAGATCCACCAACAGAAAACAAAAACTTTGCTTGGTAATAAATCTCCGAATAGGAAATATCCAGCATGTGAGGGCTTTAGGCAAGAAGCCCAAAATATTTAAGGGGGTCCCAGTACTTACCTACGTTGTTATATAATGAATAGCAAATGAATAGATTTGGCTAGGTCCTGAGGTTTTTTCAGGTTGACTCCTAGCCCAGCAGCTGAACATGGATTACTACTAAATCCAGAGTTTTCAACCCTGCCTGCATATTACAATCATTTGGGAAGCTTAAAAATTAAAAATGGAAGCAAATAACAAATGATACCTGGACCTCATTCTAAACAAATTAAATTAAAATTTATTTGGGTAAGTCTTGGCCATTGGTGGTTTTATTTTGTTTTCTTTCACTTTCTATTAAGCAACCAGGGTTCAGAATCAGGAATCTGGAGCAGTGTTCTCAAACTTTAGACTATATTAACATCACCTGGAGATCATAAAAACTGATTACTGGGACCAGGCATGGTGGTTCACGCCTGTAATCCTAGCGCTTTGGGGGCTGAGGCGGGCGGATCACCAGAGGTCAGGAGTTCAAGACCAGCCTGGCCAACATGGCAAAGCCCTGTCTCCACTAAAAATACAAAAATTAGCCAGGTGTGGTGGCAGGCACCTGTAGTCCCAACTACTCAGGAGGCTGAGGCAAGAGAATCACTTGAACACAGGAGGCAGAGGTTGCAGTGGGCAGAGATCGTGCCACTGCACTCCAGCCTGGGTGACAAGAGCAAAATGAAAAAAGAAAGAAAAGAAATAACAGAACAGAACAACAGAATGAACTCAACTGATTATTGGGCTCCACACCTAGAGTTTCTAATTTGGTAGGTCTGGAGTGAGCCCAGAGAATTCTTATTTTTTTTAATAACTTTTCAGGTGATACTAATATTGTGAGTCTGAAGACCACACTTTTCAGAAGAAAGAATCTAGGGCTGCCAACTATGTGTCATTTTTTAAATAATCAAGTAAAGTAAAAACCACTGGAACAAAACTTTTTTAAAAAAATGTTATGAGTATATATTATGCATTGGAACAAATCTTGAAAGAGGCTAGTTTTGTGTACCAGTAATGACATGACTCATTTTGTCATCTTCTTCCTGCTCTCCCTTTTCCCCTGGGCATACACAGTCTTTTGGAGAGTCTTATGATTACAATATAATTATGGCAAAACAGAGCTAATGCTTTCACGAAGGTGAAGCAGTCCTCAACTTATTTGACACAGCTGATTACTCCTTTCTCCCTGAAATACTCTCTTCACTTGACTTCCATGATCCTACACTCTTGGTTTTCCTCATGTTTCCCTGGCCACAGTTTTGTCAGTTCTTCATTTCCCCTACATTAAAATGTTGGAGCACCACAATAATCCATTTTTTAGATCCTTTATCTAAACTACTTCAGTGGACTCATCCAGGTTCATGGCTTTAAATACTGTCTATATGCTGTTAACATTCAAATTTATACCAGCCCAGATTGTTCCCTGAATTATAGAAATGTATGTTCAACTGCCTAATTAAAAACCCCACTTGGTTTTCTATTAGATAATCTCAAACAGAATACTTCTAAAACAGAGTTTTTTAAAGTCATGAGGCCCCTGTTTCAGGCCCTAGGTCCAAGATGACATTTCTATTCCCTGGTACAGAAGGGAACCCACTGCCTTGAAGGGAAGGATTTAGTCCTGGCAGCATTAACCACCTGCTAACTGAAGAGCCTTGGGCCCTGAATAACCAGGAGCAATACCCAGGTACTATGTCAAGCGCCTTGAGTGAGCCTCTGAGGCTTGTTGGCTTCAGGTAGGATACAGCACATTACCAGCTGTGGTGGCCATGGGTGAAACTCCTTTTGCTTGAGAAAAGCAAAGAGAGAAAAGTAAAGAAAACTTGTCTTGTACCTTAGGTACCAGCATGGCCATAGAAGTGGGTAGATCACCAAGTGGTCTCTTGAGATCCCCACATTTCATGACCTGACTCTTGGATGGCATTTCTGGACCTGCCCTGGGCCAGAAGGAAGTCCACTGCCCTGAAAAGTGAATCCCAGACCAGACAGCATTTACCACAAGCTGACATATGAGGCCTTGGGCCTTAGGGGAACACTGGCAGTAGTCTGGCAGTATTCTTCATGGCCTGTGGTGGCAGGCAGTGGCTATAGGGTGAGGCTCCTCTGTCTTTGGAGAGAAGAGTGGGAAGGACTATATCTTGTAGTTTGAGTGCCAGCTCAGCCACAGTACAATAGAACACCAGAGGGACTTTTAAGGTTTTTGACTCTAGCCCCTGACTCATGGATGGTACCTTTAAACCCACCCAAGCCTAGGAGAACTCACAGTCCTGAAGGGAAGGACACAGGCCTGGCTGGTTTTGCCACATGCTGATTGTAGAACCCCAAGGCCTTGAGCAAACATAGGCAGTAATCAGAGACTGAATACAGCAAGCCTTGGGCAAGACACAGTGCTGTACTATCTTCAGGTCTGACCAAGTGCCATCATAGTGGAGGTGGCCACAGGGGTGATTATGTCATTCCACCCCCAGCTTTAGATGGCTCAGAACACAGTGAGAGAGAGAGACTCCATTTGTCTGGGAGAAAGTAAGAGAAATGAATAAGAGTATACTTGGTAATCCAGAGAATTCTCCTGGATCTTGCCCAAGACTATCAAGGTTTCACCTCTATGAGTCTGCAAGAACTACAGTGCTACTGGGTTTGGGGTGCCCCATAAAGCAGATATAGCTTAGCTCACAATACCCAAGTTCTTTCAAATATCTAGAAAGCCTTCACAAGAAGGACAGGTACAAACAAGCCCAGACAGTGAAGACAACAATAAATATCTAACTCTTTAATGCCCAGACACCAAAGAACATCTACCGGCATCAACACTAGCCAAGAAAACATGACCCCACCAAAGAACTAAATAAGCTACCGGGGACCATTCCTTGAGAAACAGAGATATGTGACCTTTCAGAGAGAGACTTCGAAATATAGCTGTGTTAAAGAAACTCAAAGAAATTGAAGATAACACAGAGAAGGAAATCAGAATTCTGTCAGATAAATTTAACAGAAACGGAAATAATTTACAAGAACCAAGCAGAAATCCTGGAGCTGAAAAAATACAACTGGCATACTGAATAATTCATCCAAGTCTTTTAATATCAGAAGTGATCAAGCAGGAGAAAGCCTTAGTGGGCTTGAAAACAGGTTATTTTAGTCAGAGAAGACAAAACAAAAAATAAAAAACAGTGAAGTGGGTTAGGCATGGTGGCTCACATCTGTAATCCCAGCACTCGGGAGGTCAAGGCAGGTGAACTGCTTGAACCCAGTAGTTCAAGACCAGCATGACAACATGGCAAAACCCTGTCTCCAATGAAGTACCCCTACAGAATCCAGAAAGTAGTCTCAAAAGGGCAAATAAAAGAGTTACTGGCCTTAAAGAGGAAGCAGAGAAAGAGATAGGAGTAGAAAGTTTATTCAAAATAACAACAGAGAAAGATATTCCCAAACCTAGAGAAAGATATCAGTATCCAAGTACCAGAAGGATAAGAACACCTAGCAGATTTTGCCCAAAGAAGACTACCTTAAGGCATTTAATAGTTGAACTCCTGAAGATCAAGGACAAAGAAAGGGACCTAAAAGCAGCAAGAGAAAACAATACACAATGGAGCTCCAATATATCTGGCAGCAGACTTTTCAGTGAAAACCTTACAGGGCTGGAGAGAGTGGCATAACATATTTAAAGTTCTGAAGTAAAAAAAAAAAAAATTACCCTACTTTAGTATATCTGGTGAAATTATCCTTCAACATGAAGGAGAAACAAAGACTTTCCCAGACAAACAAAAGCTGAGGGCTGAGGGGTTTCATCAACACCAGACCTGCCCTGTAAGAAATGCTAAAGGGAGTACTTCAATCAGAAAGAAAAGGACATTAGTGAGCAATAAGTAATCATAAGTGAGTTTTGAAGATACAAAACTCACTGGTAATAGTAAGTACACAGAAAAACACAGAATATTATAACACTGCAATTGTTTTTTTTTTTTTTTTTATTGCATTTTAGGTTTTGGGGTACATGTGATGAACATGCAAGATTGTTGCATAGGTACACACATGGCAGTGTGCTTTGCTGCCTTCCGTCCCCTCACCTGTATCTGTCATTTCTCCCCATGCTATCTCTTCCCACCTCCCCACCCCCCGCCCCTCCCCCATTTCCCCCCAACAGACCCCAGTGTGTAGTGCTCCCCTCCCTGTGTCCATGTGTTCTCATTGTTCAACACCCGCCTATGAGCGAGAATATACGGTGTTTGATTTTCTGCTCTTGTGTCAGTTTGCTGAGAATGATGGTTTCCAGGTTCATCCATGTCCCTATAAAGGACGTGAACTCATCGTTTTTGATGGCTGCATAATATTCCATGGTGTATATGTACCACATTTTCCCTATCCAGTCTATCATCGTTGGGCATTTGGGTTGGTTCCAGGTCTTTGCTATTGTAAACAGTGCTGCAATGAACATTCGTGTGCACGTGTCCTTGTAGTAGAATGATTTATAATCCTTTGGATATATACCCAGTAATGGGATTGCTGGGTCAAATGGGATTTCTATTTTTAGGTCCTTGAGGAATCGCCACACTGTCTTCCACAATGGTTGAATTAATTTACATTCCCACCAACAGTGTAAGAGTGTTCCTATTTCTCCACATCCTCTCCAGCATCTGTTGTTTCCCGATTTTTTAATGATCGCCATTCTAACTGGTGTGAGATGGTATCTCAATGTGGTTTTGATTTGCATTTCTCTGATGACCAGTGATGATGAGCATTTTTTCATATGTTTGTTGGCCTCCTGTATGTCTTCTTTTGTAAAGTATCTGTTCATATCCTTTGCCCATTTTTGAATGGGCTTGTTTGTTTTTTTCTTGTAGATCTGCTTTAGTTCTTTGTAAATTCTGGATATCAGCCCCTTGTCAGATGGGTAGACTGCAAAAATTTTTTCCCATTCTGTTGGTTGCCGATTCACTCTACTGACTGTTTCTTTTGCCGTGCAGAAGCTGTGGAGTTTGATTAGGTCCCATTTGTCTATTTTGGCTTTTGTTGCCATTGCTTTTGGCGTTTTGGTCATGAAGTCCTTGCCTACACCTATGTCCTGAATGGTTTTGCCTAGATTTTCTTCTAAGGTTTTTATGGTATTAGGTCTGATGTTTAAGTCTTTAATCCATCTGGAGTTAATTTTGGTGTAAGGTGTCAGGAAGGGGTCCTGTTTCTGCTTTCTGCACATGGCTAGCCAGTTTTCCCAACACCATTTATTAAACAGGGAGTCCTTTCCCCATTGCTTGTTTTTGTCAGGTTTGTCGAAGATCAGATGGTTGTGGGTACATTGTATTTCCTGTGAGGCCTCTGTTCTGTTCCATTGGTCTATATCTCTGTTTTGGTACCAGTACCATGCTGTTTTGATTACTGTAGCCTTGTAGTATAGTTTGAAGTCCGGTAGTGTGATGCCTCCCGCTTTGTTCTTTTTGCTTAGAATTGACTTGGCTATGCGGGCTCTCTTTTGGTTCCATATGAAGTTTAAAACACTGCAATTGTGATGTGTAAACTACTCTTATACTAAGTAGAAAGACTAAATGAACCAATAAAAATAACTACAACCTTTTAAAGACATAGGCAATATAATAAGCTATAAATAGAAATAGCAAAGTTAAAAAGCAGGAGGATGGGCTGGACACAGTAGCTCATGCCCATAATCCTGGCATTTTGGGAGCTGAGGCAGGCAGATTGCTTTAGCCCAGGAGCTCAAGACCAGCCTGGGCAACATGCAAAATTCGTCTCTACAAAAAATACAAAAATTAGCTGGACCTGGTGGCACACATCTGTAGTCCCAGCTACTAAGGAGGCTGAGGTGGTAGGATCACCTGAGCCTAGGAAGTCAAGGCTGCAGTGAATCAAGATTGTGCCACTGTACTCCTGCCTGGGCAAAAGAGTAAGATCCTGTCTCAACAAATAAAACAAATTTTATAAAATGAGGAGATGAAGTTAAAGCATAGAGTTTTAATTAGTTTTCTTTTTGTTTATACAAACAGTGTTAAGTTATCAGCTTAAAACAGCAGATTATAAAATAGTATCTGCAAGTCTCATAGTAATCTCAAACCAAAAGACATAAAATGGATACACAAAAAAATAAAAAGCAGTAAACTAAATCGTATCACCAGAGAACATCACCTGGACTAAAAAAAGACCTGAAGGAAAGAAGAAATAAATGACCATGAAACAACAAGAAAAATAACAAAATAGCAAAAGTTCTCACTTATCAATAACAATAAAGATTTGTTTAATATTGTATGGATCCCTCCAAGTTTGGTGCTCTCTTCAGTTACACGAGAGTTGAAAACTTCAATTTTGAGTGCATGACTTTTCTCAGAAGCCATGTGGTTTACCCTGTAAGTTATATATTTACATTGACAATTCTGGTATTTTCTGTTTCTGGACATAGAACTGTGGAAGGTTAAGAAGTGATAAATTAAATATTTCAGGGATCAATAATGCAGTTTATCAAAGATATTTGGGTTTTCTCCCTTTTAAGCATACAATGATTTATTTCATTTTGGGGTTTGTGTTTGGTTGGGACAATGTTACTAGTTTTGGGGGTTTCTTTCAAATGAGTTAGGAGCCTATGTGATGAAGGTTACTTCCAAGCCAACGTATTTAAATTGTAGATTATATATGTGAGAATTTTTAGAGCTCTCTTTTCTTCTGGCGTAAGCAACCATCAATATTCAAGGTGATCACTGCTCCATTAGTCTGTGTTCAAGAGTTAACCACAAAGAACAGAATCCTTAGGGAAATTTATTAATAACAGGTATTAATTGAATCTGATCCTGCCTTCTGCCACTGATAAGTTATATGACCTGTGGCTAATTACCTAATGTCCAATAGTGTCATCAGCTTATATAAGAAAGGCTAAAGGGGGATAATGGCACATCTTTCCTTTTATTTACCTCATTCTCAAGAAAATAAGTTGGTTCTCTGTCATCTTCAGAAGGTGACCAATTTACCTTGAACTTGAATTGACTGCAATTCTTACCCTAATTTAAAAGCACAAATTGTCCCATGTAGAAGTCGCTTCAGATTGGCTCCTTGGAACTTTGTTTATCACCCTACTAGTCTTTTAAATGTCCTGTGCTCTCTGATGTCAAGAATCAGTTGTTTCTCTGTGAATCCTTACGTTTTCTCTTGAGGAATGAATTTTAAGACCAGAGTCTGGACTTGCTATCTATACTGGCTTTGTCACATTTTTGTAAACTTTCAGTGGCTAGAACTAGGTAAAAAAAAAATGCATATATGGTACATCGTGAGTTCATATGGACATTTCCAGTTCAAATTCAGAACTACAAAATCTGTACTTCTATGTTGCTATGAGGAAACAATTCTCCATGGATCTCTCATGTTTATGAATTTTTTTTTTATTTTTTTTGAGATGGAGTCTTGTTCTGTTGCCTAGGATGGAGTGCAGTGTTGTGATCTCAGCTCACTGGAACCTCCACCTCCAAGGTTCAAATGATTCTTCTGCCTCAGCCTTTCGAGTAACTGGGATTACAGGTACATGCCACCACATCTGACTAATTTTTGTATGTTTAGTACAGACAGGGTTTCACCATTTTGGCCAGGCTGGTCTTGAACTCTTGACTTCTAGTGATCCACCTGCCTCAGCCTCCCAAAGTGCTGGGATCACATGCATGAGTCACCACACCCAGCCAGTGTTTCTGAAAATTTGGAATGCAGAGGTATTGACTGTCTTTGTTCTAGACTATTTTTTGAGGGACATTTGTATAGCAAACAGACTTGAAAAATAAAGATAATATCCCCGGCTGGACAAAGGGTATATTTGTTTACTGTTCAGTATAATAAATGTATCTCTCTCCAGGGCAAATGACACTATATCAGTCCTGGAACTGCAGAGAAACAGAACAGAGTATATATAAAGGGATTTATTTCAAGGAATTGGCTAACATGATTGTGGAGACTGACAGGTCTAAAATCCATAGGGCAGGGCAGCAGTACACTAGAAATTCAGGCAGGAGTTGATGTTGCAATCTTGAAGCAGAATTTCTCCTCCAGTTTTCATCTTAAGTTCTTCCACTGATTGAGTGTGCCCCTCCCCTCCTTTTTTTTGAGATAAGAGTCTCACTCTGTCACCAGGCTTGGAGTGCAGTGCCATGATCTCAGCTCACTCCAACCTCTGTCTCCCAGGTTCAGGTGATTCTCCTGCCTCAGCCGCCCAAGTAGCTGGGATTACAGGCACATATCACCATGCTCAGCTAATTTTGTATTTTTGTAGAGACAGAGTTTCACCATGTTGGCCAGATGGTCTAAATCTCTTGACTTTGTGATCCACCCATCTTGGCCTCCCAAAATGCTGGGATTACAGGTGTAAGCCATCACGCCTGGCTGAGTGGGGCCACTTATAAATAATCATCTCCTTTTCTGAAGGCCAACTGATAATAGATGTTAATCGTATCTATAAAATACCTTCAGAGCTCACTTAATGTTCAATTAAATCATCTGGTACTGTACAACCTACTCAAGATGACACAGAAAACTAAACATCACAAGCAGGTTTGTTTGCAGCCTATTATAAAAGATTCAGTTTCCCTAAACTCCAGGTTACTTAGCTGTGATGCAAACTCACAATTTAGGCTCTTCTATACCACCCTGGTGGGTTTAGGGGGACAAAGATGCTGAAAAAAACATAATGCTCATGCTGTTTGCTGTGCATATATAGAGTGATAAATCCTTTTGTTTCTGACCCAGAAGCTGGTGTGTTCTGTCAGTATCCATGAAATTGTGGTAGGCTTCTAGTAACTTTCTAGTAGGGTAAAATTATAGAACTTTCACAGTTCCTGACAGTTACATCTTATTTTTTTTCCTCCATCCTGAGAATTCTGGTTCTCAATATAATAGATTAATAAATTAGAATGTCCCAAAACTACTGATTTGCTGTATCTCACCTCACATGAACCACAGATTCAGAATAACAATACCAATGATACTGCCACTAATTATAATTACTAAAAAGTCTTTTTTTTTTTTTTGCATATCCTTATCCCCTTTTTCCATTTCTTATTGATATGGTTTGGCTGTGTCCCCACCAAATCTCATCTTGAGTTGTAGTTCCCATAATCCTCAGTCATGGGAGTGACCTACTCAAGGTAATTGAATCATGGTGGCAATTACTCTCATGCCGTTCTCATGATACTGAGTTGCCATGAGATCTGATGGTTTTATAAAGGGCTGTTCCCCATCTTCACTCTACACTTCTTCTTGCTGCCACCATGTGAAGGAGGATATGTTTGCTTCCCATTCTGCCATGATTGTAAGTTTCCTGAGGCTTCCCAGCCCTGCAGAACTGTGAGTCATTTAAATCTCTTTCCTTTATAAATTACCCAGTCTTAGGTATGTACTTATTAGCAATGTGGGAATCAACTAATTCACTAAATTGGTACTGGGGTGCTGCTGTAAAGATACCCAAAAATGTGGAAGAGACTTTGTAACTGGGTAACAGGCAGAGGCTAGAACAGTTTGGAGGGCTCAGAAGAAGATAGGAAAATGTGGGAAAGTTTGAAACTTCCAAAAGACTTGGAGGCCCAGAAGACAGGAAGATGTGGGAATGTCTGGAAGTCCCTAGAGACTTCTTGAACGGCTTTGACTAAAATGCTGATAGTAATATGGACAATAAGGTCCAAGCTGAGGTGCTCCCAGATGGAGAAGAGGAACTTTTTGGGAACTGGAGTAAAAATCAATCTTACTATGCAAAAAGATTGGCAGCATTTTGCCCCTGCCCTAGAGATCTGTGGAACTTTGAACTTGAGAGAGATAATTTAGGTTATCTGGTGGAAGAAATTTCTAAGTGATAAAGCATTCAAGAGGAAGCAAAGCATAAAAGTTTGGAAAATTTGCAGCCTGATGATGTAGCAGAAAAGAAAAACCCATTTTGTAGGGAGAAATTCAAGCCTGCTGCATAAATTTATGTAAGAACAAGGAGACAAATGCTAATCGACAAGACAAAGGGGAAAATGTCTTCAGGGCATGTCAGAGTTCTTTGTGGCAGCCCCTCCCATCACAGGCCCAGAGGCCAAGAAAGAAAAACTGGTTCCCTGGCCAGGGCCAGGACCCCTCTGCTGTGTACAGCCTTGGGATTTGGTGCCCTGTGTCCCAGCCACCCCAGCTGTGGCTAAAAGAGGCCAAGGTACAGCTCAGGCCATGGCTTTGGAGGGTGCAAACCCCAAACCTTGGCAGCTTCCACATGGTGTTGGTGCTGCAAGTGTGCAGAAGACAAGCACTGAGGTTTGAGAACTTCTGCCTAGATTTCAGAGAATGTATGAAAACACCTGGATGGGGCATCATGGCTCATGCCTGTAATCCCAGCACTTTGGGGGGCCAAGGTAGGTGGATAATATGAGGTCAGGAGTTCGAGACCAGCCTGGCCAACATGGTGAAATCTCGTCTCTACTAAAAATACAAAACTAGGAATTCCATGTTTGGATCGCCTTCCACAAACACTCCCTTCATGGAAGCCATCTTTCTCGCTCCTGGATTTCCCCTCTGGGGTCCCCCTGCACACTCTCATGGACGCCTGTCTTCCCCTCCTCAACTCCATCTCTCTCTATTCCTTTCCACTTAGCGTGAAAGCTGCTTTCCTCTCCTGGATTCCATCTTTCTGGATTCTCACCCTCAGTGTGAGTTTGCTATTTCTTTCTCTCTCCTCCTCCTGTTTCTCTGTCTCTAAATAAATTACTTTCTACAAACATTTTTGAGTCCAGCATTTACTGTGCACTGTGCTGTGGTCCCTTCTCTCATTCTTGAGAGGGCAGGAGACCAAGAACCTGGAGAAACATCCTCTCAGGGGAGCTGAGGGCACCCTGAACCCCAATATTACATTTTGGCGAGCCAGCCAGGAGAGGGGTACACCGGAAGAGGGGTACAACCAGGAAAGGGGTACAGCTGGAAAAGAAGACTTCAAAATCAGCCATGAGGTCACAAATAATCCTTCTGCTGGAACCCCGGATGTCCTTGGTTTGTGGGCTCTATCGTGGACCTCTAGATCAACCTGCACCCCTGAAAGGCTCCCCTCTGGAGGAAGCCTCAACTGCAGGGCCCCTTCTATGCCCCATTTCAGTAGGAAGTAGTTAAAGAGAATTGATTTCCATAATTCCAACAGAAGTTGGGCTTTCCTGTTCAGGGGGAGGGGAGTAATGAGGGAATGTGTTCTCTTTCCAGGTCCACGAGGGGGTATAGTTTTAAGGGCAAGAACTTCCCAGCACCATGCTTCCCTCCCATCTCTCTCCACCTGGGAGATTTAATGGTCTCTGTTTAAATTTCCTGGGCATGCAAAGAAACTAAGAGTCAGTCACCTCAGCAGAAGTTCTAAGGAACTCCTTTCATTGGCCAGAGGTCTTAGAGAAGGTGGTGGTTCCTCCCAGGTTAAAAGTCCCCTTTTTCTACATCCCTTCGGACTCCATGTTTGGATCCTCCTCCACAAAAACTCCCTTTGTGGAAGCCATCTTTCTCTCTCCAGGATTTCCCCTCTGGGGTCCCCTTCCACACCCTCTTGTGGAAGCCTGTCTTCCCCTCCTAAACTCCATTTCTCTCTATTCCTTTCCACTCAGTGCAGAAGTTGCTTTCCTTCTCCTGGATTCCATCTTTCTGGATATTCTCACTCAGTGTGAGAGTTAGCTGTTTCTTTCTCTCTCCTCCTCCTGTTTCTCTGCCTCTAACTAATCACTTTCTACCAAAAACAAAACAAAACAAAACAAAACAAAACAAAACAACAAAAAAAAACTAGCCAGGTGTGGTGGCACACACCTGTAGTCCCAGCTACTCAGGAGGCTGAGAAAGGAGAATCACTTGAGCCCAAGAGCTGGAGGTTACAGTGAGCCAAGATCACACCACTGCACTCCAGCTTGGGCAAGACAGGGTGAGACTCCATCTCAAAAACCTAAATAAATAAATAAATAAATAAAAGACCAAACCAGACCAGACCAGGATGTCTAGGCAGAGGTATATTGTCGGGGTGAAGCCCTTATGGAGAACTGTTAGGGCAGTGCATAAAGGAAATGTGGGGCTGGAGCCTGCACACAGAAATGTGGGGTTGGACCCCAACACAGCCCCACTGGGGCACTGCCTAGTAGAGCTGTGAGAAGAGTGCCAGTCTGGAGGACAGTGTAAACATAAAGGGACTAAAATCTCCAATCAAAAGAGATGGAGTGGCTGAATGGATGGAAAAAACAAGATCCATTGATCTGTTGCCTACAATAAACACACCTCACCTATAAATACACATATAAACTGAAAATAATGGGATGGAAAAAGATATTCCATGCCAACAGAAACCAAAAAAGAACAGAAGTAGCTATACTTATATCAGAAAAAATAGATTTCAGGACAAAAAAACTACAAGAAGAGACACAGAAAGTCACCATATAATGAGAAAGGGGTTAATTCAGCAAGAATATGTAACAATTTTAAATGTGTGTGTGTATATATATACACACACCCAACACTAGAGCACTCAGATATACAAAGCAAGTATTATTAGACCTAAAGAGAGAGACAGGCCCCAATATGATGATAGCTGGAGATTTCAACCCAGTTTCAGCACTGGACAGATCTTTCAGACAGAACATCAACAAAGAAACATCTGACTTAATGTACACTATAGGCCAAATGGCTCTAATAGATATCTGCAGAATATTTCATCCAATGGCTACAGAATTCACATTCTTTTCCTCAGCACATGAATTATTCTCAAGGATAGACTTGTCCTATCACAAGTATTAAAATGTTGGGAAAAAACTGAAACAATATCAAGCATCTTCTGTGACCACAATGAAATAAAACTAGAAAAATAAAAGGAATTTTTGAAACTATACAAATACGTGGAAATTAAACAATATGCTCCTGAATCACCAGTGGGTTCATGAAGAAATTAAAAAGGAAACTGAAAAATTTCTTGAAACAGATGCAAATCAAGACACAACATATCAAAATCTATGGGACACCGCAAAAGCAGTACTCAAGGGAAAGTTTATAGTTTTAAGTGCCTACATCAAAAAAGAGGAAAAACTTCACATAAACAATCTAATGGTGCATCTTTAGAAAAGCAAGAGCAAACCAAACCCAAAATTGGTAGAAAGATATAAGATCTGGGCAGAAATAAATGAAATTGAAATTTTAAAAAACCAATAAAAAATTTCAATGAAACAAAAAATTGTGTGTGTGTGTGTGTGTGTGTGTGTGTGTGTGTATGTGTGTGTGTTTGAGACAGAGTCTTGCTCCGTCGCCAGGCTGGAGTGCAGTGGTGCAACCTTGGCTCACTGCAACCTCCGCCTCCCGGGTTCAAGCAATTCTCCTACCTCAGCCTCCTGAGTAGCTGGGACTACACACGTGTGCCACCACACCCAGCTAATTGTTGTATTTTTAGTAGAGACGGGGTTTCACCATGTTGGCCAGGATGGTCTAAATCTCTTGACCTTGTGATCCGCCCGCCTTGGCCTCCCGAAGTGCTGGGATTACAGGCGTGAGCCACCGTGCCCGGCCCAAAAGTTGTTTTTTTTTTTTTAAAAAAAAAAAGTTAAACAAAGCTGACAAACTTTTAGCCAAATTAAGCAAAAAAAGAAGATACAAATAAACAAAATTGGAAATGAAAAAGGAGACATTACAACTGATATTGCAGAAATTCAAAGGATCATTAGTGGCTGCTATGACCAACTCTATGCCAATAAATTTGAAAATCTAGAAGAAAT
This sequence comes from Saimiri boliviensis, assembly GCF_048565385.1. Lineage (NCBI taxonomy): Eukaryota > Metazoa > Chordata > Mammalia > Primates > Cebidae > Saimiri > Saimiri boliviensis. The sequence goes on along the minus strand of NC_133450.1, from coordinate 15,195,759 downwards.
GAACAAATTCCTAGACAAATACAATCTACCAAGATTGAACCAGGAAGAAGTCCAAAACCTGAACAGACCAATAAAAAATAACAAAATCAAAGCCATAATAAAAATTCCATATCAAAACTACAATGAGATATCACCTCATCCCAGTTAAAATCACTTATATCCAAAAGACAGGTGATAACAAACGCTGGCAAGGATGTGTAGAATGTAAATTCATACCACCACTATGGAGAGCAGTTTGGAGGCTCCTCAAAAACTAAAAATAGTGCTACCATATGATCCAGCAATCCCACTGTAGAGCATATACCCAAAAGAAAAGAAATCAGGATATCAAGGAGATATCTGCAAGCAATGTTTATTGCAGCACTGTTCACCATAGCTAACCATAAAAAAAAAAAAAAAAAAAAAAGAGATCCTGTCATTTGCAATATCATGGATGGAAATGGAGATTGTTAAATGAAATAAGCCAGGCACAGAAAGACAAGTATGTTCCCACTTATTTGTGGGATCTAAAAATCAAAACAACTGCACTAATGGACATAGAGAGTAGAAGGATGGTTACCAGAGCTGGAAAGGGTAGTGGAGGACTCAGGGGGAAATGGGATGATTCATGGGTACATAAGAATTAGAAAGAATTAGTAAGACCATGTCATAGCATAACAGGGTGACTATAGTCAATAATTGTACGTTTTTAAATAACTAAAAGATTGCAATTGGATTCTTTATAATACAAAGAATAAAGGCTTGAGGGGACGGATACCCCATTCTCTATGATGTGATTATTTCACACAGCTTGCCTGTATCAAAACATCTCATGTACCCCATAGATACACCCACTATGTACCCACGAAAATTAAAAATAAAAAAAATTAGTAAAATAAAACAGAGCTGTCGATCTTTCCTTCTGTCCAAAACATAAAACTTGCTCTTAAAACAGTTTCCTAATTTAGTAACCAGCAACTCCATTCTTCCAATTGTTCTGACCAAAAATTCTGTGATCATCATTGATCTTTTCTTTCACAGTTTATATACGATCCATTAGTAAATCATGCTACCTCTATCTTAAAAATATATACAGAATTTGATCCTTTCTCACTACTTTCACTGTTACCACCCTAGTCCAAGCCATCAATACTTCCTGACTGGATTACTGCACAGTCTCCTAAGTGATCTCCCTGCTTCCATCCTGCCCCTCCCTCTTCAGTCTGTTCTGAATATAGGAGCCAGAGTGACTATTAAACCATAAATCAAATTATATCACTATTTTGATTAAATTGTTCCAATAACTTCCAGTCTCAAATGGGAAAGCCGAAATCCTCTCAGTAGCCTATGAAGTTCTACAAAACCTGCCCCCACTACCATTAGCTCATCAGACCTCATTTCTTACTAGTTTCTTTGAAGTTCACTCTGTTCCAGCCACACAAACATTCTTACTGTTCCTCAAAAATACTGACATTCTGCTTCAGGGAATTTGCATTTGATAGTTCCTTTTGCCTAACATGTCCTTTCCTCAGATATCCACATAGCACATTACCTTACCTCGTAGTCTCTACTTAAGTGTCACCTTTAAAGTGAAGCCTTCCTGGCCACCCTATCTAAATACATATGTAAACTCTTTCCAATGGTTTCTATCTCATTTTCTCACCTTGTTTTCCTTAGCCATTATAAACTATACACATATACATGCATATGTAAAATTTTATACACATATATAAAATTTACCTTGTTTATTCAGTATCTCCTCACTCAGTAGATACAAGCTCCACAAGGGTGGGAAATTTTATGTTTGGTTCACTGCCATATCTCTAGTGATAAGAATAGTCTTTGGCAAATAATGGGTGTTCAGTAAATATTTGCTGAAAGAACAAGTAAACCAAGAAATAGATATGTTTATGTTCCACATGCCACTTAATAAAGTGACTTAAGAAGGTGGGAGTAACCAACTGATATGGTTTGGCTTTGTGTCCCTACCCAAATCTCATCTTGAATTGTACTCCCATAATTCCCATGTGCTGTGGGAGGGAGCCAGTGGAAGATAACTTGAATCATGAGGGTGGTTCCCCCATACTATTTTCATAGTAGTGAATAAGTATCACAAGATCTGATGGTGGTACTTTTGCATCTTCTTCATTTTTTCTTGCCACTGCCACATTAAGAAGTGTCTTTAGCTTTCCACCATGATTCTGAGGCCTTCCCAGCCATGTGGATCTGTAAGTCCAATTAAACCTCTTTTTCTTTCCAGTCTCGGGTACGTCTTTATCAGTAGCATGAAAACAGACTAATGCACCAACTATGTCAAATGATGATGAAAAATCAAATAAGATGAAAACTGATAACCACTGGATTTGGCAATGCAGAGGTCACTGGTGACCTCAACAAGAACTGCTATGGTGAAATAGAACAAAGTGAACAGTAAATGGGAGAAGAGGAACTGAAGATAGTATAAGAAACTTTTTAAAATATTCTCTCATAACACAAAACCACTGCACACAATGTTACCTCTTCCCACAATGCTATACCTTCTTTCATTTCTTCCGATGACCCTTTCTCCCTGTTGTCCTTAAAGACTTAGCTTAGGTATTATATACTAATTGTGAACTGTTTATATCCCCATGTACATACCCTATCACAAGTACATTAGTGCTATTCCTAATTGATTATTTGACTTGATGTGTCTAAACTCAGAGTATCTTAAGGCAGGAATTCTTGACAAAACAGAAACTCAACAAATATTTCTTGGCTGAGAAAACTTAGAAATAAAAGCTCTTAATAGCTTTTAATACTTGATTAGTCCACATTTTCCTTAATGTATATACAAAACATTGTTTTATTTTCTGCATATTTGCACATATTATAAAATAATAAAGGAAAATAATTAAATGTAAATCTAAAAATCTGGCTTATCCCTAAAGAATATGTACTCAATACATATCTATGACATTTTCAACTATTATTCTAGTTAATTCCTAACTTTCCTGAAAAACACCTATTAATTTTGTTTCTTAAATTATGCAGTACTTAAAAAACAAATAACCAATGACCGGGCATGATGGCTCACACCTGTCCCAGTATTTTGGGAGCCTGATGTGGGTGGATCACCTGAGGCCAGGATTTCAAAACCAGCCTCACCAACACGATGAAACCCCATCTCTACTAAAAATACAAACTTAGCTGGACATGGTGGCACATGCCTGTAATCCCAGCTACTCGGGAGGCTGAGGCAGGAGAATCGCTTGAACTCGGGAGGCGGAGGTTGCGGTGAGCTGAGATCATGCCATTGCACTCCAGCCTGGGCAACAAGAGTGAAATTCCATCTCAAAAAAACAAAACAAAACAACCCCCACCCCACCAACGCACACACACAAATGTTTTGATATCACGACACATAAAATGAAATCTTACCAAATATAATTGTTACATGGTCTGTAACTGTTAACTCCATCTAATTCTAGTTAAACACAAGCCATTTTATTAAATATGTTTTCTAATACTTTTTGAAGCTCAACTTCTACATATTGCACAGTGCTTAAGAAAATTCTGGTATCAGGTTTGAGGAGAGGGTGTGTGCCCATTTCTCAAACTGCATGTGTTAAGAATTCTAGAAATGGTAGGGTCAATGTATTTCCCAAACAGAATCATCTGAGGCACTTTTTAAAATATAGACAGATTCCTGGGCTTCAACCCTAGAAGTTTCTGACTTTGTGCATTTGAGCAAAAGGATAGAAACTGGTGAAAAGCTCATCAAACTATTTTGAAGATCAGCCAGTTTGGGACATCATGAACATATATCTGGAAGCTTTAAGTAAACTACAAGTAGGTTTCCAATAATTCCTACCAGAGCTTTAAAAGTTGCCACTCTGAACCCACATGAACACAAAAAAATTCATCTACCATGGAAATGTCATTCTGAATTGCTTTTCCAATTACATTTCTGATTTGCATAGAATAAATTAAGTTTCTGTGCCACAAATACGGAACTGTCAAAAACCACTTTTACTAGATTACAAAAAGGCTTGGTCAGTTTTTTTTTCTTAAGAACACCATTTACCACAAATAAAAAAAGCTTCTATACCTTTTGTTTTGTCTTTTTAAAAAGCCATACATAGAAGCAAAGAACAGTTATTTTAACCTGAAACCATATAGTATGGTACTTTTCAAAATATTTCAGATGCACTGTCATTTGAGTTCATCGTCAACTTGTGAGACACTTCCACTATGTTTAAAAAAAAAAAAAAAAAAAAAAAGAAAAAGAAGGTAAAGCCGGGTGTCGTGGCTCACGCCTGTAATCCCAGCACTTTGGGAGGCCAAGGCAGGTAGATTACGAGGTCAGGAGTTTGACACCAGCCTAGCCTGGCCAATATGGTGAAACCCCATCTCTACTAAAAACAAAAATTAGCTGAGCATGGTTGTGTGCGCCTGCAGTCTCAGCTACTTGGGAAGCTGAGGCAGGAGAATTGCTTGAACCCAGGAGCCAGAGGTTGCAGTGAGCCGAGATCACACCACTGCATGCACTCCAGCCTGGCAACAAAGCAAGACCCCCATCTCCAAAAAAAAAAAAAAGTACTTCAAGTTCTACACCTACATAATACATAAACAACGGGCCCTGATTACTCCCATAAGGAAAGCACAGTCAAATAACAAAATGCCCCAAATTATATTCCATCAATGGTCTTCACTAGTATAAATGATTTGAAAATGGTCAATATTGTCTATAAGAATAATCTTGCAAAAATTTGCTGATGGGAAGTACCTAGAAAAATTAATATGAACAGATACTGCACTCTGGCTGCACATGGTGGCTCACACCTGTAATCCCAACACTTTGGGAGGTTGAAGTGGGAAGATCACTTGAGTCCAGGAGTCTGGGACCAGCCTTGGCAACATACAGAGACCCCATCTTTACAAAAAAAAAAAAATAGCCCACATCATGGCCCACACCTGTGGTCTCAGCTACGGAGGCTGAGGTAGGATGATCACTGAGCCCAAGAGTAAGAAGCTACAGTGAGCAGTGATTGTACTATAGCCTGTGTGATGCAGAGTAAGAGCAAGAGCCTCAGTTTAAAAAAAAAAAGAAAGAAAGAAAGAAAGAAAAAGGCTATCCCATTCTTTTAATAACTGGCAAAAGTTTCAAAATATAGACCAAGCTCGAGATGTGCAACTTATGCTAAAACTGGTAGCTTCTAACTTAGTCTTAAATCTATTATAAACACTTAATAACTAGATAATTTTATCAATATAACGAGAAAGAGAACAAAAAAAGTGACCCAAAAAGTCCTGTATTATTTCTGACATAGAAACTAATTGCTGTATAGTTTCTATGAATATAACTAAAAGATAAATGACTAGAGAAGTATACACAGGTGGATGGCAAAAGGAAGAAAGAGAACTACAAGCAATACTGAAAAAATGATGAGCTGTCATGTGGCACTACCACTGATAATCCTAGGTGATGATAAAATGGTCAGAGAACCAGTAAGCAAATGACAGACTAGTCATGATTCAGTCTTTACCACCAATACTGCACTCACATTTTCAAAACCTAAGGACAATTATCTGCTCATTCTGGAATAGTTCTCAGACCAAGTAATACTTGACCAGTAAGTTTTACATGTTTCAGGCCAAGGTGGAAACAAAACAGATAATGAAAACAGCACTGATTTTTTATTACTAAGGCTAAGGTTACAGCAACATTGTTTGTCAATACGCATCACATTTCTCAACATTATGTCTTCTGCTGTGACATAATTTAAAAATTACTAGAGTTGTTTCTATATTTACAAGTCAAATGCTGAATTGAAAAAATATTCAGAGGTTTTAATATTTGCTGAATATATTTCACAAACAAGAATGATCTGTCATTACTATTTGAAATAAAATGTCCAGAGCCCTTTCACTGATTCCTAATTATATTCTTAGTATCATATTAAATCCGTGCCACAAATTTAAAGATGCTGTATGATTCAGATTTTACGACCTCACTGTAACTTTTCAGGATACTTATTTTCATTGTTATACATTATTTTAAAGATGTATCATTTGAATAAAATCATAAGCATGTATTCAACTATGAGAAATTTGAGTATGTTTGTTGTTTTGTATGAGTTGCGCAACTATACCAAAAGAAAGTCAAAGCACTACCTTCCTTACAGTTTACTGAAACACAATTATGAAATTTAAGCAGTGTGACATATAATACAGCTTCTAATTACTGCTAGAAGAACAAGATGTAATTTACCTCACCAAATAAATCATATCTAGTTTCAAAAGACCTTAGTACTATACTGTTCTCATAACCCCGAAGGAGTAAAAACAATACAAGTGTACCATGAGAAGACCTTAAAATCCTTCACACTTAACTCCACCAGCTGAATTCAACCTAACAGACTAAATTATCTGGAGCAGGGCTTCAGTTAAGGCTGCTTCAGCTAGGTAAAGCTACTATGCCTGGTACTTTGGGAGACCTAACATATGAAAAAGAAGAGAGACTTGAAAGGATTAGGGAAAAAGACAAGACACTGGGGTAAACTCTACTTTTGGGATAAATAACAAGAAGATAAATAATTACTATGGGTTTAGTTTAGTTTTTCTACCAGCAATTTGGGCTATGATAATAGGTCTGTGACCCTAATCATCACTACTCAGAGTCCCAGCTTGAGAAAAATAAATGACTTCTCAGTTACCTTTTCAAAGTAATGTATTAAATACAATCTGAAAAAGCACTCTGGTGTCCAAATAAAAAACAACAACAACAACAACAACCACCAAAAAACAAGTGAATACACAGCACCACCTGATTACTTGTTCTGCAATCTCAATTTTGGCTTTTCTCATCTTCACTCCATCTTGTCTACCTTTGTTGTCCCAGGCCCTCTTTTCCCTCTTACTCGTTATACATGTACAGAGACGCAAAACACAAAAACAACTTTATTTGTGAAATTTAAGTACCAGGGCTTCCTGCCTACAAGACTTCAATCCAAGGTACAGGATTTGAAATGCCCGATTTAAACCCTGTGTAACATACATAAGGGAATAAAATTTTATAACCAAACCTAAATCATAGACTCTTTGATAAGACTCCAAGAGCACCGCACAATCACATTCTCAGATTGCTTTTAATATATTCTCCTCTGCAAAGGACAAAAACGCTGTCCTTAAGGCAATAATCAGTGGCCTAAAATGATTTCCGAAGCTCCTGACTTCACCACAAAAGTTCTACTAAGACACTGATTGAAAATTACATTTCAAATATACCGCTCACTAAAGAAATGTAAACAAGCAATGGGACCAACTTTGAGGTACAGTCCAAGGAAGCCTAAAAATAGCCCCCAATCGCGATTTAATTTAAAAAAAATACAAAAGTAGCTTATTTAGGAGTATTTTAATGAAGATGAAGAGAACTGGAAATCAGTGAAGTTATTTTTAGCAGCCTCTTCAGATAAGACCTACCTTAAATTGCCTTCAGGTGTGCACATTTTAATATCCAATAATTGCCTGGAGGTTGCCGGGGATGGGGGGGGGGGTTCTGCTGATAATAGCAAACAGTGAAACCTGAACTAATAATGACGGGCAGGAGGCGAGAGCCCAGGGCTCGCAGTGCTTCCATCAGTCCTTTATTAGGCAAAGGACTCCCTCCACCCCAGGTGCCTTAAGACTTCGTTTAATAAGAAATTTCTCACAGGGGTTAACGGAATAAAGTGCTACCAAAATAACCTTTTCGCCGTTTTCATCATTTTGATGGAGTGGGAAAGGGGACGAAGCCTTCCAACCGAGTGCCGGGTGGATCCGCGGACCGGATCTTCCCGCACGGACCCGAGAGAGAGCCCCCAGACGAGGGAGAGGGGAAAGGCGTCTGCAGGGTGCTACACGGCGGACCCGGGACGGGAGAGGCGGCTGCGGACTCTCCCGGGGCGACGCTCCGTGCAGGAGCGGTCACGGCGTCCACGGGGACCTGCGGGTGCAAACTCCGGGAGCGGATGGCGGGGTGGCGGCGGCGGCCCCCGCACCCCGGTACCTGATGATGTCGTCGCTGTGGCCCCGGTAAAACTTCTGCCGGTGCTCCCGCGGGCTGTACACCACGCCGACCCCCGCCACGAAGTACACGATCTCCTTGGCCGCCGTGTAGTAGAGGTTGTTGCGGCACTGGTGGCCCCGGTAGCCGTACACCCACTCGAGCCGCAGGTGGCAGCTCGGGGCGCTCCGGGCCGCCATGTCGGGGCGCCCACCCGCCGCTCCCGCTCGGGCCCGCGGCGGCGGCGGGAGGCGGCGGCTGCCGGGCGACGAAAGCCCTCCCGCTGGCGGCCGGGACTTCCCGCCTGCCGCGTCCTCTAAGCAGCGCCCGGCCGGTGCATCTCGCTTCGCGGGCCGCCGCCGCCGCCTCAGCCCACGGGCGGGAGGAAAACCCTCGCCTTACGGAACATGCTGACGGCCGCGAGCGCCGCCGGCTGCCGAGTGGGTGCCCCGAGCCCTTGGCCCGCCTCCGCTCGCCTCGGCTCGCCTCGTCTCCTCAGCCCGTAGCGCCTGGGCCGAGGGCTCCAGCTCCTCAGCCGCCGCCCGCGCACGCAGCTCCCCGCCCCGGTCACCTGCGGCGCTCGCGCCCCACGGCGGCCTCGTAGCCACAGCCTGGCGGACCCGCGCCGCGCATCCCCGAACCGAGCCGAGCCGAGCCGAGCGGAGCCGAGCGGCGGGCGCGCAGCTTTGCGTGGCCCCGCCCCGTTCCGCGCTCGACCCGGTCCTCCTGGAGCGGAGAAGAGGCTGGAGGTCGCGGGGACGAGGTGCAGCTGAGCCCTCCCTCCTGGAGCTGCTCAAGCCCAGGCGGACCCTTGGCGACCCCGGGGTCCTGCTGCTGGGCGTCCTCTACCGGGAAGCGCCTGCCGGTTCCGCACGGTCCCTGCACCCAGCCTAAGCCACGTTTATACCTGGGAAAAGCAACAACCGGATGCTAACCTCATTCTCTTTTTAACGCTTGATACCTTGTGTCTTGCTACCTCATGGTGCTCTCGGGCCCAGACACTGGAATGACGCCGAGCTTCCTAAATGTGCTTTTCAATTCTTATTATTTTTGAGAGACAGATCCGCGCTCTGTCGCCCAGGCTGGAGTGGAGTTGCGCTATCTCGGCTCACTGCAGCCTCCGACTCCTGGGCTCCAGCGATCCTCCAGCCTCAGTCTCCCAAGTAGCAAGGAGTACAGTTACGTGTCACTATGCCTGGATAATGTTTTGGGTTTGTTTTTTTTTTTTTTTAAGTTTATTTTGTAGAGGCGAGGTCTTGCTGTGTTGCCCAGGCTGATCTCCAACTCCTGGCCTTCAGCAGGTCTCCTGCCTCAGGCCTCCCAAAGCGTTGGGATTACAGGCTGAGCCACCGTGCCAGGCCCTTAGTGTATATTTTTTTAAGTGACCTCAAAGCTGAAAGTAGACTTTAGATTGTAAATTAACATGTGAGATCTGATTTCCAAATAGGAAAAAAAAAGTACTTGGATGTATATTTTTAAAAATGACTATTTGGGACATCATCAACAATTACTCTTAATTGAATAACTTCCATTGTAATCCTGTAGAAAACTCCTATAATAAAAGTATTGGGAGCAATCAATTCCTGACTATGTCATTTCCCCTCCTACTCAGTTTCCAAGTGTCCCCTTTCTCACGGTAATACAAATAAGATTTATCAACACCTGTAAAAATAATTTGAAATCCACAATTTAAAAGGTGTTCAGCTCAGGATAGCCACAGATTTAGGATAGCCACAGATTTACAACAAAAAATACTAATTCAGGATACACCAATATGAATCCTTATTGTCTAAAAATTACTGTTTGGTTTCCCTAGGAAATACCAAAACAGAAATCTAACAAAAGCTAAGATAAACTACCATCGTTTCAAAGAAATATGACTCCAAAGGGGTTGACTCCTGTGTGGTACAGATTTATTAGAATAGATGTTATCCAATGCCTACTTCCTCGAAGATACAAATTACTAAATTGAGACAGAGGATTACCTTATCGGCTTTGATTATGACTTCTAATCTACATGCAGTTTACATGTGGGGAATAAAGGTCATCTGAAAGGAATTTACATAAATGTCATGAAAAGTAACCTGGAAAGAGTATCTATTCTGGGTAGAATCTGAAAAAGAGGAATGCAGGATAGGTTTCTGGCAGCTGCTGCAAAGAAACAAAGAAATCAGGCCTGAGAAGTGGCTCTGAGGCGTATGTAGGGTACCCTGGGCAAAGCCACACACAGTTTCTCTTTGTCACCTGGAGGTCGTTTTTTTGTTTCTTAATAAGAATATGTTCTAATTCACTATTGAGTTCCTTGAAATCCCCTGATGAGAAAAAGAAAAATTGTGGATTATTCAAATTCAAGCAGTGAATTAGAAAATATTAAATATTTGGTTGCTATACATTTGTGATATATTAATTACTGGTTACATGTAAATTTTATGACACTAGGAGGTAGAAGAATATACTTTTTTTTCTATGTTTCAGATTTTCCAGCACAATGTCTTACAGATCCCATGATACATACTTAAGTACTCAGATTAATAAGAGATTTAAATAATTTATTTTCCCATTATCATATTTTCCATTACGATTTTAATGACCCAAGGGTAGAGTGTAAAGCAAAAACATTCTTAATTAAACCATCCTCAACTGACAATTCAAGACCAAAAGAGACAGCCAAGGCACAAAGGTGGCTAGAAAAGGAACCATTCATGAATACTAGAGGAAGAAAAAAACAAACCTGATCAGTTCTTACCCTCATGACTTTACATAATCCTGTATTACCAATGTCATATCAGAAAGCTTAGTGCAGCTTTTATTGCTCGATGATATTCCATCATCTGTATCCTGCAGAAGTAATGCAAATAAGGATGTGGGAGAAAGAAACAAAAAATTCTACACATCAACAAATGGACTTTTGTTAAGCATTCCAAATGAAAGCTACAGTACCCCCGTATTAGTCCGTTCTCATGATGCTAATAAAGACATACCTGAAACTGGGTAATTTATAAGAAAAGAGGTTTAACTGACTCCCAGTTCCACATTCCTAAGGAGGCCTCACAATCATGGTGGAAGGCAAAGGAGGAGCAAAGTCACATATGGCAGCAGACAAGAAGAATTTGTGCAGGGGAGCTCCATTTATAAAACCATTTGATCTCATGAGACTTATTCACTACCACAAGAAAGATATGGGGGCAACCCCCATGATTCAAGTGTCTCCACCTGTCGCCACCCTTGACAAGTGGGAATTACTACAATTTAAGGTGAGATTTGGATGGGACACAGCCAAACCTTATCACCTACTTCAGTAATCTAGTTCCTGAAACTTGAGTTCCTAGTACAAAATTTGATATGTTTGAAATATTTCTAAAATTTAGGCAAATGAATCATGTGCTGGCTACTGATTAGGTTTATGAAGAAATCTAAGGCAAAGTGTAGAAAACATGGCCAACATGGCGAAACCCCTGGCTAACACATGAATGCCTGGCCAAAATGGTGAAACCCCGTCTCTACTAAAAATACAAAAAAGTAGCCAGGGGGTGGCACACCTGTAATCCCAGCTACTCAGGAGGCTGAGGCAGGAAAATCGCTTGAACTGGGGAGGTGGAGGTGGCAGTGAGCTGATATCACGCCTCTGCACTCCAGCCTGGGTGACAGAGCTAGACTCCGTCTCAAGAACAAACAAACAAACAAAAAAACATGCAATTCAGCCAACTTATGAATCATAATGATATTTTAGTAAGTTGTCCATTAAGCTATCTCTGTAGTGGCTGGCACAGTGGCTCACACCTGTAATCCCAGTACTTTGAGAGGCCAAGGTGGGCAGATCACCTTAGGTGAGGAGTTTGAGACCAGCCTGGACAACATGGTGAAACTCCATCTCTACTAAAAATACAAAAATTAGTAGGCTAGCCTGTAATCCTAACTATTCAGGAGACTGAGACAGGAGAATCGCTTGAACCCAGGAGGCAGAAGTTGCAGAGAGCCGAGACTGTGCCACTGCATTCCAGCCTGGTCAACAAAGAGCGAAACTCCGTCTCAAAAAAAAAAAAAAAAAAAAAAAAAAATCTCTGTAGCCTTACCTTTAATCAGCCTATGGTACATACAGAGCCTAGCACAGTGCCCGGCACTGAAATAGCTGTTCCATACATATTTATTAGCTGTTAATTAGAAGAGAGAATGTTGTACAGTCACAATAGGATTCTTCACAGCTTGAACACTTGAAATCTCTGAGAACTTGAACCTTTTTCTTTCTTTTTTGGAGACAGAATCTTTCTCTGTCACCCAGGCTGGAGTACAGTGGTGTGATCACAGCTCACTGCAGCCTTGACCACCCGGCTCAACTGATACTCCTACCTCAGTCTCCCAAGTACCTGGGGCTACAGGCATGTGTCACTACACTCAGCTAATTTTTAATTTTTTAGTAGAAATGAGGTCTCACTGTGTTGCCCAGTCTGGCCTCAAACTCCTGGGCTTGAGCAATCCTCCTGCCTCAACTTCCCAAAGTGCTGGGATTACAGGCATGAGCCAGCATTAGCTACCATGTCCAGCCTTGAACCTTCTTTGATATCCAATACTGTATTAGTCAGGACTTCTTTGGTTGTACATGACAGAAACCCAGTTAAATGGCTTAAGATAAAAAAGGGAATTTTAATGCTTCATAGGACTGAAAAGCTCTAGAACTGACATGAATGCACTTGAATCGTAGGGCTCACGTGATGTCATCAAAAATGAGTCATCAGGCTGGGCGGAGTGGGTCATGTCTGTAATCCCAGCACTTTGGAAGACCAAAGTGGGTGGATCACTTGAGGTCAGGAGTTCGAGACCAGCCTGCTCAACATGGTAAAACCCTGTCTCTACTAAAAATACAAAAAATTAGCCGGTCATGGTGGCACATGCCCATAGTCCCAGCTACTCAAGAGGCTGAAGCAGGAGAATCACTTGAACCTGGGAGGTGAAGGTTGCAGTAAGCTGAGATTGTGCCACTGCATTCCAGCTTGGTGACAGAGTGAGGCTCCAGCTCAAAAAAAGAAAATGAAAAGAAAAAAAAAAAAAAAAAACAGGTCATCAGAATTAACTCAGTTCTACTTTGAGTAGACTCCATCGCCAGCCAAGCAAAATAGCTGCCAGCCGCTCCAGTTCTATATCCCACCCGCTTAGCAATCCGTGTGGAAAGAGCTTTTCTCAGCAGTTCCCCTGGAAACTGTTAGACTTTAGCCTGCTTTACTCTGATTGGCTGACTTATATGCCACCCTTGGATCCATAGAGTAGCACCAGGTGTGCCAAGAACACAGGAAGGGGGAGTAGGGGTGAGTGATCCTCCCAAAGAAAATCAAAATTATATTACTGGAATAAGAAAGAATGGGGTCAGCAGGGCTGCCCAGGGCTGACATGGGTGCTTTAGCATTCCCCAGTCTTCATTTGCCAAACCAAATACACCTGTAATCTAAATAATAAAACAGATGTTTGGTAAATAAATGCAACTATAAGACAATACACCTTCTAACCAGATTTCCACTCAAAGATCCTCCTCAGTGGGGAGGGAAAAAAAAAAAGCTTGAAGGTAGCACCAAATGCCAGGCAGGCAAAACCAGCAGACGTTCCCTACTATTAACTATATTTTCAAATGCCTGTTAGGGTCCGCATAAAGCCTTTAAAAACTGGTACCATATAGAATCCAAATAAGTCTCTAATCAAATTATCTTCTCCTACACATCTGCACATCTTGCCATCTTCTCTTTCTGTTTTAATATCAGTATTACCCAATTAGGCAAGTTGGAAAGATAGCCTTTGGTTCCTAACTCACCTCCAATATTTAGTCCCCAAGTCCTTCTGGCTCTGTTTTAGAAATATTACTAAACCTCATCCCCATCTCCACATCCATCCACTTTCTCAATCCCCACTGCCACAGTTCAGTTCAGGCTGTAATTATCTTTTTCCTAGATTCTGCCACCTGAATTAACTGTAAAAAGTCATTTATGTGGCCAGGTATGGTGGCTCACACCTGTAATCCCAGCACTTTGGAGCCCAAGGTGGGCGGATCACGAAGTCAAGAGATGGAGACCATCCTGGCCAACATGGTGAAACCCCATCTCTAGTAAAAATACAAAAAAGTTAACTGGCTGTGGTGGTGCATGACTGTAATCTCAGCTACTCAAGAGGTTGAGGCACAAGAATTGCTTGAACCCAGGAGGTGGAGGTTGCAGTGAGCCAAGATCGCACTACTACACTCTAGCCTGGCAACAGAGGCAGATTTTGACTCAAAAAAATAGCAATAATAGTTAAAATCATTTATCTGATCATACCAATTCCCCTCTTTTAACAACAGTTGCTATAAGCAATTTTGGAATAGGTATCTTGTGCCTTGAAATGTTCTTATCCTATGACCCACAAATTTCTCATCTAGATACCTGTCACAAGGTAATAACAAAAACATGTAAATCAGGATTCATGTTCAAATATTTATCAAAAGGCTGGGCACAGTAGCTCCCACCAGTAATCCCTGCACTGTGGGAGGCCAAAGGGGGAGAATTGTTCCAGTTCAGGAACATAGTGAGACCCCATTGCTACAAAAAGAAAAAAAAAAAACAATTTACCAGGCATGGTGGCACATGCTTGCAGTCCTAGCTACTCAGGAAGCTGAGGGAGGAGGATCGCTTGAGCCCAGGAGTTCAAGGCTGCAGTGAACCATGATCAGGTCACTGTACTCCAGCCTGAGTGACAGAGTGAGACCCTGTCTTTAAAAAAGAAAATTTATCACAGCATATCTTAAGACAATAAAAAATATAGAAACCCAAATGTGTAAACACAGGGAAAAATTTAAGCAAATTGAGTCAGTCAATATGATGAAATACTATAAACCATCAAAATTAGGCTTTTTAGATAAATTTTGGCAACATTGCAAATTTCCTATAACAGAATGTAAATGTTTTATAGCAGGATACAAAAATAAAACCATATATATATATAGAATGAGCCTGGTTATATAATGTAATGAGGACTAGAACAAAAGAAACCAAATGTGAACAGTTCTGTAATATGATGGGTAATTTTTGAACTATTTTTGCCATGTTTTATAAGTTCTTTAAATATATACATGTAGCTCATGCCTGTAATCCAAATGTTTTAGGAGGCTGAGTCATATGGGTCACTTGATCCCAAGAGTTCAAGACCAACCTGGGCAGCATAGTGAGACCCTGTCTTTACAAAAAAAAAAAAAAATTAAAAAGCAGCTGGGAGTAGTGGCACGTGCATGTAATCCCAGCTACTAGAAAGGTGGAGGCAAGGATAATCCTTTGAGCCTAGGAGTTCAAGGCTGCAGTGAGCCAGTTATGCCACTGCACTCCAGCCTGGGTGACAGAGTCTATCGCCCATTTTCCAAGCCAATCACTCACTCAGGTATTTTTTCCATACAAAAATACAAACCTAATTCATTTCCCATGCACAATTCTGAAAAACAAAATTATCTCATCTTATTTTGTGTGTATGTGCATTTTGTCATTTGTATATTTGAAATAGAGTCTGTGTGTGTGTGTGTGTGTGTATGTGTGTGTGTGTCTGTCTCAGAGAGACTCTGTCTCAAAACACACACAAATAAGATCAGATAATTTTGTTTTTCAGAATTCTGCATGGGAAAAGAATTATGTTTGTATGTTTGTATGGAAAAAATACCTGAGTGAGTGCTTCACATGGAAAATTAGATCCTAAAGGAACAAATGTAGGCAAAACTGTTCTCCAGGAAGAATGAGGAAGAATTTGTTGCTCCAGGAAGATGAAGGTGGAATCAAATAAGAGAGATGACAAAATTGCAAGTCCTGCCATGTAGCTCTCTCCAAAACCTTTCAAATCTTACTTAACATTTCCAAACTCATGAAATGATAAGTGGGTTCTTTTTTAAAACGGAACCTAGAGAAATGGGCTTCTCATGTGAATTGATGTAGCAAGAAGCAATGTCACATGGAGAGAATAATAAAGTTGGCAGGGAATAGGCAGGGAAGTCATGGATTCTAAATGGTAAACTTGGAGTTCAAGCCACATTACACTCTCCAAACAGTAGTGAAGTCCAAGCTGATGTCTCAGTTACACACACCCATTGCTTTATGGTTAAGGAAAAGTAACAAAAGTAATTTTAAACAAACATTGGGTAGCATCTAGTTGTTGTATAAAGTACAAACTCCTCATTGTGACACACAAAGCCTCCAATCTCTTTTAACAGACTCACCTCCAGTCAGTTCCTCCCTCCTCCGAACTAGCCCTACTGTCTAGCCATCTAGATTGCTGGTAATTCCTAAAATTAATCAGGTCTTTCAAGAACTGCATGCGCATTTGCAGCCTCTATGTTGTGCCATACCCTCAACCATCCGCTGTCAGCCTGTTGAACTCCTACAGAATCTTTGAGGTCCAGCCCAAATGGACCGCCTTATTATGAGTTGGATTGTGTTCCTCCCAAATTCATGGGTTGAAATCCTAAATCCCAGTGGGTCCTCAATCCCTAGGCCATGGACTGGTACCGGTCTGTGGCCTGTTGGGAACTAGGCTGCACAGCAGGAGGTGAGCAGCAGGCAAGCAAACGAAACTTCATTTGTATTTACAGCCACTCCACATTGCTTGCATTACCACCTGAGCTCCGTCTCCTCTCAGATCAGCAGTGATGTTAGATTCTCATAGGAGTGTAAACCTTACTGTGAATAGATTGCACACACAAGGGAGATCTAGGTTGCGCAGTCCCTATGAGAATCTAATGCCTGGTGATATCCGTCACTGTCTCCCATCGCCCGCAGATGGGACGGTCTAGATGCAGGAAAACAAGATGAGGGCTCCTACTGAGTCTACATTCTGGCGAGTTGTATAAGTACTTCATTACATATTGCAATGTAATAATAGAAGTAAACTGCACAGCAAATGTAATGCCCTTGAATCAAACTGACCGACCCCGTCCATGGAAAAATGGTCTTCTGCAAAACCAGTCCCTGTTGCCAAAAAGGCTGCTGCCTTAGAATGTTACCTGATTTGGAAAATAGTGCATTGCAGATTACAATTCCTTAAATTAAGATGAAATTCATACTGGAGTAAGGTGGGTCCCAATTCAAGGTGACAAAGGGGTAAATGGGATACAGATACTCACACAAGGCAAACTCTATGTGAAGATGAAGGCAGAGATTTGCAAGCCAAGGTCTGCCAAGGACTGGCACAACCACCAGAAGCTAGGAGAAGGGCATAGGAATGATTCCGCCCCATACCCTTCAGAAGAAACTAATGCTGTCAACACTTTGATATTGGACTTCTGGCCTCCAGGACTGTGAGATGG
This sequence comes from Saimiri boliviensis, assembly GCF_048565385.1. Classification (NCBI taxonomy): domain Eukaryota; kingdom Metazoa; phylum Chordata; class Mammalia; order Primates; family Cebidae; genus Saimiri; species Saimiri boliviensis. The sequence continues at coordinate 15,178,456 of NC_133450.1, read as the reverse complement.
AAAATTTCTGTTGTTGAAGCCACTCAGTTTGTGGTACTTTATTAACAGTAGCCCTAGAAATCAAATACACGCCTCTCTTCTGTAGTTTGCTGTGACATCCCCATCCACATCCTCCAGAATTAATCAGTGTTCATTGAAGACTTAGTACATTTTATTTATTTATTCATTTTTGAGACAGAGTCTCGCTCTGTCGCCAAGCTGGAGTGTAGTGGTACAATCTTAGCTCACTGGATTCAAGCAATTTTCCTGCCTTAGCCTTAAGAGTAGCTGGGATTACTGGAACCCATCTCCACGGCTGGCTAATTTTTTGTATTTTTAGTAGCGATGGGGTTTCACTATGTTGGCCACGCTGGTCTTGAACCCATGACCTCAGGTGATCCACCTGCCTTGGCCTCCCAAAGTGCTGGAATTACAGGCGTGAGCCACTGTGCCCAGCCAGTCCCTGGTACATTTTATACAATCATACATACCTTTATAACGGCACATACAAGATTTTGGTAAATTGTTTATGCTTCCAGAACGTGTGTTCTCAAGAGCATGTGTTTGCCACTTGATTCTTTTAGAATCTACGGTTCTCCTTCTTTACTTAGTCACTACCACAAGTCTCAAGAAAACAGAGCCTGATTCTGGATATTAGCCCTTTGTCATGAGAAAAAAACAAACAACTCCATCAAAAAGTGGGTGAAGGATATGAACAGACACTTCTCAAAAGGAGACATTTATGCAGCCAACAAACATAGGAAAAAGAGCTTATCATCACTGGTCTTTAGAGAAATGTAAATCAAAACCACATTAAGATACCATCTTACACCAGTTAGAACAGCAATCATCAAAAAGTCAGGAGACAACAGATGCTGGAGAGGATGTAGAGAAACAGGAATGCTTTTAAACTGTTGGTGGGAATGTAAATTAGTTCAGCCACTGCGGAAGACAGAGTGGTGATTCCTCAAGGATCTAGAACTAGAAATACCATTTGACCCTGTAATCCCATTACTGGGTATATACCCAAAGGATTATAAATTATTCTATTATAAAGACACATGCACACTTATGTTTATTGTGGCACTGTTCACAATAGCAAAGACTTGGAACCAACCCAAATGCCCATCAACTATAGACCAGATAAAGAAAATGTGGCACATATACACCATGGAATACTATGTAGCCATAAAACAGAATGAGTTCATGTCCTTTGCAGGGACATGGATGAAGCTGAAAACCATCATTCTCAGCAAACTAATACAAGAACAGAAAACCAAATGCCACATGTTCTCCCTCATAAGTGGGAGTTGAACAATGAGAACACGTGGACACAGGGAGGGGAACATGACACATTTTGGGGCCTGTCAGGGAGTGGGGGACTAGGGGAGGGATAGCATTAGGAGAAATACCTAATGTAGATGATGGGGTGATGGATGCAGCAAACCACCATGACACGTGTATACCTATGTAACGAACCTACACATTCTGCGCATGTACCTCAGAACTTAAAGTATACTACTAATAATAAAAAGAAATGCCAAAAAAAAAAAAAAAAGAATGAAAGAAACAAAGAAACAAAGAAAACAGAGCCTGAGGCAATGATTAAGGCACTGATATTTTTGTTGGGAAAGGGAAGCCCAGGCAATGAGGTTAAGGAAAAGAAAGTGAGGTGAGGAAAACCATGAAGTAATGCAAAGTGGTATAAAGTAATGTTACTCCCTGGCTACCATCTTATCAGAAGTCATGAAGACACAGAACAGGTCACCAGGCAGGCATATCCACTTGACACACAGGAAGTCCCTCAATGTGCTGCCATGGAGTAATCCATCGTAAGGAGGAAGGATGGGAATTTATTCATCCAGCTTCCTCTTGTTCTCTCTTTCCCTTTGGTTAAAGTTCATCTCTCTAGGAGATGAAATTAATACCCACACTTCCAGGTTTCATTGTTCAGCTTCTTCTGTGGTTTTTTGGCTGCTGGATCACTGAACCCCAATTCTTACAGGGCAGCATGCAGAGAGCCAGGTGATACCTACACACACAGTGAGTTGCATTACAAGACAGGAATTCCAACCAAGCTTAGGGAACCTAAGTCTTTTATAATGGGCAGTAAACCGGTCCGACCTTTGCCCTGAAGGAGATGTCATTTTTATTATAGGGACAATAAACAAATCTGTCTCTGTTCGAGATGAAGATCACACTATCTTTATCGTTCAACGTTGTTCACTACAGAAATATCCTTGAAAGACAGTCTGGAACCAAGACAGCAAGTGCCTATACTTGCAAGATATGAGAAATGTGAGAAACCTGCCGAACACTGTCCTAACACAGATCCAACACGCTGCAGCCAAGTGTTTATTTTCTGACTGGAAATCCTACTAAATTATGATCAGTATTTAAAATTTACTTTTTCAGCAACTGAGAATAATGACTTAGGCAGGTAATGCAACATAGTATATAGCCATAGCACAGCTAAGCTACCAATAAGAAATCTATCTTGACATCAGTCTAATAAAGGAAAACGTGAGAAATCTTTGCTCAGTAAATTAACATAACACCTTCAGGGACATAAACAAATCTACTCAAACAGTTATGCAATATTTGAGGATGTAGTAACTGTGGATGCTTGCAAAGATACTAAAAGACATTATTTTATATTGTAGTAGTGATTATTCTGTAATTACCACTGACTTGTTTCAAGTTTATTCATGCTTCTAATTCCTTCAAGTACATTGCCAACAATTCTACTGTTTGAAAGCATGTCACAGCAAGTAAAAGGTGAAGAATCACTGCCATAGTCATTTTTAAACATAAATTGAGTGCCCATGTGTGAATCATTGGGCTTGGTATTATGGAGAGTAATACAAAAATGAATGCACAGTCTGTGTTTTGAGAAATTTATGTTCCAAAGAGAAAAATAAGATAAAGACACAAGTATCTTTAAAAACAAGTGAAAAAATATATAAACAAATGAAATATATATAACTATATATACATATTTTAATACAAGTAAACAGCATATTTAAAAAATTACAAAATAATTACAGAGTAAACATGCTCTTATTAAAACATACATTTTTGAATTCTACTTATCATTAAAACTACATTTTTTCAAAAAAATAGATGTAGGAAAGATAACTAAAATTAGACTTACCATTGGTTGTGCAAAAAAAGAAACTTAATTGTAAAGTTATGTATGGAAAGATAAAAAGCTAATTTAGATGTAGGAGGATATTTCCTAGAGAGGCAAATGCAGCTTAATTCTAGATAGTGCATTTCTAGAAAGAGGAGATATGATCATTGCTGATAAAAGAAGATAAAGTCAGGATGCATAAAGGACAAGGATAGTAATGAAATGCCGAATATATTTTAAAGTCACAGACTGTACTGGGAAATAAAACTAGTGTTTTATTAGTCAACAATTGAAACATTATCTCTAAATAATGTCTTTACATTTTGCAACATTTGTTTTTATTTTATTCTGTGCACCCCTATGAGCATTAGATAATACTTGATTTACGTATTTTGCCATTGCAAAGTAAATATACTTGTAATAAATGTTTCTGAATATAGACTTGCTCATAATTTAATCTACAATATAATGAAGTGTAATTGGATGGGACCAGATAAATTCACTTAAAATTTCTTCTAAATTATAACTTATATTATTACAAATATGGGGTGGTCATCTGCCAATATAAAATACTGGAATATCACTGAGTAGTTCAAATGCTACTCCCTTATTTGTGATCCATTCTAGTATACTCTAGTTTATCTTCAAAAATATTTCTTTAAAAACATGACAAAATTTACATCATTCAAAGGCATTCATATATAAAATACATTGTAAGATCTGAACTATATGTTACTTAAATATTATTTTTTTCAAATCTAAATTGCAGTTACATCCCCTTCCCCACCAACTTCGATTTGAAATTCTCCAATGGCTTCCCACTATTTAAGATGAAGACTAAAATTCTTTTTTTTTTTTTTGAGACGGAGTTTCGCTCTTGTTACCCAGGCTGGAGTGCAATGGCGCGATCTCGGCTCACTGCAACCTCCGCCTCCTGGGTTCAGGCAATTCTCCTGCCTCAGCCTCCCGAGTAGCTGGGATTACAGGCACGTGCCACCATGCCCAGCTAATTTTTTGTATTTTTAGTAGAGATGGGGTTTCAACATGTTGACCAGGTTGGTCTTGATCTTTTTTTTTTTTTAACCTGACTTTATTTTATTTTATTTTATTTTTTTAATAAGAAAAAGAATAAAGAAGAGGAAGAAAGAGAAAGAGGAAGAGGGAGAGAGGATGGGGTATTGCTTTATCACCCAGGCTAGAATGCAGTCTAAATATGGGTATGCCTATAATTGTCCTTAATAATGGAGACATGAAAGAAAATGAGGGAAGAGAATAACAAACAAAGAACCAACCAACATTTCGTTTAAACTTCTAAGTTGATATGATGTGGTACTGATAAGAGTGTATATTTTGTGTATTTAAAGTGGAGAGTTCTATAAATGTTAATTACGTTTACTTGTTCCAGATGTGAGTTCAAGTCCTGGATATCATTGTTAATTTTCTGTCTCATTAATCTGTCTAATATTAATGTTGAAGTCTCCCACTATTATTGTGTGGGAGTCTAAGTCTCTTTATTAGTCTTGTATGTCTAGGTATTCCTGTATTGGGTGCATATATATTTAGGATCTTTAGCTCTTCTTGTTGTTGCATTGATCCTTTTATCATTATATAATGTCCTTCTTTGCTTCTTTGGATCTTTGTTGCTTTAATGACTATTTTATCAGAGGCAAAACTTGTAACTTCTGCTTTTTATTTATTTATTTTATCTCTCTGTTTGGTTGGTAAATCTTTCTCCATCCCTTGTTTTGAGTCTTTGTGTATCCTTGAATGTGAGATGGGTCTGGATGCAGCATACTGATGGGTTTTAGTTTTTTATTCAAATTGCCTGTCTGTCTTTGGATTGGGGGATTTAGTCAATTTAAATTTAGAATTAATAATGATATATATGAGTTTAATACTGCCATTTAATATTAGCTGGCTATTTTGCCCATTAGTTGATGTAAATTCTTCATTATATTGATGCTCTTTTTGGTAATTTTTAGAAAGGCTGACACTGTTTGTTCCTTTCTATGTGTAGTGGTTCCTTCAGAAGCTCTTGCAAAGCAGGCCTGGTGGTGATGAATTCTCTGAGTGCTTGCTTGTTCACAAAAAACTTTATTTTTCCTTCACTTATGAAGCTTAGTTTGGCTGGATGTGAAATTCTTGGTCGAAAGTTCTTTTCTTTAAGGATGTTGAATATTGGTCCCCACTCTCTTCTGGCTTGTAGGGTTTCTGCTGAGAGATCTGCTGTAAGTCTGATAGGCTTCCCTTTGTGGGTAACCTGACCTTTCTCTCTGGCTGCCCTTAGTATTTTCTCCTTCATTTCAACCCTGGTGAATCTGACGATTATGTGCCTTGGGGTTGCTCTTCTTGAGGAGTATCTTTGTGGTGTTCTCTGTATTACCTGAAGTTGAATATTATCTTGCCTTACTTGGTTGGGAAAATTTTCCTGAATAATATCCTGAAGCGTATTTTCAAGCTTGGATTCATTCTCTTCGTCACATTCAGGTACACCTATCAAGCGTAGATTAGGTCTTTTCACATAGTCCCATATTTCTTGGAGACTTTGCTCGTTCCTTTTTATCCTTTTTTCTCTAATCTTGTCTTCTTGTTTTATTTCACTGAGTTGGTCTTCGACCTCTGATATCATTTCTTCTGCTTGATCAATTCGACTGTTAAAACTTGTGCATACTTCACGTAGTTCTCGTATTGTGTTTTTCAGCTCCATCAATTCACTTATTTTCCTCTCAAAATTGTGTATTCTTGTTAACATTTCGTTAAACCTTTTTTCAAAGTGCTTAGTTTCTTTGGATTGTGTTAGAACACGTTCTTTTAATTCACAGAAGTTTCTCATTATCCACATTTTGAAGCCTGCTTCTGTAACTGGAACACACTCGTTCTCCATCAAGCCTTGTTCCGTTGCTGATGAGGAACTGTGATCCCCCACTGAGGGAGAGGCATTCTGATCTTGGGTATTCTCAGCCTTTTTTGGCTGTTTTCTTCCCTTCGTTGTAGATTTATCCATCTGTGGTCTTTATAATTACCATCTTTGTAATTGGGTTTCTGAGTGGACGTCCAACTTATTGATTCTCAGCGCTGAAATCTGAGCAACCCACTGCACCGACTAAATCAGCGGCGTTAAGACTGATGGTGCTTTTCTGACTCTGCACCAAGAACCCACGCTCCGAGGCACCGGCAAAACCGCCTCGCCGGTCACAAGAGTCGTGCTGGTGACCCGTGGGGCTCCTCCGCTGGGAATCTCCTGGTGCGTGAGCAACAAGAATTCATGTGAAGGTGTGGCGTCCTCTCGTTCTTTGCGCTTTCACTGGGAGCTACAATCCCGAGCTGCTAGTGATCAGCCATCTTGGATCTCTCTCTGGTCTTGATCTCTTGACCTCGTGATCCACCCACCTCGGCCTCCCAAAGTGCTGGGATTACAGGCTTGAGCCACCGCACCCGGCGACTAAAATTCTTAACAAGACCAAAATATCCCTCATGGTCTTGCTCCTGTCTCTTTACCCTCATTTTACACCCTCTTTGTACTCGCTGGGCCTTCTTATCTTAGGACTTCTTACTTTCTTTTAGTTCCTAGCACTTTGCCATATTACCCTGCCATAGGGACTTTTTTTTTTTTTTTACAGGATCTTGCTCTGTCACCCAGGCAGTGGCACCACAGTAACTCACTGCAGCCTGAAAACTCCTGGGCTCAAGTGATCCTCCTTCCCTGGCCTCTCAAACTGTTGAGATTATAGGTGTGAGCCACAGTGCCCAGCCTTATGGAGACTTTTTACATGCTGATCCTCGGCTGCTGAAAATATTCCCCTCATTCAGGACACTTCAACTGGTTCACTTGTACCCAGCCTATATACCTGAGTCAATTGTCACTGGACAGCAAAGTCTTCCCTGACCTTCCTGAAGATGTCACATTTCCTTCTCACAATTTCATAACAACAGGTTCCTCATGCTGAATATTGATCGAAGTTGCAGCTTTATATTTGCTTGTATAAATCATTCATGTCAGTGTTCCCCACTAGCTGTAAGCTCCTTGCGGGCTTTCATCAGAAAGATTGGAGCAGAGCAGGAAAATGGAGAGGGCCTCCCTTAGTGGTACAGGCATACATGCCTGATTGGTGATCAACTGTCACTGGGGGAGAGATGCTAATCTCCACCTACTTTCTTGGGATCTTCTCATAGAGCCCACCCCAGGCAAAGATCCCCTGCTTGTAGGGAAGGGAGAGAACCAAAACCAATCAGTTCCTACAGGGGAAAATATCCTGAGACCCAGGAATCTGTACCAATACAAAGTAGAAGACTGCTTATTGTTAAGACAAAAGCAGAAAACGTTCCCAAACAAGATCAAACAGAGAACAACGTAGTATTTGACTGTCATGGGGAGATGGCAGGAGCACCAAGAAAGCCCTGTCCCCAGGCCCACGTTCACAGTTCTGCTGAAGCCGGAGAGGCTGGACCAAAAGAACAAAGAACACCCTCCTGCCCCCACCACAATCTTAGTATAAGTAACAAGAACCAAGAGTCTGCTCTTGGGGAAGGGCAGGAACATAGAGAAAACCTCTCCCTCCCTCCTGTGGCACAGTCCCTACAGAGATTAATGAAAGAAGAGGGTGGAGCAGAAGCACTGGGAATAATCCTGCAGCACCCCAACATAATACATGTGCAAAGTAATAACAGCCCACTTTTGGAGGAATATGAAGCTTGTGGTGCATTGAAGGTAACAATAGCAACGATAAAGCCCAAAACTAGTTCAGCTCCTGATGAGATTAACCATGGCTCCTATAATAACAGCTGGACAGAAAAGAAGCATATCCGTTTCCAGGTATAAACAGTGCTGTGTTCCTCATCCTCTGCTATTCTTCTATCTAGAGTGGCCTGGTATATACTAAAAAATTATAAGACACACAGAAAGCAAGGCAAGGGTTCGGTGGATATTGTGAAGAGATAAAACAATCACTAGAACCAGATTCAGAGATGACTAGTTGGAATAATCAAATAGGGACTGTAATGGTTAATTTTATATGTCAACTTGACTGGGCTAAAGGATGCCCAGAAAAATATAAAACACTATTTTTTGTTTTGGTAAAACACTAGTGTGGAACACTATTTTTGCTCTACAGTTATCTGGGCATCCCTTAGTCCAGTCAAGCTGACATACAAAATTAACCATGACAGTCCCTATTTGATTATTCCAACATCTTCTGTCTGTAAGGGTGTTTCCAGACGAGCTAAGCATTTGAATTGGTACACTGAATAAAGAAGATTGCTTTTGTTGTAGAAAACAACCAGATTCTTGTCACACAACCAGGAAAATGTAGGCACACAGACACACTGTAAGGTGAGTAGGGCAGGGTTTATTGGGTGAAAAGAAAAAGGGAAAGAGGAACTCTCAGCAAAGCAAGAGAGAGTCCTGCTAGCAGGTCTCCTACCTCATACATTGAATCCCAGGTCATCACCCAGGAACTGAAGAGGCTAGGCTCCCCCCCCAACCCCGCCCGCCCCGCAAATGGCACAAAATTCCTGAGGCTCCACCTTGTCCTCTCAGTGCACAGATGGGTATTCATTATTCAGAGAGAATCAGTCGGGAAAGGGTGGACTTCATTTGGAAACAGCAGTCTGGTTTTCAGCCTTCAGGCTGTTTTAGGCTTGAAGGTGGAGTTTCATCAGGGACCCTTGGCTGCCTTCTGTCTCTATCAGCAAAGAAGGGCATCATCCAATCTGTTAAGGAACTGAATAGAACAATAGGCAAAGGAAGGGAAAATTTTCTTTCTACTTGAGTCAGAACACCTATTTTCCTCTGCAATTGGACATGGATGTTACCGGTTTAGGGCCTTTGGACTCAGACTGGGACTTATATCATCAGCTCCCCTGGATCTCAGGCCTTTAGGTTTGAGCTGGAACTGCACTGCTTTCCTGGGCCTCCAGCTTGAAGATAGCAGAACATGGGACTTCTCAGCCTTCATAATCACATGAGTCAATCCCTCATAATAAATCTCTTCATATATATCTACATATATCCTATTGGTTTTGAGTCTCTGAAGAGTCCTATTACAGAGAATTTAAAATTATTATGACTAGTATGTTAAAGAATCTTGGGGAAAAGGTGGACAATATGCATGAGCAATGGGAAATTTCAGCAGAGACAGAAACTGTGAAAAAGAATCAAATGGAAACTCTGAAATTACAAGATGTAATATCAGAGATAAATAATTCCTTCAACAGATTCATCAATACACTGACTGACACTGCTGTGGAAAGAATTAGTGATCTTTAAATTAGACCATTGGGAATTGTCCAAATCAAAAGATAAAGTGGAAAAAAGAAAACGGCACTCAAGAGCTGTGAGATCAAATAATCTAACATACTGTAATTGGAGTCCTAGAAGGAAAAAAGAGAGTGACCAGGTGCAAAGACATATTTGAGGATATAATAGCTGATAATTTTCTAAAATTAACGAAAGGTAACAACCACAGGTCCAAGAAATTTAGAAAATCGTAAGAAGGAAATACATAAAACATACACGCAACGAATCCTGGACATATCATGGTCAAATCACTGAAAACCAAAGATTAAAGATAAAATTTTGAAGAAAAAAGTTACATTCAGAGGAACTAAGATCTGAAAGATTCTTAAAATGTCACATATCCACAGTCAATATATAAAAAGCAAATGAAATTTATTTGACGTCAAATAGAGAAAAAGACTCAAAGGAGCCTGATTACAGTTTGGTCAAGGAGAGAATCTTTGTCTGGGTTAGTAGGTGCTTCGATGAAAAATGTAAAAGGGAAATGAGACGGAGATTGTTTGGAGGAAGGACTTCTTTAATGAAGCGACACACTTCAGTGGGGACCTTTATGAAGTGGCAGAGTGAGGCAGGTGCATACCTAGGGGAAGAGTTTGGCTGTCAGCGAATAGCAAATGTGAATACCCTGCGAAACCAGTCAAGGACCAGCAAGAAGGCCAGTGCCACTTAAGTGGAATGAGCAAGGCCGAGGAGGTAAGATATGGTTGGTGAAGTAGCCAGAAGTTACAAGTGTAGGACCTTTATATAGCTTGGTAGGGAGTTTGGATGGTGGTGGTAAAGCATTCTGGAACTTAATTTTTCTAGAAAATAGCAGTACTCTACCCAAATCAAATGAATTTTCTTACTCATTGTCTTCCTCTTACATATGTATATGTGTCTTTGTGGCAGATCAAAGTAGAAGGTAGGGATGTAAGACTATACTGTATATAGCATTTTTCTTTTCTTTTTTTGAGACAGAGTCTTGCTCTGTCACCTGGGCTGGAGTGCAGTGGTGTGATCTTGGCTCATTGCAACCTCTGCGTCCTGGGTTCATGCAATTTTCTTGCCTCAGCCTCCCAAGTAGCTGGTATTATAGGCATGCACCAACAAGCCTGGCTAATTTTTGTATTTTTAGTAGAGGCAGTTTTCACCATACTGGCCAGGCTGGTTTCGAACTCCTGACCTCAAGTGATGTACCTGCCTCAACCTTCCAAAGTGCTAGGATTACAGGCATGAGTCACCACACCCGGCCTCTATATTGCATTCTTTCAAGTCAGAAGTTTTATATTTTAAAATACTTACATCAGGATTCCCAAGAAAAGTTAAAGGTTGGTTGGGTGTGGTGGTTCCCACCTGTAATCCTAGCACATTAAGAGGCCAAGCCAGGAGGATTGCTTGAGCCCAGGAATTCAAGACCAGCCTAGGCAACACAGTAAGACCCTGTCTATACAAAATTTTTAAAAAATTAACTGGGCATGGTGGTGCATGCCTGTATCCCCAGCTACTTGGCAGGCTGAGGCAGCAGGATTAATTGAGCCTGGGAGGTAGAGGCCACAGCGAGCCATGATCTCACCACTGTACTCTAGCCTGGGTGACAGAATAAGAGACCCTGTCTCAAAAAGAAAAAAAAAATTAAAATGAAAGTTAAAGGTCTTTAACTCTTTTACATATAAATGCTACATGGGAGGTAGATTTTATTTTGATTAAAATGTCATTGTTTCAGCTAAAAAAAGTCTAGATCTACTTTTCTCTTCATCAGCCATGGCTCTTTGCCACTAAATAGGAATAAGGCACTCTTTCATATCATGTTCAATCACATCAGGATAAAATGGCACCAGAGGTGGCTGTCACGTAAATAGAATTTATACCAACAGAGTTCTCAGCCTACTTCAATTGTTGAAAATTAATTTATTTTCAGACTTCAGAACCTGATTTTTAGAGTACAAGAAGCTTGATAGAAAAAGCAATTCAGTGTAATCATCTCTCTTTATATGCTTAGTTTAAAAACTCTTTAACCTGTCTTATATCATATGAATCAGAGGGAACTGATAAATATTCCTAAAAACACCTGGATAGATCACCTCAGTGAATGTGTAATTGCCTGTGAAATTCTGACCATGAAGATTCCTGTGAAACAAGAAAATTTAGAATCAAAGGAGATGTTTAACAATTTTATTTTCACTTTCTTAAGATCTTTGCCAAAATAACAGGTAATAACTTGACTGGAGAGCTGTAACAGAAAATAGATCTTGGCAATTGGTCAGTAATTTGAGATTAATGTAATGCAAATCATGAACAAAAATTGAGAAGCATTTTATTTATTTTTAGGGAGGTTGCTAGTTTTATAGTGCTTTTTTGATTTGGAGGTTACTGTGGTAGTATCAGAGTATTATTAATTGTATATTTCTCACCAGATAAAGAAAACATTTTGTTCAAGTATTTCAAATGCCAGTAATATTGGATTGTGACTACTTTATGGCATAGAACAGTTTTTCTATGAATAAAGGCTCACATGGGATTAAGACTTGAAAAAAAATGTGAAGATTTGAAAACAAAGCTACAGAAATTAACTGTGTGGTATGGTCATAAATATTAACTTCATACCAATGGCACTGAAGAGACAAGGCAGAAATAGGATTCAGTATATACAAGAATTAGTAGAGGATGAAGCTGGCATTCTAAATTACTGAATCAAAGTGTACAATAAATTACAGAATACAAAATAAATATTTTTAAAAACAAGAGATTTCCTAGATAAAATTTTCTACAAAGAAAACTTTCTGGCTGAGCGTGGTGGCTCATGCTTGTAATCCCAGCACTTTTGGAGGTCACGGTGGGTAGATCACCTGAGCCCAGAAGTTTGAGACCAGCCTTGGCAACATGGCAAAACCTCATTTCTACAAAAATTAGCCAGGCATGGTGGCCCGTGCCTGTAGTCCCAGCTATTTGGGAGGCTGAGGTGGGAGGATCACTTGAGCCCGGGAGGCACAGGTGGCAGTGAGCAGAGATCGTGCCATTGCACTCTAGCCTGAGCAACAGAGTGAGACCTGGTTTAAAAAAAAAAAAAAGAATTTTCAAATTCTTTTAGGTTAACTACACTTACAAAGACTAATCTTCAAAGGCTTTGGCATTTTAATAAAAAGTGTTGTACAGCACCATGTTTTTAAATGGTTAAAATTGGTTTCCTAAGCGTTTAAATAGATGCCAAAGTACATATTCAAGCATTACATTATTTATTTAAAACATAACTATCAATTTTGCATTTGATATAATAGTATAGTATGTATTGAACTTCATTCAACTATTCAACAAATGTCTGTAAAATGATTATCATCATGTGCCATGTGCTAGATGAATACATTTAAATCTACTTAGGGAATCAGATATTACAATGTAGCACAATACATTTTATTTTTTTATTTTTATTTTTATTTTTGAGATGAAGTCTTGCTCTGTTGCCCAGGCTGGAATGCAGTGGTGTGATATTGGCTCACTGTAGTCTCTGTCTCCCTGGTTCAAGAGATGCTCCTGCCTCAGCCTCCCGAGTAGCTAGGACTACAGGCATGTGCCACCACACCTGACTAATTTTTATATTTTTTGTAGAGATGGGGTTTTGCCGTATTGGCCAGGTTGGTCTTGAACTCCCGAGCTCAAGTGATCTGCCTGCCTCAGCCTTCCAGAGTGCTATGATTACACCCAAAGACATGAGCCACAGCTCCCAGCCTAGTTGTGTAATAAGAGTATTAATGGTATCTTGCAGACAGGCCCTTGGAGCACCCGTAAGGATCACAGCAGAGTGGAAATTTGGCCTGAATCTATCTATACCAATGAGAAAAAAAAAAAAGGCATATGGGGAGGAGATAAGGACACTACAGATGTTGGACAGCATGTGGAAGAACACTATGTAAAGTTTAGGAGGAGTAGGGAGAAGTCAAGTGTGGTTAGAAGTGTACATTTGGTTGAGAGTGTAGGATTCTGACTAAACATGAGTTCAAATTCTGATTGTGCTACTTATTAGCTGGAGAACTTTTTGCAAGTAACTAAACCTAAGTGGCTATCCTTTCATCTGTAAATTGGGGATAGTAATAATACCCAGCTTTCAGAGTTAACAGGAAGATTTAAGAGCACATGTGGAACCTAGTATTGTGTCTAACCTACACAGGGTAAGAACTAAATAAATGGGCCAGACGTGGTGGCTTCTGCCTGTAATCCCAGCACTTTGGGAGACAGAGACAGGTGGATCACCTGAGGTCAGGAGTTCAAGACCAGCCTGGCCAACATGGTGAAACTACATCTTTACTAAAAATACAAAAATTAACCGAGCATGGTGGTGGGAGCCTGTAATCCCAGCTACTTGGTAGGCTGAGGCAGGAGAATTGCTTGAACCGGGAGGCAGAGGTTGCAATGAGCTGAGATTGCACCATTGTACTCCAGCCTGGGCAACAGAGTAAGACTCCATCTCAAAATAAATGAATAAAAATAAAAATAAAATAAATAAATAAATGTAGCCATTTTTATATTATGTATTACTACTTCATGTAAGTAATATCAAAAAACATTTTGCTATATATTTCTGAGAATTTTTCAGTCTATGGTTTAAAAATTTTGTTTTTATTTTTAAATTTTAATTTATTATTTATTATTTTTGTTTTGGAGACAGAGTCTTACTATGTTGCTGAGACTGGCCTCAAACTCCTGGGCTTAAGCAGTCCTCCCACTTTGGCCTCCTGAATAGCTGGGACTACAGGCACCTACCACTGCACCTGGCTACTCGATGGCTTTTTAAATCACAAGTGAGTGCTAATTGCCAACGTTTTTTAGATGTTCTCTAAAAGGAAATAATATTTATTCAAGAATGGGGCATTGCAATGCAATATATGTGCCATAGTAAACCATATGCATATTCAGGGAGGTAAAGGACGATAAAGGTTTTTAAATAAAAAATAAAGAGGATTACAGAATTGTTTTGAAGTGATTATCCTTCAAAAGATCCATAACAAGGATCTGAAACAAGGGTGGCATCAGTCAAGTTTGGCTGGCCGATGTCCTCACAGAAGTATTTTTTTGTGAAAGGTTGTGATGATCTTTGTGCAGTGTTGCGCTTTTTGTAGTCTTTTGTGACAGTTTTTGTTACGAAGCACTCATGCATGAGAATCCTCTCTTCATAGCCGTCCTCAGTTCTATTTGTCAGGATTTTGTTCATTTGTTTTTAACACAAATGACACCATTTTGATTCTGATGACTTTCATGAAATAATGAGTTCACTTTTTCACACAGAGCCCAAGAGTATAAAAGTGTCACTCCTTCTGAGCAAAACTATGGTAAACAAATTACTTCAGACCACATTCGCTTTAGGGAATAATCTCCACCCAAGAATCAGTGGTTTATGTAACTGACAGAGAACTTGATAGTCTTAAAAAGTCTTATAGAGAGCATCTATTACATGGAAAAGGTCCAAAAAGTGGAAAGTTTCTGTGAATTCAAGCATATGCATGTGGCTTTGCAAGTATTTTAAAATCATTTGCATGAGTAATTGTCCCTTGAAAGAACATGCTGCATTTGCATGTCTCTTTCTTTAGGTCTGTTTCTGCCTCAGCCTATTGCACTTAGGTTTCTGTTCCTATTCACTCTTGGCTCCCTGAAACGACTCTGACAAATATTGCAAATAGATACCTAATGGCCCAATCAGTGAATTTTTTTAAGCTTTTGGTTTCCATGAATTCTTAGAATTGAACATGGTTGAACTGCCTCTTCGTTTTGAAATTCTGTGTGTACTTTAGCTTCATGATGCCATGTCCACCTGGTTTTCCTCTTATATCTCTGACCACTCTTTCTCAGTATGTTTTATTTTTCCTCTTTTCATTACCTGCCTCTTAATGTTGGGAATCTGCAGGGTTCTGTCTTGGCTCTCTTCTCATTCTACAAATTCTCCATGGGATGATCTCAGCCTCTTTATTGCTTTCCATGAGCAGATGTATAATAACATGAGTCTCAAATTTAATCTCCATCCCTGACCTCTCTCCATTGTTTCCAACTGGCTTCTGTCTCTAGTCACTAATGAAATATCTCCATCGGTCTGTCCCAGACACTTAAAATCATTATGTCCCAAATTGATTTTAATCTCTCTTTCTCTCTCTCTCTTTTTTTCCCCAACCTGTTCTGTCTCCTTCATTCTCATCTTGATGACTGGCTCGCCTATCCACACATGGACAGCCTAAAAGCTGGGAGTTATCCTGGCTTCTTTGCTTTCCTTAGCCAAATGTCCTCCCCATATTCAGTCCGTGTCCGAGTCCTGTTGATTCTATTTCTTGAACATATTTTGGCCTCTTCTGTCTATCCCCATTACTCTCAGTAACTCACAGCTTGACTACTGGAATAGTGTCCTAACTGATCTCCTTGTCGTCACTTTTAGGCAATCGAGCTGTTTTGTTTCACTGGTAAAACTTCTCTGGTGGCTTCTCATTTAATATGTGCTAAGATCCAAACTTCCCTGCGTGGTGTTCCATATTCTTAATGATCTGGCTTCAGCAAAACTTTATGTCTTTTTTTCCACTTCTCCTTTTCTGCCCACAGGATTGTGTGCTGTTGGGAAGCTTTTCCTCAGAGGCTGACCACAGAGCCATTTACAAACCCCACACACAGGTAGAATCACTCAGTCCTGTGCCTATGTTCATAGATGCGTTTTCTCACAGGTTTCCATCGTGGCTCCCATCACCCTTTATTAAACTTACTTGTTTATACGCACATTTCACCCCATTTCTCTGGCATCTCATAGTATTTAAAACAATTTTGGGCATAAATATCAGTATCAATAGATACACATCAAGAACATCCTTAAAGAATTCCTCAAGAAACTTCCTCAAGGAACTGGGAAAATGAGAACAACCTCCCATCTCTTTGGTAATTCCTCAAACTGTTCTGTGTCTAGCATGTAATAAATGTGGCCTGACTGAAATAGAGGAGCTACCTGGTTGCACACATTACTGATTCCCACCCAATGTGTTTCTGTGTTCTTTGAAAGACAATGTAATTGTGCCTTACTTGAATTAAATTGATGTGATCTCCACAATCATCCCATAAAACATCCACTCTCAATATCATCCTCATCTTCATTTTGAATGCAGTGTGGAAAATGCTGTGGTGGCCTCCAAATACAGGCAGACTATTCCCGAGGCCCTGGAACTGAGAGGCTCATAGGCCAGATTAAGATGATCAAATCAGTTAGTTTGTTAAACCAATTTAAAACATACAGTCTTAGCTTTGTGCAGTGAAAATATGGTAGCCAATGAGGTTTATCCTAGGTGCAGTTATTGCTGATTGAAAACTTTTCCAATAGCCTGACATGACAACTTGCAAGATAGTGAGCATTGGCAATTTTTGACAGTCACTATGGAGACTGATTTTTTTTTTTTTTTTTTTTTTTTTTTAGAAAAAAATGGGTCAAGAAAAAAGTGGGAAGAAAGGAGAAAGAGATTGGGTGGGTGAATACATACATTTAGATCAGGCAGGTGAAAGGACCACACTACTGTGGGTCACTCAATGTTCATATGTTCTGCCTCTCTCTCTGCCTCATCTGCCATCTCCAAAGATAGCATGGTTACAAGAACCAGAGTGTAGGCAAGAATGTTCAGAGATGGAAGGTTCATGGTGCCAATCTATGCTTGCTCAATCAAAAGGAAAGAGGTTGCCGGGTGCTGTGGCTCACACCTATAATTCCAATACTTTGGAAGATTGAAGCAGGCAGATTGCTTGAGCCCAGGATTTCAAGAACAGCCTGGGCAACATGGTGAGATCACATCTCTACAAATAATTAAAAAAAGAAATTAGCCGGGCATGATAATATGTCTTGCAGTCCCAGCTACATGGAAGGATGAGGTGGGAGGATCATTTGAGCCCTGGAGGTTGAGGCTGCAGTGAGTATGCAATGAGCCATGATCATGCCACTATACTCCAGTCTGGGCAACACAGAAAGGTCCTGTCCCCAATAAATAAAAATAATAAAAAGAGGTAAGTATGTGTGGCTACACCTATAGTCAGCAATGACCTGATAAGTAGTGTACATTTTAAGCACAAAACAAGTGAGTTAGAATGGATGATACCAATGGGTGTTCAATTTGAGGTAGACAAGACTGATCCATGCTTTATGAATATTTAAGGTTTACTTTTCTTTCTGTTTCTATCTACAAGTAACACTCCTGTTTTGTCCTTTTAATGTATGTTTAAGAAGTAAATGTCTATTCCATGTTTAACATGTTTCATGGGTTAATGATGTACTTATTATCTGTATTTAACATATGAATTGATGTAACATAAACTTACTGATAAGTTTCATCTATCCCATTTGTTTTCCTATTCTTTAGGGAAGAACAGAAAATTCTTAAATAATACAGCAAATGCATGTTACATTATGAATAAAAAATCTGAGGCACAAGGCCAGTAAGTCACTTCCACAAAGTCCCCACAACTAAGGGCATGGAAAGGTCAGATTTCAAATATAAGACATCTGGTTCCAGAGCCCACTTTTCTTTTTTCTTTTTTTTTTCTTTTTAGTGACAGGGTCTTGCTTTTCTGCCAGGCTGGAGTGCAGTGGCATGATCATGGCTCACTGCAGCCTTGACTTCATGACTTACTGGGCTCAAGGTTCAAGTGATCCTCCTTGCCTTTGGCCTCCGAAAGTGCTGAGATTGTAGGCCTGAGCCACCATGCCCGGCCTCAGAGCCCACTTCTTAATCACCATCCTAAACTGATTCCTAATTTGCCTGAGAAAACACAGCTGCTAAGTCTAACCTTAAGTCCATTCTTTTCGTGCTAATTAATCTTTGTGTATAAGTACTTCGGGCCAGGAGATTTGACTTATTCATCTCTGAATTCTAATCACTGAGCACAGAGCCTGGGCAAATACTTGTTGACCAAGAGAATATCTCATTTTATACCTTTTGTTTTTCTTTTGAGTTACGTTAAATGGGCAGAATAATTCCAATTTAACATTTAGGAAAATTTAACCTTTAGCATCTAAAGTTAAATTACCTTAGGTATTTGATTTAAAACTGATTAATCTAAAGAAATATCTAGTTGCTAGAGAGTAAAAGATAAGGATCTATGAACCGAGATCTAGCATCGATTGTGAAACTGACCTTTTAAAGGGCTTGCTTCTCTGTGCTTCACTTTCTCTAGTAGAAAAATGGTCCTAGTAACTCTTATCTATGCCCTTCACCAGGAAGTGTTATAGTCTCTATTCTTCCTATTACTAGCATTTTTTTTTTTTGAGACGGAGTTTCGCTCTTGTTACCCAGGCTGGAGAGCAATGGCGCAATCTCGGCTCACCGCAACCTCCACCTCCTGGGCTCAGGCAATTCTCCTGCCTCAGCCTCCTGAGTAGCTGGAATTACAGGCACACGCCACCATGTCCAGCTAATTTTTTTTTTGTATTTTTAGTAGAGACGGGGTTTCACCATGTTGACCAGGATGGTCTCGATCTCTTGACCTCGTGATCCACCCGCCTCGGCCTCCCAAAGTGCTGGGATTACAGCATATTTTTTTTAAAAAGGGATTCTGCTTTATCAGTTAGATATTATTAAAAAATGTAAATCTGTGTATAGATTCATAAAATCAATGAACCATAAACATATTTACATGATATTAAAATGACATATTTTTTATATCCCTTTAAAGACACATTTTATGCTACATTTGGACTTGTTTTAACATCCTGAAACTTTCTAAATATCCTACAATTTTCCTCATTTATTTGTTGTGAGAGAAAAAAACTAGCCTTCTGAATGAAGTTAACATACGTTATATGCTAGTAAAATATTTCAATGCATCATTTGTTCCACATTTATTTATATGTTTATTGGCATGTTTATTTCCCCACTTAGGAAAATGTTTTTCTCTGTAGGAAGCTGGCAATAATCTCAATAGATACAAGACTAGAACTCACCACAATAGGTGATTAATCCTGGCTACCCATCAGAATCACCTGGGATACTTCAAAAAACTGATGCCCCAGTCCTACCTCAAACAATTTTAAGGCAGTATTTCTAGGGATGGAATTGGGACATTAAGAACTTTCCAGATATTCTAGTGTAATCTCCCTGAAAGTCTGAATGAAGCAGCCCATGGTTTCTGGGTGTCAAGTTTTTGAGAACACACATGCCGATAATTGACAATTGGGCTCAATATTTCACAGGGTCTTTTTGTTTTCTGGTACAGTGTAAGCAGATTACTATGTAAGTGATTTTCAACCTGACTCCATATAGTCAGATGTTCTAAATAAACATTTTAAAAGAATAGTTTTAGATTTACAGAAAAGTCACAAACATAGTAGACAGTTCCCATATACCCAGTTTCTCTCTTGTATAACATGTTGGCACATTTGTTTTTGTGTCAGATGGTACATTTGTTACAACTAAGGAACCAATATCAGTACATTACTATTAACTAAACCCTGCAGTTTATTTGGATTTCAGTAGTTATCATCTAATATTATTTCTCTAGTCCAGGATCTCACTTAGGGTACCACATAACATTTAGTCATCATGTCTCCTTCACCTCCTCTGATCTGTGACAGTTTTTTAGACATTCCTTGTTTATGATAACCTTGACAGTTTTGATGAGTGCCGTTCAGGTATTCTGCAGAATATTTGGAGAAATGACTCTGCACAAGTAAACACTTGCCAAACAGCAAGTGCCAGCAGACGGTGTTTCACAAAGCTCTTTTTAAAAATTATTCTTTTGCACACATTATCTAGTTTGGTAAAACTGTCACCAATTTACAATCCAGAATCACCATGAAAGTCGAATTAACAAACGTTACTTTGTTAATTAACAAATTAACTATAGCAGCCTGTAGTCAACCAGATTGTAGTTCCAGCTCTCTAACTCAATGCAAGTTTAATAATTTCTATTCTCTGAGTCTATGTCAGTTTCTCATCTGTAAAATGAGAAAAGCAAGGCCCTTGCAATTCAGACGTTGAGATTGGTGGGAAGGACTTGAGAAGCAGAGCGGAGAGTTTCGGGATTTAGGGCTTTAGGTCTTGATGGGTGGGATGGTACTGTAGAAGCTGTTCACTTGTTTGTGATTCTAGAATCGGAAGGTAAAGTGAGAGGGACAAAAACAAGCGAAAGGAAGAAGTAGGACAGACAGCGCCCAGAGGATCAACTCTCCACACTTTTCGGGACCTGCGAGGCGGGCCAAGCATTCGGTTGCTAGGCAACTGCGCCTCCTGTGAGGGTGGAGGACCCCAGGGCAAGTGTCTAAGTTACTACCTTTTTGTTTAGCCGCGGTGCCTGCTTCTCAAAGTTAATGAAACCTGTAGCCTTTAAAAATAGACTTTTTTTTTTTTTTGAAACCAAAGTTTAGGCACGTTCTGCTGTAGCTGAGTTCTGCTTGAGGTGGTTTTTCTTCTTCCTGTTCTCAGGCGCGCTGCGGGCACCTCTCGGGTAAGGCCCCAGCCTTCGCGGGTTGCCAGGCAGAGTCGGACGCCCGCCAGCTCCCAGCTCCACGCCCACCGTTCTCCTGGAGCGCCAGGCCTTTGCTGGCCTTGCCTGCAGCCATGGGCTCGGAGATGGAGCCGCTGCTCCTGGCCTGGAGCTATTTTAGGCGCAGGAAGTTCCAGCTCTGCGCCGATCTATGCACGCAGATGCTGGAGAAGTCCCCTTATGACCAGGTACTGGCCAGCTCACGTCAGCCTAAGCATCCTGGCGCCGAGGCGGCGGGGTCTGGGGCGTCCCCCGGCTCCGGGTGGGGAGGCCAGGGAGGAAGGCCCGAGGCGGGGCTGACCGTTCGGTCCCCAGAGGCGCCCGAGGCGAGACCTTGTGGAGCTGCGGCTGGTGGGTCCCTTGTCCGCCATGTCCGCAGGAATCGCGAGTTCTGTGCGTTGATCGCCCCCTCCTCACAATCTTCTGCCTTCCCTCCCCTGTACTTGCCCTAGAATGAGAGCCCTGAATTTTCCTTTGATGAGGAACTTTGATAATTCATTTATACTTGCATATTGATGGGCGCTAAGCGCTCAGCGTTTGCGTTATTAGTGTCTAAAATTAATTTGTATAAAGATCTGTGACTCTCCACCTCCTGTTAACATAGCTGCCTTCTTCCTTTTGGATCGAACATGTGATCCTCCCACCTCATCTTTAGACTGCTGTCCAAGAGTGGAGGAGGCCAGGAGTTTAGCTTGAGGAAGTCAGCGGAATGAGAATCTAGGAGGGGAAAAGATACATTTATTATTTTAAAAATTACCTGGGCAATGGAAGCTACAATTTTAGGAGGGAGATATGGGAAAGAAAGGCTCCTTACAAAAAGGAATGATGGTATTGATGAAAAGTTAGGCCGGGCGCAGTGGCTCACGCCTGTAATGCCAGCGCTTTGGGAGGCCAAGTCGGGCGGATCACTAGAGGTCAGGAGTTCAAGACCAGCCTGGCCAACATGGTGAAACCCCGTCTCTACTAAAAATACAAAATTAGCTGGGCATGGTGGCGGGCGCCTGTAATCCCAGCTACTCCGGAGGCTGAGGCAGAGGCAGAAGAATCGCTTAAACCCAGGAGGCGGAAGTTGCAGTGAGGCCAGATCATGCCACGCCACTGTACTTCAGCCTGGGCGACAGGGCAAGACTCTGCCTCAGAAAAAAAAAAAAAAAAAAAAAAAAAAAAGAACGTAAATGAACTAGAGTAATGTGTATAGCAAGTGGAAAAGGTGGTATACAATGTATGTGAGGAGGGTATAATTCTGGTGGGCAGGTGGCTTGCGGAATAGACAAAAGAAGGAGAAAAATGGGAAAATAGGAGTAGCGCTGCAGCAGTTAGTGCTTTTAGTAAATGGGGAATATACCTACATAGTTCCAGTTCTCTAGCTTTTCCTCTAGTGGTGTTGCCCTGGAGATGTTAGAAAAAAATGGAAAATTGAAGGGAGTTACAAAAGCGGAGGCATGAGTGTGCTGTTACTAGGCTCTGCCTTAGCTTCCAGCAAATGGATGATGGATGATAACCTGCTGAAATGAACGCTTTGTCCTTCAGATAGTACGTCTCTCTTAGAACAGCCTATGTTAGTGGTGATACAAAGCTAGGTTCTGTTCTTGACAGTTCACGTTAGTTAATAGGACTATGTTTCTGTAGACAAGCATTTTTCCAAGTTGTTTTTTGGCATAATAATCTCATAGATACTGCTTTAAAAAACAAATATGTCTGGGAACCATGAAAAAATATTGACCCCTTTATATTGGTACAACAGAAGTTTGTTAAGAACCTTTGATGTGCCAGACAATTGTTCTAGGCACAATGGTTTACAGGAACCTTATGTACTGTTGTCATTTTTCCATTGCTTTAAGGTAATTTTCTTTTTCTTTCTTTCTTTCTTTCTTTTTTTTTTTTTTTGAGACAGAGTTTTGCTCTTGTTACCCAGGCTGGAGAGCAATGGCGCGATCTCGGCTCACCGCAACCTCCACCTCCTGGGTTCAGGCAATTCTCCTGCCTCAGCCTCCTGAGTAGCTGGGATTACAGGCACGTGCCACGATGCCCAGCTAATTTTTTGTATTTTTAGTAGATACGGGGTTTCACCATGTTGACCAGGATGGTCTCGATCTCTTGACCTCGTGATCCACTGGCCTCGGCCTCCCAAAGTGCTGGGATTACAGGCGTGAGCCACCACGCCCGGCCGCTTTAAGGTAATTTTCATTCTGTGTTCCACACAACAGCAGTCCCAAGAGAGAGAAAGTTTCCTCATTAAATACATTTGGGAAAGGTATGTTCCTTCTTGGAGATTCAGGATGCACACTGAAGGCTCTGAGTAGTTTTGAAGAAAAGAAAGCTAATTTTGCCTATTTTTGATTAATCCAAATAGTGAAATAGTTCTGAAACTTATTTGACCAACAGATTCCTTTTTTTTTTTTTTTGGCCCAGAGGTAGGGTCAAATAATGTTCACTGTTATCCTGGGAAGTTGTTGGTACATTGGGAAATGTAGGTGGAGCAGCAGTATTTTTATTAATGGTTAAGGCCCTCTAATCTTGAGTTCAGTATTGCACCTATGAATTGAGATACCAGGACTTTATATGTATTCATCTCAATGACCTTTTATTGAGTGCTTACTACAGATTGTGTATCCCTTATCTGAACTGCTTGTGACTAAACCTGAATAGTTTTTAAAAAATGTTATTGTTTTATTTTCATGAGAAGGGTTGATATGTTCGGCTCCAATAAATATCAGAGTAGGTCTAAGAGAATCAGTACCAGATCTGGAGGAAATTTGATATTCTTTTCCCTTCTAATCATTTTTATTTGTTTTGTTGAGGTAGTTTATTATGGTTGAACTGTATATATTGTCAGAATAATGAGTAGCATTTTACCAGGAATAGATGTTTAACTTGATGTTATTTTACCAAAGTTGGCTTTTGATACAAGGGCTATTGAAATGTTTACAGGGTTTACTCATGTTAGTCATTCTTTGACCTAACTTTAAACACTGTGCTGTTATTACTGTATATTTTTCACAGCACCAGTTTCAGTATTTTGCACCCACTTCTTATTTCATGTTGGAAATATTTCCCAGTATGATTTTTCCCAAGCTTGAAGAAATCCTACCTTTTCCTTAATTAAAAAAAAACTTATATTTATGTTAGAGCATTGATGTAATTAATGAAGAGCTTTAGGAAGAGAGCTTAAGGAAGTTCCTTTGAATGCAAGCTTGAAAATTCTCTTTCCTTAGAACATGACACCAAGACCGGAGGTCTGTGTGGTATCCCGAGCACCTGATGCAGAGTCAGGCACATGGGGGCTCTCGTTATGTATTTGCTGAATGAGTTCATCAATCATGTTCATATATGTATTTTGATGGAGTTGTTCATATGTGCCAGCTTCCCCTCTATGATGATCATCCTAGTTGCCTGATGATCTTTGTCTTCCCCGTCCCATCCTTAATTCTCAGCACCATAGGTTCTTAAATGTACACTTTCTTTTACAAATAAATATAATTTCATTATGGGCCTTCTTAATTCATTTCTTGTTTTGAGGGTCAGTTTTTAAAAATCAATTTTTAAAATTCTTTCTGGATTCCTCCAGGAGAGTGTTTCTAATAGTAATGATCATCACTGCTATTTCTTATAGTATTCATTGTTTCAGTAGAGGAAGTTAAATGATGGAGAGATTCACAATCTAACAGAAATGTGATCAGAGCGGGAGCAGAAGGTCCTCTCCTCTGCAGTTATCTGGTTCACCTTCATGCTCCTTTAGCCTCATGGGCATTTATTGAGGTTTCCACATTTGAGAGTACTTTTCATCTATAACTATTTGAATTACTGTTCCTGTGCCACCAAACTGATTATAGTGTGGAGTGACTTTGAAACTCCTGGACCCAGAGAGGAGCCCAGAAATTAAAATATTTTGTCTGAGTGCCAAATGGATTCATTTTTGCTCTTATGTTTTCTCCTCCCTATTATAAAAGATAGTTTTTGTTTTTAATAATGTCATTTTTCACTTTTGGTTTTGCTTATTTTTCTCCCAGATGAGAAAAACCTCTCTAAAATGATTTGTTCTTTATTAATCTTTTTATAAGCTGGTTCAGAGAGCTTCAAAAAGATAACATTTTGGTCCTGATATTGAGATGAAGCCCACCTCTAAGACTATTTCATATGCATTTGTTTCACCTTTAAGGGATACTATTTTGGTGTAGAATCATCAAAAGTCTTTAATTATTGCCTTGTATTTTCTATTAGGATTTCTGGATTTTATTTTTGATAGTCAGGCTAGCTAGAGAGGTATGATGGACTATGCCAATAGCATGTTTCTTCCGAGTAATACATTTTAATTTGGCTACAAAAGGACTGAAGGGTATATATAATAATATGGTGTTTGGCATTGGGGAAGGGTTCTTGAAGAACATGGGTTCTCAACTGCTTTTTCTAGACACAAAATGGTGAGGGACAGAGGCTGGCCAGGGCCTATAAGCATGAAGGGTATTAAAGTTCAGATCTGTTAAGAATAAAGAAAGAATGATAACTAATTTATCATAATTTCCTCTTTCAAATTAAATATAGTAGGAATAACGAATTCATAGAGAAGCATTTTCTTTTTCAAAGGGTTCTTTAAATTGTGACTGAAAAAGTGGTTTAAAGTTGTAAGATATGAAGAGAGGAAATTCAAAACAGTCCTTGCCATGCAGCACTGTGACCTAGAGGGAATGCTTGCTTTTGCAGCTCATGTTGATCATCATCCTGATTAGTTGCTTAATCTGTTTACTGTTCTTTGTGTTCCATATGTCAGATTCATGGCTTTAAAACCAGTCCTGATTTTTTAGCTCCATTATAATTAAACAGTTAATAAAACATGCAGTTTTTTTTTTCAGGCAGTGGGATTTTTAAAAGACAATATGCTTTCATTAATGGGGTAGTTGTCTGGTAGATTTTTCAGATTATTAAAATCGGTGATTCTGAGGGTGGGACCCATTAGCTGTACGAGAATGGGAGAGAGACTTTTTCCTAACTTACATTCTTCTCGTTTTGCCCAATCTTTGCTTATAATGAGAGATGTTAAAGAAAGGAGGGGGTTATTATTGTAAATGGTTTGAAGGAGGAGAAATGGCTGAAAATGACTGGCTTAGTAGATGAAAGACAAGAAACCAGGGCTCCCCAGTGAGCTATATGTTAGTAGTTGGTTGAGACAGTGATCTGGTGATCCAAGCCAAAGAACATATCATGTGATTATCTAATTGGTTTCCTCTTTGGGACCATGGGGACTTAGCCAGACTTAATCCTTTGATTCTATACACTGCGGAGCAGGTCATTTTATGAATTTGCATTTCTGCTAAATTATACAGATTACATTCCCACTTGTCTGTGTGGTCACTAGACCTCCCTAACCTTCTGAAACCCATCAATTACTCTATTCTCTTACACTTTTCCCCGCTTCTTTCATTACTAAATTTTGAATAATCACTCGGCAGTTTAAGCAGGGAGCTGAGTAGACTCTTTAGCCAGTACTGGTGGTAATTAGAAAGTTGCATTCAGAATTATTTGGAGATCTAATTCCCTAAAGTAACAGAAACAAGCTAAGAGAATGCTGAACCCGAGGGTAGAAGGAAGGAAGCAAACAGATGTGACTTGAAGTTGATGCTAATGAGTATTTTCTAGTTCTAGGCAGTGGCATGCTACTTTCCACGTCCTATTACCCACTTTGAGGGAGATTGAGGACGTTTTAATTTGATCTGCCATCACTGGGAGTCAGTTCTGAGTTCTCAAAGGGAAAGTAATAGGCGGTTTGGTGCTTCTATTAAGCTTATACTTGAATAAGTGTGATAATATATGTGAAAGAACTCTAAAAGTTGTGAAGTTTTCTTAAAAATGCAAAGTTTTATTAGTAGTCCTTAACATTCTCCTATGAAGTAGGTAATATTTCTTCAATTTGAAAAGGTAATGTGGTTTATATAATTTGTTCAAGGTCATGGAGCTAAGTGGCTCCCTAAGGATCAAGCCTAGCCTAGGTCTTCTGACCCTAGGGCAAAGCCTGGAGCTTTCTGCTCAACTGCGTTGATACCTGTAGAAATGGTTTGCTAGACTAAGTGAAGCTGCATGGGTGAATTAATTTAAATCACAAAACTATAACAGAGAGAGACCCAAAGAAGAAAGGCTCGGTGATTTTTTTAAAGAGGGTTATTCCTTGTTTCCAGATTAAAACCTTCTGACTCTTTTCCTTCATAGTCCTGCTCTTGATGTATCTCCAGAGAGCCATGCCCGTCTTTGGTCTTTCTACATCCTACGGTAGTCTGTGTTCCATTCTTGCTGTCATCCCAGATACTCAGCAAAGTGCCTGCTCTGGACCCAGAGTGTCTAGGTTCAAATACTGCCTCTATACCTTCGAGGTAGGAGACCTACAGGACTTGTTTTCTGGTCACAACACTGCTGACCAAAACAGGATCTGGTCCAGACAGGATAAAGTGAGGAAACCAGCAGATGGCAGGGAAAGCAATCCCTGGCTGCCCTCACTGTTTATCAGCATAACTCTCCCACTAGCTGCCATGACATTTTAAAAATGCCATGGCAATGACCCAGAAGTTACCACCCCTTTCTGTGGCAACAACCCATAAGTTACTGCCCTTTTCCTAGAAAGTTCTAAATAACCTGCTCCCTAATTTGCATTGGCCCACCCCTTAATTTGCATGTAATCGAAAATGGATTTTCATGAGTATAAATGCAGTTGCCAGAAGCCCATAGTTGCTGATTTTGGCCACACTGCTTATGAGTTAGTCCTATTCTGGAAGGAGCAGTACCATCCAATAAAAGATTGCTGTCTAATACCACTGACTCACCCTAGAATTATTTCCTGGGCAAAGCCAAGAACCCTCCTGGGCTAAGCCCCAATTTTGAGGCTTGCAGGTCCTGCAACACCTTGCTCTCAGAGTTTTCTCATCTGTACCTTGAAGAATTGTTATAAGGCTCATTAACACGTGGTAAGTGATAAAAAATGTTAGCTGCTATTGTCTGTACAGCTACAGATATTTGCGTGCAGGATTCTGTCATCTATATTTTTCTTAAAGAATTGCTGGAAATTTGGAAAGCATTTGTGAGAAAGATGTCCAGCGAAATGGATGGTGAAAGGATGTTGAATATAGTTCATAATCATTTTCGCTCAGTAATTTCCAGAATTACCTCCCCCTTCTCTGACTTTCTTATCTTCCATGTCTTCTGCTTTTCTTTCGTTCACCTAAGTCACCTATAATTTGACCATAATGTGAGTATAGTGTTTGACACGTTGTACTGTTAATGTTGTGGAATTAATGTGTTCTTTGCCACATACTCACTTAGGCCTGGTCTCCATTTTCCATCAACGCAGTCCCTTACCTGTCTCTGCACCTCCCTACTCATTAGGCCTCTCATTTTCTTCTCTGACCTTCACATGATGATTTCCCATAATTTCCCTACATACTCTTTATTCACATGATCAGTCCTAAATGTGTTCCTGAAGGGCAGAAGAACAAAAGAGAGGTCACGAAGACCTGCCTCAGTGAGCAGAAATCCTCTGAGGCTGAACTGGTGGTTTCATTTTATGTCACTGGAAGAATCTACCTGTCCTTGGCAAGTCACAGCATCCAGTATCAGTGACTTCTGTCTCCTTTAGCTATTTTTTCCTTTTTACACATTGTCTAGAATCACCCGCAGTGAACTTTCTCCCCCAGTTTTCTATAATATATTGGATTTATCTTATATCTCTCCTAAACTTTACCTTTCAGTCCTGCCTTTTTATGTCCAACTTTTTTTTTTTTTTTTTTAAATTTCCAAGAGGCACTGGCAAGAAGGAGCACTTGATTCCCTCAACCGTTTGTGTGACCCTAAACAAATTACTTACCATCTCTGAGTTTGTTTCCTTATCTGTAAAGTGGATAATAATTCTTACCTGCTTTCCTTAGATGGTTGTTATGAGATTCAAATGAGATAATGGGCTAGAGAGATATATATGCGAGTAAAGAGAAAAAAGAATAGAAAGTGTTACTTTCATCTGGCATGTCATTCCATGGATTGGTGTGTTTCCTTAAGTTTGGACTGTGTTTAGGAAATCTGTACTTTTTCCACATCCTTTGTAGTCACCCTGGAGTTGAAACCCTCCAATTGCTATGTGTTCTCTAGTTGCTGTTTTGTGTTCGGTTCAGTTGATTGCCAAATCTTCTCTAACTCCCATCCTCCGGGGCCCTCATTTTCTAGCCTAACTTAACCTTTTCCTCTCATGTCCCTACCATATGTCATGCTAAATAAATCGCATGTCCTTACATGGTGACCATATGGTTTTTACACTGTTTGTACTAATAATATATTTTTTAAAAAATATTTAAGTTGTTTTTGAATATAGTGGCTGTAGATGCAAGGATCTTTTTTCCCTTTTCTGTTTCTTAGTACTTTCCTCAGTAAAACAGATTAAGTGCTCAACAGACGCTGCTGACTAGACAGACATGTAAATGTAGTTGTTTTATAAATAAATTTGTTGTCTGATTTTTTTGAACTGATGGGTTTCTATTTAATTTGTACAGGAAAATTCAGATCCTGAGTTTAGCAGCATCTGGCACTAATGTATATTATGTAGTTTATTTATAAAAATTTCTTGGAGGATATTATAGTCAGAATTAACTTATTGCCAGTCATGAATCCCATTAAATTTATGAAGAATAGAGGGGTTTGTATTGTATAGGTTTTCCTTCTTCTCCTTAAGTGATTAAAGTCTGAATATTTTAAACACCATGAACTTATTTTTGAATGAAAGAAACTATTTCCTTGGTATAGTGATGAAATTATTCTTAATTTTTGACATATTGCGTGGTCATTAAACAAGCAGTTAAGATATCTTCTCTTTGAACTTTGAAGGAGGTTAATTAGAATTTTCTGATCATATAAAATTTAGCATTCTTCAGTATATATTTGTTTTACACAACTCTTGAGAACACTTGTGTAAGAAGACTAAAGTTAATTTTTGGATTTTTATTGAGTAAGAGTTCACCTACAAATACGTGGTTTTTATTTTAGAAACTGTATTTCTTAAAACTGTTTACTGCCTTCTTAATGCTTTCCAGGAACCAGATCCTGACTTGCCAGTGTGTCAGGTAAAGAAAGGTTCAGCTGCAACCTTTAGTTTAGAGAATCCTTTAATTGCTATAGCTTAGTTGTTGCTATAGTAGTTTAGAAAATTTGCTGCATATCTACCTGTGGGTTTTTTAAATTAGCCATATCTGTCAGACATTCTATAAATAAATAATTATATTTTCAATACTTTTGTGTATATTGATAGACTTGTACAACTACTGCACTCTACTCATTGGGACTTGGAGCTTAAATGGAAATGACCAAGATGGACTAGAAGGTTAAGAAAAAATAAAGGAGGCGAGGGGAACCAAGGACTCAGAAAGGGAGCAGGAGAGTCAGCGGAATGACAGATGTCTGAAAAGACTGTGATGGATGGGATGGCATGTCTTGAGTCAAGAGTGGACTCTGCTTGGGAGGGTGTTGGTTTTAACTGACCTGGTGGCTCTAAGAGAGAGGAGCCTGACATGGTGAGCGAGGAAGGAAGGGACAGTGGCCAGACAGTCACATCAACCAAATCAATTTGGGTAAGGATGAGAGGCACAGAGATTTGCCAACTGGATAAGACATAAGGGAGTGAATTGGGAAGAAGCCCTGGGAGAAAGGAGGGGGGCACCTGGCCATTGAGAGCTGCCAGTGAGTCTGGGACTAAGGAGAGAAGTTGTGCAGAATTGTAAATCAGAGAGCTTAAATGTTGCCAGGTGTTTGCCCTGCCAAACGAGATGGAATGTTAACAGGTTTTTTTTTTTTTTTTTTTTTTTTTTTAAGGTAAATAGGAGAATTGTACCTCATTAGGGTTCATATGAGCAATCAGCAAACCTTTTAGAATAGAAAGCAATTTACAGAGTACTCTTATGGAGGCCTGGGTAGTATTTAACACATTGTAAATAGATTAAAATGTGGCACTGTGTTCTTTAAAAGGCTGACGTTTGTCTTTTGAATGTTCATAATCTTGATTTACAAACTGAGAGATGGGGCAAAACTATTTTTTTGGCATAATATGGATACAAGTCATTCAAAAAGGATCACTGTTATGAATACTGTGGATTTTGTTCTCAGGAAATTTGGAAAATTTTGTTTAAAATTTAAAACATCAATAATTTGCATTGTAGGAATGGTTTTAAAACTATAAATGGTATTTAAGAGCTTCAAACTAGCATAGGGACTTCATGAAAAACCTGTATTTGGCATTGTTTTCCAGTTCTGTTGGTATAGACCTAATTATCTGCTCCATAATGGTACAAAAAGGAACAAGGCTGACTAGATTTTTTTGGCCTTACGATTCACACTTTTGGAGTTTCTTCTTTTTGCACAATTTTACAACTTCAAAAGGAATGAGGCTGTATACAGTAACAATTCAGTATCTTGTGCCTAAGTTTTCATTTTCATGGAGTAGGCAGAATGTCAATAGTTACTGAGTCTTATGATGTCTAAATCAGGTCAGACAGACTCTTCCTTTGGTAGCCTTATTCTAATAATAAACTGAAGTTGTTTCTTACATGCTTTAAACTACTGGCCTTGCATTCTTTATTAGGAGTAACAAAATAATTTAAATATGTTTTGCAGTCAGCAGAGTTTCAACCTCTTCATATGTTTATTTTCATAACAAACACTGAATTAATGTCACAGAGGATAGAATGAGTGAGTCAGTATTTTCCTGATGTTTGCTGGCAAGTATCTGCCTCAGAAGTAATGTCCTGTAGACTAACTCAATTGGTGAATGAGATAGGATTGTGTTTCAAAGATATAAAGGGAAAAATTGATATGATTATTCATTTGGTTTGGGAGAACCTGTGCTTTTCCCTTAAAAAACAAAATTCCAAAAGCATCAGTTATTTTTATTAATATTATGGTACTTGAAACAAATTTACATAAACTATTTTTTTAACTGTGTGACTCCCATTTATTAATAACATATCTGATAAGGCAAATTTATATTTTTATTTAGTTTCAAGGGGCAGTTTGGGATTATTGTATATGCTTTGTTATTCATTTTATTGTAATCACTGAATAGTTTTAAACTTTTTCTGGGTTTGTTTTTTAAAAACATACAGAGGATTTTAGGGCTGTAAAACATACTTGGCTTGTTTCCAAAGTAAAAAAATTTATTATTTTTTTTAAATCCAAAGCTCCATCTGCTGTTTTCATTAAAATCTCAAGAATTGTTCACATTGCCAGGAGCAGTTCTTTGAAAACAGTCTGATGTTTAATCAAGCAGTGATATGTGATTTTCAAGGTCATTTTTTGTTAGGACAGAAGATAACTCGGAAAGATTAATTTTCTCAAACAGTGATACCATTTAAAATTGAATAACAGTATAAGTAGATTTTATTCTAGAGCTATAAATATCAAAAATTCATACCATTGTTTTAAGAATTATTTTAGAGATTAAATTGATATTTATCAGTTTATCTTTTTTTAAAAGTACATTCTTATGAAATACAATGTTTAAAAAGATATTCCTAGCCTTGGCACAGTGCCTCACACCTGTAAACTCAGTACTTTAGGAGGCCAAGGCAGGAGGATCACTTGAGGCCAGGAGTTCAAGACCAACTAGGGCAACAAAGTGAGATATTCCATCTCTGCAAACAAACAAACAACGCTGGGCATGGTAGTACACACCTGTAGTCCTATCTACTCTGGAACCTGAGAACTGAGGTGGGAGGTGGGAGGATCACCTGAGCCCTGGAGGTCAAGTCTGCACCACTACCTTCCAGCCTGGGCAACAGAGTGAGAGCCTGTTTCAAAAAAGAAAAAAAGTTCCTATTTGACTTTGACTTTAGAAGTATTTATTCATATTGCAGGGAAGGAAGGGTGGATTTTCTTTTGTATATTGTTTAGTCTAATATAAAAAATTTGTAACTCTTTAGTATTTAAGAGGTCAGCTGGGGGATGGATGTCAAGAATCATGATGGATTAGACTATGAAATAACAGTATAAACTTGAAAATAGTTAAAAGTAAAATATATTAATAACCAACTATATAAATGCTGCTATAATGATAAAACTTGACCTAAGGCTGAGCGCGATGGCTCATGCTTGTAATCCCAGCACTTTGGAAGGCCAAGGAGGGTGGATCACCTGAGGTCAGGAGTTCAAGACCAGCCTAGCCAACATGGCAAAACCTTGTCTCTACTAAAAACACAGAAAATTAGTGGGGCGTGGTGGTGCATGCCTGTAATTCCAGTTACTTGGGAGGCTGAGGCAGAATCAAGAATTTCTTGAACCTGGAAAGCGGAGGTTGCAGTGAGCTGAGATCGTGCCATTGTACTCCATCTTGGGCAACAAGAGCAAAATTCTGTCTCAATAAATAAATGAATAAACAAATGAACTTGATTAAAGTAGGACTCCAAATCATAGTTCTGAAGTCTCGAGACTTAACTTCTTATTATCAGGATAAAAATTTATATACCTCACTGTGGCCTAACAGGATCCATCACCTGGCTCCTGACTTTTTCTCCACCTTCTTCCCTGATTCTTCATCCACACTCAATTCTTCGAGTTTCCAAACACGCCATAGCCTCTCTAGCTAGCCTCCCTATTGTCCATTTTGCTTGGCCACTGGGCTGAATTCTTCTCTTCTACCCTTCCTTCCACTCCCAGTTAGCTGGACACATTTTCTCTGTTCTCCTATCACACACTTATTTTTGTTTTCCATTTCTGTTACTACGTTTTTCCCATTACATGGAAATTATTTTGAGTTAGAACTAGAATTATGATTTACTCCTCTTTGTATACCCAGGATGTAGCATGCAGTAGGTGCTCCCTAGTGATATGGGAATGAACAAGCAGAACCCATGTTCTCCACTGTTCCAACAGAAAAATCAGTAGTCCTTCCTGTCCACCAGAGAGTGCTGAGTGAAGAATGCCCTTTTGAAAAATCAAAGCTGTCAGATAATTGCAGGGCAGTATGACCTGTAGAGATTTAATATAAGTCAGGATTGCCTGTTTCCATCTTTGAAGTTAAATTAGAGCATTATTCCAAGCCAAGGAGGACTTCTCTGACCCCTGGGAATAGTTGTATAGATATGGTATCTCTCCTGATCTTTTACGATTGAAAACCTGAGATTTTTTTTCTATACTTTGGTGGCTCTCACAGTTCCAATTGGAGTTCCAATAGAAATTTTTTTTAAAATTTTTTTTTACAAATTAGTTTTTTGAGTCTATGTTCTGCTTACTGAATTGTGTTGAATTGTGTTAAATTCATACATAACATTTGAAACACTTTGTTCTAAATTTTTAAACCGGGAAACCTCAACCAGAAAAGCGTAAGCCAAAAGCCAATCATCTAACCAAATGTAATTTCACTTTGGGAACCTAAATATGTTGTAGAGGCGGCCATCTTTATTCCCATTAAAATGAATGCATGGCGTTCTTTTTTTTTCTTTTTAAAAAAATATTCGTAGCATGCATTCCAATTACTTTAGCTCACAAAAGGATCTTTACTTCCCAACTTCTATAAAACCACACACTTGTCACCTGTGATTTCATCCAACAGGTGATGCATTCAGGGAAATTAGGGTCCATGTTTTAGTCTTCTCATGTTTTTTCTCAGAACCTAGGCTGGTGCTATTTAATTAGGGGCTGCTCAATGAATATACACTGACTGACTGACTGCATCTTTACATGGGGACTTTCTGGACCTACCGTAGCTCTCACCTGTTCCTTTCCCAGTCCCTTGGCCTTCATTGAGCTTGCTTCACAGCCATATAGTCTTAGTATACTGAGCCTAATCCCTCCCCAAATTCTCCTTGCTGCTACTTCCTCTAGTCTCTAGAGTCACTTCTATGCTGCTGCTTCAAGAGTTGTCTTCTTCCCAAATCCTCCACAGGACACCAAGCTTTATTGTTTTCTGTCTCTGTTCTGTAGTAAAGGAAAGGTAGAAATTTCAGATAAAGCGGTTTGATATGTTTAATAAGAAATTTAATTGTGTACATGTTTAGACTAAAATTTTCAAGGTAAAGCAAAGCTTATAAGTTTTTTTCCAGTTTAGGTTTCTTAATTACCTTTTTTATTTTTTTCATTATGTAGCAAATTTTCTACTGACTAGATCGCAAAGCAACCAGTGTTGTTTTGTTATTGGAATCGGTAAATTGATCTTAGTTCAGTTCAACCAACATTTTTTGAATACCTGCTGTCTACAAAAACCATAGGTATTATGGAAAATTCCTAAGTGAACAAGGTATAGAAGCTTGCATTCTAAGGAAGGAAGGGCTAACCTATAGCCAAATAATTACAGTGTTTTTCAAATATGGGTAAGAGTATAATAAGAGAGGCATTCAGAGAACCCTCTATGAGAAAGACAAGAATGTGTAGTAGGTTTAGGACTGGAAAATCAGGGAAGACTTTATAATAAAGGACTTGACCTTGAAGGAAGAAGCCAGAAAAAACAATGTGGTTATAGCTTTATTTATTTGTTTTCAAGTTATTATTTCAGTAAAATTTTCTCTAAAGATCTTTTTATTTATGAAGAGGAATGTTAGAAGACTACCAGGTAATTACCCCACTATTATTTACTACGTAATTGATACATTGGTTGTTTCTTTGTTAATAATGATGCCTTCTTGTATTAGTTTTTGACATGGCCCTTTAAATTAGAATAATGTATTAAGAGGTAAACATGTTTAATACAAAATGAAATAACAACAATGAAGGATGGCTACCTCTATAAGCTATGTAGTATTTCTAATGCTATTTTAATATATGCTTTATTTATCTATGATTTTTAGGCAGCTTGGATCTTGAAAGCAAGAGCACTAACAGAAATGGTATATGTAGATGAAATTGATGTAGATCAGGAAGGAATTGCAGAAATGATGCTGGATGAAAATGCTATTGCTCAAGTTCCACGTAAGTATTGGGTTTTCAGTTAAGTTAATGAAATGCCATTAAGAGGAAGAATACTATGTATAGAGGACTATATATGCCCGTATATTTTTACACTTTATATATATAAACATTATATATGTGAAAGAAAAATGAAGAAAAAAAATTACTTCAAGTAAATGGTTTCTGTTCTGCCTTATGGTACAAAGGCTTTTCCCCCACAGTTCAGTTATCTTAAACTTAAGGTATAAGATTGATATATAACAATTTTCCAATACAAGCTATATTATACATTTTAGAAATAATTTATATCTATGTTCAACTGCTGATCATATGGAAAAAATTTATAAAAATGCATTCTATTTGAACTACCTGTCTAATATATCACAATATTGTTTATCTGGGAAGTACCCAAACAACAGGGGTATTCTAAGAGGACTTAAGAAAAAAGATCATTCGGCTGGATGCGGTGGCTCACGCCTGTAATCCTAGTACTTTGGGAGACTGAGGCAGGTGGATCATGAGGTCAGGAGATCGAAACCATCCTGGCCAACATGGTGAAACCCCATCTTTACAAAAAATACAAAATTTAGCTGGGCATGGTGGCGTGGCACCTGTAGTCCCAGCTACTCAGGGGGCTGAGGCAGGAAAATTGCTTGAACCCAGGAGGTGGAGGTTGCAGTGAGCTGAGATCACACCATTGCACCTCTCCATCCTGGCAAAAGAATAAGACTCTGTCAAAAAAAAAAAAAAAAAAAAACAAAAAAAAAACACGAAAGAAAGAAAGGAAGATCATTCAGAAACATCACTTTATTGTTATAATTGAACATGATTTGCTCTAAGTCATGATATGAGGTGCTGAGGTGATATGCTGGTCTGTGAGTGTCTGTTTGGATTGTCACAGAGGCACAGTCCCAGCTTGCAGATGTGGTGGTACAAATGGTATTGGATAATGGCTGGTCTGAGTGCAGTGGTATTTACAACTAATTGATCACAACCCGTTACAGATTTCTTTGTTCCTTCTCCACTCCCACTACTTCACTTGACTAGCCTTAAAAAAAAAAAATGACATTGGATGATAACAAGGACATAAGGTGGTCTTGCTGGTAATTTATTAGTTGTTATAGTTCTCAGTCATTTGTATGTTTTGGAAGATAATAGCTGTTTAAAACCTTCAAATAGAAATTGAGAAAAAATACATATTTTCATGTAAAAATATCTTTCCTATTATTTTGTTCTTTTAGAGTTAAAATATCTAAATTCTAGATATCATGGGTAAATTGTCTTTTACTGAGAGAAGTTAATATGGAAATAATTGAACTATGAGGATAGAACCATTGTTTCGAACTTTGGAACCTGTTTTTCTTGAGTTTAAATCTCAACCCTACGAATAGGTTGACCTGTTTACTTAGTTCTGTGAATCTTTGTTAAACAGGTTAATACTACCTACTTTACAGACTCAGTGTGAAGATTAAATGTCATAACATAAGTAACATGATAGGTACTCGTTAAATATTAGTCTAAAACACATTTCCCTAAAATATATTTCTTGCTATTAATGTCTTTTTCACTAGGCCAGCACAATTCTGAAAATTGTATTAGCTTACAGTTTTTACAGATTAATAAATCGTGTATCAATTGAATTAGCCATCATGTCTCCTAGGCCCTGGAACATCTTTGAAACTCCCTGGAACTAATCAGACAGGAGGGCCTAGTCAGGCTGTTAGGTATGTACTTCTGCTTCATACCCTCTACCACTAAATATTGATCAGACTGTATGAGGGTCTTTCCTCAAGATCTTCTTTGTATTGTAACAATTTATATTCTTTACAGGCCAATCACACAAGCTGGAAGACCCATTACAGGTTTCCTCAGGCCCAGCACACAGAGTGGAAGGCCAGGCACTATGGAACAGGCCATCAGAACACCCAGAACCGCCTACACAGCCCGCCCCATCACCACCTCCTCTGGAAGATTTGTCAGGCTGGGAACGGTAAATTCTGTCAGCTTTCCCATAGCCTTGTATTACTTTGGTATTACCAAAGTAGCTTTATATTATGTCACATCATTTTCTAATGTTGTTATAGTGGAGAATTATATGGAGGATGTTTGAAGTTGACTTTTAAATTTATGTTGCCTTTATAATTGTTATGCCCATTAAACTTGTTTACGTTTCAAGAGAATGTTTCAGATCTCTTGTTGTATTGTTTTTCCTCTGTAGGCTTCCATGCTCACAAGTCCTGATGGGCCATTTATAAATTTATCTAGACTGAATTTAACAAAATATTCCCAGAAACCTAAGTTGGCAAAGGTATGTACTTAAAATGATTTTGAGTCATAAAGTAATATTACACGTATGATGATAATGACAAATTAGAAAATGGATAAAAACTTGTGAAGGACAGGCTGTGTCTTTACTGAAGCGGAAATGTTTAATATGTAAAATTTCTCTTAGTCTTTGAATTAATTGAGTTAAGGAAAGTCAATCAGAAATAAAGCACATATACCATTATTACAGGAAATTCTTTTCCATTGATAAAGAGAAGTCATTTATAACAAAAAAAGCAGATGCAGCATCATCTTTGTAGAATGAAGCTTAAGTTGTCATCGGTATATGTATGTATTTTTTTTTCTTTTTTAGCTTGGACTATTCTCAGAGAAATAATTTTCTATCCTTGTAGCTTTTTAGGACTGTCAAAGGATGATAAAAATTATGTACTCCTAATTAGTAATTAATCAGGCATCTCAATGAGGATTACTCAAGCCAACTACATTAGTAATTATTACTACTCAAAGATTAAATGTTCTTTTAAAGTAAAGAGAAAATGAGAGGCGGAGGGAGAGGGAGAGAGGTATAGAGAGGGGGAAGGAGAGAAAGAGAAAGATAAAAATGAAGAAAGGTGTCCATGACCTTTTCAGTATATAAACCTTGGGAGTGAGCTTGGAATAATTCAGAGACAGGAGCCCTTATCTTCTGGAAACTGGTTTAAACCTAGCTCAGGTTTTTAGCTGAAATCTCTGAGCATAAGTGTTGAGCTCATTCCTAATCTCAGTTCTAATGGTATTTAACATATGTGTTTGCTAAATACCAAACACGCTAGAGAAAATTAAAATGGACACTAGCTGTACAGACTTAAGTTTAAGTCTAAAAAACAGATGCCATTTGGTAGACAGGGAAATCAGACTGTAATAATGCTGTGACTTTTTTCTTAAATTTGTTTGGCAGCAATCCAGTTGACTTCATTTAGAAAAATTGTAAAGCTATGCTTACTTCCCATTCTTTTATGAGAGTGGAGTATTAAAAGCAACTCATATGGAATATCTGGTTCCCTACCCTTTCAGGCCACTCACTTGAAGGGACTGTCTGGCTAGTTGATACCATTGCTATTTTTTGACCAAGAGAGTCAGTCAATGGAAGCATTTTTCTCAATTAAATTAAGATGTATCCAGGACAGACCTGGTCTGTTACTAGATTTAGCCTGAACTAGATTTTATGCTTTTTTAGTATGTTGTAGAAATAATGCCAGATTTTTCTGCCTTTGGCCCCCAGCTTGCCTTGACCCACTAGGACTCATTTTTAATATAGGCATATATGGCTTGGGATATCTAGGGTGACTCTATGACACTGTCTTTGATGCTGTAACGTTCTTTTCATGGCAGTGGTAGCACCAATTGCACTCTTAACTTTTGTTTCTTTATAACAGAACAAACAGAAGCATTGTTATAGGTTTTATTTTTTATTTTTTAATTTTTTTAAAGAAAGGCCTTGTTTTGATTTTTTTTTTTAATTAGTTGCCTCCAAGTTTTCTTTTTTAATAACCTTGATCTCTTCCAGGGATGCTAGCCTCTTTGCAAGTGTAACATGATGGTATTATGGAAAAAGGTGTAAATGCTTATTTGTTTAGAGCAGTTGAGTAAAATATTAGAAATAATTGTTCTCAGCCCTGGCTGTACATGAGAGCTATCCAATGGCTTTAAAAAATATAACATCAGGGCTTTGCCATACCCACAACTTTGATTTAATTTAAGTGGTCTGATTGCGCCCCACCACCAGGTGATTCCAATGTCCAGCTTGGCTGAGTAGCACCCTGTTAAAGAAACCTGAATATTCTGAATCATAGAGTTACTATAAATACCATATAAGGAGAATTAGCTTTAAAAATTAAGCAAAAAACACCCTGCTTTACCCATATATTTTACTTTGTTTCAGTAGAAACTTCCAGATTTTTTTATGTCTAAATTGTCATTATTAATATTATAATCACTATATAATACATGTAGAGAATATAAAGAATTGGCTGTATCTGTTTTATGACAATCCTGAAGTTGGTCTTTAAGAAATAAACTTTTCATTTGTTTTTCTAATAAAATATGTAATATGAAAAAAATGTTTAATTCCTTGAGCAATCCAGTTTGTATTGTTAAAATCAGAATCAGTTGTAAATAGTAATATTTTAAAAGGAGTGATTGTAACAAAAGATGGATAGACCCTTCTATCTATCCAGGGCTTTAGAGTGCTTTTGTTAACATAAAATTTTTTTAAAAATCTAATATATTTTTGATACTTTTTTCTTCACAGGCTTTGTTTGAGTATATCTTTCATCACGAAAATGATGTTAAGACTGTAAGTTTTGAATTCATGCTATTTCCTTTTATTGTAATTTTTCTGACTTTGAGAGTTTAGATTCTGAAATATTCTATTTGTGACCTTATAAAATAAATGAAATTATTAAAGATTGGAGAATTATTAATACTTTAAAATCCACTTTCAGTTTCAGTGGGAAAATGTGTATAAATATAGAAGTGATAAGAACTATGCCTGCTTCATAGAGTATGTAGCTTTCCAATAAATCGGAAGATGCCGGTAATTGAGAATATGTCATAATATGCTTGTGTTAAAATTATAGTTTTTATGCTAATGGTATTGTTGATCCATTTATTTCTTTAGTTCATATAGTATATTATAGGTTTACTAACACATATATTTCGGTTATTTTTGTGGTGTGTCCTTTTGCTCTATCTTTGGCGTTTTATGTTCAAAGATTTAAAACATACAAAAGTAGAGAGAATCATCCTCGTAGCCTCTTAACAGAGAGTTTTAAAGTTATAGGCGTATGACTTCTCAAATGGTTTTGATTTTTGCATGCTCATATGCAAATGAGCATATAACTGTACAACATCGGTCAAATCAAATGTAGTTCATTCTGCAGTGTCTGATTGTATCTTTTCTCATTTTCATATCAGTTCCACGAAAAAGGCTTTATATCCATATATTAAGCATTCAGGAAAATAAAAATGTTTTCCTTAATTGTTTTCTTTTTTCCTTTTTTCAAAAAATTTTTGAGACAGGGTCTCACTCTGTCACCCAGACTGGAATGCAGTGGCATTATCACGACTCACTGCAGCCTTGACTTCCCAGGCTCAGGTGATCTTCCCATCTCAGCCTCCCAGGTAGTTGGGACTACAGGCATGTGGCACCATGCCCAGCTAATTTTTTAAAAATTAGTTTTAGAGATACACTCTCCCTGTGTTGCCCAGGCTGGTCTTGAACTCCTGACCTTAAGTGATCCTCCAGCCTCAGCTTCCCAAAGTGCTGGAATTACAGGTATGAACCACCACAGCCATCCCCTTAATTATGTTTTCTGTATGTCAGCTGCTATGCTATACACTAGGAGAACTAATGATACTTTTTCCTGCCTCTACAAGCCGTGTAGTCTAGCTGAAGAAATAAAATGGACATAAATGAAATAATTAAAGAAGTAATTGTCAAAATGTGAAGTTGTTACCAAGTGGGGAAGAATTCAGAAGGGATGATATTAGTAAAGATCCATAAAATAAGCAGGATGTATGGAAAGGAGGAAAAAGAAATGTAAAGAAAGGGCAAAAGCAAGAGCAGGACATGGAATGATCAATAAATAGGCCTTATCCTAGAAAATGGGAGCACCACAGAGACATTTTAAAGAAGGAAGTGACAGAATTTGATGATAGATTTGATATTGGGGCAAAGGAAAGAGAGACGGGTTAAATCTGCCTCCTAAAGATGCTGTGAGAAGAATAATAGTTTTACCGGCAGAAATGGGATAATTAGGGAAGGAAGTCAGTTTGTATAGAAGCTGACTGAGTGACTTGAAGGCATTTTGAGTTTGAAATGACAAAAGGCTATCTAAGTGGACATACCATTGCATGTGTTGGGAGATGTGACATTGAAATGTCGGGGACAGCCTGGGCCACATATGCAGAATGTGGTATTCATAGATGTGGTTATGTAAGGAAAAGAAACAATGAAGGTTGGGACAACTGAGAAACCATGCCCACTTTTGTAAATAGAAGCCAGCCATTTTAATTTCATAAAAAGCTGGTCAGAGGCTGTCAGTGTAATTATATATAAAATTATATGGTCAATCTGTAACTAAAAAGCATTAGAATGCTAGTCCATTTCATAAATTAGTAAATCTCAAGTTACTAGAGTATCATAAAGTGATAGTATGGTATTTGGAAGATTAATAAATATCAGAGGCATCTATTCTTTCATCATATATATATATATGATGAAAATATATTTGAACCACTACAGTGTACCAGGTACTGTTCCAGCCCTGAGATCACAGAGTGAAACAGGCAAAGTCTTGCTCTTTTAGAGATAATACTCTGGTTGGGCAAGGAATAGAATAAAATAAATTTTAAAATGTATGAAGTCTCATGGGCTAATAAGTACTGTAACAACAAAGAAGCAGGAAAGCAGGTAAGGAAATAAATAACGATGT
Source organism: Saimiri boliviensis (assembly GCF_048565385.1). NCBI lineage: Eukaryota > Metazoa > Chordata > Mammalia > Primates > Cebidae > Saimiri > Saimiri boliviensis. The sequence continues at coordinate 15,135,933 of NC_133450.1, read as the reverse complement.
GGGGGAGGATGCTATTTTGGATGGAGTGGGGAGTGATCAGTGAAGTCGCTCTGAGCAGAAAACATGTGGCTCAGTGGCTGAATCCCAGAACTTTGGGAGGCTGAGGCAGGAGATGACTTGAGCCCAGGAGTTTGAGACCGACCTAGGCAATGTGTTGGAACCCTGTCTCTGCAAGAAATACAAAAATTAGCCAGGCATGGTGGGACGTGCTTGTAGTCTCAGCTACCCTAGAGTTTAGAGCTGTCGTCCCAGCTACTCTGGGAGGATCACCTGAACCTAGGGAGGGCGAGGCTTCAGTGAGCCATGATCATGCCACTGTACTCCAGCCTGGGTGACAGAGTGAGACTCTGTCTCAAAAAAAAAAAAAAAAAAAAAAAAGAAAAAAGAAAGGAAAAAAGTAAAGAAAACATTTTAACAGACACCCAAATGAAGTAGGACAGACTCATGTCATTATGTGTAGGAAGAGTATTTCCAAAGAGCTTTAACTGTAAAGGCCCTGAGTAAAAGCATGCTTGGATTATTTAAGGAACAGCAAGAAGGCCAGTGTGGCTGAGTGAGGCTTGTGAGGGGGAAGAGTCGTAGATGATGAGTTCAGAAGCTAGACAGGTTGTAAGTCATTTGTAGGTCATGGTGACAATGTTTTTACTAATAGATTCATCTTGAGGATGTAATTCTGCATCTTGGAATTTACCCATTGTTGTTGAGGAATAAAAAAATCACATTGAAAAAAATGTAAGATTTATTCCCTGCTCTACTGCACTTATATTCTAAAGATTCTGAGGACTAGCATCAGTTCTTCATGTATATGGACCTAAAATTTTTTGATTTTAAACAGAATAGTAGCATTTAAACTTTTTATTTTAAGCAGCAAAATATTTTTCTTCAAGCGAAATCTTATCTAGACCCTAACATATAAAACAGACAAAAGTTGAGCTACTTGAGTTATAGCAGGGCTAGCAAACTTAGAACATATCCATCGGGCCTCCTCCTTGCTCCTCCCACATTGTGATCTTCTGCCTCTCAAATGTTAGGGATGTTGGGTAGTTCCTATATTAGGCTCTGTTTCTAAATTACCTAGGGAATTATTAAATAAGGACTTCTGGACCTGTGCTAGACTTCCTGAGTCGGAATCCTCAAGGGTACATCTGTCGAATCTGTTGTTAATAAAAGCTCTGCAGGCAATGCTAATTTTCAGGCAGGACTGGAAAATACTGCTGTAGAATATAGTAGTTTAAAAACCAATGGTTAATAGAAGGCTGTAATGTCAGGCATTCCCGTGTAGTAAAATAGAGCTGGAGAATATTAGCAGAACTCAAAAACCGGAGCTCCCTATAACAAAACAAGAGGAGGTGAGTTACCTGTCTCAGTGAAAGAAATCAGCAAATGAAGAGAAAAGAGACAACAAACACAACTCAAATATATCTCATTATCAAGGAGGTAGTTGATAGTAAAAACTACTGAGAACTGGAGTCCCCATTTATAAATTAGCTATTTTTATTCTTGGTAATAGTGACTCTCTTAAAACACCAAAAACAAGCAATATTGAAAAAAATTATTGACTCTTTTTGAAGTCCATCTTTATAATTCATTAATGACACGTGAGAAAATTTGTCTAGGGACTTTATTTTAGATATTTAGTCAATGAAGAATTGAAAAAATTTAAACTAGCAAGCAAACAATAGGATATTTTGTAAATTTGGTTGGATTTGTGAAACAAAGAAAAAAGACTTAGTGATGCATTTGTGTAATCTACCTAGTGGACAGAAATGAAATCAGAAGTAAAAGGGCAATAGTAGGGTGAATTATGTACATGAAGCATGATTTTGGAATATTGGTATTTATTGTATATCAAAAAACTGATCTTGGCCAGGTATGGTGGCTCAGGCTTGTTATCACAGCACTTTGGGAGGCCAAGGAGGGTGTATCACCTAAGGTCAGGAGTTTGAGAACAGCCTGGCCAATGTGGTGAAGCCCTATCTCTACTAAAAATACAAAAATTAGTTGGGCATGGTGGCGGGCCTCTGTAATCCCAGCTACTCTGGAGGCTGAAGCAGGAGAATCACTTCAACCTGGGAGGCAGAGGTTACACTGAGCCAAGATCATGCCATTGCACTCCAGCCTGGGTGACAAGAGCAAAACTCCATCTCAAAAAAAAAAAAAAAAAAAGCTGATCTTAAATTTTTGAAAAATTTTTATGAAAATAGAAATGACCCCAAACCAGAAAATTTACATTAGAGAAAATGCTGGTAAATAAGCACATTAGAGGTATACTTTCTTAATAACAACAAAAATGTAAAATAAGGAGGCTTTGGACTTTGAATTTTATATTTATGAAGTTAGAAAAAAATTCTGGGGGAAAGTACAATTAGTTATTATACATTATAGGTGATATTACACATGGTACCACAATTTGGAAAACAATATAATGATATAGAGCAGATAGCTATAAAGATGTTTCCTCAATTTGTTTCTGTAATTTTAATTCTCAGGAGATTGCAGGGAAAAGTAAAGTGCTGTATTTACAATGATGTTTGTTGTAGCTTTAGATATAGTGACAAAAATGCTGGGAAAACAACCTAAATGTTTAACAATAGGGGATGAGTTTGGTGAATTATAATAAATAGCATGATGGAATCTTATGTAGCCATTAAAAACCGTAATTATAAACACTAGGCAGAAACATGGAGAATGTTTATTTTATAATGTTAAGCCAAAAGCATACCAATTAGTATGTTAAATAGAAATGTTACTTTAAAACTACGTATTTATGACAGATACTAGAAGGTATTACGTAAACATGAAAATGATAGTATTTTGAGGTTAAGATGTATTCATTCCACAAATATTTGTTGATCGCCTACATTGTGCCTCATGGTACTAATGGAGATTAAGTCTAATTTTACCTTTGTTTTCAAATTTTTCAACAATAATGTTATAGCATCTTTACATTTATAAATTGAATTCTAAATTAGGGGCAATAATATTAAAATGCTGCCAATTTGTACTCTGCTTGTTATTTTCATCAGCTTACCTCCAATATACATACATATTTTTGTAGAACATAAAATGGAGCAATTTGTTTTGTTATTTATTTATTTATTTATTTTTGAGTTGGAGTCTTGTTCTGTAGCCCAGGCTGGAGTGCAATGGCGTGATCTCGGCATGCTGAAACCTCCGCTTCCCGGGTTCAAGCGATTCTTCTGCCTCAGCCTTCCAAATAGCTGGGATTACAGGCACCCACCACTACACCTGGCTAATTTTTGCATTTTTAGTAGAGACAGGGTTTCACCATGTTACTCAGGCTGGTCTTGAACTCCTAACCTCAGGTGATCTGCCTGCCTTGGCCTCCCAACGTATTGGGATTACAGGCGTGAGCCACCATGCCCACTGTTTTGTTCTTATTTAGTGAAAAACACAAATTGTTCCTTTGTTTTCTTTCTTTTTTTTTTTTTACTAATTATCATATATTGTTATATTAGTTGATTAGTTTTTCTTTAAACGATAATGATTGAGTCATATATATTGGTACTTTGATGGATACTAGTGGTGCTGAGCTGGACAGATGCCCTGTTCCGTTTCTCACTCTGTTAAGGTCTTGCTACATTATAGTGCTGTTGTGGATCAGATTGTTCCATTAAAATTTCATTTTTGCTTTTACCAGAAGTGTTCTTTTCTGAATGGAAGAAGGATTTGGATAATAAGTGCAAAGCATGCATTTTTATATCTTACATGTATTTTGTAACTTTTGCTGGAAAAAGAAAAAAGGAATTCTATTTATTTAACTCGTTAAGAAATCAGAGGTGTTTTTATATTTAGACGCCTTGGGTGGTCTCCAAATTTCTCTTTAAATAAAGTATTTCACACAAATATAGAGAATATTATAGACAAATATAAGAAATACCTTGAAATGGTGTTTAAATATTAAGAAAGTATAAAATTGATTCATCCAAGGAAAGCTATTTTACTATCTTTGAGCTTTTAGTGTTTTTCTCATTTTATGGGTGGGGATCAGTATCAACAAAACTCAAGTGATATGTAGGCTAGTGATTCTGTGTTTGTCTACAGACAAAGAAGAAGAATACTGTAGAGACTGAGAATGCTGTGAAGTGGTATTTAAGTGCTAGGAAAAAGTAATCTATGGAAAATTCTGCCTTTGAATATTTAATAACTCCCTTTCCCCACCTTTCCCTTTTTGGACAACATTGATGGTATTGACAAAACTAAAGTGGGATGTGGGTTGGTGATTCTGCAATCTTTGTTTCCATATGCTCTTTAATTTCATCATCCTGAAGTTGGTACAACTGTAGCAATCGTGAAAGAATGACTTTTTAAAAACTTAGATCTGCCAAAATTCCATGACATTCTGAGCTTTTATTAATATCTAGATATTGGTTTTACTAAATCATCCAAAGATTGTTAAAGTGTTATAGTTATTTATGTTAAAAATTTGGGAACAATTAAAGAAATATAGATCTTCTGTCACCACTTAAACGTTTTTAAGATTAACAGCTTTTAATTATGAACCTTATTACTGTGACAGTTTTGTTTGGTTCTTAAGCTGTTGTCAACAGAGGTCAGAAACAAAGATTATAATTAATTCAATCAACAGATAGTTCTTGAGTACCTCTTCTGTGCACAGCAATATTCCAGAACAACAGCAGAGATGTAAAAGAGGATTATCTATCATCAGGGAGTTTGCCAGCCACTTAAAATTGTCACAAATGTGCCAAGCATGGTGATTTACACCTGTAATCCCATCACTTTGGGAGGCTGAGGTGGGCAGATCAACTGGAAGCCAAGAGTTCGAGACTAACCTATCCAACATAGGTCAAAACCCTGTCTCCACTAAAAATATAAAAAATTAGTTAGGCATAGTGGCACACACCTGTAATCCCAGCTACTCAGGAGGCTGAGGCATGAAAATTGCTTGAGTCTGGTAGGTGGCGGAGCCAAGCGAGATTGTGCCACTGTCTTCCATCTAGCCTGGGCAACAGAGCAAGACTGTATCAAAAAGCAAAGGAAAGAAATTGTCACAAATGTTTTTCTCTAGTGCAGTGAGGACGGAAAATCCAAAATCTGCCAAAATATTTAAAGAGGTTTATTCTGAGTCAGTATGAGTGACCTCGGTCTGGGGACACAGCCTCAAATGGTCCTGAGAAAGTTCACCCAAGCCAATTGGGTTACAGTTTGGTTTTATACATTTCAGGAAAGTATGGGAATTGCAGGTAAAATAATAAAGCAGTACATGGAAGGTATATATTGATTGGGCCTGAAAATTCTGTACATCTTGAAGCCATGGCTTGCAAGTCATTGGTGGGTTTTAGGGATTCTTTATTTGGCAATTGGTTGAAAGAGGTAATCTTTGTCTAAAGACTTGAAGTCAGTACATAGGGATGTTTAAGATCAGGGAGTGTCTGCCATCTGTCATGTGATGATATGATAGAGTCAGGTTAGACAGTAAGCCACATTATACCAGGTTAGTTTAAAAAAACTGTTTAATGAGATTTTATGGTTTTTAAAGTATGACTTTCCAAGCCTTCTTAGAAAGGATTTGGGACAGGAGAAGAAAAGGTCAGAGTTCAGTCCTCAGCAGCCTGAGTCTTCATCATTATAATTTCTTTTTGCCATTTTTATTCTGTATCAATAATTTATATTAATATCCTTAATTGGATTAGCACAAACATACGGGTTCTCCATAGGATGACTTGTTTTAGGACCAACTATGCAAGCAAAACCTGTAAGAAGCAGCCTGTAAGAAGCATTAAATCTAACCTTGGATAGTTAGAATACATAAAAAATTTTTGAATGACGTATTTTTCTAAAAAATAGAAGATCCATTTATACTGAGCATGAGAATGACAATGATCTGTTTGCTGGAAAAGGTCTTTATAAAGATGAAGTTAAAATTAAAATGTTTATATATTTACCAGGTATGCCTGAATTGAGCTGGTTGGAAATACATTTTTCTAGTATGTCTGAAAATAATGCTAATCAAAGTTATACTTTTCTCCTCATTTTTTTTTGCTTTCATTTTTATTTCTGGCTGGGGGCAGGGTGATGGGGGAGAAAAATAGCATATGAAAGTAGTATGTGGCTTGTTTTTAATTTTCATAGCTTTCAAGTAGAGATGTTGATTTTTCAAGTCCATTAGAGGCTCAGCATGGTGTCACCATTTCTTTATAAGTAGTTTGCATATTTAGAGATCTCCTCTGGAGCAAGAGAAGATGGGGAACACAAGGAAAAATAATTAATTTTACAGTAAGGGATTTATGGAACTCTTCTCGCATTCATTTCAGAGTTGATATTAAGACATGGACAGTAATCTGGGATGTTTTTTGAGATAATAGAACTGAAAATCTAAGAGGTGCTTTAACTGAGCTCTTGGATATCATAATTGTGTTAACATTGGCTAAAGAATAAAAATTTCCAGCCACGAAAGAAAAATAGTAAGCATTATAAAAAATCAGAAATCTCTCTTAACTAGTAGCTCCAGCTTCTGTTAATCACGTCTTTATCTGAGCTTCAAATTTCTATAAAGACTGATTTGCTTTCCCCTTTGTAAAAAATGGTTTCTACTTCCTTTGTATAAAATCCTAATTCTTATTTAGTCATCTCTTGTCTAATCTTGAATAAACAATAGAGGGAACAAACTCGAGGATATTAAAGATATGGGATAAGCAAATGTAAAATATACAAGCAATTGAAGAGAAGATCTCTTTCAGTTTGCAGCAAAGGGAAATCTGCCCCTTAGAATTTAGTGGGACGTAAGGTGATGTCTGAAAAGTGGAATGATGGTTGTTGAAGACAGCAGTTATCCAAATACTCCAGCTCCTTTCACTCTTCTTCATGATCCCATTTTCTAAACCTTTTCTCTATCTGCTTACTTGATGGTTCTATTTCTCTGCATCTGTCTTGAAAGTGGACACTGCTGCTGAACTGACTTACACATCAAAGACTTGACCGCCACTGAGTTTGGAGGCATTTTGAATCATTATAGTAGATAAATCAGGGGGAGTGGTTAAAAACTTGGGCATTTTTAAATATCAATTTTGTGTCTTGTGTATTGAAATTATATTCAAATATATTGTACATCTGCTTCCCTTTGATGAGTGTTTTTATCTTATCTGCTGTTAGCCCTCTGGTCTGGAACTGATTAGCAAAAATTGGTGGGGCCATCTGGAAACATGAGCAACTTGAGTTTCTGTCTGATTTCTAATGCACGTTTTGATTGGTGCTAATTATATGGTGTATTTCATTATTTATTTTTCTGGCTGCTTATTGTTGGAAAAGAAAATACTAATCTAAAATGTATTGTTTTCAAAGGCTTTGGATCTGGCTGCCCTCTCCACAGAGCATTCTCAGTACAAGGACTGGTGGTGGAAAGTACAGATTGGAAAATGTTACTACAGGTGAATTTCATTATTTGTGAAGGGCTTTGAAGTGGCCATGTATTTTAGGGTCTCAAATCTGATACTTGTTTTCGGTTAGATTTTCTCATGAAGAAGTGAGAGCTATGTCTTTGGCTTACTTGATAAAGAGTTTACTTAACAATCACAGGGTAGCAATAAGAATGGATACCCTTAGAATAATAAAACTTTTGAGCTGTGAGGGAGAAGCTTTGAGACCATCAGGCCCAACCTCCCCTTTTCAGATGAGGAAACTGAAGCCAAGAGAGTGGCTGTAATTTGCATCAGGAGCTAGTGAGTAACAGACCTGTGACTAGAACCAAGTCTGCTGATTTTTAGTTCTGTTTTCTTGGTAATCAGATCTTTTTATTTACCCTTTTTATTTATTCACATCTGTAAAACACTTCCCAGTTTAGAGATACGCTGTCCATACATTATAACATCTCACTTAAGTCTCACAGCACCTTGAAGGTAGTGGCTATTGTTAGTCCTTTTCCCAGATGAGAAAAATTGAGTCTCACAAAAGTAAAGTGATTTGTCCAAGTTCATGCAACCAGTAAGTCACAGAACAAGACTTTGAGCTCATTTTCTGATGTCAGTTCTATTAGTTTCCACAATTTCATATTCTTTCTCTAGGACCCAAGTATTCTTATATTCTCTTAATGTTTAAATGTATTTTAAATAAAATTAACTGAGAGAGCAAAAGAATCATAATTAATTTTATGAATATTTACATAGCAACTAGTAAATAAGACCTGAAACTTGTTGCTGATACTGAAATGCACATAGAACATTTGGAAAATAGAAACAAATAAACAATTCTATTTTATAAAGGTAAATATCTTTTATTATTAAAAATAAGGTAGACTTCAGTTACTATGAGCATACTTCAATATTGATAAGCTTTAATATTTATAAGCACTGTGAGAAAAAGGAAGACTATAAATGGGACAAAAAGCATGTTTATTGTTCTGCTGTTGAAATTAAGACTACTTTGCATTTAGATATTTCACTTAGAACTCTAAAGTGTTTTTTCCTGCTGCTAGATGGAGAAAGCATTTTCTGCTCTAAGGTAATTTTAGACCATTATATCATTAAACTCTTATGAATATAATTCCTGGAGACAATCTTGAAATCTTGAGCTGCCAAGCAAAACCTTCAGAAATACTTAATAATTAAAGGAAAGCAAAACTCTGATTCTTTTTGCCATCTATATATGATGACATTTAAATGAGTGTACCTTGTTATATTAAATTATCCTTCTTTTCTATTCTTTAATACCTGCCAATCTTTATGATATTTATACATTCATTCATTCACTCAGTAAAATATTTAATGGGCAGCTACTCTGCCAGGAACTGGGAGTACAAAGATTAGATTGTTCCTTCTTTCAAATAGTTTACAATAGAATGGAAGAGATAGGACAGTAAATAATTACAGATTGAGTATTTCTTATCTGAAATGCTGGGGACCAGAAGTATTTCAGATTTTGCTTTTCTTCAGATTTTGGAATATCTGAATATACATAATGAGATATCTTGGGGATGGGACCCGAGTTTAAAAATGAAATTCATATATGTTTCATATAAACCTTATACACATAGCCTGAAGGTAATTTTGTACAATATTTTATTTTATTTTTTTTAGAGATGGGGTCTTGCTCTGTCTCCCAGGCTGGAGTATAGTTGTATGATCACTGCTCACTATAGCCTCAATCTCATGGGCCCAAGCCATCCTCCTGCTTCAGTCTCCTAAGTAGCTGGGATTATAGGCGCATGCCACCGTGCCCAGCTAATTTTTGAAAACTTTCTCTTTTATAGAGACAGGTTCTTGCTATGTTGCTTCAAGTGGTCTTGAACTCCTGGCCTCATGCCATTCTCCTACCTTGGCATTGTAAGGTGCTAGGATTATAGGTATGAGCCAGTGCATCCAGCCATACTCCTATTTTTATGTCCTTTTCAATGAAACCAAACTCCTCAGCATTCCCCTAACATGCTGAGTACTTTTCTGCCTATGTACTTACCTTCATGGTTTAATTTTATTTTGGAAATGTTCCTCTTCCCTCCATATCTAGCTGTTGAAATCTTGCCTGTTCACTATCTTCCTGAACCTCCTCTGCCCTCTCAAAGCACTTTTTTCCTCATTGGCCATAACATGATTAAATTTATTTGTGAACATGGTTTGTTTCATTCTTTGATTATCATTGCTTTAAGGACATAGTTATTATCTTCCTCATTTTTCATCTCCTTACCATCATGAAATGAGCATACAGTTGACACTTTACAGTTTTCTTAAATTAAGTTGGAAAGAAAAAGTTGACAGCTGGACTCTGACTCTTTGATATTGGCCTGTGTTACAAACTTGACTGACGTTTTATTCCTTGACTTTCTTTGAACATGGCATGCTCCATTTTCTTTGCACAAAAATTCCTTTTTGATAGTATTAGATGAAGTTAATCTCTTAAGAATGTAGCAATAAAAAACATGGTTCTTTAGCTTTCATGTAGCTCAATATCTCTGATTATATTTTTATTTTTAAAATTTATCCATCTCCATTGTTTTTAAAATAATCTATTTCTGTTTTCATATTCTTGTGTTATATGTATCTTTTTATTGTAATCCCTTTTAAATCATTTTTGGAAAGAGACAAGTTAGATAAAAATACACAGACAGTCATGGATAATTTAAATTCACGGAATTTAGTGACTATTTCAGTCATGCATTTAAGACTTGCGTGCATGGCTGGGCACAGTGGCTCATTCCTGTATACAATCCCAGGACTTTGGGAGGCTGAGGTGAGAGGATTGCTTGAGCCCAGGAGTTTGCAGGCAGCCTTGGCAATAAGGTGAGACCCTGTCTTTACCAAAATACAGTACAAAAATTAGCCAGGCATGGTGGTGCATGTCTATAATCCCAGCTACTTGGGAGGCTGAGGCAGAGGGTTGCTTGAGCCCGGGAGGGCAAGACTGCAGTGAGCTGTAATTCCACCATTGCACTCCAGCCTGGGTGACAGAGATCCTATCTCAAAAGAAATAAAAAGACTTCCGTGTTTAGTTGATGTTTTATACATAAATATGTTGTTTTTCAGAACTTTAGAGTTCTTTGATAACATTTTATAAATACGCCCTGTGAAATTGTGGGACCTTTGAAGAGGTAGGGGCTTCTGCCATGTCACACGTCTTCTAACTTTAGCCTTTAACCACTTTAATCCCAAGGCCTCCAATAGCTATTTGGGCATCAGCCACACCAGTGCTTAAGGTTTAGGTTATAAAAAATGATTAAAGCTCTTCTTTCAAGCCTTTAAATGAAAGTAGCACAACAGAGCATACTGTATTATCATTTTGATTTTATTTCACAAAGTAAAACATTATCATATCTGAGTAGCTCTCAGATGGCTAAGAATGAGTGGTTATGAGTAAGCCTAACAGGTCTATTAAGGACAAGCCGTGTGTTTTAATGACGATTTAGTGGCAACAAATTCTTTCCTGGGTATAACAGGTAGGCACTATGTACATCAAGACAGTCACATTTCAGCAAGGAGCAAATCTCAGATTCATAGACGAGGACAATCAGATATCTAATGAGGGAAAACAAGACTTCTAGAATAATAAAATGGTATAATTATATTACCCAAGTGCTAATTATTACTTACGTTAAAATAGCTTTTAAAGATAGCTTTTTAAAGTGTGCTTTTATCTCAGAGCAGAAGATGTTTTCAAATAAATGTCATCCTTCAGCTCTTCCAGTAATATGGAGACTCTAAGCATTTATTCAGGTCACTTGCCATATGTCCAGCTGATCATAAGCTCTTTGGGTGGTGAACTGATGTGACCTGGCTTACTAGCAGCTATTATCTTAGTCCTGCTGTGACTAGGCTTCAGAAAGACTCTTTAGATACCATTTGGGGGTTAGAAGCCAGTGAATATGGGAGATAGGCAACTTATTGCTAAGCTGTATAAATAAACATGTTAATTTATGTATATGTGCAACATTACCTTCTTTGGCACGTGCTTCATCTTATAATTTGTCTTATTCATCCTCAGGGTATGAGGTAGTGTTTATTTTTAAGTTGAATGTCTAATTCTTAAAATTGCCATTTGTAGGTTAGGAATGTATCGTGAAGCAGAAAAACAGTTTAAATCAGCCCTGAAACAGCAGGAAATGGTAGATACATTTCTGTACTTGGCAAAAGTAAGTAAATCTTAATTTGAGTGAAATCTGTCTTCTCAGAATAAATTTTAAATTCTGGCCATTGCATGGGAAGAGTAAACAGTTTCTTCAGGAATATTTGACAGGTTTCTATGTTTAGATTTAACTTGTTTTTCTTTAGAGCAAGGGAAAAAATGAGAACATATGGAGGATAACTGTCTCATAAGAAATTGATTTACATGAAAAATAAGAAGACCCCTTTGAAAGATTGCCCATTAGGACAGGAGAAAACACCATAGGCTCACTACCCGCATAGGTAACAGGCCCCAGTGAGGCCTTATTTTCTGCGATACATTTGTCTTCCACCTGTGCAGGTGGTAGACAACAGGGACTGTGTTTATGTTAGGTTCTTACTCAGCTGAGGCATAATAATAAAAATAATACTTCTCCTTTATTGATCACCTACTCAGTGTAAAACATTTTATCATGTTCCTTATATATGCAGTTTAATTTAACCCTCAAAGGTGAGTTTTATCATTTCCTTTTTAAATTTAATTTTAGAGGGTAGGTTTTTTTAAAGAGGGCCACTCGGTGGTTAGGAGTTAGCATTCAAATCCAGGTCTTTCTGATCCAGACCTGGTCACTGCTGCACTGCCATCTGCAGCCACAACAGAAGTGAGGGACCACCTAGAATTTCCTCCCCTCACCTCCCCTCCTCCTTTTCTTTTCTTTTCTTTTTTTTAAGGAGTCTTGCTCTGTTGCCTAGGCTGGAGTGCAGTGGCACGATCTTGGGCCACTACAACCTCTGCCTCCTGGATTCAAGCGATTCTCCTGCCTCTGCCTCCCAAGTAGCTCAGATTACAGGTGCACACCACCACGCCTGGCTAATTTTTGTAATTTTAGTAGAGATGGGGTTTCACCATGTTGGCCAAGCTGGTCTCGAACTGCTAGCCTCAAGTGATCTACCCGCTTCGGCCTCCTGAAGTGCTGGAGTTACAGGTGGGAACCACCATGCCCAGCCAGAATTTTTAATAGTGGGGTAAGGTTCCTTCTTGACCCTTACCAATGCTATTTTGAAAGAAAAACTTAAGTGGTGGTCATGACATGATTTTGTATCTTTTAGAGTTTTTAAATTTAAAAATGTGGTAAAGGAGATTCAAAAGAAGATAAGATATAAAAGGAAGTGCTACTAGTTCCTAAATATGGGAATACAAATTAACATATGAAAAAGAAGCAAGATGAAAGTTATATAAATTTACTGTGCTAGTCTTAGTATGTTTTAATGACTTTCAAAAATATTTGAAACTATCTGGTATCTAATTTTATCTTTTATATGTGGTATATTCAACTTAAACAGTTTTTTTTGTTTTTTTTTTTTTTTTGAGTCAGGGTCTTACTCTGTCACCCAGGCTGGAGTGCAGTGGCATTATCATGGCTCACTGCAGCCTTGACTTCCCAGGCTCAGGTGATCTTCCCATCTCAGCCTCCTGAGTAGCTGGAACTACAGGCCACAATGCCTGGATAGTGTTTTTTGTTGTTATTTTGGTAGAGATGGAATGTTGCTGTGTTGCACAGGCTGGTCTTGAACTCCTGGCCTCAAGCGATCCTCTGACCTCAGCCTCCCAAAGTGCTGGGATTACAGAAGTGAGCCACCACGCCCAGCTAAAAATTCTTTACTGTAATATCTAGGAGATAATTTGTTACTAATCAATAATTATAAGCATCATAACAAAAATTACTATTTTAAGAACTTATACTTTTATTGAAATGTATCTTGGTTTTAGGTTTATATCTCATTGGATCAACCTGTGACTGCTTTAAATCTTTTCAAACAAGGCTTAGATAAGTTTCCAGGAGAAGTAACTCTGCTCTGTGGAATTGCAAGAATCTATGAGGTAATTAATGTTATTTTTATTGATACACAATAGTTGTACATATTTTTGTGGTACATATGATATTTTAATTCCTGAATACAATGTGTAATGATCAAATCAGAGTAATTGAGTTGTCACCTCAAACATTTCTTTGTGTTGGGGAGATTACAATTCTTCTTTTCTAGCTATTTTGAAATATACAATAAATTATTGTTAACCATAATTTCTCTACTGTACTATCAAATAGTAGAACTTAGTCTTTCTATCTAAATATTTTTATATCCCTTAACCAACTACTGTCATCCCCATACCCTCACATTCTTCCTTGCCTCTAGTAACCATAATTTTATTCTTTACTTCCATGAAATCCACTTTTTTAGCTACTGCATGAATGAGAACATGTGGTACTTTTCTTTCTGTGTCTGACTTATTTCACTTAACATAATGACTTCCAATTCCATTCATGTTCCTGCAAATGACAGGATTTCATCCTTTTTTATGGCTCAGTATGACTTTATTGTGTCTGTATACAATTTTCTTCATCCGTTCATCCATTGATGGGCACTCAGGTTGATTCCATATCTTGGCTATTATGAATAGTGCTGCAGTGAACATGAGTTATCTCTTTGATATACAGATTTTCTTTCTTTTGGATATATAATCAGCAGTGGGATTGCTGGATCATATGGTAGGTCTATTTTGAGTTTTTTTGTGGAACCTCCATACTATTTTCCATAATGGCTATACTACTTTGCATTCCCATCAGCAGTGTATGAGCATTTATACCCTTGCCTTCAAATCCTTGCCAGCATTTGTTATATTTTGTCTTTTTGATGATAGCCGTTCTAACTGGGGTGAGATGATATATCATCACAGTTTGATTTACATTTTCCTGATAATTAGTGATATTGAGCATGTTTTCATATACCTGTTGGCCATTTGTATGTCCTCTTTTGAGAAATGTCTATTCAAGTCTTATGTCCATATTTAAATTGGATTTTTTTTATTGAGTTATTTTAGTTTCTTATATATTCTGGTAATTAATCGCTTCTTAGATGATGAATTAGATGATTCTTGCATTGCTATAGAGAAAGAAATACCGGAGACTAGGTAATTTATAAAGAAAAGAGGTTTAGTCCAGGCAGGGTGACTCATGCGTGTAATCCCAACACTTTGGGAGGCTAAGGTGAGCAGATGACCTTGATATTGGGAGTTTGAGACCAGCCTAGCCTACATGGTAAAACCCCATCTCTACTAAAAATAGAAAAGTTAGCCAGGTGCGGTGGCAGGCACCTGTAATCCCAGCTACTCAGGAGGCTGAGGCAGGAGAATCACTTGAGCCTGGAAAGCAGAGGTTGCAGTGAGCCGAGATCGTGCCATTGCATTCCAGCCTGGATGACAAGAGTGAAACTCCGTCTCAGAGGAAAAATAAAAGAGGTTTCATTGGCCCACAGTTCTGCAGACTGTATAGGAAGCATGGTGCTGGCATTGGCTTGGCTTCTGGAGAGGCCTCAGGGAGCTTTTACTCATGGCAGAAGGTAAAGGGGAGCAGGCACATCACATGGTAAACACAGGAACAAGTGAGAGGGGAAGGGGGAAGGTGCCACACACTTTTAATGACCAAATTTTAGGAGAACACACTATTGCAAAGACAGCACCAAGCTATGTGGGATCTGCCCAGATACCTCCCACCAGGTCCCACCTCTAGCACTGGTGATTACAATTCAGCATGAGATTTGGGTGGGAAGAAATATGCAAAGTATACCAGATAGATAACTTGTAAATATTTCTGCCATTCTGTAGGTTTTCTCTTTACTCTGTTGATTGTTTCTTTTGCTATGCAGAAGCTTTTTATCTTGATAGAATCCCATTTGTCTATTTTTGCTTTTATTGCCTGTGGTTTTATGGTCTTACCCCAAAAAATCTTTTGCCTGAAACTGTATCTTATAGTGTTTCCCCATTTTTTTTCTAGTAGTTTCATAGTTTTGGTTCTTGCATTTAAGTCCTTGATCCATTTTGCGTTGATTTCTGTATATGATGAAAGATGGGGATCCAGTTTTAGTTTTCTGCATATGGGTATTCAGTTTTCCCAGCACTATTTATTAAATAGACTGCCTGATATGATTTAGATTTGTGTCCTCACCCAAATCTAATGTTGAATTGTAATCCCCAGTGTTGGAAGAGGGGCCTGGTGGAAGGTGATTGGATCATGGAAGCAGATTTCCCCCTTGTTGTTCTCCTGAGTGTGAGTGAGTTCTCACAAAATCTGGTTGTTTAAAAGTGTGTAGCACCTATTCCTGCTCTCTTCCTCCTATTCCTGCCATGTAAGATGTGCCTGCTTCTCCTTCTTTGCCATGATTGTGAGTTTCCTGAGGCCTCCCCACCCAGGCTTCCTGTATAGCCTGCAGAACCATGAGCCAATTAAATTTCTTTTCTTTATACATTAGCCAGTTTCAGGTATTTATTTATAGCAGTGCAAGAAGGGATTAATACACTGTCCTTTACCCAGTGTATGGTCTTGGCACTTTTGTTGAAAGTGGCTGTAAGTGTGCATGGATTTATTTCTGGGTTCACTTCTGTCTCATTGGTATATGTATCTGTTTTTATGCCAGTAGCATGCTCTTTTGGTTACTATAGCTTTGTAGTATAATTTGAAATCAGGTAGTGTGATGCCTCTAGCTTTGTTCTTTTTGCTCAGTATTGCTTTAGTTATTTGGGATATTTTGTGGTTCCATGTAAGTTTTAGGATTTTTTTTCTATTTCTGTAAGGAATGTCTTTGGTATTTTGGTAGGGGTTGCCATATATATAAAAAGTTGATGTCAAATTGAGGTTATATGCTACTTAAAGAAGCTCATAGTCCTTTGGGGTTCTAGTAAGGAGAACAGTTTGTAAAATTATGATTGTTGGCCTGTGGTTTAGTAAAATACAAGATTTTGGTGTATGCATTTAGATAAACTAAGTTTTTATTATGAAGCATCTCAGATATACAGAAAAGTATAGAGAATGGTATAAGATAGGGATTTGAATTATTTCCCTGTATGATTAGCCTGTTTTCCTAGCACCTTTATTAATTCTTTCTCAAGGACGTCAGTATGTAATGTAATGTCAGTATCAATTTTTGTCCATTTGTGGTAGATACATTTGGGGCTTTCTGTCTGGTTCCATTGGACTGTTTGTCCATTCTTGTACCAATGTTATACCACCTTAATTACTACAGCTTTATAATACTTACTATCAGGTAGGGTTCATCTTCATCAGGAGTGTCTTGGCTATTTTGGACTCCTGCTTATGCCCCCATGTCCAGCTAATTTTTTTACTTTTTGCAGAAATGGGGTCTTGCTTTGCTGATCAGGCTGGTCTCAAACTACTGGCTTCATGCTTATAAATTTTAGAGTCATGTTGTCAAATTCCATGAAAAGTCCCATTGAGATATCTTCCCTGCTGTCTAATTACTATAGTTTTACAATAATTCATGATATCAGGTTGGGGAAATTCTATTCCCTTGTTCTTCTTCACAGTTGCTTTTCCTGACCCTTTGCCCTTCCATATTGATTGTAGGATTGGCTTATCAAGAACCATAAAAATCCCTGCAGGCATACTGATTGGAATTACATTGAGTATGTGAATGATGGGGAGTGGGTTGGTGGGCTGTCTTTCTTCTCGTTCTCAATCATTAAACAACTCTCCATTTACCTAGATTTTTTTTTTTTTGGTTCTTCAGTGAATATTTTGTAATCTCCAGAAAGATGGTGTGTTGGGGATTTCCCAAACCATTCTGAGATTCAGTGATATACTGGGACTCAGAGGACTCAGCAGGCAGTTGTACTCACTGCTATGATTCATTTCAGCAAAGGGATACAAAGTAAAATTAGTAAAAGGAAACAGCTCTTGGGGCAAAGTTCAGAGGAAACCAATTACAAGCTTCCAAGAGCTCTCTCCCAGTGGAATGACACAGGACACAATTCTAATTGTGTAACAACTCATGAGAAGTGATGTCTACCAGGGAAGCTCATTGGAGACTCTGTATCCATGACTACTGTTGGGTGCTGGTCATATAATCACACACTGTTTATCACATAGCAAAGACTCCAACAAGTAAACAGGCATTCAGTACAAACCACACTGTTTATACAAACAGGTTAGGTGTAGCAAGCTTCTACTCATTTGGGGAAAGTTTCATATCAATGTAGAGAACCAGCCAAATTCCCAGATACAGTCCTTTCTAAGAATAGTGGTCTCAGGCCTGCTATATTAACTTTTTTCTATGCAGATGTATTCCTAGGTATAACTATGAATGGTATCCTTATTTTTTTCTCTTTTATTTTCTATTTGATCATTTCTGGTGGATAGGAATATATTACTTTTTAAAAGTTTTTTTGATACTAACAACTCTTTAAATTTTAAGATCTTGTTCATAGATCTTCTTAGATATTCTAAGTAAACAAAACAATCATCATTTGCAAATACAGGTGGTTTCATCTCTTCCTTTCAATTATTTTGCCACTTTTAAAAAGATATCTTGGCCAGGTGTGGTGGCTCACGACTGTAATCCCAGCACTTCAGGAAGCTAAGGTGGGTGGATCACGAGGTCAGGAGATCGAGACCATCCTGGCCAACATGGTGAAACCCCTTCTCTGCTAAAAATATTTTTTAAAAATCAACTGGGTGTGGTGGCACATGCCTGTAGTCCCAGCTACTTGGGAGTCTGAGGCAGGAGAATTGCTTGAACCCATTAGGCAGAGTTTGCAGTGAGCCGAGATCGCACCACTGCACTACATCCTGGGCTGGGTGACAGTATGAGACTTTGTCTCAAAAAAAAAAAAAGAAACAAAAAACCGATATTTTATTGCTTAGGACTTCCAATATAATATTGAACAGAAACATCTCTGTTTTCTTGAAGTTCCTTAAAAATGCTAGGTATGATATTTTGAAATAATTTTGTTAGAAAAGAATGGAATATATTAATAGCTGCTATATCTAGGTGATACTATATGAATGATTTTTTTATACTTTCTGTATTTTCCAGATTTTCCATAGTAAACATGTGTTACTTTTTAAATAAAAGTATTTTAATATTGTCTAGAAAAACTATGATTTCCTTTTGAAATGTAATTTTTGTAAATGTATAAATAGAAGACTTTGATCATTCTATAAAAATACTCTGGACTCCAAATTGAGTATAAATAAAACTTTGACTACCAAGTTTAACTAGTGGAATTCATGCTTGTTCTGGTGGTGACTATGCCAGTGCAGTTGGAGCTCTGGCCCTTGTCTTCTGCTCATTTCAGCCCTTTTGCCCTTCTTTTCTTAGGCAGGAAGTGCTAGCAGAAAGAGCTAGAGAACTGTCACATCTTTATTTTGTGGTTGCTGATAGGAAGAATTCCTTCCAAGCCTCTGTTAGAGTCAGTGTTGCTGTGGCTGTGATAGGGAGTAGCTCTGGAGCAGATTCATTTTCTCAACCTTTCCCTGCTCTAAGCTGACTTACACTTGAAGGAAGAAAGGAGTGGAGAAGAAAGCATCCTAGTTGTAGGGACAATCATGCACAAATAGAGTGATCACACACTAAACACAGACTTGAAATAGTTGGTGGCAGTATTTCAGTCTTTTGCCTTGAATTTACATAGTTAATTTCCCTTTTCCAGTGTTTTCTTTTTCTCTTTATGTGACAAAAGATTTCCAGTTAATTGGTAAATTGGTTTTAGCATTGCAGCCTGCACTGTGTATGCCTTTAGGGTTTCTGTTTTTTACATCATGCTTGTCCCTGGAAGGATTCCATTCCTTTATGTTTTCTTCTTTTTATTTGTCTTTCATTGCTGTAGTGTATCTTTTAAATATTGTCTATTTTAAGATGAATATGTTGAACTGCTTATTGTTCACTGTTTAAGTTGATTTATCCTTGCCAAATTTCTTCATTGGTGGTTTCAGTTTTTCTTGAGGTATTTTGTTTGTTCATTTCAAAGACAGGCCTTAACTTTAGCCGTTCTTTGTTGAAAGGCATTTGCAATTAAAAACCTTACTCTGGAAATATTATTCTAGGGGTCTTCAAACTTTACGGTATATGAAATTACCTTGGGAGTACATGGGAATTATGACCCCTCCTCTTCCTCTGAATCAGAAGTCCCAGAAGGTGGGACTCAGGCGTCTGTATTTTTAGCAAGCTCACTAGGTAATTCTGATGCAGAACAAAATTTGAAACTACTGTAGCATTCCTTTTCTTAAGTTATTCAATTTTATTTTAACAAATTTAAAAATCCACATTTTGTGTCTACATTTTATAAATTGGATAAGAAATAACCACTGTAAAAATCCCTCAATACCAAATTTATTATATATTTGAAGCGGCATTTGTATACTTGAAAATGTTATTTTAAGTCTACATTAATAAAATATATTCTAGAATGAGTAGAATTTAAACTCTTCTGATAAAGGAGTAAAGAACCAAAATAGAGTCCGTGTGTGTTCATATATATGAAAATTTAACATGTGATAGAGATGGCTTATTAAGCATTAGTTGATTATTTAATAAATCGTTTAAAAATAGAGCCGGATAAGTGAATATGTATACTATTCATTACTGCCAGATTTAAAACTTCAAAGATTTAAAATTTCAAAAAATGAAAGTTTCAGAAGAAAATACAGATGAATTATTTGTATAAATTGGAATGAGGAAGATTTTTCTAATCATGACACAAAGTCAAAAAGCCTTATAATAGGGAAGATCAATAAATTTGAGAATGTAAACATTAAATTTTCGATATGGCAAAAACAAAAATAGAAACCAAACCAATATACAACAAAACAAAGGTAAAAATATCAAACAGGGATAATATTTGCCATATCTAGGACAGACAAAAAGACTGCTTTTGATTTCCTCAAACTATACATTGCTTAAAAATTTGCTAAAAATGGGAGATTTACACCTCCCCCCGCCCACACACAAATTCTCATCTGTTTAGTCAAGAATGTGAACACAGAAATGAGGTGTTTCCATGTCATAGTGTGGCTTTTCGTTGGGCTCTTGTTTCCTGTTAGCCTGCACAGTAGCCATTCACCCTCTCCATGAAAGTAAAATCACCCCAGGGATGAGTCATTGACTATACCACCTCCTTTTTGTACTTAGGGCTTGGTGACACCTACCTGGAAGAACTTAAATAAGCCATCTATACTTTTCCTCTGAAGAGAATGTTTATAAACACTGAGCCTTTCTGTGTTTTTGAACTATGGCCAACATTAGCACAGGCTTGTATCATCTGGAATGAGAACACAGTCAGTGCTCAGATATTCTTGAGCTACCCCTCAGCCTCCAGCTCTCCTGTGTTCAGGAGTCTTGTTCCCAAGACTCCCATACACATGATAGTGGAAAGACAAAAGATAGGATGGGATAGAAGAACAGACAAATAGATGAATTGGCAGTTCACAGAAAGAGAAATGTAAATAATATCTGATGTGTTAAATGCCTGACGACTATCATAAGTAAAGATCTAAAAAAACTAAAACAACACTGATAAACCATTTTTCACTCATTCAGATTAGCAGAGATGAAGAAGTTCTGTTATATATAGGGTTGTCAAGGGTGTAGGGAAACAAGCTCCATGTATGAATATTTGGAAGGTGTTTGCAGTTATTGATGTTATTTTAAAATGTGTATGCTCTTTGATCTGGTAATATTACTTCTAGGAATTTTCCTTAAGGATATTTTCATACAAGTTTACAAAGATATGTTCAAAGATGGTTTTATAGAATGTTTTTTGGTTAAAAAAAGGAAACATACGCTTGATCAAAAAGGGACTGGTTAAATAAATTATGGTGTATATATTGATGGAACACTATGCAGAAGTATTATTTAAAAATATAAAGTAAAGCTTTTGGTTTTGGTAGGGAAAGAGTCAAGACACTGAGAGTGAAAAAATAAACCATGTATTAGAATGTATAGAATGATTCTGTTTATGGTTAAAGTATGCACACCCATATGTATACGAACAAAATTTCCTGAACAATACTCAAGAAACTATTAATAGAGCCTCCGCCTACTAAAATTTGGTACGGAGCTTTTACTTTGAATTTTTGTACCCTTTTGTAAGGGTACAAAATAGCTTGATTACAGATAAAAGCAGAAGTGGAGCTTGTGGCTTTAAATCTATGCTCAAAATGGCTTAACAACCTTCTCTCTCTGGGTTAAACAGACTAATCCACCGTGTAACTCACATGGCTGTACAACCTACAGACTTTCTCCACTTAAGAGAGCCTATTATTTTTCATAAAAATATGTATGTGAACATGTTAATAAGTAAATATTATTAAGTAAATAATAAGTAAACGTTTAAAGATATCTCAGTTTCAGTTTCTAATATTAATCTATATAACTTACATAAACAAAACAACTTCTTCTCAGCAATTTTTTTTAACAGTTTAAAAGGAATCTGACACCAAAACGATTGAGAACCTCTGTTCTAATGGAAACATGAGAAGTTAAGAATTTTTTTTAGTGTTGTTTAATTCTTGTTACTTTTCAGTTTCCAGAAGTGCTAAATTTTGTGCTAAGGAATGGCATACCATATGATCGTGCTCTAATGGAATATACCATATTTCATGGATTCTAAAAACACATTTATTTTCACATTTTAACATCTCTGAAGTTGAGGTACATCTTAAAATGGATAGCATCTTTTGATTTTTGTGGCCAAGTGGCAGTTGCCATGTAGTTGCCATAGTCTGCTTACATGGAAACTTGGGTAATTACTTTTGGGAGCATGGTGAACCTGGTAATTACCACTGATTGTTGCCTGAAAGCTTTTGTTGACACCTACTGGTAAGACGAAGAAAACACAGGCATCAGCATAGCAGAATGTCTGTCCATAGCTTGGAAGAAAATCCTGGAGACAATAGTGGAGCACACTTTTAAGAAATATTAAAAAGTGGATTTTAAATGTTCTTATTACAAAGAAATGATAAGTATGTGAGGTAATATATGTTAATTAGACAGATTTTCTCACTTCACAATATATACATATATGAAGCCATCACATTGTACCTCATAACTATTTACAATTACTGTTTGTCAATTCAAAAGAAATGCTGTATCATCATTGCATAGAACAATACTATGTGGAAACACCCGGCCATTGATAACCAAGTCAAAAAGGGATTCAGAAGAATTTGATACTTCTGTAAAAGAGGAGTACTATATTTAATTTATTTGCTTATGTATATGTACTTTATATGAAGTATGCAAAAGAGTGCTCTGTGTTACAATCTGTGTATGAATGTCTAAATATCAGTGAGGATCAAATAAAAATTCTGTTTAAAAAAGCACTGTATGGTGCTTCTTACAATCAGTAGCGTCTGTTATATTTGATATGATTTAAAAAGTTTGAGTCCTTCTCTAGTGAGAACAAGTTCATATGATAAATGCCAAGTAAGTTCAGAGGCAGAAGAGAGCTATGTGAAGTGAAGGCATTAGGGAAATCTTCATGAAGGACGTGGAGCCTGAACTGGGCCTTGGAGGTGGACTTGAGAAATATAACATTTATTTTTAACATTAGATGCATGTATTTATGATGATCAGTATTTTGGAAAGAATCTATAATAACTATAGAAGGTTTATTTAGTTTTAAATTGTATATGTGTTTCTAAGCTTGGTCTAGGTTGCTGGACTCTTGTTCTTCCTCCTACTACTCTTCCCTATTTTGATATGTCTAGCATGCAGCGGTCAAGCTATTCTTTCAAAATGCAAATATGATTGTTATTCCTCTCCTAATGGCTTTCTCTCAACTGGAAAAAAAAATCTGAAGTTCTCACCATGACTGACAAAGTCCTGGCTGCCTCTGATCTCCTTTTGTGTCACTTTGCCTCTTTCTAGCCTCATTTACCTTCGTGTGATTCTTCATATGTGACAAGCACGTTCCCCTCTCAGGCTCATACATTGCTCTTCCCTCTGTCCAGGGTGAGCTTCCGCCAGATATGCTCAGGGCTTGATCCTTCACTTCATTCAGGTCTCTTCAAATAGCACCTCCTCTGCAGTGGCCCCTTCCATCACCCCTTCTGAAGCACACCTTCCCTGCTCTCTGTCTCTGTCTCTGTCTCTCTCTCTCTCTCCCCTTATCCTGCTGTTTTTCTTCACAGCACTTAACCTTCTCTCATGTTACTTATTTGCTTGCCTTTCATACCAGATGGCACCTCCTTGAGGGCAATGACTTTCTCTTTTTGTTCAGATTATATCCCCAGGGTCTAGAATGGAGTCTGGCTATGGTAGCCTCTCAATAAATACTTGTTGAATGAATGGACTTAAATCAGTCTGAAAAAAACAATCTCTTGTTCAATATTAATAAAATATTCCTCTTCTGTCTTGATGGAGAATAGGAAATGAACAATATGTCATCAGCAGCCGAATACTACAAAGAAGTTTTGAAACAAGACAATACTCATGTGGAAGCCATTGCATGCATTGGAAGCAACCACTTCTATTCTGATCAGCCAGAAATAGCTCTCCGGTTTTACAGGTGCACTTCACATCCAATTCACAGAACTACTTTCTTGTGAGATATTGATAAAACAATAACAAAGATGGAATGAAATTATAGAGAAATAAGATATAGGATAAGAAATAAGGAATAAGATATATCATGCTTTTATGTAACTAAAAATTTCAGCACCCAGATGTATTATGAGCATTGAATTGATATCCAATAATTTGGAAACATGCAGATGTCTGGCATCTTGCAGAAACACACTGGATAACTGACTGAGTTTACCCATTGTCATTGTATGCGTTAGCCATTTTGTCACCAACCAATAACAGTTTAATAGTTGCTTAAAACTTCTCATCATCATTGCCTCCATTAATATCATTAAACATAAAGACACTGAAATTGAAAGGTGAAAAGATTTGCAAAGAGCATTTGGCCCTATGTTCTGAACCTTGATGAGGACCTGAAACAGAATCACCTGTTTTGTGCAGCATTGTCAATTTTTGTCCAAATACTTTTTTGGTCTAAATAAATAATTTTCACTGATTCTCTTTTAAGTACTTATTTCTTCCTACATATGACTTCTGAAGTTAAATTTTAAATTATGATTTCCTCTTAGCCCTTGGGTAATATACAAAGAGATGACTGGCAGCTGACAAGAGTTCTTTCCAAATATGTGTTAGAGGCATAAAATGTAACAATAAGAATGCTATTCTCTGCACATGCAGCTGACTCTACTCCCTAACTCCCAAAGTGGGTCATGGGTTTCTCACAGCAGCTGGGCTGGATTTTCATTTGCTTATTTGAACTCTCTAGTCCTTTGTCCTGTGGGATTAATGATGCATAGAAGCAAATGGGGCTCTTGAGCTGCCGTGTGAAGGCCAAGTGCATCATGTAAGGACCCACTGATGGGCTCGTCTTCCTCAGGGGAAGCTCGTTGGAGGTCAGTAGACATAGCTGAAGCACAAGTACAGCGAGCCAAAAACGGGCCCCGACTCGGCTGAAAACATAGAGGCTAATGCTAAACACATTCCTCAAATTAGATTAGAAGGTTTTAGGAGTTTACTCTTTGGGCACCAAAGCTTTATAAAGCTAAAGTGTGAGGGCTTTACTTTTAGTGACTATTTCTTATTTGATTCTCTAACAAAGCATTTGGGGAAAAAACTTAGATCAGTTGTTTGTCTCTAGATGCATTCCGCATGACTAGTACCATTATAAAAGATAGGTGTTTGTATTTGCTTTACACATTTTTTTCATTTACCATAACACATTGTATTTATATTCTTAGGAGTATCAAAAATCACAAGATGAATTAATTTTAACTATGTAAATACATATATATATATATATATATATGTGTGTGTATGTGTGTGTGTGTGTGTGTGTGTGTGTGTGTCAAAACTTATAAAGTTGATTTGACATCAAAATTTGTGTGTTCTTTTTTGAAAAGGCGACTGCTGCAGATGGGCATTTATAACTGCCAGCTTTTTAACAATCTGGGGCTGTGTTGCTTCTATGCCCAGCAGTATGATATGACTCTGACCTCATTTGAACGTGCCCTTTCTTTGGCTGAAAATGAAGAAGAGGCAGCAGATGTCTGGTACAACTTGGGACATGTAGCTGTGGTATGTTGTCTTTCTGATATAATTTCTGTTACAGAAGGTTTGTTTGAGCCGGACACAGTGGCTCATGCCTATAATCCCTGCATTTTGGGAGGCTGAGGCAGGAGAATTGCTTGAGCCCAGGAGTTTGAGACCACCCTGGGCAACACAGTGGGACCCTGTCTCTAAAAAAAACTTTAAAAACTAGCTGGGTGTGGTAGTGCACACCTGTAGTCCCAGCTACTCTGAGGGCTGAGGCAAGAAGATCACTTAGGCCAAGGAGGTCAAGGCTGCAGGGAGCTGTGATCATAGTACTGCACTCCAGCCTGGGTGACAAAGTGTGAGACCCTGTCTCAAAACAAACAAAAAAAAGTTAGTTTGAAGAAATTTTCAGGAATTATCCTAAATTCATGTTTGGTTGTAGTCTTATGGGGCAATTAAGAAGTTTCTAGAACTATGGCTCATTTTATATTCTCAGGTTAAATCTACCTACATAGGATTCACATTGACATATGGTACTTCATGCCTTTTGCCTGGTGGCAGAAGAGATATCCATGAGGAAAGAAGGGAGGAGGAAGTAAATGGACCCCTGGGTGTGAATAAGGGCTTTCTTTTGCAGGGAATAGGAGACACGAATTTGGCCCATCAGTGCTTCAGGCTGGCTCTGGTCAACAACAACCACCACGCCGAGGCCTACAACAACCTGGCTGTGCTGGAGATGCGGAAGGGCCACGTTGAACAGGTCAGTGAACTGGCAGTGGCACGCTGGGCAGTCTCCTTTCTTCAGAGCAAAGCTGTCATGTGTGGAAGCGTTACACTGTATATTATTTTAAAATGGGCTCTAGAATCTGACAGGTGTGGATCTGAATTCCAGCTCTGTTGCGTATTAGCTGTGTGACCTTGGGACAAGTTACTTAACCATTCTGAGTCCAAAATAGAATGTTTGATTTTATTAGGACAAATCTGCGCCGCCCACCCAGTCTTCCCTATCTTAGTGGACTGTTCCACCAGTCACCATCCCCTGTCCACTGCATAGCTGCTCAGGCCAGAATCCTTGGAGCCACCCCAAAACCTTTCTTTTTTTATCGCTTCCCCCTGCCATACCTGCACCCACATCATATTCAGCAAGCCCTGTCATTCTGACCTTAGAGTCCCATTACAATCTGGGCCCATGACCCTTCTTCAAAATGCTCTTATCTCTTGCATGGGCTGCTATGAGAGCCTCCTCCTGGTCTTTTTGTTTCCACTTACATCAGCAAGTAAGTGTACTCTGTGATACACTCTTCTCAGAACAACCTGAGAGATTTGTTTAAAACCAAGACTGTTTAATATTACTTTGCTTAAAATCCTCTAGTGTCTTCTCCTTCAACTTGGAGTAAAATCTGGACTTGAAACCGTGACTATGGCCTGTGAGGCACCATGTGACCTCGCCGCTGGCTCCCTCTCAGACCACACCTTTTGCCACTCCTTCTTTCCTGCTGGCTGGCAGACATATCACTGCCTTGCTGCTCTGTAGACGGACAGTGCTCCGTCTTCCTTTGGGGCCTTTCGAGTGTTCTTCCTTCAGATCTTGGAATGACAAATTTCTTTTTGTCATTCAGGTCTTAGATTAAATGCCAGCTCCTTAGAAAGGTCATCTCCCCCCATCAGTCTGAAAAAGCCCTTGGGTGCTATCACATCTCTTACTTTTTTTCTTCACGGTATTTACCACTTTATCAGATACTTTCATATTTATGTGTAGGATGTAGAATGTCAGCTGCATGAAAAGAGGGACTGTACCTGTCATGTAACTGTTCTATTCTCAGCATCAGAAACAGTGCCAGCCACGTGGTAAACACTCAGTCAATATTTGTGGAATGAATGGACAACACATAAAATAGAGTGTAACAGTAGTGACCTGAGGTCTTTTTTCTGAGGATTAGATCATACACTTGGCACAGTAGAAGCATGGAGCACATGGTAGATGCTTAATAAATTGTATTTTTATAATAATATATGTAAAACAAAAGGTTTAAAATACTAAATACGTTCATATAATATTAGTGGCAATCAAGAGCAAATATTATTACATTCCCCACTTTGGAGATAAAGAAACAGAGGCTTGAGGAGGGTAAGTAACTTTACCGAAGGTCACAGACATGGGGAACAGCATGCCAGAACATCAGCCTGGTGTTCTAAGCACAGTGATAAACTTTTAACAACAACAAGGAAAGAAAGGTCATTGCACGTTACCTTTATTGCATAAATTCTCCCAAGATAAATAAGATGGATTTTTAGTTTACAGACTAAAAATGAACACTTGTTTTGTCAGGAAATTTGCATATATTCATATGATGAAACAAGTGATTTTTGTGACTTTTCTCTGTTCACATGTCGGTGATTTTCTTTTCCTCCTTATTGTAGTTTCTCTAGCATGCCGTTGACTTGAAATGTTTTGGTGAAAGATTTCATAATATAACTCCATTTTGTTCTGAAAAATTATATCTGTCATTCTATATGAACTGATACCATTTTGTTTTCCATTAAAAAGGTATACAAACTTGTCTTCAGGGTCATGGATAGAAGTTTAAGATTTAGCTACAAGTTGAGGGGTTGTTAGCAGCTTGTAATGCCGAATTTGTGGTATTAATGATTGCAAAAGCATCTCATGCTACTCAGTGGTCTCTGCATTTTATGGTCCTATGATCACAAAAAATAATGTGAATGCTCTATTTTGAGTATCTGAGAGAAAGAAAGCATGTCATATTCAATTGCTGCTTCACTAACAAAACTGTTTAGCACTGTATTAAATACTTGCTCAGTCATCCAGCACAGAATTTTGGGCGTTGAAATTTACAATGGTTTTTTTTGGTTGTTATTACGTTAAAGAACAGGTAATTCGAGCCTGCTTAATCAATCAACATCAGTAAAAACTAGATTAAGAAGAAAGTTGTAGTATTGAGAAGATTGTATTTCAATTTGTATGTCATACTGAAATATAAACTCTGTGAGAACATTGGTTCCCAGATAACTTTAAGTGTACTCTGAATTTTCAATTCTCTTATTTACTCTGTCTTGTGAAGCATTTATTATTAACATAATTTTGGCAAGGTATCAGTAGTTAATTGTATTTCAGTAAGTCATTGTATTTCAAGAGGAATGTTGTCTGTATTTATCACAGGCTCATGTTTATTGAAGTCCTGCCATAGATAAATAATTCTTTTTAAAAAATCACAAATACAGTGCTGATATATGTTTACATGCCTTTGGTTTTTCTTTATTTTTATACACAGGCAAGGGCACTGTTACAAACTGCATCATCTTTATCACCCCATATGTATGAACCGCATTTTAATTTTGCAACAATCTCTGATAAGGTATTCTCTTTCTTTATTAATTTATCATCTGCTCTGTTCTTTTTCTTTCTTGGTTTTAAAAAAAGTACAAATAAATAAGGAAATTCTAACCTCATCTTCCTGAAGCAAATGGCTTTTTAAAACTCTTAATTACATATTTATATATACATATCTATCTTTACTTCAAGGAGCAGTTTTTAAAACTTTTAATTTTGGCTAAACACCATTATAGATTATATAATTATTTTATGTTTTGAAATATGGCATTTAGTTATTGAAGAAGTACTCAATAACTCCTTGCCTGGGAAGTATTTAGTTATTGGCTTTTACAGCAACAAAGTTCTGTGTATTATTTGTAGATCATATTGCCACCAAGTTTCTGGCACAATTGCTGTACAATTAGGGATATTCTAATATTAAAGCTATCTTAGCTATGAAGAACATGGAGGAAATAAAACTTAATACTGTGTTGCATGTCAGTTAATATCCAAAAGCTAAAAGTAACCACATGCCATTTTTAACAATAAGAAAACAAGCAAAAGACATCTAATAACTAGCTTGTACTTGGAAGGTGAGTCTGTTTTGAGAATAAGGAAATGGCTAAAAATATTTGTGATGTAAATTAGAGTCTTGATAGACCACAAGATATTTAAAAAGATGTTATTTTTCATAGCATAAATATGAAGTCATCCACACTGTCATTTCTGTATTGAAAATAACATAAGCTATCATTCATAAGTTGTAATTCTTGAGCACCTGTAGGTACCAGCCAGTGTTCTAGGTGCTTTACATACCTTCTCTAATTCTCCCAACTACCCTGCCTTCATCACTCATTTTTTCATGACTGATGTTCTGTTTATTGAGCCTCTGCGATATACCAGGCCCTGTTTTTGGCACCTGATGCAGCTTAGTTTCTAATGGAACCCAAGGCTTATAGATGTTAAAAGACTTCTGTGTCCTGTGGCAGTGGTGGGTTTCAGATTCACACCCAGCTCCCAGTGACGTCCAGATTCCCACTGCACTGTGCTACTGCTTAGTTAGTTAAACCTCCCAGAAGGCTGGGTTACCTTCAGGAATAGCATCACATTTTAGTAATATATAACTCGAATGAGACATCTTCTTTAAGCAAAAGGCTACACTTCCATAAGAGAAAATAGTATATTAGAAAGAAGTGCTGTGATTCTAAAAAGGAAGCTTAATTTCTGTTTTAATACATATATATTGTTACCAAAAATCTACCAGAGTTGATCTAGATTTTGTGTATATATACCAAAAAGCTCTTCTGGAATGTATTCATGAATCAAAATATACTCAGATTATAATTAATGATAAGTTATTGTATATTTTAAAATAGTTACAAGATTTAGAATGTTCCCAGCACAAAGAAATGATCAATGTTTGAGGTGACAGATACCCCAGTTACCCTGATTTGATTGTTATACCTTGTATGCTTGTATCAAAGTATCACATGTACCTCATAAATAAAAGTTATTATGTATCAATAGAAATGATACATTCAGGCAGTATTATGTTTTTCTTTGGGAATTAATACAAAGGTCATTGAAAATCAGAGACATCCTTTATAAACTTTTAAAACCAGGTATTTTCCCAACATTATTGTGCCAGCACCACTTAAAACCTGTCAAAGCATGTTATCATGCCTTAAATAGAGTCATTTTTGCTTACATTTTCTGTCTAAAAGGTAATATCTCTAATCAGAATATATTTTTTGTGATACCATACAGATAGTTGTCCCTAAGTTTTCTGAGCTAGCTAGAGCTGGCTGTTTAATCATGCAAATGTCATTCATTTTACGTTTATAATCAGTGACAGGAAAAGAAGACATAGGTTTCTAAATCCATTACCAGACAGCTGTAATTTATTTATATAATTGGTTATTTTATCTTTCTCACATACTTTTCAAAATTGAATTCTAATCTAGAATTCTAAAATTATGCTACTTTTTGCTTAATTAAGCAATTTGCCTTTAAGAATCCTTTCAGTTATGATGTTAGTTGTGGGCTTGTTAAAAAAAAAAAAAAAAACCCGTTGAATTTCTATAGCATGCAGATAGTATGTCTTATTTTCTTTTTTACTTCCTTACTCATTTTTTCTGATCTCATTCTATGGTCTTATTCTGGTATTTTTTGCAGATTGGAGATCTGCAGAGAAGCTATGTTGCTGCGCAGAAGTCTGAAGCAGCATTTCCAGAGCATGTGGACACACAACATTTAATTAAACAATTAAGGCAGCATTTTGCTATGCTCTGATTGTTCCTTAGACCACATATGTTCTTAAGAAGAGGCATTATGCAAGGGGAAAAAAGAATTATGTATGTCTATGTATGTATATAGTTTTATGTGTATATTTTACAAACCTGTCTTTGATATTAGTGAATGTGACACATAAGGAAGTTGAAACCAGAATGTATAATGAAAATTTTATAGAAATAGTAACTTTGTAAAATAATATTATAAAATACAAGATTTAACCCTTTCCAAGTTGATCATCAGACTTTCTCCCACATTATACAGTAGCTGTTTCTTTATAATGTTTATAAAACATTTTGGTGAATTTCCTCATTTTTTTTATAAATGTACACTTTTTAAGCCCTTAAGCTATTAGCCATCATGTAGCTTAAGAAGTCTGAAACCTGCCATTAAAACTGCACCTTTAAGCCAGGTGTGGTAAGCATGTGCTTATAGTCCCAGTTGGTTGGGAGGTGGAGGTGGGAGAATTATAAACGGAGACTTTACTTAAGACTTTTAAAATGTATTTAAAACTATTTTTATTAAATACTTTGTGATTGCCTGTTAAGCTTTAAAATAAATCTGTGTGTAAAACACCATCATTTCATTATTTTTCATGAGTTTTTATTTCAGTCATTGCTGATGAAACAGGTTTTTCAGAAGTCTAGTAATTTTATATATTGTCATTATTTTAATTTTATTTCAAATGGTGTACCACTAATTCTGTTTTTTAAGTGATTTATGGGATGTCACATTATTAAAATAAGAATTTCCAGATTAGAAATGGAGTCATAGGCCAGGAATTCCACTTCTAATTCCACTTCTGGTTAGCCACAGCAAGGAAGTCAGCAATATTCCAGTACCATGCATGGTATTGCAAAGTCTTAGAAAGGCTCTTGAACTTTTCTCTGCCTTATTTAGTGGAACTCTCATTAAAGTGTTCACACAAGGAAATGTGTTATGGGACAGGAGCACTCAAACTCATACTTTGGACTTTGGGATCTTCATGTTATTTTTCATCTTTTTAACTTCATGAAACTATTTGATACTTACATTCTGTTCAGATTTGTATAAATTGTATATTCAGCTGATGGAACCAAAAAAAGTGAATTCAAGGAATAATAGCTTGTTTGAGGCTAGAATTCATTACAGACAAGAAAGCAAGGCCCTGTGTCACACAGCTAGTTGGGGGGACAGCCATAGCTGCAGCCCAGGGTCTTAATCCTGCACCTTAGACTTGAAACTTTCTTGGTTCTCTGTGATGTGTTAGTGCTTGTTTTGCCCTTGAGAGTTTCCTCGGATACTATCAAATTTCCTAATGTGGGTAGTAGTCAATATTCAGATTCAAATTGTATAATATGAATCATTTTCTTAGATAATTTAAAATGACAGCTAATAAGAATGGCTAAACATTTACTGAAGATACTGAATATGCCCACTTTTCTAAACACTTTATGGGAATGAATTCATTTCATTCCTACCATAGTCCTATGCAGGCTGTAATTATTCCCATTTTACTTATGAGACTACTGAGATGTAAAAAAAAGCTTATTGAACTAGTAGTAAGTGCCAAAGATTCAAGTTTAGGCAGTGTGGCCCCTTAAGCATGTGCACTTAATAACTATGTTAAATCACCTTTCTAAAATGAACATTGAAAATTGAATATTAAGGGAATATTAACACAGAAAAAAATAAATGATTCCATTTTCCTAAGGTGATATGGAGGGATTTTGTCTTGAGTTTATGTGAATTCAGTGTGAGCACCAAGGCAAAGAATGAGTCATAGTGGCTCAGGGCAGAATGATGACATAACACCATGGATGACTGTATCGGAAGCGACATTCAGGATGTCTTTGTAACAAGATGTCTTAGGGACTGTGTAACTTCTGGCTTCTGTGCCAACATTTCTGTAGAAAGAACAGAAAGAACGTTAATAATTGTTTTCTGATTTTCCATTGTGACTAAAAAGATGTTCAATCCATAGATACAAATTGTTCAACCAAAATTCACATCATTGAGCTTACTTCCAACTGATTAAAATGAGATCTGGCAAGAAGGCTTCCTGTACTGAAACATTCAAGAGGTTAGAAGTTCTTCCTTCTTCACAAGTGTGTCATGGCTGAGCCAGTCCCCGTAGTGATAACTCTTCCATTACATTTCTGAATGCTTTTTCCCAGGCTCAGATTATCCATCTGGATACAGTTTATGGCCTACAGATAAGAAAATTAATAAAGGTAACATGTCACTACACTATTACCTTATTATTATTATTGAGACAGCGTCTTGCTCCGTCACCCAGGCTGAAGTGCAGTGGTGTGATCTTGGCTCACTGGAACCTCTGCCTCTCAGGTTCAGGTGATTTTCGTGCCTCAACCTCCCAAGTAGCTGGGATTACAGGTATGTGCCACCACACTTGGCTAATTTTTGTATTTTTAGTAGAGATGGGGTTTCACCATGTTGCTCAGGCTCGTCTTGAACTCCTTATCTCAAATGGTCCACCTGCCACGGCCTCCCAAAGTGCTGGGATTATGGGTGTGAGCTACCTCACCCAGCATCACTACACTTTTAAAGTAGTTTCCACAACCAACTCATTACTACAATGAGGGATATCTGTCAGGGTTTTTCAGCTGGGATTGAGTTT
This sequence comes from Saimiri boliviensis, assembly GCF_048565385.1. NCBI lineage: Eukaryota > Metazoa > Chordata > Mammalia > Primates > Cebidae > Saimiri > Saimiri boliviensis. The sequence goes on along the minus strand of NC_133450.1, from coordinate 15,102,212 downwards.
AAGCATTCAGAAAACAAATATTTTAGAAAGACTGGCAGGACTAAACCTTGGAAAATAATGAACCTAGAAACCAAGTGTAGGAAAAAAAAGCCATCACCAAATAGTTTCGTATTCTAGGGAACAGAGAAATTGGAATGTTCCATGGTTATGTTCCTTCCAGAGTTCCAAAATGGTCATCTAGGCTCCGATTTGAAGGAGAAAAATTTATTTAGCAATTTGAAAATAACTGCAGTTTCATATCTGTCCATATAGATGGCATTAGTTCTATTTTTAGCTAAAAAAAAAACATTTTTGAGAGAGACTATCATTTTCACTTCTTTGATGTCAAAGCCAATTCCTGAAATGAAAGAATAGACATGTTACAATCCTTGGGAACTATGTTTCTTGCAATGTGATCCTTTTCTTGACCTGAATCTAATTCTGACTAATAAGGAGAAATTGATTGTTAAAGTGAAAACAATGGAACTCTTGGTGAAAGCAACCAAGTTATCTTAGAGAAGAAGCTAGACCTACACAGATTTTAGGAAGAATTTTTTTTTTTTCTTTCTAAAGACCTTCTTCCAATATTTGAAACTCAAGTTTTTATGGACTCCAGCACCTGGCAACTGTCACTGTTCCCAACCCCACCCCTCTTCTGATCTAATAGCTTTCATTTATTTCACTTTACTGGATTATTTCTTTTAAAAATTTCCTTTAAGGGTTTCCTTAAAGGAAATCATATTTCCTTTAATAGGTTTCCTCTTCTGATCTAATAGCTTTCATTTATTTCACTCTACTGGATTATTTCTTTTAAAAAATCATATTTCCTTTAAGCCTACCTCTGTTTTTTAAACAAATAAAACAATTGTTTATTAAAATAAAGAAAAGCAAATAACATAAAAAGTAAACTCACTAAAGAAATTAAAATGGTTGATAAACATATGTAACAAAAAATCAATAGATAAATAATACAAATTCTACACAAACTCTTCCATAAAAATAGAAAAAGGATAAGTACTTTTCAACTCATTTTATGAAGCCAGCATTAACCTGGTACCAAAATCCAGACATAGATAATACAAAAAATACAACTATAGACATACCAATATCCCTTAAACACGCACATTTTAAAAATTATTAACAAAAGATCAGCAAATTGCCGGGCGCGGTGGCTCAAGCCTGTAATCCCAGCACTTTGGGAGGCCGAGGCGGGTGGATCACAAGGTCGAGAGATCGAGACCAACCTGGTCAACATGGTGAAACCCCCGTCTCTACTAAAAATACAAAACATTAGCTGGGCATGGTGGCGCGTGCCTGTAATCCCAGCTGCTCAGGAGGCTGAGGCAGGAGAATTGCCTGAGCCCAGGAGGCGGAGGTTGCGGTGAGCCGAGATCGCGCCATTGCACTCCAGCCTGGGTAACAAGAGCGAAACTCCGTCTCAAAAAAAAAAAAAAAAAAGATCAGCAAATCAAATTTAAGAATGTATAAAAAGCAGTGACATATCCTGAGCAAGTACAGTTTATTCTAGAAATCCAAGAATATTTTAATATGCAGTAGTCAATTAACGTAACTCACCATATTAGCAAGAAATAAATAAACATATGATCTTCTCAATAGACTGAGAAAAAGCATTTGATTAAACGTCACACCCAGTTTGATTTAAAAAAAAAACACTCAGCAAACTAGAAATAGAAGAGAACTTCCTCAGTTTGATAAAGGCACCTGCAAAAAGCCTGTAGCTAGCTAATGTCAGCCTCAAAGGTGAGAGACTGAAAAAGAACACACTTTCCCCATGATTAAGAAAAATGCAAGGTTGCTGGCTTTTGCTGCTTCAATTAATGTTGGATTGGATGTTCTAACCAGTGAAATAAAGCAGTAAACATATAAAAGACATTGAGGCTGGAAAGAAAGATATAAAATAATTTTTTGAAATTACAAAATCAATACCATTTATAGAAATATGAAGAATACCATATATACTTAGGGATAAATTTGACAAAGTTATACAAGACTTCTACAGAATATTACTGAGGGAAAATTTTAAAGTCCCAAATAAATGAAGAGCCATACTATGTTAATGGTTTGGAAGACTCAATTCTGTTAAGATATTTTCTCCCAGATTAATCTACATATTCAACACAGTTGCAATCCAAATTCTAGCTTGTTTTTGGTAAGAATTCAAAAATTAGGTCTAAACTTAACATAGAAATGCAAAGATCCAGTAATTTCCAAACACTGTTTAAAAAGAAGAACGAACTTGGGACTAATGCTATCTAATTTCAAGGCTTATTTTAAAGCTAACATAATCAGTACAGTGTGGGTTTCATCTCAATATAGACAAATAGTTTGATGGAACAGATATAAAGAGTCAGAAATAGAGCCTCACATGTGTGGAAAACTGATTTTTGACAAAGGTGCAAAGACGAAGGGTAATTTTTTCAATATGATGAAACAATTAGATAATCACACGCAAAAAGTGAACTTTGACTTCTAGCCTGCATCACATACAAAATTTAATCACAATGGATTATAGGGTTAAATGTATAACCTATAAGTATAAAACTTTTAGAAGAAAACATAAGAGAAAAATCTTCGTGAGTTTGGGTTACACAGAGGTTTCCTAGCTACACCAAAAGTACAATTTAAAAAAGAAAAATTAATAAATTTGATTTCATGAAAATTAAACTTTGTGCTTCTATGGACATTGTTAAGAGAATAGAAGGAAAAGCCACAGGTTGTGAGAAAACATTTGCAAATATTATGTCTGATAAAGGATTTGCATCCAAAATATATAAACAAGTCTCAAAACAATATGAAAACAATGCAATTGTAAAGTGGGCAAATAATTTAAATGAACATTTCAAAGAAGCTGTATAAATGGCAAATTAGCACATGAAAAGATATCCAACACCATTAGTCTTTTTAAAATGTAAATTAAAATTAAATGAGGATGTCTACAATTAAAAAGATGGCCCATGCCAACGGTTGGTTAGCATGTAGAACAAATGGAACTTGGAAATCATATATTTAAGAAAAGACTTGGACATGAATGTTCATAGCAACTTTATCTGTAAAGTTTCTAAATGGAAACAATTCACATGTCTGTCAATAGATAAATGGATAAATAAACTGTGGTATGTACATATAATGGAATACTATTTGGCAAGTAAAGGAAATGAACTATTGATAATACATAACGATATGGATGAATCTCCAGATAATTATGGTGAGTAAAAGAAGCTGAGCAAAAAGAAGTATATACTGTATTATTCCATTTATAGGAAATTTTAGAAAATGCAAGCTATATTGTCAGAAAACAGATCAGTGGTTGCCTGGGGACGGGGTGATAGCTTCACCAGTGTATACATATGTCAATCTTATCACATTTTTAAATACATGCATATATGCCCATTACACCTCAATAAAACTTTTTAAAAAATAACTCATAGAACTGCACCTTAGTGAAAGTTTGACTCTATGTTGATTATATCTCAGTAAAACTAATTTTTAAAACACAAATATTCCAGTTAACTAAAATGCCATGCTATTTTTTTACAGACTCTGTAAGTACAATAAAATTTTAGGAGCTCTGTAAACTTTTTATGTATATATAATAGTTGTACCCATTTATGGAGCACATGTTATATTTTGATGCAAGCATACAATGCATAATGATCAAATCTGGGTTATTAGGATATTCATTGCCTCAAACATTTATCATTGCTTTGTGTTGGGAGCATTCCAAATATTCTCTTCTAGCTATTTTGAAATATATAATAAGTTATTGTTAATTGTTATTAAAAGAATTTTGAGACAGGATCTGTCACCCAGGCTGGAGTTCAGTGGCACAATCATAGCTCACTGCAGCCTCAAACTCCTGGCTCAATTGATCCTCCTACCTCAGAAACTACCCGTGCATGCCATCCTGAGAAGCTACGCCATCATGTCCAGCTAATTAAAAGAAAACATATTTCTAAATCTTTCATAGAGACAGGATCTCACTATGTTGCAGGGCTGGTCTGGAACTCCTGGCCTCAAGTGATCCTCCCGCCTTGGCTTTCCAAAGCGCTGAGATTACAAGCATGACCATGACCAGCCGTAAATGTTTTTCAAAGGAATAAACATTAAGAGCATATGGGCGAAATCACTGGATGATGTGTCTTACTTTGAAGAATAAGTAGGATTTTGACAACCAGAGAGGAGAAAGAGGCCATGGAGTGGCACTCCAGGAAAAGCCAATGGATGAACAGATTTGGGAGCTACTGAAATATGAATTTGGCTGTAAGGGAGTTGGGCAATAGCAGTGAGAGTAGACTGGTCATGAGAGCTAAGTTTGGTGAGACAGGGAAATACTGGAGTGTAGAAGGTTTTGAATCCCAGGCTAAGGAGTTTAAGTTTTAACTGAAGATTGAAAAGGAAGCAGATATCTTGTAAACAATGATCTGGAGACAATATTTGGAATCAGTTGGAGAATACAAAGTTAGAAATAGATTTTAAATCAGATTTTCTAGGAAGAGTATAAAAATGAATATGTTTATACTAGATAATAAATAAAATTTTCTAAACTGTGTAGCATATGCAACTAATAGTATAACTCACACCACACTTTGCTTGATTACAACTTTTTCTCTTTCCCATCTGTGCTGAAAAGCATAAAAACTTGCCTAGTTGACTACTCACAGCTCATGCAAAAAACACTGAATCTCACAGATGGTGCTTCATTAATTAGTTTGCAACTAATAGTTTTCTTAACAAGATTGCTGTCTTTTTATAAATGCAGGACTACTAGTTACATGGCAGTTTTATATTTTAGCAAACATTAATTCTGGGGAAAGTCGCAATTACCTCAGATTACAATTTTATCCATTGTAATATTTGTTAACAACGTTTGAATTAGTGTTTAGAGCTGTGGTGATTCTTATAGTTTGAGAACCACTTTGCTAGAGGGTTTCTAAGAGCACTCTCACCACTAAATTTCTCAAAAGATGCAAATGATTGAAGCTTCCTCAAGAAGAAATAGATCACCTAAATAGCCCTATATCTAATATCTATCTGATAATACTCCAGAGGGAGGTATCCGATACAGCTCCAATAGGGGGTGCTCCAGGTTCCTTAAGATAGAGGGCTTTAAAGCAAATGATCCAGGCCACCTTTGGGGACTTCCATAAAACACTTGGGAACACATGTAGAGAGGGAGAAAACATGATAATAATTATTATGTATTAGATGCCTGTTGGATGTAATCATCACAACTCCACAAGTTACCTATGATAATCCTAATGCCTGGTGATAACCTCACAAAGGGTATGTAACTTGTCCAAAGTTACACAGATGGTAAAGGCATAGTGGGAATCTCAGTATCTTGGCATGCTGTCTTCTTGCAGCCTGTTGAGAAACAATCAACCGTGGTAAAAGCAGAAGATGAGATGGCAGCTCCCCACATGCCTGATAAACATTGAGATGTCACAAGGAATAAACGGTTCACAAATGATCCGATGTCTCCCATCAGAATGGGTCCTGGTATTTCCAAAAGTTCTATGGGCCACAGTGTGTTTTCATGAGCTTCTCTGGTCCTTTCAGCAACCTGTGGGACTAGCGGCCCAGCAATTTGAATCCCCATCTTATAGATGAGAAAAACAAACATCAGAGAGATAAAATGATCCACTCATGGTCACACAACTGGTTAGAGACAGATTGCGGACTTAAATACAGATCTTCTGTTCCCTACCACACCAGTACATTTCCACTTTCCCAACCACACTGCAGCCTGTTCATAATATGGAGACCACCTATAAGACAAAGCTGAATTAATTAAACCTGCCAGTAAAGGGAGACATTTAATTGGAAGCACAGTCACCTCCAACTGCGCCGAGCACCTCTTAGACACTCTGTGCATGTCCATCAGTTGAAGCAGGAGAAGATCCTGACTGGCATGGTTAGAAACGTGCTGCATTAATATTCTCTGCATTCTGACCTGTCCAAGCTTACAGCCAGCTTATTTTGGTTTCATATAGGGTTTCAACTAGAAAAAAATTCCTCAAGGACTTTGATTGAAAATAGCATGTGTTCTACTGTACTGCTTTTGATACTGATTCCCCAGAACAAGGCTCCTTGCTTTTATATCCTTGAAGCTCTTGAACAAGCAGCTCTTCCTGGTGTACAGTGACATTCACCAGCAGACGCAGGCGAAGAGACAGAGCTGAGAAAATCTGAGTTGTCTGGGACAGTGTCTGAGAGGTCCACTGTTAGCATGAAATTTGAAGTAATAGCATTCTGGTTCCCACCCCACCTTTAAAATAGTCATGTGAATTAACTGCAAAGCAGATCTGAATTTGTTTCAATATAAAAATAATGTAGTCACATGAAGCAGCTGTTCCAGGACAAAGGTATGTATTTTAGCTGGTAGTTTCCCCAATAGTCCCCACACGTAGTCTCTTCTGAGCTCTAGATGGAAGAATTAAGTGGGTGAAGTTTGCCTGGTTTTGCGCCTTCCTCTCCCTACCTGACCTGTGACTTCCCCAGCCTCCTTTCCGCTACACTGAGCTCAGGGTGCTTCCCCACCCCGTGCAGCGGCATCTACTGTTCCAGAGCCTCATCTCCCGTCACCAGCATGTGTCAATTCTGTCTCCCCTCATGATTATGCCAAATCACCATCTAATTATCCCTCCTAAGTGAAAGACTTGTATTTTCACATGGGATTTCAGGCAATATGGTAGAATTACAATGAGAGATACTTTGAAGCAAGACAAACCTTGTGGCATCCCTCAGCTCACCCCATGACACCAACTGCCTCGGCAGGGGCACTGCTATTGCAAATTCCAAAGTCAATGGAGTGCATTTGGTGACATTATCGTAGCAGAAAGCCATGATGTTGTAGATGCTATTTACTCACATCGCTTTTTCAGGCTTTCACCAAAGGGTTGCTTTTAGAGCTGTACTGGATAGGGTTTAATTTCCAAATCTGAGTGGGGGATATGACAACAATGACAGCAGAATTCTAAGAAAGGTGGATCTAGTTCATATTGGTCTCCAGGTTCCTAGGAGACCAGAAAATAATGGCTATAGTACTTGATTTACCCTTTGAGAAAACCATTGCTCACTGAAGTTTGACTCTGCTTCTGCTGCGTACTGCTAAAACTCTCAGGACCTACTCCCCGTTGAGTACAAGTGTTAATTACATTTTCAAAGCTGTAAACACAACACAATGTTCTTGGAAGACAGTGGGAGGATGTGTAAGTGTTTAGAGATGCTTTCTGCTATGGCTTTGCTCATGCATCCATTTCTGCCCACATGGTGCCACACAGATTATACCTTTGGGGTTCTGTGGGGTGCTTTCTTTGTGTATCTGTGTGTGTGTGCACAGGCATGTGTAGGTGTATGTATGGTGGGGGAGATCATATTCTTTTATTTGTTTGCAAGTTAATCTGGAGATTCTGAAAGTTGCTATGTAGATGCCATTTGGGAAATCAAAATCTTTGATTTGCTTTTAATATAATAATATAATCATGGGGCATCAATCTACTACATAGAATAGACATACTTTTGTGGTGCTAGCAGAGCCCATGCACCATCTTGGAAATATCTGCTTCCTATCTACAGACACTGTTTCATCATGTCCCTGCTGCTATCCCTCCAGCCACAGCTAATGGGACCAGGAGTAGCAAATTCACTGATCAGGAGTAGCAAATTCACTGACCAGGAGTAGCAAATTTAAACCATTCCCTGCCTCTTCGCAGGTTACTGATAATCCTTGCTGTTCTTCAGTTTGTGGCTGTATCACTCCAGCCTCTGCCTCCGTCATCAGATGGCTCCCTCCCCTGTGTGTCTGTATGTGTCCCCTCTTCTCCTCCTCCTCCTCCTTCTTTTTTTTTTTTTTTGAGACAGGGTCTCATTCTGTCATCCAATCTGGAGTGCGTTGTGAATCACAGCTCACTGCAGCCTTGAACTCCTGGGTTCAAGCAATCCTCCCACCTCAGCCTCCAAAGTAGTTGGGACTACAGGTGCACGCCACTATAAGAACACCAGTCATTGGATTGAGGGCCCCCTAATCCAGTATGGCCTCATCTTGATTTAAGTAATTGTATCTGCAAAGATGCTATTTCCACATCAGGTTATATTCAGAGGTTCCAGGTAAACATGAACACTATTCATTCCACCACAGGAGGTGATGTGTGCAGAGGTGTGGTGGGTCTAATTGCCTGAATGAAGTCTGTCAATCCCCATCACTTTTAATGAGGTCAGTAGTCCCTGAAAGGGGATTTTTAAGGAAACTTTGGGAGCAAAAGATCTTTGTAGATGTTGTAGGATAGAATACTCCTCTGGGCATGGTGAGCCTTGATGGAAAAAGTATTTTAATAAAAGAGACTGAAGTTCGTTTGTGAAAATTGGAAAGGCACTGGCTGTACACCCTGCAGAGCCCGGAAACATGAACCTCCTCCTCACCCTCTTTTTTATGTTCTTGGTAAACAGCTCTGACTCAGAGGAAGCATACACTGCCAGCTAGGGACCATGTTTACACTGAAGTCCACATGGGAGTAACAGAAACCTGCTGGGAAGCTTTTGTTGGGGGGATTGTTTTTTAATTTTGTTAATAATAAGGGCTGTTATACATATGACAGAATTATTGTAGAATTGGGGCCTATTGTCTTGGTCTGTGTTGAACATATAGGCTCAAAGTTTTGGAGCAGGAATGGTTGACAAATAAAGGGATGTCAGCAGGCAGTGCAGAAGGGATTGTCTTGGGAAGAATATTTAAGTGACATTTATTCTTTCAACAAACACTGTGTGGAATGCACTGTATTAGATTGTGTATCTCCCCTTCAAGATAACTCACATATCATACATAGGCATAATATCTTATGGCTATTTACTCACAAATATGAGTAAGCCCATGTGAGGATAATGTAGCGCAGCTTCAAGCACTGAGTTAACTAAAGCATGGGAAGTTGATAGGAAACGAGGCATCATGCCTGGAGTGAAATGGAACAGGTCAGGGTTTGTATAAGGCTCAGAGTCAGCCAAGATCAGGATGAAGTCTAGGAAAGGTGGTATTTAAATCTACTAATCTAAGATGATTCCTTAGCCAGGGTCCCACTAGGTGTTGCAGAAAGGTCAAGATAAAAGAAACAGTACACTTTGTCAGATATTCAGGAATAGGGGTTGCTTATTGGGTTTATGTGAAAAACAATCGATAAAAGGTCAAAAGTTGAAACATCTTCCACTAAGACAATTTTACACATTAATCTCAATAGCTGTGCTTCTCGAAAGAGTTGCTAGGTAATGAGACTTTCATCTCAAAAGTGTATCCTTTGACAAAAGGCCAGGGAAGCTCACAGAGGCCAGGGGGTTTCTCTCTCTTCATAGATAACTGGTAGAATCCATTCATTTATGAGCCCATATTTTTGGGGTGACCACAGGAGCAAGACCCCAGTTGATTGGAAAGTCATGGTGTTTTGGGGCCAGAAGAGCTTGCACAGAATGTTTGATCTGTCTTCTATTTTTCAGCTGAAGAAAATACCCAGAATGCCAAAAGGCCCAGCTCAAGACCACTGCTGGCTGGGGAAACCAGCTTTTCTGAGCCGTCTGATCCTTTTTTACAAGGCCATTCTGCCACTTCTGTGTTCTCACCACTGGGCACATCCTGGGGTAGATGATCCCCAGTGTGAGAGGTGGGACCTGGTGGGATGTGTTTGGGTCATGGGAGTGGATCCCTCATGATCAGCTTGGTGCCCCCTTTACAGTAATGACTGACTTTTTGTTCTGTGAGTTCACTTAAGATCAGATTGTTAAAAAGAGCCTGGCACCGCCTTCCCCACTATGTCTTATTTCTCTTTTGTCATGTGATCTGCGGACAGCAGCTGCCCTTCCCCTTCTACCATGAATGGAAGCTTCCTGAAGCCCTCGCCAAAAGCAGATACTGGCACCATGCTTTTTACAATCTGCAAAACCATAAGCCAAATAAACCTTTTTTCTTTTTTTTTTTTTTGAGATGGAATCTCACTTTGTTACCCAGGCTGGAGTGCCGTGGCATGATCTTGGCTCACTACAACCTCTGCCTCCTGGGTTCAAGCAATTCTTGTGTCTCAGCCTCCTGAGTAGCTGGGATTACAGGCACGTGCCACCATGCCCAGCTAATTTTTGTATTTTTAGTAGAGATGAGGTTTCACCATGTTGGTCAGGTTGGTCTTGAACTCCTGACCTCAGGTTGTTCATCCGCCTCGGCCTCCCAAAGTGCTGGGACCATCATGGCCAACATGGTGAAACCCCATCTCTACTAAAAATACAAAAATTAGCTGGGCATGGTGGTGTGTGCCTGTGGTCCCAGCTACTTGGGAGGCTGAGGCAAAAGAATCACTTGAACCCAGGAGGCAAGGTTACAGTGAGCCGAGATTGTGCTACTCTACTCTAGCCTGGCGTCAGAGCAAGACTCGGTCTCAAAAAAAAAAAAAAAAAAAAAAAAAAAAAACATGTTGGAACTGTTTAAAGAAGGAACATTGACTCATAGCCGAGTAATCACCATGGCAACCAAAGAATCCGTCACCTGAACCATATTCCAAACCATTTTATGTGTACCATCTTCTACTTTAAATGATAGATTAGAGAGAAAAAAACCTATAAAGAGCTGGTCAGAAAGTCATCATTTATTCATTAACACAACCTCAGGTCCAGAAGCAGTCTGACATGACAACTTTTCTATCTCAGTTATGATCCCTTCCAGACAACAGAGTGATGAGGTCATGGATCTCCTTCAACAGACCAGAGATGTGCTTGTCCCAGAGTGGCCTCGTTGGGGATGCTCTGTCATTCTGCCAGCCTTGCCAATGTGAGATATGTGGGGTGACCCCGCCAAGGGAACTGCTGTGAGCTAATTTTATCCCCATCCCTCACCCCATCAAGCACAAGGATCTATGAATCAGACAGCAAATCCAATAAAGAAAAAAAAAGGCATTCAGAATAATTTTAGGAAGAGGGATGGGACACTTTTAGAACTCCAATATCATGAGAAAGAATGAGAAAGGGAGAGAATATGAATTTTCCATCCTCTATTTTCTACGACTGTCTGCAATTCACTCTTGATAAATCAGTTTGGAATAAAGCTCAGGTGACGGGACTTTGGTTGCCATGGCAATTACTCAGCTGCGCGCAGCAGCCTCACGTGTCTCTAATTTTCCTGCAGAAGCACACTCAAGGTCAGCAGAGGATATGAAATGCTCATCCCAGGCTCCTGGGAACAAAGTTGAACTGAAGCAGGAGGATCGCTTGAGCCTGGGAGGTGGAGGTTGCAGTGAGCTGAAATTGACCAACATTTCTTTAAAATGTATTCCATTCCTTAAAATAGTAGTGATTGTTTTAACATAAAATGAGGTAAATTTGAACTCTGGTGTACAGAAAATATAATAATTTCATTTTTACATAACTTAATAATGACTTCTCCCTTTATTCCAGTGAGCTAGTGGAGAGTTAAGTCAGTCTTTAGAGATCACTAATTTTTTGTTTGTTTTGTTTTTGAGACTGGTTCAGATGGGGTAGCACTGGAGAGTTTTGGTTAGGAACATAATCTGACTCAGGTTTTAAAAGGATCACCGTGGCAGCTGTGATAAGAATAGATCATAAGGGACAAGAGTGGAAATAGGAAGTTGTCACAGATAAGACCAGATCAAACTAAAAATTTTAAGTTTATTATCATGCAATAAGAAAAAGTACAGATCAAAACACAGGAGACTTGGAACCAGGTGATAAGAAGCTGGCCGTATGGCAGAGAGCAGTTTGTAAAGCATAAGAAAAGTGGTATGTTGATCTTTCCTGTGATTGGCTGTTGTACATTATGATTCTTTTTAGGACAAACAAAGCTCTTTATGCTGATTTGTCTATAGTTGATTGGTTTAATTTTAATGAATCATGCTGACAAGGATGTAAAGGTGAGGTTTTGTATTTATGACTGGAGGAAGGGTTTCAGGATAATCAGAATGACTTGTTTTGACTATGCAGCTGAGGGTGGTTGGCCCTGGGGTATACGTAAAAGGTGGCCTCTGTTTTTATTTTTCTTAACCAGAAAGAAGTCAGAAAAAAGTTGCAGCAACTCAGATGAGAGCTGGATCTGGAAGTGGTAAGAAGTGGCTGGATGACAAGGTTAAGGGTGATAACTCTCCTCTAACTGCTTTTTGATTATGTTGGTGATCTTTCTTCTTTTCTCCACTGCTAGAGTCAGTTGTCACAAACCTGGGTTTTATAACATGTGACAGGTTTTCCAGGAGCTCTGCTTCATGACAAGCAGAGCACCCTTCAGGGATGATGCAGGCAATCATTTGTGCGGTAGCATTTCCGGGTAACATGAGTCATTTAAAAAATGGCTATCTAGTAACTCAGTTTTGCACATGGCCTCAATTTGATCCAGATAATCTAAACTTTATTAAATCCTGAAGTATGCGTCCCATCACATGCTGCACCAATTAAGCATTTAAAAAAATTTACTTCTAAGTTCTGTAGCGATTTGTCTCTCCTAACTGCTACCTGGAAGTCCAGCGTGTATGTCTCGGAACAACCTATGACTTTTGAATTAAAGCTCAGCTATTTCCTGGGCATATATTTACATCAGTTCTAGCCAATGACCTGGCTATCATGCTCTGGTTTAAACTACAGGAATATTGGAACCAGAATGGGGTGTGGAGGGGCTGGCATCTTCCTATTATGCTAGCTGCTTTTTATTAACATTCATCCTGAATATAGGCTTTTTTTTTTTTCAGCCCAAGAGCCACTTAAAGTGTACTTGCAATTGCTGTATACTTGGAAGAAAGCTTACCTCTTTATTTCCACTACTACATCAGATTCTTCCAGCAACAACTAAATATCTTAGCTATGTTGTTTTAGGTTTCATTTTTTTTTTTTTTTTTTTTTTTTGAGACGGAGTTTCGCTCTTGTTACCCAGGCTGGAGTGCAATGGCGCGATCTCGGCTCACCGCAACCTCCGCCTCCTGGGTTCAGGCAATTCTCCTGCCTCAGCCTCCTGAGTAGCTGGGATTACAGGCACGCGCCACCACGCCCAGCTAGTTTTTTGTATTTTTAGTAGAGACGGGGTTTCACCATGTTGACCAGGATGGTTTCGATCTCTCGACTTCGTGATCCACCCGCCTCGGCCTCCCAAAGTGCTGGGATTACAGGCTTGAGCCACCGCGCCCGGCCCAGGTTTCATTTTTTAATTACTTTAGTTTTTTAGGTGCTGAGATCATGGTTTCTGGTTGCAAACAATAGAAATCCAGTCTGGCTAACCTGAGTGGAAATTGAATATATCAAAAGAATGTGAGATAGACCACAGAAATGATTAAATGTCTGGATAACCAGACTCAAAGGACAGGTGTATACATTAGTGACCTGATTTTAAAAAAAAAAAGTATCAATGTTTGCATGTTTGGCTCATTTCTACATCCTAAATATACTTCTCTATGCCTGACACATGATAGGTGTATGATATGTGAATGAAAGAATGAGTGAATGAGTGAGTGGGTTCACAGACTTCCTCCAATTTCAAGCCTGCTAGTTAGAATAATGTCCTTCCTCCTGAAGAGGGAGGATCCTTTCTTGTTGGGAGACAGGCTAAGCCTATCTGAATGAGAGATTAGAGGGGGAAGGAAGACAGAGGAAGGAGAAATGGAATAGCTGGGGTTGAGGGCAATTTGAGACAGCTGAAGTGGGGCAGAGGGAAGTGTACACCAGAGGAAAGGGAATCGAAATATACATGGCTCATTGAGATTACCTGTATTTTGGGTGCATTTTATGTCCTTAGAGAGCTTGAGGAAGGAATGGCTCTCTTTGTACTTACTTTGTGTTATTGAATTGTGCTTTCTGAAGGTCACCACTCTGAGATTGAACCATTTGGATTTCTCACTTTGAATAGGATACATGTAAAACCCAAATTGTCATCTTCCTCAGGAAAGAGCTCCTCGTTTTATAGCAACCCAAGCCATCCCCTTAGTTTCAGAAGCTTTAAACTTTGAATTCATCCTGGATTCTTTATCTTTCTTTGACCCCAATGGCCAATCAGTCACCAAATTCTTCTACTGGTTATTAATGACATCTCTTGGCTCCTTATTTGTCATCGTGAATTGTGCCATCTTTGGTTAGAGCCTAGTGACATGTCTTTAGAGAGAAATATGTTAAACTCCTAATTGGTGTCTGTGACTCTAGTTTCTCCTTACCCGATTAATCATACTCGACACTTGCCACATTCTTATGGCCTGGTTACAGCAGATCCAATATAAGGTTCGCAGCTGGCTGAGAAGTGCCCCCCTCCTTCCATCAGCCAACTCAGTTTCCACAGGTCAGTCTTCATACATCATGCCCCCATGTCAGTATGCTTCCTTTTGCCTTTGTTGGAAACCTTTCAACTTCACCTTTCCCCTGCGGGAATAAGTTCCCACTTTTTAGCATGGCATAGCACAATGGCTTTCCTGACCTGTCCCTGCCTACTTTTGGTCTCTTCCCAAAGTGTAAAGTGGTTGTATTCCTCAATGCCAATCACACATGCTCTTCTACTCTCTCAGGCTAGAATGCTAGTCCCATTTTCCTTCTTTACAAACCTCTCTGTATTCTTTACGATTTGTCTTTTTTTAAAAAAATAATATTGAAACCTAATGTATGTCACACACTGTCCTGGATGCAGTGAATGGGTCAGACAAGGTTTCTGCTCATGTATCTTACCTTTCAGAAGGAGAAGACCATCAATTAATGGGAAACAAATAGATAAGGTCACTACTGGTAATGGTATATACTATCAAAGAACCAAAACAGGGTATTGTGCTAGAGAGCAGAGGGTCGGAAGTGGCTGTTGACCCTGGTGTATTAGACCATGCTTGCACTGTTTTAAAGAAATACCCAAGACTTGGTAATTTATAAAGAAAAGAAGTATAATTGACTCACAATTTTAGAGGAAGCATGATGCTAGCGCTGCCTGGCTTTTGAGGAGGCCTCTGGAAATTTATAATCATGGTGGAAAGTGAAGAGGGAGCAGGTGGTGTCTTATGGTGAAAGTAGAAGCAAGAGAGAGAGAGTGGATTGGGAGGTACCATACACTTTTAGATGACCAGCTCTCATGAGAACTCACTATCACTAAGACAGCACCAAGCCATGGGGGATCTGGGATCTGCCTCCATGGTCCAAACAACTCCCACCAGCCCCCTACCTGCAGCATTGGGCATTACAATTCAACATGACATTTGGGAGGGGACATATATCCAAACTATATCACCTGGTGTCCTGGGAGGCTCTCTTGGAGAAGGTGCTATTTGATCCAAGACCCGAATAAGACAAGGAACTAGTCATGCAAAGGTAAGAGAAGATCATTTCAGATAGAGGGAGCAGCAAGTGCTAAAGCCCTGTGGCAGGAAGACTTGGTGTGTTAGTGGAACAGAGGGAAGCCAGGGTGGCTGAGGCACAGTGAGTAAAAGGGAGAATAATACAAGGGGGGCCAGAGAATTGACAAGGGTCAGGGTGTTTAGTGTCTTCTAATCCAGTGGTCCCCAACCTTTTTGGCCCCCAGGGCTGGTTTCATGGAAGACAATTTGTCCATGGACTGAGGGGATGTGTGGATAGTTTGGGGATGCAACTGTTCCACCTCAGATCATCAGGCAGATTTTCATAGAGTGTGCAACCTAGATCCCTAGCATGTGCAGTTTACAATAGGGTTCGAGCTCCTATGAGAACCTAATGTTATAGCTGATCTGATGGGAGGTAGAGCTCAGGCAGTAATGCCTGCTTTCCCACTGCTCACTTCCTGCTGTGTGGCCTGGTTCCTAACAGGCCACGAACTGGTACCAGTCTGTGGCCCAGGGATTGGGGACCACTGTTCTAGTCCATGGAAAGAAATCTGGACTTTTTGCTTCCTCTATTGAACCTTCCCTGACCTCTTCTCATTAACCTTTTAAGCACAATTATTTGACCCTGAGGAAATTACTACTAAGCCCAGCTGACCACTCATCATTCTCATCTCCACTGGTCTTTGTGGATTGTGGGTCATTTGTTTCATGTATTCTTCAAAGATGAAAAACTCTGTTTCTTCATTTTAAAATAGCACCAAATTAAAGAGAAAAAATAAGTGAAAGTTGAAAAGGCAATAAGGATACATTCAGGGATCATGTGACTTTCAGTGAACACATGATCCATATTTGTAAATTTGGGGACCCCAAAGGTCTACAGATACGAACCTCCTAAATGCCCAAAGTCTATGCTACTGTGAATTACCATCCCCAGTGGCTTAACCCATTCCTACTGCTATAACAAAATACCTGAGACTTGGTGATTTACAAAGAAAAGATTTTTTTCCCCTCTCTCTCACTGTTTTGAAGGCTGGGAAGTCCAAGATGAAAGCACCAGCAGGTTTGGTGTCTGGTGAGGGTTGCACTCTGCTTCCAAGAGGATGCCTTCTTGTTGCATCCTCCGGAGGGGGACCACTACTGTGTTCTCACATGGCAGAAGATCTAAAAGGCCCTAGGCTAGTTACCTCTAGACCTTTTATAATGCATGAATCCATGAGTGACTTAATTCTATCCCCAAAGACCCAACTTCTTAATACAGAAGGAGGAGCATAGAGTCTGGAGGCAGGCAACTTAAGGCCAATTCACACTGACTTCCTAGAACTGAATCAAAGGGAAAACCCCACCTCTCCATGCACAATTAACAAAAGGATCAGAGACTACTCCCTTTGCAACTCCCACCCTTTCAACTGCAGGGCAGAAGAAAGATGGAAAGTACCTCTGATTGGTCCCCTTCTATAACCAATCAGACTGGTCAAGGGCCAGCTGTTTATTTACATAGGCTGTAACCAAGTAACCAATGGGAAACCTCTATAGGGTATTCGAACTCCAGAAAATTCTTTAACCAGGGTTCTTGAGCTTTTTTCTTGAGCCCACTCTCACTCTATGGAGTGTACTTTCATTTCAATAAATCTTTGCTTTCATTGCTTCAGCCTTTCATTGCTTTGTGCCTTTTGTCCAACTCTTTGTTCACAATGCCAAGAATCTGCATGACTCCAGCAGTAACAATACCATTACAATGGGGTATTTCAACATGAATTTTGGAGAGGACACATTCGAACCATAGCACGTAGGTATCATCTGGTTGCCTGTTTTTTCAACTAAATTATAAGCTCTTTGAAGCCGTGTATAAAACAGCTTTTTTTTTTCTGCACATGTACACTTCCATAAAGAACCACACACACTTCTGGTTTCATGGCATGTGCTTCTTCATCTCTAATTAATTAATTCCACCTTGAAGATCTTTGCTTACACTGACAGAGGGATTGTGTAAAGATGATGATTGTTGGAGTTTATGAATTTCCCAAGATGCAAGTCCCCTACCCCACTTCCCAAGATAGAAGCTAGCTTCCTTTTCAGCCTTTCTTGCAGCTAGGGAACAGACATGTGATCTTGACTTCTCCAATCAGACTCACCCATGGGGCACTTTAATTTGGAAGAAAACAATACTAGAAAACAGCTGGATCCCAGAATCCAATTTTCAGATGGTAGGGGTTAGTGAGGAATCCAGCCTGCAAGAACAGAAGAGGGAGAGGTCTGGCAACCAGAACCTGGGGTCAGCTTCTGGTGTGAGCTGCAGTTTCTGTTTCCAGGGATGAGAAACGTCTTTCCTGGAGGTGCCCTGCAGCCTGGCTTGCATGTTGCATAAACTCTCAGCCTGACTCTAGTCCTCCGGGAATTTCAGTAAGTGATCTCATGTCCTTTAATAAATTACTTTTCTGGGTACACTGCTAAAATGTCTTCTATTTTTCTCAGCTAAGAACTCTTATTGGTGCACGCTGGGTAGAGCTAAGTGTTGGAGTTGAAAATGAATCAGGAATTAGAAACAAAACCTCTGAGAGCTATAATTTAAGTCAGTGGGGGCATGATAGTAGATTTAGAAAAACTCAGTTTGCTAACAACCTCTTGGAGAGCAACACTATTGAAATAGCAATGCTTTAAAACGGAAGGTGGGTATTTGGCAGCTAGAAACTTGTCAAGACATTTTGACTGTAAAGTACCCTAGTGGGATGGCACATGGGCATTGAAAATAAGGCTACTTTCTCACCCTTCTGCTGGCACACTGCTTGACGGTGTTACATCCCCTTCCAATATAAACTGTTTGTCATTCGCCCTCAGATCCCCAAGGCATACGTAATGCCACTTGGGTGTTTCTACATTGAATTCCTGGTGACGGAAGGGGAGGTTTTGAATTATATGGTCGAGTTGATATTCCTGTATTGTAAACAGTTCAGTTTCCTTTCTCCTGGACTATTTTCATAGTCTTGCCTTTCATTTTTAATATAATCATAGTACTAGGTATGATCTAGTTCTGTCAGCTGGGCTCCAGGGCTAAAAGTTAGCACCAATGCTGGGCTAAATTCTGAGCTAGAATTAATCCTTACTGAATTCTGCCAATGACCCTACAAGTGAGGTCTTATTGCTTCTTTTTTTGTTGTTGTTTTGATTTGTTTTCTTTTGTTTGAGATGGGGTCTCACTCTGTTGCTCAGGCTGGAGAACAGTGGCACAATCCCAGCTCACTGCAGCCTTGACTCCGTGGGATCAAGTGATCTTCCAATCTCAGCCTCTAATGCTACCATGCCTGGCTAATTAAAAAAAAACATTGTAGAGGGAAATCTCTCTATGCTGCTTAGACTCCTGGCCTCAAGTAATCCTCCTGCCTCAGCCTCCCAAAGTGTTGGAATTATAGGCATGAGCCACCATACCAGTCCTGCTCCTATTTTGTAGATGAAGAAACTGAGACTCAGGAAAGTGATGTTCTAGAATTTAGGTAATTCAAAAGCTTTTTAGACATCATAAACCATGATAAAAATGGCAGATATTTTACATTGGTGCAAAAGTCATTGCGGTTCTGCCACTAAAACCAACCAAACACCTGTTTGCATTGGTTAGGGTTATCAGTTGGAAGACACAGATTGCTGTAGGTATTTAGGCAGAGGGGAGTTTAATACAGGAATTAGAACAAAAATCAGGGAGGGATGATGTTATCCAGAGCCCAGAAAACGCAGAAAGCTGCTAACATCCCTGCAGGGGCCCGGGTCCCTGCATTGTACTGGCCATGGTGGAAGAAAAATAGCTTCCACTTTCTTCCCGCTTTCTGAGTGAGTGCTTCTCAGAAACCACAGTGAGTGCTTCTTGTTGGCAGAAACTAATGGGGTTTTCAGGCTTCCTTCCCTGCTTTGCTGGAGAGAGCATATCAAGGTGGGACCGTGGTTGAGGACCACAGGTGATGCCCAGCACGATGTTTAATCTAAGTTTTCTCAGTCCACACTAGAGTCCTATGAACAAAAACAAACAGTATTTCTACAGCTACTTTCCCCTTCCACAGTGATGGGGCTTCTGTTCTCTCTGAGATACTATCCTATGATTTCTCTGGGTCCTCTACAGTGTCCCTGAGTGCTGGCAAAAACACCACTCTTGGGTTCCATATGCCAGCTCTTGGGGTCTTCATTCATGGAGCCCCAGTGGATGAGGTCTGCTGCGCAAGGAGTTTTGGGGCTGGTTCCTTCCCTGAGTGCCAAGAGCTTGCTCTTCCATGGCTTTCCCACAAGCCCTGCTTCTAAAAGGTCTGACACCCACTAGAAAGCTCCAGATGCTGTCATGACGTGGTTGCGCCTGCCAGCCAGGACATTGCTGCCACCATCCCTGGGAGCTGTCAGTTCCTCCATGGTGTGCCAGTTGAAGATGACAGCATCAGCCACTAAGGCTGCCTGAGCCACAGCCTGTCCCCACAAGGTACCATCTCCACTAAGTGCTGAGTCTCTGTGCTACCACCATGCCAAGTTGCCATCTGGTGCAGCCACTCTCGTTGGTTCCATCATCACACTCTGTGGATGTTGCTGAAGGGGCATTGTACCCATGCCGCACCCCGCTGATCTATTCTGGAGAAGTCTCTGTTCATTGCCCCAGACTTGCTGCTACACGTGACCTTGTTCCCAACAGGTTACAGAGCATTTGTTTGAAAAAGTTCTCTTTTGCTTGAAACTTTTACTAGAACTACCACTAAGCCCAGCAATCCCATGACTGGGTATATATCCAAAAGAAAACAAATCATTTTTACAAAAAGAGACACATACTTGCAGGTTCATCACAGCACTATTCACAGTATCAGAGACATGGAATCAACCTAGGTGTCCACCACTGGCAAACTGGATATACAGAATGTGGTACATGTACACCATGGAATACTATGCAACCACAAAAAAGAACGAAATCATGTCCTTTGCAACACAGATTCAGCTGGAGGCCATGATTGTAAGTGAACTAATGCAAGAACGCAAAACCAAATAGTGCATGTTCTTACTTACAAGTGAAAGTTAAACACTGGGTCCTCATGGACATAATGATGGCCACAATTGACACTGGAGACCACTAGACGGGGGAGGAAGGGAGCAAGGCAAGGGTTGAAAAACTAACTATTGGGCGCTATGCTCAGTACGTGGGTGATGGGATCCTTTGTACCCCAAACCTCAGCATCATGCAGCAGACCGAGGTAACAGACCTGCACACATACCCTCTGAATCTGAAATAAAAATTGGGCAAAAAAGAAAAAGAAAAAGTGCTCTTTTGGTCTGTTTTGTTTCTTAAATTCATCGCTTGCCTCTTTCTAGGGATAGGACCGTGGGAGCCTGGGTGTGGACGAGCACACTTGTTCATGCACCACTCATTCATTTGGTCAACAAATGTTTGTTGAGTCCTAGTATTGCCAGCTCCCATTCTAGGCTCTAAAGATAAAGCAGCCAACAAAACAGGTAAAGTTCTGGCCCCCATGGAGATTATTGTCAGGTGGAAGATTGACGGTGAAGGTAGATCATAAGGAAACGAATAATTTATAACCTATCATGGGGTAATAAATGCCATATCAGAATACAGAAGATAGAGAGTAACGTGTGTGTGTGCACGCACGTGTGTGTGTGTGTGTGTGTATGTGTGTGTTTGATATTTTAGTGGCGGTTAGGGAAGACCTCCCTGATAAGGGGACATTTGAGCTCTGCTTTCTATCTATTGGATGTGGCCATCTGTGCCATCTCTGTCCCCAGCTAATCATTGCAGTGACGTTCCAGCAGCTAATTTTTATGGACACAATTTCCCACTAGTTAAACAGAATATTAGACAACCACAACCACCACAACCCCAACCGTAACATATTTTGAGCATCTCTTATGTGCCACACACTGATCTAAGTACTTTGTATATATGACTTAATTTAATCCTTATGCTGATTCTATGGGGAACATACTATTATTATTTCCATTTCATAATGGGGAAACAATAGGGAGACCAGTGTGGCTGGAGCAGAGTGACGGCGATGTTATGGAATTGTGGAGCCCCCAAATTTCTATGTTGATGTCCTAATCCCCAGTGTCTCAGAACGTAATTGTATTTGGAGATAAGGTCTTTAAAGAGGTAATTACATTAAAATCAGATCTTTAGGGTAGGCCCTAATCAGATGTAACTGATGCCCGTACATGAAGAGGAAATTTGGACGCTGACACACGCATGCACAGAGGAAAGAAAGACCGTGTGGGGGCACAGCAAGAAGGCAGTCATCTGCAAGTCAAGGAGAGAGGCTTCGGAAAAAACCAAACCTACTGATGCTTTGATCTTGGACTTCCAGCCTCTAGAACTGCGATAAAATCAGTGCTTATGGATTAAGTCTTCTCCTCATCCCAGTGTGTGGCATTTTGTTCTGGCAGCTGGAACTAAGTTACGCAGTGGGGAAAGGGTGCAGTGAGGTGAGACCAGAGGCCCCAGGATCCAGGTTGTGTAGGGCCTTGCAGGCCATGGTAAGGGCTTTAGATTCTATCTGAGAGAGGTAGAAAGGGATGTGAAGGTTCTGAGAAGATGAATGACATACCTGACCTGATTTTTAAAGCATCATCTGGCTGTCGGGACGCCAAGGGTAGAAACATAGAGTAGACCACAATGATGAGAGACGTGGTGGCTTGGGTTGGGTGGTGGCTGTGGAGTCGGGGATGGGTGAGCAGATTGTGGGTATGTTTAAGAAGTGGAGCTGCCAGAGATTTGCTGATGGATTGGATGTAGAAAGCGTGAGGAAAAAAAGGAGTTACAGATGCCTCCATCTGTAACTGAGCAACCGAGACAATTGACGGAGGGAGAAATCAAGGGTTAAAATTCACTGGATTCAGTGACTCATGCCTGTAATCCCAAGCACTTTGGGAAGCCAAGAGGGGAGGATTACTTGAGGATAGGAGTTCAAGACCAGCCTAGGCAACCTAGTGAGGTCCTGGCTCTACAAAAAATAATAAAATTAATGGGGTGTGGTGGTACACACCTGTAGTCCCAGCTACTCAGGAGGCTGAGGTGGGAGGATTGCTTGAGTGTGAGAGGTCAAGGCTACAGTGATTATGGCACTACACTCCAGCCTGTGCAACAGAGTGAGACTCCCCTGTCTGAAAAAAAAAAAAAAAAAAGAGTTAAAATTCAGCTTGAAATTTCTATTAGTCATCTCAATGGAGCTGTACAGGAGGCAGCTAGATTTAAGAGCTGGGATTCAGAAGACGTGTCCAGGCTGGCACATTTGGGAATTGTCAATGGTGAGTTGGTATCTAAAGTTATTAGACTGGATGAGATCACCTAGGAAAGGAATGTGGATAGAGAAGATAAGATGTCCAATGACGGTATCCTCCACACTCGGGAGATTGGGAAACTCATGAGGATGCAGCAAAAGAGGCTGAAGGGTGGCCAGTGAGTAAGAAGGAAACCAAGAGACAGAGTGGAGGGCTGGAGGCCCAGCAAGCGTGTTTCAAGAAGGAAGATGCTTAACAGGGTCACGTGAATCTGTCGACGGAGTTAGAGGAGAACTTAAATTTGACCATTCAATTTAAAGCTCTCTCAGTGGAGTGTTAGGCACGAAAAGCCTACGTGAGAGGATCAAGAAAGACTAAAAAGAGAGAAGTAGAGCTGATAAGAGTGGAAAACCAATCCTTGTAAGGTTGTTTTTCTGTAAAAGGGAGGGAGGAATGGGCAGTAGACATTAGGTCAAGGGAGGTTTTTATTTCTGTGTTTTGGTTTTGTTTTGTTTCTAGATAGGCAGTGCATGCCGTGTTTATATGCTGATGGAAATGATCCCGCAGAGAGGGGCATGGAGCAGGCTCACTAATCATCAGTCTTAAGAGAGACTCCCACTGTGTGTAGAATCGCAGAGAATGTCATTATGCCAAGCACCAGAAACCAGGAGTCCATATACCATACCCGCTGCATTCTGTTTAGGTCCACCTTATTCTGGTTACCTATTTGTCTGAGTCCAGTGAGGCAGAACACACACACAAGTTATGTAAAAACAGGCTTTTTTTAATAGATAACAGTAAGGGACAGAAATCTTAGATCCATTGTGAGCTCATCCTTCAAGGCTCAAGAAAGCTGCCCAAGGTGAACGGGGTTTTGACTACGTGTGTCCCAATTTGCATCACAGCTGAGGACCCTCAAAAAGCAGCCTGCCCTGGGTTTTATACACTGGGAGAAATAGGACACCTTGGGCAAAGCTTTGAAGGACATCTTGCTTTTAGGGGAGAGAGGAATAAAGTCTGAACTTTTTCTCAGGATATTGCATTCCAGCACATTCTATTGTTATTCTTGAGAACTACATGCAAAAAAGAGGGAGGGAGAATTGGGTTGTTCAAGGCCATTCAGAGAATTGTCCTGCAAGGGAGAAACTTGGTGGTGCAAGCAAGAGAGGCCCATTGCAGAACGTAAGGGGGAAGCCGCTGGGCGCTGTAGTTCATGCCTGTAATCCCAGCACTTTGGGAGGCCGAGGCGGGCGGATCTCAAGGTCAGGAGTTTGAGACCAGCCTGATCAACAAGGTGAAACCCCGTCTCTACTAAAAAGACAACAAAATTAGCTGGGTGTGGTGGTGGATGCCTGTAATCCCAGCTACTCAGGGAGGGAGGAGAATCACTTGAACCCGGGAGATGGAGGTTGCAGTGAGCCGAGATCGCGCCACTGCACACTAGCCTGGACAACAGAGTGGGAGAGGAAGACTTCCAGTGTTGGGGTTGGCTTTAAATAGAAGTGTAGACACCCTGCTTATAGCAACAGGATGAAAAACAAGAGTATAAAGACATGGGCACTGCTACCCAGAAAGGTGCCTGGGTGGGAGCAGGTGACATTCTTCCAATTGCTCCTATTGTTCCAGTGAAATAAACAAGACCATCAGCTGAGAGGGA
Source organism: Saimiri boliviensis (assembly GCF_048565385.1). Taxonomy (NCBI): domain Eukaryota; kingdom Metazoa; phylum Chordata; class Mammalia; order Primates; family Cebidae; genus Saimiri; species Saimiri boliviensis. The sequence goes on along the minus strand of NC_133450.1, from coordinate 15,078,020 downwards.
GGAGAAGGGAGGAGATATCACAAAATATGGGCTGCAGCTGGGACCCCTGCCCCATATTTTTAAACCCAGTCTATCTGGCTGAAATTTCTAGTCGAGATGCTGCATTTGGATATACCTTTAAGCCATCTACCTTGTAAAGACATTTTTTTTTCTCATATAGCCCTAAATACCTCCTTACAAGCAAGGTGATTTACCCAAGTTGGCTGTCTTATTTAATCAAGCTATTAAAACCCAAATGCAGTGTGAAAAAGATGCAGGCTCAATTTAGGTGCCAAGTCATTACAAAATTGGCCCTTATGGACTGTAATTAGGAGAGAGAGCCCACAGCTGATCCAGATGGCATTAAGGAACAGAAGAATGAGTCAAGGGCCAAGGGGACAGGTGTACCATCCATGGCAGCTTCCCTCTCACAAGTGCTTCTTTTCCTGTCTTCTCCACTGGTGGCAGCAGCCTCTCTCATTGTGGCCCCTTCACTAAAGCCTTAGGGTGCCTGGGTGGAAGGGTTAGGGCAGAACCTAACATCCAGTGTTGCCGTGAATGGGGTGAGCCTGCGATCCTGTTACAACCAAAGCTAAATCATAGTGGGAGCCTCTCCTACCCCCGCTCCCTCACCACTTCCAGGATTTCCATCAAAGCAAAAGAGGCTTCACTGAACATCAAGTCACACTTGAGAAGAAACAGAAGAGAAGTGCAAAAATGGTAGGAGGGGAGGCAGGAGTCTCTTATGAGGCGGTGCCCACAGCTATCATGTAGTGCTGGCTCAAGCCACAGCAAACAAAATTGGAGCCGAAGAGAAGCTTGCCCCGCGGCTGCCTTAGCCAGAGCATCTTGCAAGTCCCCCAGGTGATTTTCACATCACTGCGTTTAACTTCTCCACCTCCCCCACCCCCTGCTCTGAGCAGAGGTGACTGTAAACTAGTTTTTGTTCCATACTTCTAAAGTGTGACCACGGTGATTGCAGTCCACTCAAGGCAGTTGCGAGATACCAATATTGAACCCAGTTTTCCCCGATCACCTCTGTGTGTCACTGATTTTCAATAGTTATAGAGAAAAATGAATTTGACTGGTTTCATCATAAACCAAAAGAAAGCACACCGGAAAGCGGTGAGTGTCAGGTGCCGTCTGTGGGATTCCCATCCATGAGTGGAGTGGAGGGGTGTGGTTCATTCGTATTTTCTCCGTGAGATGTCTCTCCTGGCCCCGAAGACCACTCTGTTTTAATGATGTTCTTTGAATAGCCAGAATGGCTGCTTCTCCTCTGTCTTGCAAGGGAGGGTTTTTAACAATTTGGAGATTAAATTTTGACTGGCGTAATGAAAAATTCCCTCCGTGAAGTCCTGGGGTGAGGATGTGGTTTCCTCTATAATGACTAAGGATGAGATACAATGACAGAGAAATGGACAGTGGCTTCCAGTATGAACTCCAGAACAAAAAAAAGATCACAAGGACTGAGACTACAAATTTTAAGATCTGGTTTGCTCTCCAGCAGCCTTCCATGGAGAATCTGTCTATAGCAAGCTTCAGATTCATACTGAATAAATTAATACATGTATTTAATGATGGCAAATGCATCTCTCAAGCGAAGTTAAGAAGACTGCAATGAGTATATGCTCTTCAGTCACTGAGTTTTCACTGGGGACACTTTCTTCCCCAGAGCAACCTGTTCCTAGCCAGCTTGCACTATTTCATTGGCCCTACCCTCATAAGATTAAACTCTGAAGTGAAAGGACTTGTTACCAAAAAATAATAATATCAGTTAAAGTTAGGTGTATGTACTCCGGGTTTGCAAACCAGCAGTGAGAAAGAACAAGCAAAGGAGCAAATAGGTAAACAAAGAAAAAGAGAAAAGTAAAATAATAGGATTCAGAGTTATCAACCAAGCCTTGAAATAACAGGCCTCACCTCCTCTTGGCCCAGCCATCCTGTGACCTCTGTTCTCTGGCAGGGGGAACAGTTATTCCTCCACTTGAACATCTGAGCCAGCATCCCTGCCATTGCAATCACTCTTGGTTCATCTCTGAAGGCATTCTTGCATTCTTTTTTTTTTTTTTTTTGATACGGAGTCTGGAGTCTTCTGTCACCAAGGCTGGGGTGCAGTGGTGCAATCTCAGTTCACTGCAACCTCTGCCTCCTGGGTTCAAGCGATTCTCCTGCCCCAGCCCCCTGAGTAGCTGGGACTACAGGCACATACCACCACACCTGGCTAATTTTTTGTATATTTAGTAGAGACAGGGTTTCACCATGTTAGCCAGAATGGTCTTGATCTCCTGACCTTGTGATCCGCCTGCCTTGGCATTTCAAAGTGCTGGGATTACAGGCATGAGCCACCGTGCCCAGCCCATTCTGACATTCTTGACTCATTCCTCTCTCTCACCCTTCACATTGAATTGGTCATCAAATCTGGTCAATTTATTTTTTAAGGGTAGACAATAAAATTTTATTCCACCATGAAAATGAACGAAAGTTTGATACAAGCTGCAACACTGACAAACCTTAAAAACATTGCAAGTGAATTATGACAGAAATTAACAGGACAAATATTTATGATTCTACTTGTACAAAATATTTAGAATAGGAAAAATAGATTGAGACAGAAAATAGATTGAAGGGAACAGGTACTGGGGTGGTGGTGGAAATGGGGTCATTGCTTAATAGATACAGAATTTGTGTTTGGAATGATGAAAGAAATTGCACATTGTGGTTATGGTTTAACGACATTGTAAACATAGTTAATGCCATGGGATGGTCCATGTAAAATGGTTGAAATTAAAAAAAAAATTTTATGTGAAAACTTTAACCAACATTTGAAAAACTAGCTCCCTGAAACACAAGGTTAAGATGATGAAATAAACCTACGGAGTGGAAAAATATTTTCAAACTGCACATACAGCAAAGAGCTAGTATTGAAAATATATGAAGAGTTATAAAACTCTTAACAGTAAAAAAAAAAAAAAAATTCCAAGTAGATAATGGGTAAAATACATAGAGTCATTTCAGAGAAGAGGATATACAAATGTTAAATAAACACATGAAAATTGCTAATGATGTTGAAAATCTAGTCAATTCTAGCTTTTCAATAACTTCATTACATTATTTCTCCTGATAGGGTAATAATTCAGGTCTTTATCATTTTACCTAGAATTCTGCAATTGCCTCTTAACTGTTCCCTTCCAACTCCATTTTTAATCTCCTCCCCATCAATTCATCATTTCTGTAAAAATAGAAAGCTAAATACCAAGCACAATTAGGCAAATATCTATATTTCCATCATCAGAATTGTCATATTGTATCAAGTCTTTTATAAAATTATATTACAGTTCTAGATAACATCCTCTTCACTCACTGACTCCTTTTTCCATTCCCCTCCCTGCTCCTCCCTTGACAGTCACCGCCACGAGTTTGTGATGTATGGTAGATTTTGTTATTTGTTCACAAAAATTTGTTGCCTCCTTACCCTGTTATGCTTCCCTGGAGACAGAACGCACTTCCCCAAAGACTTTGGGCTTGGTCATGTGACCAAGGTCATTTTTCTTTGGCCAAAGGTAAATGAAGCATGCCAGATCTGATCTGGCTTTAAATGTACTCTCATGGTTTAATATTGCCCTTCTTCAATTCTTGTCTTCTGCCATGGTTGCAGCAGATTCCAGATAGGAGCTCCTCCTCCAGCTGGGATAGCAAATGAGAAGCTGCATGATGCTGAACCCAGCTGAGCCCAGTGAACCCACCAGAGTTCAACAGAGCCTGACAGAGTTAAAGAGAGACACTGAGAAACGACAGCCCTCCTGTAATGTGAATAAAAATAAATGTTTGTTATTGTAACACATTAAGATCCTGGAGCTATTTGTTACACAGCAAAGGCTAATTCAAAATATTTATATATGTGAAGCTTTACACAATGGAAACAAATATTTCTAGTGATGGTTAATATTAAATGTCAACTTGATTGGATTGAAGGATGCAAAGTATTGTTCCTGGTGTATCTGGGTGTTTCTGGGTGTTGCCAGGAGAGATTAACATTTGACTCAGTGGACTGGGAGAGGAAGACCCACCCTCAGGAAGACCCACCCACAATGTTGGTGGGCACCATCCAATCGGCTGCTAGTGTGGCTAGAAAAAGGAAGCAGAGGAAGGTGGAAGAAGCAGACTTGCTGAGTTTTCTGACCTTCATCTTTCTCCCGTGCTGGATGCGTCCTGCACTCCAACAGCAGACCCAAGTTCTTTGGCTTTTGTACTCTCAGACTTACACCAGTGGTTGGTGAGGGGCTCTCAGGCCCTTTGGCCACAGACAGAAGGCTGCACTGTTGGCTTCCCTACTTTTGAGGGTTTGAGACTTGGACTGAGCCACTGCTGACTTCCTTGCTCCTTAACTTGCAGACGGCCTACTGTGGGACTTCATCTTGTGATTGTGTAAGTCAATTCCCCTCAATAAACTCCCTTTTATATGTACATATATCCTATTACTTCTGTCCCTCTAGAGAATACATATGTATGGTGTTTATTTTGTATATTTTGATGTACTTATATGTAACCATAAGCAATATATCGTTCTGTTCAATGGGTATCCCAAGGTCTACACAAATGATTGTGTTCTCTACACTTTGATTTTTTATACTCAAGATTTGTTTGGTGTATCGACCCATGTAGATATGTACAGATCTAATTCAGTCCCTTTAACAGCTGACAGATAAATCTTTCTTAATTATGTTTCTTCTCTGCCTTAAAGGGCTTACAGCTGAAAGTAGTCACCAATAGCACTCCAGGCAGCTGGGGCAACAAGCCCTTCCTGAAAGAGAATCTCAATGGGGTATCAGAGAGGCAACCACAGTTCACCTTTGTGCACTTGAATCTACTCTTCACATATAAATTCTGGAAGCAGCTCCTCCTGCCTCTTGCTACCTAGAAGCAATATATCAGGAAGAAAGGCTAGAGCCGCTGATGCTGCAACTGGTCTTAAAATCACAATTGATATTTATAACCTCTCTCCTCTACCATCCATCCTGGATTCCTCTCACCCTCACTCAGCACCTCTGTGGATCTTGAAGGTTTACCTGGTGGAGTGACCCAGACCTGTATCCCTGAGGGGTCTGTGCCCCTTTGAGGCTAGGCTTCCTGCACTCATGCACTTATTGTCAAGATGGTGCATGTACCAAGAGGCACTCAAGTGAATCACCTGGCTGCCAGACATACTCCTCCTTGACTCCATTGCATGACAACAGCCCACGTCTGTTTTTTTGTGGGCTCTCTGTTCACTTTGTTGATTGTTTCCCTTGCTGTGCAGAAACTTAAAATTGATGTTATCCCATTTGTCCATTTTTGCTTTGGTTACCTATGTGTGTGGGGTATTATTACTCCCCAAATTTTTGCCCACACCAATGTCCTGGAGAGTCTCCCCAATGTTTTCTTGTAGTAGTTTTATAGTTTGAGGTCTTAGATTTAAGTATTTAATCCTTTTTGATTTGATTTTTGTATATGGTGGGAGATTGGGGTCAGGTTTCATTCTTCTGCATGAATATCCAGTTTTCCTAGCAGCATTTATTGAAGAGATTGTCTTTTCCCCAGTGCATATTCTTGGCACCTTTTTGGAAATGAGTCCATTATACATGTGTTTATTTGTTTCTGGGTTTTCTATTCTGTTCCAATGGTTTTTGTATCTGTTTTTATACCAGTGCCCGGCTGTTTTGGTTACTATAGCTCTGTAGCATAATTTGAAGTCAGCAATGTGATTTCTTCTGTTTAGTTCTTTTTGTTTAGGATAGCTTTGGCTATTCTGTGTCTTTGGTGTTTCCATATACATTGCAGGATTACTTTTTCTGTTTCAGTGAAAAATGTCATCAGTATTTTGATTGGGATTGCATTAAATCTGTAGATTGCTTTGGGCAGTATGGACATTTCAACAATATTTATTCTTCCAGGCCGCCTGGAAGCAATCCTTCTACTTTGGGATGTCCTTTTCATTTTCTTTCATCAGTGTTTTATAGTTTTTAATTATATAGATCCTTTACTTCTTTGGTTAATTCCCAGCTATTTAATTTTATTTGTGGCTATTATAAATGAAATTTCTTTTTCAGATTGTTCATTGTTGACATATAGAAATACTACTGATTTGTATGTTAATTTTGTATCCTGCAACTTTACTGAATTTGTTTATCAGCTCTAATAGCTTTTGTTTTCATGGAGTCTTTAGTTTTTTCCAAGTGTAAGATCATATCACCTGCTAACAAGGATACTTTGACTTCTTCCTTTCCAATTTAGATACCATTTATTTATTCTCTTGTCTGATTGCTCTAGCTATGACTTTAACCTTTAGGCTTATTTTCAAAGCCTTAATTGTGTGTATATGTATATAAAAGGGTATGTATGTATATATCAGAAGCTATAGGAAAATTGGACTACCATAGAAAGCACCCAGAATCCCACCATCCAGAGGAAAATACTATTAACCTTTTCTTTTTTTTTTTTGAGATAAAGTTTCACTCTTGTTGCCCAGGCTGGAGTGCAATGGTGCTATCTCAGCTCACTGCAACCTTGGCCTCCTGGGTACAAGTGATTCTCCTGCCTCAGCCTCCCGAGTAGCTGGGATTGCAGGCATGCACCACCACACCCAGCTAATCTTCGTATTTTTACTAGAAACAGGGTTTCTCCATGTTGGTCAGGCTGGTCTCAAACTCCTAACCTCAGGTGATCCACCTGCCTTGGCCTCTCAAAGTGCTGGGATTACAGGCATGAGCCACCATGCTTGGCCCTATTAACTTTTTAATATCTTTCTTTGCCATCTCTTTCTCAAAATGTTTCTTTGATTTTTCTAAAATGACAACTACATATATATATATATATATATATATATATATATATATATATATATATAAATGTCTTACCTCTTTTGTTGAAAAAGAAAAAAACCCTCACTAGTGTATTGTGAATATTTCCCACCTTTTTTTCAGTGTATTTAAAGAAGGGCAAAGGAATTAGGCTAATTGTGATTCCTTCTAAACAGTATTCCTCAAAGTTATTTTTATGGTAAAAACTGTTGACTTTGAATTTAAAAAAAAACCAAAGTGATTTATATTTAGAAGGCAAAAAGCAGCATATGCAAGGCAGGGCATATGTAATAATAACAACCCCAGTAATAATAAGTGTATTGTCTCTTGTAACTCTGCAGCCATATTATGAGTTCAGGGTATATTATTACTGTTACTACAGATAAGGAGGTTAAGGCTTAGAGAGATTAAAGCACTAGTCAGCACCACACAACTAGAACCTAGAATTGAAGTTCAAATCTAGGTTTCCTGATCTCAAATTCCACACTCATAACTAGTACAAGTAGTTAAGGCAAGTTGGCTGGGGTGATGAAAGCTCAGGAGACACAGCTTTCGAGGATGGAAGGTAGCCTGACCGAACAGGCGAATCACAGCATCTAACAAAAACAGCAACAGGCCAGAGCTGTTAGCCGAGGCTAGGAGTCGGCATTCAGAAGGCTTGCCTGAGGTCCCAAGAACTCTAACCTGCAGGTGGGTGAAAGAAGACATAGCAGCCTTGAGGCATAGGAGCTGGAGCTCCAGGGAGAAGTCAGAGGGAAGCACATCAGGAGGCAGCAGGAAAGGCAGCCCCCAGTTGGGATAGATGAATCCCAGGTCCTGAGGGAGGAGGTGGAAGAAGGTGCTTGGTGAGGAAGGAAGGTAGGAGCCAGAAGTTGGGCAGCTGGAATTCTTTTTCCTTCCAATCACCCTGCCTGACTTTGACAAGGGAAGGGAGGCTTGTTAGAAAGAGGGTAGATAAAAAGTCTGTACAAAACAGAATAGATTTCACACTTTCACCAAAAGATATACAAGAAGGTTCCTAGCAGCACTATTCAAAATAGACTCAAACTGGAAACTACACAAATGTCCATCCAATGGGATGGATAAATCAACTGTGGTCTAATCACACAATGGCATTGACATGGTATGGCTCTGTGTCCCCACCTAAATCTCACCTTGAATTGTCATAACCCCTCCATATCAAGGGTGGGGCCAGGTGGAGACAACTGAATCCTGGGGGGTCATTTCCCCCATACTATTCTCATGAGAGTGAATAAGTCTCACAAGATCCGGTGGTTTTATAAATGGGAGTTCGTGTGCACAAGCCCTCTTGCCTGCCATCATGTAAGATGTGACTTTCCTCTTCATTCACCTTCTGCCGTGACTGTGAGGCTTCCCCAACCGTGTAGAACTGTGAGTCCATTAAACCTCCTTCATTTATAAATTACCCAGTCTCGGATATGTCTTTATTAGCAACACGAGAACAGACTAATGCAGGCATACTGCACAGCAATGAGAGGGAACAAACTACAGCTACATGTGATAAAATGGATGAATCTCATAAACATGATGTTGAATGAAAATAGACACAAAACCACATGTTCTGTAAGATTCCATTCATGTGATGTATAGAAACAGTTAAAACTGTTCAATGCTCTTAAAAGTAAGGTTATGTATGTTTGGAGGTGGGAGAGTAGTGAGTAGATAGCGTCGTGGCTATAGGGTTTCTAGGGCGCTTATAATATTCTTTTTTTAAAAAAAAAAAACCTGGGTGCAGATTGCATTTGTGCATTCCAACCGTTTCATCTAAACTGGAACCAGAATTTATTAGATTACAAACAAAAAAAGTAGGAGAAAGGAAAGAAATAAACAAGAGCAGCAACAGCAACAGAATAATCTAAACCATTATGATGAAAAGGTTTAATTTCACTCAGCTTCTGTTTATGGGTAGAACACAGCACATTTTTGGCCATTATGTTTCTACACAATTACCCCCAAAACTGTCCTAGCCCTGTCATCACAGGAAAATTGCAAGGGAGAAGTTTCATGCTGTCAAATAATTTAAAATTTTTCCAACCCACTTTGGAAGTTTCAGAGATGGGCTGTAGGGCATGGTTCTAAGTGGCTTTGAAGTCTTACTGCATTATTTCTCTGTAATGCAAATTGACAAGGTCCCTAAATTAGGCAACTAACTAGAAAATGAGGTCTGAAAGCCAATTTTATTAGCAGCCAGGAATCTGGTCTCAAAGACTTACTTGTTTGTGTCCAGGGCATGGGTGGAGACTACATTTTCCATGAAGGAAATCAGGATGATAGGAGCAATGGGGAGGTAAAGATTAAATGTAGAAGCCAAAGAATAGATAAGGGTGTTGGAAATTTTTCTGAATTTTATTTAACAAATATTTATATAGTACTTTCTATGTGCCAAGCACTCTCTAAGTACTCACTATATGAAGGATTGATTTAATCCTTACAGCAAACCTATGATGTGGGAGCTATTATCATCCTCATTTTAAAGTTGAGAAAACTGGAGCACAGAGAGGTTAAATACACATGAAAGTCCACACTGCTGCTCAGTGGCAGAGCCAGAGTTCAAATTCAGCTTACCAGGTTCCTGAGTCCTTGCTCTTAACACTAAGCTACGCTGCTTCTCACCAAAATGGCAGCATGACTCCCGAGCTGAGGACCGTCGTTTTTCTCACTGCATGCTGTGATGGAGAGATTGCCAAGAAGACTTTCCCCTCCCCATCTGTCCCTACCCCCAACTCAGCTTCTGTAATACACTATTGCTAATGCCCAAGCTTCCATCACTGAAGTTTATTCTTTTGGGTTAAGTGTCCTGCTTTCTTAATGTTTCTTATAAAAGTGTGGATGCCTCTGCAAGATGTCTGTGAACTAACATCTGAGTGTAAGACTTCACCCAGTGTATTAATCTGTTCACACACTGCTAATAAAGACATACCTGAGACTGGGTAATTTATAAAGAAAAAGAGGTTTAAAAGACTCACAGTAACAGCTCCACGTAGCTGAAGAGGCCTCATAATCATGGTGAAAGACAAAAGAAGAGCAAAGGGACGTCTTACATGGCAGCAGACAAGAGAGCTCGTGTGCAGGAAAACTGTCCTTTATAAACCATCAGATCTCGTGAGATTTATTCACTATCATGAGAACAGCACAGGAGAGACTTGCCACCATGATTCAGTTACCTCCTAATGGGTCCCTCCCATGACACATGGGGATTATGGGAGCTACAATTAAAGATGAGATTTGGATGGGGAAATGGCCGAATCACATCACTGAGCTTTCTGGGAAGGAGAGAATGTGAGCATGGAGGACTCAGGAGGGCAGAAGATACCCAACTTGGTGGCAGGCCTGAAGGCCAATTTCACTGACTTTGCTGTTCCGTCAGTCACTTGCTGGCTAAGGCATATTTCTGCATCCATCCATTCATTGAATCCTTGAAAGATGCAACACCTTGTTGCAGGTGTCTTGGGATATAATGGATTTTAATCTTCAATAGCCCTTACATATTGTTCATTTTAATTCATAAAACCTTTCCCATCATCCAGAGTTGCTATTATTATTCCCAATTATCATGAAGAAGGTTACATGCAGAAGGCTTTCGTGAAAGCCCAGGGTCATGCAATTTGTGAGTGACAGTCCTGAGATGAGGACCCATGTCTTCAATGAATCTCAGTGGAATAGCAGGAGAAACAAAGGGGAATCATTAATCAGGTGCTTGTTTTGTTTTCGATATCATGGTAAAATATACAAAACATACAATTTACCATCTTAACCATTTTTTAACCAATTTAGGGACCTCGTCAATTCGCATTTACTAGTGTTGAGTACATTTACACTGGTGTACAACCAACCTCCAGAATTCTTTTTATCTTGCCGAATTGAAACTATATACATTAAACAAGAACTCCCCCATTCTCCCCTTCCCTAAGTCTCTGGCAATCATCCTTCTACTTTCTGTCTTTATGATTTTGACTATTCTCGATACCTCACAGAAGTGGAATTATAAAATACAGTATTTGTCTTTTTGTGACTGGTTTATTTCACTTAGCATAGTAGGTTCATCCATATTGTAGTCTGCACCAGAATTTTCTTTATTTTTAAGGCTGAATAATATTTCACTGTATGTATGTTTTATACATTTTGTTTATTCATTCATCTGTCAATGGTCACGTGGGTTTCTTTACCTTTTGGCTACTGTGAATAAGGGTATTGGCTACTGTGAATAAGGTTTACTGCTATAAACATGGGTGTGCAAATATATCTTTAGGACTCTGCTTTCTATTCTTTTGGTCAACAAATGCTTTTAAGATTAGGGAATAATGTGGAAATTACTAAGCCTATGATGAAAAAAACCTTAAAGAAAGTGTGGCGAAGGTTAAGACCAGTCTGATCCGTATGTGATTGATTGAGCCTTTAGGGATCAGACCATGGGCCCACAGGGAAATGGTCAGAGCAGGAGCCTTCCTTCTTTGCTGGTTCCTCATCCTCCGGCAGCACGATCTCATTCGTGGACCTTCTCCTCCTTGCGGCAGAAATGGGCAAAGCTTCAACCCCCCAGCTCACCCTTTTCTGTGAGCAACCTGTCCATCTGAAGATGTGGCTCTGGACTCCAAGTGCTGTCCTGGCCTTCTTGGCTGCAGCCTAGCCCCAGGGACTAATTTTTAATTATCTGTTTTCAGTTCCAACTGGCTGACCCATCAAGTCCAGCCTGACCCTCAGCCACAGCACACAGTTGAGGTCACAGCAAATGACATTCCTTCCATAAAACACCACAGAGCTTGGGCTCCAGATTAGTTGTGCCAAAGGGCCACCATCCAAGTGAACAACATTAAAGTAGGAAAGAATTGTGGACAGGACTTGAAATTGCAAGAGGGAGAGAAAGAAAGTAATGACTTCACCTAGCCCCATAGTATGTGTAATGGGCAAACTTTAAGATTCCCTTTAGACACACTGTACTCGAAACACAAGCCAGTATGAGCCAAAGTCATGCTTCCCACTCCTGCCTTGGCCACTTAACATGGCAGGGAAGAGCATTCTTGTTCATGATCACAGATGTAATGGAGAAGCTTAGATTGCCAAGGAGCAGGCTGGCCACAGTAAGGATGGAGAGGGAGGAGTATGGATGGCTCAGGCAAATCCAGAGAGAACTCCAAGCACACACTGTGCTGAGAACCAGGCAGGTCTTTGTGACTCTATGAATGTCTTCTGCTCATCTGTGTGGGATGCTTGAGGGCAGCCTAGTTTGGACATAGACTCAGAGGGCTGGGATCATACTGATTTGCCTAAATTAATCTTGCACAGATTGATTTTCTTATTTTATTTTATTTTTTTTTTGAGACGAAGTTTCGCTCGTTACCCAGGCTGGAGTGCAATGGCGCGATCTCGGCTCACCGCAACCTCCACCTCCTGGGTTCAGGCAATTCTCCTGCCTCAGCCTCCTGAGTAGCTGGGATTACAGGCACGTGCCACCATGCCCAGCTAATTTTTTGTATTTTTAGTAGAGACGGGGTTTCACCATGTTGACCAGGATGGTCTCGATCTCTCGACCTCGCGATCCACCCACCTCGGCCTCCCAAAGTGCTGGGATTACAGGCTTGAGCCACCGCGCCCGGCCTTGATTTTCTTATCTTATGACAAGATCCATCTTTGTAGGATCTCAGCATGGCAAACGGTCTCCAAAAGGATATGGTCTGTAGAGAATGTTCCTTTTGGTTCAGAAGTCCCAAGCAATCACTTTTAGTGAATGTATTGATCAAGGCCTGGTCTTTGATGTTCAAAGGCTGCAGAATTTAGGCCAACGCTCAACATTTCCTTTCCCTCTAGCCTTTTTTAATGCCTCACAAGTGGACCATCAAGACTCCTCTACAGGCAAAGGAAAGTTTCCAACAATGCCAAGGAACCAGAGAAGGGGCATTGTCTAGTTATGGATCAAAGGAGTGGGGAAGTCTAAAGCTTCATCCCTCATCAGAGCAGCTGGGCATTGGGCCCTCTGCCCATCTCTTCATCTCTTGAAATGGCCATTTCTTCCATGGAAATACAGTTCTTTGGAAATAGCCGATGAAATAATGAGCTGGGGAAACATTGTTCCACGTTGCAACTGTGCCGTAGGAATGGGGCATGACCCCCTTCTATGAAATCACTGGGGTTGTTTCCTAGCCCCCCGTGTCTGTGGCTCTCATTAGTTTTCTAATGGAACACTCAGAGATGGCTGGCAGTCAGGTCCAGAATGTGTGTTATCGACATCTCTTCTCAAGCCAAACCAAAGTCACATGCAGGTCAAAGGGAGACGGGGCTGCTGCAGAAAGAGAGATTTAAATAAAAAGCCAAAATAGATACTTTGAGAAAGGGCACTTTATTTTTAGGAAAAAAAAAAGGAATTAGGAGAAGATAATGGTTGCCCTGGCAACAGCAGAGCCCTTCATATATTCTATAGGCCCAGCTTTAAATGTGATGAGGGGAACAAAACGGATTCCCTAGTGACTTTCTGAGAAAATACAGATGGAAATAAAAAGGCTGCTCAGAAACAATATCTCACATTAAGTTCAACTTCATTTCATTGCTATTTTATTGGCTTCCCACTCCACAGCCCTGTATTAACTTAAAAACCCATTTTAATGTCTGGCACAAAATCCATGTTAAATGAGAGCCTCCATTTCATTTTTCTCCACCATTCCTAACTGTGCTTTAAAAATTGAACCGGGAAACCGGATGTGGTGGCTCACGCTTGTAATCCCAGCACTTTGGGAGGCCAAGGCAGGCAGATCATGAGGTCAGGAGATCTAGACCATCCTAGCTAATATGGTGAAACCCCCATCTCTACTAAAAATACAAAAAAAAAAAAAAAAATTAGCCATGGTGGTGGCATATGCCTGTAATCCCAGCTACTCAGGAAGCTGAGGCAGGAGAATCCCTTGAACCCAGGAGGCGGTGGTTGCAGTGAGCTGAGATTGTGCCATTGCTCTTCAGCCTGGGTGACAGAGACTCCATCTCAAAAAAAAAAAAAAAAAAAAAAAAAAGTGAACCGGGAGCAGCAGACCTACGCACTTCTCAACTGAAAGAGGGAGATGGCATTGATAGCTTCTCCGAGCCCTTGAATTAGCCCAGAAGGACCAGACAAATTGGTGGCTGACATTTAAACATCTGTAGAGTGCACGCTAAAATTCACATTTCTGGTTTCTTTTGAAAATGTAGAAAACCTGACCATCCTGGACCTTCCTTTCCATGTGGCAAAAATCAGCCACAATGCCCTCAAGTCCTCATCACATTCTCTTCTGCCCAATGCCCATTACATTATGGCCTGGTCTCTATGGGCATTTGGGTTTGACAGGCTCATCTAGTTCTAGCTGAAGTCCTTCTTCTTGGTCAGCGCTTCTCAAACTTTACTCCACCTCAGAGTTACCTGGAAGGCTTCTTAACACATAGATTGCTGGATCCCACCCTCAGAGTTTCTGCTTCTGTAAGTTGTTGGCGGGGACAGAAAGAAAGAAACTAAGAGAGAGGCATTTAAACTGGAATATTTCTTTTCTCTCTCTCTCTCTCTCTCTTTTTTGAGACAAAGTCTTGCTCTGTCACCCAGGTTGGAGTGCAGTGGCGTAATCTTGGCTCACGGCAACTTCCGTCTCCCAGGTTCAAGCAATTCTCCTGCTTCAGCCTCCCGAGTAGCTGAGATTACAGGCACCCGCCACCATGCCCAGCTAACTTTTGTATTTTTAGTAGGGTTTCGCATACTGGCCAGGCTGGTCTTGAACTTCTGACCTCAGGTGATCTGCCCTCCACGGTGCCCCAAAGTGCTGAGATTACAGGTGTGAGCCACTGCTGTCCTGCCCTATACCCAGAATATTTCTAAGGCATTAAATAGGGAGAATCTCCCTAGTAATAAATGCTTTAATGTCTTAAATTCCTTCTATCAGAGTGACAATTTCTAGGGAGACATTTGTATAGTGTGTCTGCTAAAAGGATAAAATTTGGAATTCAGATGTGAATTCAAATTCCCTATATGCCAATTATTTGAGAATCTACCCAGTAATGTATACATTAATGTCTTAAATTCCTTATATTGGAGTCACAATTTCTAGGGAGACATTCATGTAGTGTGCCTGCTAAAAAGATGGAATTTAGAATTCAAATCTGTTTCCAAATTCCCTATATACCAATTATGTGACCTAATGTAATCTTAATTTGCCTCTGCCTCAGTTCCATCATCTGTAAAGTGGATTGTTGTTAAGGTTTAAAGAAAATAATGTATATAAAACACCCATAATACAGTGCTTGACGTAGTAAGCACTCCATAGGTGGTACGATTTTGGAGGAGCTCCTTCCCCAGTGTTCCATTCATGCTCTGCAAACAAGTTGCACCAAGAATGCTTCTAGGAAACTTAAAAATTATTAATTGGTCTTATGTTGCAGTCATTTCAACTGAATCAAGGCAAGAGGAATATTTATTCTTTTTGTTAGTTCAATCACAATGTAATTATGTGCCAAGAACCTTTTTGCTTTGGGACAGAGATTGTTGTAGCCTAATGCTCATTCTCTTTTTTTTTTTTTTTTTTTGAGTTGGAGTGTCACTCTTGTCTCCCAGGCTGGAGTGCAGTGGCATGATCTTTGCTCACTGCAACCTCCACCTCCTGGGTTCAAGGGATTCTCCTGCCTCAGCCCCCGACGTAGCTGGGATTACAGGCATGTGCCACCATGTCCAGCTAATTTTTAAATTTTTAGTAGAGATAGGGTTTTACCATGTTGGCCAGGCTGGCCTCAAACTCTTGACCTCAGGTGATCCGCCTGCCTTGGCCTTCCAAAGTGCTGGGATTACAGGCATGAGCCACCATGCCCATCCCTAATTCTCATTCTTTCCATCTTCCTTTTAGTTTACAACTTGTTCCCACATCCAAATAAGATTTGGCAGAGCACATGGCCATCCAGCTGGAGACCACATTTCCCAGCCTCTCTTGCAACTGGATCAGGTTCTGTAATTATGTTTTTTCCAATGGAGCTTGCTGATCACTTCATTTTTACCCCTTTCCTTGGCTGAAATGCTGATGCAATTTTGGTGGTGAACCAGCTTTGACTGTGTGGAAAAGGAAAACACTCTGGGATTCTAGGGAGATGGCCAAGCAACAAGATGGAAGGAACCTGGGTCTCTGAATGAACTAATGGAGCAGGGCTCCCTATTAATCCTAGATGGTGATTACAGAGGGAAATAAGTTGCTATCAGTTGAGTCAATGTGTTTTGAGGGTCTTTGTTCATAGCAACTTAGCATCCACCTTTGCTACTGCAATCACCATATATCCTTTTGGCCTTCATGTCTGCTGTCCTCCTCCACCCCTGACAGAATATTTTCCCTTTACCCTCTGCCTAATAAATGTTTTCTCTTCCTTTAGGTCTCAGACTAATATCTCTTCCTTGGGGAAGCCTACCCTCACTTCCCAATGTGAGTTAATTCTCTTACTTTTTGCTTACCTAGCACCATTTTCTGCTTCCAAAGGAGTGGCCTATTGCAGTTGGAATTTTACATGTAATTGAGTTTCTTTGATAAATGCTTGTATCCTTCACTATATCATAAGTCCCATGAGAAGAGGAACCATGCATTCCTTTTTTTACTAAAACATCCAGAAAAGCTAGCACAGTAAATAGCACACAATAGGTACTGACTAAATATCATCATTAAAAAAAATCATCAATGCACCCCCCGCCCCATGGTAATAAGTAATTCTTCTTTTCACTGTTTCTCATTACTCTCTAGAATGGGCCAAGTGATCAAGAATCAAAGGGCAAGGAAGGCCCTTGGCTTGTCATGCTGTGGGAGGAGATTCTCTTTTGTCCCCTGACTAATTCTTAATTCTAAATGTCATCTCATCAGTGTAAAGCCAGGACTGGGGCTGCCAATTATGTCTATTAGCATGTGAGGTGGCTGATAAAAGTCAGAGGATGAAATTGAGATTGACTCTGCCCCCGCCCCCCGTAGGAGCTCTGAATCACTGGATAGAATTTGGTAATTTACCCCTGTGGTGTGATTCTACATTCAAGTCAACCATTTGCTAAATATCTGGCCATTGCAGCCTTGAATCACATTTACTTTCTGGGTTTCATGTCATTGAAACAAACCTCTATGGGTTTGAACTAAATTATATGACTGCCAATCTCTAAATAAAAATATTTTCCTAGAGGTAAATATTGGCAATTGTTTCTGCTAAAGCAGATGGTGCGTTATCCCAGAAGAAAACTGTTTCTTTTCAAGTCAAGGCCAACAAGGGAGTGGCAGTGACTGCTGCAGAAAGTTGCATCTTCCTCCTGGGGCAATCTGAAAGAAGAAGCTGCGAAAACATAATTTTGCTCAGCACTTGCCTATACGTATTTTTAGAAGCATGGGGCTTCTATCTTCCCCATCCTATTTTTGAATCACCTCACCACATCTCTGGAGAACATGTATAAACCAATTACCTTCCGAGTGGTCTGCCTCTGCAGAGATGGTTTATATTTATGAAAACAGTTTTCATAGACTAAAAGGCGATCTCTAGTTGTGCCAGAAAATAATGCCACAATATTGCCAGAAGAAGCTTCTAGAAACCAAAAGCATCTGAGCCATGTTAAAAACCTTTGAGGCTAAGAATCAGGTTGGTGCTTGCACCTGGCCCTCACGGGGACTCTTTTTTTATAACCTGAAATTCCTCAATGCTGCCTGCTTCATCATACTTCTCAAATTGCTTTGGAAGTATGTGAAGTTTGGGGAAACCCAAATTTCATTTGCATTTAGACCTTTGCATTGATACCTTTCTCACTGAAATTTCCTAATTCCATGAGAACTATCATTTGTGGGTGACTCAGGGTCAATTCCTTGAAGGCTTTTTATAGAATCAACCCTCCAGAGAAGAACCTCATCAGAGTGGTGACAGACAGAGCTGGTGACAGACAGAGTTGGCTGTTTCCTTCAGTAACTAATGTGTAGGTATTATCTTGGTAACCTCTGTGTTCTTTCAGCCTTCTAATACTTATGTAAACACTTCCCTGTCTTAAACATCCTCTGTTAAAAATATCTGATGAGGTTTCTGACTCACTATATATTGCATTTACCTGTAAAGCCATCTAAAATTCATTTGTAAACAGAAGGCAGGTTAAAACCAAATGAATAAGTAAATAAGAGCAAGTGATAGGACTTTTGGGAGGGTTCAAATCTCCCTTTACACTATGTAGAACCAGAAAGAACTAAAACTATGGCAACTACATTTTCTTTTCTTTTCCTTTTTCTTCTTCTTTTTTTTGAGTCAGAGTCTCACTCTGTTGCACAGCTGGAGTGCAGTGGCATGATCTTGGCTTGCTACAACCTCTGCCTTCTGGGTTCAAGCAATTCTCCTGCCTCAGCCTCCCAAGTAGCTCTGGTTACAGGCACATGCCACCATGCCCAGCTGACTTTTGTAATTTTAGTACAGATGGGGTTTTACCATGTTGGGGTGCATATATTTTCTAATTAAACAAGCTGGAACGTGGGGTCTGGCAATCTGACAGTGGAGAAAATATCTGAAATTGAAATTATTCTGGGAAATCTAGGGCATACATAATTGTTATCACTAGATGAGGCACTAGAAAATGTAGTAGTCCTATGTGGTGAGTGCTAAGAATACTGTAGAGGGTAAGATTAAATGGTCAAAAGCAGCCCAATCCTGACATGAAGGAAAAAGTGTATAAACCAAGGCAGCAAATGGAAATTTGTATCAAAATACTACTATTAATGATGATAATGGTATTGAGTACTTTCAATAAGAAAAACTGTGTTCACTAACTCATAAAACATGGCTGAACTCTATGATACCTTCAGAAAGAATGGCTCTCCCAGCAGGCAAGTTCCAAGAGGACCAAACAAAACCAAAGAGATGATATGGTTGTCATAAAGAGGTATAAGTGACACATGAGCCAGTATCCCTTAGAGGAGGAGCTGGAGGTCAAATCTCAACTGACTTTGTAGAGTTGACCTACATGTCATTATTCTATCTATCTCTCTCTATATCTATCTATCTATCCTTCCTTCCTTCCTTCCTTCCTTCCTGCCTTCCTTCCTTCCTTCCTTCCTTCCTTCCTTCCTTCCTGCCTTCCTTCCTTCCTTCCTTCCTTCCTTCCTTCCTATTGGACTCTTAGCTTAAGGGCCAGAAATACACCTTTCTTATCTTTATATCCTGAGGAAGTATCACAATACCTGGCACAGATAAGAGCTCAAAGGAAGCCTTCTGAATGAACAGATCCCTTATTAGTTGTACATGTTAAATTTAAATGTTTTGCTCATGAAGTGAATATCCACCATGTGCAAGACATTCTTACTCTTGTTCTTATGAAGCCATTTATGAAGTCATTCTAAAATAATCCACCCCTAGCATTTCTTCTCTTCTCCCTCTTTCTTTTCACCTTAGCACTTATCCCTACTTAACACACATATTTTTTTTTTTTTTTTTTACTGATTAGTAGTTATGACCTTGTCACTAGAATGTGATATCTAGAAAAGCATTGTCTGTTTTGTTTGTGACTTGTGGCAGCCGTGACAATGTATCTCTCAAATCTCTGACTGTGAGGTTGTGGAATTGACCAAAGCCTCAACTGTGGTGCTCTGAAATCCCTCACTGCATTTGTACCAAGGCTATGATTCCTGGGGTTGCTCTTAGCCAATGACTGAGTATGGCATGCATGCTAAGGCAGGCAGTTCCTAGGAGAGGCAGGACTTCTCCGATAGGTGACTTTGGCTCGAGGACTCCCTAGTGACCTTGCCAGACTCTCTTAGAACTGCATTCTGGTCTAAGATACTCCCATCCAAACTTTCTTCCTGTATTAGGGTTCTCTGCAAAAACAGAACCAACTGGATGTATATATACATATATACAGGAGATCTCTCTCTCTCTCTCTCTCCCCTATATATATGTATATATACATCTCACTCTCTTTATTCCTCTCAGTCTGAGTCCAAAGGCCATCTGTTGGCAGAATTCCTTCTTGCTTGGAGACGTCAGTCTTTGTTCTATTAAGTCCTTCCACTGATTAGATGAGGCTCACCTACATTTTGGAGAGTAATCTGCTTTACCCCATCTACTGATTTAAATGTTAACCTCATCTGAGAAAATTCCTTCATAGACGCACTTAAAATAATGTTTGATCAAATATGTGTACCTTGTGGTCCAACCAACTTGACACATGAAATTAACAGTCACGCTTTCCTCTGTCCTTCACCGAGGATCAGACCAGCATTGCAGGCTGATGGCCCTCCCAGCCTCTCTCTCTAGATCCCTACCCATTTCCCTCACTGGTGTCCTTCTAATATATCTCTTGCTGAGCTAATTCTGATTTGGTGCCTGCTTCTCAAAAGACTCAGACCAACACATGACTGTATTTTCAGTGCCTAGTATATAGCATATTCTCAATAAATGTTTACTAAATGAATTAATGCATATAGAGTTTACAGTACTCCCTGAGCACAGAATTCTGGTGAACCGCAGTGTGTGGGAGTTCCCCTGAAGTGAGTAGAAGGAAGCATGTTATGTCTAGGACTGAGTGGGTAGGTGTATATACAACCCCGAGACACCACACTTTCCAATCAAACAAGAACTTGCTTTGAACACAGAAAGAAGGCAATAGTATTCTAAGAAACACTGATGACCTGGGGACCCCATCCTGTCCTGGTAGGCAGAATAATGGCTCCCAAGGATGACCACATCCTAATCCCTGGATCCTGTGAATATTATCTTATATTGGCAAAAAAAAGCTTTGCAAATGTAATGAAGGCAAAGGCCTTAGGATGGGGAGATTACTCTGGGCCATCTCGGTGGGCCCAGTTTAATCACATGAACTCTTTAAAGCGAGAAATTTCTCCAGCTGAAGTCAGAGAGGTGCTGCAGAAGTAGTCATGGGGGGGCGGTCAGGGTTGGGGAGTGGGGAAGATTCAAATTGAAAAGGATGTGACCTGCCATTTCTGGCTTGAATATGAAGGAAGGGAGCCCTGTGCCAAGGAATGTGGGTGATCTCTAGTTGCTGAGAATGACCTGTGGCTGACAGCAAGCAAATAATTAGCAATCTCAGTCCTATAACCACACACAACCGAATTCTTCCAACTACTGAGTGATCTTGGCAGTGGCACACCCCCAGAGCACAGCCTTGCTGACACTCTAATGTCAGCCTTGTGAGGCTCTAAGCAGAGGACTCAGGCAAGTCACACTGTATCTGGACTTCTGACATGAAGAAACATGATGTAATAAATGAGTGTTGTTTTAAACCACGGTGTGGCAATTTGTAACAGCAGCCATGAAAAATCACCAATCACTTACATTAAAACGACAATGTTGGGGCTCAGTAAACAGTGCCTCAAAGTATGGCATTTTGACATATTGAACTAAAGAGGCAGCCCCAAGTTCTCTTTGACCTCTTCCCACACTCCCACCCTGTCTCTCAGTCGTCTGTCTTTCCCAAAGCGCAGGATGAGGCTGTTCTCTGAAGTTTCATTATCTACCTGGAAACCAGACCTGCTGAAGAGGAATACAGTTGCCTTTGATCAACTCCCTGAAATTTCATTAACCAAAGAAGATGAAAACTCACATCACAGAGGAAGATACTGAAAATTAAACAACACACATGGAACCCAGACAAAGTGTTCCACAGGCGCATTTGATTCCCAAAGAGAATGTTTTACTAACAGTTGTCTGAGTATTAGACCCATTCAGTCTCTCTGAAAATAATTTACCACTCAAAAATTGTTATATTTCTCCCATCATCCCTTCCCCTTTGAAGGTTATAGAAGCACCTGGACCTCATTGGGTTATTGGGCAATCATTCTCCTGTGATTTCTCACCCATATGCTCATTAATAAATTATGAGCCTTTTTTTCCTGTTAATCTGTATATTGTCAATTCGTTTCAACAGATTTAGACTTGAGCTTTCACATGGAGAGTATGAACTTCCCTGTAGTGACATAGAGGGAAAGGGAAAGAGAGAGAAACCAGTTTTTCTTCTTAGCCTTCCCTTACTATCAGTAAGCTGAAGGTGGAGAGTGGTGATGGAATGTGCATGTAACCGGGAGTGCAATAAAACAGTTGAGCTAGTTTTCTGCATTGTTTCCACTGTTTGGTAAAAAGAAAATACATATGTATGTATGAGCAACAAAATATGAGTTGTGTAACTTTGGCAATTTCACGTAAAAATTAAATGCTCTTACATTTGCATTTATTAGCTTTTATTGCACAGCATAAAGGTGAATAGCAAAATTTATGCTAATATTCTCCAGTTTTAATTTGTATTTACTTACAAGAACATGAAATAGCAAATAAAAGACACCATGACAATTTGAGAGAGAAAACCATGGAATAAAGAAGCTTTATATTTAGCACTTTTTTTTTTTGAGATGGAGTTTTGCTCTGTCACCCAAGTTGGAGTGCAGTGGTGCAATCTTGGCTCACTGCAACCTCCACCTCCCAGGCTCAAGCGATCTTCCTGCCTCAGCCTCCTGAGTAGCTGGGACCACAGGTGCACGCCACCATGCCCAGCTGATTTTTGTATTTTTGATAGAGATGGGGTTTCACCATGTTGGCCAGGCTGGTCTCAAACTCCTGAGCTCAAACATATGCCCACCTCAGCTTTCCAAAGTGCTGGGATTACAGGTATGAGCCACCATGCCTGGTCTATTTAGTACTTTTAATGAAATTTTCCTTTTGCTTGGGGAAATGGAACTCCATATTTTTACCCTCACACATCATGTAGCCGGCTCCACCTGGAGGGAGTGGCTGAGTGTGACCCAAAAGCTCTTACAGAAAGCAAATTTATTTGAGCTAGCAACACTCCCAATCCACTTTCTCAGCCCAACAACAATAGCAACACACACGCACACCTAGAATCAAAGTAGTCTTCTGATTTGGGGGTAGGGTCTGGAAAAGTCTCTGGCGTCCCCAGTGTCTGACATTTCATGCAGGTTCTTGGTGCTACTGGGGTGATTTCTGTAGCACACATTGACTGAGCTTCAGAGGCTAACCCAGGAGGCATCAGGGGTGGGTCCCCTAATTTATCATGTAAGTTAATTTAATGAGAAATCCTTTACCAAAAAGAAAAACCACTATTGTTCCCCTCATAATATGCATGTATTGAGTGAGCATTCACTAGATGCAAAGCTCTACACTTTTACAAATCTGATTTGCTGTAAAACTCACAACAATCCCGAGAAGCAGCTTTTGTAACTACAGATGAGGAAACTAAGGCTCAGTGGATATATGTGACTTTCCCAGGGTCAAACCGCTCTTTATTTGAGAGACATATTCTTGATTTCCCAGGTGTTTGCTCAGAGCTCCCGTTCTCCACGAGTCCATACCCATCACTCTATTCAATATTGCGAACTGCTCCGGCGGTGGCACTCCCAAGCACCTATGCCCTGCCCTACTTTTTCCCTTTTTTTCATAACATTTATCACCTGCTAACACACTTTATAAATATTTACATCATATGTCTGTTGTTTATTTTCTGTCTCTACTGCCAAAATAGAAGCCCCTTGAGAGGAGATGCTTTTTGTTTTGTTCACTGATTGTCTTAGTCTATTCAGGCTGCTATACCAGAATACCATAGGCTGGGTTGCTTAAGCTGCAGACATTTATGGCTTATGGTTCTGGAGGCTGGGAAGTCCAGGATGAAGGCACTGGCAAGATTTGATGTCTGGTGAGGGCCTGTTTCCTGGTCCATAGATAGCCATGTTTTCGTGTGTCTTCATGTGGTGGAAAGAGTGAGGGTCTCTTGGGAGCTTCTTTTATAAGGGCAATAATCACATTCATGAGGGTTCCACCTTCATGACTTGTCACCTCCCCAAAGCCTCATCTCCAAATACTATCATGCGGGGATTAGGTTTCAACAGATGAATCTTGGGGGCACACAGACATTCCATCTATAGCACTCATATGTCCCACAAGCCAGAAATAGTGCCTGGTGCATATTTATTGAATGGCTGAGTATTGATTCCAATTCTTGAGATATGGAAAGATGTCTCAACATCCTTTTATACATCCATCATCTTTTTGAGATCCTAGGACAGTTGTTACTGTTCCCAGTTTATAGATGAGAAAAAGAAGACGTAGCAGCTTGTGTTAAAGTCACAGAGTCAGAAAGAAAGATGATATTTAAATCCAGACCTGTCAGTACCTGAGGTCTGTACTTCTCCTTTGTGCTCTAAGTTTGCTTTTCACTTGAAAGTCAAATACTTTGTCCAAGCGGACCTGGCAGTGCTCTCCACGTGCTTCTAGCAGGTCTGTGGGGCTCACATCTACTCTCACAGCACATTCAGGGATGGCCTCCCAGCTAGCGAATGCACCGCAGCAACCACAGCCTGACCTCCAGGCTGAGGGCAAAGGACTCCACTTTTGCAAAGAAGGAGCACCCTCATCTCCAAGCCCTTCCAGTGCATCGCTGCTTCCTGGTGTTCAAGGCGGCAAATCAACACCAGCATTTTCCAAGACCTTCTGACCCCATGGTGGAGCCAAAAAAAAAAAAAAAAAAAAAAAGAGAAGACACAATCTCTGCCTTCAGGATCTCACATATAAAATAGCAAATAGAACAAGATGATTCGAGCTGCATGGGCTCTGGGGACCATGTATCCAATCATTTCATCATCAGTCAACATCCATCTCCCCACTGTCTAGTAGAGAGGTTGGCACATGCGTTTTCTATAAATAAACAGGTTATAGATATTTTCTGCTTTATGAGGCAGATGGCCCCTGTTGCACCTACCCAACTCTGCTATTGTGGGGCTAAAGAAGCCATCGGCAATATAGAAATGGATGAGCATTGCTGTTTTCCAGTAAATATTTATGGACACTGAACTTTGAATTTCATATCGCTTTCATATGTCACAAAATATCCTTTCTGAGGATTTTCCTCCCAACCATTAAAAAATGTAAAAACCATTCTTAGCTTACAGGTTAGACAAAATCAGGTGGTTAGGGGATGAAATTTGGCCCAAGGGCTGTAGTTTGTGGACTTCTGTCCCAGTTGAGGGTCAGGCTCTGAGCTGGGGACAGGAGACACAGCAGTGACTGAGACCCGGTCCCTGTCACCAAGAGCCTATAGTCCAGTGGGGAGAAGACAAGCAAACAGGCCATGACCAATCCAAGTGATGAGAAGGAATGGGAGGAAACTCAAGCAGACCATCCGCGGAGGGGCCCCGGAGATCGGAGGATGCTGGAGAGGGCTTCTCAGAGGGAGGGAGAACTCAAACCAGCAGAGTCAGACAGACCCCACAAGTGGCCTTCCTGAATGGGGGCTTGAAGGTGAGCTTGCCCTGCAGCATGGCAAGTTTCAGCCTGAAAACTCTGAGCTTTGGAAAAAGTTCACCTCCCTCAGATGTCTGCTAGACCAAGTCTTGTGATGAAAAGGAACGTGGCACTCATGAGAACGGCTTTGGGGAAGCCTCCTGCGCTGTCCTGCTCCATGTTCTCCCCATGCATGGGAGGCATTGCAGAAACCCTTCTGAATATAATCAGATATGCAGACTGGCCCTCTAGACAGACACAGAGGCACCCGTGTCACAGGCAAAGTGGGTGGTATCCAGTAGGTCCTTATGATGTGCTCGGCAGGAGAGGAGTCCCTGGCCGTTATGGGCTCCATCAGGTTCATAGGTGAAGGCAAAAGTTCATAGGTGAAGTCTTAACCCCCAGTGCCTCAGAATGTGAGCTTATTTGGAAATAGATTATTATAGATGTAATTAGTTAAGATGAGGCCAGACTGGAGTAGGGTGGGCCCTTAATCCAGTATGACAGGTGCCCTGAGAAAAAGAGGAAATTTGGACACAGACACAGAGACATAGGGAGGACACAGTGTCAAGACTGGAGTTCTGCTGCCACAGCTTGGGAACAGCAGAGATTTCCAGCCAATGACCAGAGGGTGGAGGAGAGGCCTGGAACAGTCTCCCTCAGAGCCTGAGGAGGAACCAACCCTGTTGACACCTTGATCTAGCTTCCAGAACTGATTGTTTACACACCACCCAGTCGGTGGTACTTTCCCAGTGGAATTGCGCATTTAGAGAAGGTACCTTAGATGGGCGCTGGACTGGTCTAAGCTTAAATAAAAATGCAGGGTTTTAAATACATAGAAATACATATATATACACACTATATAATATATACACACACACACACAAGTCTAGCTGCTCTATATAGAGGGAGTGAGGGAAGGAGGGAAGAAGAAGAAAGAGGATGTTGAGGAGAGAGAAGAAGAGAGAGGAGGAAGAGGAGAAGCGGGAAGAGGAGAAGGGGGAAGAGGAGGAGAGAAAGAGAAGAGGAGGAGAATAAGGAAGTAAGGAGGAGAAGGATAGGGAGGAGGAAGAGAAAGAGAAGGAGGAGAAGAAGGGGAGGAGGAAAGAGAGAGGGAAAGGAGGAGGAGATGCCCAAGGGAGCTCAGCTGTTCCAGGCTCCAGCCCAGGTGCCAGAGAACCAGTGAAGAAGCCCTTGAATGACTTCGCTCCGTCACCACCTGACTGTGACTGTATGAGACACCATGAGTGATCACTGCCAGTTGGGCACAGTCAGCCCTAGATCTGCGAGCAAATGTGGTGGAAAACAAGCCCATCGGCTCCCGCTTACTGAACACCTTGCAAGCGCACGGGGGTGGGGAGCGGGCCCCTGGGCGAGGGCTTGGTCTTCCCAGGCTCCTTTTGGGAAATCCTAGCCTCAACCAGCAGCCTTCTGTCCAGCTCCTCTCTGGGCTCCCTGGGTACAAATGTGTCTATTTTTTCTAACCAAAAATCTACTTACTTTCTTGTAATTTAATTTTTCTACAAAGTATTTATTGTAGACGTATAAGAAAATATCGAAAGCATGAAAAAGTAAACAAAAGTCACTCATATTCCTACCACTTAGACATTTTAAAAAGCATATTTATTTTTGGCCAGACACAGTGGCTTACGCCTGTAATCCCAGCACTCTGGGAGGCCGAGGCGGGTGGATCATTTGAGGTCAGGAGTTCCAGACCAGCCTGGTCAACATGGTGAGACCTTGTCTCTACTAAAAATACAAAAATTAGCCAGGCATGGTCGGGGGCACCTGTAATCCCTGCTACTTGGGAGACTGAGGCAGGAGAATTGCTTAAACCCAGGAGGTGGAGGTTATAGCAAACTGAGATAGTGCCACTGTACTCCAGCCTGGGCAACAGAATGAGACTCCATCTCAAAAATAATAAATAAATAAACATGTGTTTATTTTTGACACACAGTTTTTACATGAATGAGATTCCACTATGCCTATTTTTAACTGATTTTTTTCATTTGAGGATATATTGTGAAGGTCTGTCCAAATATACTCTTCTAACTTCATTTTGAGTGATGAACATTTCTTCCTATGAATATGGAGTAGTCTTCCTCTTATTCAATGCCTCAGTAGCTGCTTAATTAATAGAAAAATCTGGTAAGACTATGGAATCCTGGGCAATTTCACGTAAGTACCTTATGCATTTTAGTCCCAATGAAAACATAAAAATGCATATTCACTCACCAGTCTTTTGCTCAGCGCACAGGACTTGCTGGCTGGAGTTCTAGCCCTTTGTCTCACCCAAACCACGCCCATGATGGCACCATCTACATCTCCAGTTTCTGTGTCTTTAATGTGGTGTGAGAACTTAAAGATACAGCCAAGCAATTCTGGTGTAAAATTCTCATAATTTTCGCCACTCATTTATAGTTGTTTCACCCACATCTCGTTCTGTAGCAATTATTTGGCAACCTTCCATTTAGGAAGTCTTTCCTAGGCATTTAACATAGTTTTCATAGAAACACATTTTCTCTCTGCCTGCATACTTCATCAGTTTGCATAATATTTAGTTATATTGTGAGATAAAATGAACGCATACAGTTGCCATGAACTACTTTGGGGGCAAAGCCAATAGACTCTTACGAAATTCACACCTCAGCTGGCGGGAGCTGGAGTATTGAGTAGCCTCATCTGTACGGGCCCATCAGCAGGGCTGTAGCCTCAGTCACCAGGTTTTACAGAGGAAAAGAAGTTTGGTTCAGTTAGGTAGGTTGAGAGGGCTTTCACCTTCCCAGGATTCATTCAGCCCTGTGATTGGAGAGTTTGGTAGTTTCACGTTATAGTTTTCTACTGTGAACAATGCTCCACTGAACGTTCTTGTTACTAAGTCCTTGATTTTGTAATAGGTGATATAAAATTGGTTATTTCTTGGAGTGAATAAATGTGTAGCAGTCGAGGTACATATCCCAGTGGTCTGCATTCTTTTTGTTTTTCTTGAGACAGAGTCTTCAACTGTTGCCCAGGCTAGAGTGTAATCATGCAATCTTGGCTCACTGCAACCTCCGCCTCCCAGGTTCAAGCAATTCTCCTGCCTCAACCTCCTGAGTAGCTGGGATTATAGGCACCCGTCACCACGCCTGGCTAATATTTTGTATTTTTAGTAGAGTTAGGGGTTCACTATGTTGGCCAGGCTGGTCTTGAACTCCTGACCTCGTGATGCTCCACCTTGGCCTCCCAAAGTGCTGGGATTACAGGTGCGAATCACCATGCCTGGCCTGCATACTTTTAAAGCTTGTGGTAAGATTTGCCAAATGGTCCTGCATGCAGTGCCCATCAGCAGTAGGCATGAGTAGTTTCCCATGCCCTATTGAACTCTGGGTAGCAAGGAAGAGTTGCATCATATGTAACTTTAGGAAATTCAACTCTATGTATTCAGCAACTCCTTCACAAAAGTATTGACTTCAACTGCTGATCCAACCTTGTGGGAAAGACAGCCTGCGGAGACTTACTAAGAGGTGCTGCAGTGACAGTCTGTGCAGGCTGTCACTAAGGTGTCCCTGTCCTATCCACAGAGGCCCTTTGGGTCTGGGTGCTCTCCCCATGACTTCAGAGTCACAGCAACATGCCTGCTTAGTTTCACAAGCCAGTCCCCTCCTCTCTGAGGTCTTGTGGAATCTATCAGAAAGCAGATGGCTGGGTGCTCTGTGACAGAACTCCCAGTGTCTATAACCTCGTCACTTCACCTCCATTTTCTCACCCCACAGTCTAGGGAATTCTTGCTTGATCTTTAGGGAAAGCCTCCCTTCTCCCAAAATGTGGTCTCCTATCTAGGGCTTCAGGCTCTTAGGAACCAAAGCCAGGAGGAGGTGCCTGGGGTGTTGTTGTAGCCCTCCTGGGGTAGACTGGCTGCTTGAATGAGAAGACGGGCAATGAAAGAAAATGTCAGGAGAAAAAGTTATGATTAAAACAAACTGGGCAAGGCATGATGGCTCATGCCTGTAATCCCAGCACTTTGTGGGGCCGAGGCGGGTGGGCCACCTGAGGTCAGGAGTTCCAGACCAGCCTGGCCAACATAGTAAAACACTGTCTCTACTAAAATTACAAAAAAAATTAGTTGGGGGTGGTGGTGTGCACCTGTAGTCCCAGCTACTCAGGAGGCTGAGGCAGGATAATCCCTTAAACCTGGAAGGCAGAGGTTGCAGTGAGCCAAGATCATGCTACTGCAATCCAGCCTGCAATAAGTGAGATTCCGTCTCAAATAAATAAATAAATAAATAAAATATATAAATAAAACAAAATTATCGTGGCCCACAACTCTTAGCTCCTACCAAGCTCCAAATGTGGTCCACTCCTGTAAGACATTTAGCCTCTTCATGGAAAGTAGTAATGTTAACTATATTATCACTTGGAACGCATTATTTGCAGTGGCCTAAAATAAATTTAGAATAGTATGTAAAGCAATCTTTCATTCAGACATTAATTATTCTTCAGATTATATTATCCACAAGGATTATATTATCTTTATTGCTTTAAACTTATGATAAAACAAACACGACTTGAATTCTTATGGATTTTCACGTCATGTAAGGATGCTGAACAGAGCTCCACTTAATTCAGTAAAATTCTTGTGACCACCTACTGCATCCAGGAATCTAGGCTAGATCTGGTAGGGGTTACAGAGATGAAAAGAACACTGCCTTTACCCTAAAGAGTATGTGAATGTATCTTACTCATTAGATTAATTAAGAGAAGCCAGTGTAAACTATTAAATGTTAAGAGATTAAATTTTTGGAGAAAATATGTGATTAAAGTACTTTTTAAAGTAAATAAACAGCATATGACCATCTGGTTTTCTGCTTGCCCCAATAACGGAGTCAGCAGGCCAATAAGCTAGGACAACTTCTGAGAGAGAAATCTTGATTATTTTGCTATTGTATATTCCATCTTCAGCAGCCAGATGAGACAGGTGGCATTTCACAAAGGGAGACACAGACAAATATTGCATCTACCCCTCAAGGTATTCTAAGTTCTAACGTGGAGCAGGTCAGACCATCTGGGATGCATAATTCTATGTCATTAGATGTGGGCTTGCATAAATGTCTTCATGGAATGGAAAGAATATTGGGAATGTTTTTGGAGCCAGGCTCCTCATATCAGCTCCTTTGACTACTGGCTGTATAATCTTGGGTAAAAAAAAAACCCCAGTACCTCCTTGTAAAAACATTCCTGAGGCTGGGTGTGCTGGCTAATGCCTGTAATCCCAGCACTTTGGGAGACTGAGGCAGGCAGATGGCTTGAGCCCAGAAGTTTAAGACCAGCCTGGGTAACGTGGCAAAAACCCATCTCTGCAAAAAGCAGAAAAATTAGCCGGGGATGGTGGCATGTGCCTGCAGTCACAGCTACTTGGGAGGCGGAGGCAGGAGGAAGCCGAGGCTGCAGTGAGTTGTGATCGTGCCACCACACTCCCGCCTGGGTGACAAATGAGACCTTGTCTCAAAAAAAAAAAAAAAAAAAAAAAAAAACCAAAAAACAAAAAAAAAAAGCAAAGCAAAGCAAAACAAAGCAAAAAAGCAAAGCAAAGCAAAACAATAACAAAATCATCCCTGAGTTCTGCCTCTGCTGGAAACGAATCATTCCCTCCTCTGTGTTGAAGATTGTGTTACGTGATGCTTATAAGTCTTGCCTTATACATTTATTTGGTCACTGGCCTGTCTTCTCCTCTTAAGCACTTTGGCAGCAGGGAGCATGGCTGAATAGTACGTTATCCCCAGGACATAACCCAGAGCCTGGCATGTGGTGGAAGTATTAGGAGGCACACATACAGCTGATGCCCTGCAGAAGCTGCCACACCTGTTGGGCAAAACTGCCAGTGACCCACTCAACCGTGACACGGACTCTCATAGTACCATCTTTCATTGAAGAAGTCAGAGTAATGGGGAGCCAGTGAAATGGAACCAGATTCTAGCCTCAACCCCAATATTCAGAGAGCTGCTTTGTATTTAACTCACCAGTAATGTGATTCTTTTTGCGTGTGTGGTCTGCTAATTTTCAGCTTATTTTTATACTTTTTAAGTTCTGGGGTACAGGTGCAGAATATGCAGGTCTATTACATAGGTATATATGTGCCATGGTGGTTTGCTGCACCCATCACTCCATCACCTACATAAGATATTTCTCCTAATGCTATCCCTCCCCTATCCTCCTACCCCTTGCTATCCCTCCCCAGCCCCTCACCCTCTAACAAACCCTGGTGTGTGATGGTCCTCTCCCTGTGTCCATGTGTTCTCATTGTTCAACACCCACTTATGAGTGAGAACATACAGTGTTTAGTTTTCTGTTCTTGTGTCAGTTTGCTGAGAATGATGGTTTCCAGCCTCATCCATGTCTCCGCAAAGGCCATGAACTCATTCTTTTTTATGGCTGCATAGTATTCCATGGTGTATATGTGCCACATTTTCTTTATCTAGTCTATCATTGATGTGCATTTGGGTTGGTTGCAAGTCTTTGCTTATTGTTAACAGTGTCACAATAAACATACATGTGCGTGTGTCTTTATAATAGAATGATTTATAATCCTTTGGATATATACCCAATAATGGGATTGCTGGGTCAAATGGGATTTCTATTTCTAGGTCCTTGAAGAATTGCCACACTGTCTTCTACAATGGCTGAACTAATTTACACTCCCACCAACAGAGTAAAAGTGTTCCTATTTCTCCATATTCTCTCCAGCATCTGTTTTCTCCTGATTTTTTAATGATCGCCATTCTAACTGGAATGAGATGGTATTTCAATGTGGTTCTGATCTGCATTTCTCTAATGACCAGTGATGATGAGCTTTTTTTCATATGCTTCTTGGCTGCATAAATGTCTCCTTTTGAGAAGTGTCTGTTCATGTCATTTGCTCTGTTTTTGATGGGGTTGTTTGTTTTTTTCTTGTAAATTTGTTTCAGTTCTTTGTAGATTCTGAATATTAGCCTTTTGTCAAACGAGTAGATTGCAGAATTGTTTCCCATTCTGTTGACTGTCAGTTCACTATAATCATAGTTTCTTTTGTTGTGCAGAAGCTCTTTAGTTTAATTAGGCCCCATTTGTCAATTTTGGCTTTGCCAATGCTTTTGGTGTTTTAGTCATGAAGTCCTTGCCCATGCCTATGTTCTGAGTGGTATAGCCTAAGTCTTCTTCTACGGTTTTTATGGTGTTAGGTTGTATGTTTGAATTGTCATCTGGAGTTAATTTTTGTATAAGGTGTAAGGAAGGGATCCAGTTTCAGCTTTCTGCATATGGCTAGCTAGTTTTCCCAACACCATTTATTAAATAAAGAATCTTTTCCCCATTGCTTGCTTTGTCAGGTTTATCAAAGATCAGATGGTTGTAGATGTGTGGCATTATTTCTGAGGCCTCTGTTCTGTTCCATGGGTCTATTATCTCTGTTTTGGTACCAGTATCATGCTGTTTTGATTTCTGTAGCCTACTATTGACCTTCTTCACAGAATTGGGAAAAATAACCTTAAATTTCATATGGAACTAATAAAAAACCCACATAGCCAAGACAATCCTAAGCAAAAAACAAAACAAAACAAACAAACAAAAAAACAAACCGGTAATGTGATTCTCAATGTTAGTCCTGCCCAGTCTCTCCAAAGAGGAGGCATCCCTGGTAGACAGTCTACCTGGGCACCAGAAGGTTGTGGTTAACAATAACTCAGGGTTTTTTGGTCCTCTCCTGTATCTTGTCAGTGGGAGAATGCTTAAAGTGTATAGGCAGGGAACCTTGGCATTTGGGTTTGTATGAGAGTATGTCCTATTTTAAGGTTCGTGGTCTATAGGCTTATTCTTTTAAAAGTAGGTGCTGCCTCTCATATTCCCATCAAGGTCCATTCTGTGTAGCCAAAAATTACTCTTCAAGTGTCCTGGATCAAGATCTAACCTCCCTGCAGTGGACTGAATGGCCTCCAAAAAGATACGTCCATATCAAATCCCAGAACTTGTGAATGTGATCTTATTTGGTAAATGGTCTTCAAACATGTACTTAAGGATCTTAACATGAGATACTCTTGAATCATCTAGATGAACCCTACCTTCAATTGTTGCCAAACCTGACAGACAGGAAGCCAATCACTGAGACAATAAGTTTTGTCATTGAAGAAAGGCTTTATTGTGGATTATGTCAGCTGGAATATGGGACACAAGTCTCAGATTCATCCTTAAAACTGACTAAAGTTAGGGGGGTTATATAAAATAGGAATTAGAGAGGGGCAAGGAAGATGACTTGATCACAAACAAGAGGTGGTTAAATGAGGGGTTTTCTGGCATTTCAATGTCTAGATGTGGTGATCTAGAAAGGTTCAGTTCCTTGATACTATCTGGGAGGCCTGATGGTCAATTTACTCAGAAGGGAACTCAGATAAGACAAATGTTGTTTCTCAAGCTTTAAGACTAGGAGGGTCAATTTTAATGTTTATTCCAAAGACCAAAACCCCAGTTCTATGGGGAAATTGGGCTGGTTTCACAATGACAAGTGTCCTTATAATAAAAAAGAAAGACAGAAGACACACAGAGGAGAAGGTGACTTGAAGATGGAGG
This sequence comes from Saimiri boliviensis, assembly GCF_048565385.1. Classification (NCBI taxonomy): domain Eukaryota; kingdom Metazoa; phylum Chordata; class Mammalia; order Primates; family Cebidae; genus Saimiri; species Saimiri boliviensis. The sequence goes on along the minus strand of NC_133450.1, from coordinate 15,044,376 downwards.
AGACATTGGAAGGATGTCGTTACACCAGAAGCTGGAGAGGCAAGGAACAGACGGTCTTGTAGAGTCTTTAGAGAAAGTGTGGTCCTGCCAACAACCTGATTTTAGACTTCTGGCCTCAAGAACTGTGAGAGAATGTATTTCCATTGTTTTAATTCACCACATTTGTAGTGATTGGTTATGGCAACCCAGGGAAGCAAATGCACTTTGCAAGTTTCAGTTTTCTTAGCTGTAAGATGGGAATAATAGTATTTTCCACCAGATTTATTGCATAGATTTCATGATAAAGTATACACAAAACTGCCTAGAGCAGTGGCTCTCACAGTAGTCCCTCAGCACATGGCAGCCACTGGACTCTTATGCTGTGTTCTTGGCATTTCTGGAAGGTTGTTTGAAGGCCTGTACTTGGTGACTTCACACGAACCTAGATTGCCCTCTCAGTGTCAACCTGACATGGAAATACTTGATGAAGGAGAGCAAAGAAGTGAAAGATCACATGAAAGAGACAAAACTTTCTCAGGTCAGTAGGGTATGAGCTATCCTGATAACTGTAGTAACATCATTAAAGAGAGCTGCAACCCAAAGGGTTTGGGGCAGCCACAGAGGCCTAGAAAGAGGAGAGCAAAGGGGCAAATGTTGGCCATGCCTGTTCAGACACTGTCTAGGGAAGAGAAATCTCAGCCAAAATATTTCTGTGATTTCCAATCTCTAGGCAAAACTATCACATCTATGTTGTTAATGGGAGTCTCAGCTCAATGCCCTTAATAGTTTATGTATCACTTAACTTTCCTTGTTTTCAAAGCAAACTTCAGATTTGCATGTAGGTCTACCTTTAGAGGAAAATAAACTAATTGTAGGGGTTTTGATGCCCCTGATAGAGATTTCTCATGACAGGTCCTAAGTATGGACCATCAGAAGATTTGGTTTTCCACGTGTCTTCCTCGAGGTAGGGAATGCACAGATGGTACCAGCGAAGGCACCTGTGGTCTTCCTAACAGATATCTTGTTGCTGGTGCTTGTCTCCATCTCTGTGCATTTCCATTAAGCTAAGCCAGCTCAGGACTTAATCATGCCTGGCATCAAAGACTACCTGACCGATAAAACCTTTGTTAGTACCATGGTGGCACCACTATATTTCTAGTTCATCCCTCCTACTGATCTCCATAGAATCACTTTTTACACTCCCTGCAAAGCTCATCAAGAACCTTCAATTATGTCTTTTACTGTTTCCAATACTCATGGTGACCACATTTTCTAAAACAGAAATTGGACATACATGGGTAAGTATTTGTATAGAGAACAATGGGATAGAATATTTAATAGTGAGAGTAATTTTTAACATTCAGCACATGTGGCTATTCTTATATGTGGTTTCAGTGAGAGAAATACTATAGAATTTAATTCTGGGAAAAACATTGCCTCTACTGAGGAATGGATACATTTGCTTCTTTAATAAAAATAATTATTTCCCTTTGTCCTGGCTATCAAGAAGCTCAATGTTAAATCTGTTATTTAATCATAAAGACTGCACAAATTCTTGTACTTTCTTTGCTCCTGATTTTCTACTTCTCCCCTTCTGATTCTACCACAATTTCAGCTCCTCAGGAGGATGGTTGTCTATTCATGGCAGGGGCTGTTGGGTCCACCCCGAATCCATTCTCTTATTTTCCTTTATTAACAAAAGCTCCCTCGGAGCATGGTGTGGCCACATGAATAAGTTTTGGCTGGTGAGCTGTAAGTGTTGGTTTTGTGTGGGATTTCTAGGGAGGTTGCTTAAAGTGTGCTGACCCATTCATTGGAGGAGTACCTTTTTGTCTTTCCTCTTTTTATCCTACCTATTGACTGGGTAGCACACTGGCATACCAGCAATCACCTTGGACTGGGAGGTGTCCCAAAATATGGAAGCCAGCATGAGGATGATGGAGCCAAATAATGCTTCCCCAGGTCCCTAGTGTCTGGAGAGGCACCCTGTTAGTTCTGGCCTGCCTAGCTTGAAGCTTCTCTTAGGTGAGTCAGAAATAAACTTTCACTTTGTTGAAGTCACTATTGTTTTGGGTTTTCTCATAAAATTGCTATACTATCTTTTTGTAGCACTTTCTAGGACTCTTCAAAAGGAATTTTACATTCACCACATATTTTAAGATGGACCATCTGTAATTGCTAGTTCTCACACTGCTACAAAGAAATACCTGAGACTGGGCAATTTATTTTTTAAAAAAAGAAGTTTAATTGTCTCACAGTTCCACAGGCTGTACAGGAAGTATGATACTGGCATCTGCTCGGCTTCTGAGGAGGCCTCAGGAACTTACAATCATGGTGAAAGGCAAAGAGAAACCAGGCACATCTTACATGGCCAAAACAGGGACAAGCTACAGAAGTAGGGGAGTGCTATGCACTTTAATAAACAACCAGATCTCATGAGAGATCACTCACTATCATGAGAACAGCACCAAGGGGGAATCACCCTCATGGTCTAATCACCTCCCACCAAGCCCCACCTCCAACATTGGGTATTACAATTCAACATGAAATTTTGGCAGGGACATGAATCCAAACCATATCACCATCCCCAAAATATCTGCCAAATTTAGTGAAAATCTGTTTCAACATTTCTGTGTGATTTTAATTTTACCTATGTAAATATGCCCCTTTTGGTAGGCTGGCTTAAATCCTTTTTTGTAAGTGTATAAAGTACAAACAAATAAGTAACAGTAAGCAAAGTAGAAAAATATTGTCAAGAGGTAATCTCATCCATTTTCTTTAATGAAAATATTAACCATTTTGAAATTAGCATAGCTCTTGTGCAGAAAAGAAAGTATCTAATGAATATTTATTCTATCAGGTATATAGACTCTTCCCATAAGACCTTATTTGTATCATTCACCTGCAGAGAAAAATCACTTTTCCACAGATTAAAGCAAGATAAAGACCAGACCACTCTCTGTCCAAAGTGTCATAAATTCTGTATTAGTGAGCTAATGAGATTTAATGAAGTCCAAATTAAGTCTTACAGTACTTCGGAAAGAATCTTTCTTTCCTCTCAACTCTAGGTCTTTCCATTCCTCTTCAAAGGGGGCATTAATGAGAAGCAATAAATCCCAGCATGGATCATGATTAAATTTCATGAATTAAACAGAAGTACTTTTGCAAAATGATAAATTCAATCAGTGAAACAGATATTTTTCTTTCTCAGCCGAACTAAAGGCCAAATGTTTCCAGATCTTGGCATAAATGACTACATTTTCATTCTTTCTAGAAGTGTAATGTTTTTAAATACCTTCAAGAGTAAATTGCAAAATGGTAACTTCTGCCTTTAAAAACAAGGCACCATACTGTCTTTCCTTTCCTCCTACCTCCTCCTCTCCTCAACACATACCCATGCAGACTTGGTGGCTATTTGGGCAACACCGAAGGATAATCATGGCTTTGAGTGTACAATAGTAGAATGCAGCTTTCAAAATCTGGATTCTCTGTTTTAAGTGAGAAGCACCGGCTTGGAAATCATTTCTAGTCACCACAGGTTTTCCAGCATCTTGGCAACAAGAAACAGTAGCTTGCTGACAGCATTTTAAATGACCTACATTTATGTGAAAAGCTGCGTGGTTCAGCCCAGCAGGACTTGAGAGGGGAAAGATGGCTTTGGCACTGATTGTTGATCAGGACAACAGACTTCAGATCCTTCCTGCTTGGCTTCTCTATCTTGCCATCTGCATAATTGCTGATTCACTAGGCAGGTGTCTCTCCTGCTGCTGGAAGGGACATTTGTTCCCTATAATTTGCCACTTTTCCAATTGGTTAAGGGAAATTGGACCCAATGCTGCATATCAGAGGCAAGCACGTCTGGGAATGATGTGGAGGAGCTAATGCCAGCCTTTACCCACATAAATGCCATTAATGGAGCCAAAGCTCAAATGGCGAATGGCTTTCCAGCTAACTTGGAGTGGATGCCTACAGGAACAAACAACATCTGTCATGAAATTTTTGGAATAGGCCTGATTTAGATGTGGCATCTTGCTGTCCCCATATTTATCAGATTATGCATTTTGAATTTTGGTTTGAAGAATAGCATTATGTACTCAAGGTTGAACTATATTGCTCAGAGAATGCATCTTCAAAGTATGTCCAAGTCATTATAATTCAGCAGGGAGGAGTCTGCAAGGCACAACGCCCACGTATTTCCAAAGAGAGCTCAGAAACAAGAGTGCCTTACATTTAGCAGGGCCGAAGACACTACGTGTTACTTGTTACACTACTTGTTGCTTTCTCCTCTTCACCTCTAGGTGTTTTCTGTTCTACTTCTGGTGCTGTGCCTCCTCTTGACCACCAGACACAGGGGCAAGACTCCAGATGAACCCATCATAGTACCTCAAACCCCTGGAGGCAGTGACTGGACCTAGAGATGACCAAATTGGGACAGCGCCTTTGCCTGTTGCATGAAGAAGCCATTCATTCATTCATTCCTAAAATATTTACAAGGTCTCCACCTAGACAGAGGTACTTTTGTAGGTGCTGTGGAAGTAGCAATGAACAAGACAGATGCAACTCCCTCTCTCTAGGGAGTTTACATGATGCAGTGGGTGGAAAGTAGGAAAGCAGGCAACAAACAAGTAAATAAACAAGATAATTTGTGAGAGTGTTAAGTGTATTGCAGACATAAGCCCATGAGTGATAGCATACTAGGCTAACACTCAACAAGAACTGGAAACAAGGTGGAGAGGAGACCCTATTCATTCTGGAGAAGGCTCTAGCTGTTCCACAAAGCCAACCTCACCCCTGTTTTTCCTGGGTTTTTTATATTATGAGCCAATGACTCTCCCTTTGGGGCCAAGGCCAGATCAAAGCTTTGGCTTATACATTTCTTATCCATTCTTCAATACTCCCAAGACCCTGGCTTAAGAATGGCCATTCAGTTAGTCAGCAAATCTGTGCTGACTTGGCACAGTGCTAGGTGCTGTGATGGATTCAAGGAGGAACAGGTTATGCTACTTGCTCTCAGGGAACTTTTAAAAGCTACCAGGGGCTGGGGAGTAGAAATGAATGCCATAAACAACCTGTGATTGTTTGGGCCAGATAAGAATGGCTCTTTGGAGAAGGCTCTGGCTTTGAGAAAGCACTTGACTTAATTCTCATTAAATTCTCATTGTTGAATAGGAAAACGCTGAAACACAGAGGAATGCAAGTAAGATCTCCAATTCAAAAACATTCATTAAGAAAATATTCAGTTTATTCATCAATTAATTGGTTGATTAGGGTAATTACAGGGAAGACTGGCAGGGGAAAGAGATTAGGACAAAAATCTAACAGGTCTAGGAAATGGGGATCAAAAGCCCATTCTTGTCTCTCTCTATGCTCTATCCCTCGGTGATTTTATCCAGTCCTAAAGCTTTCATCACATCCATGTTGATGATTCCCAAACTTGGGTCTTCAACCCAGAGCTGGTTCTCTACACTGTAGACTTCTATTGAACCTTCTTGACCTTTCCACCTGAAGCTCAAGCTTCACCTATTCAAAATTGAACTTTTGATTCTATACCCACCCACTAACTACCCCTCCCTAGTAGCCTTCTCTCTTGGCAAATACTTCTGTTATCCACAAGGTTGAAGAGGCCAGAAGCCTGGGAGTCCTTCTCAATTCATCTCTCCCCCTCATCTTCCATTTCCAAATCTCAAAACTATTTTCTTGAATCCATCGTCATAGACATCACCTTGTCCAAGCCATTCTTCCTTTTTTAGATGGAGTCTTGCTCTGTCGCCCATGCTGGAGTGCAATGGCATGATCTTGGCTCACTGCAACCTCCACCTCCCGGGTTCAAACAATTCTCTTGCCTCAGTTTCTCAAATAGCCGGGATTATAGGCGCCTGTCACCATGCCCAGCTAATTTTTGCATTTTTAGTAGAGATGAGGTTTTGACATGATGGCCAGGCTGGTCTCGAACTCCTGACCTCGTGATCCACATGCCTTGGCTTCCCAAAGTGCTGGGATTACAAGCATGAGCCACCACGCCTGACACATAATAATTTTTCACATGGACCATGGCACAAGTTCCTCAATTGATCAGAGGTGGAGTGAGCTTCCTTGGATCCACTTGAATCTCCAAATGGAATTATCACTTGGATTCCCCCTTGCTTTTTGTGATTTGTGATGTGACTATTTCTTATTAGTACACATATGGTTAGAGTAGAGAATACTTCACGAAATGTTAGTATTGGAAAACACTTTGAGGTCACCCAGACCAATTACTTCATGGTACCAGTGAAGAAACTAAAGTGCAAAGAGGTAAAATAGCTTGCCTGAAATCACCCTGATTAATTGGTTATACATATAATGCCTCATTACAAAATGGATTTGAGATACTTTATCTGCAGTCCAAAAGACTAGATGCATAATGTCATAACCATTATTTCTACAAATAGACTATTTTTTGAGATGGAATTTTGCTCTTGTTGCCCAGGCTGAAGTGCAATGGCACTATATTGGCTCACTGCAACCTCGGCCTCCTGGGTTCAAGTAATTCTCCTACCTTAGCCTCCCAAGTAGCTGGGATTACAGGCATGTGCCACCACACCTGGCTAATTTTGTATTTTTTAGTAGAGACAGGGTTTGATCATGTTGGTTAGGCTGGTCTTAAACTCCTGACCTCAGGTGATTCACCTGACTTGGCCTCCCAAAGTGCTGGGATTATAGGCATGAGCCACTATGACTGGCCTACAAATAGGCTTTGATAAGAATCATGTGGCAGGGAATTCAAGGGTATGTATGTATGGGTACAAGAGAACATTTATTATGGTATGGATTAAGTTTGAAGCCATATGCTCTAATGTTCAGCCAACTCTTGAGGCGGGTTGATTTTTTTTGTAAAAATGGAACCATTTTATGCCTGTGCACCTCACTTTAGGTGAGTGCCCCTAGATATGGCTAAGATTTCTTTTAGAAAATATCTCTGGTCCAATCCTACACTGGACAAATGTATGCTTAGAGCCTTGGTTTTCTGCTGTGGAAAAGAGCTGTGGCCATTTTAGTTTAAGAATGTTCAAATTAGCACCATCTGGGCCATTAAAAAAGCACCCATTGAAGGTTTAATATTAAGCAGTTAAATCCTGCAAGATAAACTAATTGCAAAATTTGTGAATGGGTAAATAAATGATTGGCTTTCTGTTTGAAGTGTAGAATTATAAACCAGTCAAAGATTGGAGAGCATTTTCTCAAAATGAGAAGTTTTATTTTGGAGTGGTCACTTCATGTTTTCCCACTTTGTCCACAGGACAAATAATTAACTAAGTGTGGTAGCGTTGAGTCCAACCAGCAGACTCGACTGAGCGATGGATGAAAAACATACACTGACACAGGCTTGCCAGTCAGTGTGGCCAGAAGACCTCTGCCAAAGTCAGCAGTGGCCCCCATAAGCCAGCAGCTTTCACATTTATTTAGTACAGATTAAATGACAAAGGTCTCAAGGAAACACCATTAGAGGGAAATTAACACTACCAACCCCTCCAGTAGACAGCAGTCATGTGCCTGTGGATGATCAAAGGTTGGTCTTAGGACCACATGAGTAAACAAGCTATTTAGATAAACTCCTCTACATTCCCTTATTATCTGCTCTATGCTATTAGTTCAAGATAAGAGGATCAGGCTGCCTTCAGCCATAAACCTTTCCCCAAAGCTTTTGCAAAACCTCTGGCCTTCCAAGAAGGTTTGTGTTTTTCTATAATTTTTCCACCACCCTTACTGATCTTCTACAGTAGTGTGCTGCTGTAGTCTCAGCTATTTGAGAAGCTGAGGTGAGAGGATTGTTTGAGCCCAGGAGTTTGAGGCTGCAGTGAGCTATGTTTGCACCACTTCACTCTAGCGTGGGTGAAAGAGCAAGAACAATGTCTCTCTCTCTCAAAACAACAACAACAAAAGAATGAATGAATGAAAAGAAAAAGAAAACTCTGCCTGTAGGGGAAAGACCACTGTCTGTTAATGTATTACCTTTCTTCTAGATGGGAGGACACCAAGAGGAGATTTTGTTTTATTCAAGTTTGTCACTCCAAGATTGCTGAATTGATAATAATGGTCTTGCATTAACCAGATAATTGGCTTTAGTCTTGACTTTGACTAAAGCTTGCTTAGTGTCTAGCATGAGTTGTATACGTTCCCATTCCTCACCCTAAGCTTCTATAAATTGATAAGATTTTATTGTCATAAACTGCATGAGTAGAATAGACAGCCCTTTATAAAAAATATGAATATTGCTGGGCGTGGTGGCTCACGCCTGTAATCCCAGCACTTTGGGAGGCTGAGGCGGGTGGATCACGAGGTCAAGAGATCGAGACCACCCTGGTCAACATGGTGAAACCCCGTCTCTACTAGAAATACAAAAAATTAGCTGGGCATGGTGGTGCATGCCTGTAATCCCAGCTACTTGGGAGGCTGAGGCAGAAGAATTGCCTGAACCCAGGAGGCGGAGGTTCAGGTGGTGAGCTGAGATCATGCCATTGCACTCCAGCCTGGGTAACAAGAGCGAAACTCTGTCTTAAAAAAAAATAAAAAAAATATAAATAAATAAATAAATAAATAAATAAAAATGAATATTTACTGAGAGCTATGATAAACCATTTATATGAATTATCTCATGTCCTTCTCCCAACAACTCTGTGACACAGGTGTTATTATAGACCCATCATACAGATCTCAAAGTGTTTTTCAATACTAACATTTCACAAAGTATTCTCAACACTAACCATATGCATGCTAACAAGAAATGGTCACATCACAAATGACAAAAAGCAGGGGGAAATCCAAGTGATAATTCCATTGGTCTAGGAATGCATTAGAGTGTGCCACTTTCTTGAGTTGGTGATGAATGTATGATGAATGACTTCCCAGTTTCCACGATCTCCTTCCCTTTCCCACTTGAAGATTCAAGTGGATCCAAGGAAGCTCACTCTACCTGTGATAAGTTGAGGAACCTGTGCCATGGTCCATTTGAAAGACGATCATGGCTTAGACTGGGGTGATGTCTATGGAGATGGACTTAAGAAACAGTTATGGATTTGGAAATGGAAGATGAGGCAGAGAGATGAATCAAAGAGGACTTCCAGGTTTCTGGCCTCTGCAGCCTTGTGGATAGCAGAAATATTTACTGAGAGAGAAGATTACTAAGGAGGAGTAGTTTGCGGGTGGGTATAGAATCAAGAGTTCAATTTTGAATAGATGAATTGTGAGCTCCAGATTGAAAGGTCAAGAAGGTTGAATATAGAAGTCCACAGAGTAGAGGACCAGATCTGGGTTGAAGAACCGAGTTTGGGAATCACCAGCATACAGGATGTGATTAAAGCTTTAATTATTTATTTTTGTATTTGTAGTGACAGAGTTTTTCTCTATGTTGCCAAGGCTGATCTTGACCTCCTGGCCTTAAGCAATCTTCCTGCCTCAGCCTCCAAGTGCTGGGATTAAAGGTGTGAGCCACTGCGCCCTGCCAGAAAGGGTTTTCTTAATTAAATTGGATATTGACCATAAGGTCAATAAATAAGCAAACACAATTTGCATTACTCTGATTGCCATTGGTCACAACGGGCTTGTCATTAGGGATTAGGCCCTGATGAGCAGGATGGCAGTTACTAGGAACAAAGCACTAGGCCCCACAGTAGCACGAGTGATGCTTCCTTTATACATTTGTTCCTGTTGTGTCCTTTAGTTTACTTGCGTTATGAATTGAGATGCCAGCAAAGTTTGCAAGGTCCAGGCTAAAGCTGAGGTTGGGAAGGCTCACGGGTGTGTGGCTTTGAGGCAATGAGATATCTGTCTTTCTTGATAAAGTAATTTGATCTTTTTAGCTTGCAATTAAATACTCTGATAGCTACAAAGCACCTTTATTTTGAAATTCCTGCAAGAAAACTAACTTTGTTTTGTAAGCCTCAAATGCCCTAACCTCAGCCCCTTTTATCTCTCACTGAATCAATTGGTTTTATAATTCCATTCTGATAAGATACATTTTCGTAGGAACCCAATTATCTCTTTGTAGCATATCAGCGTATAAATACACAATCCAGGAGCTGCCACAGCAAAGGAATGCATAAAATGGAATGGTAACCCAAAATAATTCTGCCTGGGTATGTGGGTGGATAGAGGGAGTGTTAGAGGAGGCTATGGAAAAGAGGTGACATTTAAATAGAAGAATTAGGAACAAGGACCTATTCCCCAAGCAAATGGAATGGGAAAGACTGTTCCTGGCAAAGGGAATGGTTTGAAAGTACAAACTCTGGAAAAGCATAAGTGCATGCCATATACAGAAGATGATGACTGGTACAGCTAGTTAACATTTGCTGGACAAACATAACCTGATGTGTAGCAGGTGTTGTGCCAGGCAATGGCTGTTGGCTGCTGGCTGCTAAGAACAGAGATGACTTGGAAAAAGAGGCTGGAAGGCCTCATATACCATTGCCTTAGTGTTTGCATTTATTCCTGAAGACAGTGTGGCTATCGCTGTGGTTTTTAAGCACAGGAATAAAGTGCTGGCACCTAAGTGTAGAAAAAGAATGCAGACAGAATCCTGGAGGGTGCATTAAAGAGAGGTGTGACCAGAGGCATATTCCACAGTCCAGGCTGGGGCAGCTGGGGATAAGGGGATGTCGTGACCTATGATTTAGAGAACCCCATTGGCATATCGGGCCCAATATCCTGCACCCACAGATCTATTTCTGTGGCTTCTCAACTCTTCTTGTCATCACCTGTTCTAATTCGCAAAGAATTAACAACAACAACAACAACAACAACAACCAAAACCCTAAAAAGCAAAATTGGACTCTCTCCCCCAGAGCTGAAATTACTTTGGCAAGGATAATGGCTCCTTTTAGTTTGCAGGGTCTCATCTTCTCTTCTAAAGGTTAAAAATAGAAAACATTAAAATCCTGAGGATAAGCCCAAAAAGAATTCCTATTCCCTCTCGGTGGAGTGACACATTTAAAGGGCCCTGGGATCTAGAAGTTGCCTAAGTGACACTCTTCTGCTGATGCATTTTCTTTTTTGTTTAATCAGCAAAGACACAGCCATGTGCTCTTTTACAGAATGGATGGGCTGGTTATTGTTAAGTTGGTTCATTCTGTTTTGCATAGCAGACCTACTTCTAATCACTTTTATTATTATTTCAGGTTAGGTGGGGTTGGGGATGATGAGAAAGGAGAAGAGGGAATGCGTATTTTAGCTGTGGTTTCAAAAATTAACTTGTTTTCCAATGAAGACGCCTCTTCTATTAAATTCATTCCCTTGGGGCATGCCTGGAACAGCAGCATTTTCTCTGCACTTCCTGGAATGCGCTTCTGTCCTAGAATTGCCACCCACTGTGTGCTGCTGCCCACTCTGCTAGCTTCTCCTTCCCAAAGGCACCCCAGGATTACCATTCAGTGGCCCCTGCTGTGGGCTCTAAATGGACCTTTAGGCTTATGTTGGTTGGGTGAGCCAACTAATCCAGCCTGGAAATAATGAAACTCCGCTTCCAATGACTCATCTAAAAATCTCTTCTAAGCCTTCTTAGCCTTGGGCCCAGTGATATTAAGTACAGGATAGGCGTGGGAGTGGGGACGGCTTCAGTGCTTATGTAAATTAGAAAGAGATCTCTAGCATCTCCAATGCTGGGGAGAGGGAAGGGGCTGGTGGATGGCAGCCCTCCTTTCTTGGTGTCCTCATGAGAACTATTACCTTATGCTAGAGAAGACAAGGCACATGTCAGCGTGCATCAAGTCTCCTCTCCTATCCTTTCTGAAATTGCTGATAAAATCGTAAGTTGTCATGGTCTGTTAGGAAGGTGTTGCTTTAAAAAATAAGTTGTCATTGACTTCACTTTCCAAAACTCTTCTGAGACATTATTAGTATTACTTTATTTAAGCTCAAAGACAAAATTTCCCCTTAGAGTCAGAGACTTTTCAAGCCAGAAAAAGCACATTTGGGGTTGCAATAGCAATTTGTTGTTCTTCCCTACCTGGCATCTCTCCCCCTTCTCCTCGTGTAGATAATTAACTCCTCACTTTCCTTTGGAAAACCATGCCATCCTTCACATCCCACTCTTACTCCCTAAGGCAATTTTCAGGCTTTCCTTGCTAATAAAATCTCAATTCTGCTTTAGGGAACAATGGGCAAAATGCTAGCTTCATCAACCCCTCTCCAGCTAGCAGTGGGCTTATAACAATTCTGTCCAATGAGATCTAAGTGGAACTCCCTGAGGCCTCCTGGGAGGGCCTTTGTATTTCATAATAAGAGGGACAGATAGGCTGGGATGATGGCTCATGTCTGTAATCCCAGTGCTTTCAGAGGCCAAAGTGAAAGGATTGCTTGAGCCCAAAAGTTCAAAACCAGCCTGGGCAACATAGTAAGAACCTGTCTCTACAAAAAAAAAGTTTTTAATTAGCTGGGCATGGTGGTGTGCACCTGTAGTCCCAGCTACTCAGGAGGCTGAGGCAGGAGGACTGCTTGAGCCCAGGACTTTTGAGGCCACAATGAGCTATGATCATGCCACTGTGCTCCAGCCTGAAGACAGAGCAAGACCCTGTCTCTAAAAAAATAAAATAAAATAAAATAAAATAAAATGGAGAAAGAGAGGTACTACAGCAGGCCTTCCCATCTTCCTCCTGAAATGCAGATAGAATGGCAGCAGCTGCAGCATTTCATTTACTGGAAAAGGCCAATCAAATCACAGTTCATTGGCCCTTGATGTCATTGAGTCACCAATTTAATGCTGGTGACTGCTTACCTCTAGATATATTATTATGTGAGAATAAGAGACATGCTTATTTAAACCACTGTTAGTCAGATATTATTCTGCTACTTGTGGATGAGTGCCTTTCTAACTGATATACCTGATATACCTGAATTTACATGAACAGAAAATCAGCTGCAGAAAAACTAAATTCCCAGAAACACAATTCATCCCAATGCCCATCTCTCCTGTCTATGGAAGGCACCAAGGAGCTCAAGTGATCCTCCCACCTCAGCCTCCCAAAGTGCTGGGACTAGAGGTTTGAGCCATTGCCCAATCCTGGAGTTTTTTCTTTAGAAGCCAGCAAATGCATTGTTTTCACTTTGGGAGCATCCATAATTTATTTTTTAACTCTGTCTCTGCCTTTAGCAATGTTTATTCTTACCTTCCAAGGCAGTGGGTGAGAAAGGTCAATAAGCACTTAAGGGACTTCCCTGTAACAAGACTGCAGTTTGGTCTCAGAATGCTGAAAACTGTGCTGCCATTCAAAGCTCTCCTGGGGCAGCTCCTACAAGTTGGGTCATTGCATTTTCTTGGGATCGCAAAGGATCTGCACGCTCCTCTCCTCACCTGTGGAGGATTAAAGGCGGCCACTCATTCTTTGATATTCCTCCCCTTGAGAGACAGGTCTGTGTTCTTATCCCTTGATTCTGCATCAGATTCTGGACTGCCATGACCAATAGAATAATAGAATAGTGATGCTTTGCCAGGTTCCAGGCCTGCAGGGATGGCAGCTCCCAGTTTTTGTCTCTGGGATCACATGATTTCGGAGCCCTGAATCATGATGTAGGACATCTGACTATTTTGCTGGAGATACCAAGTGAGAGGTCCTGAGACTACATAGAAAGACAGTGGGGTCCACCTGGGCCCACCTGGATGAAGCCTCAGACATGTGGATGAAGCCTACTTGGGCCCTCCAGGACAAACCAGGTACTAGTTGATTGGCAGATAGAGCAGAAATGCCCCCACTGAGCCCTATCCAAACTGCCTATAGCTTATGAACTAATGATTGCTATTTAAGCCACTATATTTGGGGAGTTTGTTGCATAGCAATATATAAGTAGAACAGAGCATCACTAGACAAAGAAGGCTTTTCTGGAGAGAGGAACAGAGAAGAGACCATTGAGGAGTGTATTCATTTGAGAGGAGGGATGTCAACATTGCTCTGTTCCTCCTCAAAATAGTCACAGAAGCAAAAGACTGTAAGAAAGGTGTAATTAGAGGCCTCTCCATCCCCCACTCTCATACCCAACGATGCAGAGGAATTTGGAAAGGAGAAAGTCTAACTGCAAGTGTCCTTGACATGAGCTGTGTCAGTGTGTGGGTTTCAGCTGCAAGAACATCCTTCGTCATTTTTAAAAGGTCTTGTCCCCTAGTGCCCAGAGACTGACGGGATGGAACACTTCTCAGGGGTTTCTGCCAGTCTGTGAGCTGGGCAGGAGCAGGGACCTTATCACGCCCTCTGGAAAATGGGACACATTTCTCCCAGGCCCTTGTAACCCACAGCAGGCATGCTGAGAGCTTGGTGGAAGAAGGCTCCAGGTGGGGCCAGACTAAGCATGGCAGACACAAGAAAAGAAGTCCTCTACATGGAAGGGATGTGAATTTTGACATAGAAAGTGCTTTGAAATCTGGAACAAAATGGGAAAGAAATATTCTTGCCTTAAGTTTGTCAAAATATATATTCATTTACTCCTTCCACAAATATGTGCTGAGGCTCTACAGTGACTTATTCACTCTCAGACATTTGCTTATTCTTAAGGAGTCCTTATGCATATACAGATAAAAGCTGAAATAAATTTGGATAAAACAATAGGATACTTGATATTTGCTTCAAAATAATGCTGGCATGGGAGAAAAATAGTTGCTCTAAGACGTGCTGTGAATTAACCAGCTGCTGTAGCCAGGAGGTAGATCCAAGGGTCTTTAGTAAACCTTTATCTCTAATTTTGTATATGCTTGGAATTTTCCATTTAAAAATTAACATCAAAACTTCTGGGCAATGTGCACATGATGATTCACGCGTGGTACGTGAAAAGGCCAGGAGTTATTAAGCCAGGCCCAAGTGGCTTCCAGCCCCTCATCCATCGAAAGGGGCCCCTGTGTCCACTCCTGGCTCTGTGTGTCCAAAAGACATACCTGATCACACCCCCACTCTTCTTTGAGAAAGACCAAGGCCATGGAAGCCCTCCTCTCCATCCCAGCCACTCGCTCGTGTTCCTCTCTCCACTCTTTACTCCCTGCCCTCTGCACTCTGGGCACACCAGCCTTCTTCAAAGTCCCCCAGCTCACCACCTTCCCTCCTGCCTCAGGACCCTTGTTCATGCTGTTTCCCCTTCTGGAATGTTCTCCCACCCTCCTTCACTCACTGTGCTCAATTGACTCGCTCTTCTCCTTCTGTTTATGCTTTGGAGGTCACATCCTTGGTATGGTAGGCCCCAAAGATGTCCATGGCTCCCGAACTTATGAATATGTTACCTTTCATGACAAAAGGGACTTTGCAGATGTAATTATAGAAAGGATCTTGAGATGGGGAGATGCTCCTGAATTACTTGGGTGAGCCCAATCACAAGGGTTCTTGTAAGGTGAAGGTGGGAATGTTAGAGTTAGAGAAGATGTGGCAATGGAATCAGAGGTTGGAGCAGTGGGTTGCCGGCTTTGAAGATGCAAGGAAGGCAAGAGCTAATGCAGGTGGCCTCGAATAGCTCAAAAAGGCAAGAACAGATTTCCCTTACAGCCTCCAGAAGACATGCAGCCCTGCCAAGACCTTGATTTTGGCTCAATGAGATCTATTTTGGACTTCTGACCTCCAGAACTGAAAGAGAACACATTTGTGTTGTTTTCAGCTGCTGCATTTGTAGTTTGCTGCAGCAGCCACGGGGAAGCCACACATTTGAAGAAGGCTCTCCCTTCCCTGGCCCTGTCCTCCCACCAGTAGATAAGGTGCTCCTATTACATACAGTCATGATCCTCACTGCAGTGTGTAATTATTTTCTTGGGTAATCATTTGTGGGATATCCTTTGACCCCCTAACTTGTGAGCTTCAGAAAGCTGGGGACCTTTGAAACGTGCTCACCACTGAGTGCCCAGAGGCTAGTCTGGGCCCCATCAAGGGAGCTTGGGGGCTCGCTGTGGCCAACCGCAGCAAGGGACCAGCTAAGTCCAAGCCCTAGCCACTGGACTTTCCCTCTGTGTCTCCGAGCTCTGGTCCCACAGGCACCCAATTCCTCCCACTTTGAAGTCATGTCTGTCTCTCCTCCCCCTCCACCCTGGTTTGATTATCCCCAAGGACTAGTATCTTCCTTCCCCCTAACTCTGCAGCCTCGAAATCCTGGGCTCAAGTGATCCTCCTGCCTCGGCCTCCTGAGTAGCTGGGGCCACAGGCACATGTCACCATGCCCAGCTCATTTTAAATTTTTTGTAGAGATGGGGGTGTCTGTCTCTGTTGCTCAGGCTGGTCTCAAACCCCTGGGCTCAAGCAATCCTCCCGCCTCTGCCTCCCAAAGCCTCTGCTTTTGAAAGACCGAAGTCCTGTTTCTGTGGCTGAGATCACACCAGTAAGAGGCTTTGGTTGAGTCATGGCTTTGCCACTTACTAACTGTGTGACTTTCGACAAATTCCTTTATCTTCCCGAACCTTGGTTTCTTCATATGGATACAATACCTCTCGTGTAGATTAATAAGGTAGAATTAAAGCATCCAGCACAGACCTGAGCTCAACAGGCAAATGAGGAATTAGTTCCTTTCTCTATTCTTAACACTGGGCTGTGTCCATCAACTGGAACTATCAGTGAGGAAATATCTGACGACTCCCATCCTCCCTGTACCCCACCTCTATCACCTTTTCAATCCAACGCTAAGCTTTTCTTAGCCCTCCAGGTTCCAGGCACCTGCAAGAGGCCTTGAGCCAAATGCAGTTTCCATAATATAGGAAACAGTGTTAAATTCCAAGGCCCCAACAAAGTGAGCTCCTGAGCAAGGACTCTTCCAGTCACTCCGACTCACTTCCCAAGTGCAGCCACTCCCAGGCTTCCTTGTGTGCAAAACATCCCTTTAAAACAGGAGGGAGGCCGGGCACAGTGGCTCACACCTGTAATTTCAGCACTTTGGGAGGCAGAGGCGGGAGGATTGCTTGAGCCCAGGGGTTTGAGACCAGCCTGAGCAACAGAGACAGACACCCCCATCTCTACAAAAAATTAAAAATGAGCTGGGCATGGTGACATGTGCCTGTGGTCCCAGCTGCTCAGGAGGTCGAGGCAGGAGGATCACTTGAGCCCAGGATTTTGAGGCTGCAGAGTTAGGGGGAAGGAAGATACTAGTCCCTGGGCATAATCGAACCTACTGGAGGAACAGCAGCATCTGGTCAGGGAAAGAGCATGGACCCAGCAGTCAAACGACGGCTCTTGTTTAGCATATAGAAGTGGCAGATGGTCTGTCATTGTGTTTTTCAGATATGGGAAGTGAGGCCTGTAGAGGAGATCTAAGGATCTGGGCAGAGAAGATCTCAGGTCTCCCATTTCCCAGATCAAAGCTATTTCTTATTGCGACTTTTTAGGTTGCAAGTGTAGGAAGTTGTTGGCTTACAAAAGTGAATTCCTAAGATAAAATTGGCTTCAGGTGTGGCTGTATCCAGGCATTCAAGTGATGCTGCAAGTCTCTGTCTCTGTGGCTTTCTCTATATATTGACTCTACTGTTTCTTCTTCTATTTGTACATTAGCCTCATCCTCTCCTGCCTTGGCTAGGATCTCTTCACAGAACAGAAAATGGCTTACAGTTTAAGATCAAAATTACAAAGAAAGACTTTCAGTTCGAGATCCCATGGAAGACTAACTCCTCTCCTACCTTCTATTCATAAAACCCTCAGAAAGACTCCATTTAGATCTCCTGGGTCTCATACCCACACCTTGAAGCACTCACAGGGAATAGGCTGTCAGCTGGCGTGATTGGATGGCATTGAGTCATTTGTCCAGCCTGTGACCAGGGGTGAAGAGACACTGAGATTGGCTGTCCCACCAGAATATGTGGAATCGGGGAGGAGCAGTTCTCCAGTGGTGAAGGGAATAATTGGGACACTAAACAGAAAAGAGAAAAGAGGTCCACTTTGTCTCCTCGGGGACCTGGCCAGGAGTCAGCAGAGGCTGCCTCTGAGGAACAGCCAGGCTCTGCCCAGCCAGCGTCTAGCACAGCTCCTGACACATATTTGTTGTCTCTGTGAATGGAAACTATTCCTTACCAGCTCCACAGATGCTCCTCTGACTGTAAACCTCAATCCCACAAGTGGTTTTCTCCACAGCCCTGAACCTCATCAATTCAGAGCTCTTCATTTGAGAAATGGGCCAAGATAGCCCTCCTTGGAGGCCTCTTCATCTGGGGGCCTTTCTGCCATGAAGGCTGGAAAGGCTGTTTTCCAG
Organism: Saimiri boliviensis; assembly: GCF_048565385.1. NCBI lineage: Eukaryota > Metazoa > Chordata > Mammalia > Primates > Cebidae > Saimiri > Saimiri boliviensis. Next base: position 15,026,232 of record NC_133450.1, on the reverse strand, counting down.
AAGGGTCCTGTGATGGTAAAAGCAGGATGGAGCATCGACCTTCCACGTAGACATGTGGATCACCATTTTCCACATTTTTAACATATGGTTGCTAGTGTTATTTTTTTTTTAAAGGCTACCATGTATTTCACTACTTTTAAAATTAATTATTTGGAAGTATTGATTGTACTGATTTTTAAAAGAATCAAATAGTGGCATCTCTGTCAGAAATGAAATACTGTTAACCAATTAGAATTATTTTGTGTATTGTTATTGTTTTGCTGATTTTTATATGAAAATATAAGTATTCATTCTTAATCTCTGGAAGCAATGATTATTCTGAGGCTCATTTTACTTTGGAAACACTTTCATAATACAGATAAGTATTAAGAAAAAAAAAAGAATCAAATAGTATAGGATGATAGAAGAGAAAAAGTGAAAATTCTTTCTCTCTCTTCTTAATCCCTAAACCTCACTTCCTAGAGATGACACTGTTAACACTTTCCCATCTGCCCTTTCAAAAAACTTTCTACATGTAAATGGATATCTAATTCTTTAAAATACGAATGAGCTTGTACTACATATGTAAGTATTACCAATTTAACTATGTTTAAGCCCTTGTTTGCTAAACTTATATGCATGGAAAACTTTTATTAATACCCCTATGAACAGTCTGAAAAGCAGTTTGGGGAACATCAGATTTATTTATTAAACAAATAACACTTACTGTGCACCTGGTGACACAAATAAAATATCTTCCTATTCAAACACTTGTATAGGTCGTGTGTGATGGCTCATGACTATAATCCCAGCACTTTGGGAGGCCAAGGTGGGGGGAATTACTTGTGGTCAGGAGTTCGAGATGAGTCTGGCCAGCATGGTCAAACTCCATCTGTACTAAAAATACAAAAATTAACTGGGCATCCTGGCACATGCCTGTAATTCCAGCTACTTGGGAGGCTGAGGCAGGAGAATTGCTTGAATCCGAGAGGCAGAGGTTGCAGTGAGCCCAGATCATGCCATTGCAACAGAGTGAGACTCCGTCACAAAACAAAACAACAAAACTACAAACACCAAAGATGTGCTATGTACCAGAGGAGTCAGAAGTAAATAAATGGAGAATATAATATAATACAATATGCACTATGGACAAGATTTTAGAAAGTGACTAACTGCCCAGAGAGAAAGCAGGAGACTTTGTGGAAGAGAGGTCATTTGGCATTGGGTCATAAAGGATGAGCAGGAGTTCAACCAGCCATTCACCAGGTGGGCACTCCAGGAAGAGGAACGGCCTGTGCAAGAGCACAGTATGTTAGGAAATGGCAAGAGTCCAGGGTGGCTACAGAACAAGAGTCTGGGGAGACGAGGTCAGGTATCAACTCAAGGCCTGAGGCCAAGAGGTGAAGGACCTACAGGAATCTGGGCTTTCAAGAATCCTGGATGAGGTCACTAAATATTCCATGTATGGAAAATATGATTGCACTCATGTGTTAGAAAGATTAATCAGGCCTCAGAGTGGAAGCTAGATTGGAGGTGGGGTGTGCCCCGGAAGCCACTACCATAGTCTAGGTCTGAAATGGTGACACTGTTTAAGGCATTGGTATTGCAGGAGGCCAGGATACACGGGGGGCCTATTTAAGATACAATCAGTAGCCCTTGGTGACTGATCTTAAATGAGGTTTCTAACTGAGCAACAAGTGCATGGTGGCACCATGAGAAGAAAAGGATGAAGAAATCTTGGGCGTTCTGGGTCCCAGTGACCAGTGTCCCTGGGTTTCTTGGAGCACCCTGGAGGAGATGCCTGGAGGTTGAGGCCCACGGGGGCAAGTCCCCATCCTTTCTCATCTTCATAGACCTTCTAGAATAGCCAGGTCAAAACAGTGCACAGTCACCAGGTGGTGGTTGCTAAATAAGTCAGGAAGGCACAAGGTCCTCATTTGGTAAGTGAGCAGAACAGATGGACCGGGATGCAATGGCTGGAATAAAATCCAGCTCCAGCTTGGGCCAACAAGGCCTGGCATGATCAGCACCCTGGCTGCCTGAACAATTTGTATTTTCTTGCTTTCCCCCTTACTCTAGCCACATGGGTTCCTTGCTGGTCTTTAAACTCCAGATTCATTCCCTTTTCAGGGCCTGTGAAGTCACTATTTCCCCTGCCAGGTGCACCTTTCCCTTACCTTTTCAAATCACTTTCTTGAGTTCCTCAGGGAAGCCTTTTCTTTCCTCCTCCTCCTCCTCCTCCTCCTCCTCCTCCTCCTCCTCCTCCTCCTCCTCCTCCTCCTCCTCTTCCTTCTCTTCCTTCTCCCCCTCCTCTTTTTCCTCCTCCCCTTTCTCCTTCTCCTTCTTCTTCTTTTTTAGACAGAGTCTCACTCTGTCACCCAGGCTGAAGTGCAGTGCACGATCTTGGCTCACTGCAACCTCTGCCTCCTGGGTTCAAGCAATTCTCCTGCCTCAGTCTCCTGAGTATCTGGGATTACAGGAGTGCGTCACCATGCCTGACTAATTTTTGTATTTTTAGTAGAGACTGCGGTTTCACCATGTTGCTCAGGCTGGTCTCGAACTCCCAACCTCAGGTGATCTGCCCACCTTAGCCCAGGGAAGCCTTTTCTGACTGCTCTATAATAGCTTCCCATGGCCACCATAACTCCTTCTGATTCTGCTCTATTTTCTTCTTGGCACTACACATTCCTAAAATTGTATTATATGTTTATAGTTTTAGCATGTCTATCCCACTAGTTTATGAGCCCAGGAAGGAAGGGGCCTCTTGCTCTTATACTCTGCTGGCTGTTTCCAGGGCTGGAACAGGACCCAGCATACAGAAAGAGCTGAGTGAAAATGGTGACTGGCAAGGTAGTAAACGGATCGATCACCATGGTCTCCAAGGTTCCTTCCAAGAGTCCTTTCTTTCCTTCTTTCTTTCTCTCTCTCTCTCTTCCTTCCTTTCTTTCTTTTTCTTCTTTCTCCTTCCTTCCTTCCTTTCCTTCCTTCCTTTCTCTTTCTTCTTTTTTTTTTCATGCTTCCCACTCTGCATTATACCTGGAAGGTCTTCATATAATTGTAAAGTTTACTGGAAGCTAAATAATGGGTACTAAAATTTTCGAAGAAAAACAGTCAGTGAGTTTGCTTTATCCCCCTGCATAGCAGTGGCTGTTTCTTTTTATTCTCAAATAGCACTTTTCCACTTGATTTTGATGAAGCGCCTTAAGAATTTATCAAAGAGAGCCTGGTTGAGCTGCCCAGAATGTCCTGCTCACGTAACCCAGCCTGGGAGCTCCTGGGTGAGGCTGAAGAAATCAGGGGAGGGAGAGGAGAGGGGCTTGCCTGGGCTTAACGCTACCACTGGCCATCAGCTCAGGTCTCAAGTAGCTGGAACCTGGTGTTGGTCTTAAAATTCATCTTTGTCAACATGACTGCCATCCTTCTTTGACTTTTATTACCATTTTCATGATCTCCGCTGCTTTACATAAGCCCTTGACCTTTTCTGATCTGTCTCAGTCTGTACATCTAACCCAAGTATTTTAAACTGGCTTCTCACTCCAGCTGATTCCCAACTTTATCAAACTTTAGCAGAAGATTGGCAGCAATTCCTTGTACAGTTTCTCTGTTAAATAGATCTTTTTGGAGTGAAGGCACCAAGAGGTCATGATGTAGACTTTGGAGTCAGCCAGACTTGAATAGAAATCTGGCTCCACTAATTTCCAACTGTGTGACTTTGGTCCAATAGAGTGCCCTCTCTGATTCCAGTTCTGGTCAGAATGTAATTTTTAAAATTATAATTCTCATCCAATTATGTAGTGAACATATATTGAAAAAGATATTTTTCTAGAAAATTAGATAATCCTTGGGAGTATCTCTTAAACAATGCTCCAATATGACATTAAAGGACATGCAATATTCTTTGCGTTGTTTCAGCTTTTGAATAATTTTTATTAACAGTTTTCTCATATTAATTGGGGTACTATACCATAAGACATGTTCCATAATATAGCAGAGAGAGTATTTTGAGCTCATATAAGGCGCTTCTTTCTTGGTCAGATAGACTGACTGTTTACCAAGCTATTGCTACTCATTAATTCCTTATTGGGTATCAATAGCACAATGAGGCAGAGGGGTGTCCTTTGAGCCTTCAAGATTCTGAAGACACCAACCGCTTCCCTTCGTTGACCCAGCCTTGGGGGTTGGTAGCTGCTCCCTGCCATTACTGTCTCTGAGTTACCTCAACGTTTTCTTTTAGCTTTGTCCTTCCTTCAACACCTGTTTTATGAATTCATATGTTACATTCTCTGTTAAAATAATGAGTATGGTTTCTGTTTTTCTGATTTACCCTGACTACTGCATGTGGAGAAGGAGCATGTATGTCCTTGACTTCCTGATGATAAGGAAGTTTTCTATTAAAAACATGACATGAATTTTAAAGTTGCATTCATTATTCCTTCAGGACTATTGCTTTTACTACTTCTGGAAAGTATTGTTTTTTCCTACAAACAACACTCTCAAAGCACTGCATACATTATCTCATTTAATACTCAAAGCAATCCTATGAGCTATAACTACTCTTGTCCTTACTTTAAAGGTAAAGAAATTTAAGTCCAGAGAGGCAAACTAGCTCCTCCAAGATCCCACTAGCAAGTGGTGGGGCTGGGATTCAAACCCATGCTGCCTGAATCCACTCTCCTTCACTTTCCTTTGTAAATTGTGACGTATGAGTCATGGATTCTGTTTGCGTTGTGACGTTGTGTGTATAAAGGGCAGCCTTTTCATCAAGAAAAAAAAAATAAAGCAGAGAAAACCTGTGAGAGGTAAGAGCATTCGACAAGAATGATTGGGGAGAATATCCCTTGTCCCTATGGGCTGTGATTGTTCAGGACCATGGACAGTTTCTCACAAAACCACCTGCCCCCATGGCAATGCAAAATACGTTTCTTACCACACAAGCTGCCCTGTATCACTCTGCAGAGAGTGCCTTGCAAAAGAGTATTTGGCTAAGGGGTGATGGTGGGCTCTGATGGCTGAGTCGTGCAACCTGGTGTGGGACTATGACTTCCCTGGGGAAGGAGCACTTTGTACACGTTTTCTCTTAGCCCAATGGGCTATAAGTGATCCTGTTGTTACTGTAGATCATGGTCAGAATGTTGGAAAACAATTTCAACTGTGAACCAGACATGGCAGAAGTAAGAACAGACCAAGTTTTGGTGAGGAGAGGAGAAAGAAATAATATTTGGGAATTTGTAAAGAAAATTTGAGAGAGAACTTTGAGAAGCATGAGGGTGTTAGGTACTTGAGGCAAGAGAAGGTTAAAGAAGAAGTTAAGTGAAGAAGGTGCTTAGTGGAAGAAAATTTCCCAGGCCTGATGATTTTGCCTAAGGCTTGCTCCAACCTTAGCTCTGAGACAGTAAAGACAAGGATTTACAACCATAAGAACTGCATTAAATTCCTGGCTCCACAATGGCTAGTCTTTGAACCTGAAGGCAAGGTTTACATTTAATTTGTCTTTGTGTCCTTAACGCTGAACACAAGGTACAAGATTACTGTATAATGAACATAGTTATCTATGGATTCTATGCAATCTTGTACTAGTCCTTCCAGAAATGTCTGAGACTGTTTTCTCATCTGCAAAACAGCCTCCTGTTTTCCACATAGGATGATTGTGAGGATCACATGGGGAATTAGCTCAAGTGGTAGAGCGCCCACTTAACATGTGAGAGGTAGTGGGATCAACACCCACATTCTCCAAACTTTGCCTTTTGGATGTGGGGTCTCCAAACAGGATAACAGACACTGCACACAGTTGAAGCCAGAATTATTTTGAAGATCAAATGAAATAATCAAGGTGATGAACCTTGTGAAATGCTAAGTGCTGCACAGCAGTTATTTGCGTTATAGTTGTTATGATGTAAATTGGCTGGTCCGTATTTTTATTTATGGAGGGTAGACTATATTTTGGAATCCTAGGAAAGTGTTTTGGGAAACAGGAGTAGATTTAAAGGCTGCCACTACAAATGCTGTATGAAGACTAGTATTCTGCACTAAAAGATAAGGATTTACAAACATATTCCGCTTTCTAAACACATTGTTCAACTTAGTAACTGCAACTCCTACACCCTTAGAAGGAAAATTTTCTCCTTCTGAATTTTTTATTTGAAGTGCCAGCTAGGGGCTGGCACTTCTTTAAAAATCCAACATTTAAAACAAATACACCAAATTCCATAAGGAGACACAACCTCAAAATCTAGGCCAAGATATTAATAAGATACAGAAATTATTTTAAAACTCTGTAGTAATGATAAGACTATAGTGGGTGATGAGAAAATAAGGGAGAGAAGGAGGGAAGGAAAGGGAGACAGACAAGGAAAAGATCAAAAGCTTCCCAAACCCCAACAAATTTAGAAGGTTTTTCATTTCAGGACACCTGCTGTTTAAGCCTAAAATATCCACTTTGACACTTTAAATAGATGAGACCAAAGTGACATCATTGATGTCACTCTGGAAAACTCAGATCCATTAGGGTGAATTTTCACAACGTTCTTTCCAAAGATGTAAATGTTATTTGTTTCAGATGAGGAAAGGAACCACACTGGTCTAAGTCACACTTCCCCAGCTATTCTTTTTACAGCATAAATTAATGATCTTACGGTTTACACTGACAGATACTCAAAGGTGTTTAATCAGCCATCTCTGACAAAACACAGCATTTTTTAGGCTGGCACATTTACAAATAAAGAAAAAACAGCCTGCAATCCCTCATAAAGTAGAGCTATGGTTCAATTCCATTTGATAAAATGACATTCTCTTGAACACTTCCTCATGAATGCATAAACAGGGCACAGCTTGGGAAGTTCAGGTACGTGCAGAGCATAAATATTGCATGGAATACATTGGCCAAGCCCTGAAAGGAAGGGTATCTCAACCTTTCTATCCTAGTTAAAAGGGGGAAGGGGTCAACTGTATACATAAGGCAATATATTACATGTTGTCTTCCAATGAGTCTAGGTCATGCAAAGAGAAATTATTTAGCTCAGTAGAAGAAACAAGAATGGCAGAATGGAGATAATGGGGACAGGCATTTCTCTGAGCAGGGCAGCATTTTTGGATACAAGAGATGAATAATTTTCTGCCCTGATTGTTGCCTCATTGGAAACAAAAGGATGAAAATACTAAAAGGATTAAACTGCTGTGGTGCATAGACTGCTGGTAATATCTAGACCCAGCTCATCCTTGAGATATTACTGGCAGTCTATGTACATGGCAATAATTACTGAATATCCACTGTGTGCCAGGAATGGTGCCAGGGATCATAAATCCAAAGGCCATGAAGATACTTCTGTTGTTCCGTCTCAATGGGGAGGAAGATAGTCAGCGATCTTGGTGGCTACAGAACCCAGTTCAGGCTACACTGAATGGACAGGGATTTATTTAAAGGACCTTGGCTGACAAGTGAATAAACAAAATGTGGTATATCCATATAATGGAATACTACATGGCAATAAAAAGGAACAAACTATGGATACATCCAGCAAATCAACTTTTAAAGAAATTATGAAACACTGTGGAAAAAGCCAGACAGAAGAGACTAAACAATGTTTGATTCAACTTATATGATATTTCTAGAAAAGTCAGAGAATCCGGAAGCAGATTCTTGTTGCTTGGGACTAGAGGTGTCACTGGTGATCAATAGCAAATGGGCAAGAGTAAACCTTCCTTAGGTGATGGAAGAGTTCTAAAACTGGATTGGGGTGATGCTTGCACAACTGCATACATTTACTAAAACTTATTGAATGGTACGCTTACAATAGGTAAATCTTATGGTCTATAAATTGCATTCCAATAAAAAGACATGACAACTACAAAAAGGACATTGGGGGGCTTGCAAAACAGGGCACAGAATTTGGGAGGGCTGGACAACTAACTTTAACAGCCAGGACCAATGCCTGAAATATGCTCCGGGGATGCTTCTGTGAAGCCACCGCTAGGTGTAATCATAGCTTTTACCACTGGTACCACCAACATGGGACCCCAGTAGGGGCCACTGGAACAGTGGGCACTACTGCAGCTGCCCTCACTAGAATGGGGGAGAAACAAGGACTGATAAACTACCTGCTGGGTACTATGCTCGCTACCTGGGTGATGAGATCATTCATACACCTAATCTCAGCATCATGCAATATAACCAGGTAACAAATCTGCACATGTATCCTGTGAATCTGAAATAAAAGTTGTGGGCCGGGGACAGTGGCTCATGCCTGTAATCCCAGCACTTTGGGAGGCCAAAGTGGGTGGATCACTTGAGGTCAGGAGTTCAAGAACAGCCTGGCCAACATGGCTAAAATCCATCTCTACTAAAAATACAAAAATTAGCCAGGTATGGTGGCATGTACCTGTAATCCCAGCTACTCGGGAGGCTGAGGTAGGAGAATTGCCTGAACCCAGGAGGCGGAGGTTGCAGTGAGCCAAGATCACGCCGCTGCACTCTAGCCTGGGTGACAGAGCAAGACTCCGTCTCAAAAAATAAAATAATTGCAATTATTATTATTTATTATTATTTTTTGAGATGGAGTTTTGCTCTTGTCACCCAGGCTGGAATGCAGTGGTACAATCTTGGCTCACCACAACCTCCACCTCCTGGGTTCAGGTGATTCTCCTGCCTCAGCCTCCCGAGTAGCTGGGATTACAAGCATGCACTACCACACCCAGCTAATTTCGTATTTTTAGTAGAGATGGGGTTTCTCCATGTTGGTCACACTGGTCTCGAACTCCCGACCTCAGGTTATCCTCCTGCCTCAGCCTCCCAAAATGTTGGGATTACAGGTGTGAGCTACCCTGCCCGGCCCACTATTTTTACAAAATTATGTTTGAATAAATACATAATGACTTTTATTCAATTAAAACATAATAAATGTTAAATAAATAAAATTAAAATGGATGAGGATAGCTCCTGCTTTTGCTGCCTTTAAGGAATTGTCCTCCCCCTGGCTGTGTGGCACTATTCCTCCCAGTCACTGACTGCAGGAGTGGGCATGTGACACAGGCCTGGACAATCACAATATCCTGCCACAACAAATTACCACAAACCTAATGGCTTACAACAACAAACATTTTTTATCTTACATTTCTGGGAAGTCAGAAGTTTGAAATAGGTCTTAACGGACTAAAGTCAAGGCGTCGGCTGAGCTATGTTCCTGCTGGAGGATATAGGGGGCACTGTTTCCTTTTCAGTTTCTAAAAGTTGCCTTCATTTCTTGGCTCATACCCCCTTCCTCCATCTTCAAAGCCAGGAAAACAGCATTTTCAAACCACTATTTCACCCTGACTCTCCTACTTGCCTGTTCTAAGGAACTTTATGATTATATTCAGGCCACCTGGATAATCCAGACTACTCTCCTCATCATAAAGCCTTCACTTACTATGTTTAACAAAGTCTCTTTGCCCTTCAAGGCAACATATTCACAGGTGCCAGGGATTAAGACAAGGTGATCTTTGAAAGATCATTATTCTGCCTCCCATACAAGTTATATAACTACAAAACTTACAACTTGGAACATGTACAAAAAAGTTACCCACAATTTCTCAGTCACCTGAAATACAATTACTAATAATATCTTTGAGTCGTTCCAATCTTTTTTTCTATTTACAGTTGTTCACACGGTTACGGTTAAACCATTTTGTATTTAACTTTTTCACTTGATACATACCACGCCTTTTCCTATGCCTTTATGATACTCGTTAGCAAAGGCTGCATAATATTCCACTGAGTGGATATGTTGTCACTTATTTAACCAACTCTCTGTTGTTAGACCTTTAGGGTTGACATTTAGGTTTCCATCTTTTCACTCTTATACATGATGAGGTAATGAACAAATAAATGCATACAGCTCTTTCTAAATTTGTGGATTATTTCTTTAGAATAGATTCTCAGAGGTGGAATTATCAAGAATGAAGAAACAAACACTGATGTGAACAGCCAAATTACATCCCCAAAGGTTGCAGTGATTTCACTGCATCTGTGATAAAGGAGAATGCCTAATTCACTACCCCACATCAGTTGTTGTAACTCCAGGGGAGTGAATTCAAAGCCCTTGCCAAATGTCATTTGACTCATTCTCTATATCCTGTTTGTACTCAGGCGTCTTGTCCAAGCTATGACATTTACGGTAAACCTAAAGTGTCATAGTTTCTCAGTTATGTTTTCATCGCTCAGAACTGACTGAACTGGCCAGTCAACTAAGTCAACATTTTGTCTAAAGACATATAAAGTTAGAAACCAACATCTCAGCAAAGATTTTCTTTTCTTTTTCTTTTTAATTTTGAGACGGAGTCTCACTCTGTTGCCTAGGCTGAAGTACAGTGGTGTGATCTCAGCTCACTGCAACATCTGCCTCATGGGTTCAAGTGATTCTCCTGCCTCAGCCTCTGGAGTAGCTGGAATTACAGACACACTCTACCATGCCCAGCTAATTTTTGTATTTTTAGTAGAGACAGGGTTTCACCATTTTGGCCAGGCTGGTCTCAAACTCCTGACCTCATGATCCGCCCACCTCAGCCTCCCAAAGTGCTGGGATTACAGGCGTGAGCCACCACGCCTGGCCTCTTTTATTTCTTTTATGTTGTTTTTTTTTTAAAAAAAAAGATGGAGTTTCAATCTTGTTGCCCACGCCAGAGTGCAATGGTGTGATCTCAGCTCCCTGCAACCTCTGCCTCCTGGATTCAAGTGATTCTCCTGTCTCAGCCTCCCAAGTAGCTGAGATTACAGATGCCTGCCACCATGCCCAGCCAATTTTCGTATTTTTAGCAAAGATGGAGTTTCACCATCTTGGCCAGGCTGGTTTTGAACTCCTGACTTCAGATGATCTGCCCGTTTTGGACTCTCAAAATGCTGGGGTTACAGGTGTGAGTCAATACGCCCAGCCTCTTTTATGATTTAGTATAATAAACAGCACCAATCCCTGCTACAATAGCTGTAGGCATACCTGGAACATGTCTATATGTCTTCCTTGTTTATAGAGCTGTGCCCAGCTGAACCCACATGGTGGATCCTTAAGCTGCCCACCCTTCTGAACTCTGAAAAGGAAAGGGGCCTAACCTCCCAGTCCTTGCCAAGCATGCAACCTCAGGCCACTGTGACAACACAGAGAGGTAAAGCCACATTAGCATCTAGACTTGTGGCTGCCTCTGGTCCTAAGTTAAAGCTAGGCTCTGAAAATGGTAACATCACAACAGCTCTAACAGCAATGACCCACATCTACTAATGGCTAAAGTACAGGCATTGTGCCAAGGATGATATATGGATCATCTCATTTCTCCTTACCTGAACTCTAGAAGGTATCTACTATAAAATCATTTTTAAAATAAGGAAATTGAGACTTAGAGAAGTAAGAACTTTGCCCAAGGCCACAGAGCTAAGAAGTAACAAAGCCAGGGTGTGAGGTCAGCTGGTATCTGACTACAGAGGAGAATTCTTAGTACCATCTTAGGTGGTGTTGCTGCTAAAAATATCTGCAGCATATTGTCTTCGTGTGTTACTCATCAAAACCCAGAGTATTAGGGAAAAGCAACCTGGTGCCTTTCTGTACATTCAAAGAAATGCAGTAGGGTAAGCCCCCAAACAGCAATAAGACTTTGGAAAAGAATCACAGAAGTAATGAAGAGGCATTTGTACCTTGCCTGCACATTCATTTACTGTCTGATTTGCCTTCTCAACTGGGAAATACCATGAGGAAATACATGTGCCACTGGGTTCAGGATCCTGGTTTGTCTCTAAGATCAAAAGGCCCAGCACCTTGAATTCTGGGTTATGTCACACCTGTGCATTTCCACAGCATCCCATAATTCCAGGCCTGGCTTAAGGGCACTGGGCCAGATGGAAGCACACCTGGAAGCCCTTCGTTCTGATTCTGAGCCAGGGTCTCTTAGCCAGCAGACACCATGTGCACCACCACACCCAGCTAGGTTTTTGTACTTTTAGTAGAAACGGGGTTTCACCACGTTGGCCAGGCTGGTCTTGAACTCCTGACCTCAAGTGATCCACCTGCCTTGGCCTCCCAAAGTGCTGGGATTATGGGCATGAATTACCACGCCCAGCCTTTTTTTTTGGTCAACTACCAGGCTGTTGTGTTGGTTGTCATGAGAATTGATTATAAGTCCTCTATATTAGTTTCCTGTTTTGAAAATGAATTATGACAAATGTAGTGGCTTAAAACAATACAGGTTTATTATCTTGCAGTCCTGGAGGTCAGAATGCTGGAAAAAATGGTTCTTTGGGGCTAAAAGCAAGGTGTCAGTGGGACTGAATGCTCTGTGGAGGTTCTAGGGGAGATCCATTCCCTTGCCTTTTCCAGCTTCTGATGTCACGTGCATTCTTTGGCTCATGGCTGTTTCCTCCATCTTTTTTTTTTTTATTACTTTTTTTATTTTTTTTTGAGACAGAGTCTTGCACTATTGCCTAGGCTGTAGCACAATGGCACAATCTCAGCTCACTGCAATCTCTGCTTCCTGAGTTCAAGTGATTCTCCTGCCTCAGCCTCCCAAGTAGCTGGGACTATAGGCATGCACCACAACGCCCAGGTAATTTTTGTATCTTTAGTAGAGATGGGATTTAACCATGTTAGCCAGCATGGTCTCAATCTCTTGACCTCGTGATCTGCCTGCCTCGGCCTCCCAAAGTGCTGGGATTACAGATGCGAGCCACTGCACCAGGCCTGATTCCTCCATCTTTACAAAGAACATCACTCCAACCTCTGCTGCTTTTTCTCTCATCTGCCTTTCTTTTATAACAACTCTAGTGATTGCATTGGGCTCATCTGGCTAATCCGGGCTCATCTCCCCACCTCATGATTTCTAATTTAACATATCTGCACGACCTCTTTTGCCATGTAAAGTAACATAGGTTCAGGAATTAAGATGTAGACATCTTTAGGGGCTGTTATTCTATCTACTACACTCACCAAGTGCCAGTTTCCTCAACCCAAAAGCCAGGCTGTGAGTTGGTCACGGGAGTGAGAAGTGAGGCAGGAGGGAAGGCCCACTGACTGGCACAAGGCTACACTGCCCCCAGATGCTTCCTCACTGGAGTTGGTCTGCAGAAGTATGTGTCGAGAATAGATGGCCAGGTCAGACACGGTGGCTCATGCCTGTAATCTCAACACTTTGGGAGGCCAAGGTGGGCGGGTCACTTGAGGTCCAGAGTCTGAGACCAGGCTGGTCAACATGGTGAAACCCTGTCTCTACTAAAAATACCAAAAGAATTAGCCAGGTGTCATGGTGCGTGCCTGTAATCCCAGCTACTCGGGAAGCTGAGGCAGGAGAATCACTTGAACCCAGGAAGTGGAGTTTGCAAGTGAGCTGAGATGGCTCCACTGCACTCCAGCCTTGGCAACACCAGTTATACATCTCAAAAAAAAAAAAAAAAAAAAAAAAAAGAGGGCCAGAATGAAAGAAACTGGTTGTTCACCCACAGAATTCAGAGTTGGGCAAAGTTAGAAGCAACTGAGAAGGCATTCAGCAGGCTTTTGTAGAGCATTGTAGGCTTTCCTCATTGCAAGACCTTTGCTAGAATGCCTTCTGGAGCAGAAAGCTTACTCCTTCACAAGAGAGCCAAGGCCATGGTTGGCAGCTCTCTTAAAAACTTCTTCCTCAGTTGAAGCCTGCCTCCTCAGAAATGCACCCATTGGTCCCATCTCTACTGAAGCTGAACAGCTGTTCCTCCACCCACTGCCTTCCGGAGGTGAGGCTTTCAAGTGCAATGAAGACTTTGAAAGGTGCTTGTGCTAAATCAAAGACACCAACCACACCCAGGCTGTGTCCTGCCATCCTCCACTGCCACAAGCAACAGTGGGTCCTCTAGGTGCTATCAGAATCCGTGTGCCAGTGGATAATACCAGTCTGGTGCCTGCCACCCACAAACAGGCTCTTAAAAGCAGTGTCCTGGATCAAAGAGCAGAACCCAATCATCCTTGGAAGAAAAGGACAGAGCAGGTTTGGGAACCTGGCCAGATGCCCCAGACTCCTCTCTTTCTAGCAGCTGTCGGAATTATAAGAAAGTATCTGTTGATGTCCCTTGTCCCTGTACCCTGAAAACCTTCCTCCTCACCCTCTGGGTTAGGAGTAGAAATGATTTCCTGCTGCTGATCTGAGTTGCGTCATAATCCCCAGTGCTTTCTTGATTCTTCCATTGCTTGTGTGATGTCTATTAACATCTCTCTGTTTCAAATACTCAAAGTGGTATTCGCCTTCAGACTAGACATTACTCTTGTTAACTATGTTACCTGTTTTACAGTACCTATACATCTTACTTTCAGCCATCATGCTTCAAGCATCCCATACTGTTCTTGAAGTGCTAAATTTCCTCCCTTAGACTAGGTATTCATTTCCCATTTAACAGCCTTGGTAACTGATTTAGAAAAAAAATCTTTTTTTAAAAGAATCTCTGAAAAGGAAGATAGAGGTCTGTGTCCACGAAGATCAAGAATGGGGTCCAGCCCAAGCACAGTGGCTCACACCTGTAATCCCAGCACTTTGGGAGGCTGAAGCAGTTGGATCACCTGAAGTCAAGAGTTTGAGATCAGCCTGGCCAACATGGTGAAACCCCATCACTACTGAAAATACAAAAATTAGCCGGGCATGGTGGCAGGCACCTTTAGTCCCAGCTACTTGAGAGGCTGAGGCAGGAGAATACCTTCTGGAGCAGAATCTGGGAAGGAGCAGAATCTGCAGTGAGCCACTTCAACCTGGGCACAGAGTGAGACTGTTTGAAAGAAAAAAAAAGAGTGGGAGACCTGAAAGAAAAATCAAAAAAGGCAGTAGTGCAACGGAAACTCATAAAGCTCCAACTCCCTGGGACAGAGACAGACAACAGGTGGATAAACCCACAAAAATGGGAAGAAACCAGCACAAAAAGGATGAAAACTCCCGAAACCAGAACACCTCTCCTCCTAAAAGGGATCACAACTCCTCACCAGCAAGGGAACCAGACCGGATGGAGAAGGAGGGTGATGAAATGACAGAATCAGACTTCAGAAGGTGGGTAGTAAGAAACTACAATGAGCTAAAAGAACATGTTCTAACCGAACACAAAGAAAATAGGAACCTTGAAAAAAGATTGGACGAACTGCTGATGAGAATGGACAGCATAGAGAGGAGTGTAAGTGAATTGATGGAGCTGAAAAACGCAACACAAGAACTTCGTGAAGCATGCACAAGCTTCAACAGCCGAATTGACCAAGCAGAAGAAAGGATATCAGAGGTCAAAGATCAACTCAATGAAATAAAAAGAGAAGGCAAGAACAGAGAAAAAAGCGCAAAAAGGAATGAACAAAATCTTCAAGAAATGTGGGACTATGTGAAAAGACCTAATCTACGTCTGATAGGTGTACCTGAATGTGATGAAGAGAATGAATCCAAGCTGGAAATTACTCTTCAGGATATTATCCAGGAAAACTTCCCCAACCTAGCAAGGCAGACAAATATTCAAATCCAGGAAATACAGAGAACACCACAAAGATATTCCTCAAGAAGAGCAACCCCAAGGCACATAATCGTCAGATTCACCAGGGTTGAAATGAAAGAGAAAATGCTAAGGGCAGCCAGAGAGAAAGGTCGGGTTACCCACAAAGGGAAGCCCATTAGACTCACAGCAGATCTCTCAGCAGAAACCCTACAAGCCAGAAGAGATTGGGGGCCAATATTCAACATCCTTAAAGAAAAGAACTTTCAACCCAGAATCTCCTATCCAGCCAAACTAAGCTTCATAAGTGAAGGAAAAATAAAATCCTTTGTGAACAAGCAAGCACTCAGAGATTTCATCACCACCAAACCTGCTCTACAAGAACTCCTGAAAGAGGCTCTACACATATAAAGGAACAACCAGTACCAGCCACTCCAAAAACACACCAAATGGTAAAAGAGCATCAACACAATCAAGAATCTGCATCAACTAACCAACAAAACAGCAAGGTAGCATCAAAATGACAGTATCAAATTCACACATAACAATACTATCCCTAAATGTCAATGGACTAAATGCCCCAATCAAAAGACACAGACTGGCAAATTGGATAAAAAGCCAAAACCCATCAGTGTGCTGTATCCAGGAAACCCATCTTACATGCAAGGCTACACAAAGGCTCAAAATAAAGGGATGGAGGAAGATCTACCAAGCAAATGGAGAGCAAAAAAAGGCAGGAGTTGCAGTTCTCATCTCTGATAAAATAGATTTTAAAGCAACAAAGATCAAAAGAGACAAAGAAGGACATTACATAATGGTAAAAGGATCACTGCAACAAGAAGAGCTAACGATCCTAAATATATATGCACCCAATACAGGAGCACCCAGATACATAAGGCAAGTTCTTAATGACTTACAAAGAGATTTAGACTCCCACACAATAATAGTGGGAGACTTTAACACCCCATTGTCAATATTAGACAGATCATCCAGACAGAAAATCAACAAGGATATCCAGGACCTGAATACAGACCTGGAACAAGCAAACCTAATAGACATTTAACACGTGCACACGAATGTTCATTGCAGCACTGTTTACAATAGCAAAGACCTGGAACCAACCCAAATGCCCAACGATGATAGACTGGATAGGGAAAATGTGGTACATATACACCATGGAATATTACGCAGCCATCAAAAACGATGAGTTCACGTCCTTTGTAGGGACATGGATGAACCTGGAAACCATCATTCTCAGCAAACTGACACAAGAGCAGAAAATCAAACACCGTATATTCTCACTCATAGGTGGGTGTTGAACAATGAGAACACATGGACACAGGGAGGGGAGCACTACACACTGGGGTCCGTTGGGGGGAAATGGGGGAGGGGCTGGGGGGTGGGGAGGTGGGAAGAGATAGCATGGGGAGAAACGACAGATACAGGTGAGGGGACGGAAGGCAGCAAACCACACTGCCATATGTGTACCTATGCAACAATCTTGCATGTTCATCACATGTACCCCAAAACCTAAAATGCAATTAAAAAAATTGTTCAAAAAAAAAAAAGAGTGGGGTCCAGTTCCCCCCAATTCAACAAACATTTACTTGGTTTCCAGCATTCATTCATTCATTCAACCAATATATATTGAGCACTGCTACTTTCCAAGCACTGTTATAGTTGGAGGGATACAGCAATGAATAAGACAGTCTTTGCCTTAATGGAGTTTATATTTAAGTGGCGAGAGATAGACAATGAACAAATAAGCAAATAAATCTACAGTATATGAGACTGTGATAAGAGCTACAGAGAACATACAAAGTTGGGTAAAGGAGTAAAGAGGAGTCTATCAAATGTCCTGGATAGACATTGCTGGGATCACTTGACGTCAGGAGTTCAAGACCAGCCTGGGCAACATGGTGAACCCCAGTATCTACTAAAAATACAAAATTAGTTGGGTGTGGTGGCATGTGCCTATAGTCCCAGCTACTTGGGAGGCTGAGGCACAAGAATAGCTTGAACCCAGGAGGCAGAGGTTGTAGTGAGCTGAGATTGGGCCACTGCATTCCAGTCTGGGTGACAAAGTGAGACCCTTTCTTTAAAAAAATATTTAAAAAGTGAGTATAAACAAGTGGGGAGGTTTGAGGACTGAACCCTGAACATTCCTGTGTTCAAAGGTTAGGAAAATAGGGAAGAATCAGGAAAGGGGGCTGAAAAGACTTGGGGGGTGTGTGTGTGTGTGTTTGTGTGTGTGTGTGTGTGTATGAGAGAAAGAGGAGAGAGAGAGACTATGAATGATCCTTGGGTGACTGCAGTCCACGGCCATGTCTGTCTGTAAGTTTTGTGCCTCTGAGTTTGTGTGGCAGAGGGCAGTCACGTGGACTTTGAGCCTGTAAGCAAAGTTCCAGGCATTCAGTGAGAATTCAGTGACCTCCCCAAAAAGTGTCCATAAACTCAGCTCATGGGTCTCTCCAAGAAGCCCCTACAACTTGAGTTCAATGCAGTCCCCAAGAAGGTCCTGTTGGGCCTGAGTTTATCAGCCTCCCCAGATAGCCTCATAGTTGGAGTCAGTGCATTTCCTAAGAAACCCCTGCCTGAATTCAGTGGTCCCACTGGGAGCCCCTGCAGCCTAAATTTAGTGCATTTCCCAAAAAGGTCCCACAGCCTCAATTCAATCACTTTTCTAGGGTGTCCTTAGAATCTGAGTTCTGAGCACTCCTCATAGGTTCCTGCAGCCTGAGATCAAAGCATTTGAAACCCCTGAAGGCTGAATCCCTCCATGTCCTACCCCGAGGAAACCCCTGTGCCCCAGTCCCCATCACTCCAGGCTCACCCTTAGGCTCTAAGTTACCAAGACCCAAGACCAGGAAGGCAGGCGAAGCCAGGAATCTTTTCCTTCAGGGAAGAGAGGACACTAGGGTCTCTCTCTTTCTCCTGCTTACTCTGACAAAGGCCTCTGCCCCTTGCTGGCAGCCCTAGTGTCCCCATCTGTCAAGCCTCTAGGAGACCCTCAGTGGTGGCCACAGGTAGATCAGGGTGCAGACTCAGGATGGTGAGGAAGAAGGATCCCAGGAGACAGAGGGCTGAATCTCCCTGGCAGCTCCATCTTTCTCCTGTTCTTCTCTTTCTCCCACCTCTGCTGGTAGCAATACCCAGGTCATGCGCCCTGAATAGACTCTACAGTGAGTGGCAGGAACAAAGGGAAAGGGAGGGCGTAGAAGGCCAAGGGAGCCCTAAGCTAGGCCAGCATCTTTACAAGGAGCTGGCAGAGCTCCCCGATGTTAGAGAGCTCAGCACCACTCCCCTCGGAGAGTCACTGATGTCAGAGGGCCCTTCGACACCCCCCAACCCTCAGGAAAAAAAGTTTTGGGCTGGACGTGCCAAGGGCTCTGGTCCTCAGTCTGCTACAGGGAGAAGAAAACCATTTATTCGAAACGATTCTCTAACCCCCTCAATGCCAAAAAATGAATCTTGGTATCAACAAGGACTCTTCGCAGGGTTTTAAGCAGTTGAGGGCAAGGTCGTACTGGGGTTGTTGAAGGCATCCACCAGTGGGTGCGCTAGGGAATGGGAGAGCACAAGCAGAAAGGCCAGTGAGGAGTTTGTTGCACTTGTCCTAGCAAGAGACGAGGGGGAATTAGGCTAGGGGAGCAGCAACATTGTTGGAAGCAGAGTATGTGAAATTATGTTTTCATTTTATTCTTTTTTAAAGATGAGTCTTGCTGTATTCTGTTGGCCGGCCCTGAACTCCTGGGATTAAGTGATTCTCTTGCCTCAGCTTCTGGAGTAGCTGGGACAACAGACGTGCACCACCACACCAGGAAAGAGAATATTTCAGGGGCAACATGGACAGATTTTGGAGATGGTTTTGGTATATGAGAAAAGGCAAGAATTCACTCAATGCCAGGTGTGGTTGCTCAAGCCTGTAAGTAAGAATAAAATCCCTGCCCTGTGAGTTCACATTCCAGAGAGTGACTCCTAGATTTCTGCTTCTGGTGACTGGGTAGGGGATGGGACATGTCACTGAGAAAGGGACATGGAAAGAGAAGCTGGTTTGGAAGGGGAAGAGATGGTGAGATCCATTAGACATGGTTCACTTGAGGTGCCTGTGAGATGACCAGGGAGGGTGGGCACACAGGACTTGGGGCTGGAGTTCAGATCAGAGGTCTGGCCTGGCAGGAGGTCGAGATTTGGTAGTGGCCACACATGGCTGGTTCTGAATCTAAGGGAGATGGGGAGGCTGACCAAGCAAGCAAATGCAGTCCAAAGAGAGACTGGACTCCGAGGAAACCCAGCATTTTGGGGAAGGGGGGAGTGAGGGAAGCAGAGGAGTGCTGGGAATTGGGAGAGTGGGGTGCTGTGAGCCACTGGGAAAGCCAGTGCAGCCCCGAAAGAGGGATCCATTGGATTTGGTCACCAGGCCACTCAGATAGTGTCAGAAGAATGATGGGACTGGATATCAGTGGACTGAGGAATAACAAGAAATGAGGAAGCAGAGAGAGTTGTGGGTCCTTCTTTCAGAAAATATGGCCAAGAGGAGGAGGAGGTGGCCCATCTGTGCCCTCTAGGGAGAACAGGTGACAGGGCACAAAGGAGAGCACATGTCTCTGTTGTTCAAAGTTGAGTCAGGTGGGTCATCAAGGAGCCATGATGCGCCAAAGCATGCTAGGCGATTTCCGTGGGCTCTTTCAGGCAAGGACAAGCCTGCCTTCCAGCCGCTCCCTACAACTGATCTACCAGGAGCCTCCCTACCTCACAGAAGGGAACCAGGCCCGCTGGGAAGCACCCAGCCTTCTGCTTGACTTTTGGTTTGCAACTCTACTTGGTTGCCTCCTAGGTGAGTAGCTACAGGTAAATTCATTAACTTCACTTAGCCTCAGTTTTCTCATCTGTAAAATGGCATCTTCACAGAAATTAATAAAAGAACATTGTGAATATCATGTTACAATGGCAAATTTTATGTTATATGCTTTCTCACAATTTTAAGATTAATAAATTGATGTGCCAAAAGCCATTGAATTGTACACTTTTTTTTGAGACAGTCTCACTCTGTCACCTGGGCTGGAGTGTAGTGGCGTGATCTCAGCTCACTGTAGCCTCTGCCTCCCAAGTTCCAGAGATTTTCCTGCTTTAGCCTCCCAGGTAGCTGGGGTTGCAGGCGCCTGCCATCATGCCGGGCTAATTTTTAAAATATTTTTGGTAGAGATGGGGTTTCACCATGGTGGTCAGGCTGGTCTTGAATTCCTGACCTCAAATGATCTGCCCACCTCGGCCTCCCAAAGTGCTAGGATTAGAGGCATGAGCCACATGACTGAATTTGTACACTTTAAATGGGTATAGTGTATGGTTTGTGAATTATATCTCAGTAAAGCTGTTAAAAAACATGGATGGGCACATTGAATTGCTTATTTAATTGTTGCCTATAAAGTGTTGTTTAGGGGCCAGGCATGGTGGCTCACGCCCACAATCCCAGCATTTTGGAAGGCCGAGGTGGGCAGGTCATGAGATCAGGAGATCGACACCAGCCTGGCCAACATGGTGAAACCCCATCTCTACTAAATATGCAAAAATTAGCTGGGCGTGTGATGGTGCGTGCCTGTAATCCTATCTACTCAGAAGGCTGAGGCAGGAGAATCATTTGAACTCAGGAGGCGGAGGTTGCAGTGAGCTGAGATTGTGCCATTACACTCCAACCTGGGCGATAGTGCTAGACTACATCTCAAAAAAAATAAAGTGTTGTTTAGAAATTGTGCCAACTTACTGCCCAAGTTAAGTTTTATTTGTTGGAATATATTAACCCATATATACACAGTTAATAATTTAATTTTCATCCTAAGTGGTGTATAGTCATTGAAGGGGCTCAGACCTCTAGGCTGCTCCAGGACAAGCACCTTGTCCATGTCCCCTAGACCCTCAGTCTGGTCTTTGTCTCAGAGGTCATCAAACTCCACCTGCAAAGCTCACTCTTGGGTAACCAAGCTCTGAGGAACCCAGGCCTCTGATGTAGACGCTTGAGAGGCTGATAAGCAGGAAAGCCAATGAATCCTTTTGCCAATGGGGACACACCAAGCAGTCCTGGGGAAGGGCCCTCCCCATCACTGTGCACCCAGCAGAGAGGAGGGAATTGGGGTTCTCAGTGTTCTTCAGCTTCTTCCTGGCAATAACAACCATGGTTTTCATTGACTGGTTCAACTTTATTTTGGGATAAAAGTCAATGATCAGAATAGATAGTAAATGAAGAGCATTAAAAAATAATGAATTGGGAACATTAGATTTTTTTTTAAAGAGTCCAGTAATTCTACAAACCGTTAGGAAAGACATCAGTCCCCACAACTCCCATTTCCCACCTTCCAGGGAAACCACGTTTAGCTCTTTCAGTGTCTTTAAAAAAAAAATCTACTTCTTCCTGATATTTTTCCGATTGGAAAACAACCTGTAGAAGTCTTGGGTGAGGGTCTCAATTTTGATGATTGCTCTAAGAAAACCTGTAGTGCAATATGAAATCTTATAGAGCAGTAATAATTAGCTGTGGTAGAGGGTAGTTACAATAATGTAACTATTACATCCTAACCCCTGTGCCACAGCTAATTATTTCATATTGCTCCACAGATTGCAAAGGACTCTCCTCTACAGTATATCTTTCTTTTTAATGTCATTTTATTGTGTTAAAATATACATAGCATTTGTCTATCCAATTTTTTTTTTTTTTACTTTGAGACAGGGTCTCACTCTGTCATCCAGACTGGGGTGCAGTGGCATAATCACAGCCTACTTCAGGCTTGCACTCCTGGACTCGAGCGATCTTCCTGCCTTAGCCTCCAAAGTAGTTGGGCATTTTAACAATTTTTGACTGTATAATTCTTTGGCATTAAGTATATTCATGTTGTGCAGCCATCACCACCATCCATCTTAAAACTTTTTCAGCACCTTAAACTGAAACTCTGTACCCATTAAACAAAAACTCCTCATTTTTTTTCCTCCTCCACCTCCTGAGAATGACTATTCTACTTCCTTTTTTTTTACCTTTTTTTTTTTATTTAATAAAGATAGGGTTTCACCATGTTGGTCAGGCTGGTCTTGAATTCCCAACCTCAGGTGATCTGCCCACCTTGGCCTCCAAAGTGCTTGGATTACAGGCGTGAGCCACTACACCCGGTCTTTACTTTCTTTCTCAGTGAGTTTAACTATTCTAGATACCTCATCTATCTGAAATCATACATTTGGCCTCCCTTTGTGTCTGGCTTCTTTCACTTAACATAGTGTTTTCAAGGATCATCATGTTGAAGCATGTATCAGAATCACATTCTCTCTTTAGGTTAAATAGTATTCCATTGTGTATGTATCGTATTTTGCTCATCCACTCATTCATTAATGCACACATGGGTTGTTTCCACTGTTTGGCTCTTTTGAATAACACTATGAACATGAGGGTACAAACATCTGTTCAAGTCCCTGTTTTCAATAGTTCTCTTATTGATTGATTGATTGATTGAGACAGGATCTCACTTTGTCAGTCAGGCTGGAGTGTAGTGGTGTGATCACAGCTCACTGCAGCCTCAACCTTTCAGGATCAAGCCATACTTCCACCTCAGCCCCTTGAGTAGCCAGGACCACAGGTACATGCCACCATGCCTGGCTAATTTTAAATTTTTTTTTTTATAGATACAGGGGTCTCACTATGTTGCCTAGACTGGTCTTGAACTCCTGCCTCAAGCAGTCCTCCCAATTCAGCCTCCCAAAGTTCTAGGATTACAAGTATGAGCCACTGAGCTCAGCCTCAATTCTTTTATATACCTAGAAGTGGAATTGCTGGATCAGCTAGTAATTTTATGTTTAATTTTTTGAGGGACCTACTTTGTCTTTCTGACAATTTTAGGATCAATGTAAGGCAGATACTAAGACAACTGTTCTCATAAATGAGACAGGACACTTGGTGGCTTGCCCAGGGTCTCCAAGCTTGTTGGAAAACGGAGCTGAGACTTGAACCTGGCTCTTCTGGCTTTAAGTCCAGCTTCTTTCTCTCTACCATGCTGTCTCCCCTATTGTATTGGCCTTCTTAAGCCTATAGCCCCCAACCAGGGGGTTCAGATAGATGTTCCCATTATTCCAGAGCATGTAGAGGACCTTCATTTATGCAGGCCACCCCACTTTGTTTACAGTCATTATTAGCATCTATCAATGGCACATGGTTGGTCTATTACAATTCTTTGTTTTTTGAGATGGAGTCTTACTCTGTTGCCCGGCCTGGAGTACAGTGGTGCGATTTCAGTTCACCACAACCTCCACCTCCTGAGTTCAAGCAATTCTCCTGCCTCAGCCTCCCGAGTAGCTGGGGTTACAGGTGCCCACCAGTGTGCAGGGCTAATTTTTTTTTTTTTTTGTATTTTTAGTAGAGACAGGGTTTGACCATCTTGGCCAGGCTGGTCTCAAACTGCTGACCTCATGTGATCCACCCAACTCAGCCTCCCAAAGTGCTGGGATTACAAGCATGAGCCACCATGCCCGGCCTACAGTTCTAGAATTAGAGCCCACCTCACTTCCATTTAGACTAACTTCCTTGATAGGATGTAGAACTCTCGTTGGCACATTGGGAAAAGGGTGTGCCTTTGCAATGATTCATGTCTATCCTACATGAACGCTTAATCCCTGGGGGGCTGTTCTTTGATCCAAATTTTGGTTCCCTCTATTCTGGACCAACTGCTCCACATATAACTCATGGCATTGAAATGACAATTTAAAAGAGGCTGCCTCATGTCAGGAATGGATGGCTTTGCAAATGTTAGCTCCTTTACTCCATTCATCCTGAGAGACAGAAAACATCTTTCTGTTTTGCAGATAAAGAAACATAGGCCAGAGAGATGAAGCCACTTGCTTGAGAGATGACCCAGGATTCTCTGGGTGCCAACATCAGTGCCTCTATTTCCCCATCTCACAACACCTCCTTCCCAAGGATATCTCGTCGCTATGTAAGACATTGTAATCTAAAGCTTATGCTCTTAATGGGAACAGAGGACTTTTTGAGTTGATTTTTTTTCCCCTTTTTCCTGTGGGAATTCAGACTTGACTTCTAATTGGTAGAATTTTGTCCTCACTTCTTTGGACCCTCTCCTACAAGACCAGTCACCCCCTGTCTGGTTCCTAATTGTTTGTGACTCATTTTCAGGGTGGGAACAGGGTGGTCATAGAGTGCCCATGGGTCCTGACATGTAATTGGTGGCCATGACCTGTATGTCTCTGGGCTAACACCAAGTGTCCTGTTTTGCCAGTTCTCATGGAAATTTATTGAACGAATAAATAAGCTCATGAAAAAAAATCAATCTAGACAATATTCTTCTCATCAAACAAAAATAAACAAAAACCCCGTAACCCTCCCCAGTGTTCTCTGCTTCAAAATAGTGGGGATGTACTCAGGAAGCTGAGGCGGGAGGATCCCCTGAGGCCAGGAGTTTGAGACCAGCCTGGGCAACAGGGCAAGACCCCATCTCTAAAAAAATTTTTTTTTAATTAGCCAGGGTGGTGGTGTGTGACCATAGTCCCAGCTACTCGAGAGGCTGGGGTGGGAGGGTCACTTGAGCCCAGGAGTTTGAGGCTGCAGTGAGCTATAATCCCACCACTGCACTCCAGTCTGGATGACAGAACAAGACCTTGGTTCTGAAACACACACACACACACACACACACACACACACACACACACACACACTAGTGAGGATGACTTGAATGCTATGAGAAGGGGAGCTTAGGAGGTGAGAGGAGGCCAATTTGCTATGATGAAAAGTTCAGTGCCCTAAGTTGAAATCCTAATTCCAGTCACTTACTGTGTGGCATTGGGCACATCACTTAACCTCTCTGAGTCATATCTTTCTCATTTTTGAAAGGAGGATAATAATTTCTGCCTTGCTGAGATGGTTGTGAGGATTAAATGAAATGAGGGGTGTGAAGATGACAGCACAGTCTCCAGCACACAGGAGAAATGAGGAAGCACAGGGAATACTGGATGGATGAATGACCTAGCAAACAGTGCAATATCGAATCTGTTTAAAGAAGTGCAGCTTAAAAAAATCTTCATGTGATGTATGTTATCTTCTGGGGCTATAAATGGCATTAGGCAATAAAATGAAGTATGTCAATGAACAATTATGACTCACTGTGGAAATACCAAGTCTTTAAAACCTAAGAACTAATTACCAAATCCAGCATCAAGGACATACTGAAACACTTAAAAAAAATTCCCATAGTCTAGGATGTGACAAAATTGCTGTGTGTGGGATAGAGCCCTTTGATTGCTAAGAAGATGCTGAACATTCACAATGGAAAATTTTTCTCTTCTGTAGGATTGAGTGAGAATCCTATATTCTATATGTGGATTAGAGCCAATGAGGATGTCAGGGTCTGAATGATTGTGGTGATCTTGGTCCTAAAGACTACAGGCAAACCCCAAAAACCTCTGAGTTCCTCCACTAAGAATGCGCCCAACCCCCTTCTGCTTCCCCTTGGAAGTACTGGAGCTCCTCGCTGCTGGTGCCTACCACCTCTTCAAGGAGGGAGTTCCCCAATCTCCCACGCCCCACTCTGGAGCTCTGGGTCTGATGTGTGCCTGAGCCTCCCTGCTCCTGGCTTGAGGTGCTGTCCAGATGCTGAGAGTTGGGAGCCTTTGCTGTCTCCAGGAATATTAATAGCATCGGAGCTGTCCAGCATAGGGAGCCAACACTGAGAACAGGAGCTGGGCAGGGAGGGCCTCAGAGCTCAGGCAATGCCTGCACAGCCCAGGACCCAGAGCTTCTGAGCCAAGCTAGGAGAGCCAGGAGGGGCCCTGGGGGCGATGCCCAAATGTACAAAGGAAGAAACTGAGGCCCAGAGAGGACAAGGCTTGGTTCAGGGACACAGAGCCTGTCTGCAGCAGAGACAGACTCGGGCCTTTTGACCCTGAATCCAGTGCTTCTCTCATGTCCTCACATTGTGGGCTTCCCTCAGCAACATACAGTATTACATGCTCATCAATGAGGAATCCATCTGCTGACACATACCTCCCACAGACCATGACTCTCACTGACACAGCCCCCTCACAAGGTGCTTTTATCATTATCTCATTTAATTTTTACCATTACCCTGTAATTAGCTATGGTCATACTGTCATCATCACCCTGTTTTCCAGCTACAGAAACTGAGGCACCAAGAGGTGGAGTGCCAGGCCTAGGGGACGGAGTCAGTTGTGAGAGGAGTGTGTCAGGGAAGACTGCCCAGAAAAGAAGACATCTGGGCTGGATAGAGAAGCTAGTGTTCACTAGGAGGGTAAAGGAAGGGGAAGGACATTGTAGGAAGAGGGACTGGTGGGAGCAAAGCCTATATTTATGAGGTTGGGGAGAGAGAGAGAGAGACAGAGACAGAGGAGAGCACTGCAGGAGCATGAGGCATGCGGTGGAGACAGCGGGCAGGGTGGGGCTGGGGACTGCCTTACACAACCATCTCTAAAGGCCCCCTCTGAGGGAACATGTGCATTAGTCCCAAGGCAGCAGACCCTCTGGACCTCAGCCTGAAGGATTTTGGAGCAGAGCTTCCCTAAGTGTCCTCCCTGAGGGTGTTCCCAAGGGTTGTGACTCATCCCTCCAACTAAGCAGTAACCTGTCCCAAGTAAGAATAGGATCTGGCCAGACCACAGTGACTCATGTCTGTAATCCCAGCACTTTGGGAGTCTGAGGCAGGTGGATTGCTTGAGGCCAGGTGTTCAAGACCAGCCTGGCCCACATGCCAAAACCCCGTCTCGACTAAAAATACAAAAATTAGCTGGGCATGGTGTGTACTCCTGTAATCCCAGCTACTTGGGAGGCCAAGGCAGGAGAATTGCTTTAATTCAGGAGGTGGAGGTTGCAGTGAGCCAATATTGCACCACTGCACTCCAGCCTGGGTGACAGAAAGAAATGCTCTCTCAAAAAAACAAAGGTATTTCTCCTTCTGGGGTCTCCCTCCTCTACCCCAGCCTAGCTGTGGGCTAAAGCCCCATGTCATCTATGATAAAGGCTCAAGGCCTGGCTACCGAAACACAAAAACACAAGCATTCAGGCCCTGGATTTAGGGCCACATACTTGCCTCCTGCATGTCTGGCTGGGGAAAGGGTAGAAGGATGACTGAAGGAACGGCTGGGGAGAGGAGTCAAATCGCTGTGGCAAATTTGCCTCAAGATGGGGTACAAGAAGACAAGGAAGGGAATTTATGTTCACTGAACATTTATTAGGCAGTTGATTTCATTCTAAACACTTTAATTTAAACATGCTATTTTAGGCCGGGCATGGTGTGTAATCCAAGCACTTTGGAGGCCCAGGCAGGTGGATCACCTGAGGTCAGGAGTTCAAGACCAGCCTGACCAACATGGTGAAACTCTGTCTTTATTTTTATTATTTTCTTTAAAAAGGTGCTATTTTATTTAATCCTCCCAAAAACCTTCACTTTATAATTGAGGAAATCAAAACTCAGAGAGGTAAGATAATTTGCCTGAAGTGTTTGCCCTGAGGCCATCTTTTCCTTGAGTATCCGCATATGGGGATACTAAGGCAGACCTGGATTTTGAGACTGGGGCACTGCTCTGAAGGAAATCTTTAGCTCAAGGACCCCCCTTCATCCACTGGCCTTGACCTTAGAACTGTACCACAGTGTAAGACACTTTGATGTTACCTTCCTTCCTTCCCTCTCTCCCTCGCATTGGTCAGACCTGCATTGTAGTCTGATGGCTCTCTCAAGCCTTTCCAACTCCCTCTCCAGTTCTGCACACTTACCGAATAATCTCCTTCAGTCTAACCCTGTCTTGGTGTCGGCTACTTAGAAGACCTGGGCTAAGACAGCCACACAGCTAGTGGCGGCTGACTGGCCTTAGACCGACCCCCATAATCCTTCTTCTGCACCATGTGCCATCTGCCGTGACACAGAAACATTGGGGACTAATGTGAGCTGCTGCCTGGTTTTCTTTAAACAGCACAGGACAGAGCTCCTCAGCCCTCCTCCCTTCCGCAGTTCGCTTGCTTCCTTCCAGAGGGAGTGCCTGACTGCCTCTGGAATCTCAGGGATCTCTGTGTTCCCGCCTTTGGCTGCTTCTCACTTTTCCCTGGGACTCCAGTGGGGAAGAAAGTCTATGTAGATTTATTTATACTGTGAGGTGAATCTTCAAGCCTGTTTTACATATGTCTCTCAGTTTCAGTTTTTGCTTTTTTTAAGACAGAGTCTCACTCTGTTCCCCAGGCTGGAGTTCAATGGCACAATCTCCACTTACTACAACCTCCGCCTCCTGGGTTCAAGTGATTCTCCTGCCTCAGCCTCCCAAGTAGCTGAGATTACAGGCATGCACCACCACACCTGGTTAATTTTTGTATCTTTAGTAGAGATGGGGTTTCACCATGATGGCCAGGCTGGTCTCGAACTCCTGACCTCAAGTGATTCACCCACCTTGGCATCCCAAAGTGATGGGATTACAGGTGTGAGCCACTGCACCTGGCCTTTAGTTTCAGTTTTTATTTTGCCTCAGGTCTGAACAATTCCCTCCACAATGACAATGTTCCAGGCTTCCTGAGCTCTGCACAGTCTTTGTGACCTGGAAATAAATGAAAGTAATCCTACAGATGGTACAGACACCCCCAACTAGGTAAGCTTCCTGAAAAGCTGTACAAACAGCTCTTTCTGCAGATTGAATTAAGCGTTATAGTCAAGGGGTAGAGGGACTGCCTATCTCAAAGAATCCTGAATCTATGGCTTATTTCCTCTTTTTTCCTCCAGATCCAGACTATACAGAGTGGTACTAGATAAATATTTTTAGTGTGAAAAAATGATTATCTTTAATGGACTCATTTTACAAGTTCAGATTGTCTCATGACCAGTTTCTGGAAAGCAGAAACAATCTGAACCTATAACATGGTTAATAATATGAGACCATCTGAACTTATAACATGGTTAATAGTATGAATATTATTATCAAAGTAACAAAATCATGATGTGAAATTCTTCCTACTTTCAGAAATATATAAAGAGGCCACTAAGCCTGTATCTTGAATCAATAAATTCTAAATAGCCCTAGCTACAGTCTCAAGGCTCCAGGTTGAGGAAATGAGCATGAGTATTTTTAAAGACTACTGGGAGGGCTGGGCGTGGTGGCTCATACCTGTAATCCTAGCACTTTGGGAGGCTGAGGCGGGAGGATCACCCGAGGTCAGGAGTTCGAGACCAGCCTGATCAACGTGGGGAAATCCCATCTCTACTAAAAATGCATAATTAGCCAGGCATAGTGGTGTGTGCCTGTAATCCTAGCTACTTGAGAGGCTGAGGCAGGAGAATCACTTGAACCCAAGAGGCAGAGGTTGCAGTGAGCCAAGGTTGTGCCACCGCACCCCAGCCTGGGCAACAAGAACAAAAAACTCCATCTAAAAAAAAAGACTCTTGGGAGGAAAGGAGAGGACACCTGGACTAAAAATACACTGCACTTGGATATCCTGAGGCCAATCTTCATGGTTTTTATGCTCTTATCCGCCAAGAACATCACAAACACCTTTCTACAGGGTGGCCCATTCTAACAGTAGCCAGACAATGTCAGCCCTGGATTGCTCCGGCAAATTATGACTGCCAAGGAATCCAGCCATGGTCTAGAAGAAAGGAGTCGTAGCGTAACTGGTTACAAGAATGCTGACAAACCAGAAAGGAGAGGACGCCAGGCCCACATGACGAATGCTCAGAATTATACCCTAGGGTTTCAAAACACAACTGCCCCCAGGCCTGGGCCATGTATCCCTAGTCACTATTTACTTTTTTTTTTTTTTTTTTTTTTTTGAGATGGGGTCTTACTCTGTCACCCAGGCTGGAGTGCCATGGTGCGATCAAGGCTCACCACTGCCTCAGCCTCCTGAGCTCAGGTGATCCTCCCAAATGAGTCTCCTGAGTAGCTGGGACTACAGGCACATGCTACCACACCCAGCTAATTTGTGCATTTTGCCATGTTACCCAGGCTGGTCTCAAACTCCTGGGCTCAAGTGATCTGCCTGCCTCAGCCTCCCAAAGTGCTGGGATTACGGGAGTGAGCTGCTGTGCCCTGCCCCTATTTTTCTTTTCTATCTAAATCCTATCCATCCCTTAAAGTCCAGTTCAATTTTCACCTCCTCCATGAAGCCCTCTGTGGCTACCCTATTCCACAGTGACCTCTAGGCTGTCTCCAGCTTCCCGGGATGCTGCTCTGTACAACATGGCACTTACAGTTGTAAGTCCATTTGTGTAACATTTGTCTCGATAACTTGATTGCAAGTTTCTAGAGAGCAATAGTTTTGTGTTCTCCTCAGTTCCCGGAACACAGTAAATCAACACTTGTTGGTTTGGATATGCAGTAAGCACTCAATAAATGACTGTTGATCTGGCATCCAAGAGATGCTCAATAAATACCTATTAGTTTAGTATACAGAAGGTGCTCAATAAACATGTACTAGCGTGGTACACAATAGGAGCTCAGTAAGTGATTGGCTTGGTCTATTCGGGTCTTTCAAGTCTCCTTTTTGTTGAGGGCTGGCTAAGCCAAGTGGGCATCCGGCAGCCAGCAGGAAGCTGGTGTGAAGAAAGCTACGACAGGAGCGCTCCCCACAGCGGGCCAAAGTGGAGAGTGGACAGATAGGGAAAACCCAAGCCAAATTCTTGAGACAGACTAAGAGTCAAGGTCTGGAGAGCCCAGACATAAACATCAGTTCCTAAGAAGCACCTTCCGATAACTTCCAGTAGCACCACTTCAGCGAAGCCTTTCCTGACCTCACCATCCAAAGCAGCCATCCCTTGCCCTCTCACTGCTGAACTCTCCCGGCTTACTTCTTAGCATTCGCACTACTCAATATTAGCATTTCCCCCCTACTGGGCACCCACCCCACTTCCCCACTAGAATGTAACCCCTGCGAGTAAAGACTTCCTTGTTCATCAACGCTTGCCTTGTTCACCAACATTAACTCCAGGGCTAGAAGAGTGCCAGCACATAGTAGGTGCTCAATAAATAAAACCTGAATGAATGACAGGATGAACTGAGAGAAGTCAAGAGAAAGGAGGTCAGCAGGAAGTAAATTCAGACAGATCTGGACAGGAACTAGCCAGGGCCTGGCCTCTGGGAAGAACCGCTCAGGAGCCCAGGTGGGTGTTTTCCACCTTCCTTCATGAGCCTGTAGGTGCCATAAATGGTTGTGTCTGGTTATCTTTTTTATTTTATTTTTATTTTTGAGACGGAGTTTCGCTCTTGTTACCCAGGCTGGAGTGCAATGGCGCGATCTCGGCTCACCGCAACCTTTGCCTTCTGGGTTCAGGAAATTCTCCTGCCTCAGCCTCCTGAGTAGCTGGGATTACAGGCACGAGCCACCATGCCCAGCGAATGTTTTGTATTTTTAGTAGAGACGGGGTTTCACCGTGTTGACCAGGATGGTCTCGATCTCTTGACCTCGTAATCCACCCTCCTCAGCCTCCCAAAGTGCTGGGATTACAGGCGTGAGCCACGCGCCCGGCCCTGTCTGGTTATCTTAAAGGGACAAAGAAGAAAAAAGAGAGGGTCGCCCTACTCCTTTAACATTATTTCTATCCTCAGGCCTGGGCACAGTGGCTCACGCTTATAATCTCAGCATTTTGGGAGGCTGAGGTGGGTGGAGCTCTGAGCTCAGAAGTTCAAGACCAGCCTGGGTAACATGGCAAAACCCAGTCTCTCAAAACTTAGGGGAGTATGATGGCACACAAATGTATTCCCATCTACGTGGGAGGCTGAGATGGGAGAATCGCTTGAGCCTGGGAAGCAGAGGTTGCAGTAAGCTCGGATTGTGCCATTTCACTCCAGCTTGGGTGACCGAGTGAGACCCTGTCTCAAACAAACAAAGAAACAAACAAACATCACATTAGTTCTGTCCTCTAACTATAAAATTCTACAATGGCTCCACTTTCTCAACCTTGGAGCGCCCGTAGGATCCTCTGTAGTGGATAAGACAAAAACATCTCACAAAGCACATCATGTTTGCTTTATTATACAAGTAGTAAGCAATAAACTGGGTGGGTGCTCAGCATATATTCACTCCCCTCCCACCCGCACCATGGCCAGCAGATATTTCCCTGCCCCATTGGTGTTGGGTTTGGCCACAGGACTTGCTTTAGCCAATGAAATGTTATGCAATGAGGTGGACAGAGGCTTTATATGTGCTTGTGCATTTTGGCTTGGCTCTTGGGCTCTGGCAAGCCGAAGGAGAAGCAAGCTTTTATAGCTGTTGCCCCTTCAGCCAGAGCCCCAGAATGAAGCCACATGGGACATACAGCCTGAACTGCAGTGAGGAGCCAGGCCCAGTTCAACTGCAACTTTTTTTTTTTTTTTTTTGAGAGACAGAGTCTTGAACTGTTGCCTAGTCTGGAGTATAGTGGCACGATCTCAGCTCACTGCAACATCCATCACCCAGGTTCAAGAGATTCTCCTGCCTCAAGCTCCTGAGTAACTGGGATTACAGGCACCTGCCACCACGCCCAGCTAATTTTTTGTAGTTTTAGTAAAGACGGGTTTCACCATGTTGGTCAGGTGGGTCTCAAACTCCTGACCTCAGGTGATCCACCCACCACCGCCTCCCAAAGTGCTGCAGTTACAGGTGTGAGCCACTGCGCCCAGCCCCAACTGCATTTGACTGATTTAGGTTGGGCATGGCAGGGCTGCTCTGTCTCAGCCCTGCTATGCTCAACCTAAAGTGAGTCAAATTGCAGTTGATCTGCAGACCTTCAAGCTTGAGAATAAATCCTTATGTTGTAATCTACTGAGATTTGGGACTGGTCTGTTATGCAGTATTATAGTGGCAATAGCTAATAATTATATATTTACTGTTAAAAAAATTAAAAATATAGGTAAGTAAACAGGGAAAAATAATACACTCATGATCCTATCACCCAGAATAAGTACTGTTAGCATCACTATGCTCTTGGTTATTTTTCTATATTTCACAGCAAAGAAGGCCTGCTGTGTATATCTTTGTTTTTTTAATAATCTGCTTTTTTTTTCCTTTTTTTTTTATACAGAGTCTTGCTTTGTCACCCAGGCTGGAGTGCAGTGGTGTTATCTCAGCTCACTGCAACATCTGCCTCCCAGGTTCAAGCGACTTTCCTGCCTCAGCCTCCCAAGTAGCTGGGACTACAGGCACCCGCCACCATGCCAGGCTAATTTTTGTATTTTTAGTAGAGACAGGATTTCACCATATTGGCCAAGCTGGTCTCAAACTCCTGACCTTGTGATCTGCCTGCCTTGACCTCCCAAAGTGCTGGGATTACAGGCA
The DNA here is from genome assembly GCF_048565385.1 of Saimiri boliviensis. Classification (NCBI taxonomy): domain Eukaryota; kingdom Metazoa; phylum Chordata; class Mammalia; order Primates; family Cebidae; genus Saimiri; species Saimiri boliviensis. The sequence goes on along the minus strand of NC_133450.1, from coordinate 14,992,531 downwards.
TGAGCCACCGCGCCTGGCCTTGTAATCTTCTTTTTCACACCCACATATCATGAGCATCTTCCTGAGGCCATAAGCTTTGCAGCATTGCCTCATCACCCCTCGTTACAACTTATAAGACAGGTGTGAGGGCAACCATATTTGCCCAAGTTTACACCTCTAGGAATGAGCAGAGCCCGTTCTGACTCCAGGCTCAGTATTCTTTCCACCAGGCAGGTGTTCTCTTGGAGCCTCATTAGTGTTTTTGTCACCTGGCAGGGTCAGCTCTTTCCCCAAGGAGAAGAAAGTGAAACCTTTATCTTACCTGGAAGGAGAACAGGTGTTTGATTTCCTTGATTCACCTGATCCCAGGGGCTGTAACAGGCCCCAGCTCTGGAGACCTACTGCCGACCTCTCACCACAAGCATCCAGGGGAACATTTGTTTCTGCCTTAGGGCATAGTGGGGCAAGAGCAAGTGGTTGGTATTTTCTGATGCCCACAAGTTTCTAGCTTCATCTGAGGCTTTTTTTTTTTTTTTGAGATGGAGTCTTGCTTAGTTGCCCAGGCTGGAGTGCAGTGGCACGATCCCAGCTCACTGCAACCTCTGCCTCCTAGGTTCAAGTGATTCTCTTGCCCCAGCCTCCTGGGTAGCTGGGATTAGAGGCACACACTACCCTGCCTGACCTCAGGTGATCCACCCGCTTCAGCCTCCCAAAGTGTTGGGATTACAGGTTGTGAGGCACTGTGCCCAGCCTTAAGTGTGTAAAGTATCTTGCAATGTCTGGCACATATGAGGTAACAAATATGACCAAGTTTCCCCCCAGAATTAGTGGCAGAGCCAGGACTAGAGCCCAGGTCTCTGGACTCTATGCCCCAGACATAATTCTTTGATCTCTTATTGGCAGCAGGGAGCAGCTAGTGCCCAAACTAACCCTTAGCGATGAGGACAGTGGCTGGTTGAATCCACAGGGGACCTGCCAGGCACACACTCCCTCAGGATTCTGGCTGCCAAGGCTGCCACTCACTGGGACCTGAGCATGATGTGTTCTCTCTCCCCTGGGCCAGGAGCAGCTTTGTGCAGGAAGGGGCAGACTCCCTAGGGCCAGCCCCCCACCAGACTCCAGGAATACCAACAGAAGGATAGCTTAGAGGCAGCTCCCAAAATGCCCACCCCAGGGACCCAGATCTCAATAGCTATGCCCTCAGAGTCAGCAGGGACAAGGGACCTCTTCAGAGAGCTGCCCTTGTGGGGCCTGAGCCACCCACAGCACGCCTGGGGACCCCAATCCTTGGCAAAACTTGAGAGGACACTGGGGGACCCAAGTTACAGCCTGTGAGCATCCCCTGCCAAGCTGGGAAGCCTCATTCTCCATTTCTTTTTTTTTTGAAATGGAGCCTCGCACTGTTGCCCAGGCTGGAGTGCAGTGGTGTGATCTCGGCTCACTGCAACCTCCATCTCCCAGGTTCAAGCGATTCTCCTGCCTTAGACTCCCACATAGCTGTAATTACAGGTGTGTGCCACCACGCCCAGCTAATTTTTTATTTTTAGTAGAGATGGAATTTCACCCTGTTGCCAGGCTGGTCTCGAACTCCTGACCTCAAGTGATCTGCCTGCCTCCAACTCCCAAAGTGCTGTGATTACAGGTGTGAGCCACCCTACCTGGCTATTTCTTATTATAAATACAATACGTGTTCATTGAAAAATACATTAATGTATATAAAGGCAATAAGTCCTACATATATATGTATGTACAGCACATATTTTTATGGACTCATGGCATACATACAATGCCACTGTTACTATTTCAGCATGTAGACTTACAGTTATTTGCTAAGCATGGTTTTTAATTTATTTACTTTTTTGAGACAGGGTCTTACATCCATCACAGAGGAGAGCAGTGGCACAATCTCAGCTCACTGCAGCCTCAACTTCCCAGGACTCAGATGATTCTTCTACCTCAGACTTCCGAGTAGCTGGTACTACAGGTACATGCCACCATGCCTGGCTAATTTTTTGTAGAGATGAGATTTTGCCAGGTTGCCCAGGCTGGTCTCAAACTCCTGGGCTCAAGCGACCCTCTTGCCTCGACCTCTCAAAATACTGAGATTACAGGTGTGAGCCACTGTGCCTAGCCTCAGTATGGTTTTTTAAGTGTACATTTAGATATGTTCCTCAATATGTTATCTCTCAGCCATCCTGAGGCTGTTGGTGGCATGCCTCCTGAGGCAAACACAGGAGGGGAGGTTTCTGCAATTAGGAATCCAGGCTCCCTTGGGGTGCACACCTCAAACTCTTAGAAGCCAGATGAGTTTGTGGCTGGGGGCAGAGAAGAACAGGGGATGTCCAGGAACACGTGGGAAATGGAGAAGGTGACCTCCCAGAAGCACGGGAAAAAGAGAATTCCTAGTTATTGAACACCTACTATGCGCCAGGTCAGAGATGGCAAACTGGTCACACTAAGTGTCCACTCCCCACTCTCACCCAGTAGAAACAGCTGGTTGACACCACTCTGCACAGACACCATCAGTTATTGAAGTTGCCCCTGAGTTGCTGGAATCTCAGTCTGTTGCCGCTTTTGGTCGTGTTCTCCTCTCACAATGAGGATGCCAAGGTTCACAGAGATTAAGTCCCCTCCTCTAAGGCACTCAGTGGCCAGGATTCAAGTCTGGTCCGCTAGAATCCAAAGCCTGAATTCCCCTTCCCTGTTCAAGCCTGGAGGCCTGGGATAAGTTCCCTGGCAGCGGCCTCTGGGAGATCCACAGCACTTCTGGAAGAATCTCCTTTCATTCCCATTCCTACCACTAGAATCAACACCAGGGCCTGGTGCTGGGCAATCAGGCCCCTTTAACTCCTGCTCCTTAGAACAAGGCTGGCAAAGAGTCTCCCCACTCCCACCTCACACCAACCACCCACCCACCTCCTGCCCTCAAGGATCGCCACAGAGACAAGTTGGGGATGGGAGGGGCAGACTACTAAGGCCCAGTGCTGCCGCATTCTTCCCTTGACCTCTGGTCTGACCTGGAGCCAACCAGGCAGGATAGGGAAGGAGGCTCTTGGGAACTTTCCAGTGAAACTTAGAGGGAAATGCCCCAGCTTTAGGGGCAATTCCCAAAAGAAACAGTTCAATTAAACTACTTTCTACTGTCCAAGGCCATTGTATGGTCATGACTGGCTGTGAGTGACATAGAGAAAAGGCAAGACTTGGGGCCACATCTTTGATCTCCCTGGAAAAGAGGATATTATTAACCTATATTTGAATTCTAGTGTGAATGAGTGCCCCTATTCATTTTTCCCGAAGCTGAAGAGAGAGCTTACAAGGTTACAATTTTTTTCTTTTTTGAGGCAAGGTCTTACTCTGTTGCCCAGTGGAGGGCAGTGGCACGATCTCGGCTCACTGCAGCCTCCACCTCCTCAGCCTCCCAAGTAGCTGGGATTACAGGTGCCCACTACCAAGCCTGACTAATTTTTGCATGTTTAGTAGAGATGGGGTTTCACCATGTTGGCCAGGTTTGGTCTCAAACTCCTGACTTCAAATGATCCACCTGCCTCAGCCTCCCAAAGTGCTGGGATAACAGGCGTGAGCCACTGCACCCAGCCCAGAGGTTATAACTTTTTGAATTGCAGACATGTGTGAAAAATCAGGCCGTGGTGATAACCTTGAGCAGTAGGATGTAAATAACTCCAACCTCCTTAGCGTTCCAATAATGGAACACTAAGCATAAGACCTTCTGGTGACCAGGTACCCATTTGGAGAGGCTGCAACAGATTGTGGTTTCAAACACTATTTCTTCCACTTGTCACCTGAATGACTTAGGATGAATAACCTACCCCTCTGAGTCTCAGCTTTCTCATCCCCAAAGTGGGTAGGTGAACAGGGCGAGGTTGTTTAAACCATGGATGGAGCTGCCTGATGAAGACACTTGGCATGCAACAGGAGCTTGGCCATCCCACTAGCTGGCCTGCCTTTGTAGAGCAGAGAGGTGTAGTACCTTTCCCTCACCCATTCCAAGGTCCACAGCCAATAACCCCATGACAAGAAACAGATTAACAAGAGAAAAGCTTGACACGTTTATGTAGCGTACTTTTTTTTTTTTTTTTTTTGAGACGGAGTTTCGCTCTTGTTACCCAGGCTGGAGTGCAATGGCGCGATCTCGGCTCACCGCAACCTCCACCTCCTGGGTTCAGACAATTCTCCTGCCTCAGCCTCCTGAGTAGCTGGGATTATAGGCACGCGCCACCATGCCCAGCTAATTTTTTGTATTTTTAGTAGAGACGGGGTTTCACCATGTTGACCAGGATGGTCTCGATCTCTTGACCTCATGATCCACCTGCCTCGGCCTCCCAAAGTGCTGGGATTACAGGCTTGAGCCACCGTGCCCGGCTGTAGCGTACGTTTTACGTGATATGAGAGCCTCCAGAAACGAAGACCCAGAGACAAAGGGAAAACTGTCTTTTTAAGCTTAGGTCCAATAAAGAATAGCCAGCCATGTAGAAATGTGGTTGGAAAGAAGGGTGTGACCTAACGGTGATACCCTGAAGGCGGAACCCAGCAAGGCCTGTAGTTCAGATTCTCCATGGCCTCTCTGCGTAGTGTTCTTTCCTTCCTGATTAAGGGGCAGGATCCCTGTGGCATGAGGATATTCCAGGGAGATGGGAGAAGGTTAAGGAGTGACCTTTCTAGGTTTTGTGGCTTGCACTGGGGAGAGGAGTTCTAGTTTCTATGACCTCTTTCAGGGGCAATACGGGGGAAGGAGAAAGGAGGCAAAGAGAAAGGCGCAGGCAGGAGACAGTCAGGAAAACCCGGCTTCTGAGGGCCCTCCCATCCCTTCCAGTTCAAATAACTCAGAGTGCTAGAGCACCATATTTTGGGATATTGTATTCCGAGCCCCAATATTTGCTTGGGGCAAATCTTTTCCTTCCTGTCTTCCTTCCACCCTCACTCAGGGCCACAGACCTGGCAGGCTGAGGGAGGCTGCCCCGTCCTGGCTGCTCCACAGCAAGGCCTAGAGAATCGGCACCGTGCCAAAAGCCTTGGGCCGAGCTCTGAGCATCCTGGCTAATACTCAAGCTGGAGCCCAGAGCAGGGCTCCCAGCAGGTTATCTGGAGCTGGCCTTGACCACATTGGCTACAGCATGGCCTGTGGATAGACATGCTCTGAACACCTGAGGCTGACCTCAACACTGGCACCTGCAGCAGAATCATCTTCACCAAACAGGGCTTGAACTTGAGGTCAGTGACCCCAGGCAGTGGGGGAGTGGGTTCTTCACCTGGCTGCGCCCCATGGATGGACAGCTAGGACTATACTCTGGGCCCTGTCCTATAGCTCAAGAAACATCCTTTACCCAGATGACAGAGAGATCTCAATTAATTTTGGGAAACAAATATGAGAGGTTCAGATCCTATAAATGGAAGCTTGTTAAGCACCAAGGTAAAGTGGGCAGAATGGCCCCTCCACCTTACAGATCAATAAATCTGACGACACAGGAGTTCGATTTACACAGCCTGGCCAACATGATGAAACCCCGTTTCTACTACAAATACTAAAATTAGCTAGGCATGGCAGCACATGTCTGTAGTCCCAGCTATTTGCGAGACTGAGGCAGGAGAATCATTTGAACCTGGGAGGCAGAGAGAACAGTGAGCAAGGATCACACCATGGCACTCCAGCCTGGGAGTGCCATGTCTCAAAAATAAGAATAAAATAAATAAAAATGTACTGAAACACTATGATAGTATAAGCCCATTTTGCTAAAAAGTATATGAGTGTGTGTCTATGTCCGTGTGTGTGTCTGTGTTGAAAGAATAAAGAACATGTTCTAAAATATTACTAGTGGCTAGATCTGAGTAGCGTTATTGTAGAAATTTGGGGGATTCAGTGTGTTTTTCTGTTTTCTGAATTTTCTTTATTGCCTATCTTGTCTTTTATAATGAGAAAAAATTCTCCTTAAAAATAACTTAAATAAACCTATTTTAAGAACAAACCTTCTCCTTGGTCTCTGGCACCCATAACCTGCAGGCTGAATTAGCGTGTGCAGAGTGGTCAGAGTCCGGGCTGGAAAGCAGGGTTTGGGTCTTGTTTGTGGTCAGCCCAAGACTAGTGAAGGCGCCCCTTATCCCTGAGGTTCTTCAGAGCCCAGCTTCCTGGGAGTGACTTTCGTATTTTTAGTTGAGACGGGCAGGGGGTGGGGCTTTGCCATGTTGGTCAGGCTGGTCTGGAACTCATAACCTCATGATCCACCCACCTTGGCCTCCCAAAGTGCTGGAATTACAGGCATCAGCCATCACGCCTGGCCTGTTCATTCCTTTTGCTTTGGTGAATTACCCAGTAAATTCCTAACACACATTTTTTTTTTCTTCTTTAAGTTAGCCCCAGTCAGCTTCTGCTGCTTTCAGCCAAAGAACCATCTGATTCACCATGCAAGAAGATTGGAGAATAAGAGAGAGGAAGGAAGAAAGGAAGCCGACTTTTAGTGCAGGCCTACTATGTGCAGGCATTGGGATAGTTACACTCTCAGCTTATTCTGATAATAGCATTTCAAGGGAGGTTTCATTAGGTCCAGTCTAAAGAGGAGGAAACTGAGGCTTAATGGAGTTAAGTCAGTTGTCCATCACCACATACAGAGTTGGTGACAGAACTAGTTTCTGAAAGAACCAAGACTGTCTCATCACAGAGCTGATGCTCTCTCAGATGTCTGAGGCACCTTCCCTTGGCGCTTTGCTAATTTTTTTTTTTTTTTGAGATGGAGTCACGCTCTGTCACCCAGATTGGAGTGCAGTGGTGCGATCTTGGCTCACTGTCACCTCCACCTCCTGGGCTCAAGTGATTCTCCTGCCTCAGCCTCCTGAGTAGCTGGGACTACAGGCGCACACCACCACACCTAATTTTTTGTATTTTTAGTAGAAACAGGGTTTCACCATGTTAGCCGGGATGGTCTCGATCTCCTGACCTTGTGATATGCCCACCTCAACGTCCCACAGTGTTGGGATTACAGGCGTGAGCCACGATGCCTAGCCTTTGCTGATTTTTCAGTTGCCAAAAGAGAAGCATTAAACAGCATTCTATTTTTTCACTCTGGAAGTTTGAAGAGCAGACTCAGATCCGGCCTGGGGCACAACTGCGAGGCAGACGGGTCTCGGGAACCCTCTCTGTGCCTCGCGTTTCCTTCCACCCGCCTGCGGGCACTTCCTGGATACATGTCCTTCTGCGCTTGCCCCGTGGAAGTGTGCTCCTGGGAAAGAGCCTTCCTGAATTTATTCCCATCCTACTCCCTATGACAGAGAAGGCTTAAAATGTTTCTATGTTTAGGGAAGCATCAAAGAGAAGAATTTCTAGCTCTGGGATTGCAGGAGTGAGGAAGCAGGGCAGGGCTGTGAAGAGGACAGTTGTACCTCTGAAGTCACAGTTCACAGACCTCCTCTTGGTGGTTGGCCCTCAGGGGTCAGGGCAGGACACCCTGAGCAGAGGAGTCAATCAGGAGGTGCGAGAGCTGGGCCTGTGAGGAGGGGCCTGTGCTCTGCCTGAGGCCAGGAAAGGCCAGGGCAGGCTGGCAGGGCTGGCCTCACACTATCCAGGGACAGCCAGGGATCAAGTATCCTGGGTCTTATTTTGCCCTGGGTTGGCCCCCCTCGGACAGTTACTCTCCCCTGGGGCTACTACATGTCCTTTTGGAGAGAACCCTGGGAGTGAGGAAAGGGCAGACGCGGCCAGAGCTCCTAGGCCTCCAGAAGGCAGCCCGGCATGCAGAGAATTCCCACCAGGACCCGGGGCTGGCAGGGCCATCTCAACAGCAGCTACCCACTACTGAGTGTGGGTTGCATGCCAGGTTCGCTCAGCACTTTCCCAGCATTTGCTGTGGGTTCTCAGAAGCAGATGCGCCTCCAGTTTCTGAGTCATCAGGATCAGGATTGTGGGAGGCAGCTCCACCATCTCCCCACTGCCCAGGGCTGCCCCAGAGCCAGTGGGGATGGCAGCGTGGGGAGAATACGACTGTGTCTGAGAGGGATGGGGGGTTGATTTTGCTTCCCTTCACTTGCTACTCAAGAAAACAAGACGGAATAATTTGGCTTTGAACAAACAATTCCCACATGCCAGGTGTAGGCCAAAATGTCCTAGTTTGAAACCTAGAAGAAGACTTAAGGTTATCATTCTAGAGCTGGAGAAATGGAGGCCCACCGGTGAAAGGACTGCCTTGATTTGCTGAACCGGGACTTAAACACAGATGTCTCCACTCCCAACAGGTTGCAATTTCCACTCTAGGAGTGGGTGGGGGGGGGGGCTGTTATTTCAATGGTGTCAGGTTGTAAGTGACAAGGGCCCTGCATGGCTCCTGCTGTGCCCTCCTCTTCCAGACCGCATTCCTACTCAGAACAGGTTGTCCCAGGACCACAGGAAATACATCGATTGTCTCTGGACTGCCACTTTTCTCTCTTTTCAAAAAGACTTTTTTTGGAGACAAGCTCTTGATCCTCCTGCCTCAGCCTCCACCTGGCTAATTTTTCTTTTTTTTGTAGAGATGCGGTTCTTGCTTTGTTGCTCAGGCTGGTCTTGAACTCCTAGCCTTAAGCAATCCTCCCTCTTTGGTTTACCCAAAGTGTAGGGATTACAGGAGTGAGCTACCACACCAGCCAAAGACTCTTTGGTTTTAGAAAGAAGTAAGAAATAACCTTCTCGGCCGGGCACAGTGGCTCACACCTATAATCCCAGCACTTAGGGTAGGCAGATAACAAGGTCAAGAGTTCAAGACCAGCCTGGCCAAGATGGTGAGACCTCATCTCTACTAAAAAAATACAAAAAATAGTCAAGTGTGGTGGCAGGCACCTGTAATCCCAGCTACATGGAAGGCTGAGGCAGGAGAATCGCTTAAACTGGGGAGGCGGAGGTTGCAGTGAGCCGAGATCGTGCCACTGAACTCTAGTTAGCCTGGGTGACAGAGCAAGATTCTCTCAAAAAAAGAAAGAGCCTTCTCATTGCATCTCAATGATAGATGCAGAATAGACCACCTCCCCCAAGCTGCTCCATTTTAACTTAACTTTTTGTCAAGGCAGATAAATCCTTTCATTGCTTCAGATCTTTTGAATTGAGTCTCTCTTGCTTACTGACTAAAGGGAAGGCTGAAGCATACAGGAACCTAAATTTGCTGAGCTTCAGCTTAATGATTTGCAGAGTGGGAATGATAAGGAAGACCACTTTGTAGGCTTGTTGGGGGATTCACTGAGATAATGTGAGGCAAAAGGCTTAGAACATAGTATGGATGTAATAAACATTTGCTATTATTCTTCTAATCACAGCCAGGTCACAAGTGAGGATATATCATTCTCATCTCCTGGAAATCTGAGTTCATTAATTTTTTACTGTGGTAAAACATAACATAAAATTTACCATTTTAACCATTTTTGTGTGTACAATTCAGAAGCATTAAGTACATGCACACTGTTATGCAAACATCACCACCACCTATCTTCAAAACTTTTTCCTCATCCCAAACTGATTTGTAGCCATTAAACCATAACTCCTATTTCGCCTCCCCCTGCCCCTTGATAACTCCTATTCTACTTTCATTCTCTATGAACTTAATGCCTCATGTAAGTGGCATTATACATTTGTCCTTTTGTGACTGGCTTCACTTAATATACGTTTTCAAGATTTATCCTTGTTGTAGTAGAATTTCATTTCTTTTTTTTTTTTTTTTTTTTTTGGTTGAGGTCTCTCTCTGTCACCCAGGCTGCAGGCTGGAGCGCAGTAGCACGAGCTCGGCTCATTGCAGCATCAACCTCCTGGGCTCAAGTGATCCTCTCAACTCAACCTCCCAAGTAGCTGGGACTACAGACATGAGCCACCACACCCAACCTGATAGCCTGATTTCTTTTTACGGCTGAATAATATTCCATGGTGTGCATATACCACATTTTGTTTATCCATTCATTCATTGAGGAACATTTGGGTTGTGTCTACCTTTGGCTGTTATGAAATAAAGCTGGATGGTTCATTAATTGTGTAGCCAATGTGTACGTAGCATTTGCCAATTAACATTAGTTATGTATTTGCCTTAGATGACTTGATGAAGGCAGAGTAAATTTCCTTATCCCATTTTATTGAGGTTCAGACAGATCCTCAAGGCCCAAGGCTACACACTTGGTAGAGCCTGAACTTAATTCTCCCATAAAATAGAGTCTGTTCTCAAGAGCTAAGATTCCATGATTCAATCAGCAACCTTCACAACACCCTTCTTGTTTACCAAAAAAGTGTTTCATGTTCAATTCAGACCCTGTGGCCAGCCTGACTTGGGAGTTCCTTGCGGCATGGCCTGTATCTTCCTGTACCTTGTGTTTGAAAGCTGACTGTGGAGGATGTTTACTGAACATTCGATGAGAATCTGTTGGCAACCACTGGGACTCTCAGGGATCTGACTATGAGGCCACCAGCTGGCGAGCTGCCAACCACAGGGCCCCTCTCTGTGGCCATGGGAAGTGCAGCCCCTCCACTCTTACCAGCGTCAGATCTTAGGACCTCTCCAGTCCCTGAGTTGGGTTTCTGGATTTTTCTCTATGGCCTGAATTTACAGTTCTCCTCACGTGATGCCCATGGCTTGAGGAGGAGCAAGGGGGAGAAGGAGGTCTTCATTTCTTCTTGGAAAGGCCCTGGAAGCACTGCCCATCCTCAGGGACCAATGGAAGTTGTTCTTTCCTTCGGTCTTCCCTGCCCCACTAGACTTTCTGTACCTTTCTGTCCACTTCCCAATAGGACCTATTCCAACTGCCCCCAGTGTCCCTCACTCTCCATGGGACTTGCTCCCTCCTTTTAACAATGTTATTGAAATATAATTCGCATACCATACAATTCACCCACTTAAAGTGAATGAGTCAATAGGTTTCAGTATATTCAACGATATATAATCATCATCGTAGTTTTTTTTGTTTTGTTTTGTTTTGTTTTGTTTTGTTTTTTGAGACAGAATTTTGCTCTTCTTGCCCAGGCTGGAGTGCAATGGCACGATCTCGGCTCACCACAATCTTCGCCTCCCAGGTTCAAGCGATTCTCCTGCCTCAGTCTCCCGAGTAGCTGGGATTACAGGCAGCACCACCATGCTCGGCTAATTTTGTGTTTTTAGTAGAGAAAGGGTTTCTCTATGTTGGTCAGTCTGGTCTTGAACTCCCAATCTTAGGTGATCCGTTTGCCTTTGCCTCCCAAAGTGCTGGGATTTCACATGTGAGCCACCACACCCAGCCCCACAGTCAATTTTAGAACATTTTTGTAGCCATAAAGAGAAACCCCACATCCTTTAGCTGTCGCTCCCCCATCCCGAAATCCCCTAGTCCCAAAGTCAACACTGATCTATTATTGTCTCTACAGAGTTCACTATCCTGGGCATTTCATATAAATGGAAACATGTACTTGGTCTTTTTTCAAGGTCCATCCATGCTGTGAGAATCTATGCACGGGAATGTGTCTTCCTTCTCTGCCTGGGCCATTAAAACACGTTCAGGTAAGCCACAGCAGTTTTCCAAAGGACGTGTCCCCCTTTCTTCTCTCTTTTTGACTCCTGCTCTCCAATTCCGGCCTTTGGAGAATTTCCTCCTCTTCCGGCCAGGCTTCTGCTGATCCTTCTGCCACACTTCCTCTGAGGGCCAGGCCCGGGGCTGGAGGCCTGGGAAAGCTGCTCCCAGCTCCTCTTCCAGTGCTGGGGCTAGGCCTGGGAAATTCTGCTTTGACGTTGGTTTCAGCATGGGGAAGTGGGTGGATAGGGCCTCCAGTCCTGCTCTGGGCTCAGCCCTCGTCATTCAGAAAGCCACAAGGCCTGGGGCAGGTCCCTGAAGTCCTTCTTCCTGACCCTACCTGTGACCACATGATGCCACAAGGCATGCAGATGCTCCAGGGAGCCACGTCCAGCACGTGCACACCCACACACACAGGCACAGAACCCAGGACTCATGCCAACAATGGAGGCCCTGCTTCACACTCTGGAATCTTCTTTTGTATTTATAGAATATTATCTTTATTTGACGATGTTTTGTTTTAGATTTTAACTTCCAACCTTTGTTTATCCAGTGCATTTTTTTCTGTCTCTTTCTCAAAGATGGCCAATGTTGGTTGGCCAGTAGTCAAGTACTATGCCCGTGCTGGGTAGACCAGGCTCCTTTGCCATGCTGTGTGGGTAGAATGGGTGTGGAGCTGGCATTTTCCCTATTTCTGCCCGGCCTCAGCCTGGCCCTGAGGACGTCTGCCCAACAGGCCTGTGTGGCTGGGTCACATGGGTCCACTTCAGTTCACTGCCCTCCAGTCCATGAGGAGGTCAATTGCTCAGATTGTCCCCAGGGCTGACTGAGTGGAAAGGTGCCTCCTGATAAGGCAGGCCTCCGGGGTCAGTCTTTATGGGATATGAGTCCCCACCTGCCCCAGAGTATCACATTTAGAGCTGCTGCAAATTGCCATCTTCCTTTAGGGCTACGCATTGCCCTCTCCCCACAGGACCTCACAAGGATGAAGGCACCTCAAGAGGGCTCTTGGATGGAGGTGACTTCTTGGGAGAGCCCATGAGCGCTCCAGGAAGGACTCCCAGGCTGCGGAAGTGTTCTTTCTATACACACGTGACACATGCACTAACACTCACCACCTCCACTGTGGACACACCCCCACACTGTGCCCCTATGGATCCCGCCCCACACTTTAATCTACCCTCTGCCACCATCCCACGGCAGAGGTCTAGAGCTGGCACCAATGGAGAAAAACACAGCCATGGTACAGATAAGAAGCCTGAAGTGAAGGGAGAAGAGACCTGCCCAAGGTGGCACAGGTGGAGGCAGAGCCAGAGTGGGAGCTCTGGCAGCTGTGGGGTGGTAGAAGCAACGCACCTAATCTCCTCTCCCCAGCTGTGTGACCTTGGGTAGGTCACTTAACCTCTCTGAGCCTAGAGTCTGCATCTGTGAAATAATAGCACCCACTTCAGAGGGCTTCTGTGAGAATCCAGGGAGTCATGTGGTACAAGCACCTCTTTACAAGCTATAAAGATAGTGAGAACCAGTGGCCAGTCAGAATCCCGGCCTTTTCCCTTCTTTTGAAAGTTTAGGCTGGGTGCAGTGGCTCACACCTATCATCCCAGCACTTTGGGAGGCCGAGGCAAACACATCACCTGAGGTCAGGAGTTTGAGACCAAACTCACCAACATAGGGAAACCCCATCTCTACTAAAAATACAAAAAAATTAGCCATGCGTGGTGGCAGGTGCCTGTAATCCCAGCTGCTCAGGAGGCTGAGGCAAGAGAATCACAAATCCAGGAGTTGGAAGTTGCAATAAGCTGAAATTGCACCACTGCACTCCAGCCTGGGCAATAGAGCGGGAGTTTGCCTCAAAAAAAAAAAAAAAAAAAAAAAAAAAAAAAAAAAAAAAAAAAAAAAAAGTTTAGCCACAAGTTTTATTGGAATACAAGTTGCACACTTTTTTCTTTCCTGTTATGCCTTTTTACATTTTGTGGTATCGTTTATTATACAGAAGTCTGTGGTTTGAATGTTGTTAAATATATTCATCTTTTCCTTTAAGGTTTAGTGTTTTTGTGTCTTGCCAAAGGTTGTGAGGAACGTTTAAAAAAATGACAATTTTTTCAGACAAATCACAGAAAACAGAAAAAAATCTCGAAAATATTTTTAAAAACCCACATAAGAGAAATGCTAAGATGCCATTTCACATGATCAGATTAACAGGAGTTTGAAAGTTGCTAAACTGACGAGGAACAAGCACTCTTGTACGTCGCTGGTAGATGCATACATTCGTAGAACTCTGACCAAGAGCGATTGGCTGTATTTGTAAACATTAAAAACACACATACCAGCCAGGCGCGGTGGCTCAAGCCTGTAATCCCAGCACTTTGGGAGGCTGAGGCGGGTGGATCACGAGGTCGAGAGATCGAGACCATCCTGGTCAACATGGTGAAACCCCGTCTCTACTAAAGATACAAAAAATTAGCTGGGCATGGTGGCACGTGCCTGTAATCCCAGCTACTCAGGAGGCTGAGGCAGGAGAATTGCCTGAGCCCAGGAGGCGGAGGTTGCGGTGAGCCGAGATCGCGCCATTGCACTCCAGCCTGGGTAACAAGAGCGAAACTCCGTCTCAAAAAAAAAAAAAAAAAAAAAAAAAAACACATACCGTTTGACCTAGCAAGTCCACATGTAGGAATTTATCCTCAGATATTATAGATGTATGAAATGACATATGCACAGGGTTATTCGTTATAGCACTGTTTATAACAGCAAAGGAAACCACTATCATTAGGGAACTGGTAAAAACAGGTTGCATCCATACAATGAACAACTGTACATTTATAAAAAGAATAAGGAAGCTTTTCTGAACTGCTAGGGGAAGAAATATCTCTATATTCTTAAGTGAAAAAAGCAAAGTGCAGAACAGTATGTATAACGGGCAATAGTCTCACCCCGTGAGGTGTACCTTGGCAACCAGACCTCTAGGTTGTAGAATCAGGTCCTTTAGGTCACCATGGTTGAGGTGAGCTGCAGCTGGCAGCTGCTGCCACCATGTCAAGGAGACTTGAGTGGCCAGCAATTTGGCATCATTACACAGCAGGGGGTTAAGGGCCCCCCTCCCAGAGTGGTGATCATTAGAGCCAAGGCTCCCAAAGGCCAAGGTGCAGAGCAGCACCTGGGAAGAACTGCCACAACCTTCAGAAGCATCATGCTATTTTGACTTCCATACAGTCAGCAAAGCAGGATCACTTGAGAGCTGAGAGAACTCAGCATAATAACTAAGGTTTTGGGACAGGCTTGTGCAAGCAAGAATTAAGAATGTCATGCAAAGGGTTATCATTAACATGGAAGGACAAACAACACAGGGCACACAAACCTGGTGTCTGAGACTATGGAACATTCCCCCAACCACAATTTAAGATGGCCTCAACAAAAATCAAGTGAATTTGTCAAGTAAGAATTATGGCTAGGATATTCACATTCCTACCAAATCAATAGCTATTGCTTGTTAATATTTTTTATCGATGTTTTGATGGGAAGCAAATTAAATCTGTTTATTTTGCTTCTTTTGTTGAATATACAATTGACTCTTCAACAACAAGGCTTTTTTTTGGACAGGGTCTTGCTCTGTAACCCAGGCTGGAGTGCAGTGGCATGATCTCGGCTCATGATAACCTCCGCCTCCTGGATCCCAGTTCAAGAAATTCTCCTGCCTCAGCCTCCTGAGTAGCTGGGATTACAGACATGTGCCACCATGCCCAGCTTTTTTTTTTTTTTTTTTTTTTTTGTATTTTTAGTAGAGATGGTATTTCACCATGTTGGCCAGGCTGGTCTTGAACTCTTGACCTCACGATCTGCCCACCTCATCCTCCCAAAGTGCTGGGATTACACGCCTGAGCCACCGCGTCTGGCCCTAATTTCTGCAATTTTAGTAGAACAGGGTTTCATTGTGTTGGCCAGACTAGTCTCGAACTCCTGACCTCATGCGATCCACCTGCCTCAGCCTCACAAAGTGCTGGGATTACAGGTATGAACCATGGCATCTGACTTACATACCTTTATATACTTTAAATTTGAGCTATGTGAATGATACTTTACCAATGCAGAAAATTAACACCATTTAAAAATAATAACAGGTTCCCAGAATCCAATCCAAAATATCAAATTAGACAGGCTGAGGTTGGGCCATATTTTTTTTAAAAAAGTTTCCAAGGAATGTCTTAGACGAATCCTGGCCTGTCACAGAAGATCCTCAAGAACCTACTGAGTTTTAGATCCAGCAGTCAAGGTCCTAGCTCTTGCAGCGCCACCTGGTGGCCATAGTCAGCAAGCATCCTTTAGAAAAATGTGTATGGATGCCCAAAGGGATGCAGAGAGGACAGAGGGTGACATGGCACTGTGTCCACAGGCTGGGTGGGGCTGGCCCCAGAGGACACAAAGTCGACCTCCAGGACTGCCTGTGTGGGTTCTGAGGGAGATGAGGCACAGCTCCTAGAGTTCTACAGCCTCTGTCCCAAGGAACCACCCAGAGGCAGCCTGCAACAGAACACAGCCTGTGGACTTTTAAAGTTTGACCTAAGTTCAAACCTTGGCTCCACCAGCTACTAGCCTCATTATGTCATGCAGCAGAACTTTTCAGGTCCTCTGTTTTTTCATCTGCAAAATGGAGACAAGTGTAAGTCTGTAGACACATCTCGAATAAAGCCTGTGCTCAACAGGAATTCCCTTAATATTCATTCTCTTCCCTTTTGTTACTTCTTGATAGCTTTACTCCCTAGCCCTTGTAAAGAGCCTACCCTGGCTCCTGGGAGCTTTCTGTGGCCTGGGAAGATTCAAGCATTGGAGAGATTGAGGAAGAAGAAATCCATAGGCTTCTGGTCTTTCTAAACCCTCTCCCTCCTTCTTGCCCCTTCTTTAGCTAGCAAGGAATACATTTCAGGCCTGGCTGAGGTGGGGAGGGAGTTCAGGAAGTGGCTGCAGTTCCCATAAGCAGGGTCAGATGGGGTTCCAGTCCTGTGCTACGGGCCTGTGTGTGAGTCTTCTGGCCTGGGAGCAAGGCCCAGTCCCTGCCCTCCCTCGGGGAGCGTATTATACTCAGGGAGAGCCAAACAGAGCACAAATCACAGTGAATGTGTAGGGGACGGAGGGGACTCAGAGGCACTGATGAAGTTGCTAAATTGGCCATCTGCTCTTTTCGATTGTGACACTATTTCTAGAAGCTCCTGATAAAATGCAACCAGGAGCCCATGAATCCCTCACCCTTTCGTTCCGATTAGCATGTCTGCTTCTCTCCTAGGTCTCTGGCAGATGGCAGAACCCAAGGGAGATGAGACATTATAAAAACGTAGAAAACACATTGAAACATTTTTGTTCGAAGCTATAGAAAGGAATGTTCAGAGGACAGAGCAGTGCACTTCTAGAGGGGGTGACTGCCGGGTTTCAGACCTCCTGGCAATGGCAAGACACCAACCTGGAGAGAGAAGAGCCTCCCAAAGAGAAACTGGGAGTTCCTGAGATCACCTGGGTCACAATTCTGCCATTTGTACCCAGAGGTACCTCCGAGAAGTCAGATGCTGGGAGAACAAAGTCTTGACCTTAGGCATTACCCAATTAACATGTGAGGAAACTGAGGACCAGCAAAGGGAGGTGCTTGCCTCAGTCCCATGTGAGTTAGTGGATGTCCCTGACCTGGACTTCAAGTCTCCTGAATCCTATTGTATGGTGCAAAGCGCTCCATCTTTGGAGTCAGAACTGAATTGGAATCCAAACTTCCCTGCTACTTGGCTAGCTGTTTGGTTTTAGAAAAGTCGTCTACCTCTCTAAGCCTTGCCTTTGTAAAACAGATCAGAGCTCTCACTCAGAAGTGTGTTAGTACTAAAGATATGTGTGCAAGCCCCTGGCACATGGTAAGTGGGGATGCTATGATTATTGCTTCTCCTATGCAAACCACACTGGCCGCAGACAGGCAGGAAGAGGTGGGCTGCTGCAGCTCTCAGGCACGGCAGCTTTGCACTTGGTGGTGGTCAGGGTAGGGGCATGGGGTTCTGGTTGAAGGATCCAGATGCATGGAAAGCAGAATGTGCCTTATGGCTGGGTAGTGAGGCTTCTTCGCTAACCCCAGAGTTGCAGAGTATGCAGACAGTGGGAGCCAGACACCCAGCCCACTGCTTGCAGAGGCGAGAGGCGTGGCCCCTTATTCATAAGAAGGGCTCTACTGATCCTATGCTTTGCAGTTGCCAGAGTGGTTGCTGGGGCAGAACCACACTACAAGGGATCTTCCTTCCCCTTTTGCTCCAGGCTCCTCACTTACTATTTTTTTTTTTTTTTTTTTTTGAGATAGAGTTTCACTCTTGTTGCCCAGGCTGGAGTGCAATGGTGCCATCTCAGCTCACCACAACCACCGCCTCCCAGGTTCAAGCAATTCTCCTGCCTCAGCTTACCTAGTAGCTGGGATTTTAAGCATGTGCCACCACACCCAGGTAATTTTTTGAATTTTTGGTAGAGACAGGGTTTCTCCATCTTGGTCAGGCTGGTTTTGAACTCCTGACCTCAGGTGATCCACCAGCCTCAGCCTCCCAAAGTGCTGGGATTACAGGTGTGAGCCACTGCACCTGGCTTACATATCTATTTTTATCCCTGTATTGTATGCTGTCAATAAGAAGCATGGTTGTTGCAGCAGAAACCACATTCCGAGTGCAATGGAACGCCAACCTCAAATGCATCAGCTCATTCCATTTAACCCTCACAGAAGCCCTGCAAGAGCAAACTGTCGTTCCCATTTTACAAGAGGGAAAACTGAGGCTCAGTTCCTTGCTAACAGTTACCCCAGCCAAGAAGATGCCAGAACTGGGATTCAGACCCTGAGGTCCAGTCTAACTCCAAAACCAAGATTCCCATGCCAGCACCTCCTCCCCAGGTTTCAAGCTTCTTTCCAGGGAAGGGAGGTTGAGAGAGGCAGGGCCTATAGGTTACCATCATGATTATTATAGTTTTAAAGGTGGCGGTCTTGCCCTGTTGTCCAGGCTAAAGTGCAGTGGCATGATCATAGCTCACTGCAGCCTCAGACTCCTGGGCTCAAGCAATCCTCCTGCCTATAGGTTTTGAAGACTGTAGCAGGACCAGCTCCTGGGCAGATGTGTTGAGGACAGGAAGCCCCATTTGAACCCCAGAGAGTTTGCTCACAAGGCAGTCCTGAACAATCAGAGGGCACCGCAGCAGGAACAGAGGAAGAAAACGGAAGGAGACATGAGGTTCGCTCCCAGCAGCCGTTCCCCTACTCTTAGCCATGACCAGTTTCCTCCTTCCAGTTTCGGGGAAGCTAACTCTACCCCAGGCTTTAAGGCCCTGGATCTCAGGCCTAAACAAATCACCCTCACCCATCCCTCGGCCTGGTCCATGGATAGGGCCGAGGGATGGGTGGATTAACAATACATGGGGAGAGGCTTGCTGGGGTCTTCAGAAAGCAGCTGCTCCACTGTTGCCAGCAAGCTTCCATGAGCAAGTTTCTGTCTGGTGGTTTAGTAGCTCAGTGAACATGGTAAAGTCACTCTCCCCACCACGCCTATGGGTTGAAGGCAGCTGGGGTGATAAATAAAAAGGCTCCTGTTTTTAAAACCTCCACCTGTAGGAAAGGTGGGAGGCTGCAGTGCCCTGAAATCACCCCACAGAGGCCAGAGCCTGGCTGAGCCACCACAGACTCTCCTCCGATTCCTGGCCCAGAGGAGCCACCCAGGCGCCCAGGCCAGGGCCCTGCGTATTTTCAGCTTCCAGCAGCATCAGCAGAGTCGGAGAGGCATCAGCCATATTGTGTTTCATGTGACTGAGGCACCTGGCCAGCGACAAGGCCATGGAGAGCTAGCCTTGTATTGTTGCCACTGGCCTGGGCCCCACCTCCCTTTCTGCTCTGGTCTCCAGAGCCTGGCCATGGCAGAGGCAAGGGGGAGGGGCTCCTGCCAGGCACAGCAGACACCAAAAATGGGTGGCAAGAGGGACAGGCAACTTGACTACAAACTCCTCCAGGATGGGTTTCAGGGATGTCAGAACTGCACCCTTCACCCACTTAGCCATTTCCTCCGTAAACATCTTGAGCAGTGTTTCTTCCTGGGAAATGTTACGGCAGTGCGGCCGACCACCCCAGTTTGCCCTGACTCTCCTGGTTTTCGCACTGAAAGTCCCATGTCCCATGAAACCTTACAGGTCTCAGGCAAGCAGGGACAGTTGGTTACCTTTGTTGGGAGTAGTGTTGGTGATATCTCCTCCCATGCCCGGGTCCGTCCTCCAGCTCTGATTCCTTTTTGAGGATGCAACAGCCCCTGAGGCCTCTTCCAGGCTTCCTCACCTCCCGTCTCTCTCCCTCAGCTCTCAGGGTTGTTTTTCTAAAGCAGAACATCAGAATCACCTGGAGAGCCTGTGAAAGCACCCTCAGAGTTTCTGATCTGGAAGGTCTGCAGAATTTGCATTTCTAAGTTCCCAGGTGACCCTAATGCTGCTGGCCAGGAACCACACTTTGAGAACCACTGATATAAGCCACAGCCCTGATAAAGTCTCACAAAACCTCTAAATCCTCCCCATAGCTCACTGAACAGAGGCCTAAGCCTGGGTTGAAGCCCCTCTTAATCTAGTCCCCATCCCCACCACAGCAGGCCCAACCCCAATAGGGTGCCCACATCCCCAGGGGTGCCTTGCCCTCTCCCACCTCTGTGTCTTTGTTCAAGCTGTTCCTGGCCTGGACTCTACAGCCCCCTCCACCCACGTGAATCCCCTTCTCTGTGAAGCCCACTCAAATGCTGCTTCCTCTGGATGCCTGCGTGGGTCCCTGTCCATTGGAACAAAGGACTCCTTCCTCAGCTCTTAGCTTAGCGCCTGTTTCATGCTTGTCACTGCACTGTGGATTCCTTGAGGACATGAACTATCTTTTCCCGTCTTTGTCTATGCATTTGCTAGATGGATATGACCCCAGAAGAGAGAATCAGGACAATAGATGGATCTGTAGGGAGGCAGACCTGAGCTCAGCCTGAGAAAGAACTTGTAACAACCTGAACAGTTTGACACCAGCCCTTAAGGGTCCTGCCAAGAGATCCTGAGCTCCCTGCCAGCCCTGGGCAGCTTCAGTGGTGTTGGACGACACCTACAAAGTCTCTGAAACCCCTGCTTAGGCCAAGTACTGATCACTGCAATGTCCCTCTCAGGCCCTTCTCGCCCCAGGAGAACTTGACCACCCACCAAACCCACTGTCCTGCATGCCAGCCCTGTAAGGCCCCAGAGGCTGGCTGGACCTTACTGGAGGCCAGCGATCACAGCAAGCATGACATTTTGTCAGTGGCCTTCACTGTCTGATTACAAAGACCGACCAGTGGTGATACCCTTCTGCTCCAGGCCTTCCCGTCTTGTTCTGATCACTGCCTCCCCAGAAGGACCAACCCCACCTCAACGCACTCACACCGCCTTCCCTCACCTCATCCATACCTCACGTGCCCAGGGGAAGCAGCTCATCTATGGGCAAGCTGAAGATCTACAGCTGTGCCCCCAGCCCGGGCTCCTTAGGAACAGGAATATTCTCCTGTAGAATATTCTCCAGTGCCTTGCACCATGCTGGGTGCATGTAAATGCTCAGAAGATGTGTGTTTCCCTTCAATGTCCTGCTTGAGCCCTTCCCTCACATGTGGTATTCTCCCAGGTGTGCTCCAGCAAGCAAATGCCCCCCTCGCCCCTCCCCATCTGCTCTTAGGAAAGAACCTGTGAAAGCCATTCCAACCAAGAAGCCTGGGACTGAGGCTTTCTGCCCCTGCCATCCCTGGGAGAAACGTTACTGTTTAAATCCAATGAGCGTGAAACCCTCGCTTGACTGTGTGGCAGCTAAGCATACCATGTGTGGTGGTGTTTATTTTTTGGTTGGTTGGTTTGGAGAGGGAGGAAAAGGATTTTCTAGAGTCTGGACTCTTATGGCTTCATGGGGCTTTCCAGGGTCAGTACTGATTTCGAGAGTTTGGTGAGCTTGGCAGTTTGTATCATTTAAGAAAATCTGCCAGCTGGACACAGTGGCTCACGCCTGTAATCCCAGCACTTTGGGAGGCCGAGGCGGGTGGATCACAAGGTCAGGAGTTTGAGACTAGCCTGGCCAATGTGGTAAAACCCTGTCTCTGCTAAAAATACAAAAATTAGCTGGGCTTCATGGCGCATGTCTGTAATCCCAGCTACTCGGGAGGCTAGGGAGGGAAAATTGCTTGAACCTGGGAGGCAGAGAGTACAGTGAGATCATGCCATTGCACTCCAGCCTGGGCAAAAAAAAAAAGAAAATCTGCCAGCTTCCTCCCCCACCAGGAAGTGTCCCATCAGTTTCAAAGTCCACAACTTGGTTATTGGAAAGGCCTGAGGAAGCCATGATGCAGCGGACCCAGCTGGGGAACACCTGGGTCTCAGTTCACTTTCTGCCAACCTCTAGGTCTCACGAGGCTTCCTGTTTCCACTCCTTCCCCGGGCTGGCTGAGGTCATGACCTTCTGAAAGAATGCAGGGTCAGCCAGCCTGGCTGAAATTTCCCCTCTCTGGGTGTGAAAGGCGATACGTCCAACTGTGAACACACAGAGCCCACATCCTTATGACGCAGCAGATGCGGCTGTCCTCAACCACATTGCCCAGAATGTCACACTGACCTGCCTCAGAGGTCTGACAGCACAATAGATTCTGCAAAGCCTGGGCCCAGAAGGCACTATCTCCATGAGTCCTTTTGGACAACACACATTCACCCAGGCACACACTCAGATGCACACACACACACACACACACAGACACCTATATAAATCCATACAGAGATAGATGTGCACACAGATACCCAAACATACCCCCGATGCAGACACACAGACATGCAAACACACCCACATATACAGAGACACACACTGGACTCCATCTTAACACACACAGACACCCAGACACAGTCATATGCACACACAGAGAAATACAGACAGACCTCCACACACATGTCCACACCTCCCACAGAAACATGCTCACAACAGGTGCCTAGGTATGCCCAGAAACACACAGACACCCAAATACAGCCAGACACACACACACACAAACTCCTCCAAAGGACTCAGTAAGAATCATATCTGTCCCATATGCCTGACCTTGAATGCCTCTGCCAACCCCAAAAGATGGCCACTGGCTCTCCAACAGGGCCCTCTGATCTCTGACCGAGAACCAGGGTCACGATGGACAGAGAAGGGGAAAACAGTAGAACTACTAATTCACCACTGTGCAGTTAACCCCCGGAAAAGAAGTCTCATTCTTTCATTTAGTTGATAGCTTTCTAAAGTTCAGCCACGAGAAGGTGTAAAGGCAAGCAATCAGAATACTAACCCATAACTTCTCGTCCCTTCTCTTAGCAGATGCTCACCCATCCTTTAAGGCCAAATTAAAGTCCACCTTGTTCATGTAGTCCTCTAGATTCCCAGAATTAGAAACCGCAGCTTCTCCCATGTGCCCTCAGATCTCTCTCTCTCTTTCTTTTTTTTTTGAGATGGAGTTTTACTGTTATTGCCCGGGCTTGAGTGCAATGGGGCGACCTCAGCTCACTGCAACCTCTGCTTCCCAGGTTCAAGCAATTCACCTGCCTCAGCCTCCCAAGTAACTGGGATTACAGGCGCCAGCCACCACATCTGGCAATTTTTTTGTATTTTTAGTAGAGATAGCGTTTCACCATGTTGGAAAGGCTGGTCTCAAACTCCTGACCTCAGGCTATCTGCCCGCCTCAGCCTCCCAAAATGCTGGGATTACAGGCGTGAGCCACCACACCCAGCCCCTTGGTCTCTCTTTAGCTCTTATTTCTTTCTAGTGAATTGTCCTTGCTTGTCCACCCTCTAGATAATAAACTCCCCGTCCTCCATGTGCCCAGCCAAAAGTCTGACACATAGTAAGCCTTCAACACCTGTGTGCATTGGGCCAAGGACATCCATGGGGGATGGGCACACTAGGAGAGGGCAGCTGCCCAGCGCCTGGTTCTCGGGGCTCTGCTTTGGCTTCTCCAGCCTGAGGCCCTGCAGATCTCCCTGCCACTTTGGATCAACCACAGAAAGACAACACATTCATTAATTCATTCCACAAATAGATACTGAGTACCTACAGGCACTGTACAGAAAACAGCAGACACAGTTTTGCCCTCGTGGAGCTTATCATCCAGAGGAGACAGGTGTCAAACACTTAAACATTTTCCAAGTGAGTATTTGTTAAGGGGCTGAATTGGGTCCACCTCCCCCTAAATTCACATGCTGAAGTACTAACCGCCAGTGCCTCAGAATAGGACTATATTTGGCAATAGGGCCGTGATAGGCGTAAGGTAAAGTGAGGTCAGAGGCCAGGCCCTAATGAAGTAAGACTGGTGTCCTTATAAAAAGAGGACATTGGGGCCAGGAGAGGTGGCTCAAGCCTGTAATCCCAGCACTTTGGGAGGCGGAGGTGGGTGGATCACCTGAGGTCAGGAGTTTGAGACCAGCCTGGACAACATGGTGAAACCCCATCTCTACTAAAAATACAAAAAATTAGCCCGGCATGGTGGCGTGCACCTGTAGTCCCAGCCACTCGGGAGGCTGAGGCAGGAGAATCGCTTGAACCTGGGAGGCAGCGGTTGCAGTGAGCCCAGATCATGCCACTGCACTCCAGCCCAGGCAACAGAGTGACACTCCAACTCAAAAAAAGAAAGAAAGAAAGAAAGAAATAGAGGAGACTGAAACACAGACAGACATAGAAGGAGCCCATGTGATGACACAGGTTGAAGACAGCATCTTCCAGCAGAGGAGAGGGGCCTGGAAGAAAGCAACCCTGCTGACAACAGCCTTCATCTCAGACTCCTGCCTCTAGAATTATGAGAAAATAAATTGCTGTTGTTGAGACCACCCAGTCTGTGATAGTTGGTTAAGGCAGCACTAGCAGGCAAATAGAGTATTTGTTCAAATGAACCAGTGTGTGACAAAGCTGCTCTGAGAGGACATAGGAGGGAGAGCTCATCTGTTCTGATACAGGGGATCATTCACATGACCTAAAGAATTAAAGAATTAGAGGGAATGCCGGGCGCGGTGGCTGACGCCTGTAATCCCAGCACTTTGGGAGGCTGAGGCAGGTGGATGACGAGGTCAAGAGATCAAGACCATCCTGGTCAACATGGTGAAACCCTGTCTCTACTAAAAATACAAAAAATTAGCTGGGCATGGTGGTGCGTGCCTGTAATCCCAGCTACTCAGGAGGCTGAGGCAGGAGAATTGCCTGAACCCAGGAGGCGGAGGTTGCGGTGAGCTGAGATCGTGCCATTGCACTCCGGCCTGGGTAACAAGAGAGCAACTCTGTCTCAAAAAAAAAAAAAAAAAAAAGAATTAGAGGGAGTTAACTCCACAAAGATCAAGAGTCACGTCCTTTGCTCAGGTGGCCCGGCCCTTTGGGACACATCTTCCAACCACCTCCACTACCCTCTCTGTTGCCAGCCAGCCCAGAGACAAACACTCAATGCCTGCTCACAGGGGCAGAGTGTGTAGGTAAGTGAAGTAGTCAAAACAATGAAACTCTCCGGCTATTTGAAGTATATTTCTAAGTTTCAGTGGCAACATAATTCTTCCCAGCTCTTTTTTTTTCCTTTTTGAGGCAGAGTTTTGCTCTTCTTGCCCAGGCTAGAGTGCAGTGGTGTGATCTTGGCTTACTGCAGCCTCCACCTCCTGGGTTCAAGTGAGTCTCCTGCCTCAGCCTCCCAAGTAGCTGGGATTACAGGTGTCTGCCACCACACCCAGCTAATTTTTATATTTTTAGTAGAGACAGGGTTTCACCATGTTGACCAGGCTGGTCTCGAACTCCTGATCTCAGATGATCCACCCACCTTGGCAACCCAAAGTGCTAGGATTATAGGCGTGAGCCACCGTGTCCAGGCTTCCCAGCTTCTTTCTTACCTTAACCCCTTATGCACCTCACTTTCATCCACTACTTTCTTGAAATTAAAGAATACTCATTGGGATGCATCATAAAATAGTATTTCATCTATAAAAACTGGAATGAAAAGGCAGATCTACACCAACCACAGCAGTTACAGCATGGCAAATATTCTTTATTAAGCATCAGCACTGACTCCTGAGTAGGAAAAGAGGCAGGGTGTCCAATGCCCAAGCGTGCCTGAACTATAAAGCCCACAAAGATGCTCGTCTCTGGCCTGCTGGTGGTTTGGCACAACTGATCTCATACACCAAGGATAGTCTGTGCCGGGCTGGGCCCGTAGCTCCATTTCCCAGGGGTATTTAGAAGCTGGATGTAAAACAGGAAGGCAAACTACTTACTTTTTTAAAAGAATTAGGTTCACATCAGTGTATGGGCTGAATTAGGTCCCTCCCCAGTTCATATGTGGAAGCCCTAACCCTCAGTAACTCTGAATGTGAGTGTGTTTACACAGAGGGCCTTCAAAGAGGTGGTTCGATTAAGTTAAAAAGAGGCTGTAAGGGCGGGCCCCAGTCCAATCGGACAGGTGTCCTTCTAAGAAGAGGACATGTGGACACACAGAGGCACCAGGGACGCACATCCACCAAGGGACTGCCGTGTGACGAGGCAGTAAGGTGGTGGCCATCTGCCAGCCAGGGAGAGAGGCCTCAGGGGAAACTGATCTTGCTGACACCTTGATCTTGGGACTTCTAGCTTCCATAACCGTGAGAAATTTAACTTCTGTGGTTTAAGCCACCCAGTCTGTGATAATTGGTTATGGTATCCTTAATAAACTAATGCAATACTCAAAATAAGAAAACAGGGTAGGGGCAAATAGTCAAGTCCCGCAATTAGTTCTTTAAAGAGTTGTTACACGCTTTATCTTTTCATTCAGAACCTGCGTAGGGCGCTGAATGAAAAGACAAAGGAGTGGTATCCCATCCTCTGAGCACCCATCAGGCCCTCTCGGAGGGGTGGGGGGAAGACAGCCAGCTGCTCAGAGGCCCCTGGCTGAGAGCCTCCAGCATCAACGTGATGCTGTCTCCTGTGTTTATACCACTGCTGAGAGTCTGAGAGGCAGGAGGTGCACTGATCTCCAGGAGCCCTCTGCCCAGGGTCTAAGTACGCAGTGTTGGCCGTGCACCATCGGCCATGGTTGCGCCAATAAGTAAGCACTATGGTACATGGTTGGCTAACTTCTACATTTCTCAGAGTTGCTCTTATTGGGGTTCAGAAAATAACATCCCCAATAGGGTGTTTGGTATGTATGCTGAGTGCTTTAAACAAAGGAGACAGGCCTCAGAAATACACCTCAGAGGAAACTAAGGTCTCTCTCTGACCTCCTTCCCCCTCCTCCTTTTCTTCCCTAGGGTAGGGAGGAGATCCCTCGGAAGTCCCCACCTCTTGACTGAGGGATGGTCTTCCAAAAGGAATGGAATTGTCTTGAACCCCTTCCTTAGGAATCTCATCAAACAACCGGGGAATATTAATAACCACAAGGAGATTAAAAGTCATCACCACCCCCAGACAGGCTGTTGCCTATTCTGGAAGGAGTTCCAAAACAACTTTGATTACCCGAGGGACTTGTATTTGATAAGACAGCCTTCACCCCTCTGCAGCTCTTCCCTTTTCCTTCCTATAACTTAGCACCACCTTCCCAAAAGCCTCAAGTCTCTATTCCTTTAATGCTGTAAAAACGTCAACCATTGGGTCCCTCTCTGGATCTCATTCTTCTGTAAGGCTCCTGTGTACAGGCACATAATTAAAATGGGTTTTCTCCTGTAAATCTGTCTACTGTCAATTTCAGAAGCGACTGTTACGGAAACTTCAGAACAAGTTGGAGATTCCTTACACTCTTTATCCCTGTGGTCTCAAAGTGCAACTAAATTGTGTAAAAACAAATTCCTCATGCTTGCCAAGTCCTTCAAAGTTGACAAAACTCATTTACAAAATTGGTTTCAACAAGGCATTCATGACAAGTAATACTGATATCAGCATCCCACAGATTACAAAACGGAGGCCCAGAGAGGTTGAACGACAAGGCTGAGTTCCAACAGCTGAAGAGTGGCAGGACTGAGCCCAGGCGTTTTGGCTCCAAGTGGTAAAATACAGCAAAGACTGTTAAGAACTGGAAAAGGGAACTGAAGGATGATATAGGATCTCCCTGGCTCAATTCCAAAATGAGACAAAGAAACCCAAGTGTAATCCCATCTGGGAGCAGGATAATGGCCTAGCTGACTTTCCAAATACTGTTCTGGCCTCTAGGTTTAAATCCAAAGAGACACAAAGGCACCCGAAGTGCACGCTGGCAAACTCAGCCTCCTTGGCCTTGGAAATTGTCCTCAGTTGTCCACGTCCTTACGCAAACTCCCAGGGGAGACGATGTTTGAGGAGGCAGGGCTGGGAGGGGCAGAGGGTATTTTCTACCCCTTTTCCTTAAAAGGGGAATAAAAATTCCAGCCCAGGTATTCTCACACTGAGTGGTGTGATGACCTCTGATCTAGGTGGCGGTAGAAGAACACAAAGAAAAGCCCACCTTCAAGTCAGGGGTAAAAGCACAGCGGGGAGGGGCACTATGTCCTGTCCCTAATAGCGGCCATTAGGATGGACTTTTTTTCACCTCATTTTCTCCCTTTATCTTTAACATAATATTTGATACAAGCAAAAGTATAGACGGCTACCGAGTACTAGCTCAGCCATAGAGACCTCCTCCACCCAAGCGGCATTGAAGGAATTAAGAAGCAGACACCCAGATAGAACAGCAAAGTGGGTCTATCCAGAGTGCCAGCAGCTTTGCAAACTGAGAGCCTCAAAGGCTAACAGCATTCCAGGCAAAGGCCCTGAGTAGACGCTGACCCATGCATTTATTCTCTCTGAACAGGTGATCACCATTAACAAACAGGTGTTCGGTATTTTCTCATAACACAAAACACGCCAGGTAGGCAGCTGGTGCCCGCTTACCACTGATCACAGAAAAACTAAAAAGTATTCTCCATAAGGGAGCCATGGGGGCAGGGGCAGGGTCAGCTATCTTAAACAATTGTTTTAACCAGTGTATGATATTTGTACATTGTTCTGCCACTTTGGAATGCCCCAAGTAGTTTTCTGCTTGTTGTGGGGGAGGGGGAGCAGCTAGGTTTTCCTTGCCATTGGTCTTCCTAGCAAACAGCGTATTCTATCATACACTCAGCATTCATCAATATTCATAAACTTAATATTTCTCAACAGACAACTAATACGTAAGTTAGAAAGCGTTATAATAAACTGAGCTTGCAGGAGCCCATTGTGAACCTGGTGTTGGCTGGATGGTACACTGCCAACAGCCCAGTGCCCACCTTTGTCCTCTTCACCATCTCAGCCACCCAGGTGTATGTTTGATCCTCATTTTTGAGCATAGTCACTTCCTTGCTTTTAAAATTCAAATTTAGGGCTGGCGAGGTGGCTCACACCTGTAATCCCAACAGTTTGAGTGGCTAGGTGGGCAGATGACCTGAGGTCAGGAGCTCAAGACCAGCCGGGCCAACCATGGCGAAACCCCATCTCTACTAAAAACACAAAATTAGCCAGGCATGATGGCAGGCACCTATAATCCCAGCTACTCGGAAGACTAAGGCAGGAGAATCACTTAAACCCACGAGGCAGAGGTTGCAGTGAGCCGAGATCACACCATTGCACTCTAGCCTGGGCAACAAGAGTGAAACTCTGTCTCAAAAATAAATAAAATTCAATTTTATCACATTCACATGTATCCCTAAACAACTTATGGCTTAGTTTGTGAGCTTAAAAAAAAAAGAGTATAATACTCTATATGGTTCTCCAGGATTACTTTTTCATTGAACACTGTATTTCTCCAGGAAAAGTAGAGAATAATGTAGATTTGAAGGCAGGCAAAACTGGGCTAGAATCCAGATTCTAAGTACTCCAGCTGTGTGACTGCATGCAAATTTCCTAACTCCACTGAATCTCAGCTGTATCATATAAATGGGGCTCTCATTTCCTTTACAAGATTAGGAAGAGGATTAAACGAAATGTATGCAGCATGTTCCTATTGCAGAGCAGATTTCAAAAACCTATGAGCTTCATTTTTTTTTTCTTTTACTTTTTTTCTAGCTTAGGGGTGGAGGATCACTAATCCATAGAGAAAAAAATACTTAAAAAATTATTTTTTTTAGATGGGGTCTCGCTATGTTGCCCTGGCTGGAGTACAGTGGCTATTCACAGGTGCCATCCCACTACTGATTAGCACGGGAGTTTTGACCTGCTCCCTTACCGACCTGGATCGGTTCACCCCTCCTTAGGCAACCTGGTGGTCCCCCGCTCCCGGGAGGTCACCGTATTGATGCAGAACTTAGTGTGGACACCCGATTGGCACAGTGCACTATAGCCCAGAACTCCTGGGTTCAAGCGATCCTCCCACCTCAGCCTCCGGAGTAGCTGGGACTACAGGTACGCACCACTGTGCCCAGCTAAAAAAAATTATTTCTTTTTAGCTAATATAATCAACTGCTTTTTAGATTAAGAACTGGGAACATTAATTCAA
The DNA here is from genome assembly GCF_048565385.1 of Saimiri boliviensis. Classification (NCBI taxonomy): domain Eukaryota; kingdom Metazoa; phylum Chordata; class Mammalia; order Primates; family Cebidae; genus Saimiri; species Saimiri boliviensis. The sequence continues at coordinate 14,962,597 of NC_133450.1, read as the reverse complement.
TAAGTAAATAAATTACTAAAATATATACTTCAGCTATATATTATGAACTGCTAACAGGAGAAGGGGGAGAGAATAAGAGAACCAGTGGGCGAGGGGAAAAAAAGGAAGGAGAGAAACTGTTAATGGGAGCTCACCAAGAGTGTGTCTGCTTTTTAAAATGTCAATTAACCATTGTTCACAGATCTTCAGCTGCTCAATCTCTACACCTATTAATGTTTGCTTAGATTGGTATCCTCTCAGCAGACCACCAAGGAAGATATTACCCTTTGGGGTGCAGCAACAGTGAACAGGACAACGTCGGGATGAAATCAAGTTGGGGACTTGAAGGAAAGAAAGTTCTACAATCCTGTGCCAGATAAAATTCTCTGTAAGATTCTCTGTAAGATACGTGTTCTCAAGTTAGCTCTTTCACATGTACTTACTTTGATTGTCTGTAGAGTCCAGGGCCTAACTTTTCTTTCACAGTGATTTTGTAGTTCACCATTTTTTTTTTTTTTTTTTTTTTTTTTTTTTTTTTTTTTTTTTTGAGAGAGAGTCTCTCTCTATCGCTAGGCTGGAGTGTGGTGGTGCGATCTTGGCTCACTGCAGCCTCTGCCTCCCAGGTTCAAACGATTATCCTGCCTCCGCCTCCCGAGTAGCTGGGACTAAGTGCCTGCCACCACACCTGGTTAATTTTTTTATTTTTAGTAAAGACGGGGTTTTACCATGTCGGCCAGGCTGGTCTTGATTTCACCCACCTTGGCCTCCCAAAGTGCTGGGATTACAGGCATGAGCCATGGCACCCAACCTGTATTTCACCTCTTACAGTACAACCTTCAGTTGCTTCCAAAATAAGGTTTTCAGCAAATAAATATACGAAGAGAAAAGGCAAATGCAATCTAAGATCTGGAGTCAGGAAAGCCAGTGCACTAAATGCAGTGCACTAAATTCATCGAAATGCAGTGCACTAAAATATTTATATGGGTATTTGTGAAATAGTAATGCAGCATCCAACACACACATAAGCACACATTCTGGGGCAGGGCACCTCCAGACCTCTTGAAAGAATTGCATTTGAACCTGGCATGGCTTTCATCACTGGAATGTTCCACTTGCCTCAGAGAACACTGTGGTCTCTTTCAGCCCTGAAAGTGTCAGCTGGTCAACCATCCTTCTTCAGAGCCAACAGAACACATTTGGTGCCCTGGGTCAGCTGCTGCCTTCATCCTCATACCTTGCAGGCAGCAGCTGTCTGCTAGCAGAGAGGACTGGGTCCCTGTTGGGGAGGGGCATGGGTACCTGGCTTCTGGCTGTTGGTCCTCAAAGTCATTCTGAAAGGACTGTGCATCCTCCAAGGCCCCCCTCTGCCCACTGCCTGGCTCTGTGCTTCCCAAAGGGCTTCTGGGAAACACAGCAGGTGCATCCAACACCAAAAAGCTGGGCTAAGAGGACTCAATCAGCAGGGCTTTATATAACCTGGATGAGAAGAGAGCCAAGAAGAGATATGGGCATGATGGAGTCATGGATTCCCAGGGCTTAGAGACTGTGGACCCCTTTAGGACAGGGTCTGGGTGTCTGTCCTGTTCTGTTCCAACCCAGCTTCTAGAACAGTGCCAAGCATACAGTGGGAGCCCAATAAATGCTGGTTCCCTGACTGCCTTGCAGCCTGTGGGGGTGGGCAGCTGAGATGCCCCCATCCAAGGGCAGTGCCCTTTGCTGTGAAAGACGGGCAGAAGCAAGCATGTCAATTTCTTCCATTTCCAAGAACGAAGGATGAGGCAGGCAATAGTAAAGAATAGATGAGACTTGTTAACAATGAGGCAAAACGAATGGTCCATCCTCTCCCAAAAGGTCCACCACAGTTTATCAGCTGAATCAGTGAGCACTGTTACTAAGGGCCAGAAAGTCTGGGCTTTTGTCAGATATTTTCACAAATTCATTGTGTGACACACTAGTCACTTCCTCTCTCTGGCATGTTTCCTCTTCAGTGAAACATAGTGGTTGGGCTAGACAAGCTGTAAAAGGCTAACTCTGGTCATGACTGGGTTTGTCGAAGGTCTTCACTGCTCTTCTTCCTAGCAGGAGGGCAGCCCTCCCCTTACCAGAACATGCCTGTTCCAGAACATGCCCCTCTGATTTATGTAACCAGCCATAGCCAAGAGCCCCTCACAGGCCCAGGACGCCTTCCCACAGTCAGCAGTTCCTGGCCTCTGTTATCCTCCCAGGGTGGAGAGAGGCACAGGGATGTTTCTGCCTGAGATCTGGGGAAGCCCAAGAAGTCCAGGTCAGCTGCTAAGCTTTCTGCAACCAGCTTGAGGGCTTACTCCATTTTTGGCTGGATGCTTTTCTGAAACTTGCCTTGCTGTTCCTGTGGGGCCATTTTGCTCTGGACCTATCAACTGGTTGCTGACAAAGGGAACTGGGATCTCTTTCCCCAGCATCCTTTACTTTTTTTTTTTTTAGATGGAGTCTTGCTCTGTCACCAGGCTGGAGTGCAGTGGCATGATCTCAGCTCACTGCAACCTCCATCTCCCGGGTTTAAGCAATTCTCCTGCCTCAGTCTCCCAAGTAGCTGGGATTACAGGTGCCGTGCTACCACACCTGGCTAATTTTATATTTTTTAGTAGAGATGGAGTTTCATCATGTTGGCCATGATGGTCTCGATCTCTTGATCTTGTGATCTGCCCACCTCGGCCTCCCAAAGTGCTGGGATTACAGGATGAGCCACAGCACCCACCCTACCCTTTTAATATTTTCCCCTCTCTCTCCTTCCCGGCTCACTTCCTCAGGTCAGTTTCCTCACCTTCCAAAACTTCTCTCCTTTCCTTTCAACCTCTTCCTGTGTACGTTCCCAACCTCCTGGCCTTGCCCTGACTATTTCTGACTTCCATGGGTCGTCTCTTGAGTTCTGGTCAGCAATGCTGTTCTTTTGGCCTGAAAAGCAGAGCCCACATTTCGATGCCATTGAGTGAGCTTCCCTTGCCCTTTTCACCGGAGCAGCCAGATCATCCATCTCTTTTTCCTCTCCCTTCTCCCTGTGGCTTCTTCTTTGCCCTTCTCTGCCCACATTGTTAGGAATTCTCCTGGCCCCATCTTGCCTGTAGTTGGCAGGTGTCTATTTTGCTAGGGCCACCATAACAAAGTACCACAGACTGGGTGGCTTAAAAGACAGAAGTTTATTTTCTTACAATTTTGGAGGCCAGAGTCTAAGATGGAGGTGTCAGTAGGGCTGGTTTCCTCTGAGGCCCCCCTCCTTGGTTTGTTGATGGCTATTCCCCCTCCCTACTCCTGGGCGTTCATGCGGTCTTTCCTGCGTGTCCTAATCTCCCCTTCTTATAAGGACACCAGTTATATTGCATTGGGCCCCACCCCAGTGAGCTCATTTTAATTGCCTCTCTAGAGACCCCATCTCCAAATACAGTGATATTCCGTGGTACTGAGGGTTGAGACTTCAACATAAGAGCTGTGGGGAGACTCACTCAGCCCCTAACAGCAGGAGTGGTGGCAGTGGTGGCAGAGGGAGCACAGGAATGCTCATCTTCGGCAATTTTTTTTTTTATTTTTTAATACAGTCTCACTCCATCACCCAGGCTGGAGTGCAGTGGCGTGATGTCGACACACTGCAGCCTCGACCTTCTGGGCTCAAGCAGTGCTCCCACCTCAGCCCCTGGAGTAGCTGGGATGCCAGGTGCCTATAAACCATACGCGGCCAATAGTTTGTATTTTTTGTAGAGACTGGGTTTTGCCCTGTTGCCTAGGCTGGTCTCCAACTCCGAACTCAAGCGATTCCCCTGCCTCGGACTCCCAAAGTGCAGGGATTACAGGCGTGAGCCACCATGCCCAGTCACTGGGTGGATTCTTTTGGACTGGACACCTTCCCGTTAGGGAAGCAAGGAGGAGGCAGACCCACTGCAGGCCTGTGGGGATGGTTCAGTAGGACTTTCTGAGATTCTGCCCACTGAGCACCCCACTGGGTGCCCCTCCAGAATCACAGGCACACCAGCTCAAGGAAACCAGATGGGGGTAGCCCTAAAAGAAGCCAAGCCTCAGGCAAACCAGAAGTTTAATAAAAATGAGCAAAATTACAACATGGCAGGCCAGCAGTGGGCTGCTTTAGAAGGTCTGATGTGTTGGTCAGCCTGACATCCTGCTCCCACGGTTCTGGAAGGTCACAGGATTGGTTCCTCACACACAACGTTCACTTTCCTCAATCACCCTGTTCCCACTGGGGAAGACTCTGTCTTCCTGGTGTAATTTTTGGCCAGGCTGGTTCTGAACCCCCTCACCCTGTGAGGAAGACTGCCTAGGTCTGACCTTCACCCCATGATGATGATGGTGTCCTTTATATTATTTCCCTAAGTCCATACCCCTACCCCAGGGTCTGAGGATGGCAGGCAGAGGAAAACCCATTTTATGGAGAATTAAGAGCTTTGGGAATACCCGAGCCTCCTTCATAGGAGACAGCCACAGCTCCCAGGGTCTCCGGGCTCGCCTGCAAGCTCTTCTGAATTCTGTGGGTCCGTCTCTCTTGCGAAGTGCTCAGGATGCCCAGGTGCTGACGATGTGCTGGGTCCACAAGTCTGCACAGAAGGGAGCCCCACTGGGCCCAGACCTCCCTGGCAGCCATTGCAGGCCGGGCCAGTTAGGAGGTGCTGCTCCTCCTCCGCGGGTGGAGGGCTTTCCTCCGGGCGATGTCCTCCTCCGTGTCACTCTCACAGTTCCTCTGGAGGAAAAAAATGAGAAAGAGGTCCAGGGCAGGAGGATCATGAGATGCCAGGAATGGGGCTGTGCTGGGCAACCTGAGTTGATTCACCCGGGCCAGGGGCCTGCAAGCCAGGGAGGTGAGTGGTAAAAGCAAGCCTGTTGCTACAGTCGGGTTGGGGGAGGGGAGGGACCTGAAAAACTGCCTCGAGGAAGGACACTCCCAAGAGGAAGGACAGCAGCAGGGCCTCTAAGGGAAACCAGACATCAGGAGAGGCCAAATTATAATAAAGAAAATTACATCTAGTGCCCCTTGTGGCTACCACATAATCAGGGCTACTTGGCTGGGTGGTCTGTGGCTGCTAGGTCTCCTGAGCTCGGCTGGAGAGACTGGAGGATGGGCGTGAGCCACAGGGTCGTCCCCATGCTCTGGCAGCCACCATCCTGTGCCCCTTCTTCTTTGATGGGCTGCACCTTCAGCTGTCTCGCCATGCAGTTTTTCCGGGGAAATGACTTCTGAGCTCCATTTTTATGAAAGAGGAAATGAGTATAAAGTACTGTCTGTCAGCTCCTACATGACAAACCAGAGCTGAGGCAGCCACCCCGAGGCCATCATGCCTTTTCTTCCAAGTCATGATGACTTAATGTAATTATTAAAATTATTAAAAGAAATACTAATCCACAATGACTCCAGTCCTAAAATATCTATTGTCGGATGTTTAATTCCAATACCTCCTAAACAAAAGGACCTATCACACTATTCTTTTTTGTTTTTTTTTTGAGATGGAGTTTCGCTCTTGTTGCCCAGGCTGGAGTGCAGTGGCGGAATCTCGGCTCACCACAACCTTTTCCTTCCGGGTTCAAGTGAGCCTCTTGCCTCAGCCTCCCAAGTAGCTGGGATTACAGGCATGCGCCACCACACCCAGCTAATTTTGTATTTTTAGTAGAGACAGGGTTTCTTCGTGTTGGTCAGGCTGGTTTTGAACTCCCAACCTCAGGTCGTCTGCCCACCTCGGCCTCCCAAAGGGCTAGAACTACAGGCATGAACCACCATGCCCAGCCCTTCTTTTTTTTTTTTTTTTTTTAAAGGAAAGTCCCTTTGGGAAAACTGTATAACGGATGTCTGGGACCCAACCCTTTTTCACTTCTAGGATGAAGCTTTCAGCTGATGGTGCTTGCTATTTGAGTAAAAAGATTACTATTTAAGAATATGTGTACAATAACAAAAGTTTGGAAATTGACATTCTTTTTGGCCAGACACAATGGCTCACACCTGTAATCCCAGCACTTTGGGAGGCCAAGGCAGGTAGATCACCTGAGGTCAGGGGTTCAAGACCAGCCTGGCCAACATGCCAAAACCCCATCTCTACTAAAAATATAAAAGTTAGCTGGACATAGTGGTGCAGGCCTGTAATCTCAGCTAGTTGGGAGGCTGAGGCAGGAGAATTGCTTGAACCCAGGAGGTGGAGGTTGCAGTGAGCTGAGATCATGCCACTGCACTCTAGCCTGGGGGACAGAGCGAGACTCTGTCTTAAAAAAAAAAATTGGCATTCTTCTCAATTACTCTGGTCTTCTCCCTACAGATTGCATCTGTCAGGGAAGTAGGGCCAGGGGCTCAGCCTGCAAGGCATGCCCGACATCTGCCACTCAGCCTCCCAGGGTCTTTCCCCTTCCTCCAGCCTAACCTAGCTGGAAATCCAAGGTCAAGAACAACTTTAGCCAAATACATCCTAGACCAAGCCCGCCTATAACAATAAAAATAACTCAAGCTCTGCTGAATGGCAACTTTTTAGCATGAGTCAGAGCCAGACAGTAAAAAAAAAAAGCTGGGTAAAGTCTGCTTGTCATTATCAGGGATTCTCAGAGGGCAAGCAGTCCGATTCCCTTTATAGAAGATGAAGAAAGCGGCCAGAGCAGGCACCGGGCTTGGCCAAAGCCACACAGTTGTTTGGAGCCTCTGGGGCCATAAATCCTCAAGTCCTGGCAAGAGCTCAAGTTGAAAGAGAAGACCCCAGGCTGTCTGGAGGGAGTGTGGACAGCAGGGCTGTGCTGGGTCCAGCCATGTACCGTGAGACTGCCCAGCTCTCTTAGGCAGCCACCTCCCAATGCCTCCCTGAGCAGGCGTCCCCTTCTGTCCTGACCTGTGCCATCCCAGACACTCCTGAGCACCCTATGCTATATTCCATGAGTAGGGGGAGGGTCCTACAAACTGCATTTTAAAGTGTACAGAAGGATTTTATTTTTTTAGTTTTTAAATTTAATTTTCTTTAGAGTTAGGATTGTGCTCTGTTGCCCAGGCTGCAGTGTAGTGTAGTTCACTGTAACCTTGAACTCCTGGGCTGAAGCGATCCTTCCACCTCAGCTCTCTGAGTAGGTGCATGTCGCCGCACCTGGATTTTTTTTTTTTTTTTTTTTTTTTTTTTTTTTTTTGGTAGAATCAGGGTCTTACTATGTTGCCCAGGCCGGTCCTTAACTCCTGGCCTCAAGTGATCCTTCCGCCTCAGCCACCCAAGTTGCTGGAATTATAGGCATGAACCACTACTGCTGGCCTGTAGGAGGGTTTTAAACAACAACAATAATTGCTAACACTTATTGAGCACATGCCAAGCTTTAAGAATACATCATTATTTGGGCCGGGCGCGGTGGCTCAAGCCTGTAATCCCAGCACTTTGGGAGGCCGAGGCGGGTGGATCACGAGGTCGAGAGATCGAGACCATCCTGGTCAACATGGTGAAACCCTGTCTCTACTAAAAATACAAAAAATCAGCTGGGCATGGTGGCATATGCCTGTAATCCCAGCTACTCAGGAGGCTGAGGCAGGAGAATTGCCTGAACCCAGGAGGCGGAGGTTGCAGTGAGCCGAGATCGCGCCATTGCACTCCAGCCTGGGTAACAAGAGCGAAACTCCGTCTCAAAAAAAAAAAAAAAAAAAAAAAAAAAGAATACATCATTATTTAATCTTTAGGAACTATTAATAGCCCTATTTTACAAATGAAGAAATCTCAGCACAGAGAGGTTAAGTAATTTCCTCAAGGTCACACAGTAAGTGGCAGATTTGAATCCTGGTAGTCTGACTCCAGAGCCCACTCTCTTCACCACTACATTCTATTATAAGCTACGGCTTTTATAAGTGCACAGAATTGCAATAAAGTAATCAAATATAAGATATTGTCTAAATATGATGATGGTAATCTGAAGCAAAGCAGAAATGGAAATATGGAAAAAGAATGTAAAGCTCCCATTCTAAAGCAAATTTTGGGTTGTCAGAAATACACCTTAGGTTGTCTGTGGTCAGCCGGCAGCAGCAGTCCCTCTGAAGGCCCACCAGGAAAGGATGGGAGATCCTCCAGGAGCTCATGCCGCCACATTGGTGCTCCCCTCCCGGCACCACCCAGAGGTCCCCAGAACTCATTCCTCTGAAGATCACACTTCAGCCTTCAGAGAAGTGAAGGACAGGGCCAGCAGAACTGGCTGGTAGCAATGAGCACCTGCCTTGCAAGGGGAAAGGGAACTCACCCATCCCTGAACTCCAGGCTACCCCAGAATTCCGCCCAAGAAGAGGGCACACATTTACCCACCAGGTCCTCATTCGGCCTCAGGTGCACCTTCTTCATCAGTGAGCGGGTGAGGTGGTTGCATAAGGACACGATGCTGAAGGAGAGCTGAGGGAGAGGCAAAGGAAAGGAATGGCCAGGTGAGAACATGCACGGACACCCTGGAGAGCCAGAAACCCCACCCAGGGGCCACCCCACACCTGGACACACCTTCCACCGCCTGCGGGCATATTGCTTCTTGAAGTTCTCCAGATTGATCACAGACTCCCTGCGCACCATGGCTTGCTGGTTGTCCACTGGCTGGGAGACAAAGCAGAGCATAGCAGCTGACGCTGGGCTTCAGACAGCAGCCACCCTCCTCAGCACAGAAACCCCAACCACATGCCCACCGCCCTTGGCTTGATCCTGGCATTTCCCCGCTAGGCAGGGCACACAGTGGGACCGTCACAGTAACAGCAACAGCTACAGATGTCTCAGCTGTTCAAGAGATGCCTCTCGGCTATTATCACCACAGCCAGACACACACACACAGCCTTGGTTGGAGGCGCAGCCGCTCCTGAAGGGGAGCAGCAGGAGGGGGCTCCAAGCACACATCACTTTGGGGAGAGGGTCATTTTACAGCAGTCTGGGATGCCCCCTGGGCACCGGGATGATTCTGGGGTTAGCAAAACAAATGCCTTGTTGGTAGACAGGGAATTCACACTCCATTAAAAAATAAACAGAAGGAAATAAGGGCTTCGATGAAAGTCAAGAGACGATAGGATGTTTAGCTGCCTTTCACAGCCTGGCAGTCAAAGCTCAGTTTAAATCTTGACTTCTCCAAGAAGTCTGGCATGGCTTCTCTGAGCCTCAGTTTTCCCATCTGTAGTATTGTGATAATAATGTCACAGCACTGTTAAGAATTAAATCATCATGGGCTGGGCGCGGTGGCTCACGCCTGTAATCCCAGCTCTTTGGGAGGCCAAGGCGGGTGGATCACAAGGTCAAGAGATCGAGACCATCCTGGTCAACGTGGTGAAACCCCGTCTCTACTTAAAATACAAAAAAATTAGCTGGGCATGGTGGCGCGTGCCTATAATCCCAGCTACTCAGGAGGCTGAGGCAGGAGAATTGCCTGAACCCAGGAGGCGGAGGTTGAGGTGAGCCGAGATCGTGCCATTGCACTCCAGCCTGGGTAACAAGAGCGAAACTCCGTCTCAAAAAAAAAAAAAAAAAAAAAAAAAGAATTAAATGATCATGCATATATAAAGTGCTTAGCCCAGACCACTCAACACATAGTAACAAGTCATTGTGAGTTCTCCTGCCTTCTCCATTCCCTCTTCAATGTCCTTATTTTGTAAAATAAGATTTTCTGAAATCAAGGGATATGTTTCAGGGGTTCTGTGAACACAATGTGCTATATCCATACAAAGGAATATTAGTCAGAAATGTTATTCATTAAAAAATTTAGTCTTTTTTTTGAGACGGACAGTTTCGCTCTTGTCACCCAGGCTGGAGTGCAGTGGCATGATCTCAGCTCACTACAACCTCTGCCTCCTGGGTTCAAGTGATTCTCTTGCTTCAACCTCCTGAGTAGCTCAGATTACAGGTGCCTGCCACTACGCCTGGCTAATTTGTTGTATTTTTAGTAGAGACAGGGTTTCACCATGTTGGGTAGGCTGGTCTTGAACCCCCGACCTCATGATCTGCCCGCCTCGGCCTCCCAAAGTGCTGGGATTATGGGTGTGAGCCACTTCGACTGGCCTGAGTCCATTTTACAACACAGATGAACCTTAAAAACATGTTAAATGAAAAAAAAAAAACAGACACAAAAGGCTACCTGTTGTATGATTCAATTTATACACACAACCTTGTGAATATACTAAAAACCGCTGAATTGTACATTTTAAAATGGTGAATTTTACAGTATATAAATTAAAACTCAATTTTTAAAATTTAGTTTATATGTACAGACATGCATTTCTTCGGAGGAGAGTCGATAGCTTTCATCGATTCTCAGAGGCCCTGTGACCTCAAGATAATGAACTGCCCAGAATGATTCTGAAGGTCCTCGAAGCCCTGTTTTTCTCCCTGCTCTGACAGCCTTCCTGCCACAATGCCTCATTGGGCAGCTGGTGAATGCTAAGCGAGGGAGCCTGTTGATTCCCAAGCGTGGGTCTTGTCTCCTAACCATGCTCCGGACATGCCTCCACTCTTTATTTTTCATCATGGTGTCAGGCACTGGAAGGAAGCCAGTGCACACTGCCAGCCACACTGCTCTGAAGCTGGCACTCTCTGGCAGGAGATCCATCCCCTGGCAGCCCTTGCTGCTCATCCCCCTGGAAAGCCTTCAGGTATTTCAAAGCCCAATTCAGGCATGACCTCCTCTGAGACAAATTCCAGAAAATAATGTCTCCCTCCCTGACATGACCAAAGCATATGTGTGTTTCTTTATTAAGTCCAGCAACTCTCAGTCAGCCTTGCAGAGGAATCATCCTACTCCTGGAAAATGACTTGAGAGCACAGACTTTCTTCATGTCTATGTCAATGCCCTGCCCCACTCTCCTCCCAACCTGGAACCTACGACACTGGGTGCTTCACAGGTGTATGGTTGTTTCCCTGAGCTGATGGAGAGACAAGTTGAAATGAAATTCCAGGACCTGGGACCTACTCACTCCCACTGCTGAGGGGCTCAGGTCACCTGGTCAGCCCAGCCACACCATCTTGAAAGGGTGTCAGGGCACAAAGGCTCCCCATGGCTTTGCCCAGGAGTCAGCAGGAGGCAGAGCTCCAGGGCCAGGCGATGGGGTGACCCCGAGCTGGAGGGGGAGGGAGTGCATGCAACCTGGAAGTGGATGGGAGATGAAGAAATCGGGGGCTCTTCAGCCTCCGAAACTGAAGCACAGTGGTTTGGGCCAGAGTGCAGAAGGAAAGAGAGAAGGGGAAGGAGAAAGACAGGGAATGGGAAGAGAAGAGAAAAGGATGAGGCTGCTGGAGGCACCACCAGGCCATGTCCGGCCCTCTAGACCCTGTCTTTAACTGCCTGTCACCCGCTCTGTGCACCTGCAAGCCCAGCCCTGGGTCTAGTTCCACCTGGAAGGGAGGCACAAAAGTGGGTGGAGGGCGGCCAATCTGTGCTGAAGACTGACTTTTCCCTTCTCCAAGCCTTCCAGTGGCTTCCCTGAGCTCTCCATACATCCCCATGAGCTCATGGAGACCCCCAAGGCCTGCACGGTCTGCACCCTCCGCCCTGATTTTCTGCCTCTCTCTTTCCTGTCCATTGGGCTCCCATCGCACAGGTCCACTTGCTAGTCTGTGAATCCAAAGTGTCCGGGACTTTGCCCCCGTTTGTTTATATTCACTTCATCACTTTGTTCAAGTCTTTGCTCTCAAAGGTTATCTCCTCAGGGAAACCTTCCTTGACCACCCTATATAAAGTAGCAACCCAACTGCCTCCATGGCTCACCATGCCTGTGCACTCAGTCTTCATTACACGTGGTGCTACCTGATATTCTGTTCTGTATTTATGCATATTCACTCCTCAGTATCCATGGAGGATTGGTTCTAGGACAGCCGCAGATAGCAAAAGCCATAGATGCTCAAGTTCGTTATTATAAAATGGTATGGTATTTGCAGATAACCTACACACACCGTCCCCTAATGCTTTAAATCATCTCTACTTATAATTGCAAATACAATGTAAATGCTATCTAAATAGCTGTCACACTGTATTATTTGTATTATTATTGTACTGTCATTTTAATTGTTGTTTACTTTTTTGAATATTTTTTATCTGTGGTTGGTTGAATCTCGGGATGTGGACCTTTCGGGTAGGGAGGGCTGACTGCTTGTTTTTTATTAGTCCTCTCTCCCTCACACCTACAAGCTCCTAGAATCTCCTCCCCAAGGTGATAGCACCTTCCCCAGCCCATCAACCATTTCTTACTCTAGCTTCACTAATGTCTGCAATTCCCTTGGGCATGAATGACTTTTGAGCCTAACTCTTGGAGGGTCCTTGCGCCTCACAAGGAGAGTAGACTCTGGGGGAGAAGAGATTTCTTTTTGTCTACTTACTGATTGGTACCCTCGCCCAGGGGAGGAATAGCTAAACCCATGCAGGTGTGGGGAATCTTGTTAATGAGAATCCTACCCTCCTCCTGGCCCAGCAGTGCCAGCCACTGAGAAGAGGGGCCCAGCTAAAAATGTCAAGTGAGAACAGTCCCAGAGGCTATTAATGGGAGGTGATGCAATTCTTTCAAGGGCCCTGTTTATAGCTATACACAACAGCACCACCCCTGAGGTGGCAGCTACGGGGCTATCAATCTGTCAGGATGGCCTTCCCTAATCAATGGGCCTTCCTGGTTGCTAAGAGGCCCACCAAACGCTGATGCTGTCATCTCGGCCTGGAAAGACGTAAATTCTGCAGCAGAGATGAAAATACGGCAGCAAAATTGTTCCAGAGGGACTGAGGCATAAACACTTTTGATTAAACTGGGGATGTGAGGGGGAGATGGAACTGTGTCCTGCCTTCTCCTCACCCACCCCTCTCTGCAAACAGAAAGTGCCCACCTTGTGGTCCATCCGTGATGCCAGGGAGCCTTGGGCAATTCCAACCAGGCTCCTAGGAGTGTATTTGGTGTCTTGGAAAAATGTCCGAAAGAGAAGCAAGAAGACAGAAAACTGGTGTAGTCAACTTTTGTTTATGCAGCTGCAATTGCCTTTGAAAAAGTCCAGTGGGGTGTGCTAAGTCGGTACCAACATCCACAGGCAAGGGCAGGAAGCAGCAGCCGCTGCTAAGGCATGAAAAAGGAATCCTGACTTTACAGAGGAGGCTCTCTCCATCCCCATCCCCAACCCCCAACACAGTGATTTGCTCTAGACACTAGGCCTCTGTTAGGAACCGCAAGCAGATTGCACTTCCAACCCCCATCTGTGCCATCATCTAACCAGCCCCTTACTCCAGTGAAAGCCAGGGTACCCTCACCCACTTCTCTCCTGCCCAGGACCCCTCACCCCTGCCTTTCCCTCAAAGGAGTTCTGTAGGTGGCACCCCTCCACCCCTCCCTTTGCTGGCTGTTTTGATGGCTGAAGCCTGGGCTCTGCTGCCTTCACCCCCCTGTTTTCCCAGGAAAGGAGCACATGGGGCTTGTGGGAGGCTTGAGTCTCTGCCTCCTCCTGAGTGGGAGGGGAAGCTGCAGAAAGGCTGTGAGCTTGCAGGCTGTCCCCTTCAGTGAACAAGCCAGTGGAGGCAGAAATGTCCCTTTGCTTGCTTGGTCTGGTCTTGCTTTTCTGGGTTAGGTCTCCACATGGATATACTCATTTTTTTATTCTTCTTCTATGGGACTGTCAGTTTTCTGAGCAATTTTTTGTCCCCAGGAAAAGCTTCAAAAGTTTTTTCTCTCCTACTGTGATAAAACCTGAGACTTGAGAGACGTAGCAACCAAATGCCACATGTGGACTGTTTGGATCCTGATTTGAACAAACCAGCTGTAATGAGACACTGTTGGGAGTGGTGGGGCATGTGAGTATGGAATGGGAATCCAGATGAGATGAAGGAATTATTGCGAATTTTGTCAGGTATGATAATGGCATGGGGTTATATTAAAAAGAAAGTTCTGGCTGGGTGCAGTGGCTCATGCTCGTAATCCCAGCACTTTGAGAGGCTGAGGTGGGCGGATCACCTGAGGTCAGGATTTCGAGACTAGCCTGGCCAACATGGTGAAACCCTGTCTCTAGTAAAAATACAAAAATTAGCTGGGCATGGTGGTGGGAGCCTGTAATCTCAGGTATTGAGACACTGAGGCAGGAGAATTTCTTGAATCTGGGAGGTGGAGGTTGCAGTGAGCCGAGATCGCACCATTGCACCACAGCCTGGGCAACAAGAGTGAAACTCCGTCTCAAAAAAAAAAAAAAAAAAAAAAAATTAGCAGAGATTTATGCTGAAGAATTTATAAGCTAAGTAAGTCTGATGTTTGCTGTAAAATGTGTGGCATTGGGTTGCTATGTTTCTCACGTCTTTTGGGTTTTATAACAGTAGGAGAGGAAGAACCTTTGAAGCTTTTCCTGGGGACAAAAAATTGCTCCGAAGAAAAGTAAGGGGGAGATGAATGAAAGAGAACCAGCAGGACTCAATTCCTGCTGGAGTGGGGTCACAGGTCCTGGAATCCACTATCCCATTCCTTATACTTTTGAGCAAGTTTTGACAATTTTCCTGCTGAGGGGACCGTACAAAAAGTTAAAAACCCTCTTTTAAATCTCTATAATCTTCCTCTCTTTAATCTCCATTCAACAGTTCCAAGTTCCCAACCCCAATCTGGACTCATCCCCATCCTTCCATATTTTACTCATGCCTTCCTCAAGGGACACAGCTTGGGGTTTGGGGACAGCATCTCTGGGAAGGCCTCTGTTCTCTGCCACCATCCTACCCTTTCTCAATCAGAATTCCTCTCTCCTTTGATTTCTAGGAGATGAGGAAGCTCTATTTTATCACTCACCACAGCTTTTCCTATCTCCCAGTTGGCTGAGTCCCAATCTGCCCCAGACACTGAGTCTTTCATTCAAGGTTGTCTTGTCCTTGTCTGTCACCTCCCCTTGAGCCAGAGCACAATCAGTGTTTGTTCAATGCCACTGGACCCTTCTGCAATGTGAACATGCCCACCTTGGGGTCAAGAATTTCACAGACTAAGAAAAAAAGGTATCCGGTTCCACAGACATTTACAGAAGGTTGACAGTAGGGGTGACAGCTGGGCACACAGCCACCTCCAGCATGGGCTGCGCTGCCTGTGCTGCCTGACGGAGTGAGGGGGGAAGCCACCACCTTTATGATCACCTTCAGGGGAGGGGAAGGGGACCATGGGGGAGACTCCAGCTCCTCCTGACATTATTCCTCTGCTCCATCCCTTCACTGCCAGACTCCCACAGCTGCAGAATCATCCATTACCAAACCATCGCCCCACCTTCTGACACAGTCAGGCAGTGCTAGGCTGTAAGCACCTGCCTCAGAGCAGGAATAGGCAGCTGCCTTCCCCAAGAGCCGGCTTGCCAGCTTCCTTGGGAATCGTTATTCAAGGAGATGTCAAACACTCACTTTCTCCTCCCACACAGCCCAGGATGGTGTTTAAACAGAGCACAGAAGCCAACCTTTAATTTGTAGTGTGAGCTGGGTGCAATGGTTCATACCTGTAATCCCAGCACTTTGGGAGGCAGAGGTGGGTGGATCACCTGAGGTCAGGAGTTCGAGACCAGCCTGACCAATATGGTGAAACCCCATCTCTATTAACAATACAAAAATTAGCTGGGCATGGTGGTGGGCGGCTGTACTCTGTCGCCCAGGCTGGAGTACAGGCTGGAGTGGAGTGCCTTGATCTCGGCTCACTGCAACCTCTGCCTTCTGGGTTCAAGAGATTCTCCTGCCTCAGCCTCCTGAGTATCCCAAGTAGCTGGGACTACAGGCACCCACCACCATACCCAGCTAATTTTTATAACTTTAGTAGAGACGGGGTTTCACCATGTTGGCCAGGCTGGTCTCACACTCCTGACCTCAAGTGATCCACCCACCTCGGCCTCCCAAAGTGCTGGGATTACAGGCGTGAGCCACTGGCGCCGGCCGGCATTCTGTTTTGACCTTCGCTAAAGAGCTTCCCCTGCATTGCTCCGTCGGTGGCTTCCTCTCCTTAGAAACCTGGCTGTGTTAAGGTCAAGTTTTATTAATATGGCCAAATGGACATTTAATATTTGCAGTGTCTCAGCACCAAACAAGTATACAATGTCCTGTGACGAGGCAGGTAAGACTGTAGAGAGACTGTAGACAGGTCATTTGAACCAATTCTCTTGGGTAGGATGTGGGAAACAGAGCTTTTGCCATCTTCCATTGGCTCCAAGGTGCACATGTTTGGATCTCTAAAGTCAGGATGATGGTATCATATTCTTACTGTTGGCCTGGAGTGAAGGCAGATGCTCTGGGAGAGGACAGTACTATTTCTGCCACCCAGAGCCACCCAGCCTCAGACTGCCGGACATCATACTCTCTGCTTGATGTTGTTTTGGATCATACTGATTGTGCAAATTCAGAAAGCAAACCTGCATGAATACTACCAGTCTGGGACTCCTGTTCCCAGAGGAGGATTTTTCACCCCCACTTAGTGTCAGGTTTAAGACACACAGGTTTCCTTGCTTCCCTTTTCTGCATGGTGACTTTACTTCTCACCCTCTCACTGAGGGCATCGTAGCTTTACTTGGTGGGGGTAGGGAGAGGTTCCTATTGGACTTCCCATCTCGGGCTTTTTTCCTTAGTGGTCCATAAACTAATGATGCCTCTTATCACCATGGTTTCTCATATCTGATGAAGAAAGCTTCTGTTACAAATATTATGTATGATATTTGAAATGATCCTTCATGCAAATAGAAAAGGAGACAGGATTTTGAAGAAATGGTTTCCATGAGATCAAACTTTCATGTCTTGTCCTAAACCACTTCCTGCCTGAGCTGTTCACGGGGCATTTCCTCACCAGCATCTGGAACCCACTGACTTCCCATGACTTTTGGGGTAAGGGCAGAGATCTTCCACATGGCCACAGGCCTGCTGGTCCTGCCTGTTCTCCGGTCATTCACACTGTATTCCTATTCTCTCCCCTTCAGCTTCCCGTCCTCGCATTCTCAGCCTTCCACACTGCCTCTCATCACAGAGCCCTGGCATGATGGTTCTGCTGGGAAACTTCTCTCTCCCTGGTTGCCTTAGCTGATCTCTGTTCCAGTGTCACTGCCTCAGGATGCTTCAGGACGCTTCCCCCGATGACGTCAGACCCCCATGGCAGGCTGCTGCAGCGCTGCGTGCTTCTCTCCCAGCATGCACACAAGTTGCAGCTCTACATTTGTGTGATTCGATGTTCAAATCCTTCGCTGGACTGAGTACTCTGTGAAGGCAGGAATCAGGCCTGTTTTTACTCAACATTGTATTGCCAGAGTCAAGCCAGGCACCTGGAAGTTGGTTGGTGCCTAAGTATTATTTGTAAATGGATGGATGAATCCAGGTGTGAGCTGCCCTCCCAAGCAGGGAGTAAACCTCCGTCTCCCGGTGCAGCCAGGGGAAGCAGAAAGAGCAACAGACTTGTCATCAGAAGGCCTCTACTTTTGCTATAATGATGTAACCTTGGGAAAATCCCATCTGCTGTTTCCTCATCTCTAAATTGGGAATATCATTTAGTCTGCCTCTGTGACAGGGATGTTTTGTGAGGCCTTGAAGACACTTTGAACTATACAAGCTATGCCCCACTCACAGGTTCCTAGCTCAGCACTGGGCTCATATGCCATGCTCTGTTGATATGAATGAGCTGGTTGACTTGCTCCTCCTCCAGAGAAAGGGAGATGAGATCTTATAATCCTTGGAGAAGGGTGCTCAAAGCTTTGGGTCATGAAAGGACCACGTGGCCTTGAGCTTCTCCATGTTTACATTCACCCTTTTCAAAAATTCTCATGGAATTTCTTAGGCCTTCAAGGCCCAATGGCCTAGGTACTTAAGAAAAGGACCCTCCTGCTGAGGACCTTCTGGTATTTATTCCCAACCCAAAATTGGGGCTGTTAGCTAGAAGAGGGGAAAGGGTGGAGAATGGGAAGACTCCTTCTTTCCTTCTCTCCTGCTTGCAGGCAGATCTTCAGACAGAGACAGGGCTGGGTAGGGACAATGACTGTGCCTTCTGGGACAGAGCTCCTAGGACAATCATCTGCCAGTATATGCATCCCACTTACACCTGGCAGAATGCATGAAGTTGCTTACTTTGCCTCTGGGACCTGGACTTTAATATTAAGATACATATTTACAGCAAAGCCTTACTACTTTCTCCCATATACCTCATCTTAGAGATGGGCATGCTGGGTTTCTCTTTCATCTGTATTGATTGATCATATCATTTTCCCTCTCTGAGTCAATTTTCTCATCAGTTACATGGAAATGATAATAATACCACCCACCTTCCTATCTCATTGAGTTCTATTTTTTTTTTTTTTTTTTTTTTTTTTTTTTGAGAGTGAGTCTTGCTCTATAGCCCAGGCTGGAGTACAATGGCACCATTTCGGCTGCCTGCAACCTCTGCCTCCTAGGTTCAAGCAATTCTCCTGCCTCAGCCTCCCGAGTAGCTGGGATTACAGGCACCTGCCATCATGCCCGGCTAACTTTTGCATTTTTAGTAGAGATGGGGTTTCACCTTGCTGGCCAGGCTGGTCTTGAACCCTTGACCTCAAGTGATCTGCCCGCCTTGGTCTCCCAAAGTGCTGGGATTACAGGCTTGAGCCACCACGCCCGGCCTCACTGAGTTCTTTTAAGGATCAAGTGAGGTTATTTGTCAGACATAATGTGCTCAGTAAATGAAAAATCAATGCAAATGGAAGGTAATATTATTTTCTGTATGCATTTTAAATCCCTGCTTCTATAGCAGGAGAACACCATGCTGACTTAGTTATTTGCAGTTAACTCAAATATTACCCAAGATCTACAAGCCATAAGGTATGTAGGCAGAAAGTGAGATGTGAACAAATCCTTCATCACAAATCAATTCTCAAGCATCTCCCTAGGGCCAGCCATCTTTCCTCTAGAGAAGGGGACCCTGAAGGGTACTCACTCTCTAATTGTTTTAACAGCTTGGCTGCCCTGCCAGCACCCTCCCAGAAAACCAGAGTGGTAAGGGGAGGTGCAGAATGAATAATGAATTGGCACCTCAGTGATTCAGGATTCTGTGGAGGGGGTGGAAGGCTATACTACAGACTTACACCCCTGCAGGATAATTCTAGCTAGATGCTGCAGCAGGGCGGATGAGAACATGCTTCCGCAAACCTCTTGGGATGCATTACTGACTGGACTCTGGCGCTCAGAGCTTCCAGCCAGCCAGAACTTCCCCGGTACATGATCTGCTGAGCAGCTCTGATAGGGATTCACTGGTGTCCTGGTGTAATGTGGAGCCCAGGCCCTTGGAGCTCCCACTCTCCAGCTGGAAGCTGCCCACCAGCTCCTGGATCCACTGCAGGTCTGCGGAGAACTCCTGCCTCAGAGCCTCAAACTGGGCCTCCACCTGGTCCAGTTTCCTGGCCACGCTTCCAAGGTTGGACCCCGTGGCCTGGATGTCTTCTCGCAGCAGCTTCTTCAATGACTCTACCTTGCGGAACTCATACCTGAGCTGGGACAGGTTGTGCCGGGCACTCTCACTCTCCTCTCGGTACCAAGCTTCCTTCTCATTGAAGATGGAGACCAGGGCCTCCACATCATCCTGGATGGTATCATGGGCCTCCACCAGGGCACGGCATCCCAGGTCCACCCGGGCCACGTCTTCCAACACACAGGCAAAACGCTCAAAGTTGACATAGGTGTTGTTGGGAGGCATGCTTGAGTGGCATTTGAGAGTGTACTCTCTCAGGCGCTTGGTCTTCAGCTGGGTGGGCTCTGTCTTGCGCTGTTCAGGGGCTCTGACTTCTCCTTTTGACTGGTGGGTGTTCAGACAGAAGAATCAGAGTGTTAATTTGTTGCCTGCCCCAGAAGGCAGTCCGAGGGGCAGGCAGAAGGCACACATGTGGCCTCTGGTGTTCACTGCATGCGTCAGGCCACGGGAAGAACCAGGGTGGGATGAGCACCCCCACAGACCATAAGTGAGGTCGAGGAGTATGGGGTGCTGCCTGCATGCTCATTCAGGGCAGAGGGGTCCATGGCCATTAGAGATGGTTCCACACACATAGCATTTAACAGGTGCTCACACAGACAAGCAGGCTGCAGCCAGGACTCTGCAGGCATCTGTGCAGGGCTGGAGCGTGCAAGGCCAGGGCTCACACAGCAGGGCTGAGTAGCATCTCTCCTTTGGGGCTCCTTGGGCCTTCCCCTTCCTTCAACGAGCAGATGAAGCTGAGCAGATGAAGCTGACCTTCTCCCAGACTACTCCAGCCCTCCCTATTCTGTCTTCCACAGGCCTCACCTTCTCTTTTTATTTGATTATTATTTTTTAGAGAGATGGGGTATAGGCATGTTGCTGAGGTTGGTCTTGAACTTCTCATCCTCCTGTTGCCTTGGCCTCCCAAAGTGCTGGGATTACAGGCATGAGCCATTGTGCCCAACCTGCCTCACCCTCTCTTATCTCTACCTTTCTTATGGTCATTTCATCCTTGCTGGCCTTCTCACTTAACAGTTAAGGGGATGTCTGGTGACGTCCCTGGGTGTGCATAGCTAGCCTGAATCCTGCCGAGTCCCACCCTCTCAAAGTGCTCTTTACACCAGACGCAAAACCCTCTGGAAAACCAGCAGCTGGAAGCCAGACTGCAAGGCGAGTTAGGCAGGAATCCATCTTTTTGCCCCGACTCTCCCCAGAGGGAAAAGAACTGCCCTAACAGTGGCTGTCTCTCTTCCCCACCAGACCTCCGTCTCAGGCCCCATTCCTCAGGGCCTGAGGAACTGGGTGGCTGATTTAAGTGTCATCTTTGACTCAGAGCCCCAAAATCCGAAAGGAGGAGGCCTGGTCACATTGCGGTTTTCAATTGTCACTGATCTCTCTACACCTGGGGAATCCTGATTTCCACTTGGAGAAGGGACAGTGACATACTCTTCAACAAATAATAATGTGTAAGGTGGCCCCAAAGAAAAAGCATTTCAGCTGAGGTTTATGAGGGTTTCGTTTCATAAGTTACCTGAATATGAGAGACACAAACTTAAAATAGCAAGCAAATAAACCGATTTGAACAAGCCCAGGCCCTCTGGGGCCCCTGGCTAGCTTTCATCTGTGCCCAGACCTTCAAGCAAAGGTCTCTCCAGTGGACCCTCTGCATCTGGCTACCCAGGCCAGGGACCCTTTGCCCATTGGAACTCATGACTGTGCCCTTACCGTGATCCAGGGGTGTCTCAGAGCCTCTTGGATTGTGAGCCGTTTCCTGCAAAGAGGTTTGAGAAATAGTGATCCATCAGGACAGAAGCTGGGAGCAACCATCTCCGTTCTTACTCTTTAGACCAACATTTTGGCATTATCTGGCCACTGTCATCAAACCAGTGGAATGGAGGATACAGAGATGAATGGGAACTGGCTGCATATCCTGCACTCTAGGGGAAGGAAGTGGTCCAGGCAGATCCCTCAACAGAGTGGCCTTGTTACCTAAACCCATACCTTCAGTCCCAAAGCTGAAAGGTCTAAGAAGATTCGTAAATGTGCTAAATGAGCTTCCAGAATCCTCCAAAAGCCAGCTCCCCATTGCTAAACCCATGGTCTCTGCTTTTCTGTTTGCCTTCTGGATCCTTTCTCTGCCTTTCGCTGCTCTGTACCCAGGTCAGTGACTCTCCCTAACACTGCTCTTAGACAGGAAAATCAGGGACCTTGCACTCCAGACAACCCTATTCTGGCCCTCTCTGAAGTCTGTGGGATGGAGAGGACATGGTGTTCTACTCTGTGGATCTTTCTTCCTGTCCCATCCAAGGCATGCTCTGGGCACCCAGCACCCTGCAATTCCCTGCCTACCTCCTATTTGGCCCCATTGCCATGGGGCTCACCCTGGCCCCTGAAGAAGGGATAAAGTTAGCATGTCTTGCACCCTCCCACGGAAGTGATCTCTCCAAGCCCACCTGCTCCCACTCCCAACCTGAACTGGCTTGAAAACCCTGCCATTTAACCTTTTCAAATCTGAAATCCAGGTGCCTTTGGGACAGACTTTACAAAGTAATGAGCCCTAAAGAAACCCGGGCTGACTTCCAGCACACACACACACACACACACACACAAACACACACACACAAACACGCATTATTTACATTTCAGCAGGAGAAGAAAGCAGAAAGACTTGAGCAAACAAGACAAATGCCACATCTTGGCTAGGCCACACTTCCCAGCACCTGCCCAGATTAGACTACAACAGTGCAGATGACAGCTATGTCAAAGCTGGGACACACTGACAGGTCTTTGAGAGAGGCGACAGGAAGCCATCAGTACCTGAGAAACCAGTGGCTTCTCTGTCCTCTTACCGGGTCTCTTTAACCAGAAGTTTCCGAATGAAGTCCTTGGCCAGCTCGCTCGTCTGGCTGAAGAATTCCTCATCAAAGTCGTAACTCACTGCTGTGATATTTGCCAATGTTTCCTGCTTTGTGTCTCCCAGGAAAGGGGACGCTCCACTTAGGCTGAAAACAACAGAGGAAACCACGTAAGGGAAAGTAGATGGAAATGGGGATGACGGACTTGGGGAACCCTGCCCCATGACTGCTGCATGGAGCTGGAAGGCTCCCAGCAACACAGCCTGCCCCCTCTGAGCAGTCAACCAGCAGCCTGTTCAACTGAGTCCAATTCAATACACATTCATGGAGCTTCTCCTAAGCACCTCACAGAAAGAAACTCTGTCTTCACGGGACTCGAAAGCGGAGGGGAGAGAAACACAGTGACATGGCTGTTTGTGATTCCCCAGCTGGACAAAGCAAAATATAATAGAAAGCCAGCCAAAGGACAGGGGAGCACAGGAAAGAGGGAGGCCCAGGGCAGCTTCATGGTAGCACAGATATTTACATTGTTTGTGTCTTGAAGAATAAAGAGGTTGTGAGCAGTCAGAAAAGGAGATGGAAAGGCCTTCTGGGTTACAGCAGCAACTTGAGCAGAGCCCACGAGTTTGGAAATAGAGGGGCCATTAGGGACTAGAAAGATCTGTGGGATTCCCCCACAGGGTTTGTCAAGGATGTCATACAAATAATGACTCCTATATCTGTTATCTCCCGACTCATCTTTCAGTTCTTCACGGGATGACTTGGTAGAGGCATGATCCAGCAGTCTCTGGATCCGACGTGCCATTGCCCCAAACTCATTGTGTCCAAACCCCATTCCAAGCACTCCCCTGATGAATGACATAACTTTACAAATGTACCCAAGCTAGAAACACAGGAGTCACCTCGGACCCTTCTTTCTATTCCCTTGCCACATCTGCCTGACCAAAAGCTTTTTGGTTGGTTCCATTTACTAAATATCTCTTGAAAGGCATCCCCATCTTCACAGCCACTTTCCATGGTGGCAGCAAGGTGCACTGGAAAAATTTTGATATTGCAATCCTGGGTTTGAATCCCAGCTCAGCCACTCATTAGCTATGTGAAGCTAGAACCCCTCTGAAATGTAGTTTCCTTGTCTGTAAAATGAAGAAAATAAAATTCCCACCTCACATGATTGTGAAGAATGAATGCATACAAAAGCATTCATGCAATCCTGGCCCACACTAAGGGCTCTGGAATTAATGGCCATTATCACTGTCATTGTGAGAACACAAAAGCCCTCTTTTTCCCTTCCATTTTCCATAGGATCACATCGAAACTCCTCAGCAAGGCAGTAGGAGTTGGTCCTTCCCCATGCTCGGTACATTTCAGCCACACTGAAGGTTTACCGTTTTTTTCTCACACTGTTTCCTTAGCCAGCACAGCCCCTCCTTCCTTCTCCACCCAAGGAATTAACTTCATTCTTTACAATCTAGTTCAAATCAATCCACCAATCATGTGCTCTTCTCCGTCTCTCTCAATAAACCTTCACCAATTCAGCAAACCAGTGGTTCCCCATCTGTGTCTCAAAAAGGTGTGTTCACGCCTCTAGCCTGACTTTGGTCCTACTGGGCGTGAGTTAGGTGTATGGTGTCTTCCACAGACAGGGATTACTAGCAAGCAGGGAAGACCCTCCCCCATGTCAGTATCCTGGTACCTGCCTGGTATGCTGTCTGCCATGGAGGAGACCTCAACAAAGCTGTTAGATTCAAATGAGCCACAAGAAGACTATGTGCTCAGTAGACACTGGGATTCCTTTTTTGTGTGTGTGACAGGGTCTTGCTCTGTTGTCCAGGCTGGAGTGCAGAGGTGCGACTACAACTTACTGCAACTTCTGGGCTCAAGCAATCCTCCTGCATCGGCCTCCCGTAGCTGGGACTACAGATGTGTGACATCACATCCAGCTAATTTTTTTTTGTTTTTTTTGTAGAGATAAGGTTTAGTCATGTTGCCCAGGCTGGTCTCAAACTCCTGAACTCAAGTATCTGCCCACCTCAGCCTTCCAAACTGCTGGGATTACATGGGATTCCTTAATGTTTCAATATGAAAATCAGAGTCCTGAATAAATTAAAGTTTCTAGAGCCACATCTGAATCTGAAACTATAGATCGATCTGAAACTATAGATCGACGGTTCTCAGCCTTCTCTTTGCATGAAATTCAGCTGGAGTTTTAAAAGATACAGATACTAAGGCCCTATCCCTAGCACTTGTGATGTAATAGATCTGGGGTAGGGCCTGTGCCATGGTGGGTATTAAAAGCTCTGCTGTGCAGCCAGGGTTGAGATCCTCTGCTGCAGCTCAGGAGGATCCACCAGGTCACACAGGGCTCCTAGTCCAACTGCTGCTGGGAGAATCAGAGACCTGGCTCACAGGGATCACTGAGAGAATGAGCCCCTCAGCTGCTGAGCACTGGTGCTCCCTGCCCCATCTGGTTGACTCTTACTCCAGTGTGCTATTAAAATAGTATTTTCCATGTGTGACTGTGAAGAGAAAATGGTGGGGAAGGGCCGATGGAATGAACACTCACTTGCCCACTGTGCACGTGCCAGCGTCAGGGCTAGGAAACTTGCACATGTTACTTATTTAGCTTTCACAACATGCCCATGGTGGGAAGTTTGGGATTCCTATTTTTCTGACGAGAAAAACAAGCCCAGAGGTTAAGTCCCTGCCCAAGGCCACGGAAGTGGAAAGAGATAGTATTACAGGACTCCAGCCCCAGAGGTAACTCACCACACACTGGAGCTATGCAGGAAATCTCTGTCTAAGCAACCGAATACTTCAGGGACAGGCAAAGAGGAAAGAGAAGAGAGACAGGAAGAAAAGGGAATCTGGGAAAAAGAGGGAAAACGGGGAAAGAAAGAAGAGGCAAGATTGGGGAGGGCATAAACGGCTTCACAGGGCTGTCCCAAGAGTTCTGAATGAAGGGCCGGGCATGGTGGCTCACGCCTGTTATCTCAGCACTTTGAGAGGCTGAGGGGAGACGATGAGGTCAGGAGTTCGAGACCAGCCTGACCAACATGGTGAAACCCCGTCTCTACTAAAAATACAAAATTAGTCCTGCATGGTGGCACATGCCTGTAGTCCCACCTACTCAGGAGGCTGAGGCAGGAGAATTGCTTGAATCCAGGATCTGGAGGTTGCAGTAAACTGAGATTGTGCCACTGCACTCCAGCCTGGGTGACAGAGCAAGACTCCGTCTCTTAAAAAAAAAAAAAAAAAAAAAAAGAGTTCTGAGAGTCGGAGTGAAAAGTGACATTCTCCAGTACACCTCAGTCTGGGGGAGGCTGGGCAGGGGAACCCTGGCATTCCATAGTAGGAATGCAGACACAGGCTGTGCAGAGCACAGGCTGCACCCCTGGATGTCTGACCCTGGGTCAGATAGATGAAATGGACTCACAGCGCTTAGCCTCAGGCTTCCTGTGTAGACTTAACACATCCGGATTATGGTGAGTACTTAGTAAATGTCAGTCTGTCTGCCTGCCCCTCTCTCATTCCTTCTGGTTCCCCCATATTTAAGCTGAGCCAGAGACCCTGGATCAGAGATACTCACAGGATGTAGGTGATGACGCCTATGCTCCTGTAAAATAAAGAACAGTTGAGTCAGCACCGCCTGGGTCCAATCCCCGACCAGCAAGGGACACCTGCATGGATCTGAGGGGACGAGGTCACTTGCCTCCCCCACAGCAGCTCCTAGATACTGTCTCATGCTCCACACCCCTCTCCATCCCGCCCTTCAGCAGCAGCCTGGGATGTGTTTGGAGTCATTGACCTCTGAACCCTGAGTCTGAGGACCCAAGTTCAAGGTCAGAATCCTGCACTTGCAGGCTGTGTAATTTGGGTAAGTCCCTTACCACCTCTGAGCCCTTTCTCCTTATAAGGATAATGATAACCACCTCACAGGAATGTTAACAGGATTTTAGAAAACCAGGTAACAAAGGTGCTCAGCCAACTGTAAAGAAGCATCCAAATGAAATGAGTGGCATCTGTGCAGAGAACTAATCACTGCAGTATCCACAGGCCTAGCACAGTGCCCCAATTCGTGAACTTTCAGTGACCACTTGGTTGGCTGACTGAGCAAGTTACTGTTACTATTATTTTTAACCTGGCTGGGGCAGGCCTGGGGGTGAGCCTGCACCTCCACCTTGCCTCTCTTCTTGCTCCTCCACTGCTGACAAAGCTCTGACCTGGTCAGGTGCTAACTGGCTTCAGGTCCAGGCCTAGTGGCCCTCCAGCTGCCCTGGTCAAAGGTCTCACACACTGGGGGAGCTGCCAGAGGCTCTGAACGGTGAATGTGGAGTAAGGGGCTTACATGGTTAAGGGGATGTCACCTGGAGCAGGATCTGAGGCCTTCTGCCCTTGGAAGGATCCCTAGGCCACCTGGGTGACCTGTCCAACTTACCACATGTCAGCCTCCAGACCCAGGGGCTCGTAGTTCACAATTTCTGGAGCTGAAAGAGGTCATATTAAAGAGTCAACAGGAGTGTTAACATGAGAGGAGAGATAGTTGTAAGGAATTTTAGGGAATTTGGTACTAACTCTCTCTATCCTGAATTCCCAGGAAGAGTAGAGCAGCAGATAAAGGTGGTCTGCATCTAAGAATTCTGAGGAAAGGAGTTGCCATGGCCCAAATGTTTGTGTTTCCCCAAAATTCATATGTTGACAGCAAATCCCCAATGTAATAGTATGAAGAAGTAGAGTCTTTAGGAGGTGACTAGGTCATGAGAATGGAAACCTCACAAGCAGACCGTACCCTCATAAAGAGGCCTGAGGGCTGGGTGTGGTGGCTCACACCTGTAATCCCAGCACTTTGGGAGGCTGAGGGGGGAGGATTGCTGGAGCCCAGGAGTTGGAGACCAGCCTGGGCAACACAGAGAGACCCCATCTCCACAAAAAATTTTTAAAAATTAGCTGGGCATGGTGGCACATGCCTGTAGTCTAAGGTACTCGGGAAGAGGCTGAGGTAGGAGGACTGCTTGAGCCTGGGAGGTTGAAGCTGTAGTGAGCCATAACTGCACCACTACACTCCAGCCTGGGTGACAGAGTGAGACCCCATTTGAAAAAAAAAAAAAGGAGAGAGAGAGAGAGAAAGAAAAAGAAAAAGAGGCCTGAGAGGGCTTGTTTGCCCCTTTGGTCATTTGATGACTTAGCAAGAAGGCACCATCTATGAAACAGGGTAAACTCTCATCAGGTTCCAACTCTGCTGGCACCTTGACCTTGGACTTCCCATCCTCCAGAACTATGAACAATGAACTTCTGTTGTTTATAAATGACTCACTTTAAGGTATTTCATTAAAGCAACCCAACAGAACTAAGAAAATTGTTGTCTGTTATCCTGGTAAAAACCTTTTACAAACAGGTCTTGAGAGAGAGGAAGGAGAAAAGTACACAGAATACCTGAGAAAGGAAGAGAAGGGTGGGGAAATGAAGGTGCAAAAGGAGAAATAGGGCCTCGGCTATGAGGTCTGCTTTAGAACTCTCTGGTAAAGACCAGTCATGTCAGTGCTGGAAAATGGTGAAAAAGAAGGCAGAGAGGGACTCCACTTTCCTCTGAGTCTGGTCTGAAAGAGGGTACCTCCCACCTGATGAGGAGGTAAATCCTTGGGGTCCTCTGGGACAATGAGCTTAAGGGGCAGCCACGGGAAGATGTCCAGGGACAGGTTCCAGGGCAAGAGCCATCACGTTTGGAGCCATCCATGTACAGGAAGGAGTAGCAGCTGAGCCGATGATGTGATGACCAGGAGAGGGTGCAGAGTCTAGGAGAGAAGGCTCTGCCGAAGAGAGAGGAGGACCAAATCCTCCCCAGAAATCAAGCAGATAATCCTTAGAAAGTGAATGTTGAATTTCATAGCCACCGCAGTGCACAGAATGTCAAGAAGGTACAGGCTGGGCACGGTGACTCACACCTGTAATCCCAGCACTTTGGGAGGCTGAGGCGGGCTGATGACTTGAGGCCAAGAGTTCAAGACCAGCCTGGCCAACATGGCAAAACCCTGTCTCTACTAAGAATACAAAAAAAAAAATTGGCTGGGCATGGTGGTGGTTGCCTATAATCCCAGCTACTTGGGAGGCTGAGGCAGGAGAATCGCTTGAACCTGGGAAATGGAGGTTGCAGTGAGCCAAGATTGTCCAACAAGTTAGGCACAGAAATTTGGACTTTGCCTTATAGCAATGTGACATTGCTGTGACACCCCAACTGTGGTCATTTTTCTAATAATTTATTAGTTTTTATTTTTATTTTTTAAGACGGAGTTTCACTCTTTCTGTCCAGGCTGGAGTGCAATGGCAGGATCTTGGCTCACTGCAAGATCTGCCTCCTGGGTTCAAGTGATTCTCCTGCCTCAACTTCCTGAGTAGTTGGGATCACAGGCACGTACCACCATGCCCAGCTAATTTGGTATTAGTAGAGACGGGTTTCTCCATGTTGGTCAGGCTGGTCTCGAACTCCCGACCTCAGGTGATCCGCCCTTCTTGGCCTCCCAAAGGAAATACAAGGAAGTGGAAGTAAGATTGTAGATGATACTTTCTAAAAGCTTGGCGATCATGGAGGCAAAAGAGAGGGCAGTAGCTTGAGAAGGAGGAAGGACTGAGCCCGTACAAGTGCAAATAGAAAAGGCAGACAGTGGGAAAGTGTGAGTTTATCTAAAACAGTATCAAAACTATTGCATCCACAGCCTATGTCTGCCCTCCTGTCCTCTTGCCTCCCTCTACTTCAAGACACAGGGAACTACTCTCCATGTTTTGCTGATGTTTTAGCTTTATAAAAATGCCGTCTTAAGATAGGGCATGGTGGCTCAGGCCTGTAATCCCAGCACTTTGGGAGGGTGATGGAGGCGAATCAGGTCAGTTCGAGACCAGCCTGGCCAACATGGTGAAACACTGTCTCTATTTAAAAATACAAAAATTAGCCAGACGTGGTGGCAGGCACATGTAATCGCAGCTACTTGGGAGGCTGAGGCAGGAGAATTGCTTGAACCCTGGAGACAGAGGTTGCAGTGAGCTGAGATCGTGCCATTGCACCTCAACCTGGGTAACAAGAGCAAGACTCTGTCTTTAAAAAAAAAATGCTGTCATACAGCATTTGATTTATAGTCACTTTATTTTTTTCACTCAACATTTATGCTTCTAGTGTTTCACTGAATAATCATTTATACTTTTTATATTTTCACTGCTATATAGTAATCCATTGTGTGAATGTTTATCATTTTTTAGTCATTCTCCTCTCAGAGTTCGTGTAAATGGTTTCCATGTTTTAAAATTATTGTAACTGCTGGGCATGGTGGCTCACGCCTGTAATCACAGCACTTTGGGAGACCAAGGCTCGTGGATCACCTGAGGTCAGGAGTTCGAGACCAGCCTGACCAACATGGAGAAACCCCGTCTCTACTAAAAATACAAAAATAAGCCAGGCATGGTGGTGCGTGCCTGTAGTCCTAGGTACTCTGGAGGGAGGCTGAGGCAGAAGAATCACTTTCACCTGGGAGGCAGAGGTTGCAGTGAGCAGAGATGGCACCACTGCACTCCAGCCTGGGTGACAGTGTGAAATTTCTTCTAAAAAAAAAAAAAATTATTGGAACAATTGCTATGGACTTTTTTTTGCATGTGTTTCCTACTGTGCACATGAAAGACTTTCTTTAGGTTAATGATATCTGAAGTTTGGTCTGCAGACCAAACACTGTCACCGGTTCAACAAGATAGGCACAGAAATTTGGACTATGCATTTAGAGACTCATAGCAAGGTGACATTGCTGTGCCATCCAAACTGGTCATTTTTCTAATAATTTATTTGTTTTTATTTCTATTTTTTTTTTGAGACAGAGTTTCACTCTTTTTGCCCAGGATGGAGTGCAATGGCATGATCTTGGCTTACTGCAAGGTCTGCCTCCTGGGTTCAAATGATTCTCCTGCCTCAGCCTCCCAAGTAGCTGGGATTACAGGCACCTAGCACCACATCCAGCTAATTTTTGTATTTTTAGTAGATATGGGGCTTCACCGTGTTGGCCAGGCTGGTCTTGAACTCCTGACCTCAGGTGATCCACCTGCCTTGGCCTCCCAAAGTGCTGAGATTATAGGTGTGAGCCACAGCACCCATCCTATTATTTTGTTTTGTTTTTTTGAGACAGAGTCTCACTGTCATCCAGGCTGGAGTGCAGTGGCACTACCTTGGCTCTTCGCAATTTCTGCCTCCCAGGTTCAAGCAATTCTCCTGCCTCAGCCTCCAGAGTAGCTGGGACTACAGGCACGCACTGCCATGCCTGGTTAATTTTGCTTTTTTTTTTTTTTTTTTTTTTGAGACGGAGTTTTGCTCTTGTTACCCAGGCTGGAGTGCAATGGCGCAATCTCGGCTCACCGCAACCTCCGCTTCCTGGGTTCGGGCAATTCTCCTGCCTCAGCCTCCTGAGCAGCTGCGATTACAGGCACGCGCCACCATGCCCAGCTAATTTTTTGCACCTTTAGTAGAGACGGGGTTTCACCATGTTGACCAGGATGGTCTCGATCTCTTGACCTCGTAATCCACCCGCCTCAGCCTCCCAAAGTGCTGGGATTACAGGCTTGAGCCACCCGGCCAATTTTTTGTATTTTTAGTAGAGATGGGGTTACACCATGTTGGCCAGGCTGGTCTCAAACTCCTAGTGTCAAGTGATCCACCCATCTTGGCCTCCCAAAATACTGCGATTACAGGCATGATCCACTCTGCCCGACCATCATCACATTTTTAGGCAGAAAAATGTTTATATTATTTGCTTAATATTTACTGGTTTCTTTGCTTCTATTACTTCTTGCTTTCAGGCCTCCCTTCAGAGTTCATTTCTTGAATTCAGAAGCACATCTTTTAGAAGGTCTGTTAATGATGGTCTATTGGAGGTAAACTCTATCTATATCAATGTTTTGGGTTTTTTGTTCTTAATTGTTCTTTTTTGTTTTTCTTAAATCTTTTGCCTTTTTTTTCAGACAGGGTCTCACTCTGTTATGCAGGCTAGAGTGCAATGGCGTGATCTCGGCTCACGGCAACCTCTGCCCCCCAGGTTCAAATGATCCTCTCGCCTCAGCCTCCCAAGTAGCTGGGATTACCTGTATGCACCACCACACTTGGCTAATTTTTGTTTATTTAGTAGAGACAGGGTTTTACCATGTTGGCCAGGGTGGTCTTGAACTCCTGACCTCAAGTGATTCACTCGCCTCAACCTCCCAAAGTGCTGGGACTACAGGCAAGAGCCACCATGCCTGGCCTCATTCTTGAGATATATTTTTTCTGGGCACACAATTATGGGTTTATTTTTTATTTTTCCTCAGCTCTTTGAAGATAAAATTCCACTGGATACTGGCTTCCATTGTTGTTTTGAGAAATATGTTGTGGATCTTATTATTGTTCTTTTGTAGGTATTTGTCTTGTCTTTTCTCTGACTGCTTTGTCTTGGTACCCTTCAGTTTCACTCTAATGCGTCCAGGTAAGATTTCTGTCCTTTCTGTGTCTGTGAATGCATGGATGCAGTTCTGAAAACTCTCAGCCATTCTCTTCAAATAGTGCTTCTACTTTTTTTTTTTTTTTTTTTTTTTTTTTTTGTCTCTATTTCCACCTTTTAGAATGCCAAAGTGACCTGTGATTGGCTTCCTCTTTCTACGCTCTTTCGCTCATCCTCTCTTCATATTTCTATGTCTCTGTCACTGTACAGTTTTCTTAGAGAGACAACCTGGCATAATGGGAAGAACACAGGTTTGGCTGTTGGCTGGTTCTATATTTGCATCTCAGCTCCATGGCCTTGTGTTGCCTTGAACAAGGCACTTGTTGGAGAAAATAACGAACCCTGCTTCAGGAAGCCATTTGAGGATAATTAAGACAATGTCTGCAGAGCATGAGACATAGTGCCTGGCACACAGCAAGGGCTCCCTGCCCTGGGGTCTGTGGGGTCTCTGAGCAGCATTCTATAGTGGCTGCAGAGCCCGAAAATCCATCAGGTGGCTGGTCTGATACATTCTGTCTCTTTTTGATTTGACTGTGGTCAGAAGTTTTAGCATCCAGATGTTGAGGACATCATGCCCGCCCTCTATCTCCAAGACCACTCCAACTCCCGCAGCAGATAAGCAGATGGTGGTTCTCAGTGCTCATTCCTTCCCTCCCTACAGGCTGTTTCTTCATGACCCCAACCTCTGGCCCAAGCCCTATAAGGAGGCTTCTGGGGTACAGAATGGGCAGGGGCCTGGGCCAAGGGTGGGAGAAACAGAGGGAAGAGAAAGCAGCCAGGGCCCCACGGGAGCTGGGCACCCCCATACATGAATAAAGCCAGGCATAGAGGAGAGGCGAGTGGGTGGATTTGGTATTTGGCAGATGATTTCCTTTTTCTTTTTCAGGAAATGAAAAGCTAGTTCAGAGAAGGTTGAGTTTATGGGAATTCAAGAGGGCGAGGTATTTTTAAATCTTCATAAGAATAAACTCAACTAAGAGCAAGAGGTGGGGCCAGTGCTGCAAGGTTTTAACAGCCTAGGCTGTAACCCCACTGAGAGCCACAGGGCCCCACTCAGCCCTTACCCTACTGAGCACTCAAAGCCTACACCTGGGCCCTCACCCACAGGCCCAACAAGACATTTCCTCCCCCACCCATTAGGTTTCTAGCGATGTCCCAAGGCATCATCTCTTTGCCCAGAGTCCATGGCCCCAGACACAGGTTTCTTCCCGGGATCTCTACCTTTGATGCCAGATTCTTAGCTGAGAGAGGAACAAGCCTAAAACTCACCCACAAATTCTGGCGTCCCAAAAATGTTCTTAAATTCAACTCCATCTTCTATTTCGTGAGCCAGACCAAAGTCAATCAGCTTGATATGTGGAATGGGAATATTCTTGTCTAACAACATAATGTTTTCTGGCTGGACAACAAAAAGAAAAAAAAAAAGGAAGGAAAGAAGAGACGGTAATTAAAGCCTAGTTTATGTTTTGGCTTTGGGGTTTGGGGTGGGACTTGGTGTTCTTTTTAGGAGACTGAAACAGCATAAACTCTTCCTTGTTTTAGTGTCCTCAGTCTTCTCTGTGAACTCAAAGACAGGCAAAGCATTGAGGGCACGGCCTGGGTTTTACTAAACCTTCTGCTCACAGCAGAACTGAAGACTCCAGCCTTCATCTCTCTTCTGTCCCTGAGTGGCAGATCCCTTTAACACCATGCCTCTGTTTTCCCATCTGTCCAATGGGGTCAATGAGAGACTTGCAGCATTTCCTGTAAACAGACACAGCACTGCTGTGTGAGTGTGAGAAGGGCGGGGACGTCCCTGGTTAGCCTCTGTTTATACTCGGCTTACTGACCTTGGTCTTCCTGACCACCTCTTTCCCCTGGCCAGCCAACTTCCTGTTGACAACATTCCCCTTCTCTGGACTAATCGTGTGGCCCACGTTTCGCTAGGTGTTTAACTAATTTTGGTCCTTAGCAGGACACGGGAAAAAATGCACCCGATTTCCAGGGAAAATACCAGCTGCTCAGGCTATTTCCAGCTCAGCAAGCAGCTGCCAGGTCTGACACAACAATGAAGGTGGGTGCGGGGTAGGGGACAGCCCCTCACACACCCATGGGCCTGGCCCTTGCACACCCGGACTCCCAGTTAGGCCGCAGTGGGAACCTGACCTCTCCCTTCTCACTTCTACTCAACCACTCAGACTACAAGCCCCTTCTGCTTCACCCACTTTCTCCCACTCCACACAACTTTCCTTTGCGCCATGCTACAGGAAATGTCCTGAAAACGCACATCCACACAAAATCTGTATACGAATGTTCACAGGAGCATATTCACAATAGCCCTAAAGGGGAAACAATGAATGAATGGATAAACAAGATGTGAACACCCATATCACATCTGAATCCACATGTGAATGCTGCTTGGCCATAAAAAGGAATCAAGTTAAAGAAATAAGTAAAAAGGAATAAAGTACTGCCAGGCACGATGGCTCACGCCTGTAATCCCAGCACTTTGGGAGGCTGAGGTGGGTAAAGAACATGGCAAAAACCCCGTCTCTGATAAAAATACAAAAATTAGCCAGGTGTGGTGGTGTGCGCCGGTAGTCCCAGCTACTCAGGAGGGTGAGACAGGAGAATTACTTAAACCCAGGAGGTGGAGGTTGCAGTGAGCCGAGATTGCAACCACTACACTCCAGCCTGGGTAACAGAGTGAGTCTCTGTCTCAAAAAAATAATAAAAATAAAATAAATAAAATTAAAAAGGAATGAAGTACTGATACCTGCTACAGCAGCAATGAACCTTGAAAACATTATGCTAAGGGAAAGAACCAGTCACAAAAGACAAAAAATATTCCATTTATACAAAATACCCAGCATAGGCAAATCCACAGAGACAGAAAGTAGATGAGTAGTCGCCTAGGACTAGGGAAGTGGTGAGATGGGGAGTACATGGTTTCTTTTCTATTTTCTATAAATGATGGTGGTGTTTGTTACATAACTTTGTAAATGGTACACATTAGCGAGTAAATTGTGTAGTATGTGAATTATATCTTCATTAAGCTATTAAATATTTAAGAAAATTAAACATCCCTGTTTCTCAAAGCACTGAAGAGTTTCCATACCTTGCACCTTTGCTCACGCCATCTGCTCTACCCAGAAAGGCTTCTGTTAAGTCTCTGACCATTGAAATCCTAGCCGGGCTTCAAAGTCTAACTCAACCCACTGTGTTCTAGAAGACCTTCCTCAGCAAGCCTGAGCACCCTCCACACCCCCAGGAGTGAGCCCCACCCGCTCCAGCCCTCATCAGGCTTATTTGAACCTTTCTGTTATGACATTTGGCATGCTTTCTCTTGTCTCGCAGTCCATTGCTGATTTTTTGCCATAGCTCCCCAACCAGAGCTGTCCTCAGTGGGAGGGAGGATTCAGATCTTTGCAGCTTTGCCCTTGCAGTGTGGAGCACAGCAGCTGACGTGCTGAGGGTGACCCTGTCAGCTGAACTGATACTGAATCTGGACGGATGCCTTCCCCCGGTGCCCCTGGCTGCCTATGGTCTCTGTGACCTTCCAACTGGAATCTTCCACTCAAAGGAGCTGGCTGAGGCCTTCCTCCACTTTTTTTCCTTTTTTTTAAAAAAAACAAACAAACAAAAAAAACAAAAAACAAAAAAAAAACCACACATTTCCTTTTGCTTTTTTTTTTTTTTTTTTTTTTTTTTTGGCTTATTTATTCTTCTTCCCCTCTGGAGATTACTCTCAACACTGTTTTGAAAATGTGTCCAGTCTTTCCCCAAGGGAGAGCAAATCCTTAGGCTATACAGAAAGGAGCATGAGGGTGGGAGAGGTCAGCTCATGATTTGGATAAAATCCAGGAAGGTGGCTCCACTCTAGCACCCCTGACCCACCCATTGGGGGCTGTCAGGCACGATGCGCAGGTCAGGGGTGCTAGAGTGGAGTGTCCTGGCACCCCATGCAGTGAGCTACACCCTCTCTTCTGTCCACCATCTCAAGGGCAGGCAGTTGCACCGTTTTCTTAAGAACTTCTCATCTCTTCCAGGGAAAAAAAAACCCCGAGACATCCCTCCGGTTCTGAAGGGCCATGGCCCTCCTGACCACCATAGCTAAGGTCCAGGACACCACTACACACACCACGCTGAATGGGGGTGGGAGCCACAGTGGGCAGAGATGGAAATACCAGACCTGGTGATCTCCAGAACCGTGGGGCAGCAGGGATGAGATGGTGAAGGGGAAGAACTGAGGATGAAATTTCCAAGGCAATCCTGACAGATGAGACGTCTCCTTTCTCACATCCGCTCACCTCTGTGGAACACAGTCCAGGAGAGATGGTTTCTCCTCTGGCCTATAAGAACTCAGGGCAGGCCGGGCACAGTAGCTTATGCGTGTAATCCCAGCACTTTGGGAGGTTGAGGCAGGGGGATCACCTGAGGTCAGAAGTTCGAGACCAGCCTGGCCTACGTGGTGAAGTCCCATCTCTACTAAGAAGACAAAAATGAGCCGGGTGTGGTGGCACACACCTGTAATCCCAGCTACTCAGGAGACTGAGATGGGAGACTCACTTGAACCCAGGAGGCGGAGGCTGCAGTGAGCTAGATCATACCACTGCACTCCAGCCTGGGCCACAGAGTGAGACTCTGTCTCAAAAACAACGACAACAACAACAACAAAACAAAAAATATAAAACAAAAAAAAAGAACCTCAGGGCAAGGCCATGTTTCCCCACCTGAGTCCCATCTGTCCTCAGCCCCACCCCAAGAACCTATCACACAACAGATGACTTCTCTCCTGCTTGGAACACTCGCTGCACTGCCCCTGCTCCAAACCTGGCTAGTTCCTATCCACATTTCAGTAAAGGAAGCACCTCATCCAGAAGGTCTTCCCTGCTCTTTCCCTACCACCTCCCCACTTCCCAAAGTACCCTGTAATACCCGAATGTAGTGCTTCTTACTCTGACAAGCTTGTCTGCTTACTTATCTGTCTCCCTTTACTGGGTTGCCCAAGGGTTTTGTTCCTGTCAATCCAGGAGATTGGGATAGAGCCTGATATCCAGCAGGTACTCAATAAATATGCCCTGAGTGAAGACAGGTGCCACCGATTAAGCCCCTGCAATCAATATACAGGACTCAGTGCTAAGCAAATGTGACATACTTTATACTTCATTGAACTCTCAACTACCTCACATGATGGCTGTTATTATTCCTCTTTTACAAAAAAAGAAAGAAAGAAAGAAACCAAAACTGTCTAGCTGTGGCGGCTGACGCCCTGAGACATCTCTGACATCCCAGAACTTTTGGAGGCAGAGGCAGGAGAATCGCTTAAGCCCAGGAGTTCAAGACCAGATAGGACAACATGGCAAAAACCTGTCTTTACAAAAAAAATTTTAAAAGTTACCCAAGCATGGCTGTATGCAGTGGCTCAAGTCTGTAATCCTAGCACTTTGGGAGGCTAAGTTGGGCGGATCACGAGATCAAGAGATCAAGACCATCCTGGTCACAATGGGGAAACCCCATCTCTACTGAAATATACAAAAAATTAGCTGGGCATGGTGTCATGAGCCTGTAATCTCAGCTACTCAGGAGGCTAAGGCAGGAGAATCGCTTGAACTTGGGAGGCAGAGGTTGCAGTGAGCCGAGATTGTGCCACTGTACTCCATGTACTCCAGCCTGGGTGACAGAGAGAGACACTGTCTCAAAAAAATAATTATTTTATATATATATATATATATATGTGTGTGTGTGTGTATATATATATATATATATATATATATATATATATATATCTCCCAGAGAGAAGCAGCAATGCCACGTGGGACTAGCAACCTGGAGCAACCTTGTGCCTGGGTCAGACACAGCTGTTTTCCTCCTCTGGCACCTTCGTCCCACCCCAGGGTGCCTTCTCTTCTGGTGATACTCCCACATGAGTGAGTAGCCCCAGACATCATCCCTGGCCTCAGGAGCTCCTGAGCAGGAAGTCCTCATTTCAGATGAGAAAACGGAGGTCCTGGTAGGGTGAACACCCAAGCTGTGTCTGGATAAAGAGATGTAGGGGGTTTCAGGCTGGAAGGTGGCTGTGGGGCAGCAGGAACACTCTGTCGGGTGGTTAGGACCTGGGTTCTCGACCCCACCTTCACTCACTTATTGGACCATTTGGACCACATATACCTCCAGACTCAGACCTGCCCTGATTGGGAGTAAACAGAGGCCATGGCTCCCTGCCATCCAACAATGTGTCTGCTTCCTTCCCAGGCCATTGAGGTGACTCTAGGCTGGCCAGAGGATTTGGGCCCTCAAATCTGAAGCTCCTCCTGCTTTCAGACAGGTTTCCTTCTTGCTGTCCCAAGCTCCACTACTGGCCTCATGACAGCCAGGACAGAGGGCAGGGACTAACATTTACAGCATATTTACTAAGCCAAATGCTTGTGCTTGTGCTCTAGGTGATCCTTGCAGCCACCCCGAGTGATAGGTGCTGTTATCAACTCCGTTTCACAGATGAGAAAGTGGAGGCTCACAGAGCGAAATGATTTGCCCATGGTGCAACAGCTTGTAATGTCATATCAGCAGGGAGCAGCGGGGTGGGGCTTCCCTAGCAGTCCAATCCCCTTCTCTCTAGCACATCACTGAGTCTGGTTAAATATCTTCAGTGGTCCCACTGACCAGCAGAGAAACCCAAATGCCCCACCTGATATTTGAGGTAGTCGAGGCACTGACCGCCCCAGGCTCTTTCCAGCCCCACCACCCATCCCTTGCCTGTACCTGCTCTCCCGGCAGATGTCCAGAACGACATCTCAACTCCATCCTTCACTCTGGCTGTTTCTTGCTTGGAATGCCTGTCTAGTCCTCTTCATTTTCAGAGCATCTTCCCCCTCAACCCTACCTCCTCTTACTCCCTTACTTAAGAGAGAGAATCTTTTTCTTTCTTTTTTTTTTTTTTTAAAGAGAGGAGATGTTGCCCAAATTGGATTTAAACTCCTGGGCTCAAACGATCCTCCCTGCTCAGCCTCCTGAGTAGTTAGGATTACAGATGTGAGCCACCCTGACACCCAGCTAACTCCCTAACTTTTCACTGAGCTTCCCCCGACCCTGTGCCCTAACACCTCAGTGTTGATGACGCTGGCCTGCTGGCAGTTCTAAGTTGTAGGCTGTCTCTCTCACAGGTGATGCCACTTTCCTAGGTGGCAGACTTTTCTCCCAGAAAATTCAAATTGGTTTTAAGGTTCCTAGCATCCCCTGTGGCGTCTTGCATCCTGCATTTTCCATTAATATTTCAGGGCATGAACTGAAATAATCCGGGGCCAGAGGCTCCTCCTTTTCTGCCCCACGGAGACCCCGCACCACCACTAGGGGCTCCAGCGTGCACTCCTCCCAGAGGGCTGTGATGGGGATGGAGCAGGAGGGAACAGGACTAAGGGAGGGTCTGAAAGGAAGCTAAGGGCAGCAAAGTAGCAGTTCCCCAAGGATTTAGTCTAAACTCTGCTTCCTCCTTCCCACAACAGAGCAGGGTGGTGAAAAGGAGGGCAGGCCTGCAGACTGGAAAACTGCCGATCCAGCTCCACCACCCAAGGCTGTGTGAGCTTAAGCAGGCCATTTCCTTTCTCTCCACCTCAGCCCCCCAACTCTAGGCCAGGGAGTGGATGACATCCAAAGCCCCTTCAAGCTCTAGGCTCTGCAGTTTCAAGATGGCATAACCTCCCAGGCTGGCTGGGAAAATTCCCACTGCTTTGGGCTCTAAAGCAGGATGTGTAAAGGCGCAGGTCTCCTGGCCCCAGGTCAGGAAGGAAGAACAGGCTGCTGCAAACACAGGCTGCCGGGTCCAAGCCAGAGTGCCCTCTGGGGCAGTCCGATCCTATCCATACTCCCTGCTCCTGCCATTCTCCTTTAGCTTTATTTACTTCAATGAAATACTTCACCCACACACCTGACCTCACCTCCAAAGCATGGCTGAAGGGAGGGGTCACATTCCCGCAGGTGTCGCCATTGCCTAGCCCAGGGCCTGCCTGCCACCAGGTGGCAGAAATATCCTTGCTTGTCAAAACAAACTCACCCAGCTCATCCCCCCAGTGAGGTACCCATGGGCGAGGCCAACATGCTCCTTTGTGTCCTGGGGGATCTGGCTAGAGGTGCCTGCTGTGGTGCCGACCAGAAGCTGGTCATCTGGTGGGGGACCCATGGCCCGTGGGCCCAGCACAGCATTCCCTGAAGCCTGAGCAGGACAAAGACACCCTTGAGGGGCTATGCAGTAAAGTACAAAAGATGAAGCCTTACAGTCAGGCCAGTCTGGGTTCAAATCCCAGCTCTGCCATTCACAATATGAAAATTGGATAAAGACACTGGAGCTCTGAGAGCCTCATCTATAAAATGGGGGCAATACCTACTAATGAGGGCATGGGGTTGCTCTGTGATTGAGAGAGATGGTTTATGTAAGGAGCAGCACCCAGTGAGATTTCAGAGAACAGCAGCTATGTTTGCTCATTCTTTTCTGGGATGCAGCATTGACAGTCATCCCTGGGAGCTCCGACCAAATCCCCATTGAATGGTGAATCACTTGCACTCAGCTGAAGAGCATGCCCTTTCACACAGCCACCTCCTCCTCCCCACTCAGCTTATTTTTCCCTCCTCTCACCCCATTTCACCCCCAGACTCCCAATGTTGCGGCTGCAAGGGATCTCAGAGATCATTTAGTCCCTTCATGTCAGAGCAGCTCAGAGACG
Source organism: Saimiri boliviensis (assembly GCF_048565385.1). Classification (NCBI taxonomy): domain Eukaryota; kingdom Metazoa; phylum Chordata; class Mammalia; order Primates; family Cebidae; genus Saimiri; species Saimiri boliviensis. The sequence goes on along the minus strand of NC_133450.1, from coordinate 14,922,210 downwards.
TCAAGAAACTACAAAGGTCACTCCCAGCCTGGTGCCCTTTTCGGATGTCCATGTGGCCTGCCTGCTGCTAAGTGAGGCTGCTCTTCTCATCAAAGCAAAGGCCTCGCCAGGGCTGTGCTGTGGGGACAAAGAACCTGCCTACCAATCTTCACTGGCCGTGTCAAGCACAGCCCCAGATTATTCAGGTAGCACTGGGCAACCTGAGAAAGGAAAGCCGCTCCATGCCAGGCCTCTGTGGACAGGTTTCCAGGGTGCTTGGCTCCCTCTCCTCGCACACTGTAGATGGGACCACAGGCAGCCCCTCCCCACAAGTCTCCAGGCTGGCCCATGCCCATTGCCTGCCTCTGTGTGGTATTCAAGGCCCTCCTGCCCCACCTCCTAGCCACTGCCAGCTTCCCCTCTGCTCCATCCCTACTGCCTCTTCATCACCCCATCGCACCCTGAAGTTCACTCTGCTGGAACAGGCTTCCTGACAAGTTCCTGCTCCCCCTCCCCACCCAGTTCCAACACCCACTGGAACTTCTTCTGAGACCTCCCTCCCCTCCAACACACACAGAGCCAGCTGTACTACAATTCCTTCCTTACATGTCCTGTCGCCACTGTACTAAATCCCCATGAGGGAGGACAGGGGCCTTGTCTTTCATTTCCATCCCCAGCACCCAAGAGTGGCTCGCATTATAGCAGGTGCCCAGTTATTGTTTGCTGGACAAATAAAGACATGGCCCAATGCAGTCACACGTGCATATCTCGCACATCCTGCTTTTGGAGAACATAGAGAAAAAAAATGTTTAACTAACTTATGGTTCCACAGGCTGTACAGGAAGCATAGTGGCTTTGCTTCTGGAGAGGCCTCAAGAAACTTACAATCATGGCAGAGAACATAGAAAATGGCTAAGTGCGCATGCCTTGGAATCTGGGTTTGGATCACAGTTCTGCCATGTACCAGCAGCCTGACACTGGGCAAGTTATTGAACCTCTCTCAGCATAGGTTTCTCACCTATGAGTCAGGAATAACAATCACAAAACCTACCTCAAGAGGGTCACTAAGAGGATCAAACAAGGCATATAAAGTGGCCTATAGGTGTAATCGTCATTTCCTTAATGATTTCCCTCCCTCCCAGAATGAGAATCTTTATCATCTGCCCATTGAACTCCTAACCACCTCTTCTGTATTTTCCAGGTAAGACATGAAAGGGCCTTGGGCATCTGTGTGTGTGCTTAGTTTTTACTAACACATTCACTCATTCATTCATTCATCCATTCACTCATTTGTTCAATATTGAGTAACTTAGCATGTGCCAGGCACTAGGTAGCAGAAAGCGACTCATTGTGTTTGATGCTCACAGAAGTTTGTACAAAGGGCCAGGCACAATGGCTCATGCCTATAATCTCAGCACTTTGGGAGGCTGAGGCAGGCAGATCACCTGAGGTCAGGAGTTCGAGACCAGCCTGGCCAACATGCTGAAACCCTGTCTCTACTAAAAATACAAACATTAGCCGGGTGTGGTGACGGGCACCTGTAATCCCAGCTACTTGGGAGGCTGAGGCAGGAGAATTGTTTGAACCTGGGAGGTGGAGGTGGCAATGAGCTGAGTTCATGCCACTGCACCCCAGCCTAGGAGACAGAGAAAGATTCCATCTCAAAAAAAAAAAAAGTTTGTACAAAGAACAACGGGAGCAGAGAGGCAGATTCGTTCTTAGATATGCTTTTCCGAGGTGGCAAGGATGGTGAAGGTGTTCTGGAGGAAATGGCATCTCTGTTGGACCTTGAATGATTAGCAGGAAGTCCATGAGCAAAAAAAAAAAAAAAAAAAAAAAAAGAGCAGCAGCATCCAGGATGAGAATAGCACAAACAGAGGAGAAGAAAGGCCAGGATATATATCTATCATCTTGTGACCTGGGACTAGGTTTTGGAGAGAGAAACAGTGGATGAGGCCAGAAGCAGGGCTAAGGCAGTACAAGAAAGGCCTGAATGCGAGGCTGAGAGTGGTTTCATTTATCTTCTGGCTGACAAGGACACATCACAGATTGGTGGGCAAGAACATGCCATGATATATTTTTTAACTTTTTTAACTTTTGTGGGTACATAGTAGGTATATATATTTATGGGGTATGTAAGATATTTTGATATAGGCATCCAATGCATAATAATCATATCAGGATAAATAGGGTATCCATCATCTCAAACATTTATCCTTTGTATTACAAACAGTCTATTTCAGTTTTTTTGTTTGTTTGTTTTGTTTTTTTGGTTTTTTTTTTGAGACAGTCTTGCTCTTGTTGCCCAGGCTGGAGTGCAATGGCACGATCTCCACTCACTGCAACGTCCACCTCCCAGGTTCAAGCAATTCTTCTGTCTCAGCCTCCTGAGTAGCTGGGATTACAGGCATGCACCACCACACCCGGCTAATTTTTTTATTTTTAGTAGAGATGGAGTTTCTCCATGTTGGTCAGGCTGGTCTCAAACTCCTGACCTCAGGTGATCCACCTGCCTCGGCTTCCCAATGTGCTGGGATTACAGGCATGAGCCACCATTCCCGACCCTTTTGAGTTATTTTTAAACATACAATAACTTGTTGGCTATAGTTACTCTGTTGTGCTATCAAACACTAGATCTTCTTTATTTAACTATATATTTGTACCCATTAAACAGTCCTCCTCCCCACCACCCCCAACCCCTTCCCTGGCCCTACTACCCTTCCCAGTCTCTGGCAAACCATTTTTCTTTTCTTTTCTTTTTAATGTTTTTATTTCCATGGGCTTTTGGTGAACAAGTGGTATTTGGTTACACGAGTAAGTTCTTTAGTGGTGATTTGTGAGATGTTAGTGCTCCCATCACCTGTGTAGTAAACACTAAGCCCAAATCGTAGTCTTTTATACCTCACCTCCCTCCTACCCTTTCCCGAGTCTCCAAAGTCCACTGTGTCATTCTTGTGCCTTTGTATCGTCATAGCTTAGCTCCCACTTATGAATAAGAACATACAATGTTTGGTTTTCCATTCCTGAGTTACTCCACTTAGAATAATAGTCTCTAGCTCCATCCAAGTTCTGGCAACCATTTTTCTACTCTGTCTCTCATGAGTTCAACTGTTTTAATTTTTAGCTCCCATAAATAAGTGAGAACATGCAAAGTTTGTCTTTCTGTACTTGGCTTATTTTACGTAATATAATGACTTTCAGTTCCATCCACGTTGTTGCAAATGGCAGGATCTCATTCTATTTTGTGTATATTTACCACAATTTCTTTATCCATTTGTCTGCTGATGGATACCTTGGTGGCTTCCAATACTAGGTAATTGTGAACAGTGCTGCGATAAACACACGAGTGCAGATATTTCTCCAATATATTGGTTTCCTTTCTTTAGGGTATATATCTAACAGTGGGATTGCTGGATCATCTGTTAGTTCTATTTTTAGTTTTTTGAGGAACCTCCAAATGTTCTCCATAGTGGTTGTATTAATTTACATTCCCACCAACAGTGTACAAGGGTTTCCCTTTCTCAGCATTCTTACCAGCACGTTATTCACTGTCTTTTGGATAAAAGCCATTTTAACTGGGGTGAAATGATAGCTCATTGTAGTTTTGATTTGCATTTCTCTGATCAATGGTGCTGAGTACCTTTTCATATAACTGTTTGCCATTTGTATGTCTTCTTTTCAGAAATGTCTATTCAGATCTTTTGTCCATTTTTTAATCTTTCCTATGGTGCTGATTTTGCCCACTTTTGAATCAGATTATTAGATTTTTTTTTCCCTATGGACTTGTTTGAACTCCTTATATATTCTGGTTACCTTGTCACATGAGTAGTTTGCAAACATTTTCTCCGGTTGCCTCTTTACTTTGTTGATTGTTTTCTTTGCTGTGCAGAAACTTTTAGCTTGACATGCCTCCAGGGTTCAGGTGATCCTCCCACCTCAGCCTCCTAACTGGGACTACAGTCATGCACCACCACACCCAGTTAATTTTTGTATTTTCAGTAGAGATGGGACTTCTTCATGTTGCCCAGGTTGGTCTTGAACTCCTGAGCTCAAGTGATCTCCCCACTTCAGCCTCCAAAAGTGCTAGGATTATAGGCATGAGCCATAGCACCTGGCCTGGTATTAGTTTCTTTTTAAATGTTTGGTAGAATTCAGCAGTGAAACCATAGGGCCCCAGGCTTTTCTTTGCCAGGAAACTTACTACAACTTTGATCTTCTTGTTACTGGTGTGTGCAGGTTTTGGATTTCTTCATGGTTCAATCCTGGTAGGTTGTATATGCCTAGAAACGTTTCCATTTCTTCTAGGATTTCCAACCTATTGGAAATCATATAGTTGCTCACAGTAGCCACTAATGATCCTTTGAATTTCTGCAGTATCAGTTATAATGTCTACTTTTTCAGCTCTGATTTTATTTGGGTCTTTTTTCCTCTTAGTAGGTCTGGTCAAAGATTTGTTGATTTTATCTTTTCAAAAAAACAACTTCGTGTTTCATTGATCTTTTGTGTTGATTTCTTCATTACACTTTTATTTATTTCAGCTCTAATCTTTATTATTTCTTTTCTACTACTAATTTTGTAGTAGCTTTCAGTACATATCATAGGTTTTGGTATGTGCTATTCCAATCATCATTTGTTTCAAGAACTTTTTCAATTTCCTTCTTAATTTTGTCATTGACCCATGGTCACTAAGAAGCATATTAATTCCCATGTGTTGATACAGTTTCCAAAATTCTTCTTGTTATTGTTTTCTAATTGTATTCCATTATGGTAAAAAAAGATATTTGAAATGATTTCAATTTAAAAAATTTTTTTGGCCAGGCGCGGTGGCTCATGCCTGTAATCCTAGCACTTTGGGAGGCCGAGGTGGGTGGATCACCTGAGGTCAGGAGTTCAAGACCAGCCTAGCCAGCATGGTTAAACCCCATCTTTAAAAAAATAATAAAATAAGGCCGGGCGCAGTGGCTCAAGCCTGTAATCCCAGCACTTTGGGAGGCCGAGGCAGGTGGATCACGAGGTCGAGAGATCGAGACCATCCTGGTCAACATGGTGAAACTCCGTCTCTACTAAAAATACAAAAAACCTAGCTGGGCGTGGTGGCGCGTGCCTGTAATCCCAGCTACTCAGGAGGCTGAGGCAGGAGAACTGCCTGAACCCAGGAGGCGGAGGTTGTGGTTAGCCGAGATCGCGCCATTGCACTCCAGCCTGGGTAACAAGAGCGAAACTCCGTCTCAAAAAAAAAACAAACACAAACAAACAAACAAAAATAATAAAATAAAATAAAATTTTTTAAGACTTGTTTTAGGCCGGGCACAGTGGCTCATGCCTGTAATCCCAGCACTTTAGGAGGCTGAGGCCAGTAGATCACGAGGTCAAGAGATTGAGACCATTCTGACCAACATGGTGAAACCCTGTCTCTACTAAAAAATACAAAAATTATCCAGGCATGGTGGTGTGTGCTTGTAGCCCCAGCTACATGGGAGGCTGAGGTGAAGAATTACTTGAACCGGGAGGAAGAGGTTCAATCTCAGTGAGCTGAGATTGCACCGCTACACTACAGTCTGGTGTCAGAGTGAGACTCCATCTTAAAAAAAAAAATAGACTTGTTTTGTGTTTTTCATCCCTTTATTTTCAGTTTATGTGTGCCTTTGTAGGTGAAATTCATTTCTTGTAGGCAACATATCATTGGGTCTAGTTGGTTTTTGTTTGTTTGTTTGTTTGTTTAAATCCATTCTTTGTCTTTTGATTGGAGAATTTAGTCCATTTACATTCAATGTTATTACTGATAAGTAAGGGCTTACTCCTGCCACTTTGCTTTTTAATTTGTGGTTGTTTTATGGTCTTTTCCCTCTTTCCTTCCTTCCTGTCTTCCTTTTAGTGAAAGTAATTTCTTCTGGCAAATTTTAATTTCTTGCTTTTTATTTTTTTGTGTCTCTGACGTAGGTTTTTGATTTGAGGTTACCATGAGGCTTGCAAATACACTATTTTAAATTGATGACATAAAATACATTATTTTAAATTGATGGCAACTTAGCATTGAATAAATAAGCTAACAAGCAAAGAGAAAACTCATAAAAACTCTAAGTTTCTCCCCTCACTTTTTAACTTTTTATTTCTATTTATATCGTATTACATTGCCTCTGTCTTGAAAAGTTGTAGTTATTATTTCTGATCAGTTCATCATTTAGTCTTTCTACTCAAGATATGAATAGTTTACACACAATTACAGTGTTATAATATTCTGTGTTTTTCTGTGTACTTAATATTACCAGTAAGTTCTGTACCTTCAGATGGTTTCTTATTGCTCATTAATGCCCTTTTCTTTTAGATTGAAGAATTCCCTTTAGCATTTCATGTAGGACAGGTCTGGTATTGATGACATCCTCAGATTTTGTTTGTCTGGGAAAGTCTTTATTTCTCCTTCATATTTGAAGGATATTTTTGCTGGATATACTATTCTAGGATAAAGGTTTTTCCTCAGCACTTTAAATATGTCATGTCACTCTCTCCGGGCCTGTTAAGTTTCCACTAAAAAGTCTGCTGCCAGACATATTGGAGTTTAACTGTATGTTATTTGTTTCTTTTCTTTTGCTGTTTTTAGGAACCTTTCTTTATTCTTGACTTTTGGGAGTTTGACTATTAAATGTCTTGAGGTAGACTTATTTGGGTTTAACCTGCTTAGTGTTCTACAACCTTCCTGTACTTGAATATTGATATCTTTCTCTAGCTTTGGGAAGTTCTCTGCTATTATTCCTTTGAATAAACTCTATCTCTCTACCTCCTCATTAGAGCCAATAACTCGTAAATTTACCTTTTTGAGGCTATTTTCTAGATCTTGTAGGAATGCTTCATTCTTTTTTACTCTTTTTTCTTTTGTCTCCTCTGATTGTGTATTTTCTTTTCTTTTCTTTTCTTTTTTTTTTTTTTTTTTTTTTGAGATGGAGTTTCACTCTTGTTACCCAGGCTGGAGTGCAATGGCGCGATCTCGGCTCACCGCAACCTCTGCCTCCTGGGTTCAGGCAATTCTCCTGCCTCAGCCTCCTGAGTAGCTGGGATTACAGGCACGAGCCACCATGCCCAGCTAATTTTTTGTATTTTTAGTAGAGATGGGGTTTCACCATGTTGACCAGGATGGTCTCGATCTCTCGACCTCGTGATCCACCTGCCTCGGCCTCCCAAAGTGCTGGGACTACAGGCTTGAGCCACTGCACCCGGCCTGATTGTGTATTTTCAAACAATCTGTCTTCAAGTTCACTAATTCTTTCTTCTGCATGATTAGTTATGCTAAGAGACTCTGATGCATTCTCAGTATGTCAATTGCATCTTTCACCTCCAGAATTTCTTCTTGATTATTTTTAATTATTTCAATCTCTTTGTTAAATTTATCTGATAGAATTCTGAATTCCTTCTCTGTATTATCTTGACTTACATTGAATTTCTGCAAAACAGCTATTTTGAATTCTCTGAAAGGTCACAAATCTCCATCTCTCCAGGACTGGTCCCTGTTGCCTTATTTAGTTCATTTGGTGAGGTCATGTTTTCCTGGATGGCTTTGATGCTTATGGTTGTCTATTGATGTCTGGGCATTGAAGAGTCAGGTGTTTATTCTAATCTTCATAGTCTAGGTTTGTTTGTACCCATCTTTTTAGGAAGGCTTTCCAGATATTTGCAGGGACTTGAGTGTTGTAAGTTTTTCATCACTCCAGCCATACCTGCATTAGAGGATGCCCCAAGCCCAGTAATGCCGTGGTGCTTGCAGACTTGGTGGTTTGGTGGTTTTGGATAAGATCCAGAAAAATTATCTGGCTTATGAGGCAGAGACTCTTGTTCTCTTTCCTTACTTTCTTCCAAACAAATGAAGTCTCTCTCCGTGCTGAGCTGCCTGGAGCTGGGGAAGGGGTAACACAAGCACCCCTGTGGCAACCACCACTGGGATTGCGCTGGGTCAGACCTGAAGCCAGCATGGCACTGGGTCTTGCCCAAGGCTTATAACAGCTACCCAGCTACTGCCAATGTTTGCTCAAGGCCCTAGGGCTCTACAACAGGCAGCTGGCAAAGCCAGCCAGGCTTGTGTCCTTCCCTCAGGGTGGTGTGTCTTGGGTATGTCTTCCTGCCTGTCTTGGGTGGTCCAGAGATGCCATCTGGGAGCCAGGGCCAGGAGCTGGAAACCTTGGGAATCTACCTGGTGCTCTATTCTAATGTGGCTGAGCTGGTATACAAGCCACAAGACAAAGTCCTTCCCACTCTTCCCTCCCCTTTCCACAAGCAGAAGCATCTCTCCCCATGGCCACCACTACCCCAGGCCTATGGCGAGTACTCCCTGACTACTGCCAGTGTACATTCAAGGCCCAAGGACTCATCAGTCAGCTCGATAAATACTGCTAGGCCTGGGAGTCTCCCTTCAGGGCAATGGGCTCCCCTCTGGCCCAGGGTAGGTCCAGAAATGCTGTCCAAGAGCCAAGGCCTGAAACTGGAAACCTGAAGAGCCCACGTGGTGCTCTACCCAACTGTGGCCAAGCTATTACCTAAGCTGCAAGACAAAATCCTCCTCATCATTCCCCCTTTTCTTTTCTCAAGCAGAAGGAGCCTATTCCCATAGCCACCACAGCTGGGAATATGTTGGGTCACACCTGAAGCCAGCATGTTTCTGAGTACATGTCCCTGAGTGATATACTGGATATCACTGCTGACTGTTCAGGGTCCAAGGGGCTCTTTAGTTAGCAGGTGATGAATCCTGCCAGGACTGGGTCCTTCTCGTCAAGGCAGTGGATTCCCTTCTGGCCCAGAGAGTGTCTAGAAATGTTGTCTGAGATCTAGGGCCTGGAATGGGGGCCTCAAGACTCTGCCTTGTGCTCTGTCTTTCTGTGGCTGAGCTGGTATCCAAATTGTGAGACAAAGTCCTCTTCCCTCTTCCCTCTTTTCTCCTCAAGTGGAGGGAAGGATTCTCTCCCAGAGTTGCGAGCTGTGCTGCCTGGGGTGGAGAAGGGGTGGTATAAGCACTTCCTTGGCCACCCCAGCTGATGTCTCACTAGGTGTACCCTCCAAGTCCCCTGGCTCCAAGCACAGCACAGCACCAGGACTTGCCCAGGAATTGCCGTCCTTGCGGCCTTAGACTTCCTTTCAACTTTATTAGAAACCCAGAGCACTTTAGTCTGCAGGGGTGAGGTTTGCTGGAACGCAGGTTCTGACCACTGGGATGAGTGATTCTCCTCTGTCTAGGGCTAGTCTAAATGTTCCCTCCATGGGTTCCAGCTGGGTTCTGCTTGGTATTGCTTTCTGCTATGACAGAGCAGCACTGAATTTCAATGCAAAGTCCCACAGTCGCTGCACTCTCCCTTCCCTAGATGCACAGGTTCTTTCTCCATGCAGTATGGCTGCTGCCAGAGGATGGAGAAGAGGTGGTATAGGCGATTCACAACTATCTTTCCTACCCTCTTCAGTGCCTCACTCTGTGACATGAAGTTGAAACCAGCTACTGTGACTGCTCACCTGATTTTTGGTTCTTATAAAGGTGCTTTTTTGTGTGTCGATAGTTGTTCAATTTGGTGTTCTTGCCGGGAGGATGATCAGTGAAGGCTTCTATTCGGTTATCTTGCTCTGTCTCCTGTTTTTACCACGACTGCTTATCTCATATTAATTTGTCCATTTGGGCTGGGCATGGTGGCTCACGCCTGTAATCCCAGCACTTTGGGAGACCGAGGTGGGGGGAATCACCTGAGGTCAGCAGTTCAAGACCACTCTGGCCAACATGGTAAAACCCTGTCTCTAGTAAAAAATAAAAAAATTAGCTGGGCATGGTGGTGGGGGCCTGCAATCCCAGCTACTCAGGAGGCTGAGGCAGGAGAATCACTTGAATCCATGAGGCAGAGGCTGTATTGAGCTGAGATTGTGCCACTGCACTCCAACCTGGGCGACAGAGTGAGACCCTGTCTTAAAAAAAAAAAATTGTCCATTTGCTCCCTGCAACAAAGCTAGGAGCATGTGGCGAGCAGGGACAGAGCCTGACTGTCCATTGCACAATGGCTGAACATAGGAGGAAATGATCAAATACCAGACTGAAGAGAGGTTGTTCACTTTCCAAAGGCAGGCAAGAGAGCTAACCCTCTTCAATACCTGCTCCTTCAAGCTGGAAGATGTGCATGGAGAACAGGGTATGGGTAAGGGTGTGAAGACAACATGCTGGCTGTGTTCCTGGGGCAGTAACGACCCTGAGCTTAGCAAGGAGTAATGGAATATAAGCAAGAGAGGAAAGTGGAAGTCCATTGGGGAGAATGAAAACCAGGAAGAAAAATGTGGATTTTATATGGTGGGCAACAACACGGAACCAAGAAGCCTCCTCTAAGCTACCAGCTGGATCTTAATTGCATGATTCCCCCCAGCTGACAGAATATTCCAGCCAGGAGGCACACATACCCACATTCTGGCTCCAGGAAACATCTACCCAATCATGAGGTAATCCTCCAGAGTTCCAGCCACTCATCACTTCCTGAAGTTGCCCGGGTGGGCCCAGGCCAAGGGACCCACAGGTGGAAGAATCAGAAAGCTCAGGTCCTCACAGCTCTAAGGATACCTGGCCAGAGTGGGGACTAGCAGCATCCTCACCTCACATACATGTAGGGGAAACCCAGACTGTTTCCAGGTCATGGAAAATGTCCAGGCTAGCCCTGGAGCCTTACCAGCCCTCTCGAGCAGTTCTACCTAGCAACCAACTCAGCTCTCTGCCTGGTAATTTATTAACGGAATTGTACTCACAAGGTTTGTTTTCCTAGTCTATGAGGCCCAAAACACTGTAACGAGAGTTCTATTTCCTTTTCCTCTATTCTGAGATGGGAAATAATAATAACAGCTACTATTACAGAGCACCTATTCCATATTTGGCACTTAAGGCTTCTTTCTAACCCTGACAACAACTCTGCCAGATAGGTATTATTATTTGCACTGCAGTTGAAAAGCTGAAGTTCTGGTGTATCATGGCACATGGTAGAGTGAGAATCAAACCCCAGCCTGGCTAACTCCAAGCCAGTGCTCCCCCTACCACAGCAAGCTGCCAAAAAGGCAAGCCAAACATCACGAACCTGCTGCAGTCACTGGTGCCTGCTGGGCTCCAGCCACTCCTACCACCAGACCCATTCAAGAAAAGACGAAGGAGCCCTTTTTGAATTTGGTCTCTTGGAACCAGCAAAGACACAAGAAAACAAGTTAATTGTCCATATAGACGCACCAGGAAGGTGATACAGGTACAATCAATGCAGACCATTTCCTGCTATTACCCTGCTGAGGTCCAAAGGTCTGCCCTGGCCTCACCATCCTTGGTGACCCCAATTTTTACCCTGTGACACCTCAGCAAAACTCTGCAAGACATCTGTTGGAGGTATTAAAAAATACTGTGATGGCCAAGTGTAGTGGCTCATGTCTGTAGTCCCAACACTTTGGGAAGCTGGGGTGGGCAGATTGCTCGAGCCTAGGAGTTCCAGACCAGCCTGGGCAACATGACGAAAACCCATTTCTACAAAAAATACAAAGATTAGCTAGTCATGGTGGCATGTTCCTGTAGTCGTAGCTACTTGGGAGGCTAAGGTGGGAGGATCACCTGAGCTGGGAGGTCAAGTCTGTGGTGAGCTGAGATTGCACCACTGCACTCCAGCCTAGGTGACAGAATGAGACCACATCTCAAAAAACAAAAAACAAAAAACTATGACAATCACAGCCAGATACAGTGTCTGTACAGCAATCCCAACACTGTTGAGAGGCTGAGGCAGGTGGACCACTTGAGCCCAAGAGTTCAAGACCAGCCTGGGCAACATGGCAAGACCTGGCCCCTACAAAAAGTACAAAAATTAGCCAGGTATGGTGGCACACACCTGTAGTCCCAGTTATTCAGGAGCCTGAGGCAGGCAGACAGATTCAGCCCAGGAAGTCAAGGCTGCAGTGAGCCATGATCATGCCACTGCACTCCAGCTGGATGACAGAGCGAGACTGTCTCAAAAAAAAAAAAGTGACAATCAGCATAAAGAAAGGGGACCGTGCTAAGGGGACTGACCAAGCTATAGGGTGACCAAGAAGGTCACCCTATCAGGCAGAGTAGAGTAAGAGCTGGGGTAGGGACTCACATGGGAACTGAGCCTATGCCCTGGCATAGCCATTGTGAGACAATGGACATGCCATCCCCTCTCTGGGCCAGGGGCACAAGCCAGAACTTGGGTGTCATCCTGTACTCTGCCCCCTCCTTCAACTCTATCTCTAATTAGGCACCTAATCAATCCTCAGACTGACCTCTGCAAAAGATTCTGACTCTGTCCCCTCCTCACATTTTACCTAGATTATTGCATTTGTCTCCTAGCTGGGCCCCAACCTCCAGGCTGTGTCCAGCCTATCCATCTTCCCAGCCAGAGGGATCATTCTGAAACATGTACATGCTCACCTCACTTCTCTGCTCACTTGAACCCTTATCTCTCAAAGTAAAGTGCAAGCTCCTTGGCTTAGCTCCCAGACCCTTGTGTCTGCCTCCTGCACTCTTCCTGGCTTCTTCCCCAGGCTCTCAGCACACACTTCCCATGCCTGTACTTCCCTGAATGCACTGTGCTGTTTTATGACCATGTATTCTGCTGACCTATCTTCCTTAGAAGGCTCTTTCCTTCTAACTCTTGCCAGTTCTTCAGAACTCAACTCAATAGCACTTTTTCCAGGGAGCCCTCTTTGATATCCTCGTTGGACTTAGATGTCCCCTCCTTTAGGCTTCCCACCCACCATGGGCTTCCTGCTAGCATAGTACTTAGAGTTGTTGGTTTTTCTATCTCCTACACTAAGGTTTCTGGAAAAAAGAAGCAATCTCAGACAGCCTCAGTGAATTTTGTATCTGCAGCAATACCCAGGCACCCAGCACCATGCTTGAAAGACCACAGGGATTTCTGCATAGAGAAATGAAGGAATCACCCCAGCAAACAGGTCATAGAATTGATCACAAATTAGAGGACCTTTACACGTTAAGTATCTGTATAGGCTCATCAGTCTATGCAACTGAGCTCAGTTACTAAGGGAACTGATCCTTCTACTCTGACAACATTCTTGCTTTATGAAGTCCTATGTGGTCACAGTGAACTTTCTCAACCCTGAATACCAGTTACCACAAATGATCAGTGGCCCCTAGAAGCAGTTTTATGGCCACAGTTTGGAGCAGGGTAGGGGTGGCGAGTCAGGAAGGACAGCCAATGGTCCCTGGGCTCCAGGATTTACCAGCTCTGGTCAAGGGATGATGGAGGCTGCACTGAGAACGGGTCTGGCGAGCCAGCCAACTTCTGCAATCCTCCAAACACTTCTAGTTCTGCCCACTCAGGACTCAGCTCTTTGTTACTAAAAAGTTCAGTCTTGTGAAATATGTTTGGTTTCAAGTTTCCTGTCACTGGTCTACTTATTTAGAAGGTATTTGTTCCCCCTGCTCCCTGAAAGAAATAAGGTGCCTTAAGTCTTATTTAAGGAGCTCCTTGCAGTCAGCTCCTGTGTGCAGAAAACCTGTTACGTGAAATGAAACTGAAAAGTTGAACATCTCCATGATATCATCTCTTTCCCAGGAGCTCACAGATTTTCACTGTAAGACGAGGGAGGAGGGCTGTTGGGCACTGGGCCCATCCTGGGAAAGACACCAGGAAGGACTAAGCCTCTTCTTCCTAAACTTGATTCTCTTCCCTTTCTCCCTTTACTGACCTTGAGATCAAAGTGAGCAATTTTCTTTGTATGAAGATAGTTCACCCCATCCAGAATCTGCTTAATGAAGCTGGTGGCCTCCTCCTCACTCAGTGACTCCTTCTGGGCCAGGAAATCGAAGAGCTCTCCTCCAGACACTCTGTAAAACACCAGCGGGGGGAAAGGGAGGCCCAGGCCTGGTCAGCTCTGCATGTCAGGAGGCTGGGCTGATGGGTGCAAGTCCTGATCGTGAACCCCCCAGGGACCTTGTATGGCAGAATCCCTCCTGCTTATGTCTGGGGTTTTGTCTGACCAGTGCCAGGGACTGACTTTGCTTCTATTTGCTTTGTTCTTTCTTTTGGATCACAAGGGCAGGAATCACCCTGGAGGTTTTGTCAGAAGGGCCTCTGCTCCCACCCTAGGCCTGGTCCCAGTCACCCTGGAGGTTGCCCTCTCCCCCCGATATGCCTGAGGTGGCAGGGGACAGAAACAAGCAGATTCTATAGCCTGAATGTTTGTGTCCCTCCAAATTCATATTCTGAAATCCCAATCCCCAAGGTGATGGTAATAGGACATAGGGCCTTTGGGAAGTAATTAAGTCATGAAGTCAGAGCCCTTACAAATGAGATTAGCACCTTTATAAAAGAGACCCCAAAGGGCTCACTTTCACCTCCTACCATGTGAAGTTACAGTCAAAAGACAACCATCTATGAGGAATAAGGAAGTGAACCCTCTTCAGACACCAAATCTGCTGACACCTTGATCTTAGACTCCCAGCCTCCAGGACTGTGAGAAATAAATTTATGTTGTTTGTCAGCCACCCAGTTTATGGTTATTTTGTTATACTGCAGCCTGAATGAACTGTGAGAGGAAATTGGTACCAAGAGTGGAGTGCTACTGTAACAGATACCTAAAGATGTGGATTTGGAAGTTGCTTTGGAATCAGCTAAAAAAGTAGAGGCTGGAAGAGTTCTGGGGTACAGGCTAGAAGAAGCCTACATTGTTATGAATAAACGGACTACAAGGGTGGTTCTGGAGAGGGATCACAAAGAGAGGAGATTCTCAGTCTTCTTAGAGAATATCTAAATGGCCATCAACAAAATATTAGAGAGATACAGATGGAAAGGCCAGTTTGATAATGTCTCAGACAGAAATGAGGAACATGTTACTAGTCTGATCAGTGGGGGAAAGGGCATCCTTGTTATAAAGTAGCAGAGAATGTGGCTGAATTGTGTGTCCTACTGCTTTGTGGAAGGTAGAACTTGTAAGCAATACAAATGGAATGGTTGGCTGAGGAAATTCCCAAGCAAAATGTAGAAGGAATATCCTGGTTGCTTGTAGTCCTGGTTTACTTATAGTAAAATGTAAAAAGAAACGGTTTAAAGAAAAAATTGTTAGTCAGAGAGAAGAAATCTTAAAAGTATGACAAATTCTCAGCCTCCTCATATTGGAAAAACTAATAAAACCTGTTTGGGAAAGAACAAAGGTGTGACCAAGCAACGATTTGATAAAAAAGACTAATATGGATCTCCAGGTAAGCCAGGTGCTATTCCTCAAGACAATAGGCGGATTAGTCAGCCATCTAATCAGAAGCCAGGACCTATTGTCCAAGACAATGGAAGAATGACCCTGAATCATTTCAGAGACTGGGGGTGTAAAGAGGGGTGCTCCTCCCATCACAGGTCCATAGTGCCAGAGCCTAGAGGGCAGAAAGATACCAAAGGAGGGGCCTCCACTGGCCAGTGCTGCCTCCACCGTGTGCTTTCGTCTCCAAACTCTGTTGCCACACTCCTCAGACATAGCAGGTGTGGCTCCTGGAGGGCAACAGTGGGGCATGCTCCGTGCCAAGCAAAGCTGGTGGGTGTGTGGCTGCCTTCACCTGGATTTCAAAAGATGCCTTAGAGAGCTGGTGGGCCGCTGGGCAGAAAACTGCCTTTCAGGTGGGGGCCAATGTTTGGCGAACAAAGCCATGTGGGCAGGGTTGCCCAAAGCTGCAGGGGCAGGACTTCCGCTCTGCCCCCGTGGGCCTGGAGGGCAGAGCATTAAGCCAAAGATTATTCTCAAGGTTTTGTACTGGCTCAGAAGCTGTTACTCCTTTGTTCTTTCCCATTCCTCCTTTTAGAATGAGAATGTGTATCCTCTGCCTGTCCCACCATCATATTTTGTAACACAGCATGTTTGATGTCATAGGTTCACAGCTAAAGAGCAACTTGCCTCAGAATGAATCATAACTTGAGTCTCACCCACATCTGATTTAGATATTTAGATGAGACTTTGAACTTTAAACTTTGGTGTTGATGCTGGAATTAATTAAAACTTTTGGAATTACTGGAATGGAAGGAATGCATTTTACATTTGAAGAGGACATTAATTGGGGTGGGGGGCAGAGACAGAACGCCAGAGTCTGAATGGACTAAGACAGATGACAAAGAGGAACAAATGCTGTGCCAGAAACTAAAGGCCTAGGTTATATTCCAGCCTTGCCACTGACCTTGGACAACTCATTTCCCTTCTCCAGGCAAGCCTTGGTTTCATTACCTGCAAAATAAGCAGATTGGGCAAGACAGCCCCCAAAGCCACCTTTCTTTAACTTTATAAAAGATGGTCCCTTCATGGGCTCAAGAGAATCTAAGTACAGCCCCTAACTTGAATATAAGACCTCCTTAATTATATTAATCTCTAAAGTCTCTAGAATACTATTTTTGATGCTTGATACTACGTTTTCACATCTTGCATCCTATAGTTGATGTGACAGGGTGAAAAGAATCTCCCCTGAGATTTAGGATTCCCAGATAAAATAGGTTTCTATTTGCTAAATCTGGCATCCACACTGGACTTTTTTATCCTATCAACAAAAAGAGTCAAACTCTGTAAAATATTTAAAGATGTTTATTCTGAGCCATATATGAGTGCCCAAGACCTGTGACAAAGTCCCAGAAGGTTCTCAGACCACGTGCCCAAGGTAATTGGGTAAAAGCTTGATTTTATACATTTTAGGGGGACAGAAGTTACAGGCAGAATCAATCGGTAAATGTAAGGTGTACATTTGTTCCATCTGGAAAAGTGGAATAACTTGAAGGTTAGGATGGGGATTGGGAGGGCTTCTAGGTTACAGGTGGATTTTCTGATTGGCAATTGGTTGGAAGAGTTATTATCAAAAGACCTGGAATCAATAGAAAAGAGTGTCTGGGTTAAGACAAGGGTTATGGAGACCAAGGATTTTATTAAGTAGATGAAGTCTCACAGGTGGCTACCCTTGGAGGAAATAGATGGCAAACATTTTCTATTCACATTATTAAAAGGTGCTAGACTCTTAGCTAATCTCTTCAGGATCAAAAAAGACAGGGAAAGGAACAGAGATTGTCCACAGAACGTAGTTTCTTCCCACAAGAGACAGCTTTGCAGGGCCATTTCAAAATATGGCAAAATATTTATTAGGGTAAAATATTTCAATTTCTTTCAAGGCCTGCTATTTGACATGTGAGGTTATAAGTAGAGTCAGGTTGGAATTTGTTATCTTATTGCTGTAAAAAGTCTGTTTTGTTAGTCTTAAGATCATGGCTTTCATATTAATGCTGGTCACTTGTGTCTGAATTTCAACGGGCAGACGGTATAATGAGGCATGTCCAATCTCCTCTTCCCATCGTGGCCTGAAAGGTTTTCAGGTTTACTCTGGAATCCCCTTGGCTGAAAGAGGGGTCCATTCAGGAGCTTAGAATTTAATTTTTGGTTTGCAATCCTCTGACAGAAGCTGGGGTATCCAGCCAGCATGTGCTCCTCTGGATCTGAAATAAAGCCAAGGGCCCAAAGGGAAAGATCTCAGGAAGGGATCTAGGCCAAGGGATCCAGGACCTTGGGATCACTTGGAGGGAGAACCTGTTTTAAAACGCAGATTTCCAGGTCCCACCATAGACTTTAACAAATTAGATTCTCCAGCAGTGAGGCCTTAAAACCTGTATTTTTACTGTAATAACAGTAATAGTAGTTAATATTCACTGAACACATACTCCATGTTACATGCCTTATGCACATCATCTCATTTAATCATCACAATATCCTACAATCTAAGGACTATCATTTTTCTATTTCACACTTCAAGAAACAAAAGCTCAGAGAGGTTAAGCAACTTGCCCACAGTCCCATAGGTAGTAAACAGTCAGGATTCAAATCCAAGCAGAATAGCTCTCAACTGCATGATTCTTTTCTTTTCTTTCCTTTTTTTTTTTTTTTTTTTTGAGGCAGAGTCTCATTCTGTTGCTGAGGCTGGAGTGCAGTAGTGTAATCTTGGCTCAGTGCAAACTCTGCCTCACAGGTTCAAGTGATTCTCATGCTTCAGCCTCCTGAGTAGCTCGGATTACAGGCCTCTGCCACCACACCCAGCTAATTTTTGTATTTTTAGTAGAGATGGAGTTTCACCATATTGGCCAAGCTGGTCTCGAACTCCTGACCTCAAGCAATCCACCCACCTCAGCCTCCAAAAGTGCTGGGATTACAAGTATGAGCCACTGCACCCAGCTCCAGATGATTCTTACGTGGCTAA
Organism: Saimiri boliviensis; assembly: GCF_048565385.1. NCBI lineage: Eukaryota > Metazoa > Chordata > Mammalia > Primates > Cebidae > Saimiri > Saimiri boliviensis. The sequence continues at coordinate 14,904,014 of NC_133450.1, read as the reverse complement.
AATGGCTTTGACCCAACTTTGGGGATCATTCCCTGCCCCCTAGTACATCCTAAATAAAAAGCATCAAAATCTTCTTTTCTCCTTTCTTTAAACATTTCCGCAAGCATATTGGGACCCACTCAATAATCTTAGCATCATGAAAAGTAGAACTGGACGTGAAACAGGGCAATAGGAAGTACACAGCAACAATTATGATATGCAGTGACTTAAAAAATGGAAACTAAATCTGCTTAAGCCTCTTGTTCAGCACTATCAACAGAACTTTCTGCATTGATGAAAATGTTCTAGATATGTGCTGTCCAATAGAGTAGCCATTAGTCCCATGTGGTTGCTGAGCACTTGAAATGTGGCTAGTGTAATAGAGGAACTGAGTTTTCACTTTTATTTAATTTTAATTAATTCTAACTTAAAAACTAAAGTGGTATAAAATATTTTCCATCAAATACAACTTTATTGTTTCAGGAGAATTGCATTCCACTTTAACCATTGCATTGCACTGCTTAAGAACTGAGCTGCGGACTGGGCATGGTGGCTCACACCTGTAGTCTCAGCACTTTGGGAAGCTGAGGCAGGCAGATCACTTGAGCCCAGGAGTTCAAGACCGGCCTAGACAACATAGTGAGACACTGTCTCTACAAAAAATGCAAAAATTAGCCAGGCATGGTGATGTGCACCTGTAGTTCCAGCTACTGGAACTAGGTGGCACCTCAGCCTCCTGAGGCTGAGGTGGGAGGATGACCGGTGGTTGAGGCTGCAGTGAGCCATGATTGTGCCACTGCACTCCAGCCTGAGCAACAGAGTGAGAGCCTATCTCAGAAAAGAGTTGAGATGTGCTATGAGAACAAAATTGACACTGAATTTTGAAGACTTAGTTTGAAAAATAGAATGTAAAATATCTCATAATTTTTACACTGTTTATATGTTAAAATAATACTTCATATATATTGGGTTAAATAAAAATATTATTAAAATCAGTTCACCTATTTCTTTTTGTTTAGTCAATGTGGTGACTAGGAAATTTAAAACTACATATGTGGTTCATATTACATTCCTACTAGGTAGGGGGCACAGTGGTTGTTCCCTTCTTCATCCCAAGGAGAGCATGTCTCACCAGGTCTCCTGCCCAGATCCCACCTTCAAACAGGCAGGGTTTGAATAGGCACCAATAGGCAGGGTATCTCTTCTAGATCTAACTACTAGTTTACAGGAAATACAGGGGACAGAGGAATGAGTTAAAGAACACCATGAGGAAGGAACAAGTCTAAAATCCAGACTGTGAGATAATCAACAGGACAAGTGGCCTGGTTTTTCCAACATATCAATGGCATCAAAAAAGAGAGGGGAAAAAGAGAAGGCAGAAGGGGGAAGGTGAAAGGGTGAAGAGAGAATGAGATAAGATGGCACAAATGAGCACATGTACCATCTACTACAGCTGCAGCACCCCTCTGCTCAGGGTGAGCGGGGTGTGGCGTGAGGTGGCTACCTTGGTGTTGGGGTCCAGGCTGGTGCACTATTTTCTCAGTGTCTCATGGGTGAAGCCATCCTGTGCCCCACTCTGACCCTCGCCCCCACCTTGGGCAGGTGCTGGAAGCTGGAACGCCCTCCCAGCTGCTGGAATAACCCTGGGTCTGCTCTACAAGCTAGGGTTAAAGGGCCAAAACGGTTGCTCCAACCCTTCAGCAGCAAAGACTCAACCTTCACCTTGGCGTGGCACATGTGAGAGTTCTAGGGCTCAGCTTTTCTTGTCAAATGGGAGTGAGAAAAAAAATGATACCATTAGCACCTTTGGAGGTGAGGGTGGGAGTGGGAGAAATCGCTATGAGATCCTTGACGAAGTCCTTGACATAAACACCATGTAGAATATCATCATCAGGGTGGCAGTGGTGGAAGGGGACATAGTTTAGTTTATTTGAAGTTTTCCACCAGTTCAATGTGCTTTCCCAAAACATTCCCTCACTTGAGCTTGATATCCACCCTGAGGGGCATCCCTCCCCATTCTCAGATGAGAAAACTGAGGTCTCAAGAGAGTAAGTGACTTGCCCAAGATCACATAGCTAGTAAGGGGAGGATCAGGATTTAGACTCAGGTTTTCTCAGTCCCAGTTCACTACATGTCCCTCTCACCACAATCCTTCCACATTATGAAGCCTGAGATGCTGAGGCAAAATGGAAAGCCTCGAAGCACAGGCAGTCCGACATCCCTGCTCAGCTACATCCGTGCCCTCATCACAGTGGGCTTCATTATCTCTCTGCCTCTCTCCCCAGCTAATTATTTTTGCTTCCACAGCACCTAATGCAAGCAAGACAGTCAATAGAAGTTTGGTGAATAAAAGAGCAAAGGAAAGAAATAAAACATTAAAAATGACAATATGAGGTAGAATATTCTGTATCATATAGACAGTGAAGCTTTGGTATTTGTAAGAGACCTGTCCTGAGCCCTCTGCAAATTTTCAGATCTGCAGTGCCCCCTCTGAAACACACAGAACCCAGCTCAAATCAACCCTTGTCTTTTAAACTCCCAGAGTCTGCCAGCCCCTGCCAGGTTGTGTGGGCCTGCGACCTCGGGCAAATATCCAAATAAATAATAACCCTGCAATTCTGACTTTAAATAAAATGCTGCATAAATGTAAAAGCTTCTTATAATGGGGAGGTATCCTGTTGCCAAAAGCCACTGACATGAAGGCTTGGGGGCGGTAATCAGTCATCTGTCTGAAGGTGGGATCTGGGCAGGAAACCTGGTGAGACACGGTCTCCTTGGGATGAAGAAAGGAACAGCCACTGTGCCCCCTAGAATCTCCCCCAGAAACTCAGGAAGGTGAGAGGCTGATGACCTGCCACTGTCTAGGTCCTGGATACCTAGGCTGCGACATTCACATTAACGCTCAGTCACCTCTTTTCAAGGTCTAATCAAGGAGCCTGGGTGTTGTTTCTCTAGCCACAACTTAGTTTCTGCCCTTGGTCTCAGAGGTCTTAGACTTCTGCCTTGGAGCCACTCCCCATCTCCTTCCCAGTTTCCTTCCTCTCACATACCACATCTCTTTAGCTTTAAGATGAAAAGCAAAGCCTAACAGCCGGGCCTCATCTCTTCTAGTGTTCCCAGGATCATCTCCTTCCTGCGAATCTGACCTTTGCCTCCTTCACCCTGCAGGGTGGCATGCCTGCTGGAAATGCTTTTCACACTCTTTGGGGAAAGTGTGCACAAATGACCTGCACAGGCAGCGATGGGGAAAAGATGCTGCCAGAGCTGCTGGGCCAAGGAGGCTGGGCTCAATTCAGGAAGCTGGGAAGCATCACTGCTACCCTGGAGCACTCTGCCAGGCAGTTCTCTGGCATGCAACCACCGAGGTATTGCTTTCCACAGGTTTGGAATCAAGGATGCCCCAGAGCAGTCAGGGGCCTGCAGTGGGAGGCCAGTCCAACCTTCACAGGAAGACTTACATTTTTCAGGGCAAGTTCCACATGTGACATGAGTTAAGCTACGGAGATTTTGAATATATTCTGTACCTCATACAGAAGTCAACTTACACAGACAATTAAATCCTTCCGAGTCCTGCCTTCAACAGTCATGACCAGAGCAGCTGCTTCTAGGGAAGTCACAGATGGGATAATAACAGCTGAAAGGGGTTTAATTCAGGGCCAGGCATGTTCTCCTACTGCTGGCCACTTGAGCAGAAAGCAGGAGGAAGCCCTGCACCAGACAACAGTTGCTGAGAGGGACCGTGGATCAGGGTGGACTCATTCATAAAACCTGCAACTTGGCAGCTTTCAACTAAGTAGGCAGATACTAACCCCACTGAGCAAACTCAATAACCTCTTAGGGAACAGTGGAGACCATCCGGCCAAAGACTTCTGACCAGCCTAACAGGAGTCACTAAGTCTAAGCACAAAAGCCCATGAGGCCAGGGGTGGTGGCTCATGCCTGTAATCCCAGCACTTTGGGAGGCCAAGGTGAGTGGGTCACTGGAGACCAGGAGTTCCAGACCAGCCTGGCTGACATAGTGAAACCCCACCTCTATTAAAAATACGAAAAAGTTAGCTGGGCATGGAGGCGCATGCCAGTAGTCCCAGCTACACGGGAGGCTAAGGCACCAGGATCACTTGAACATGGGAGGTGGAGATGGCAGTAAGCTGAGATCACACTGCTGCACTCCAGCCTGGGTGACAGAGCAAGACTCCATCTGAAAAAACAAACAAAAACAAAAGCCCAGAAACTCCTTTCCTGGGAGGTCCTCCCTCTCAGACCCTGGCCATACATGGCACAGTTTTAGAACTCTTGGGTCTTTTTCAATCTCATAAATTCTTAGCATTCCATAGACAAGCACCCTGAGAACAATGAGACAGCTTGGAAGTGAAGGGGGAGACAGAAACTGGACAGAACTTGAAAAGCACAGTGGCCCAAGCAAGTCAAGGGAGCGCCAGCATGACAAGTGATGTTACAGATGCTGCACCTGAGCTCACAAGAAGCCGGCACATAACTATTGGCTGACCATTAGCCCCGTTGGGAAAAACATGGACATCTCAAGAGCATCTACCTGCCACCCACCACCACCCCCATCGACTCCTAGGGTTCTGCAAACAGGAAGAAGCAAGCAATTTTCCCAGCAATTAAAGATGTGCCAATTACAATAAGAAAGTATCAATTTATAGCTGTAAAGATCAATAAATAATGAAACCTGTTTCAAAACAAATGACCCAGGGCTGGCAGGGCCATAGGCACACAGCAACACTCCTATGCTGTGGTAGTAATGCTTAACCAGTACTATCCTTGGAAAGCGAGGATACTGAGCCCCAAAAATGTCAGCCTTTGCCCTAGTCATAGCTAAATCCTGAGGACTTTGCTGAAATAATTAAAAAGGAAAGGGGAAGATTATGGAAAGAAAGTTGTTTCATCAATAAAATTTGTAATAGTTAAAAGCTAGGAAATTAAAACCATGTGTCCAACAATAGGGATGCTATGACTATTTGTGCCCTACAAACTCACATTGAAATATAATCCCCAATATGGCCGTATTAGGCAGTGGGGCCTTTAACAGATGATTCAGGCAGGGTACTGTGGCTCATGCCTGTAATCCCAGCACTTTGGGAGGACAAGGTGGGCAGATCATCTAAGGTCAGGAGTTTGAGACCAGCCTGGCCAACATGTTGAAACCTGTCTCTATTAAAAATACAAAAAAATCAGCTGGGTGTGGTGGCAGGTGCCTATAATCCCAGCTACTCAGGAGGCTGAGGTAGGAGAATAGCTTGATCCCAGGAGGCAGAGGTTTTAGTGAGCTAGGATTGTACCATTGTACTCCAACGTGGATGACAGAGCGAGACTCTACCTTAAAAAAAAAAAAAAAAAAAAAAAAAAAGAGGTGATTGGGTTATGAGGACTCTGTGTTTATTAATCCATTCATGCATTAGTGGATTAACAGGTTAATGGATTAATGGGTTATCATGGGAGTGGGACTGGGGGCTGTATAAGAAGAGGAAGAGAGACCTGAGATAGCCTGCTTTGCCCCTCACCATGTGATGCACTAGGCTGCCTTGGAGGACTCTGTAGAAATTCCCCATTAGCAAGAAGATCCTAATCAAATGTGGACCCTCAACCTTGGACTCCTCAGCCTCCTTAACTGTGAGAAATAATAATAATTTTCCTTATACATTAACCAGTTTCAGATATTCTATTGTAAGCAACAGCAAATGGACTAAGACAAGGGAAATACTGGTATGCAATTCAGTGAAACATATAGTCGGTTAAAAGAGAAAAGGCAATTTTTAGAATTACATTAACTGGGGGGGAAAGTAGAGCAGGAAATTATACAAGTACAATGATTGTATACAAATGGATAAAGATTGAGAGGAACCACAGAAAAACATAAATAGCTGTGTTTGGGTTGTAGGATTATAAATGTAATTTCTTTACCATTCCTGCTTAGTTTTTTGTTTTTTGGTTTTTTTTTTTCATGATAGACTTTTAAAGAAGTGGCTCAGCCTTTCCAGCAAGGTGCACTTGTCACTCCCTGGTGGGAATCAACATGCTGACTTCTGACCCTCAGCTTCTCTCTGGGTCAGGCAGGGCAGGCACCCACTAATCCAACCAGCTGGAAGGTCAGTGGGAAAAACACAGAAGACAATGGGAGCTAGCGAAGGGGAGAGCACAGGCAATTCTATACATTTAAACATTGAGATGGGTAATTTAAGAATCGAATGCAAGAGTATGCAAATGCCCATCTGCTACTTAAATCTATATTCTGCCAATACCAGAGCATAGTTCTCAAATTAGAATGATCTCAAATGTTAGGTGGTCCCCTCAGGCTGTACGCAGGTTAAGGATGGCTGCCTGCTTTACAGATGAAATCTAAAGCTCAGGAAATTGAGGTGACTTCCCCAAGGGCACAAAATCAGGGATTCCTGAGACAGATTCTGTCACTCCCCTGCTGCCAGGCAGATACATACATGCTTATGAGGCGCAGAACATTCTGGTTTTTTTTTTTCTTTCCCCAGACGGAGTCTTGCTCTGTCGCCCAGGTTAGAGTGCAATGGTGTGATCTCCGCTCACTGCAACCTCTGCCTCCCAGGTTCAAGCAATTCTCCTGCCTCAGCCTCCCTAGTAGGTGGGATTACAGATGCCTACCACCATGCTTGGCTGATTTTTGTATTTTTAGTAGAGATGGGGTTTCACCATGTTAGCCAGGCTGGTTTCAAACTCCTGACCTTGTGATCCGCCAGCCTTGGCCTTCCAAAGTGCTGGGATTACAGGTGTGAGCCACTGTGCCTGGCCAGAACATTCCTTACATGGGCCTTGCTGCTTGACTGGACAGAGCCACTGTGACTTGTGCCACAACCCAACTCAAACTCTATTTTGTCCCAGAGCCCCGCCTGCCCAGGAGGATACCATTGTGGCCAGCCAACTCCTAGAGTCTTGGGGCCATCTATCCAAATTCCATCATGTACTGTGAAGTCTTCCTCTGCTAAGCCAGCATAAGGCCAACCCGCCTCACACTCACAGCTGTCTGCACAAGCCATGTGGACTCGAGTCCTGGTCCTGCCACTTCCTGGCTATAGGATCTTGTAAGTGACCTGGCCTCTCAGTGTTCTTGTGTATAAAATGGGGATTATAAGAGTGTTTGTGTGACAGCATTGTTATGAGGATTAAATAAGGTACAGAAGTACTTGGCTTGCACAATGAATACAAAATAACCTCTCTGCATTAGTAAGACATTCCCCTCATCATAGTCTTTAAAGATTGAACAAGACAACAGATACAAAGCACCTAGCAAATTCTTGGCTTACAATAGGGCTCTCTCAATAATAGCTATTATTATAACAATAAAGGTGTCACTCACAGCGCAAACGCAGTGGACTTTCCCCCGGAAAGGGCCAGAGAAGAGTTTCACAGAGCCCCTCCTCATAGTACACATCCCTCCCTGACAGCCTCCCCTGGCCTGATCCCACCCTCCGTCCCCTTGACCCTCCCACATGCTTCTCCAGCCAGGAAAAGACCCCAGCGCAGTCATTTCTTCCCTTTGATCAGACGGTCCAGTGAAAGCCAGACTTAGGCCATCGCCCTCTGCCCCAGCTACTCAGCAAGCTTGCCTCTCCTTTGGCTCAGTTGCAGGAGGAGGATAGGGGTAACTGAGGCAGAGGGGATCTGCCCACCATTGAATTCACCTCCTCTGGGCTGAGCTTAGCCCTGGCTGCTGCTGCCCCCTGGGGCTTGTGGCTAGAGCTTCCACCACCCTGCCTGCCCCTGCTGCCCCCTAACCCTTCAGGTCCTGGGGACCCCACTCACAGCTCAAGGATGAGCACCACGTCGGTGCGGTTCTCGTAGACGTCGTGCAGAGTGATGACGTTGCGGTGTAGCACCTGCCGCAGGATGCTCACCTCCCGCTCGATCTCCTCCCGGCTCACACCACGCCGGCTCGCCCGGCTCTGCCGCTTCTTGATGAACTTAGCTGCATACTCAAGACCCGTGCTCTTCTCCCGGCACTTCTTCACGATGGCGAACTGACCACTGGGGACACAGACCCACAAGACTAGGTCATCACTGGGTTCACTGGGGAAGTGACCCCACTGCCAGCTACCAGGTCACACAAATTCAGAGTGATTCTTCTAGGACAGGACAAATCATGCCTCCAGTCTGCATCCCCATCTGGATGACAACCTGTGGCCGAGATGGGACAGGTACTGGGCTTCCCTTCCGTCCATACCTTCTATGTGGAATGTATGTTAGTATTAGTCCCAGTGTGCAGAGTTGAACACTGAGCCCCAGAAAGGTTATTGATCAGGATGACACAGCCTTGTCATTGCAAAGTCTCGACTAGAACCCAAGTCTAGGATCCACCGGATGAAATCACAATGTGCATAAGCAGACGGGGCTGGTGGGGATCTGGGTTTGGGTGGGGTTTGGGGAGGAGACAGCCTAACAAGGTTAATCATCATAGTGGGAGAGCATCACAGTGAGAGGACCTGGTATGAACAGAGAGTTGTACAATTAGGAAACTGAGGCAGAAGGATAGGCCAAGTGGCTCACCTGAGGTCATTGCAGAGTTAATGGCAAAGCCAAGCCTCAAAGTCAAATACCCAACAAGCTGTCCACAAAGCCAAAGATAGTTATAGCAAGGCTGGACCATTGTTAGTCCCCTTCAGGCACTAGCACCCAGGGCTGGGCTTGGAAACCCTTCACTGTGCTCAACCTGTGGAGGGGGGCCTCGGAGGGTATTTGCTACCCAAAATTACCACTGCTTGGGTAACTCAGAAAGTGTTCTGGTTCAGCTTAATGGCTGAATAAGGGGACAGCAGATTCCAGACTTAGGATGTACGCTGTTAGTGGCTCTGGTGTAAAAGTTACATACAAGGAAATGCTTGGGATATTTGCCCCAACCGCAAAAAACAGCACTGCATCTGGACCATGTCATCATTATCATCATCCTCAGTGAGACAGTCTTCAAAATACTCGGAGTGGCAATAACAACAACAAAGTCAAATTGAGCAAGCAACAGATAGATAGGCCAACACTGAGATAGCATTACATGGCAGCCACTTCAGAGATGTTCCCAGATTCATGCATCTCTCCCTCCCCTCAACTTCCAGTCACTCAACACTGTCTGGGCATCCACTCTGTGCCAGGATCTGTGCTGAGCACTATGCGGAAGGGACCAAAGGCACAGACAATGGGTACAGATGGAGCTCTGGGGAGGGAGAAGACCCTGGAGGCTAGACTGGGCAGAGAAGGCTTAGTGGAGCCAAATTTATATTACACTGTCCACTGACTCTAAAGTTTCAGCTATTTAGGCTCCAAATACTGGCTCTGAGCCATCCACACATTAGGGGCTGACACAGGTGGAGTGGAGCCAGGCCTCCCAGAGCCAGAGTGAACACATTCAGTGTGATCTCTAACACATATGGTCTCTTGGAGCCACTCTGGGCCTCGGGGACAGCAGGTGCCTTGGTAGGTGCCAACAAACACTTGACCAAGCTTCAAGGCCCACGTGGCTGTGAGTCTCAGGGTCAAGACAGCCACACGGCTCTCCTCTCCTTCTGACACCTCAAGGGATTGCTGGCAGGGTCTGGCATTTCAGAGTCCCTGTGACCTTGTCACAGCAGCCCTGAGTTCCTACTTGACCAGTGGGGAAAGGATGGTAAGGGATAGATTTAGGTTTACAGAGCACACAGGTGGTGGTGCAGGGCTTGGCTTGGCATCCAAATCCCCCAGCTCCCAGCCCTGCACTGTGTTGACAGCTTTAGGACTTGTGAAGGGGCAGAAGAGCTTCTGTAAACTAGAGCTAAGCATTTCAGGTCCCCTTGACATTGTTTCCCCTTTGTCTTATGAGGAAAACAGAGGGATTTTTTTTCTATATCACATGCCTGAAAAATTCCTCAGACTCTCAAAAAGCAAATGAATGTTTGCTTTTCCAGCCTAAGTTTTCTCTTTTCGAGACAACTGTGGCAATGAGTGGTGACTGGGGCAGGCCCGCATCTTCCCCTCCCCAAAGGAGGAATTTGAGAGTGGGTGACTAAGATGACACCAAATACCACACAACACCACTCACCTCACCTCTCTGCACTTGGGCATGACCCTCTGCTCAACCTGTGGAGGGGGGCCTCAGAGAAAGCCAAGGCTGCTGGCTAGTGTCCCCCTCTCCTCGGCCTGTTTCCAGAAGAGAGGAGAACACCCATTACTAGACTCAGCCCCCAGGCTTCAAGGTCAGACAGTCCTGGTCTCAGGGACTCATGCTTTCACCTGGGAACAGTCACTACCTGCTCTGAACATAGATCTTCTCATCTGTCAAATGGGAATCAGGATTCCCTGCTAGAGAATTATGAAGACTGGAAATATTTGTAATATTGGCCCATGGTACTAATAAGTGGTTCATGTGAAGGCTGAGTAAGAAACACCCGGAGATATAAGTCACTGATTCAAATGGTCTGGAATGTGTAACCAGAGAATTGGTTTAATTTTATTTATGTTTAGAAATGGGGTCTGGCTCTGTTGCCCAGGCTGGAGTGCAGTGGCATAATCATAACTCACTGCAGCCTCAACTCCTGGGCCCAAGCAACCCTTCCAACCTCAGCCTCCCAAGTAGCTGGGACCACAGGCGTGTGCCATACCACCCACCTTCAGTTTAATTTTAAAAGCACCACCCCACCCCCTGATGATTCCCATGCACAGCCAGATGTGAAAACATCTCTGTTCCAAGCAATTAGCCAACTCTTTTAATCCTAGAGCAGTGGCTCTCAACCCAGGCCACACATTAGTATTGCCTGGAGAATTTTAAAACTGTTAATGTCTAAGTCTCAGTCTGAGAGTTTCTGATCTCCTGGGTCTGGGCTGCAGCCTGAAGACAGGGCTATTTAAAAGCCCGCCAGGTAACTCTGACATGCAGCCAGGGCTGAAGGATACTGACTTACAGCAGCTTTTTTATCTCCATTTCGCAAATGAAGAAACTATACCACTGTTACTCATACTATTTCTTCCTTCGCAGTATTAAACTTCCCTATAGTTCTTTGATGTGATCATTTCAGGAAAGTAAAGAAAGGGAATCAGAGGGGTGGGGTTGTCTCTCCCATCAGCATGATTTTTGCTTGAAGGGTTCAACAGTCTAAGTGCTGTGTTACAAATTTACAAATCTGACAGCTTACTCTAGATTTTGGAGGATAACAGGAGTGAAAGTTTGCAGTGAGGCACTCCCTGGCCACTGTACTCGGCAGATGCACAAAAGCAGAACCTGATGTGGCTCTGGTATGCCCATCAGAGGGCCCAGCCAACCTGAGGGCAGATGAAGACAGTGATGGTGATGGGCACTTGTCTGCACACAGAAGGCTCTGCAGCCAGAAGCTGAGACCCTGAAGTACAGAAGTCGCCAGCTAGACTACAGGGATGAGGGGTCGGAGGCGAGGGCCTGTCCACTTTAAGGACAGAGGCACGCAGAATGATATCCAGGGAGTGAGCAGAGGGGAGCAATTCCACCTCTAATGAAGGTCACTGCTAACCTGAAACTAAAAAGTATGGGAATACTGGAATCTGGTACACATATGCAAAGCACACATATTCCAGTATCTCTGCCCCCTCCCGCCCCCTTCTCATAGCAACAATCAATACCTGTGCATGGTCGACTGCAGCACAGGGCTGGTAACAAGAAGGTCCAATTCCTGGTCCTGACCTGCTATCAGAGTTTCATGGGCTTGGCAAGGAGCTGTCTTTTCAGTTCATGTTTCTCCATCTGCCACCTTAAGTCACCTTAGACAGCTTCCTGTCAGCTGGGCACGGTGGCTCATGCCTATAATCCCAGCACTTTGGGAGGCTGAGGCGGGTGGATCATGAGGTCAGGAGTTCAAGACTAGCCTGGCCAAGATGGTGAAACCCTGTTTCTACTAAAAATACAAAAATTAGCCGAGAGTAGTGGCAGACATCTGTAATCCCAGCTACTAGGGAGGATGAGGCAAGGAACTGCTTGAACCAGGGAGGTGGAGGTTGCAGTGAGCTGAGATCACATTGCACTACAGCCTGGGTGACAGTGTGAGATTCCATCTCAAAGAAAAAAAAAAAATGCTTCCTGTCAGAAGGCTCCAAAAAGCCTGGGATAACTCTAAACAGGAATGAAGCCCTTCCCTTCACTCTCCAAATCCCTAACTCTGGGCTGGTGTCAGGAGACTGGGAATCTAGTCAGAGCCCTACCACTCATGAGCCAGGACCCTGGGCAGCCTGTTCAACTCCCCAGGCCTCAGTTTCCTTCTTTGTCACATAAGGATGATTACACCCGCCCTGCCCATGTCCCAGGGTTGTTTGGGAAATCATGAGATAATGTCTGAGATAGGACTTTACCATCCAGCCTTGCAGAAGAGCATGAGGCATGGGTGGGTGGGAACTCTGTGCCTGAGACTGGCTTACAGAAGTCATGTAGGATGGTTTCATGAGGGACAGTAAATCTGCAAGACACAGAAAGCACCCACTTCTGCCAGCACACTCTCCTGCAATTCTGTCAGAAATACACCCATCTTCCCAGGCAGAGGCCTCAGCTCCTCACTCACTCAGCACCCAGGAGGACTGAGTGGGCTGTGTAGAGATCAGTGTCACTGGCAGATGGGCCTCATTCCCAAACTTGTCAGGCCCCCAGGTGGTGCCTCATAAGGGCTCTCTAGTTGTCTGCCCAGTCCTCACATGAAAAGGAGTACACCTAGAACAGCTTCTCAGTGCTCAGAAATGTCCCTATCCTCAGCTTTTAAGGTTCATGGAGGAGCCTGGCTTAATCCCCACCCCCTAAATTCTTCACAGTCAAGGGTGAATAACCAGGGCATGACCTAAATGTCACACCATGGGATAGATTTTGTACAGCAATGTGAACATTACAACATTTACATCCAGTTTTTCTCTTAATAAGCTAATTTCATATTCATCCTCTTTTAAAATATTTGCAAGTATAATTTTTAGTTCCATATCACAGAGAAGAAAACTGGAAAGGTAAAGGTGGCTTCTGCCTGTCATCCCAGGGCTTTAGGAGGCTGAGGTGGGTGGATCCCTTGAGGCCAGGAGTATGAACCAGCCTGGCCAACGTGGTGAAACCCTGTCTCTACTAAAAATACAAAAATTAGCCAGGCATGGTGGTGTAAGCCTGTAATCCCAGCTACTTGGGAGGCTGAGGCACGAGAATCACTTGAACCCAGGAGGCAGAGGTTCCAGTGAGCCAAGATCATGCCACTGCACTGCAGCCTGGGTGACAGTGTGAGACTGTCTCAAAAAAAAGCCAGGCAAGGTGGCACAGCCTGCAGTCAGCTACTCAGGATGCTGAGGTGGGAGAATGGCTTTGAGCCCAGGAGTTTGAGGCTACGGTGAGCTGTGACCATACCACTGCACTTCAGCCTGGGGGACAAGCAAGGCTCTGTCCCCCCCAAAAAAAGCCAATAAAAAAAGAAAGAAAACTGGACTTAGAGAAGTTAAGTGACTTGGCAGTTGAGCCAGGGAGCAGGGCTAGGATGCAGATCCACACAGCTGACTCCAGCTGTAGTAAGGCCCTCGAGGTAACAGAGCAGCAGTGTGTACCAAGTAGCGAGGAGAGGGGCCCATTCCAGAAGAGAGCAGTATTTGACATTGTTTTGAATTGCTGGCATGTGGTGATAGTAAAAAGCAGACTGACTTTTACTTGATTTTATTATTGGTAGATTGATTGATTTTTAAGACAGTCTTGCTTTGTTGCCCAGGCTGGAGTACAGTTGCAAGATCTCGGCTCACTGCAACCTCTGCCTCCAGGGTTCAAGCAATTCTCCTGCCTCAGCCTCCCGAGGAGCTGGGATTACAGGTGTGCACCACTATGCCGGGCCAATTTTTGTGTTTTTAGTAGAGAAGATATTTCACCATGTTAGCCAGGCTGGTCTCGAACTCCTGACCTCCAGAGATCTGCTGCCTCGGCCTCCCAAAGTACTGGGATTACAGGTGTGACCACTGCGCCCGGCTGCCTATTATCTCAAAAGTCAACGCACCCCTCATGGCCTGCATCAAGGTAAGCCACTCCTACTGCCCACTCACCCCCAACCTCTATGGTAAGTCACAGCCAACCAGACTTGTTCCGTCAACTATCAGCGCCAAGCTGCTAAAGGCTTTGAAAGGTCTATAGGCTGGGTGTGGTTGTTGTAATCCCAGCACTTTGGGAGGCTGAGGCAGCAAGATTACCTGAGGTCAGGAGTTTGAGACCAGCATGGGCTAACAGGGCAAAACCTCATCTTTACGAAAAACACAAAAATTAGCTGGGCATAGTGGTACACACCTGTAGTCCTAGCAACTCTGGAGGCTGAGGCACAACTATCGTTTGAACCCGGGAGGTGGAGGTTGCAGTGAGCTGAGATTGTGCCACTACACTCCAGCCTGGTTGGCAGAGCAAGACTCTATCTCAAAAAAACAAAAAGGTCTATGGATTGAGTGGGTCTACCTCTTTCCCTCTCTTAGTCTACTCTAAAGTGTCCACACATTGAGTAACGTGCCCCTAAGTCACCAGTCTATCCAGGTGGAAATGAGGCAGAGCTGCACAGAATGCAGGTCCCCAGCCGAGGGACAAGATGCCACCCAAGGGGAGAGGTACCAAATGGGAAGTATTCCAAAGCAGGGGGCTGCAGAGGCTGGCTTCCTTCTCCTGCTTCCCCACTGTAGTCACCGCAGTTCCTCTTTCCACTCTGGAGAACAATGAGCCGCGATTCCTCTGGAATTACCCTGAGAGTTTTCAGGGCCACAGGGCAAGGATAATGCTTAAGAACTTCCAGCCAACGCCAGACCCACAGGTGGGGGAACAGGACCTTCAGCCAATGTGTCTCAAAGGCAGGAGCAGCTCAAAGCTCTAGTCCACAAGAACCAGGACAGCCTGATCCAGGAGGGCCCACACCCACATCCCACAGCCACAGCCTACCCGGGGATGGTGTCACTGAGCCACCTCCCTGCTCCTCTGCCTGGCCAGGCTCCACTGTGGAGCCTCTGTGGCTGACCCTATCCGTATCTCCCACCCTTTCAAACTCTTTTATCTTCCAGCCAGGCCACTCCAAATCCCATGAACAAGAGGCAGAAAACACCTGGGGACAGACCAACCGAGGTCAGAGCAAGCAAGGGAGCAGATATGCCGGAAACCAAAACAGTATGAAGAAACATAATGTTATCTGAGGTCAGAGCAGGAAGCAGGTCAGGGTTCTAGGCCAGAGAGACGAGGGTAAGGAGCAAAAGTTTACCAAAGCCTTGTGGGCAGTGCGCTGGGAACTAGACGGGCAAGACAGGAGCAAGAAGCATGCAGGGAATAGCAGCAAAGTCAGCAGCAGGTATAGAGGCTGGAACAACAGAAACGCCAGCCAAGAGCCTGCAGACAGAAGGGGGCAGAGAGCTGCCCAACAGGGCTTTTCTCCCAGCTAATGATACAGGCCCCCCCATTTCCTGAGCCTGTTTCCCCTCCCTGACCTCGTTGCTACTGTAAAATCGTTCCTTGGCAATGACTTTGAAATTTGAGGTGTGGAACCCTCTCTCAAATATTTCACTGAAGTCTAATATGTAAAACAGTCTAAAAGCTGTGCTTCTTTTGGAGAGGCACCAAGAGCCCAGCCACTGACCACCCCCACTGATGAGGCCTAAAGGGGCTTCGCAGAACCCCAAAAGCTCCAGGGAACACAGTTTGAGAGAAGTACTGCCCTGTAACATGGAAGCATAGCATGCTGTAGATGATTCCAAAGAAGTTTCAAACCATAAATGAAAATGAAAAACAGAACATGCAGATGCTTCTCAGTATTTATCATCTAGTCGTTTAGGAAGTCACTCCAACCAAGGTGAACTCAGGGTCAGTGGTGAGGAGCACATATAGGCTAAGTACCAGGAGCCAGAGTCTCCAGGGAACTGACTCCTGACCTATAAATGGACCTTGTGCAAAAAGTCACCGGTGGCTGCTCTGTGTGGGCCCACAGCAGCTGCTTTTACAGGCTGACTAGTTTAGTTCCCAGGCCCTACAGACTGACTTCCTTCCTCTAGACACTTTTTTTTTTGCAGGGGACAGGGGGTCAAAAAAACTCCTAAAGCACAAAAAGGAAGGAATCACTTAGCAGAGCCAAGCTGGGCCAAAGTACGACAACTAGTTTTTAACTTAGGCACATTTTGATGCTATTGTCAAGTGAGCACAAGTCTGCAAGTCTAGGACCTGAAAAAAATTAGGCTCAATTAAAGTTTGACTTGGCTGTATAAAAAAAAGATTTTCACTGAAAATCTTTCCATAGTTCAGTATCCTCTGATATTTCCCTTAGTCTAGAGTGTAGATTCTAGACACCAAAATGATGTAGGTTACTGAAGAAATGCTGGGCCTAGAAGGAACCATCCACCATCCACCCACCTGCCCATGTGCTCACCCCGCCATCCACCCATGCATCCTCCTAACTGTCCACTCACCCATCCATCTGTTTCTCATTTACTGATCATTGTTCTAAGTGCTGTAAACAAGACACGCCCCACAACTGCAAAAGCGTATATAGTCTATCGCAGAGATTAGACAAACACAGATGAAAAGGAAATATAGCCTGGGCGTGAAAGAAATAACTGCAACAGCTGAAGAGGCAGGGAGTGCTACACAAACGCTTCATTCTGTGGAGGCCCCAACTAACCTCTCACCCTTACTCCCTCCCTATCAGGTTGTGGCTGCTTTCTCAAGGAAATACACCAGGAAGCTGAACCTGCCCTTTCCTTTCCTCCTCGTGGGAGCACAGGGAAGGAGAGAACAAGCAGTCAAGGAGCCAGTTGTGCTCAGTTGGGTCAGGTACACTTCCCACTACCTGAATTCCTGACACTCAGATGTATGTTTGATTAACAAAGTGACTTCAACAGAACAGGTCAGTTTGCACCCTCTTAGAAATGCCAGCCAGGTCCATGGCCTGGGCAAAGCCCAGGAGACTGAACCAAAGGATAAGACCTTCAACACAAGCTTGTGCTGCCATTCAGGAAAAAGGCTGCAGAAAGAAGACAGAAAAATCCAGGATGGTTGGAGGCTCTGCTATTACTGTGGGGGTACAGAATTACCCCTCATAAAATGGTAAAGTGAACAATTCGTGTTCTAGAATACCTCCCTTCCCACCTGCCGTCCCCTCTCCTGCATCCCACCCATCCCCTGTGACCTTTCATCTCTTCCTGGCCCCCACCCCACTGTGATCCTTCCCATAATTCATGTAAGGTGACAAAGGATTCCTAAGGGATAATCTGACCTTCCTCCAAAGTCACACCTCCACAGTTTAACAGCATTTGTGACCAAGAAGATGCTGTAATCGTGGCAAGTTCAGAAACACACGGGGCAAGTGGTGAGGCGACTTGGAGATAGAAAGGCCTTTTTACTTTCCCAAGTCACACTAAATAGGTGGCTCTGCAGAAGACTATGTGTGTCGGTGTGTGTGAATGTGGATGACGTATGAATCATAACCAGTTATTTCTTGCCCATTTTCTTCTGTCCACCTGGATCTTAAGGCCTGAGAGATTCTTGATGCAAGAATCTCATTCTTCATTGGTATAGTCAGCTCTTAGCCATCTAAGATGGATGGTCCCTGTTTCTCAAAATATTTGTGAATTTTTTATCCCAAGTTTATTTCTTCATCATTACTTGAAAATGCCCAGGATTGCTTGCCTCTCCCAGACATGCAGGGCTGTGAATGGGAAAGACTACATATCATGGGCAAAGTACAGGTTTAGGAGTCCTGGCTCTACCACCAACTTCCAAGCTTCCTTCTCCCTTGGGGCCTCAGTTTTCTCATCCAAAAATGAAGGTCTGGACCAACATATCTCTTTCAGGTCCTCACCCCAAACCCTGTTAGAATCTCTGATGCAGGTCAGTGTGTGACATGCTGTATCACAGGTATTGTGTGTTTCACATTGATACCTATGAAACATTCCATATGAAACATTCTAGGGTGGTTTCTGGGTTTCCCACTGCACAGGGCCCAGCCATCGGTCCGAGCTATTGACACTGTTCTGTCATGTGTCAGCCAACTAAATTTTCAAAGACAAAGGAGAACCAAGGCTTCAGGAAAGGAGAGCACATCTCAGGCACAATCTTCATGCCCAGAAAAATGCTGAACTCTCCAAACACCACAAAAGTATTTCTGTAACAAATGACCTCAGCATTCATCTCAGCTCTCAACTATCAACCAGCCTGTAAGAGGCTGAAGGGTAAGAGCTGTTATCTTTATAACTCTCACAGGGCCCAGCTCAGCACCTGGCACAAAACAGGTATTCAGCCATTGTTTGCAGAAATTATGATCTAAGCTGAAGAAGCGGGAAGTGTGATAAAGGGCCTTGTCACCCTTGGCCGGCCCATAATGCAGCAGCAACCCTTCAATGGCAGAGTCGTTTAAAACATTATTGATTTTTTTTTTAATTATAAAAAGAAAATTAAAAAAAAAAAAAAAAAGCAGAAAAGCACAAAAAGGAAGCTAAAAATGTTCCTTAACCCCACCTGTCTGAGATAACCATCATTATCAACTTGGTGTCTGCCCTCTCAGATGTTTTTCAGTACATACTAAAACTTAGGTTTTAGTATGAGTCTTTAGACAGAGTCTCGCTCTGTCATTCAGGATGGAGTACAATGGCTTGATCTCAGCTCACTGCAACCTCCACCCACCAGGTTCAAGTGATTCTCCTGCCTCAGCCTCCTAAGTAGCTGGAATTACTGGTGTGCACCACCATACCAAGCTAATTTTTGTATTTTTAATAGAGACAGGATATCAGCATGTTGGCCAGACTGGTCTCAAACTCCTGACCTCAGGTGATCCACCCGCCTTGGCCTCCCAAAGTCCTAGCATTACAGGTGTGAGCCACCGTGCCCAGCCTGTTTTTTCATTTTTTAATGTAAGTGAGATGGTATTGTAGATACTATTTCAAAGACTGCTTTTTAAAAATTCTCCCCCTTAACAATAGATCATTAACATTTCCTCATATAATTAAATATTATTTTAATGTCTAATTTTTAATGGCTGTAGAATGTCACATGACACAGGTAAACCATGGTTTTTAAAGCAAATTATCAATTTTAGACATTTATATCATTTCTAATTTTTAATATCATTATGATACTGTTACAAATAGCCACGTGTATGAATCTCTGCATACATCCCCGATTATCTTTTTCTTTTTCCAGACAAGGTCTCACTCTGTCACCCAGACTGGAGTACAGCAGCGCAGTCATAACACACTGCAGCCTCAAACTCCTGGGCTCAAGCCATCCTCCAGCCTCAGCCTTCTGAGTAGCTAGGACTGCAGGCACACACCATCACATTCAGCTATTCCTTTTTCTTATTACTTGTGAAAGCTCTTTATGTATTCTTGATATTTAAACTTTTGTCAAGTATGTTGAAAATATTTTCCCTAACTTATTTTCTTGTAGGCCAGAGTGGTTACGGGTTTATTGTCTAAAGGAGCTATAGGTCTTTCTCAGCATCAGATGGTGTTAACAATTTTTCCCTTCATTTCTCCTCCTGCCTGTTACTTCAATCACCCAACTGCTGTGCCTTAGGGCTACTCTGAAGGGAGCGAGTCTGTGCCTTGGTGAGACTCTTGCCATTGCTGGTCACATTGTCAGTCACTCCATCCAGGGTGCACCTTCGAATTTACTGCACAGCCCAGGGGACCCACTGCCATCTCTCATCCCCCCTACCTGGTCCTTTGCTCAAAGTCACTGCACTCTTGCTCCAGGCAATGTCCCTCCTGTTAGCCGACTAAAGGAAGGTATGGCATTGGAGGGTGAGCAGGTCCTGGTGCAGAATGTGCCTGGTGCCCCAGGGTGGGCCACAGCTGTGGGGCAACCAGCACAAGACCTCTTTAGAGAGGCAAGCACTCTCCTAACCTCAAAGTATCCACCATGTGTGTAGTGTCCTTTATAGTAAGACTCCCATGTTGGCTTTCTTTCAGAAATTACCATAAAGATGTTTGTCTATCATGTAGAACTGATACCCTTCCTCATTTCAGATAATGAAAATGTCATAATCTTATTTCCTTTTTGTTATCTTGGTAGCCAATGACAACAACTATGATGACCTAGGCATTTGGTATATTTCCTTCTTTTTCCTTTGCAGCATGGATTCTCAAACTTGGCGGGTATCAGAATCATTTGAGGAGCTGGTGAAAAATTCAGGTGCAGTCAGATGCGGTGGCTCTAGTAATGCCAGCACTTTGGGAGGCTGAGACAGGAGGACAACTTGAGGCCAGGAGTTGAAGACCAGCCAGGGCAACACAGTGAGATCTCATCTCTACTTCCCTCAAATTTGTTTTAATTAGCTGGGTATGGTAGCATGTGCCTGTAGTCCCAGCTACTCAGGTGGGAGGATCACTTCAGCTTAGGAACGTGAGACTGCAGTGAGCTGTGATGGTGCCACTGAACTCCAGCCTGACAGCAGAGCAAGAACCTGTCTCCAAACACAAAAATATTAAAAATAAATAAAAATAAATGAGATGCCTGGGCCTTATTACACATTTGCTAACTCATAATATTCTGGAGGGCATCTGGCTTTTGATCTTCCACTTTTATGTTCACATTCTATCCATGTGCCTCTCATCATAAGTTGCCTCAAATTCTTAACATGCATGAGCAAGAGGAATCATAAGTGGTTCTGTGCTGCCATCACTGCAGCGTTCACTCCAGGACACAAGCATGGAGAAAGAGAGAAGGCTGCAGAGCATGCCTTCCAAGACAGAACTTAGCCCATTTCACAGACACAGGCTAAAGGGAGTCCCAAAGTGTGAAAGGCTTCGCCCAAGGGAGGACCACTCAATCACTTACAGCCGATGCTAATGGCCAAGTTGATTGCAGAGCAGAAAGCATTTCCCACAGGAATAAAATGGTGCCACCCCATCTCCCTCTGCCCCCACACTTGCAGGTGGCCTATTCCCTTATCCCTACCCTTCAAAGGATTTGGCTTTAGGTCCACACCCAGCCTCTCTATGCCCATAAGCCTCAAGGGCTGGGTGAGGACAGAAGAAACAGGTCCAAGTCTTCTTAGAACCACATCTTCCTCTACACCCCTCCCATCCATCCCTACTCCCCAGGAGACGCCAGAGCCTCTGTTAGGCAAGCGGCTCAGAGTGCAGCTGTGCCATCTCCTCTATCATCACCACCCCCAATTAGCAGCTCCCAGGTGCCTTCAGGGCGGCCACTCCTGCCCAGCTCCTCCAACTCTGCTCTAAGCCATTAAGGCTTTGGCACTGTCTGACAGGTTTCCTTCAAGCCTAATTGTCAGGGTGCAGGAAAAGTATGTGTCATATCCAACATGATTTATTTGTTCTCTGTCCACCCCAGCTGCAATTTATTTTGTTTTGTTTTGTTTTATTTTTGAGATGGAGTCTTACTCTGTCACCCAAGCTGGAGTGCAGTGGCATGATTTCAGCTCACTGCAACCTCCACCTCCTGGGTTCAAGCAATTCTCCTGCTTCATCCTCCCCAGTAGCTGGCACTACAGGTGCCCACCACCACGCCTAGCTAATTTTTATATTTTTAGTAGACACAGGGTTTTGCCGAGTTGGCCAGGCTGGTCTCGAACTCCTGACTTCAGGTGATCTGCCCACCTGGGCCTTCCAAAGTGCTGGGATTACAGGCGTGAGCCACCATGCCTGGCCTTAGGTGCAATGTAAAATGGACTCTAGCCTCTAACATGACCTCTTTCCTCTGGAAACCCACCCATCAAGTCTCCCACACTAACTGCCTCCAGTTGGCCTTGTCCTCACCCACATAGCGCGCAATGGAGTCACGGAGGGGCAGTGGGTTAACCAGCAGTGCTCTGAGGGCATGGGGGTCTCTGGAAAAGACTCCAGGATAACTCCAGCCCAGTTGCATTACAAGTTAGCTGTGAGACCCTGGATGAGTTTCATCATCAGGGAGACAGGGATGAAAACTGTCTCATAGGCTATGAAGATTTCATGCACTGATCCACACAAATGCCCACAATGACGTCCAGCTCGTGGTAAACACCAACAAATAGGATTTTGTCCTTAGCTCTCTGGGCTCCAGTTTCCTCACCTATGAAATGAAAGTAACACACTTGTCTCACAGTCAGTTAAGAAAACTGAATTGGAGAATTGTGAGAACACAGCACAGAGCTTGATATATCCTTGGTGCTCAGAAAGTGGTTTCTGATTGATGAACGATGAACCAGTCAGACAGTGAGCATCATGGGTCAGAGAAGACATTCTTACCCATGGGTGCAGGCTGCCCTTTCCTGCCCCTCAATACCACAGAAAATCGCCTCGTCCTCAGGGAAACAGGCTCACAGAGCAGTCAGGGGCTCCCACATGGATGCAGTCTGGCCAGACAAATACATTTCCACCTTAGAGGTGGCAGGTCCAGGCTTTCCCTCTGGAGCAGAGGGAGAAGCCAGGCTGTGTCTCAACATGTCAGGGCCCAGGAGAGCCAAAGGATAGACTGTCTCCCTCAGGCCACCTGCTACCACATTGTTCCTCCACGATGGGGACTCCACAGGGTCCACATACGCTGGGTTATCTGGCTACCTGGGTCTCTCCAGGGTGGACTCATGCCCGGAGGAGACCCAGGGGAATTGCCAGGAAGCCCAGGCAGGAGCAGCTGAGGTTGCCACAGCCATAACAGCAAATGCCTTCTGTGTGCACAGCTCAGCATCCCTCTCCCTCGAAGCTTGTCCTGCCCTGCCCTATTCTGTCTCCTTCCCCGAATTCCACCGTGGGCTGTGGTCTCCTGAAAGGAAGGGACAGTGCAACTTGCTCACTGTTGTGCATTTGTGCTTAATGAGGATTAGTTGAATAAATGAGTCTTGACTGTAAGCACTGGGAACACAAAGATGAACAAGATGCAGTCTCATCCACATAAGAACCACCAAATGTTCAAAGAAGGCAGCTTCCTTGCAAATCTTCTCTTTCCTAAAGGAAATATTCTATGTATTGACTCTCCCATGTTCTTGGAGAGCAGACCTGCTTTGTGAAATTTTTTACTTCCCAACCCACACGAAGTACACAGTAGGCACTTTGACACAAATTAAACTCAGCTCGGAAGCATGGCACAGACACTGTGCTGGAAACCCACCCATTCACTCTTCAGCTGTCACTCTCTGTTCTGGGAGGAATTTTCCCATGGATCCCAAAGGCCAGCAAGAAGCAAACTAATTTGATCAAAATCTCTCTTCCTCTCCAGCCCAGGAATTATCTGACCAAGCTGGGGCTAGGGGTCAGGACTATCCATGGGCCAGACGTCAGACCCCAGCCTTTCCAGGGCACGTGGGGACTGAGAAGACAGTTTTGCCCCCACAGCTGCCAACAGCTGCTTCTCGTGGAACTGCAGGGTCAAACCACAGGGGAGAGGAAGGATCCATCTCACAACTGAGGAACACTCACAGAAGCTCGACCAAGGTCACAAAGCAGTGCAGAGTCACACAGCCTAGGACCCCAAGTCTCTTACTCCTATTCCTATGTCTTTCTACAACAGCAAGGATTTCCAAACTTGTTCCATCAGTAGGGGTCTTTTCCTTTTCACTATTTTAAAATCTTTTAGCAGAATAATGTACACAAACATGGCTAAGTAAAAATGAAATTGCATAAAAAGCCTTATAATGGAAATAAGAGTCCCCTGCCCCATTCC
This sequence comes from Saimiri boliviensis, assembly GCF_048565385.1. Lineage (NCBI taxonomy): Eukaryota > Metazoa > Chordata > Mammalia > Primates > Cebidae > Saimiri > Saimiri boliviensis. The sequence goes on along the minus strand of NC_133450.1, from coordinate 14,880,445 downwards.
TCCCCTGCCCTAGCTCTGCTTGCCAGAGGTCACCATTTTTAAGTCTTCTTGTATTTAAGAATGCTTTTTTCTTCTTCTTTTGTTTTTGAGACAGGGTCTTGCTCTGTTACCCCAGCTAGAGTGCAGTGGCACAATTACAGTTTATTTACAATTATAAATTACAAATTTACAGTTACAAATTACAATTACTGCAGCCTCAAACTCCTAGGCTGAAGCTATCCTCCCACCTCAGCCTTCTGAGTAGGTGGGACCACAGTCACACAACCACCATGCCTAGCTAATTCTTATATTTTCTGTAGAGGTGGGGGTTTTTGCCATGTTGCCCAGGATGGTCTTGAACTCCTGGGCTCAAACTATCCACACCCACCTTGGCCTCCCAGAGTACTAGCATTACAGGCATGAGCCACCATGCCTGATCAATAATGTTTTCAAGTAAACCTTACATAGATGTTTAATGTACAAAATAGATCAAAGCATCTTTGCCTTGGTTGAAAGGGGGATGACACAAAGCACTTGCTTGACTACTACTACAACACACACACACACGCGTGCCACACACACACACACACACACACACGTCTGTATCACAGGACTTTGTGTAAAAACCACACCACTACAGCAAACTCCCCCTTCCAACACAGCCTCCCACTTTTACTGGGGCCTGCTTGTTGTAAGGCAAAAGAAAGGTTTCTCCCTGAACAAACGCCTGTACCAAGCATACCTGGACTTTGTCCCCAGATCTAGACTCCTGAGGTGTCGCCATCTACAGCAAAAGAGACCTCCTCAAAGCCTCTGGTTTTCCCTAAAGTGTAGGCTCTGACTGGGAGGAGAGAACTAGGGAGGAACCCCTGTGTGTCGCAACTCACAAAAACAAAACTAATGGCTGGTTGCATCAGTAGCCATGAATTCCTTAATATGACTTAATTGAATTAGACTGCTTCAGTACCAGTTGGCAGAATTCAGGTATGGAGGGGGAAAAAGGGAAATTGCAATATAAGGGGAGAGGGGATGATGTTGGGGGTGTGGAGAACCATGCTAGTCAAGGGGAAGGCAGATCAAGATGGCTGCACACTGGAGGTTTTTGGGGTGCTGGAGAGCCACATGAGGGTGCCCAGGACCTGGCAGGCTGGGAATAGATGCTGACAAAAAGTGCCTGATGAATATAAAATAAAGGCAGTAGGGGTACCCTCTGATTGCTTACTCCCCAATCCTTCCATTCTTCAAAACACTTCAGTCAACACTCTTTTTTTTTTTTTTTTTTGAGATAGAGTTTCACTCTTGTTGCCCAGGCTGGAGTGCAGTGGCACGATCTCAGCTCACTGTAACCTCTGCCTTCTAGGTTCAAGTGATTCTCCTGCCTCAGCCTCCTAAGTAGCTGGAATTACAGGTTTGCACCACCACACCCAGCTAATTTGTTGTATTTTTAGTAGAGGCAGGGTTTTACCATGTTGGCCAAGCTGGTCTCGAACTCCTGACCTCAGGTGATCCACCCCCCTCAGCCTCCCAAAGTGCTGGGATTATAGGCATTAGCCACCGCACGCAGCCAGAGTCAAAACTCTTTAACCACCTCCACTAACTGCCAAAAAAAAAAGAAAAAAAAAAATTCTAGTCTGCACTGGATTCTGCTGCCCTGTGCCATCAAATGCTGAAGGCAGGAACTGGCTCGATCTGCTATCTCTAGATCATCAGCCAACCATGTTTCCCCAAGCAGCTTGGCCCGACAAAGAACAGTTACTATATGTGATGGTGCAATCTCCTTCCTTTCTCCTCCTACCCCTAGATGGGCCTCAAGCACTCACAATATACCTTTTCTCTCTCCAAAATTCAGAGCAAATACACAGCCTAAGAAGACAACAGCCTCTTCCCACTCGATGAGTATGGGAAGGAAGTGGGGCTAGTGAGCAGCTATCAGCGCTCCCAAGAAGACCTTTCTGGAAATCTCCCCCTATGGCACAAACAGGTCAGCAGTGTGCCCCACTCCCCACCACAGGGGCCCTGGGCTGTACTTCCCCTCCTCTCCTCTCAATTGCACCCTTAAGAACATTTCTCGTCAAATGTTGGACCAGTGACATTGACTCCACCTGGGAGCTAGTCAGAAAAGTGGAATCTTAGATCTCATCTCAGCTCTACTGAATCAGAATCTGTGTTAAGACGACGACTCCCAAGTGATCCACGTACACATTAAAGTTTGAGAAATGCTGTTTTCGAAAATATTATGGCAAGGCCCCAATCCACGGCTTAACAGAATCCTAGGCACCCCAATATTCATGTCACATTTCCTTTGGCGCTGACCCTCTTTGCTGAAAATTGGTAGAGACAGTATCATGAGCAAACACAAATAATAAATATCTATTGAGTGACACCTTCTGTGAATAAGTAGCCCTTGAAGAGCAACTTCATGATTTGCAAAGTGGTTTCACATTAATCCTCTCATTTTATACTCACAAATCCTTGGGAGGCCCATGGGGACAGGTAATGCCAACTTCTGCTACAGAAGAGCCAAGCTCAGAACCCCGGGGAGAGTGGCACAGTCAGCCTCCACGGTGGCGCCTCTGATCCACATCTGTTGGAAATGTCCCAACTCAATGCGGATTAACCGCAGTGTTGAGAGGAAAGGATAGGCTACTTTAAAACATTTTTTATTAACAGAGTTCATCAGAAATTCCTTTTTTATGTGAGGCTTCTTATTAGAAACACAAATGAGCTTTACATGCCATAGCAATAAAAAATATATGTCCTTCAATAAATAATGTATGTCCTTCAATAAGATGTGTTTTGAAGATCAACAGATTTTGAAAGGTCTTAACAGTTTCTTCTACTTTCCCTGTGTCTTCTATAGCATCTATCAGCATAATTTGTACATAATAGTAAAAAATATTTTGTAATTAATGGATGGATGGACAGATGACCAACTGGAGGACTTATTAGAACACACACTAAACCCTTCCAGCTCCAGTTTCCTATTCTGTAAAATAAGGCTAATGTCTACCTATGTGAGGTTTCTATGAGGCACACATAGCAATGCAAGTGAACATACTTTGTAAACTGCAAAAGGCCACACACATGCAAGGGATGATAGTATGAATTCCCATCAGTCTCACATGCAGATACAGTAGACAGCTATTTGGTAAGAGTTCAGGGGGCCTTTGTGCCCCTCACCCGCCCAATAAACTCAGTGACTCATCTCATCTCTAAAGCATTATTCCTTAGAGTCTTGGGTCTTTTAAACAGAGAATCACCTAATTAATGAAACAAGCAGCAGAGGGAGGGGAAGAGAAAAACAGAGTGTGTGTGTGTGTGTGTGTGTGTGTGTGTGTGTGTGTGTGCGTGTGTGTATGTTGTGGGAGCAGAGGTGGTGGGATAGCGTTAAGACTGATTCCTTTATTAAGTGTGTGTGTGTGTGTGTGTGTGCGCGCACACATGTGTGTGTGTGTGTGTGTGTGTGTGTGTGTGTGTATTGGGAGCAGAGGTGGTGGGGTAGCGTTAAGACTGACTCTTTTATTAATTTACCCAAAGCAGGAATGAGCAGGAATTGGAGGCTAAAGAGGGTGGTTGGAGGCAATGAGGCAATGAGGTAAGGTGGGTCAGAACTGGTCTCAGGCGAGAGTCCTTGAGGCTAGAATGTAGAGACAGCCCCTACTGGCTCTTCTCTTGTAGCTCTGAAGGCTGGATTTGGTTCAGAGCACATCTCTAGATTCTGTCCCTCTTCAGTGGCCAAGTAAGGAAAAACTTGGAATAGCAACACTTGCAAAGGGTGTGAAATTAATCTGCATTAGTGGGAAGGTTTAGCACCAGCACTCTATCATAGGCACTGCATTCCTCTGGCAGAGACCTAGACACACTTTGCAGACTGCAAAATAATGTCCTTACAGGGCATCCAATGCTTCCGGCATCACCAGGATTTGCCTACTTCTTTGCTGACCCATTGTGGCATTACGTGGGTTTAACCAGCTGAGTGATCAAGAGCAAATCAGCCATCTTCTCTTGGGCCTTAGTTTTTTAATTTTAATTTTTATTTTTATTTTTTGAGACAGAGTCTCACTTTGTCACCCAGGCTGGGGTACAGTGGCACAATCTTGGCTCACTGCAACCTCTACCTCTCAAGCTCAAGCGATTCTCTTGCCTCAGCCTCCTGAGTAGCTGGGATTACAGGTCTGTGCCACCACACCCAGCTGATTTTTGTATTTTTAGTAGAGATGAAACTCCATCATATTGGTCAGGCTGGTCTCAAACTCCTGACCTCAAGCAATCTGTCTGCTTTGGCCTACCAAAGTGCTAGGATTATAGGCATGAGCCATGGCACCCAGCCTATCACACCTTTTAAAGTTAACAATAATTCTTTAATGTCATCAATATCCATTTGGTGTTCATCTTTCCCCTATATGCCTTAAACTTTTTCTTACGGTTTTTTCCATCAAATCAAAACCCAAGGAAAGTCATATATTGCAATTGATATGTCTCTTAAGCCTCTTTTAATCTTTAGGTTCTTCTCTCTCTTGCTCTCCCTCTCCCTTCCCACAGCTCCTCTCCATTCCTCCATTTTTCTCTTTTTCTTATACTCCATTTGACAAAAATACCAGGTCTTTTGACCTATACAATTTCTCACGGTCTAGATTTTATTGACCACTTCCCTCCCAGTATTGTTTACATGTTCCTCTGTCCCCTGTATCTCCTGTAAATGAGTAGCTGGATCTAGAGGCTTGATCAGACTCAGGTTTGAGTTTCTGGCAAGACCCCATCATTGTGGTACTGTGCGTTCCCATCGGGAGGCGCCTAACAGTGGCTCTCTTTGTGATATTAATCAGCTTCTGATGATCAATGCCTAGATCCATGAATTCAACAGGAAGATCTTCACTTTAAAAAAAAACCTTCGTCATAATCCATGGCTTGCCTCATGCTGATACCTTTGCCTGGATGGGCAGCTTGGTTTAGACAAGTGCTCTGAGGACTTTGAGCATCTTAGTGGGATAGAGACTTTCAAAGACATTACGGTCCCTCTTTGGGGTGGAGGTAGGGGTCTCTGCTAGGCCTCGGTGGAATCTGCTGGCTGGTTTGGTGGTGTCTTTCCCCTCAGCTTGCATAAAAATAGTCCCACAGTGGGCCCCTTGGTTTGGCAGTGGGCTTTCACAGAGACTCCAGGGCACATATAGGAAAGCACTAAGCACGTGTAGCACTGCTCCTGAGTCATCCAAGGACACAACCCAAGGATCCTATAACTCTGAGAGCCACACCCTCCCTTTCAGCAGCCACAGATTGTTCTCTGACCTCATATTCTTGGCTTCAGTGCCAAAGTCAGTGATGACTTCTCTTTCCTTCGAAACGTTAATTCCTTCTACTCCCAGAGTTCCTTTGAGATGAGGATTTTCATGAGCTTTCAAAACACTCTCTTTCCTAATCCTCCTAGCACTTAAGGATGAAAGGTGACTAGCAGAGAGACCCCACTTTCCAAATAGGGAAACTGAGACCAAACCATAGCTGATCCACCTGCTGTCCTGCTCTGGCCTCAAGCCTCCACGTCAGGATGCAAGATTGTGGGTTTACGAGACAAAGACACGTCCGAGTGAATCCATCCAATACCCATCCTTGAGTGGTGTTCTGTCATGTGGTCTCAGGGAAGCAAGAGGGCTCTTCTCAGGAGAGGTATCCAGTTAGCTTAGGGCAAGTCATCCGACCTAGATTTTCCCAAAAAGCAGTAATTTCAAACCCTTTGATTGGTGTTCGGGTTCTGTGAGTGAGGTTGTGTGTTCGATCAAGGGTTTGGTAAGTTCAGCCACCACAGATACTAGCTACAAGAGCAGAAACTTATCTTCCTTTGACCTAAGTCATAGATGCCAGCCCAGGAATACCATGTGCAGTTAAGGAAAGATGTGCAGGTGCTGGAGAAGATGTACAAAGGGAATGTCTGAAACAACTCAGAGGGTGGGAAGACAGCCATGTGCCCTCCCAATATGGGAATGGGCTTGTACCAATGTGCCCAGAGTCCCTCATGCCCAAGGCCAACAGCAAACACTGGGAGACAGACGGCCAAGGTATGGCTGAGCAGGGGAGGAAAACAAAAAACTGTCTTGCCTACAAAGAAGAAGTGAACATAAAGACTAGCTGGGAGAAGAACCAGATTCAACCCACGTAAAACTCTGCAACATGGCTGGGCATGGTGGTGCATGGCTGTAATCCCAGCTACTTGAGAGGCTGAGGTGAGAGGATCACTGGAGGCCAGGAGTTCAGGAACATCCAGGGCAACACAGTGAGACGCTGTCTCTAAAAAATTTCTTTTAATTAGCTGGGCATGTTGGCACACATTTGTAGTCCTAGCTACTTGAGAGGCTGTGGTGGAAACATCACTTGAGCCCAGAAGTTTAAGGCTGCAGTGAGCTATGATCACACTACTGCAATCCAGCCTGGGTGATAGAGCCAGAGTTTCTAACAAAAATAAATAGAATAAAATCCTCTGCAACACATGCAATCCCAACCTGCCCAGCATGGCTCTCCCTACGGGCATCTCCTGGCATCCCATGACTCCTGAGAGGGTGTCAGGACCAACCCACACTGAGCGGTCTCAGCTCACCACACTGGTCCATCTAGCTTTCCCAGGCCAACCTGACCCCTCTGCCACTGAAGCAGCACCAAGATGTGTACCCACCTAAGTTCTGACACATGTAGTTTTGCCAATTTACCAAAAAGCAGCCAGGAGGCAGAGTGTCAGCCCTTGCAATCAGAGGCCATTGGCCCCCAGACTGACAAGTCAGGGAGCAAAATGACTATTTTCTCCTTCTATCGTGTCCTGGTCTATACAGTGTATGTCAGCCTTTGGCAACCCCCAACTAAGGATGAACAACATCATCACCTATATTAGGATGCTCAAGAGAAGCAAGAAACTCCCCCAACTCCATTCCCACTCCACCAAAGCAGCACAGAACCAACCAAGAAAGATGTCAGAGATCCCCTAGTATACGATAAAACTTGTCAAACGTCATGGAACCATGGAAATAAAAGGAATTTCTCACCACCACCTCACTTTATAGATGGGGAAACTGAGGCCCAGCAAAGGAAAGAAACTTTCCCATGTCACCTATTCTCCCGGGCAGTGACAGGTACAGGACCAGACAGGTCTCCTGTCAAGTGGCCCCATTTTCTTTTCTTCTCATCCTGCATCATGTTTCAGACGACTCAGCCTTGGTGCCTGCCAGGGAAGGCCTGGCAGCTGCAGGAGGTGAGGCCAAGTACAGATGACATCAATCTAGCAGATAGCCAAGAAGGAAGTGGACATTATTCTTCCCTCCCACCCACAGGGAACCTGACTCCAGGAAACCATTGAAATGCAAGGAGGCTCAAACGTTACTCGGAAAAACCTGCACAGTTTGTGGGGGAGGGGAGCTAACGGCAGTGGTGGGCCCACTCTCACTTTACCATGCCCACCATCACACAACCCTTTCTCACTCTCCCCAAAATGACCTGAAGGTGTAGGTTCCCCTCAGCCTGTTTTCTGGCCCCCACTCAGTTTCCAGTGCCCCCCAATCTTCCTTAATCTCCCCTATCATAGCAACCTGTCCCCTGTTGACACTTTGTCTTAGCTCTAGCCAGAGCTCTCCATCCTCTAAGGGTCAGTAGGAAGCCTCCCCTGCCTCCTGATCTCCCAGCCCCAGAGAAAGTCAATGCTGAGAAGGCAGGCACAGGTCCCCTCCTGGAGGGGACAGGCTTACTCTGCACGGGAGTTTCCCAAAACCCCCTTGGATAGCTCTATGATGCTTCTCCTAACAGTTACCTGATGTCTGCAGTTTGTTTAATTATTAAATGCTGCATAAAGGACCAACAGTCCAACTTTTTTGACACATCAGATACCTCGAAGCATATGACTATGTTTGCTATGTGCCATTCAACACGATACGTCAAGAGCATAGCCCAAATGTTCATCAACTAGTGAATGAACAAAAGGTGATATAGCCATACAACTTGATATTATTTGGCAATTAAAAGGAAAAAAGTACTGACCCATGCTACATCATGGATGAACCTTGAAAATACTACGCTAAGTGAAAGAAGCCAGCCACAAAGGATCACATGTTGTATGATTCCACTTATACAAAATGTCTAGAATAAGCAAATCCATAGACAGAAGGAAGATTTGTGGTTGCCTAGGGTTAGTGGATTTGGGAGAAGTGGGAAGTGACTGCTAATGGGTAAGGGAGTTTTCTGAGTGATAATGAAATGTTCTAAAATTGATTATAATGATGGTCATACAACTCTGAATATGAGAGCCATTGAATTATACACTATAAATGGGTGAGTTATATATAAATTATATCTCTGTTTTTTTAAAAAATAAAAATCATAAAAATACTGACACGCTTTCACCAGGTGATATCAACTCTGCCCTATATGTAGGTTCTTTATGAAGTACTTCTCATATATTGGTCTTGGACTGTACCTCAGCCCCCCGCACAATGAGTGCTATCCCCTGCTTGTGGAGATCAGGAAGTTGAGACTCATAGAGGTAAGGTCACGGAGCCAATTTGCCAGACCTAGAACTTAAAATCTGAGTCCAAGTATAATGTATTCTGGGAATTTAGGCTCTAGAGAGACTTCAAATGAAAGAACATAGCTTCACAGGCAAGAAAAAGCTGGAAACAGGCTAAGCATTCTCCACTAAGGAAAGGCTACGGCAATCTGATATTCTGGATGCAATAGACAATTATATAAACATTAAAATGGCAAGTATGAACATCATGAGAGACATGTTTATAAAATAAGGATAAGTGAACAGGCTTAATTCAATTTTTGGTTTGTTTTAAATACATTTGTATGGCCAAAAAATAGAGAACATGATGCAAAAGTGCATGAGGATAACAAACAGTTGAAGCTTTTCCTTTAAAAATTTCCTGTGTTTTAAAAGTAAGAAAATGAGAAGAAACACCTGCATGGACATCTCTAACCAACACAGCAGTGCACTGCTGATATCCAATCAAGGGTATAACTAAGAGACAGGCCACAGGCCTACAGCATCACCAAGGGCCTCACCGATGACAGGGGAGGAAAGGGTAGGATCCCATTTTCAGTCTGCAAATATAAGACCACTTTGTTAAAAGGAGGCATAGGAAAGTTGGCCAGAATTTATTGTCACAACTGATCCTTCCCTCAAGACATTCTGTGTGTCCTGGACATGAGCTCCTGTGCACACCTCCATCATTGGATTCAGTCCATTTTACTGAAATTCTCTATATATTATTCTTCATCACTAGGCTGTAATTGTCCAGCCTTGTACCCCCAGGCACTGAATATAGTGGATACACAGTTCTGCAGCACGTGTTTTCTGAATGGACATGGACTAGTGTCTCTTCATTACCTGCCACCCTCTTGAGCTAGACTTTTACAGAACAATGCACTTAGTACAACCTCCTGATCTGTGTTCCTGTTTTCAGCCCTCCACCCACACTCCCAATCCACACATCAAATCCCCCAGTATATTCCCCTAAAATGTCAACATCATCATGTTCTCTGCTCAAGATTATTTTCGTCTTCCCATCAAGCCTGAGGTCCTTGGCCAGGCCCCAGGGGCCTTTCACCACCTAGTGCCATTCTACTTGCCCAAATGTACTCTGCTTCCCAGCAGACACACCCCAACACACTAATTCCCACCTCTGGGCTTCTGCGCCCTATTTGCCTACACTGGGAGGTCATCTGCCTATCCAAATCCTACTCCTGTTTTAGCTCAAGTTCCAACTCCTCCTGAAGTCTTCCCTGACAGTACCACCCCTCCAGGAATTCTCACCTTGGAATGAGTCAACTCCTAAAGTTGGGTACACTAAATTATCTCTTTGTGCCCTTTTCTTTAATGTGTTTGTCCCACCCTCAAACTAGGTTAATCTGCTTATGGGCAGGGCAATGTCTTACACTTCATCTATATGACCCACCACACCCACTGTAAGAGAGACACCTTACAGCAAGCAGCTCAAGACTTCAAGGTGGTTAGCACTGAAAATCTGAAACACAGTCATGATGAGTAATGACAAAAGCAGTTTCCAGTGGCACAAAGGCTTGTTCTAGGCAGCCAGCAGTTGGGCTGTAGGTAAGAGAGTCTTAGAATTATAAACCTATACCACTGAAACAAACTGAGTTCTCTCTAGCGCCCGATGGTATAAACCACTGGTTCTCAAAGTGTGACCCCCCAGACCAGTAAGATCAGTATCATCTGAGAACCTGTTAGAAATGCAAATTATCAGGCCCTAACATCAGACCTACAGAGTCAGGAACTCTGGGGGTGGGACCCAGAGCATCTGTGGTTTGATATGCCCTCTGGGGATTCTAATGTCCACCAAAGTTTGAGAACCATGAGTTCTCACACAACAGGAATATCCTGGTATGCCAGAAAGCTCAGTTTCTCTTTTACTAAAGACAAACTATAAATATCATTTTAACTTATGTCTTTCTATTTACTACTACTCCCAATAACAACAGTAATAATATAACAACAGCATTGACTGCTTAGTGTCCTCTGCCAACTTTCCCAACTACAGTTTTCAGGAGCAAGAGGTCAGCAGCATAGGTATGGGCACGTGGATAGGCATTCTTGGCTTTTTCAAAGTGATGATGATCCCCACATTTGTCTCTCAGCCTCAAACCAGTGATTTCTCATCACTCCCAAACCCCAGCTGACCACTTCAGGCAAAGGCTCCACCCACCTGCCTTATTGTCTTGGTTTTCAGAGTTTGCACTATAATTGTTCTGAGCCCCTACTGTGGTTTTAGTCTCTCATTTGTCTATCCAGCCCTACTTTGGAAAACATTGGGTCAGTCTGCTACCAGCTTGGGTTTTATCCCATCCAGGAAGACAAGCTTCTCATGGCCTTATTCTACAGCACCTGCCCCAGCTCTGCAGGCCACTGGGTGAGGGTGGGGTTGTGTGTAGAACGGCAGCCGAGCTTCCTGTAATCTTGTTTATAAACTGTTGATGCATGTCCTGACCGCATCAGAAGAGGGTTCACAAGGAAGCCTTCTTTCTTAGGGCAGAATGTGCAGGGCACCAGCATCCCCACGTAGAGGTGGCTGACTCACTCTGTGGTCTCCCGTGTTGGGGAGACCACAACACAGACCTGGAGCTACTTGGAAGAAGGCCCCGCTCATGGCAGGCACCCATTCTGAACCCTCCAGATTAGCATAAAGGTAGGACAAGGGAATAGACAAAGCCATATGCAAAGGGGTCCTCAGGATCAACAGGATAGATTGGAGTGGAAAAAACAGAGGCGGAGGATCTGTGTGCTTGTGGCTTTGCACCCCCAATTACGTGACATCTGGCAGCAAGTCACCTCTTGCCTGTGAGCCTCCTTTCCCTAAAAATTAGAAAGTAAAGATGATCTCAGGCTGGGCACGGTGACTCACACCTGTAATCCCAGCACTTTGGGAAGCCAAGGCGGGCAGATCACTTGAGGTTAGGAATTCAAGACCAGCCAGGCCAACATGGTGAAATTCCATCTCTACTAAAAATACAAAAATTAACCAGGTGTGGTGGCAGGTGCCTGTAATCCAAGCTACTCAGGAGGCTGAGGCAGGAGAATTGCTTAAACCTAGGAAGTGGAAGTTGCAGTGAGCTGAGATCACACCACCACACTCCAGCCTGGGCGACAGAGTGAGATTCCATCTCAAAAAAAAAGAAAGAAAGAAAATAAAGATGATCTCAAAAATCTCTTCCACAAACACTTTAGAGACTAAAACATTAAACAGGAAATGTTTAAGAGGAAAACCCTACAGCCTTATCGACATTCTAGGTCAATGCTTGGATGATGAAAATGTTGTATATCTGTGCTGTCTAATGTGGTAGCTGCTAGCTACGTGTGGCTACTGAACACTTGAAATGTGGATAGTACAACTGAGAAACTAATTTGCAATTTTACTTATTTTTCATTACATTTAAATTTAAGTAATCAGACGTTGGTGACTACCACATTGCATAGTGCAGCTCTAAGTGAATTCGTGAAATGCAAGTCCTTGAGAATCTGTCTTCATATAGTAAGTGAAAAAATAAAACTGCTCCTCTAGTCTGCACATGCTTTACTCCAAGTAGGAGAAATTCCAAGAGCCCCTTAAAGAAGTCCCTGGAATGGCCAGGCACGGTGGCTCACGCCTGTAATCCCAGCACTTTGGGAGACCAAGGGGGGCAGCTTATGAGGTCAGGAGTTCAAGACCCGCTTGACCAACATGTTGAAACCCCATCTCTGCTAAAAATACAAAAATTAGCTGGGCATGGTGGCACACACCTATAATCCAACTACTCAGGAGGCTGAGGCAGAAGAATTGCTTGAACCTGGGAGATGGAGGTTGCAGTGAGCTGAGATCACTGCACTGCACTCCAGCCTGGGCAACAGAACAAGACTACATCTCAAAAAAAAAAAAAAAGAAGAAGAAAAAGAAGTCCCAGGAAGCAGAGCACCTCTTCTTGAGTCCTCAGCCCAGCTTGGCCACCAGCCACCTTCATGGAAAGTGATGAGTCTCTTCCCTCCCCCAGCCTTGATCTCTCTGTGTGTCAGCTCCTTCTGTAAAGTGCAGACCAGCCACTTCGATTTCCTCACACAGTTGTGAGAACACACTGCAAAGCTGTGCCATAAGGAATCTTAAAAGTCCTGGCAAACATAAATGACTGACTGTCATTACCCCTCACTGCTGCAGCAACCTTCCTGAAGCCTCAATACATGACCCTTTAACCACTGAGAGGCTGGAAAGAGGATGACCATACTGCGGGATGGGAGAACATCCATTGATTTATCAAACATTCAGTAAAATATTTCATGTGGCTTATATGCTGCATACATTCAAGAAATATGATAAATTGATGACCTAACAATTCCATTTTCCAAAATTTACCTGACAATTATACCAGTACAAGGTGACACAAGAGTTTGTCTTGTTTATAGTTAAATCCTCAGTGCCTAGAACCATACTTGGCAGACAGTAGGTGAGTAAATGAGGTACGCGGATGTAGGTAAAAAGATGCGCTTTTCAGCAACCACCTAAATGTCTATTAAGAGGGCACTGGTTAAATTAATTATGGTCCATCCATATGGTCCTGCATATGGCCTATGCAGCTGTTAAAAAGGTACACATACTCGGATCTGGGAAAACACACTAGATTAAAATACAAAGTTGCAGAACAACATCCTGATCCCATCGCTGTGTATACTCTGACCTATCTACCTTTTAAAAAATATAGAATATGCATATGTATGTTCATATATGCACTGACAATTTCTGGAAGTATATACAAGAAATTTAACGGTCACTTCTGAGGACTGGGACTAGAGAGGTTCAGAAGAATGGCAGGAGGGAAATTTTAAATGCACTATTTTTTTTTAATTAACTGGTTTTCTTCTTTAACTATACAAGTTAAACATGATCCTGTTAAAAATTCTATCTGGGACATTGCATAGCCAATGAAGATATTTATATAGGGAATGACAGTGACATGTTTACGCTATAACATAATTAGGGAAATGGGATATAAATTGTATCTTTGATATGATCATAATGTCAAACAGACAAGAAGGAATTCATAGAAGCAAAACTATGACAGTCTCTGCCAGTCTAATCCCTGTAAGGAGGTTTGAGACCCCTACCACCCCAGACCTCCAGACAATCCACAAGGTGGCAACCAAATCATTAAAGTGCCGACTCACTCCACAGCACACGTGTACAAAGCAGTCACAATAACATTTCAGTTGTTCTGTAAAATGAGAGCAGTCTAACTCCCTTGTCCTGCGTGGGATTATGGAAATGGGGTAACCTGCCATCACCTTTACACAAGGGTTAAGACCTTGTTCTTCATTACTGAGACTTTAAGCTGGGAGGCTGCAAGTCTGAAGACATTAAGCAAATCTGAGCGGTCTTAGGGGGCTGCGAACTAACAGCTTAAACTACACTATGTGCCTTTAAGACTTAGTAATTGGGCAGAAAAGCAAAACCAGGAGGGAAGCTTTCAACAGCTGTGCTCCTGATTCCCTTGTATTCAGTCCTATGGAAGCAAATACCTTAAGAAAACATGAGAACAAGGGGCAAGAATATTAAAAGTAAAAAAACCTAAGGGTTAGAAAGGCCATGGGATACCATCTAGCCTACCAACATTGCCAGAGAAGGAACTGAGCCCCAGATAAGAATACATTCCTTCTAAAATGATTGCAGACCCAGGAAGGAGCGTGCTGTTAAGTGACCAGAGTTATAGGTTTCCTGGCAGCAGTGACTGAGAAAGCCAGCTGGATTTGAGAAATTATTCATTCTGGAAAAATACAGTTGGCTACATATCACATCAAAGCCATAGGAAACATGGGCCCACTCTCAGTAAGTGGTCCAGCCTCACATGAATAAATCATGATGCCATTATGAGCAGATAGAAATCTGCTTCAGGACTAATTAGTCATTTCACTTAGCAAATGGGAGAGGCCCCAACCTTCTCTGGGTGTGGTTGGTGGCTGTGCCAGAAAGAAACACCTTCCAGTCAGGGTTCTGGCCAGGAGGCTAGGCCACCAGAGGCCTTGCTGAGGTTGCACCAATACAGGTCAAGTGTTTATTTACTTAGTTTTCTTCTAACTAGGCTCCCAGATGGCCTTCACCTACCCCTGGAGAACCTGACCCTTGGGAAATGGGGTTACCACAGAGAATGCTTTACAGGGAAAAGTGTGGTCCATCCTGCAGTTTGGGTTTTTAGGAATACTACCTGTGCAGCCAGCACTGCTGGAGCCAGGGGTCAAGGGATGGGATCTCTGACCCTAACTTGGCCACAGGGAGAACATTCGTGTTGGTCCAGGCTCTGGCTTTATCAGACATGAGCTTTCAGAGACCCGAGAGCTGTTGGTACAATCAGTGTTCAGCCTGAAAAGGACCTTTGATAGTATCCAATAGTCCAACACTCTGGTATTCTACAGGAAGAAATTAAAACCCTGAGAGTTGGTAACTTGTTCAAAAGCACCCAACAGTTTAGAAACAGAGAGGAGATGAAACCAAACACTTTCCTATGCCAGTTGAGCAGCCAAGGAGGCACTGACAGGTGTTTACCAAAGACCACATGGTACTGTGGGGTGGGGGGCTTACATCTAATTGGTAAAACAAGGCCTGATCCCTCAGAAAATTTTTTTTTTTTTTTTTTTTTTTTTTTTGAGACGGAGTTTCGCTCTTGTTACCCAGGCTGGAGGGCAATGGCACGATCTTGGCTCACCGCAACCTCCGCCTCCTGGGCTCAGGCAATTCTCCTGCCTCAGCCTCCTAAGTAGCTGGGATTACAAGCACGCACCACCACGCCCAGCTAGTTTTTTGTATTTTTAGTAGGGACGGAGTTTCACCATGTTGACCAGGATGGTCTCGATCTCTCGACCTCCTGATCCACCCACCTCGGCCTCCCAAAGTGCTGGGATTACAGGCTTGAGCCACCGCGCCCGGCCCGAGTTAATATTATTACATAAAAATAAGACCTGGCTGGGTGCAGTGGCTCACACTTTTAATCCTAGCACTTTGGGAGGCCAAAGCAGGTGGATCACCTGAAGTCAGGAGTTCAAGACCAGCCTGGCCAACATGGGGAAACCTTGTCTCTCCTAAAAATAGAAATATTAGCTGGGGGTGGTGGCAGGCACCTATAATCCTAGTTCCTAGGGAGGATGAGGCAGGAGAAGCCCTTGAACCCTGGGGGTGGAAATTGCAGTGAGCTGAGATCAGGCCACTTGACTCCAGCCTGGGTGACAGAGGGAGACTCCATCTCAAAAAAAAAAAAAAAAAAAAAGACCTGACAGGTAAAGTGTTCAGGGAGGACAGATGAGTTACCAGATGTATAGACAGCCAACAGGCATGCAGTAAGGAAGAACGCTAAGAGGAGGTGGGCAAGGAATGTTGGGGAGATCTGGACAGGAGAGAGAAGAGCAGAACTTTGCAGAATGGTAGTAAAGGTAAGGCAGCAGGAAAGGTCAGGGATGTGTGCCAGCTGCAGTCTGGCCGGAGAACAAACAGCCTGGCCGACCCACAGGGCCCTGCCGTTCCAAGGACATCCTCTCCCTCGCTTATGTCACACGGGACAACGATAGCATGTTCCAGGTGGGAAATACCACTTTGATGTTCAGAAGCAGCTAATCCCAGAGCTCGGTGTCTGGCACTAGACAAGGATGCCCTCTCTCACCACTCCTATTCAATATAGTACTGGAAGTTCTAGCCAGAGCAATCAGGCAAGAAAAAGAAATAAAGGGTATTCAAATTGGAAAGGAGGAAATCAAATTGTCTCTATTTGCAGATGACATGATTGTATATCTCATCGTCTCAGCCCAAAATCTCCTGAAACTGATAAACAACTTCAGCAAAATCTCAGGATACAAAATCAACGTGCAAAAATCACAAGCATTCCTATACACCAGTAACAGACTTAAAGAGAGCCAAATCAAGAATGAACTGCCATTCGCAATTGCCACAAAGAGAATAAAATACCTAGGAATACAATTAACAAGGAACGTAAAGGATCTCTTCAAGGAGAAGTACAAGCCACTGCTCGACGAAATAAGGAGGACACAAACAGATGGAGAAACATTCCATGTTCATGGTTAGAAAGGATCAACATCGTGAAGATGGCCATACTGCCCAAAGTAATTTACAAATTCAATGCTATTCCCATCAAGCTACCAGTGACCTTCTTCACAGAGCTCTGTGAGCTCTTTATGTAAGGTCTTCCCATTGCTGGTCTACAGGGGTCGAGACCACTTGACCATAACACTCAGGGCACTGCTAGCTGTCAGCTCAGGGCCCAGCCTGCAGTGAGTGGATCAACCCAAGTTCTCATGCAACTCCAAGAAGAAACAGGAGTGGGCAGTCACAGTGGGTTGAATAGTGGATTCTCAAAATGTATGTCCATATCCTAACCTCTGGCACATATGACTGCGACCTCATTTGGTAAAGGGGCCTTTGCAGATGTAGTTAATTTAAGGATCTTGTGATGAGATCATCCTGGATTACCAGGGTGGGCCCCAAATCCAATGACAGACGCCGTAAGAGAGAGGCAAGCAGAGATTAGACAGAAGAGAACTCACCGGGTCACACAGGGAGAAAGTGACGTGAAGATGGAGGCAGACTGGAGTGATGCCAAGAACATCAGCGGCCACCAGACATTAGGAGACAGATATGGAACCAATTGTGTCTCAGAGCCTCCCCAAGGAATCAGCCCTGCTGACACCTTGATTTTGGACTCCGACCTCTACAACTGGGGGAGAATAAATTTATGTTGTTTGAAGCCACTCTGTGGTCATTTGTTATGGAAGCCCCAGGAAACTTACACAGCAGGGAAAGGAGGCATAAGGAGGAAGGCTTGGGGGGCTTCAGGAAAGCATCTGAGAGGACAAAGCAGCCTCTGCTCTTCAGAACCCACGTAGCCCAGAGAGGGCTGGCCCCTGGGGATTGCAGGTCAGCAGGGCCATGGGCAAGAGAGCCCTCCTCTCTCTCTCAGTTACTGCCACCACCAGTAGGGCACATGGCCTCTTACAGATTCTCTGCACAGAGCCATGGTCCTGTCCTCCTCTCCAGCACCTTCCACAACAGACCCCCCTTATTCGTGAGTTTCCCAAAGTAACTGGCACTCTCCTCCAGCAAGTTTCTTAGAGTCCCTTATCACAGAAAGGCAGTGTAGTTCAGTGGAAATTGCTCTGGCTTTGAAGCCAAAGAGACCTAGATTTTAATCCCAGGGTGCCTTGGGATATGAGAGATTTGACCTCAGTGAGCCTCAGTGTTCTCATCTGTAAAGCGGGGTAAATAATCGCTGCCTTACAAGGCTATTGTGACAGAAACAGCACAGTCTGGGCAAAGCAGCTCAAGCCTCTAATCTGAACACTTTGGAAGGCTGAGACAGGAAGACTGATTTAGGCCAGGAGTTCAAGACCACTCTAGGCAAGCAGCAAGAACCTATCTCTACAAAAAATTTAAAAATGAGCTGGGCATGTTCACTCATGCTTGTAGTCCTAGCCACTTTAGAGGCTGAGGCAGGAAGATTATTTGAGCCCAGGAGGTCAAAACTGCAGTGAGCCATGATTATGCCTTTGCATTCTAGTCTGGGTGGCAGAGAAGAAAGAAAGGAGGAGGAAAGAAGGAAAGAAAAAGGAAAGGGAAGGGAGTGGTGGGGGAAGGGAGACAGGAACGAGCACGTGTAAAACGGCCAGCATGTGGTCTGCTGTACTACAGGAGCACAATAAATGGCAGGAATTTTCATCACCATTGTTTACATCATAACAAAGTTTTTCTAGAACACTGGCCTAAGCCCACTTTGTTCTCATTGCTGCCGTGGATATGAAGAGATCCACAATGTGGGGGCTGTCCTCAGGGACTCTCACTCAGCGGAGAGTTCTGGGGACCTACTGTGTTCCCTCTTCTTACGTGCCTTCAAGTCCCTTCTTCCCCAGACATTGGCTGTGACCTTAGTCCCCTAGGTATTTTCAGTAGGCAGCTAACACGTATTTGTTTTGTGACTAATGAGTACATGATGTTGAGTGAGTCACCTAACCTCTTGAAACATCAGTTTCCTCATCTGTAAAATGCAGCTGATAGCATCTGCCTACGCTGCTGCCTCACAGGGCAATTGTAAAGACCAAATAGAGACAACAGCCAAGGAAGGCATGAGAAGGGAGGAAAGCACCACACGAAACCCCGCCTGCACCTCAAAGGCTGTCCTACCCTCCACCAAGGTGGCCCTGCTGGACCTAGGACAGTCACAGTCAGGTCTTAAGGTGCTCACATCTCCCTGTGCCCAGAGAGCCGCATTCCAGGACACGGGCAGGTCTCCACCTTAACAGCTGCAAACCTCCCTGCCTTTCCTGGTCTGGAGTCAGAAAACCTTGACTCAACTCTGATGCTGCCTCTTCCTAGCTGTGTGTCCAGGCCACTGAACATCTCCAAGCCACAGTTTTTTCTTTTGTAAAAGAGGGTCAATTATCCCTGCCCGTCTAGAAATGTATCCATGAGCACTGAAAGAGACAGTGTATGTCAATGTGCTTTGTAAACCGTACAGTTCTATACAAATTCAGGTGATTATTACAGTGATTTCCGTTGTGTTGAAAAATAGCCACACTGGCCTGAGCCTCAGAGGAGTACAGACTCCTGGAGAAGGAGGAGAGGACAAACACCACTGCTCCTTACAATTCCTGTAACTTTGAAACTTGCTCCATCAAATTGCAAAATCCTATATGCCTTTGCCAGAAGACCAAAAATATTCCAGCCACGATTCTAGAGAATCGCAAGATGAACCATTTCCATAATGGGTGCTGCTGGGCTTCAATCAACTCAGCTGCCTGGCCAATAAAAGTCATTTTTTAAAAACACCACACACCACAATTTGGCCTCTTCCCCAAAACATACATCCTTTCTCCTAAGAAATTAGCGGAACCAACTTAGGTGAAACCCATCTCTAAGGCATTCATCCTCAGAAAGCAGGCCCCTTGTTCCCTGGTGAGGCAGGCAGACAAGCATTCTCAAATGACAGTTTGCAGGTAGACAGATCTCCAGTGGAGGTGGAAAAAGTCAGCGCCAGGCCAGTCCCAAGGGCTGTGAGGACAGGGCCTGTGAGCCCAAAGAAGCAACTGTTGCCATAGACTCAGAAATTAGCTCTACCAACCCAGGAAAAAAGCTAAACAGCCTCAAGACTCTTACTGGTTGTTTTCATCAACCAGGTACGAAGAAGGTGAGAGACTGACTCCTCACTCACAGGCCTGGATGCTGCAACCCAATACTCCAACTCCCTGCCTCTCAACAAATGGCCTCCCCCATCACACAGGCAGCCGGCAGATGAAAGTCCCTCCCAGACTAGAAATGGGCATCTGTCCCATGGTTCTCTGGGTCACACTACTCGGGACACCTGGCCCCTCTAGGGTGCACCAGGCTGAGGAAGGCAGACACACCCAGTCCTGGGATCAGGGCTAACAAGGCCAGGATCCTACCTGCAGCTGCTCACCCACCTTTTACACCTGGGGCTGCCTCTTACTCCAAAGATCCTCAGTCCTGGATGGAGATGCAGGCACCTTATTTGTTAGCTTTGGCTCCCTTGAGCAGTTTCTGTTCTCTGCTGCAAAACTCTTTGAGAGGCACCCTAGCATGGTAGAAATATGAAATGCTTTGAGGTCAGGCTTGAGTCCAGGGTCTGCTGCTGACTGCCTCCGAGGATTTAGAGAAGTGGCTTCTTCTCCTGGCCCTAGTTTCCTCATCCCTAAAAGGTGGCTAATGCCTATCCAATAATGTTTTGTAAGATTATAACAATATGTGGACAGTGCCTGGTGCTTGGTTGGTGCTTAATCAGTGGTAATCATTATTATAATGCCATTCTTACCTCCATCCCCATGTCAACACTCCAAATCCTGAGGTCTAGTCAGTTTTCCAGAACTGGTGCCTCCCAGCTTCATGTCACATGCAACCACTTACCCGACTGCCCTGTCTCAGACCTGCTCGGTTGTGGGCCAAGCGGGGTTAGCTGCTGTGGAGTACAGAATGTACTCAAAGCAGTTAAGTATCTGTTTACACAGAAAAAAAATTTTGAAATCTTATGACTGCAATATTTTCCCACCACATCTGCTTTTATGGATATAAATCAGTAAGTAAACACACTTAAATCAGGATTTATTCAGAGGAGTAGCTTCTCTTACATGAGCTTGCCTCTCTTGATAACTATGGTACTAACCAGTGTCCAGTAGGCAAAACACAAAGGTCTGAGGTCCTTACATGATTATGAAAGTTCCTTCAGACTCTTCAGAAAAAAAATTATTTTAGGTCTAATACATTGTTCTTTTCAGATTATAAAAGTAATATGTGCTCATTGTAAACAATGTGGAAAATAGAAAAAGTATATGAAAGAACAAATCTGTGGCAGTTTCACTGTCTCTACAGAATGCTGTGGTGAATGCTTTGGTGTATCTCTTTCTACCCTTTTCTTCTATATGCCTGTGTGTATGTAACTGTCCTTTCATTTTAAAGCGAACAACTGAATAAGCCAGCCAGACAGTGCAGACAGGAAAGCAGCTGTTAATTGCCCATGAAATGCTTTCTTGTCTTGTTTTTCATTCTCCCTGCCCCCAAACAACTTATTTATTAGTGACACACCTACTCGTTGCATAACTGTCTTATCAGAGGTTGATGAACTTCTATCCTCTGAGTGAGTTGACATAGTCATCTCTGCTTTCCATTTTCATGCCACAGAGTCAATATTTACTAGCCATGTTGCTAAAACAGGCACTGGTCACAGACTTGGTGCCAAACCACCTTGTCTAATCTCAGCAGAAGCAGTCTCAGTGGCACCCACAGGCTTTACTGTGCCACAAGCCATGGCTCTGGATGAGTGATTCCTGCCCCAGCTGAGTAGACAGCCCATGGCCCAGCAAGAACACTTCACAAAATCATGACGTTGCATGATGCTAAGTGCCAGAAGGCATTTAAATGTTAAAGAAGAGGAAACTGAGGACTTGCCTAAGCACATGCAGCTCCAGAGCCAAAGCCAGGACCCCTTTCTCTCCCACACGAGCACATTCTGATTGCACTGCCTTGTTGAATGCATCACATGAAGAAAATAGCTGAGAAGGCAGTGGGGGACAGAACCCATTTCATCAGGATTGGAAACGGGGCACTTGCTCTGAGATGATCAATTTCACAGGGGGTCTTCCCCAAGAGTGGCATTTCTCTTGTAGTAATGATTAAGGTGATACCATGGCATCATCAATTCTGTTGCCTCTTGCTGTTGTTTATTCATTCATATCACAGATTTTTACCGAGCACCAACTACGGAAAGGTATCACTTGCTTCACCAAAATAGCATTGTTTTGCCCGTATCTTCTGGGAAGGATTTGTAGTTGACAAAAGAGACACACTCGACCAGCCTGGCTAACATTGTGAAACCCTGTCTCTACTAAAAATACAAAACTTAGCCTGGCATGGTGGCACATGCCTGTAATCCCAGCTACTCAGGAGGCTGAGGCAGGAGAATTGCTTGAGCCAGGGAGATGGAGGTTGCAGTGAGCTGAGACTGCGCCACTGCACTTCAGCCTGGCTGACAAGCAAGACTCTGTCTCAAAAGAAATTTAAAAAAAAAAAAAAAGAGAGAGATACACACCCATTTGATAGCACAAAGAAATCTAGGCTTAAAATAATATTTACAGAAAGGCAATGTAGGAGAATCATGGAATGATGTCAGGGTAGCCCTTTGACAGCAGGCCTGCAGAAGAAAGTCCCTATTCTGAAAAGCACTTCAGGTACTAGAAGGAATAAATCAAAAGGGAAAGGATAGGTAACCTGGTGTAATATCAAATGCCTATGGTGTTTCTGTGGAGTAATGGAAAGGTCAAAGGACCTGGAGTGCAAAGTCCCACCTTCAGGTCTCACTTCTGCCACCAAAATGCCTTGTGGCCCCGAGACAGAAAGTGCCTTGCCCAAGTGCATTAACATATTGGTAGCCAAAGTGAGATTTGAAGCAAGTTTTTTACTCCAAGTCCATGGAGATGGGCCAGATGCCACTGATGAGTCTTGTCAGTAGCCTTAAAGAAAGCTACAACATCCACGGCAACAGAATTTCTCTTCATCTTTCCCCTCAGTTGAGATCAGACCCTGCCTACAAGGGGAAGCCCTGGTCTCTTCTCCTGGGGTTCAGTCTCCCCAGGAGAAGTGGGGTTCAGTGGGGTTCAGTCTCAGTCACTTCTGGAGGAGCAGGACAGAGGCTCCAGGCTCACACCAGCACAGGATGATACCGCAATGTGGGGCAACTCTAGCACATGAAAGGGAGCATGAGTGAGCATTCCTACAGTTGCTGTGATGTCAAGCAGCTGTGCACACTTGGTGTGTTCCCCTGACCCTCCCCCTCCGGGCAAGAAAACAAAGAAGCTCATGTGAGCAGGGCTTTGATGAAAATGCTGCTGCTGAATTTCTACCTTCTCTTGGGCTTGTGGACACAAACTGAGCACCCTTGGGGGCTCCAAGCTGGTTAAGCTCAGCTGACAGCCGTACCAGCCCCTGTGCTTATTGAGTGCCTGCTGTGAGTCCAGCCGTATGCTTGAGGTAGCAGGGACATAAACAAGGATAAAACGTAGCCCCGTCCTCAAGGGGCTCACAGTCTGGCTTAAAATACAGAATGAACCCCAGAAAACCTTCTACTTTGGAATAATCATGTATGATGCATAGACTCTAGGGGCTATGGATGCTCAAAGCTGGAGGGATGGATGTGGCTGGAAGAAAGAACCCATGGGAAGGCTTCAGAGAGCAAGTATTTTCACTTTAGAAGGCCCTGGAAGCTACAGGGTCTCACACAACCTCCCACCTACCCTACCAGAGCCCTGGTGTGCTTTGCTATCACTGAGATGATAGGATACCTCTTTTAAAAAAATTTATTTCTTTATTTCTTTGAGATAGGCTCTCACTCTGTTGCCCAGGCTGTAGTGCAATGGCATGAACTCTGCTCACTACAACATCTGCCTCCTGGGCTCAAGTGATCATCCCACCTCGGCCTCCTGAGTAGCTGGGATTACAGACATGCACTACCACGTCCGCCTAATTTTTGTATTTTTATTAGAGATGGGGTTTCTCCATGTTGGCCAGGCTGGTTTCAAACTCCTGGGCTCAAGCAATTTGCCCACCTCTACCTCCCAAAGTGCTGGGATTATAGGCATGAGCCATTGCACCCAGCCCGATAGGGTACCTCTTAAGCCTTATTTTGGTTTCCCCAGCAAGACAGAGGACCGTACTCCCCATCCCAAGCACCCCCTTCTCCCAATGGCGTGCTCTCAGAAAGCTTCCTAAGAAAATCCTGTGAGCCAGCTTCTAAAAGCAAAGACAAAGGAGTAGGCAGGGGTTCTAGGTCCCTTAAGGAGATGGATACTCTCTACTTCTCAGAAGAGGAAGGTGACAGTATCAGTCTATAGGGAAGAGCTCTGCCTTTAGTCCTGACTGGCCTGTTTGCATAGAGTCTCTGAGCCTCCTTTTCTTCACTTACAAAATGGGAACTATTATGTCTGCCTTATCTACCTTATGTTGCTATGGGAACTTGGAAATATCCATGAAGATATAATGGTGACTTACATGGTGACTCATGCCCATAATCCCAGCACTTTGGGAGGCCAAGGCAGGTGGATCACTTGAGCCCAGGAGTTCAGAACCAGCCTGGGCAACATGGCAAAACCCTGTCTCTATAAAAAAAAATACAAAAAATGAGGCCAGGCACAGTGGCTCACGTTTGTAAACCCAGCACTTTGGGAGGCCAAGAAGGGTGGATTACCTGAGGTCAGGAGTTTCAAGACCTGCCTGGTCAGCATGGTGAAACTCCATCTCTACTACAAATACAGAAAAACTACCTGGGCATGATGGTGCGTGCCTGTAATCTCAGCTACTCAGGAGGCTGAGACAGGAGAATCGCTTGAACTTGGGAGGTGGAGGTTGCAGTGAGCCAAGATCCCACCACTGCACTCCATCCTGGGCAACAGAGTGAGACTCTATCTCAAACAAACAAACAAAAATAGCCAGGTGTGGTGGTACATGCCGGTAGTCCCAGCTACTCAAGAGGTTGAGGTGGGAGGTTCGCCTGAGCCGAAGGAGGTCGGAGACTGCAGTGAGCCATGATCATGCCACTGCTCTCCAGCCTGGGTGACAGAGTAAGACCCTGTCTCCAAAAAAAAAAAAAAAAAAGAAAAGAAAAAAATGACATGCAAACATCATGAAGAAAAGTAAAGTACAGGAAAGAAGATTTGAAATAAAGGGGAAAGTACAGAAAACTTCAACTACTTTAAATTTCCCTTCAGTGAAAATGCTAATATATTTTTACAAAACTCATAAACTACCAAAAATACACAAAAACAATGAAAGGGCATTGACAAAGCCACAAGGAAAGAGGTACACACTGATGATACTATAAAGTAATTCAGTATTTCTGGTTTCAACCATGAAGCAAATCAGTCATAACCTTTCACCTGGCACGCAACCTCTGGGAATACACCCAACCAAAATAATGCAGAGAGGAAATTAAACAAGTATGTTCTCGGAAACACCAATATTTCTAGCAGTGAGAAGCAACATGGGAAAGTTAAGTAAATTGGGCATGCCTGGATAGTAGAATATTATGAAGTTAACAGATGTGTATGAACTGTACCTATTTATTTGTTTATTTATTTGGAGATGGACTCTCACTGTGTTGCCCAGGATGAAGTGCGGTGGTGCGATCTCAGCTCACTGCAACCTCCACCCGCCAGGTTCAAATGATTCCCTGGCCTCAGCCTCCTGAGTAGCTGGGATTACAGGCATGCACTACCACATCCGCCTAATTTTTGTATTTTTATTAGAGATGGGGTTTCTCCATGTTGGCCAGGCTGGTCTCAGAATCCTGACCTCAGGTGATCTACCCGCCTCGGCCTCCCAAAGTGCTGGGATTACAGGAGTGAGCCACTGCTCTCGACCCTATTCATTTTTTAATAGTCCAGTAGTCTTCAAAAATGTTGGTGTCATGAAAGTCAAAGAAAGCCTGTTCTGGATTAAAGGAGACTGGAGAGATACGACAAGATGCAACCCATGATCCTGCCCTGGATCTTTCACTACAGGGAGAAAAATTGCTATAAAGAACACAAATAAGAAAATCGATGAAATTAAAGCAAGAGTGATAACTTAGGTAAAAATATCATATCAGTATTAAATGTCCTGAATTTGAAACTGTACAGTGGTTATGAAATAGAACGTCCATGTACTTAATATTAATACTTCACTAGGAGATCAATAGTGAAGTATTAAGGGGTGAAGAGCTATAATGTCAGCAACCTATTCTCAAATAGTTCAGAAACTAGGATGGATGGATGGGTGGGTGGGTAGGTAAGTAGATACGTAGGTAGGTAGACAGACAAATAATCCACAGACAAAAAGAAAAGAAGGAAGGAGGAAAGGAGGCAGACAGAAAAGCGGAAAGAGGGAGAGAGAAATGACAAAATGTTGAAAACTGGTGCAAATCTAGGACAAGGGTATATGGGAGTTTTGTTATTCTTACAACTTTTTCCCCACATTTGAAATTATTTCAAAACAAAAATATTTTTAAGTATATGAACTCTGGATATGTGGAAAGGTACATATTTTAAAACAATGTGGAATCCCAAAACAGCAACCCAACAAAAAATGTACACAATGGCATTAAATAAGTAGAAAAGCAAGACTATCCAGAAGATACAGGCACATGGTGGTTTCCATTTTCCCTACAGAAGTACTGCCCCCCCAGCCACCCACCCCTCCACAGCTCTTAGTTTTCATAATGCAGACAGAGCTCAATGAGACCTGCCCCTTAGGGCAAGCGATTTGCACTGTGTGCTAAGCTTCTAACTCAAGGCTGTGTGATGCAGCCACTTTGTCTGAGTGGCTTTGTGCTTTGTTTTCCTAACAATGGGTGATGAAAGCGCCTCCCTCTCTCATCCACAGCCTCTGTTGCCCAGGGCCCCTTGCAGTCGTCAGTCCTCCTGGCAGCCCCATCCCTTTACCCTCTCCACGTGCCCTCTTGCCCAAGCCTGGGCCTCTGCTCCTCGGTCAGGGCAGAGCCCTCATCCTTGACACGGTTACCAGCCTCTCTCCTGGATTAGGCCCTGCCCCACCTAGGGTGATGGCTTTGTCCTCTGATCTCCTTGCACATGTTTTTGTTTTGGGTCCTGCTATTAGCACTTGGCATAGTCCGTCTCATTTCATTTGCTTAGGAGGAGAGTACTCCTGTGCCCCAGTTGAGCCTCAGCAATTCTGGGGCAAGGCCTGAAACCTAAGTCTCCTCCCCCACACAGAGTGGGTGCCCAAGAATATGAATTGTTGACTGTGATAGTGACCTACAGCACAGAAGTTCATGTACTTATGAGCTCCTTTACACACACATCCACACACACCCACTAACCTTTGAGAAACCACCAGCTTATCTTGGGTGCAGCTGTGGCAGAGAAGGCTTCCTTGCTACTAACCAAGTACGTCTGGGCCAGGCCCAGGAAGTTCTCAAGTCTACAGCATGAGTGACAAGAGACCACTGTACTATACCATTTTGCATCCGGCCAGCTCACAGTTCCCTACATCCCTCAGGAGGACCAGGGTAGGGGGCCCCTCGTTGACACCCCTCTTTCTAAAGTCTATCGTGTGGCTAAGTGCAATGGCTCATGCTTATAATCCCAGCACTTGGGAGGCTGAGGTGGGTGGATCATGTGAGGTCAGGAGTTCAAGACCAGCCTGGCCAACATGGTGGAACCCTGTCTCTACTAAAAATACTAAAATTATTGGGTGTAACAGGTGCCTGTAATCCTAGCTACTTGGGAGGCTGAGGCAAGAGGATTGCTTGAACCTGGGACACAGAGGTTGCCCAGGTAGTGGGCAACCTCTTTGACTTTTTTTTCTTTGACTTTCATGAGAGCCGCTACTCAGGTAGTGAGCTGAGATCAAACCACTGCATACCAGCCTGAGCGACAGTGAAACTCCATCTCAAAAAACAAAAGCAAAAACCAACGTCTGCTGTGGTATCGACAGGACCAGAGATTGTGTAAATGCCATACTCTTGGCACCTCAATGTTAAAGGGCTGCTGGCTCCCCTCACCTGCGTCTCCTGCCTCTCCTGTTTCTGGCCACTCTCCAATCTCGAACTGGGCCATAGTCCTGTGGCTACAAGTCTCATGGGTATAAGAACCTCATCAAGGCCGCAGGATGGAATCTCACCAAGGGAATCTGGTGGCCTGGTGTGGTCCTCACTGCCACCCTATACAGAGAATGGATATATCTGCCCTGTCTCCCTTCCTCCACTTCCAGTCCCTTTTACTGACAAACTCTTTGACATCCTCACCGCTACTCACCCTAAACTACCCTGAGCCCTGGGCCTCTACTGGAATAGATGACCTCTGAAGAATCTCCTGGATTGACTTTTATTAAATTGTAGAATTAGGCTGAGGTGAGAAGATCACTTGAGGCTGGGAGGTCAAGATCAGCCTGGGCAATACAGTGAGACACTCATTTCTGCAAAAAAAAAAATTAAAATTACCAAAGTCTAGGGCATTTACCTACAGCCCTAGCTACTCAGGAAGCTAAGGTGGAAGAATTGCTTGAGCCAGGGAGGCTGAAGCTGCAGTGAGCTGTGATTGTGCCACTGCATTCTAGCCTGGGCAAGAGAGTAAGACCCTATATCTATATCTATCTATCTATCTATATATATATATATATATATATATATATATACACACACATACACACACGCACGCACACACACATACACACACACACACATAGATATGTATGGAATTAGCATAGTATAATAGAGTATGAGCTTGGTAATCTGACAGACCTATGATGGAATCCTGACTGTCCTATTCAGACTATGTGACCATATATCTCTGGGTCTCATTGTCCTCGCCTGTGAAATGGGAATGTGATCTAAGTCCCACTGTTCTGAAAGGGTGGGAAGTACTCAGCACAGACACTCACAGGAGGGCAGCAGTTTTTGTTTGTTTGCTTGTTTTGTTTTGTTTTTTGAAACAGGGTCTTGCTCTCTCACCCAGGCTAGAGTGTAGTTTTATAATCACAGCTCACTGCAACTTCAACCACCCAGGCTCAAGCAATCCTCCTATTTCATCCTCCCAAGTAGCTGGGACTACAGGCATGTGCCACCATGCCTGGCTAATGCTTTATGTTTTGCAGAGATGGGGTCTCACATATGTTGCCCTGACTGGTCTCAAACTCCTGGGCTCAAGCAATCCTCTTAGTTTGTCCTCCCAAAGTGTTGGGATTACAGGCGTGAGCCACCATGCATGCTCCAATAGTAGAATATTAACGTATGTCAGACATTTTCACTTTCCCAGCAACAGGAAATACAAGCAAGTGTGTGTGTGATCGGAGAGGCATAAAAATCCCAGGCCAGAGTAGTAAACGGGGCTTTACCCAGAAGAAGTTTCTGGCTTTTACTTCTGACTTTCTTTGAGATTTTCTGTGTCATACAGAGTAAATTTCCCACTTGTCATCTCCTTGGTAAGGTAGGTTTATATTTCTTGAACCAGTTTCCTAAAATTTTGGAGACTGAGTTTCTTCATCTGTAAAATGGGAATAATAACTACGTCACAGGGTGTTATGAGAATTAAATGCAATAATGTATGTCCAGTAAATGGAAGTAATTTTTGTGTTTTGTTTCCCACTTGTGTTTGGGGAATCCTGAACATTCATGAATTCCAGGGTTTATGGGGGCTGTGGGCTTGCTTGGCTGAGGTTTTCTGCCTTAGATTTAAATTTAACTCAAGGCAGATCCCAGATGCTCTGCAGTTAACTTATGGGTGTCTGTAGGTGTTAAACACTTATCAGGTGTAAAAGGCCTGGCCTGGACACCACAGCAGAGGAGATGGGTGGGAAGGTTTCACCATGCCCAGCCTGGAGAAACCTTCAGTACAGCAGGGAAGATGACAGGAAAACCCTATGTGTAACATGAGGTATGATGAGAGATGTGGTCCAGAATAAGAGGTAATTAAATCTGACAGAAGGGATTAGGGTGGATGGGGCAGGGCATGGCAGGCTTTGTTAGAGTGACTGTGTTTGATGTGGACCTTGAAGAAAAAGTATAATTTTTCCAAGAGTGAGGAAACAGCAAGAACAAAGATAAGTCACATACATTTTTGAGATCTCTGGCCTCTGTCTCAGTACTGCAGTGATATTCCAAATAGAACAGCTCTGAACCTGCTTTCAAAGAGTTGATAAACAAGTGCAAGATGAGCATCATCTCGTCACTGGCTCTCATCAGGCCATGAGTGCCGCTCTCCCCAGCCTCTCCAATCTGCTGCCGTAGCTTACCATTTGGGGGAATGTGAACTATGTGCAAATGGGTGTACCACAGTAGTTACAAAGAGCAGGAGGTCTGTGGGTATGAGAAACACTCCTGCAAAGATTAGTAGGCAAGATTCAGAAATAAAAATAGCCAGGCATGATGGCTCACACCTATAATCCCAGCACTTTGGGAGGCCAGAACAGGAGGATTGCTTGAGCCCAGGAGTTCAATACCAGCCTGGGTAACACGGTGAAACCCTATCTCTACAAAAAATTTAAACATTAGGTGGGCCTGGTGGCTCATGCCTGTAATCCTAGCACTTTGGGAGGCTAAGGTGGGCAGATCACCTGAGATCAAGACTTTGAGACCAGCCTGACCAACATGGTGAAACCTCGTTTCTACTAAAAGCACAAAATTTAGCCAGGCATGGTGGTACGCACCTGTAATCCAAGCCACTCAGGAGGCTGAGGCATGAGAATTGCTTGAACCCAGGATGTAGAGGTTGTAGAGAGCCAAGATTGCACCACTACACTCCATCCTGGGCAACAGGGCAAGATTCCACCTCAAAATAAAAATTGTTTTTTAATTAACTGGGCATGGCAGCACATGCCTGTGATCCCAGCTACTTAGGAGGCTGAGGTGGGAGGATTGCTTGAGCCCAGGAGGTCGAGGATGCCCAGCTATGATTGAGCCACTGTTCTCCAGCCTGAGTGACAGAGAGACCCCAGAGATACCCGAGAGAGAGGGAGAGAGGGAGAGAGGAAAAGAGGAAAAGAGAGAGAGAGAGGAAGGCAGGAAAGAGGGAAGGAGGGAAGGAAAGAATGAGGGAAAGAAGAAGGAGGGAGGGAAATAGCTGCTGGGTTAAGGTTGCTCATCTTTTATTGCCTTAAATTGTCTTCTTAAATGCATTAATTTAAAAAACCATTCATCCACAATAAGTCTTACATATCTATCTGCACTGCTATAAAGAGATATTCAACAGATTTCATTAAGTGAGAAAAGCAGGTCGTAGATGGTTATGGTCGTGTAGTACCATCTGGGTCCACACACACACTTGCTTAACTTAGGTTCTGAAGGGTAACAGAAGAAAATTACCATCCAAGTCTATTTGTGGGGTGTGAGACTCGGAGAGAGGGCAAGAGTTCTACCTTTTACTTTTACTCTTCATAACTTTATGACATCTACCTTGAATAACTTCTATAAATAAACAAACATCTTTTTTATTTAAAAAGGGGTGAAAAGGGTTAGTCTTAGAAGCTCTTTTACCAAGGACTGAGATGACTAAATAGAACACCTATGTTTGTTGTTTTCTGTAGTTCTCAATGTGGCTAAACTAGGCTATTGAACCCAGCCTGGGTAAATTTAAACTTCACACATTTCCTAGAGGATTTTGTTTCTTTCCCCAAAGAGGCTGTCCTGGCTAAGCTGAATATGTGGTGGGTGATCTTAACCATATATTCAGATGATTCCACTGGGAGACTCCAGTCTGGCTGCCCCCACCCTCATCAACATGGCTGCCCCAGGGAATCCATTGTCCATGTTCAGGAGGGCTGAGGCTTTAATGCAGAGGCTCCTTCCCCCAGTGAAGCCTCTCATCCCCACACAAGGAGACTGAAGGGTAAGTGTCCCACAGGGTGGCTTGCATACATGAGCCTCCTCTAAGTGGTGGCAATTATCCGGTTGCTGTCTTCTTCAGGGCAGAGGTGACATGTGGGGCAATGGTAAGGTAAGATCCTTAAGAGAAGAGGGAGCTATGGAGAAAGGTTGGATGTAGATTTAAACAAGTTCTTATCTGTTTGTTTGTTTAAACCGGCACAGTAGTTGAGAAGGTTCTGCCTTTGAGTCCTAACTCCTCGATCGCTTGTTTATGACCTTAGACAAATCATCTCCCCTCCTTAGGCCTTACTTTCCTCATCTATAAAATGGTAGATTTGGATTAAATTTTTGTTGAAATCCAGCTCAACAGTAATATCTTATGATTTTATGGCAATATAATAAGTAAAGAAAATGTAGCTAGGTGCAGTGGCTCCTGCCTAATCCCAGAACTTTGGGAGGCGGAGGCAAGGAGATCACCTGAGGTCAGGAGTTTAAGACGAACCTGGCCAACATGGTGAAACTCTGTCTCTACTAAAAGTACAAAAATTAGCCAGGCATGGTGGCACATGCCTGTAATCCCAGCTACTCAGGAGGCTGAAGGAGAATGGCTTGAAGCCAGGAGGCGGAGGTTGCAGTGATTCAAGATTGTGGGATTGCACTATAGCCTCGGTGACAGAGTGAGACTCCATCTCAAAAAAAAAAACAAACTAAGTAAAGGAAAGGAATCAAAGGATAGGAAATAAGGAATAGTGATTCATTACATGCTGCTTACATTAAATTACTTTATATCATTATGTATGCAGTAGTTGTCTATGTAGAAGTTCACGAAATCGTCAATGGGCCTACCAACTGGTACCCTCCCCCTGGGAAATACGACTCCTTCCCAAAGGCTCATCCTCCTAACTCTGATCCTACTACACTACCCTCAAGTTCAAACAGAAGACTCCCTTCCCTTATATTCTCTCCCACTCAGAAACCTTCCAATTAAAGGAAGAAATGACTTTGTGTCTTGTGGGTCCTTATGGTGTGGTGGCCAGAGTTCTGGGCTAGGAGTCAGATCACCAGACCCGCCCTGATTCTATCACCAGTTCACCACTTCTCATCTCTGGTCTTAGCCTCATCTACGGAATCAGGAGTTGGAGGGGTTTCTCTTTATGAGCCCTGCTCTAATATTCCCCTGCTCTGCTCTACTGGTGGCTACCAAGGCTGGGAGAGGCCAAAATCTGCAAGCCAACATTTCTCCAAACACTCCCAGAAACAGCAGACAACCTCCAGCATCCCCAGCAGGCTGGTGCCAAAAGTGTGAGCACAGCCAACTGACTGCACTCAGCGCTGGAAGCTAGAAATAAGGTAAAAAAAATATGCAGGGCCAGGGAGGATCCCAGCAGAGTGCAGGATGCCCCAGCCAGGGTACCCTGTTTCTAACCAAAGCTTTCCTTACAAATATGCTCTTATTCATAGGATAAGGATAGACAAAGCCTCTAAAGGAATTGGAAACTTGTGGACCAGGCTAGGGCAGAAAGTCGAGTTAAAGGTTATTTATTAATAAACTATTTTAGTTAAGGTCTAATACATAAACAGGAAAATGCCCATATGCATATATGTCTTCATATAAATAGTCATAAAATGAACACGTCTATGAAACACATACCCAGATCAAGAAACAGAATATGGCACCCCAGAAATCACCTTTGTGTCCCCTTCCAGTCACTAGTCCCCGAAGGAAAACCACCATTCAGACCTCTAGCACCATTGATTCCTTTTGCCTGATATGAGCTTTCACAAATGGAAGGAAGCAGTACACACCCTGTTGAGTCTGCCTTCCTTTGCTCCACATTACCTGTCTGAGCTTCATCCACTGTAACCTGTAACAAACTGTTGTTCATTTTCATTTTTGCATAGTTAGGACTTAATGAAGAGCTACAATCAATGAGAGGGCCCTGGGTCTACCCTAGGGTGCTCACTGACAATAAAGTAAGGAAGTTTGCATTCAGCTCCCTGGAAATCAGGATGATTCCCCTGTTCTTCTTGCTAACGGCTCCCATGCCTTCCTCCTAGAAGGCTGCAGAGGCAGAAGGTAGGGCCTTGACACTCCAAACCTACATCAAAGCCTCAGTCCATTCGCTGTTGAAGACCAGAAGCTCTTGTTCATGAACACTTACCACATGCCCAACTCTGTGAGGAACACCTAAACTGGCATCTCATTTCATCCCCACAACCGTGATCTAGGTAATGGTACTACTTCTGTCTTACAGGTAAGAAAGCTGAGGCTCAGAGAGGGCAAGTTGTCCTCATGTTACACAGCTAGGACAGGGACTCAAACCCCAACTCATGAGACCCCAAAGGCCAAACCTTTCCACCACTCTGTGTTGGCAGGGAATTCACCAACTGGATCTGGTCTCCACCCATGCCCCCAGCCTCATCTCACACTGCTTGCCCCTGGCCCTCTGTCCAAGGCCCACCAGCCTCCTGCTGGCTCCCCAGGTCCTACCTAGGTGCTTCCCTGCTTCAGGGCTCCTCCAGGCCACTGACTTTGCTTGTGCATTTACCCCTCAGTTCTCAAATTAACAGTCACTTCCTCGGAGCAATCTTCTCTCACCACCCAGTCGGAACTACATCCCCCATCATTCCCTTGCAGGGCATCCTTTTCTCTCATTTCTTAGCCCTTAACACACCTTATGGGTGATTTATCCTGTGGCATCCACTTGTGCATTGCCTTTCTCCACCAGCCTCAGGAGCACAAACTGCCAGAGGACAGGACTGTATCTGTTTTGCTTTCCACTGCTCAGACAGTGCACATAGTGGATCCTCAAAAATATGTTAAGTGAAGAACAGGAGGGCAGGAGAGAATAGGACTGTTCCTTCAGAAGCTGAGTGGTCATCCGAAGGCAGCTCTAGTTCTAGCCTGTTCTGTGGCCCCAGGCAAGACCCTTCCCTTCTCTGAGCCTCTATTTCCTCAACTGTCAAGTGAGAAGTCTGGAAGAGAGGACCTCTAAAGCCCTTCTAACTCATCTGACCTCTAGACCACAAATCTTAGAACGTCTGGCCACTCCAAAGGCCCCTGGCCCCTAGCCCCTGGACCTCATATGCGGCTTACTCACCTTTTGCCCCATTAGCACTTTAGAAGACTAGGGAATGTTGGGCGTGGTGGTTCACGCCTGTAATCCCAGCACTTTGGGAGGCCAAGGCGGGCAGATCACAAGGTCAGGAGTTCAAGACCAGCCTGGTCAAAATAGTGAAACCCCATCTCTACTAAAAATATAAAAATTTAGCTAGGCTTGGTGGTAGGTGCCTGTAATCCCAGCTACTTGGGAGGCTGAGTTGCAGTGATCTAGTCATCGCACTCCAGCCCGGGCAACAGTGTGAGACTCCATCTCAAAAAAAAAAAAAAGAAGAGTAGGGGAGACGAGAATCATCCCAAGACACCCCAGGCTGTGCAGTGCATGGGATATCCACACCCTGTTGCAGGTGGAGGACCAGGAAACATGAGATCTCTTCTGGGTCTAACAGCACATGTCCTTGTATACAGAGTCGGAGAGAGACAAGACTAAGAAGGAATCATAAATGCAATCCCCAGGAAACTGCTTCTGCTTCCTTCTTCAGAGTCCCACCCCTGACAACTTCTCAGTTTCTCTGCCCACCCAGACTCTAGTCCAATCCAAGAATGCCCTGTTAGCATGTGTGTGGCTGCCTCACTGCCAGGGTGGAGCTCAAGGAGGGGAGAGATCGTCTCATCTTGCTCATCTGTGTACCCACAGTACTCAGCAGAGACCCCTACACGCAGGACGTGGCCAAGTGAGGGCACTGAATCAAGCACCATTGGCAGGGCTGGCCATGGTCTGTTGACAAGAATGCCACCTTTCTGCTGGTGTCACCAAGGGCAGGAGAAGAATCAGAGGCAAAGAGAACCTGGCTTCCCATCCAGAGGCAGGCTCCAGCTGACCAACCCCAGCCTCTGGTCCTATGTCCTCTTCCTACTCCTTCACCAGGCCCCAGATGGGGAAAAGTCATTCCCCTCTGGGATCTCTGCAGTTATTTGCTCCCCTCCACACCAGCCAGCCAGCCAGGATAAACTCCCTGATCTTGAAGCACCTGCTGCCTGTCATTCTCTTTGGAGTGAAGCTCTTCTGACTTTGAAAATCTGTTTTGTCTTTGAAAGCAAAAAAACAAAAGTAAGACAACTAGTCCTGACCTAGGAGTTCTATAAAGGGAGAAGAACTCCTGATTGCCTGTTGAATACAGTAGACACTTGTGAGAGGAAAATAAATCTTGGGGTCCCCCAAATCCCTAAGCTAAAGGGAAAAGTCAAGCTGGGAACTGCTTAGAGCCAACCTACCTCCCATTCTATTCAAAATCACCCCTCTGCTCACTGAGATAAATGCATACCTGATCGCCTCCTTTAGAAAGGCTAATCAGAAACTCCAAAGAATGTAACCATTTGTCTCTTATATACCTATGACCTGGAAATTCCCTTCCCATTAAAGTCTTCCCACCTTTGCTTAGAGTTACAGTTGTCCCACCCTTCCAGACCAAAGCAATGTTCATCTTGCATATTTGACTGATGTCTCATGTCTCCCTAGAATTATAAAACCAAACTGTGCTGTGACCACCTTGGGCACAATTCATCAGGACCTGCTGAGGCTATGTGATGGGTGTGCGTCTTCAACCTTGACAAAATAAACTTTCTAAATTACCTATACCTGTCTGGGTCTACACACTCTAAATTCCCATGTTTTCATGCTGCAGGGTGTGTGAAGAGGTGAGGCTAGGTGTTCTGATGAGCGTGTGTGAGTGTACAAGTGCCAAGCTCATGGGAGAGGGCATAACAGGTGTGCAGGTGCAAAACGGACTGGTCAGAACCTTGCCTATGTTACTCACTGGCTCAGCAACTTGGGGTAACTTGCCCAAATGCTGGACCACAGTTTCCTCATCTGGAAAACGAAAGAAGAAATAATGTCTGTTTTTCGTGCATTGTTGTGCGACTCAAACTTCAAGACTGGCATTGTGTAATCACTACATTACCACCTAACTATTAGCAGTTGTTAGAAATGGAAGGCAAGAAAAGAGCTTCGGAAAATCTTATTTTCTATCCAAATAGTAACTACAGTACTTTCAGATCTGATTTTCACCCTGGCTGTGTTCTGGACTCAGCAAACCAAGTAATAAAGATCCCAGAAAAACTTCATTATGGAGCTCATGTGGCTGGTTACTCAACGTAAATCCATTCTCAGGAGGATTACCTCACCTCCCATTCAGGTTCTGAGCTTAAAACAAAACTCTGGGAACCATGGAGAATCCCAAGTAAGACTCAGAAGAAAACCAACAAGTCAGGTCTCCATCCAGAGCCTGGGGGAGCTTTATGAAAAAAGTAACAGATCAAATAAGAATTATGTAGGTTTTCCCTGCCAGCCAGATTATGCTGAAAACACAAAAGTCAACAATTCTCATCCCTTTTACTGGCAAGTCATTATTTCCAGAGCAATGACTATGTGCATAGTCACCCAGGCAGGTGAATAAACTCCAGGCTCGTTTTTAAAGCTTCCCACTGGTCCTGTGGCCCTGCCTTCCAACACCAACAGACAATTGTGTCAGAAGAAGCGTGACTTTGGCTCCCTCAGCATCCCCCAACCTCTCACACAGTCTCCTACCTCCCCAGCTCCTCTCCGATGTCGTAAAAGTCCTCCACCTTCTGCTGCTTGAAGGGCTCCATGTTTGGGCTCCTCATTGAGGCCTGGGACATACAACACTGAAATGGGAAGAAACCTGAGGTTAGGACAGCCATCCAAATTAGCACAAGCCTAAGAGTCTAAGGCCTAAAAGTAACTGGGTGCAAGGCAGCTAATAATTTAGTAATAATCTGAAGCTTCGGTTCCTAAAGAACTGCCCTGCTCAAGCCTTTTCTCACCTGCAGCTGATGATGTATGGTTATTATTTGATTTATATGAATTCAAATTTGTTAAGGAGACAGGAAAGGAGAATTCCTTAGGTCTTCAGATCTGTCTGAAGAAGTTCAGAGAAACATCCATGATGAATGAACTTCAACTATTTGTTTTCATTAAATTCAAAACTACTGCAAAAAGAAGCAGTTGTGCAGTTAATTAAAAAAAAAAAAAAAAAAAAAAAGGCCGGGCACAGTGGCTTACACTTGTAATCCCAGCACTTTGGGAAGCTGAGGTTGGTGGATCACTTGATGTCAGGAGTTCAAGACCAGCCTGGCCGACATGGTGAAACCCCATCTTTACCAAAAATACAAAAATTAGCCAGGCATGGTGACACGCATCTCTAATTCCAGCTACTCAGGAGGAGGCTGAGGCACAAGAATCACTTGAACCTGGGAGGCGGAGGTTGCAGTGAGTTCAGGTCACACCATTGCCCTCCAGTCTGGGCAACAGAGTGAGACTCGTTCTCCAAAAAAAAAAAAAAAAAAAAAAAAAAAAATCACTAGCTTTAAAGTCAGAAATCCTAGATACAAGTCCCAGTATTGCTTGGGTAAGCCACCTAAGCTGCCAGACACTTAGTTTCCTTACCTGTAAAATGGGGCTAATACTGTAAAATCAACTTCAAGTCATGAAATTATTTTGTAAACTATAAAATGCTATTGATAGGTAAGGAATTATCATGACCTCAGCTCCCTCAGGGATTCTATGACCCAACTGCATGTCTGAACTAATCTGCAAACTCTCTCACTCATCACCCCTAAAATAAAGATGGGCAGGGCTGGGCATGGTGGCTCACGCCTGTAATCCCAGCACTTTGAGGGGCCGAGGTAAGCAGATCATGAGGTCAGGAGTTGGAGACCAGTCTGATTAACATGGTGAAACCCCATCTCTCTCTCTATATATATATATATATATATGTGTGTGTGTGTGTGTGTGTGTGTGTGTGTGTGTGTGTGTGTGTGTAAAGATGGGCAGGAGGAGTGAGGCAAATTCCAAAATTCCAACAGGCACCAGGACTCAAGAGCCTGAGGTGCTTGTTCCAGCTTTGCCTACAACTAGCCCTGTGATCTCCTCTCTTGTCAGAGGTGTGTCAGTGTTCTCATCTGTAAAATCAAGCCAACTCTGCCTGTCCCAGGCATCTCATTGAAAGCCATAGGCCAACTCTGAGCCATGGGGAGCACTTACACTCCACCAGAAGAGACTGTCTGCATCCTCTCCTAGGATCCCTCTGCCCCAAGGGGCTTATCCATTTCTGAGACAGCCATGTGCCACTCTGGATAACACCCCAAGAGCAGGGCCCAGGGCACAGTCTGCAAATCACAAGAATAAAACCAGCTGCCTGTGGATATGTCTTCCAAGGGTCTTTAGCAAAGGCCTCTCCAAGCTCATTTTGGCTAGCACTGGAGTTTTCCTGCTGTCTGCCAATCAGATTCCCAACCACACGTGGGCTCCATGAGCCCCAAAAGACTATTTTCACCAGGCTGGGTGGAGGCACAATTACATAAGGGCACATCTTATCAACGTCAAGTGGCTGGAGCTATCCTCTCAGGGGGTGTATACATTTCACCCTCTTTCCTCCACCTCAGTTCCCTGCAAACCAGAGCTGCATTACCAAGATGTTGCATGTCCCTCTCCCTTCCACTGAGGCACAAAGATGCTGAAGACCTTCAGGCAGAGCTGGCCTGGCTGCCAAGCCTTACTCTCAGGGTCACCTGCCTTTTGGTGCCTAGGCTCCGTCATTCATCATCTGTGCTTGGCCAAGGCTGGGGCAAGCATGAAATACTAAAAGAGCAGGCTCCAGGAGCCCCAGTTCCAGACTAGTGTGGGTGTATATTAGCCCTGTGACCCAGAGCAGGTGGGCACCCTCTCTGAATCTCATTCCCTTACCTGTAAACATAGTGATACAGGCCGGGCGCGGTGGTTCATGCCTGTAATTCCCACACTTTGGGAAGCCAAAGCAGTTGAATCACTGAGGTCAGGAGTTCTAGACTAGCCAGGCCAACATGGTGAAACCCCATCCCATCTAAAAATGCAAAAAGTAGCCGGGAGTGGTGGCAGGCACCTGTAATCCCAGCTACTCGGGAGGCTGAGGCAGGAGAATCACTTGAACCCAGGAGGCAGAGGTTGCAGTGAGCTGAGATCTTGCCACTGCTCTCTAGCCTGGGCAATAAAGTGAGACTCAGTCTCAAAAACAAAAAAATCATAGTGATACTATCTGTATCACCTACTTCATACATCCATGTGGGGATACAGATATAAACTACTGTACAAATAAGAAGGTTGATTAGGCCGGGCGCGGTGGCTCAAGCCTGTAATCCCAGCACTTTGGGAGGCCGAGGCGGGTGAATCACGAGGTCGAGAGATCAAGACCATCCTGGTCAACATGGTGAAACCCCGTCTCTACTAAAAATACAAAAAATTAGCTGGGCATGGTGGCGTGTGCCTGTAATCCCAGCTACTCAGGAGGCTGAGGCAGGAGAATTGCCTGAACCCAGGAGGCGGAGGTTGCGGTGAGCCGAGATCGCGCCATTGCACTCCAGCCTGGGTAACAAGAGCGAAACTCTGTCTCAAAAAAAAAAAAAAAAAAAAGAAGGTTGATTATTCCTGTGATTTAACCCATGCCAGGGAGTCCTCTGGCAAGTTTGGCTTCACCGTAATCAGAAGCTCGGCCCCCACTCACCCGCAACATCCTGGCAAATCTCCTGAGACTGGCCTAGAGGGTAAAGGGAATGCTATCTACCATCATATTTTCACTGAAAAAAATATTCTTCCAAATAGACTATTTGGGTCAAGTCCTGCGGAGTGGGGTTACCAATTTCACACAGTTAGATATAAGCAGGAAACTCCAAAAAAAAAATCTGTTGGCAGAAACCCTGAGTGGTCCCAGGAACAGCTAAGATCTCCCATTTGGTGAGAGGCCAGCTCCATTTGCTAAGAGCAGGATTCAAAGAAGCCCAGTTCCCAGCAAAATGATAAGCCTCTGCCTCAGGCTCTATATCCTGCGTGGCCAGGGGTAGGGGGCAGGTGAGCCCCCTAGGGACAAACTAGGCCCACCAGTTAGGCTTTAACTCACCTTTCCAGCCTTTGCCCTCTCCCTTAAATATCCTATATTCTAGCCCAAGTTGACCTGTCCCAATCCCCTAAAACTTTCACCCTTGCTATGTCTTAGCTGAAGTGGGGCCCCTGCCATGAGAGGCCCACCTGGAAAGTCCTGGAGAGTGGACAAAACTGCCCACTTCCCACAAGACCCAGTCAAGTGCTTTCATCACTGTGCGGCTCCATGATCCTTGCTCTCCCAGAAACAGATGACAATTCTCCCCCTCTTTAAGTTCCCCAAGAGTATTCTTCATACATTTTTAGGGTTAGAGTTAATCACATTCTGGCTCGTGTCATAATCTATGTCTCTGTCTAACACAGATGGGGAGAATAGATTTTGTAGTCATCACATAGGCCTGGGTTCAAATCCCAGCTCTGTCACTTACTGGCACATTGTGCTCAGCTGAGCATAGGATAACTCTTCTGAGCTTCACATCCCTTCCATGGAAAATGAACCGAAGACAATGTCTAGTGTTGGTGAGTATGTGCAGCAACTAGAGCTCTCAAACACTGCCAGGAGGGGCATTCACTGGGACCACCACTTTGGAAAACTGTTGGGGAATTTCTCTGGACATACCTAAGAGAAACACATGCAGATGTTTTCCCAAAAGATCCACGTTATA
The DNA here is from genome assembly GCF_048565385.1 of Saimiri boliviensis. NCBI lineage: Eukaryota > Metazoa > Chordata > Mammalia > Primates > Cebidae > Saimiri > Saimiri boliviensis. The sequence goes on along the minus strand of NC_133450.1, from coordinate 14,839,443 downwards.
ATGGTCACTGCAATGCTATTAGTAATAACTAAAAATTGGAAACAACTAAATGGTTATCAATAGAAGACTGGATAAACAAATTGAGGTACTATACACCCACACAATGGAATCATTATACAGCAATGAGAATTACCAAACTACTGTTACCTGCAACAACATGGATGAGTCTCACAAACATAATGTTGAATGAAAGTAGCCAGACACAAAAACTGCATACTGTGTGATCCCATTTAGGTAAAATTAGGCCAGGCGCGGTGGCTCACGCCTGTAATCCCAGCACTTTGGGAGGCCGAGGCGGGTGGATCACGAGGTCAAGAGATCGAGACCATCCTGGTCAATGTGGTGAAACCCCGTCTCTACTAAAAATACAAAAAATTAGCTGGGCATGGTGGCAGGTGCCTGTAATCTCAGCTACTTAGGAGGCTGAGGCAGGAGAATTGCCTGAACCCAGGAGGCGGAGGTTGCGGTGAGCCGAGATCGCGCCATTGCACTCCAGCCTGGGTAACAAGAGTGAAACTCCATCTCAAAAAAAAAAAAAAATTAATGCATAGTGCTAAACGTCGGAAGAGTGGTGATCCCCTCACTCTGGGGATAGCTGGAAGGGGAGCTTCTGAGGCTTCAGAGTGCCGGCAATGTTATTTCCTGATCTGGGTGGTAGTTAGATGGATACATGGGAGGTATGCTTATTTTGTATGCAATCAAAATTTTGCATTTTTTTAAATGAGACTAATGTGAGACAAATGAGATAACCTATGTGTAATGTTTTAAATGGTCCCTGGATGATGTGAATTCCTTCCCTCCTCCCTGTGTCTTAGAGCCCCATAAGGGCAAGAATTGTGGGATTCTCACCTCTGTCCCTTTGTCGTAGGCCGGTATACAGCAGGCACTCCATAAGTTTTGGCTGATTTGAATTTAGTGCCCCAGCCTCCTTTCTCAAGGCCGCTGCTCAGATGCTCATTAGGTAAAACAACTGATAGCCATTTCAAGCACTTTCCTAACACCCCTCCCAAGGTGAACTTGCATTTTACCAGTTTAGATACAAACTAAAGGGGAGAAACTGAGGTGGAATTATAGTCACCAACTAGGACCCAAAAAAGGACCCAGAGGCACAGGGACCTTTCCAGACTCAAAAAGCTGAAACCACATGGCAGAGGGGAGGCACACAGTTACGACTTTTGGCCAGAGGCACAGGCCATCGGCTCCAGATGCTCCCAGGATGACACCTTCCTTAAGGCCCACATTTCTCCTGATGGAGTCCTTGGAATTCACATTCCTGCCTACAACTCTAACACCAGGCAACCCTTCAGGGGCTGACACAGATTTCCTAGAACCCCACAGAAAGAGATCGCACAGATCATCTATTTAGGGATTTTTAGACCTGCTTTAGGATCACCAGGGTGAGAAGGGGAGGCCAGAGCAGTTCCATGTTATCCATAATATATGTTGGGGTTCTGGGTAAAAGTTCACTGTGAAACAGAAGTTTGAAAAACACTGCTCTCTAGTCTAACCCACTTGTTTTCACAAGAGGAAACTGAGGTCCAGACAGGGGAAGGGACTTGCTGAACATCACACTGCTGACCCATCCAGGTCCTCTTCCCAGGCCTTCTTCTGTTGATAGCCACCCCAACCTCTCCAAGATGGCACCGGGTTTGGTGAAGTCAGTGGCCTCCTGAGGGACAAGCTAGGAGGAGGTGTCCAGGGCTGGAAGATCACCTCACAGGAAACTCTCAACACTCACGACGCCCTCTCACCTACGGACCCATCTCACTCTGCAAAGTGAACTCTCTCAGTTCCTCACCCCACCTCATCCAGTGCAAGTGAGTGAAACAAGACCACAGCAAGAGGGCAGGCAATGGTTGGGCCGAACACACACAACTGTCTCATCACACCCACCCCCATTAGGAATCATCACACCCAGGCTCTGGAGAGGCTGCCAACAGAAAGGATGGGGCTCCATTGTTACAGGGCCCCTCTCTACATTCCAGGCTCTGACCCATCACCGTCTCTGATGAGGAAGCTGAGGCTCGCAGAAGGTCAGCCACCTGCATAAGTTGACACAAGAAAAACTTGGTGTCTCTGGCAAAGATCCAGCTCCCTTGGGAAGCCTGCTTGTTCACCCCACAGCTAACAATTTGGGAGGCCTCAGGGAGGTGGACAGGGCCGGTGCAGGTCTCATTCCTGCAAACAGGAACTTACCCCAGAGGAGCAGATCTCCAAGCCACATCCACACACCCCTAAGCCCCCTGCCCAAGTCTCCTCAGAAGCTGCTGAATTATCCGTGGTGCCATTGAGATGAGTGGTTTGGGGAAGAACAGGGCTCTGGAGTTAGCTGTGAAGAGGCCAAGGAGCCAGAGCCTCTCAGTCAACAGGATTCTCCCAGGAATACCTTACACAGAGGCAGTTGGGAAACACAGTGTCGAAAACCAGAGTGTCTGCCCTCCACCTTGGATTTCAGGGTACAGATGTCAGGCACTGCCCCTGCGCTTGCCCCCCAAGCCTTCTCACCTGCCTCCGTGGGAGCCAGCTATGGTGTCCTCTACTCCGGTGTGCACCCCTACCTTACCATTAATTACCTGCACGGCCTCAATGAAGCTCATCTCTCTGGGGCTCGTTTTCTCTTTTGTAAAGTAAGAATACCAATTTCCACCATGCAGTTATGGTGAGGGTTGGCAGGCCTTGAGACCTCCACAATGCCTGGCCCAGAGTCCTAGTCAGCTGTTGGGACCCAACCTGCAGCACACCTCCTGGCCGCCCCCGGGCCCAGCCTAGCTCTGCCCCAGTTTGGGGCACCTGACGGCGGGGACCACAGCTTCATTCGGCCCCACAGGAGGCTCAGACATCTGAGCACCCTCCTCGCATCACCTCCTCGTGCCATGCGGGAGCAGGAGGTGAGAGAGGAGGCCCAAGCTGAGAAGACTTGGCCGGGAGCCGGGCGTGCTCTGCCCGTTACAAGGGGCCTCACTTGATGGACGTCTGTCTCCCATCTCCCTGGGGTGCTCGGCTCTGCCTGCCGCCCCCACCCTGTCTCCCGGGCCAAAGTGCCAGGCTCCGGAGGGCGCCCCGGGGCAGCAGCGGGCAGCTCCCGCGCTCAGGTGCCGGCCACAATGCCCCGGGCCACAGCGTCAGACACCGCAGCGGCGGGCCCGGGATCTGCGAGCGAGTGCCCCGGATCTCTTTGCCCAGCCAGCCCCAGCCCCGGGTGCTGCTGCCGTCGGGCCACAGCCCGGTCCCGCCCGTCGAGCCCGCAGACGGGCGCTACTCACGGCGGGAGGCTGCGCTGCGGCGGGCACTGGGGAGGCGGCGGGGTGCGCCGGGCTGGGCTGGGCCGGCCGTCCTCTGCTCCTTGAGCGCCCGGCGCCCGCCAGCCGAGCCGCCGAGGAGCCGAGAGGGCGGAGCGGCCAGCCCCGTCCCAGGCGCCGGCTGGAGGCGCGCCCAGCTGCACCGGACGGGGCTCGGGGCGCCCCCTGCTGGAGCCCCCTCCAGACCTCCCCGGGGCGAGGGCCCAAAGCCTCCCCGCCAGGTAGGGGACACCTCCGGGCTTCGAGGATCCGGGACGAGCAGGGAGAGCCGGGGCCAAGACCCGCCGCGCGTCCCTACCGAGTCTGACACGCACATCCTGTGTGGCCTTGGGCAAGTCGGCTACCCTCTCTGGGCCTTATCTGGAAATAGAATTGAATGAGCTTATACGTGTGACAGGGTCTGGCACAATCCTCAGAAAACGGCACTTGCGTGCTCCTCTCCCCAGGACACACACCGTGAGCCAGGAAGCCGCACTGGGCCGCCTCCTCCCTCCCAGCCAGAGCGCTCCCTGCACCGCAGACTCTCCTGGAAGCCTCGCGCCCACTGCGCACAGCAGGGTGGCGGCTGCGAGGAGAAGGGCCGCTCTGCTCCCCGCTGCCCCCCACCCAGCCTGGGAGCGGCCCGCCCTCCTTCGCCCTTTGTCCTGGCCCGGTTGGTGAGTGAAGTCCCCATCTCGCCATCACGCCTTCTCTAACAGAGGCCTTGAGAGTAGATTCGTCCTCTCTGCCCTCTGCTAAAAAATCTTGGAGGAAAAAAGAAAGGAGAGTGAGGGGTGAAGAGAGAAAGGAAGCGGAGAACAGAACTTAAGTCAAGTCCATTGGTCTTATTTCTAAACAAGAGCCTGTTTAGAGGAAGCAAACGAAGACCCCAACCCCCTTCCCAGAATTTCCATTCCCTGAGTCACCCACGGAGCTCCTCGAAAGGGCCTTAAATTCAGAGTCCTACCACCAGGTTCAAAGCGCTGCCCTGCCACTCTGTATGTGTGTTCTTGGTCACGGCTCTTCATCAATAAAGTGGGAGGAACGCTCCTTCGGTAGCTCCTCATGAAGCTAGGGTGGGGCTGAGATGAGATGGAGGGTGTAAGATGCACCTAGAGGACCTCTACCAGTGTGAGCACACACACACCCTTCAGCCTTTTGGACACTGGGACAAATACAGATGGACCGCACCACCCAGCTGAGCAGTGCCTCAGCATCCAGGACATCTTGGGGAAAGAGTTCCTTATTTATAAACGTCATCACTATCCAGAACAGTGCAGTCTGTGAGCCTCCTCTCCTAAGAGTACCATGATACATAGACATCCAAGACCAGAGGTGACTTGGACACCCACTAGGGGGAAAACGCCCACTGGTGAAGCTTCACCAACATGAGGAGTACCCTGCCAAACTAATCCTAAACACCTCTTCCTCCATTTCCACTTACCTAACACTGGTGACAAACCATTACCCAGCCTTGGTGGCACAGGACAACAATTTAATTATGTTCATGCATTCCGAGGGACAGAAGTTGAGACAGCACAGTGTGTATGACTTATTTCTGCCCTGCAGTGTCTGGGATTTCAACTGGGAACACCCAAATAGCTAGGGATTTGAATCACCTGGAGGATTCTCCATTCCCATACCCAGTAATGAATCCAAGGCTGGGCTCAGCTGACCCTGCTGATTACCTACATGTGGGCTCTCCATCTCTGTCCCTCAAGCCTCCTGCTTAATATCTCATTTTCAGCAGCAGCAGCCCCTTGCATGAGTCAAAAGAGACCTTCTTGGGTCTAGCAATTGACAAGTTAGTCAGAGTCCATTGCAGCTGGAAGGGTCATTGTCAATCAATCCATCCAGCCTGGCCACTTTTCAGATGAGGAAACTTAGGCTCAATTGTCAATCCAGCCTGGCCACTTTTCAGAGGAGGTAACTTAGGCTCAGAGAAGGGAAGTGACTTGCCCAACATCACACAGCTGGTGAGAGACAGAGCTAGCATGAAAACCTAGATTCTCAGTCTGGTGCTCCTTCCACTGTACTTGCCAAAATGCAACTACCTTGGGAGGTACCATCTGGAGATACATCTCATGCTTGAGGTTGAGTGGGTTCATTGGACCCTCACCTGACGGCAGCCACAGGGCACTGAACACATGACCAAGGTGGCCATCAGTAGAAAAGGGGAGGCCCCAAGGACAGTGGCAAAGAAGACACCAACTCCAGAATGAAGCCGGGGCAGTCGAGGTCTTAAGAGCTAAGAATTATGCAACTCAGCTCCCGTTTTTGCATGGTTCCCACGGCTGACCAAAGCAAGTGTAAATGCCTCACCCTAGCATGTAAGGCTCCAACCTGCATTTTCCTGCTGTGTCTACACAGTCTCTTCCCTTCTCTGCATGCACATCCAGCTCTTTTATCAGGTTGGATTATTGGCAGTTCCTGCCTCCGTGATTTTGTTTGTTTCCACTACCACTCCCCTCATCCCATTCTACAAAATCTTATCTATGATCTAAGGGCCTTCTAAAGTATCATATCTTCCACAGAAAACTTCCCTGGTCTGCCTTCTAAATACTTCTCTCCTTTGAACCCCACCACCCCTGGTACCAACCTTTCTTGCCATCCACCTTCCTCTATTTTAATTGTGATTAGCATCTACTTCTCTTTTTCTCAAGGACAAGTACAAGGTCTCGTCCATCTTTGAACCCATATGGTGCTTGATATCCTAAACCCAGTAAAGGTTTGTTAAACTGAGTTAACGAAGGTAAATATCACAAAATAAGGGACCACAGCTGTCTTGTTTTCTATTGTCCCCTAAGAGCACCAAAATACCTGGCACTTCCTTCAGGTGCTTCACTTCTAGGAAGATGTCATTATCTTCTTTTACAGATGATGAAACTGAGGCTTGGGAAAGTTGATTTGCCCAAACTCATCCAATTGGTAAGTGGCTGAGCTGTGACGTGAATCTTGCCTACTGGTCTCCAAAGCTGTTACCTCTGCTGCCTTCCTTCAACTGAAACTGCCAAGATTTCTAAAACAGTGTTAATATGAGGCTTTTCAGCCCTGGCAAGGCATCAGAATAACGGTGAATAACATGGGGTGTTTAAAATCCCCCATGTTCAGACTGCACCCTACATCAATTACATCAGAACCTCTGAGGATGGGGTCTGGGTATGTTTTTGTTAAACTCCCTAGGTGATTCCCAATGCACAGGTTGAGACCCCGTCTGTTTAAGTCACAGAGACCTGGGGAAATTCTCAACCCCCTCAATGGCAAACACATTTGAGTACCTGCTTTGTACAAGACAGACCAAGGGACTGTGAGATGGTGGAGTCACAGGAGCTCAGTGCTTCCCAGGGATGAGAATACAAGCCCATAGATAAAGATGTAACCATGTCAGGCAGCAAAGGGCAGTAGTCATGGTGATACACTAAAGCACACTGTGGTGCCTGGCAAGTTTACAGACTCTAAAAACCTCCTGACAAGGGGGCAAAGTGGGGATTAAGATGCTGTGTGTGTTGGCCATGGCTGATTGGCACCTGGGTCGGCTTAGAGGATGGGTAGCATGAGGGCTAAATGCAGGGACTCTGAAGCCAGACTGCCTGGGTCCACACTCAGGCATCCCAGCATGCAACTTTCGTACTGTGTGATCTGGGGCAGACTATTTAGAGGAAGCAAATGAGGACCCACCTTCCTGGAATTTCCATCCCTAAGTCACCCACAGTGATCATTAGTCAACCCTAGTGATCTCTCTGTGTCTCATTATCCCCATACATCAAATGGAGCTTATAATAGCATTTCTCTCTTGGGCTGTTGTAAGCATGCAGTTACTTTTCAATTAAATCAGTGTCTGGCACTTGGTAAAGTGCTCAATGATTATTACCTGTTATTATTATTGCCTAAATGTCTGGCAGTAAGATCCCCTGGGGAGGAAATGGATCTTACTTATCTCTGCATCCCATCCCACTCCTAGCCTGGCCCAGAGAATTGCCAAATGCAGTGGATCCAGTACTGACCCTCAGACTCTTGGCCAAGGGAACGCACAGGTGATTCCTCCCCAGTGGGCTTGCCTACTGGGTGGAAGGCCGGCAGGAAGCTTCCTCCTCCCAACCTGGCCTGGTGGCCTGGCTTCTCTGCCTTGCTCACTCTGCCCTGTGCCATCTGCCCTCCTAGATGGGAGGTATGGAGCAGACTTGGCTTGGCAACCCTTCCTGCTTCCCCCCTTCCCCTCCCCCTGGGACCAGTGGCTCTTGCAGCTAGAGGCAGCTGCTTCAGCCTCTAGCCTTGCTGGCTTAGCACCAGAGGGATGGGGAAGGGCAGGGGAGGAGAGAAGAGAGGAAGGAGCTGGGGGATGGGAGGGCTTGCCTCTCCCTAGGGAACTTGACGGATAGAGATTTCCTGGACATGTGTATATACTCATTCACTCCGCAAACATTCAATAGTACCTGCTGGGGTTAGGTGCCGGAGTAGGGGCCAATAAAGACCCAATGCCATGAAAGTTCAGGTCTACTCCAGAAGGAGCTTCCAGAGAAGAGGGAGGCTTGAGTCAAGCTTGAAAGAAATCAGTGGGAGGACCAGAAAAGTCCACAGTGGGGCAAGGGAGGCAGGACACACAGGGTGTGAGCAGCTGTGTATGTAAAGGGCTGTGGGTATAAACCACTTGTCATTCATCCCTATTTCTACCTGAGCCAGCACAAGAGCCACACTGGGATCATGACCCATTCATATGCCATTGCCTTCTATTCAGGACAGAGGCTGGTGACATGTCGTATGGCCAGGACCCTTCAAACTATGCCCACTTTTAGGACTACAAACTCCAACCACTTACTTCTTTAGGCTTGGGAATCAGACAGGCCTATTTTTATTCCCGCTCAGCCACTTTCTGGGCCCCCGTTGTCTCATCAAGAAAATGGGAATAATTACATCTTTTTCTCAGGGCTGATGTGAGGACCAGACTCACAAACACTGTGGCAGATGTTTGAGGGAGCACAGGCTCGGCACCATAGGAAAGGTTTGAGAGAGAGAGAGAGAGAGAGAGAGAACTGGCACAAATGTCAACCTCCTTCCCAAACCAGATGCTTCCGTCCTTCAAGAGAGTTGGTCATGTGTACCATATCTTTGCTGTCTCTGTCTCTGAAATGCTTTCCTTTTTTCTCCTTTGTCTATCCATGGTTCAGCTCAATTCCAACTTCGTTTATTCTCCAAACCTTTGCTGGTGTCCATTGGGCCAGACTCTGGGCTGAACCCTGAGAGAAATGAGGCACTGGGCCTGCCCTGCAGGAACTCAACCAAGCAGAGGAGATACCCTGGGAATGAAATGCCTGGAATCCTATGTTCTGAGCCAGATCAAGGGCTGGGCAGATCCCAGAGGGACCCCAGAGGTGGGAGGAGGAGACCCTTAGTTCCTGGAAGGTGGGTGGGGAGCAGGGAGACTCCTCAGAGGAAAGAACCTCTTCCCAGATCTCATTAGTTAGAGTTCACAGTCATATCTGCTGAGCTGAAGAGATGATTTCATCTTTCTGTGTTTGCTGATGGGTCCCTTGAGTGAACCCTGTCACCCTCCCCACACTGTGCCAGGGATGTAGTTGGAGTCGTCGGGGCCTTTGGTGGATCCTTGCAGGATGGGTAGGAGAGCGGCTCCTTCCATGCCCCCGCCTGAGCCCTGACCTCTTTGTGGGCTGGTCCTCCCACTCAGGGTTCTGCCCTGCCCTCCCTGGTCTGCATGGTGACTCCATCTCAGCTGAGCCCAGGTCCTGACCCACTTATGAACAGATTTATATCTACTAAAATTTGAGACCCAATGTGTATTTGGTTCTAGAGGGAACATTATATTGTATATATAAAATCATAAAATGAGTCATCTATTGGTTTTTAATGTTTAGAATCAACCTATGAGCACAAAGTATTGACTAGTTTATAGGCACACATCAAAATGTCATGTTATTAATCTTGACAATGAAAAATACTACTGTATAGCAAATTTGGGAAGTGGGAAGGGAAAAAGCAATAAAAGGAAGGCAATTTGCTCTAGCTTATGTTATTTTAAATTATAGTGGTTGCCAGGTGTAATGGTGCGCCTGTAGGTCCAGCTATTCAGGAGGCTGAGGTGGGAGGATCACTTCAGCCCAGGAGGTGGAGGTCGCAGTGAGCCAAGATCATGCCACTGCACTCCAGCCTGGACAACAGAGTGAGACTCCCTCTCAAAAATAAATAAATAAATAAATCAAAATTACAATGTAAGATTCCTAAGGGAAATGGCTGATACCAGGGCTGGAGCAGGAAGAATGCAAAGTAACCTAGAGCATCTTATGCCCCAAAGAAAGTACTCAAAAATGATGGCAACCTGCCAAAAGGACAAGGACGCCAACTTGAAGGGGCTCTCACAGGCCAGACTGGGAATTATTTCAGTATTGAAATAAATAATTACAGGACTAGATTAGAACACATCAGATCATTTTAAAATAAACATGTGTTCCAATCTATTTAAAAATAAAAATGTTTGGCCAAGTTCAGTGGCTCACATCTGTAATGCCAGCACTTCAAGAGGCCGAGGCAGGAGAACTGCTTGAGGCCAGGAGTTTGAGCCTGGCCTGGGCAACAGAGCAAGACTCAGTCCCTAAAAAACAGAAAAACCTAGTTTGGGGCATGATAGTGCATACGTGTAGTCTCAGCTACGTGGGAGGTTGAGTCAGAAGGATCACTTGAGCCCAGGATTTCAAGGTTGCAGTGAGCTATGATCACACCACTGCATGCCAACCTGGGTGACAGAGCGAGACCCTGTCTCTATAAAAAATAAAAATAAGTACTAAAAATGAAAAATTTTTAAATTTTTTAAAGGAGAGGGAAAGAAAGAAAAATGATATTTTAAAGAAACATGCCAACCAATAAGTAAAAAAGAAGTAACGGAATTTTTAAAATCACCACTTTAGCAGCATATAGTAATAAGTGATTCAGGCAAGAAGCATCACTGGATAATAAAACCACTGAGGCCAGGCACAGGTCTCACGCCTGTAATCCCAGCACTTCGGGAGGCTGAGGCGGGTGGAACTCTTGGCCTCAGGAGTTCCTCCCGCCTGAGGTCAGGAGTTCGAGACCAGTCTGGTCAACATGGTGAAACCCTGTGTCTACTAAAAATACAAAAATTTAGCTGGGCATGGTGGTGGGTGCCTATAATCCCAGCTGCTTGGGAGGCTGAGGCAGGAGAATTGCATGACCCCAAGAGGCAGAGGTTGCAATGAGCCGAGACTGCACCACTGCACTCTAGCCTGGGTGACAGAGTAAGACTCCATCTAAAAAAAAAAAACGAGTGAACGATTGTTGGGGAACAGGGTACTCATCTGATCTCTAGGTATCACCTCACAAATTACTCATTAATGACAAAGGGGAAAAAGTACTTTTACAAGGGAGGAATCTGACAGATACCTCCTTAAGGAAATGACCAAACTAACTTAACATCAATTATGATAAGACAAACTGACAGCACGTGTCCACTGGTGAGCAGCACTGAGAAAGATATCACATCAGCTCTGTATTATTCCTGCCAAAAATGTGGACTCTGAATCTAATCATCAGGACACAATCAGACAAGTCCAGATTGAGGGATACTCTACAAAACAACTGACCTGTACCCTTCAAAAATATCTGTGTCGTGAAAGAAAAATATGGCTGAAGAGACATAACAAATTCAGTGTCATGTATGATGAGTGATTGGATCCTGGATTGAAAAAAATTATTTCGGCTGGGTGCAGTGACTCACACATGTAATTCCAGCACTTTGGGAGGCCACAGCAGGCGGATCACGAGGTCAGGAGATGGAGACCATTCTGGCTAACATGGTAAAATCCCGTCTCTACTAAAAATACACACACAAAAAAGAAAAAATTAGCCAGGTGTGGTGGCATGCGTCTGTAGTCCCAGCTACTCAGAAGGCTGAGTCAGGAGAATTGCTTGAACCGGGAGGTGGAGGTTTTGGTGAGCCGAGAACACACCACTGCACTCCAGTCTGGGCGACAGAGCTAGACTCCATCTCAAAAAAAGGAAAAAAAAAGAAAAAAATTATTTCAATGATGTTGAAAGAGACGTTACTAGACAATTACGGAAATGTGAATATGGACATTTTTTAGATAATTACATCAGTGATTACATTTTCTAAGTGGGAGAAGTATATTGTGGTCATAGGGGAGAATGTCATTAATTCTTTTTTTTTTTTTTCTGAGTCAGAGTCTCTCTTTGTCACCCCAGCTGAAGTGCAGTGGTGAGATACCAGCTCACTACAACGTCCACCTCCATGGTTCAAGCAATTCTCATGTCTCAGCCTCCATAGTAACTGAGATGCATCTGCCACCACGCCTGGCTAATTTTTGTATTTTTAGTAGAGACGGGGTTTTGCCATGTTGGCCAGGCTGGTCTCAAACTCCTGGCCTCAAGCAATCCACCCACCTCAGTCTTCCAAAGTGCTGAGATTATATTTAATTCTTGGAGCATGGGTGATGACATATTTTGAGGAGAAATGGCTCTATGTCTGCATCTGTTCCTCAAATGATTCAGCAAAAAAGAAAATCTGTATATATGTACAGTAAGAGAAAGCCAAATATGGCAAATTGTTAACAGTTGATAAGTGAATCTAGGTAAATTCTTGCAACTTCTCTGTAAGTTTGATTTTTTTTTTTTTTTTTTTTGAGACAGAGTCTCACTCTGTTGCCCGGGCTGGAGTGCAGTGGTGTGATTGATCTTGGCTCACTGCAACTTCCACCTCCCGGGTTCAAGCAATTCTCTGCCTCAGCCTACTGACTAGCTGGGATTACAGGTGCCTGCCACCATACCCAGTTAATTTTTGTATTTTTAGTAGAGATGGGATTTCACCTTGTTGGCCAGGCTAGTCTTGAACTCCTGATCTTATGATCCACCTGCCTCGGTGGATCAAATCCCTGCCAAAGTGCTGGGATTACAGCAGTGAGCCACCATACCCAGCCAGTTTGAAATTTTTTAAAATCATAAGTTGGGGACGCAGGGGTAATCACTCTGTAGCCATCCCCATTTACATGTTAATAACATTTGTATGCCTTTTCCCTAAACAAACCAAAAATGGCAGGGTGTGGTGGCTTATGTCTGTAATCTCAGCACTTTGGGAAGCTGAGGTGGGTAGATTGCTTGAAGACAGGAGTTTGAGACCAGCATGGCCAACATGGCAAAACCCGTCTCTACTAAAAATACAAAAATTAGCCAGGTGTGGTGGCAGGAGGAGGGTTGCTGGAGGCCAGGAGTTTGAGATCAGCCTGGGCAACACAGTGAGACCTCATCTCTACTAAAAATTTAAAAAAAAAAAAGTTGGGGGAAAATAAAACATAAAATTTACTACAGTAAGCCTGGTTCGGTGACTCATGCCTATAATCCCAGCACTTTGGGAGGCCAACAAAGGTGGATCATCTGAGGTCAGGAGTTCGAGACCAGCCTGGCTAACATGGTAAAATTCTGTCTCTACTAAAAATACAAAAATTAGCCAGGCCTGGTGGTGTGTGGCTGCACTCCCAGCTACCCAGGAGGCTGAGGCAGGAGAATCATTGGAACCTAGGAGGCAGAGGCCAAAGTGAGCCAAGATCACACCACTGCACTCCAGCCTGGGCAAGAAGCAAGATTCCGTATTAAAAAAAAAAAAAAGAAGATATATATATATAAAATAACATATGTATTACAGTAATTAGCAGAAAGAGTAAAACTAAAAATTGTTGAAAGAAGTTGTCTCTATGGATGTCTTAGTCCATTTGGGCTGCTATAACAAAATACTGTACACAGAGTCATTTATAAACAACAGAAATTTATTTCTTATAGTTTCAGAGGTTGAAAAGTTCTAGTTCAAGGCACTGGCAAAATGGTCTGGTGAAGGCCAACTCTCTGGCTCATAGATGGAGCCTTCTCACTGTGTATTCACATGATGGAAGGGGCAAGGCAGCTGTCCCAGGCCTCTTTTATAAGGGTACTAATCTTTTAAAAAGGCTCTGGGACAGGCGTAGTGGCTCATGTCTATAATCCCAGAGCTTTGGGAGGCTGAGGTGGGAGGATTGCTTGAGGCCAGAAATTTGAGACCAGTCTGGGCAGCACAGAGACCCTTTCTACCAAAAAATTAAAATTAGCTGGGCATAGTGGTGTGCACCTATAGTCCTGGCTACTTGAGAGGCTGAGGCTGGAGGATTGCTTGAGCCCAGGAGTTTGAGATTTTATTGACCTGATTGTGCTACTGCACTCTGACCTAGGAGGCAGAGTGAGACGCTGTCTCAAAAAGAAGAAAGAAAACAAGGGATGGGAAGAGGGGGAGTGCTCTGCTCTCATGACCTAATCAACACCCACCTCCTAACACTCTAATAAGTTCACACCTCCTAATATCATCACTTCGGGGGTTAGGATTTCAACTTACAAATTTGGAGGGTACACAAACATTGAGACCACAGAAGTGAGTATCACTGGGTTGGGCCAAAAGGGATACATCTGATTTTCATCTTATACTTTTTGAGCTTTTTTGGTTTTGCCATATTTCTATATTACCTCTATGATTAAAGAAGACCAGGTTAATTTAAAAAATATATATTTCTATACCAGAAGCTGCTCTGATGACAATAAGCTTATATTCATGGGGTTCTCTTCATTCCAGAAAAAAATTAATAAGCATTGCATTTCATGCCCATTAGTGCTCATTAAGTTTTTAGACCTATTAGTGAGTGCTGAGGTCCTTAGAGCTCATGCAGGTTTCCTTGGCTTCACTTCTGCTCAACAACAGCACCTAGTAAAGGGTAATGTATTCTTTTGCAAAATCTTCCTAAGAGGAAAATAATTGCCAAGAGCTTCAAACATCACTAATGTGAAGACACATTAAGCTTTAAATATCCCTCAGAAAATGATAAAAATGACAAAATGAGTAAAATCATATCCTGATTTTTGTATCCAGCTGTGTCTCATTTATTTCACCAGGAAGTTCTATGTCTGCCAAACTACCTAGACCCTATTTTCAATCCATGAAATAGATAAGAAACCTAGAAAAATTTGTGCTTTGTTCCATTAATTCACTAGAATCAATAGGGAAAATGACTTGCCCAAATCACACCGCTGATCTTTAGCAAATGCTTAACTGGAAATCAGGCCTCTTCTGATATATCACAAGCTCACAGGTTCTGACGCCATGGGCTCTGATTCTTCCATGCTGTGTGAGTATGGACAGGTAACTCAACTTCTCCTGGCTTCAGTGTTCTTACCTGTAAAATGAAGTTGTAGGATTAGAATAACACAAATTTAGCCCTCATTGTTCCTGATGGTAGCTATGTTTTTCAGTGGGAGTAATGTAGGTCTCACAAGGCTCTGCAACTTGGTTAAGTTTCACCCGGCAAGGCAATCTTGAGCCTTGCACACATATTCACTTTACATTCTGACTCATCTGAATAGACTCAGCTTAATATAGCCAAAAAAAAAAAAAAAAAAAAAAAATCCACAGATGTGACAGCCTGAGGAATCTAGCTACAAGGAAACTCAGTTGATAGGACCCAGTTGAGCTAAAATTTGCTTAATCACAACAACAAAAACAATCTAAAAACCCTAAGACTCCTTATAAAACAAAAAGCAGGCCGGTCACAGTGGTTCATGCTTGTAATCCCAGCACTTTGGGAGGCTGAGGCAAGTGAATCAAGAGGTCAGGAGTTTGAGACCAGCCTGGCCAACATGGTGAAACCCCATCTCTACTAAAAATACAAAAAAATTATCTGGGCATGGTGGCAGGCGTCTGTAACCCCAGCCCCGGGAGGCTGAGGCAGGAGAATCCCTTGAACTTGGGAGGCAGAGGTTGCAGTGACAGTGAGCCAAGATCGCACCACTGCACTGCAGCCCGGGTGACAGTGCGAGACTGTCTCAAAAACACACAAAAAAACACACAGATTTATTAAACTAATAGGTTTTGGTAAAAGGTCATGATCATTTTCAATTCTGCATGAATCAGTGGATTACAAATTGTAGAACAAGCTCAGTATTAAACCCGTTTGTTGTTAATGATGCTAAAGAATCCTTGGAACTCCTAGAAAGCCAACATGTCACTGTGGCTTCTATAGTTAGACATTCAAAACCAGAAGGAACTTTAGAGATCACCTAACACATTCACTTTATAGAAGACAGAAGGAGGCCCACCAGAGCAAAAATGACTTAGCCAAGTTCACAATTGTCTGGGGCAGACCCAAAATAAAAGGTCAGGCTTCTTGACTCCTAGCTCAGTGGATATTCCTCATGTGAAATGCTAAAGGCTGAAGCCCTGGGTAAAGCCAGATTCACTCATTATGATCAAGGTAAGCCTGAAATAATTCAACAAGAAATGTTGGAAGGCCGATATGCAAACACCATACCAGTAGCTGTAGGAGACATCTGAGGGGACATGAAATAGAAAACGCATTTGAGATAGCCAAGAGTGTGAGCATTGGTCTACAGCACCAAACCCCAGGAGATTATAGAATCAAGGGAAACTTTCCCAAGAGGGAAAATACATTGTATTTCCCATCTTAAAAATATACTTTTAAGGCCAGGCACAGTGGCACATGCCTATAATCCTAGCACTTTGGGAGGCCGAGGTGGGTGGATCACAAGGTCAAGAGATTGAGACCATCCTGGCCAACATGGTGAAACCCTGTCTCTACTAAAAATACAAAAATTAGCTGGGCTTGGTGGTGCATGCCTGTAGTCCCAGCTACTCGGGAGGCTGAGGCAGGAGAATTGCTTGAACCCAGGAGGTGCAGGTTGCAGTGAGCCAAGATCACATCACTGCACTCCCGCCTGGTGACACAGCGAGACTCCATATGTATTTATATATGTATATTTAAAGTGGTTTTATAAAAGACACATATACCAACCAGGCGTGGTGGCTCACACCTGTAATCCCAGCACTTTGGGAGGCTGAGGCAGTGGATCATGAGGTCAGGAGATTGAGACCATCCTGGCCATGGTGAAACCCCATCTCTACTAAAATACAAAATATTAGCCAAGCATGGTGGCGCATGCCTGTAGTCCCAGCTATTCAGGAGGCTGAGGCAGGGGAATTGCTTGAATCCGGGAGATGGAGGTTGCAGTGAGCCAAAATTGTGCCACTGCACTCCAACCTGGCGAAAAAGCAAGACTCCGTCTCAAAAAACAAACAAACAAACAAAAGACACATCTACCACAAGAGGTGTTTTTTGTTTGTTTGTTTTTGCGACATAGTCTTACTCTGTCACGTTGGCTGGAGTGCAGGGGCGCGATCTTGGCTCACTGCAACCTCCGCCTCTTGTGTTCAAGCTACCCCAGCACTTTGGGAGGCTGAGGCCGGAGGATTGCTTGAGCCTAGGCGTTTGAAGCTGCAGTGAGTATGACAGCACCACTGCACTCCAGCCTGGAGAACAGAGCAAGACTCTCATCTCAAATAAACGAAAAAAAGAAAAGAAATATTTTTTACATGTTTAACCTTGCAAACAGATGCGAATGAAAAACCTTTTTAAAATCCTCCACCTTGGCAAATATTTTTTAAAATAACGACACCTAATATTAGTGCAGGGCAGGGACACCTTTCCCACTCTTGGTTTGGTATCAATCGGCACAATTTCTTCAGAGGCCAATTCAACAATATGTATCAACGCCTCAGAATCACTCATAATCTTTGGCAAAGTAGTTCCACATTGAAGAATGTCTTCAGTGACTGGCCGGGCGTGCTGGCTCACGTCTGTAATCCCAGCACTTTGGGAGGCCGAGCCAATGGATTACTTGAGATCAGGAGTTCAGGGCCAATCTGGCCAACATGGTAAAACCCTGTCTCTACTAAAAATACATAAATTTGTCAGACGTGGTGGCATGCACCTGTGCCCAGGTATTTAGGAGACCGAGGCAGGAGGATCACTTGAACCTGGGAGATGGAGGTTGCAGTGAGCTGAGATCGTGCCACTGCACTCCAGCCTAAGCGACAGAGCAAGAGTCCGTCTCAAAAAATAAAAAATAAAAAAGTCTTCAGTGATAATCACTCTAGTCAGAACAAAGGCGCAAACGGCAATGAGTCAGTGGTGCTTAGGTACGATTTAGCGCAGCCTGGTTAGAGGGGTAGTGAGTGTGCCCTCAGCGCCCTCTGTAGGTCCCTTGGGAAAACGCAGGGCCGCTGCTGCAAAGTGGGCTGTGCTCTACCGCTAATGAATAATGTTTTGCTGCCATCTGGTGTTCTCCCAGGTAACTGCACCCACCCCAGAAAAAAGCTCTCCGAGTTAGCACAAACAGGCCCTTCTCCCCTACCCGGGAACGCCCGGGTCTCGCTCTGTCACCCAGGCAGGAGTTCAGGGTTCACTGCAGTCTCAATATCCTGGGCTCAATCAGTCTTCCCACCTGAGCCCCCACGTAGCTGGAACTACAGGGGTGCACCACCATGCCCTGCTAATTCTTTTATTTTTTGTAGAGATAGGGTCCTGCTATGTTGCCTAGGCTGGTCTCAAACGCTGGAGCTCAAGCCAACCGCCCACCTTGGCTTCCCAAAATGTTGGGATTACAGGCGTGAGATCGCGCCATTGCACTCCAGCCTGGGCAACAAGAGCGAAACTCCAGCTAAAAAAAAAAAAAATTGCCGGGCGCGGTGGCTCAAGCCTGTAATCCCATCACTTTGGGAGGCCGAGGCGGGTGGATCACAAGGTCAACAGATCGAGACCATCCTGGCCAACATGGTGAAACCCCGTCTCTACTAAAAATACAAAAATTAGATGGGTGTGGTGGCGTGCGCCTGTAGTCAGCTACTGGGGAGGCTGAAGCAGGAGAATTGCTTGAACCCAGGAGGCAGAGGTTATACAGTGGCGCCTGGCGGCAGAGTGAAACTCCGTCTCAAAACAAACAAACAAACAAAAAACAAATGTTCTGTTTAAGAAACAAACAAACAAACAAACCTAACAAAGCATTTACTAGGTTCCACGCATTGTGCTCAGCACTATACAAGCATTCCCTTTTTTAGTCCTCATAAGGGCCCCATGAAATTGGTAATTTTATAATCCCCGTTTTACAAATGAGGGAACTAAAATACAGAGAGGCTAGCTAACTTGCCCAAAGTCACACAGCTACTGCCTGAGTAGTGGATTAGAACAAAATGGCAGTTTGGCACCAGAGTCGGTACTCTTGACCACATCCTTTGTGAGGAGGATCCAGGGTCTATGGGGTGTACTTGGAGAGAACCTCACAGCCCAGACAGCAACATCCTCCCCACATCCAGTACATCTGCCCCAAACAAGCCCATATCAGAACTGGGTTCACTCATGCCCTATAGGCAGTCTAATCGGAGTCACGGAAAACCACCAGCTCAGGCTATATCCAATGGAGTTTTTGGGGAAAATCTTTACTTGTAAAACATTTCATATATACAAAAAGATGTCAGAAATAATGTGGCTGGGTGTAGCGATTCATGTCTTTTTATATATAGATATAGATAGAGTCTTGCTCTAGAGTCTTGTTGCCCAGGCTGGAATGCAGTGGCATGATCTTGGCTCACTGCAACCTCCGCCTCCTGAATTTAAGCAATTCTCTACCTTAGCCTACCAAGTAGCTGGGACTACAGGCGCCCACCACCACACCTGGCTAGTTTCTGTATTTTCAGTAGAGATGGGATTTCACCATATTGGCCAGGCTGGTCTCAAACTCCTGACCTTGTGATCTGCCTGCTTGTAATCTCAGTACTTCCAAAGTACTGAGATTACAAGCGTGAGCCACAGTGCCCAGCTGACTCATACCTTTAATCCCAGCACTTTGGAAAACCAAAGTGGGAGGATCACTTGAGCCCAGGAGTTTGAGACCCTCTGGTAAGACCTCATCTCTACAAGAAATTTAAAAATTAGTTAGCTTTGGTAGCATGAATATGTAGTCCCAGCTACTCAGGAGGCTGAGGTGGGTGGATAGATTGAGGCTGGCAGGTAGAGCCATGATTGTGCCACTGCACTCCAGCCTGGGTGACAGAGCGAGACTTTGTCTCAAAGAAAAAAAAAAAGAGTTTTCATAGTAGTGGCGCATCAGTAATGAGTTTGAACCCTGACAGTTCACTGGCTTGTTTTCTATCATTGTTATTAACACATGCGGAAAACCATGTGGGGTATGAAGGCACTGAGACTTTTATAGCAATCCTGCCCCTTCCTAGAGTAAACCCACCCCCACTAACTACAGTTAATTATGTCCTGCTGGACACATCTGCAGTTTGGGTAACAAAGCAGTTGGTTCATAGTGGAGCTGGGAAAGCTTCTTGATTATTTGTTATGGTCTAAGAAAGTAGTGGATAAATAATTAGGTGGGCATGGTAGCTCTTGTCTGTAGTCCCAGCTTCTTGGGAGGCTGAGGTGGGAAAATTGCTTGAGCCCAGTAGTTTGAGACTTGCAGTGAGCCCTGATCATGCCTTGTACTCCAGCTGGGATGACAGAAAGACCCTGTCTCAAAAAACAAAAACAAACAAACAAACAAACAAATAAGAAGGTAGTGGCTCCTGCTGGGGATCAGAAAGCAATAACCCAAAATATGGCTCCTTGGCATGCTGTGAATTAAAGGAAAATAGGAAGTCTCAGAAGCAGCCTCAAAAGCAAAGACTCTCTCTTACCATATCCTGCCCTCCTGTCTCCTGCCCCTTTCTCCTCCAGAGGGAGTCACAGAAAACAATTTCTTTTCCCCAAGGGAGGTAATAGAAACCAGAACCTCTTTCCAAAGCAAGCCATACCAGTCTGGGAAACATGGCAAAATTTCATCTCTACAAAAAAAAACTAACAACAACAACAAAAATTAGCGGGCATGGTGGCGTGCACCTGTGGTTCCAGCTACTTGGGAGGCTGGAGTGAGAGGATTGTTTGAGCCTGGGAGGTTGAGGCTGCTGTGAGCCATGATTGCACCATCACACTCCAGCCTTGGCAACAGAGCGGGACTGTCTCAAAAACAAAAACAGTAACAACAACAAAAAAGCAAGCTATAAAACCTAGAAATATTACTCTAACTTTCCCCCGCCCTTCCGTGCATGAGCTGGCCATAAAGAAATTATCTGACCTACCTTATCTAACAGTAGGTCATAAGATTCTCATTCCAGAGGGGTTCTGCCCCATACCCAGGAGGAAGGAATGCTATACAGAAAGGCCAGGAACAATCTGGACAGGCCTTGCTGGGTTTCCCCACTTAGTCCATTACCATCGGATCATACTCCTTTTGTCCAATCACATTTCTACACAGTTGTCCAGTCTTCATTTTTTTTTTTTTTTTTTTTTTTTGAGACACGATCTCACTCTGTCACCCAAGCTGGAATGTGGTGGCACCCAAGCAGAAAAATAGTTTTCCCTGGGTCTTTGGATTCTTCATATCTGAAGCCTGCTGAGTCACATAAAACTTGGATTGACTACATTTGTTATGCTTTTCTCTTGTTATCCTATCTTTTTTCACAGGGGTGCTGGCCATGATCTTTATAATGGGTGAGGAACGGTATCGCTCCCTTCTGCCCCTACTGTCCCAGCCAAAGCTGTGAACCCTCAGGACTCTGGGGGGTTATTAAAGGAGGGGGAAGCCCAATGTTCAGCCAGCATTACTTGTAAAGCAGAGTTATTAACCTGGGGTCCACTGGCTCCTAAGCAAGTCTGTGAATGTCCTGAAGTCATACACAAAGTTTCATGTGAGTGCCTTTTTCCCCCTAGGGAGAGGGCCCCTTCCACATCTTTTATCTGATTTTCTAACTGGTCTGACTTTCCACAAAGAATGATCATTCTTATAAATCAGGAGTTTGCTAACGGCACACAGGCCAAATCTAGCTCAATGCTGGATTTTGTACAACCCACAAGCTAAGGTTTTTATATTTTTCAATGGTTGAAACAATCAAAAGGAAAATAATAATTCATGACACATGAAAATTATACGAAATTCAAATCTCAAATCTGTGTCCAAAAAGTTTTCTGGGAGTGCAATCACGTTTCTTGGTTTACAGACCGTCAGCTGCTTTTGTGCTGAGGGCAGAGTTGAATAGCTACAACAGAACAGATGGCTTGAAAAGCCTAAAATACTGCCTCTGTGGCCCTTTTCCAAAAATGTTTACTAACCCTTGCCAAAGATGGACTAGATAACACATCTTGAGTATATATGTACCTCTATTATTCACTTCTATGTAGATGTCATTATGATTAATAAAGTTTAAATTTTTTTATTATTATTTTTTTTTTGAGATGGAATCTTGCTCTGTCACCAGGCTGGAATGCAGTGGCATGATCTTGGCTCACGGCAATCTCTGCCTCCTGTGTTCAAGCAGCCTCCCAAGTACTGGGAACATACATGTGCACCACCACACCCAACTCCTTTTTGTATTTTTAGTAGAGACAGGGTTTCACGATGTTGGTCAGGATGATCTTGATCTCCTGATCTTGTGATCCACCTGCCTTGGCCTCCCACAGTGCTGGAATTACAGGCGTGAGCACCTGGCCAAAATCATTCTAAGATAATTTATGTAGTAGTCATTAGTTTTTTTTAACCCTCTCACTCTGTTATAGAATTCCTACCATGTGAGTCTTGCTGGGGGACAGAGTCCACCTCTCCACATCAAAGGTCACATTATCTTTTCTCCTGCCTTCTTGGCAGCCGGGACATGGACATGTGACTTGAGATCAGCCGACTAGAGATCTCACCTAGGACTAGGAAGCTGGAGTGAGTCACACAAAAAAGAGAAATCATTCTGGTAGTAGTGGAGAAAACAGAATACACATCTAGCTTACAGGAGCAACATGGCCAGCAATTCAGGTGACTCCTCTAGCAATAATCCACTTGGAATTGCACATCAGTAGCGCCCTCACCAGACAGTTCCTAAGGCAGAGTTTTGTGTTTGGTCCTGCTGCCTGGCTGCTGTTTCTACTTGGTCAGGACTAGCTCAGGCACTAGGTAAGACAGCCTCAATCACTCACTGCCTGGAGCAGAGAGAAGCTGAAGGTGTAAGTTGATAAGTATGAACTCCAGGAGGACAAACAATGGCTGATTTATCTCTGTGTCCTCAGCACCCGAGAAAGTGCCTGAGTTCAGAATTCGGAAGCTAGGCAGTTCTGGCTCAGTTTACTCACATGGTTTGTAAATTGGCACTGGTTGCTGTTGGGAGGCCTCAGTTGCACTCCATGTGGAATTCTCCACAGGAGTTCTCATCACATAGCGGCTGGATCACCACAGAATGAGCAATCCAAGAGACTAAGGTGAAAGCAGCAATACCTTTTATGATCTAACCTCAGAAGTCATCCACTGTCACTTCTGCCATTCTTTATTAATCACACCCATCAGCTGTAATTCAATATGGAAGGAAATTCTACAAGGGCATGAATACCAGGAAGTGAGGGGCCCATGTTGGAGGCTGCCATACTTCACATGACCATTTACCCCTAAAACAAACCAAATGAACTACAATAAACTGAAGATCATACATTTAGGTTGGTTTAATCAAAACCTCTTTGGTGGACTTCTTGATCTTCAAAATTGTGTATGCCATCAGGCCCTCTCCACATTTGTTCCTTATCTATGAAGGGGTCCAGGATTCTCCTTGGAAGGAAGGTAGGCCCAATCTTAAGGATGCCTTTTGGTTCTCAGATCTCTGATTCTACAAAATAATCAGCAAAAATAAAGCTTTGAAGATATCTTTCAGGAGTTAACATTTACACTGGAATTTACAATTCAATAAAAACAGTGAGTCATTACAAGAATCATCTGCTTATTTATTTTACAAAGTAATGATTTAAACTGAGTACATTTGGGCACAGTAGATATTTGACATGAAAAGCAGTTGTATCAGGCTGAGCATAAAGAAATATAGCAACTCATCTTACACGTAATAACTAGAAAATATTATTCTGTCTGATCATTTAAGTGTTACAAATCCTTAGAATGTTATACACTGAACAAATTAGGTACTACCTTATAATTAAATCTTGCTTGGAAAGAATCCTTTAAAAAAATGCTCTGAGGTACCAAATCGCCTATGTATTAAACGAGTCTTTGACATTATACAAAGAGTTTAAACAAATATATCAAACAGTTACAGGCCAGTGGTTCTTAAAGCAGCTATCAGTCAGGTTCAAGGACACATTGTTCCACAATTTCCCGTAAATTGGGGTTTTCCATTGCAGCTGCCACTCGCTCTTTGTCATTTATCTGCTTATTGACTGAAAAATACACAGACAAAAGTTAGCAGAAGAACTGTGTCAATATACAGCACCAGACAGTATTTTTTATTAGCCTGCTGAAACAAAATATTTAACTCCTTGAGAACTTGAAGTTATTTTTGGCTAATTACTCATAATATAATTTCTAATCTAGAAGGCAGACTTAAGAGAAAAATGTCTACTATAATTCTTCTACTTACCATATCTATTTTTTTCTTTCTAGTCTTTGTCCATATACATATCTTTATACAGTTACATTCAGAGTAAATACAGTTTTGAAAATCACTGGGTTTTTTTCCCCATAAGCCTATATTTTAATCTATAGGGTTATTCAACATGGTAAAAGTCTTAAGTGTTCTAAACTAATTATGAAGACTATACTGCAATGAACACCTTTAAACATATAGCCTTCTTTTTGGAAATATTCTCAAAAATGGGATTTGTTTTGTTTGTTTGTTTGTTTTGAGATGGAGTCTCACTCTGTTGCCCAGGCTGGAGTGCAGTGGCACAATCTCAGCTCACTGTAACCTCCACCTCCCAGGTTCAAGTGATTCTCCTGCTTCAGCCTCCTGAGTAGCAGGAACCACAGGCACACACCACCAGACCCAGCTAATGTTTGTATTTTTTAGTAGAGACAAAGTTTCACCATATTGACCAGGCGGGTCTCAAACTCCTGACCTTGTGATTCACCTGCCTTGGCCTCCTGAAGTGCTGGGACTACAGACATAAGCCACCACGGCCTGCCCAAGAATATGAATATTTTTATGGTTTGATTTATATCATTCATTTACTTCCCAAAATTACTCACCAATTTACATGGTCAACATCAATATATGAGCTATCAGTCTGGCAGCAATACCTGGTATTATTATTATTATTATTATTATTCTTTGAGCCAGTGGTGCAATCATAGCTCACTGTAACCTCCAACTCCTGGGCTCAAGAAATCCTCCTGCCTCACCCTCCCACAGGCATGAGCCATCACACCTGGCTAATTTTCAAATTTTTCTGTAGAGACAGGGTCTCACTATGTTGTCCAGGCTAGTCTTGAAATCCCGGCCTCAAACTCCTGGCCTCAAGGCATTCTCTTGTGTTGGCCTCCCAAAGTGCTAGGGTTATAGGTGTGAATCACCATGCCCAGGCAACAGCTGCTATTATTTAATAAAAACAAATATACATATAAACATACATAAAATAGGAGGTGGTAAATGGTTCAATATTATTGTTATAATTTGCATTTCCTTGTCTAATAGGAAAATAGAACATTTTCAATGTGTATATATTAGTTCTTGCATGAATTTCCTGTTCATGTCTCTTTCTATTAATCTATCAGATCTTTTTTTAAAATTAGTTTGAATGGCTCTTCATATAATAAAGGTATCGGCCCATTACATTTTCTATAATTAGCTAACTGCACTCTTAACAGAAGAGTTCAAAAGAGAGACATTCATATTCTTAATGTGGATTGACTTTTCTGGGATGCTGCTAAAATGTCTCATATAGAAGACAAACACACATAAACATCACATATTCCTGTGTAAATAATTTCAGTTTCTTCTTACTACAATGTAGGCACCACAAAGGTAGGAATATATCTCAAAAGTTGAACTGTACCCACACATAGAAGGCTCTTAGTAAATATTTACTAAACGAAAAACAAGAATCATAAGACTTAATACTATTGCTGTTGTAAAATCCTATTATTTGAGGAATTTCAAAAGCACAGCCTGAGTGGATGTAGGGTACCTAAACTCTTAATTTTTTTAATCAGAGGTAGAAGCCCTCAGCTCATGGGGTTTAAAGAAATTTAGCCCATTGTGTGGTGGCTCATGCCTGTAATCCCAGCACTTTGGGAGGCTAAGGTGGGCAGATCACGAGGTCAGGAGTTCTAGACCAGCCTGACCAACATGGTGAAACCCTGTCTCTACTAAAAATACAAAAATTAGCTGGATGTGGTGGTGCATGCCTGTAGTCCCAGCTACTTGGGAGGCTGAGGCAGGAGAATTGCTTGAACCCAGAAGGTGGAGATTGCGGTTGCAGTGAGGTGACCACGCCAGTGCACTCCAGCCTGGGCAACAGAGCAAGACTCAAAAAAAAAAAAAAGAAAGAAAGAAATTTAGCCCACAAAGAGTATAATAATCTACATGTCTGAAACTATAGCTAGGACATGATTTTAACAGTTTTCAAGACAGTAACTTAAAAAGTTTCCTGGATGGGCTATTCCTCTGGAAGCAGCAGGGTTCCCTGCTTCCCTCTCTACAGCTCTCTTCTATGTAGGAGATTTTGTGTGTCTTTCTCTAGCCCTGGGTATGCCTTTCTGAGTCTTCTGGGTATCTATCTGACTGTTTCTCTTACTCCATTATCAATCATCTCTTTCTTCCACTCCTCTGACGAAACGTACGTACAAATGCCTTTTAAATGTATTTCTCATTACTTGCGCTCTATCATTTATAGATTAAAAACATTAAAATTCTGTTTTTAATTTAACACATGGATCATACAGAACATTTTGTCTTTTGCTTTTCCCAAACCCCACTTCGGCCACTTACTTCTCTCTGTAGGCTAGAGGTTCTGTATATAAAAAAGTTTCCCCACCCCCATTCTAATATACTAACCTAGAGAGACAGCACCTACCTCAAGATTCACTAAAGCTCTACTTGCTAGACCCAATTTCAAGTACATAGCTCTCTTATCCTGCCACCAAAGAAAAGCAGCCTACTTAGAGCTCCTAAGGCAAGGTCCCTAGAGCTGGATATTCTTTACAGATGTGTAGCCACTAGCCTAAACCAGTCAACATCCAGGAGCTCTAATGCACTCGGAGTCCCACTACAAAAATTACTTCCCTGAAATGCCTAGGTTTCCCTACCTAGGAAAGAAGAGCTAATAACTAATTGTATACTTTTTTTGAAAGTAACCCAGTAGATACTTGGCTGGTAGAAGAATCCAATATCAAAGAAAAAATACTATCTGAAGTTGTTTTTCAATTATGTTTCAACATTCACTTACTGTCTTCTTCTGTTGAGTGGGTTCCTTCAGAAATGTAGATTTCCAACTAGAAAGGGAAAAAGAAGTCAAAGAAAAAACATTAGAACATTCTAAGATGAGAGAGTGAAGCGGAATGTACAATGAATCAAACATCTAGGGATGAGGGTCCAAAACCAGGAGTCTTGCTGTGTTCACCAAGCTGGAGTGCAATGGCAGGATCTCGGCTCACTGCAATCTCCGCCTCCTGGGTTCAAGCA
Source organism: Saimiri boliviensis (assembly GCF_048565385.1). Classification (NCBI taxonomy): domain Eukaryota; kingdom Metazoa; phylum Chordata; class Mammalia; order Primates; family Cebidae; genus Saimiri; species Saimiri boliviensis. The sequence continues at coordinate 14,812,776 of NC_133450.1, read as the reverse complement.
ATTCCCCTGCTTCAGCCTACTGAATAGGTGGGCCTACAGGCATGTACAACCACGCCCGGCTAATTTTTTTTTTGTATTTTAGCAGAGAGAGGTTTCAACATGCTGGCCAGGATGGTCTTGATCTCCTGACCTCATAATCCACATTCCTTGGCCTTCTAAAGTGTTGGAATTACAGGCATGAGCCAACATGCCTGGCGCCCCCAAATCCTGTTTCTAACATCAGAGACTTAGGGACAAATTCTCCATATTCTTCTCTAAAACAAGGACTGAAATGGGTAGGATTTTTTATTTTGGTCACCTGGGAATGGCCTACAGGTGGTACTTCCATTAATTTTTTTTTAATTCTTTCCCAAGGTAGAAATTTTTTTTAATCAATACACAAAAATACCATTTTACACAAATGAGATCTCATACATGTTGTTTTACTTAAGAATATCTCTTCTGCACTTTACTTCTTCCCAATTCAGTATCTAAACTTCCTCCTGCCCTACCACTGACTCAGAAAATCTACAATAACAATCTAGTGTAGTTTGTTCCATATTGTTCTCTACCCACATAATCTAACAGATTTTACATACACATACCCAAATACCAAAATTGGATTTTTTTTTTTTTTTTTTTTTTTGAGACGGAGTTTCGCTCTTGTTACCCAGGCTGGAGTGCAATGGCGCGATCTCGGCTCACCGCAACCTCCGCCTCCTGGGTTCAGGCAATTCCCCTGCCTCAGCCTCCTGAGTAGCTGGGATTACAGGCACGAGCCACCATGCCCAGCTAATTTTTTGTATTTTTAGTAGAGACGGGGTTTCACCATGTTGACCAGGATGGTCTCGATCTCTTGACCTCATGATCCACCCGCCTCGGCCTCCCAAAGTGCTGGGATTACAGGCTTGAGCCACTGCGCCTGGCCGGATGTTTCTTTACATTGCTTGTTTTACAAAAATGGGATCACGATACACAGCTTTTAGCATCCTCCTTTTCTCATTCATTATTATCTTGCTAAATTTATTCTCAAGTATAATACTGGTTAAGCTATCCCTCCTGGCCCTGCTGCACCCCTACACATGAGCTACCCTCCAAGACCCAGAGCTTTAGAGACAACCTACAAAATTATTGCAAATCCTGTGGTAAAGAGAGTATGCTGTCATAAAGACCTCTACTTTCCAGAGAACATTAAAACATATGAACTAATTTGTACTACTTATTTACTACTGAGATAAATATTTCTCATGAGAAAAATCATAACTTCTTATTATAGCTAAATGGAACCTTAAAGATCATGGCACCATCTTGGCTCATGACAGCCTCGACTTCCTGGGCCCAGGTGATCCTCCCACCTCAGTTCCCATACTCCCACCCCTCTCCACCCCTGTCTCTATTTTTTTGTAAAGATAGGGTTTCGTCATATTGTTCAAGCTGGACTTGAATTCCTGAGCTCAAGTGATCTGCCTATCTTGGCCTCCCAAAGTACTGACATTATAGGCATGAGCCAATGCACCTGGCCCCTATCTTTTTTTTAAAAAAAAAAACAAAACAAAACACCTTTCCCCTAGTGGCAAAACACTCTTATTCTAGACCTCAAAGCAACAGACATAGAATCACTCTATACTGATTTACTTCAGTTTAAAATTATACAGGATTCATTATTCTAAAAACGATAAAGGGGAAGAAGCAGCATTTATGCAGCTATTCCTATATGACCTATACTTCAGGGTAACCAAACAGTTGGTGAGGGTAGCTGTCACCAATAATGGGACAAACTGAATTTATAGGCATCTGATGTGATGCAACGAGGACACATTTATTTGGTATTCTTGCCTAAAACGCATAACCTGAATCTAACCAGGAAACATCAGAAAACTCCATTTGAAGGACAATCTATAAAATATCTGGTCTACATTATTCAAAAATATCAAGATTATGAAAGACAAAGGCTAAGGAACTACTCCAAATTAAACGAGACTAAAGAGACATGACAACCATTGCAATGCGTGCTGGGCGAGAGGAGCAGAGACAGGAGGAGGGACCGCCGTGAAGGCTATTACTGAATGACAGGGAAAATTTGAATACATGCTGCAGATTAGATGCCAGTATGTATCAATGTCCTGGTTTTGAAATTTGAACTGTGGTAATGTAAGAGAATGTCCTTGTTTTCAGGAAATACATCCTATAGTATTTAGAGTAAGGGAGCATTACATTTGTACTCAAATGTTTCCAAAAAAATGTGTGTGTGTGTGTGTGTGTGTATGTGTGTGTGTGTGTGCATACATGAAGAGAAATTAATGATAAAGCAAATAGGGCAAAATGTTAACAATTAGTGAATCTGAATCTGGGTGAAGGATATATGGAATTTCTTTGTACTGTTCTTCACTGTTTTATTTATTATCTTTCATTATTTTCATTTCAAATAAAAAGTTAAACATTATAATTAAAACAGTTAAAAATGGAAAATAGATAGCTCAAGCCTGTAATCCCAGCACTTTGGGAGGCCGAGGCAGGTGGATCACAAGGTCAAGAGATCGAGACCATCCTGGTCAACATGGTGAAACCCCGTCTCTACTAAAAATACAAAAAATTAGCTGGGCATGGTGGCACGTGCCTATAATCCCAGCTACTCAGGAGGCTGAAGCAGGAGAATTGCCTGAACCCAGGAGGCGGAGGTTGCAGTGAGCCGAGATCACGCCATTGCACTCCAGCCTGGGTAACAAGAGTGAAACTCTGTCTCAAAAAAAAAAAAATGGAAAATAGAATAAAATTTACAGGGCATCATAAACCACTAGTATAATTCGTCAATTTACTCAATTTAAGACATATTTATTGAGCTCCTGCTTATGTATAAGCAGGAACACAGAGATGTATCATATATGAATTTTGACCTCAAGAAGCTGACAATTGGTCAGGCATGGTAGTTCATGCCTGTGATCCCAGTTCTCTAGGAGGCTGAGGTGGGTGTATCACTTGAGGTCAGGAGTTTAAGACCAGCCTGGCCAACATGGCAAAACCCCATGCCTACTAAAAATACAAAAATTTAGTCAGGCATGGTGGCATGCACCTGTAATCCCAGCTACTTGGGAGGCTGAGGCAAGAGAATCTCTTGAACCTGGGAGGCGAAGGCTGCAGTGAGCCAAGATAGCACCACTGCATTCCAGCCTGGGTGACAGAGCAAAACTCCGTCTCAAAAAAGAAAAAAAAAATGCTGACAGTCCAGGAGGGAAGATGAAAAATAAATAGAACACAAGTTAGAAAAGGATACTCGACATCAGAAGACAAAGAAAGAGCTATGGGGCCAAGCTATGGGAATTCCAAAAAAGAAATAGCTTTTGTTATAGAAATCAGGACTGGTAGTATGGAAAGGTAAATATAAAAAAATAAAAAATAAAGATTAAAGAAAAGAAAAAAATTTAAAAAGATAAATCAAAATTAATTTTAAAAAAGAGAAAGAATCAGAACTGACATCATGGAAAATAAAAAAGTATTTAATTAAGCCTTAACACAAGTGTAGAATTTGGCCAGGCACAGTGGTTCATGCCTATAATCCCAACACTTTGGGAGGCTAAGACAAGACGATCATTTGAGCCCAGAAGTTTGAGACTAGCTTGGGCAACAAAGAGAGACCTCATCTCTACCAAAAATTAAGAAAAAATTAGCCAGGCATGGTGGCACACCTGTAGTCCCAGCTACTTGGGAGGCTGGGATGGGAGGATCACTTGACCCTGGGAGACCGAGGCTACAGTAAGCAGTGATCACACCACTGAACTCCAGCCTGGAAGAAAGAGCAAGACCCTGTCTCAACACCAAACAAAAAAGATGTGTAGGATATGAACGTATGAGATGGGAGGAAGGGAAATCCAAGTAGATAGGTAACTCTGTGTAAAGGCTAGGTAACAGCAAAGTAGAGAAAGCAATTACAGGAGACAGTAAGGGACAAGGCTGAATCATTCATGAGCTATAACAAATTACTATGAATTAACTGTGATATCCATATTCTTGCCCAATAGTAAGGTTAAAAACATCTTCCTTGGATATCACACCAAAAGCACAAGTAAAAAAATTAAAAACAAATTAGACTTTATCAAAATTTAAAACTTTTGGCCAGGTGTGGTGGCTCATGCCTGTAATCCCAGCACTTTGGGAGGCCGAGGCCGGTGTATAACAAAGTCAGGATCGAGACCATCCTGGCCAACATGGTGAAACCCTGTTTTTACTAAAAATACAAAAATTATCCAGGTGTGGTGGTGGGAGCTCAGTCCCAGCTACTTGGGAGGCTGAGGCAGGAGAACCACTTGAATCCGGGAGGCAGATGTTGCAGTCAGCAGAGATCACCCCACACACTCCAGCCTGGCAACACAGTGAGACTCTAAAAATAAAAATAAAAATAGGGCTGGATACAATGGCTCACGCCTATAATCCCAGCACTTTGGGAGGCCAAGCCGGGAGAATCACAAGGTTGAGATCAAGATCATACTGGCCAACATGGGGAAACCCCATCTACTAAAAATACAAAAATTAGCTGGGTATGGTGGCACATGCCTGCTTCTCAGGAGGTTGAGGCAGGAGAATCACTTTAACCTGAGAGGCAGAAGTTGCAGTAAGCCGAGATTGTGCCACTGCACTCCAGCCTAGTGACAGAATGAGACTCTGTCCCAAAATAAAATAAAAATAAATTTAAAAATAAGACATCCTTATTTTAAAATAAGCAAAGGATCTGAATAGACAGCTCTCCAAAGATACACAAATGGCGGAAAAGCACATAAAAAGGTGCTCAACATTATTAGCCATCAGGGAAATGCAAATCAAAACTACCATGACAGCAGGGTTTGGTGGCTAACGCCTGTAATCCCAGCACTTTGGGGAGGCCGAGGCAGGTGGATCAACTGAGGCCAAGAGTTCAAGACCAGCCTGGCCAACATGGTGAAATCCTGTCTCTACTAATGATACAAAAAAAGTTAGCCAGAATGGTGGTACATGCCTATAATCCCAACTACTTGGGAGGCTGAAGCACCAGAATCGCTTGAACCCAGGAGGCGGAAGTTGCACTGAGTCAAGATTATGCCATTGCACTCCAGCCTGGGCGACAGATCAAGACTCTGTCTCAAAAACAAACAAAAAAACACTATGAGATGTTACTTCACATCCACCAGGATGGCTGTAACAAGGATAATAATAAGTGTTATCAAGGACGTGGAGAAATGGGAACCCTCATACACTGCTGGTAGGATTGCAAAATGGTGCAGCGGCTGTGGAAAACAAACAATTTCTCAAAATGTTAAACACAGAGTTACCATACGACCAGGCAATTCCACTCCCAGGTGGAGAAGAAATGAAAACATACGCCTACACAAAAACTTACACGTTAATGTTCATAGCAGTATTACTCATAATACACAAAAAGTAGAAACCACCTAAATGCCTATCAACTGAATAACCAATAAGCAACTGAGTAACGGACAAGCAAAAACCACTGAACTGGTACACTTTACATAGGTGAATTGTGTGGTGTGTGGTATTTGAACAAATGAGATGGGAGGAAGGGAACTCCAAGCAGATAGGGTACAAAGCTGTTTTATGACAACGAAAACACATCTTCCTTACCTTATGTTTAAATGGTAAACATCGCTGAAGTTTTACTCTTAAGCAAAGCCCTGTGGAGGGAGAAGAAAAAAAACCACCTCCAATTATCTCTTTATTGCTTCTTACTGGTTCTTGAAAAAGCATACAGCTGTGTTTATGCACCCCCAAACAACACAGTCGCTGAAAACAGCTTTGGCTCAAACCAAAGCAGAGCTCCTTTAAGCCTGGAACCACACTAAAAGATTTAATATGTAATCTTACATATTCCTTAGGATAATCCAATGAGCTATTACTAACCCCCTTCTACACATTATTAAACCAAGGTCACAATGTAACTTCCTCAAGGTCGCTGAGTTACTATAGTGGCAAAAGTGGGATTGGAACCTAAGACCACTGGAAAGCCCAGGCCACTTTTATTACATCAGTTTGCCTTCCAGCAAAAGTCAATTAATTCAATAAACTTTTTTTTTTTTTTTTTGAGATGGAGTCTCACTCTGTTACCAAGGCTGGAGTGCATTGGTGCGATATCGACTCACTGCAACTTCTGCCTCTTGGTTCAAGCAATTCTCCTGCCTCAGCCTCCCAAGTAGTTGGGATTAAAGGCACACACCACCAAAACCAGTTATTTATTTATTTTTTTTTTTGAGATGGAGTTTTGCTCTTGTTGCCCAGGCTGGAGTGCAATGGTGCAATCTCGGCTCCTTGCAACCTCTGCTTCCTGGGATCAAGCGATTCTCCTGCCTCAGCCTGCCAAGTAGCCGGAATTACAGGCGTGTGCCACCATGTCCGGCTAATTTTGTATTTTTAGTAGAGACAGAGTTTCTCTATGTTTGTCAGGCTGGTCTTGAATTCCCAAGCTCAGGTGATCTGCCCACCTTGGCCTCCCAAAGTGCTGTAATTGCAGGCATGAGCCACTGCACCTGGCCAGTTAATTTTTATATTTTTGGTAGAGATGGGGTTTCACCATGTTGGCCAGGCTGGTCTCAAACTCCTGACCTCAAGTGATCCGCCCACCTCGGCCTCCCAAAGCTCTGGGATTACAGGGGTGAGCCACTATGTCCTGTCAATTCATTAAATTTTTTTAAATGCCCCACAACAGGCCAGGTCACCCAAAAAAATTAAAACCAAGAAAAAGTCATTTGAAAGGGCCACAAAAAGCCTCTCAAATTTGTAATCCTTTATGCCTGCAAGGTATAAATAGAGCAATTTCTTTAAAACAAGTTCCACTGAAGTTCAGTTTATCATCCCATGCTAAGACACATCAACAACAAAATCTCAAACCATAGCGCAACACAAGATATAATTCTCAGACTATCTATCTTTTAGGAAGATAATCACTTGTTTTTGGTTTTCTAAGTACCATTTGGTTTTCTAAGAGAATTTTTCGAAAAATCCCCAAATACGGAAAAGGATTAGATGAGATATAATGAGATGTGCCTGCCACAGGGTCGGTATGTATGTATGTATGTATTTATTGAGATGAAGTCTCACTCTGTCGCCCAGGCTGGAGAGCAGTGGCGCACTATGGGCTCACTGTAACCTCCACCTCCCAGGCATTCTCAGCAAACTGACCCAAGAGCAGAAAATCAAACACCGCATATTCTCACTCATAGGCGAGTGTTGAACAATGAGAACACATGGACACAGGGAGGGGAGCACTACACACTGGGGTCCATTGGGAGGAAATGGGGGAGGGACGGGGGGGTGGGGAGGTGGGAAGAGACAGCATGGGGAGAAATGACAGATAACAGGCAAGGGGACGGAAGGCAGAAAACCACACTGCCATGTGTGTACCTATGCAACAATCTTGCATGTTCTTCACATGTACCCCAAAACCTAAAATGCAATTAAAAAAATAATAAAAAATAATAATAAAAAAATAAATAAAATTTAAAAAAGCAATTCTCTTGCCTCAGCCTCCTGAGTAGCTGGGACTACAGGCACATGCTGCCATGCCCGGCTAATTTTTTGTGTTTTAGTAGAGATGGGGTTTCACCGTGTTGCCCAGGCTGGTCTCAAACTCCTGAGCTCAGGCAATCCACCTGCCTCAGCCTCCCAAAGTGCTGGGATTACAGGCGTGAGCCACCATGCCCATCTGTATTTACTTAATTATTTTTTTGAGACAGAGTCTTGCTCTGTCATCCAGGCTGGAGTGCAGTGGTGTGATCTTGGCTCACTTCAACCTCCACCTCCCAGGTTCAAGAGATTCTCCTGTCTCAGCCTCCCGAGTAGCTGGAACTATAGAAGCACACCACCACACCCGACTAATTTTGGGTTTTTTTTTTTTTTGGTTTCTTTTTTTGAGATGGAGTCTCACTCTGTCACCCAGGCTGCAGTGCAATGGCACGATCTCGGCTACCGCTCAGCTCCTATCACCACTACTACCCACTAATACCATCATAACTATTCATTTATGTATTAATATTCAGGTATAGGCAATCAAATAAAAATGTATTTTTTTTGCCTTTTTTTTTTACACAAATAAAAGCAAAATGATACTTGCTTTTACTTCTTTTATTTTTTTTTTTTTTGGAGACGGAGTCTCACTCTGTTGCCGGGCTAGAGTGCAGTGGCGTGATCTTGGTTCACTACAACCTCCAACTCCCTGGTTCAAGTGATTCACCTGCCTCAGCCTCCCAGGTAGCTGGGATTACAGGCATGTGTCACCACACCCAGCTAATTTTTATATTTTTAGTAGGGATGGGGTTTCACCATGTTGGCCAGGATGATCTCAATCTCCTGACCTCTGCCTGCCTCAGCCTCCCAAAGTGCTGGGATTACAGGTGTGAGCCACTGCGCTTGGCCCTTACTTTAACTTTTTAACAGTATGTCATAGAGATCTCTCCGTATCAGTACATGCAGAGTTTCTTCGTTCTTTTTTTTTTATAGCTACACAGTATTCCACTGTTTTACATTGATTATTTAATCAATCCCCTACTCATGAACATTTGGTTTGAAATAAAATCCCTTTATAACAATCATATGTTTAAAGAAATTTATTGTACCTGCTAATAAATCCAAAATACTAGGAATCCAGCCTCCTACCAGGACTTCTGCCCATACTACATAGAAGCCAGTAGAATAGCTGAAAGGAGATGGTGATGGCAGTAATGCTAGTCTGATACCAGCCACTCCAACCTCAAGAACTGAGAAAAGGCGCTGGCCCACATGCACTCTGCATTAATTGTGGGCATGTATACCTGGGAGAGGCAGCCTGACATAACTAAAGGAGAAGCAGATTTGGAGTCAAGAGACCTAGGTATGAGCCTTAGTTTCACCATTTCCTGGCTACCTGATTCTGTGCAAGTCACTTAAACTCTCTGAGCTTCAGTTTCCTCATGGGCAAAATGAAGATAACAGTATTTTAATTCACAAGCTAACTGTGAGGACTACAGAAGAATGAATACAGGAAAATACTCTGTAAACCATAAAGTGTAATACATACACCATGTGGTTTTTCCACAGTCATGCAAGTTGTTATTATGGGTCAATATCAGCAAGAATAATTTAGAATTTATATAAATATACAGGTATGTACATAAAAACTTACCAATAAGCGTCGCCAAAGAGCAATGAGGTACTGTTGGCGTGAACCTGATAATAACCAGATATTCTTCTTCATTTATCTCCTGAACTTCCACACAACTTTCCGAGACCACCTCCAGTTCTTCTAAAGTACTGGGCTTTTCTGGGTCCCGGATTGTTCTAATCAAATCTAAAGAGGCATCAGAGATAAAATATTCTATTAAAACATGACTACTCTAAATAAAGATGATTTTGCCAGGCCTAATTTAAGCACTGATTCCTCTCTTTTTTTTTTTTTTGAGACAGAGTTTCATTCTTGTTGCCCAGGCTGCAGCGCAATGGTGCAATCTCAGCTCACTGCAACCTCTGCCTCCTGTGTTCAAGCCATTCTCCTGCCTCAGCCTCCTGAGTAGCTGGGATTACAGGCATGCGCCACCATGCCTGGCTAATTTTGTATTTTTAGTAGAGAAAGGGTTTCTTTATGTTGGTCAGGCTGGTCTTCAACTCCCAACCTCAGGTGATCCACCCTCTCAGCCTCCCAAGTGATGGGATTACAGGTGTGAGCCACCGAGCCTGGCCTAAGCACTGACTTCTCCTATGTTTAAGCAAATACTATAGCAACTCCCAGGTTTCTGACAGAATGTTTCATTACTGCTTTCCTCTTTTTTTTTTTTTTTTTTTTTTTTTTTTGAGACGGAGTTTCGCTCTTGTTACCCAGGCTGGAGTGCAATGGCGCGAACTCGGCTCACCGCAACCTCCGCCTCCTGGGTTCAGGCAATTCTCCTGCCTCAGCCTCCTGAGTAGCTGGGATTACAGGCATGCGCCACCACACCCAGCTAGTTTTTTGTATTTTTAGTAGAGACGGGGTTTCACCATGTTGACCAGGATGGTCTCGATCTCTCGACCTCGTGATCCACCCGCCTCAGCCTCCCAAAGTGCTGGGATTACAGGCTTGAGCCACCGCGCCCGGCTACTGCTTTCCTCTTAAGAAAACTGTTTTCTTGGATTATTATAAGACCATATCCAGTTTCTCAAATTGGACATTGCAGAGAAAATATAACAAGAATGGAGAAAGTGTCATGGAAGCTCAAGAGGAAGAAATAACTTTTGGCTTAAAAGAATGTGGTAACAGGCTTCATAGGAGTGTAATGTGAATCAAGCCTTGAAAAACAGGTAATATTTCAATATTTGACATTTAAAGTGAAAGGAAAATAGCTGGGAAGTGGCTCACACCCATAATCTGCACACTTTGGGAGCTCAGAAGTTCAAGACCGGCCTGGGCAATATGGTGAGACCCCATCTATACAAAAAATACACACAAAAATTAGCCAGGTGGGTGTTGCAGGCCAGTGGTCCCCAATACTCAGGAGGATTACTTGAGCCTAGAAGGTGGAGATTGCAATGAGAGACAAGATCGTGCCAGTGCACTCCAGCCTGAGTGACAGAACAAGACTCTGTCTCAAAAAAAAAGAAAAAGGCCAGGCATGGTGGCTCACACCTATAATCCCAGCACTTTGGAGGCCGAGGCAGGCAGATAATCTGAGGTTGGGAGGTCGAGACCAGCCTGACCAACATGGAGAAACCCTGTCTCTACTAAAAATACAAAAAAAAAAAAAAAAAAAAAAAAAAAAAATTAGCTGGGCATGGTGGCACACACCTGTAATCTCAGCTACTTGGGAGGCTGAGGCAGGAGAATCACTTGAACCCAGGAGGCTGAGGTTACAATGAGCTGAGATTGTGCCATTGCACTCCAGCCTGGGCAACAAAGCAAAAACTCTATCTCAAAAAAAAAAAAAAAAGAAAGAAAGAAAGAAAGAAACTGATGCCTGGGCCCCAATTCCAGAGACTCTGATTTAATTGGTTTGCTGGCCTTTGAGTTTTAAAAATTCCAGGTTGTTCTTAGGTGCAACCCAGTGTGAGAATCAGTGGTATAAAGAAAGACAGGCCCAACAGATCCATGCAAAGCACCTAATTTAGGGGTCAGAATGAGAAATAAATGCAAAAAGAACTAGAGAAGGGAAGAGAGGGATGGTTAATAATATTAAATGCTGCAGAAAAATTCAGGCTGATGACAGCTAAAACAGGTCTTTCATTTGTCACCCCGTCAGCTGTAAGAAAACAATTTCAGTAGAGAGGGGGAGGGCTGAAGCCAGCTTGCAAAAGGCGAAGCAAGTGGGAACTGAAAATGTCTTCCTAGGGCCTTGGCTGGGAAGGGAGGAACAGAGAAAGGACAGTGGCTTTATAAGGAACCTAGAACAATGACAAGGATAAAGGAAACTTTGAGAAGAGAAATTGAATATCTAAGTAGGGAGGAGAGGACACTGGTAAAATAAGCAGAAGGGGATGGGATTAATTATGTAGGAGTCTAGGTTGGCCTTGGAGAAACAGGATTTCCTTCTTACCCTGAGGCTGGAGAAAGAGATAAAGGAAAAGAGAACAATAAAGAGAAATGGTGATGGGAGGCTGAGGCGGGCAGATAATGAGGTCAAGAGATCGAGACCATCCTGGCCAACATGGTGAAACCCCGTCTCTACTAAAAATACAAAAATTAGCCGGGCATGGTTGCACATGCCTGTAGTCCCAGCTACTCAGGAGGCTGAAGCAGGAGAATTGCTTGAACCCGGGATGCAGAGGTTGTTGCAGTGAGCTGAGACCACCACTGCACTCCAGCTGGCGAAAGAACGAGACTTCGTCTCAAAAAAAAGAGAGAAATGGTGAAGTAGAAAGGAAAGAAGCAGAATTTTACAAAGAATGTGCTTGAGGTTCTATAATCTGAAGTTTTGTGCTATTATTTATCACACAAAATTATATACAATCAGAAATGCAACTGGGAAAAACAAAAACAAGCTCTATTTTCTCTTTAATTTTCTCCTGGGTTTGTCACTTGATTAGAAACAGAATTTTGTCAAGCACAGTAGCTCATGCCTGTAATCCCAGCACTTCGGGAGGCTGAACAAGTGGGTCATCTGTAGTCAGGAGTTCGAGACCAGCTTGGCCAACATAGTGAAAACCTGTCTTTACTAAAAATATAAAAATTAGCTGGTGTGGTGGCACGTGCCTGCAATCCCAGCTACTCAGGAGGCTGAGGTAGGAGAATCACTTGAACCTGGGAGGCCGAGGCTACAGTGAGCCAAGACAGTGTCACTGCACTCCAGCCTGGGTGACAGAGGAGACTGTGTCAAAAAAACAAAAAAAGAAAAGAAAAAAGAAACAGAATTTGAAAATATAGGCAAGAAAGAGGTTAAAGCTTCTCTTTCATAGAGTTGTGTTATCATGGGACTTAGGGAAAAAGAGTTTTCTGAAAAGGAATTTTCTGCCTCTCATATTTGAATTATATTTGTATTCTATGGTTAGATCTCTCAATATTATATCCGGTCTTTTTGGTTTTCAAAAACAATACAAAATAATTTTTTTAAAAAAGTTGTAAGGCAATTGTGAAGTGGTGGAAAGTACATCCAGTTTAGAAGCAGAAGGCATAGCCTTTAGTTTTTGCTCTGTTCCTTACTGACAGTGTGACCTCTAGGTAGTTCTTTAAGCCTTTGTTTCCTCATTTGTACAATAAAGATGGCCCCAAAGGCTAAATAGAAAATATTTAATATATAACATGGAAGAGTATGTGTATACAAGGTCTTGCTACAAGAAGCCAATCTCATTCTCTTCTTTTGGGGACCTCTGCTTACTGACTTTGCCAGAGTGAGTGGCTGTGACCTTGGGCCAGTCCCCAACTCGACTGTCACCCACCAGTGCCCTCAGTGGTAGCAGGAGTGCGTGTCTGGGAGCTAGAGGAGATTCTAGTAGTGCAATCAGGCCAGCTTTGCTTCCTAACCAAACACCCTAGACTTGTGCTCTGCCCACAAGTCTTGGAATAGTCTCTAAGACGTAGGCCACACGTGGAGAATTAAGCATTTAAGACCTCCAGGGTCTGCTTGCCCCAGGTTTACGAAGAGCCCAGTTCCTAAAAGAACCACACTCCCGCGTGACTTAGGACCTCGAAAAAAGCGCTTGCTACACTCCAGACAAGATGTGGCACAAAAAACAAAACAAAACAGGTCGCCTCTACCAGCCCTCAAGTGAGGCGGTCATCCCCGCACCCCCCACCTCCCTCCGGCACCTATAACGCCAAATGCTGTGCTGGGTAAAATTAATTACCATAAACCTCTAGCGCTTTCTCTTCCATGATCCGGGGCTGCCGGGCAGCTCCCGACTCAGAGAGGCCCGAGAGCCACAGGACTCTGCTCAGCGTCCAGGAGAGCAGCCCAGACACCCGCTGCATCCTCACGCTCAGCCATCCCTGGCGACTGTCCCACTCGCGCTACCGTCTCTCAGCAGCCGGCCACGGGTTTGATCAACTTCCTGGTCTTCGAGTGGGCCGAGACTAGCCTAAAGGTTCAGGGGAGCAGAGAATAGGCGGGGCCGGACACGGAGTAACTTGGAGGACCTAGGGAAAGGACTACAAGTCCCAGAATGCTTTGCTCTGTTTCGGCGGGACAAGGAAAAGAATCTTCGCGGCTTGTTAGCACATTGCATGCTGGGATGCGTGAGCTATTTTCTTTGGAAGACAGCGAACTGTATTTTGGGACTTGTAGTGTCCACCGGGTAGAAGCGAATGTAACGGTTTGTTAACTGCCACTGATTATCTCATTCAGCATCTGTGATAAGCTAAAGATGAATCCCGAAGAGGTAGGGGAAAGGAGATCTTGAGTTCTAGTGCTGGAAGAGGTTTTCAGCACGGAGACTGTACAGTTATTTCTACGCGGGAGCCGCTAACAGCTAAAATCTTTGTTACTTCCTGATCGTACAGGAAGTGGGTGTCAGTTGCTCTGAAAAGGGATGTAGTGGGAAGCCTGTAAGGTAGTCAGGCATGGCATGCGGAAAGCTTTTTGGCTTCCTCGTCTCCTAAGGGATTCAGTCCAGCACAGCTTCCCACCTTGGAACGAATATTTCTGTTAATGGCCTTCAAAAACAACTTAAAGCAGGAGAACTTTTCCTGTGTCTAATGTATACAGTTGTGACATAATGGAGATCGCCATCCTTAAAAGTGTTATCTTAAGCCCTCTGGTGTTCGAGGGTGTCATGGATGCCAGTAACAAAATTGATGATTTTGTTTTATCCACCCATCCCTCCGATCAAATTTATAGGTACTAATTTGCCATGAGTGATCCGTAGGCATGGAAGATACAAAGATAAACAGCTCACCTGACCTGTAAGAGAGCCCATTTCTGAATTTGCAGTTACAAACAAACTCACTAAACCTCTTATCAAAGTTGGCGACAAATGCCATCTCTATTGAGAAGATAGGATTATCTTGCCGAATTGCCCCCTCCTAACATGCCTATTTATCTATAAACTCCAGTCTTGTCTAGTTGATGTAGGCTTTAGAATCACCAGACAATGAACAGCTTAGGTCCCAGGAAAATTTTGGTCAGGGTTTAATAATTTCCCTGCCGTCTATTTCACTCCAGTTACTCCACAGCAATTGAGAGGATAATCCTAACATTATCCCAGCCACATCTAGTACACTAAGGTCTCACCTCCTCTGTTAGGCCTTATGAATTCTCCAGAGTTGATTATCTTTTTTCCCTGTGCTCCCACAGCACATCATAGCATTGAACATGTTGAATTGTCGATTTACATAACTTTCTCCCTTAGTAAGTTATAAGCACCTAGCGGGCCAGGAACTTCTTTATTTCTTTATCTGAAACTCATAGCAAGGTGCCAGGCACACAATAGATGCTCAATATCTATATTACTGAATTAACTGAATGTTGCCCAAGAAGTAAGTGGTTAAACTTTCTTGCAGTCTTGTTTACAGACCTCAATCGAAATATTTATACACTCTCTGTTAGTGCACTGTGCTTGGCATGGGTTGATGGCACGTAGAGGTTTTCAAACGTTTTAGTGACATTCCTTCATTCCGACGAACTCTTAGAAGCCTGTTAGATAAAGCTATCCAGAGCACAAAGGGCCCAAGGAACCTGAGCACTCCGTAACTCCTACTTTTCTGCCCCTTTGCGCCCCGCCGTTAATATCTCAGCATCGCGATCCAGGTTTCTGATTGGCAGGGCAGCTTCCACTGGCAGGGTGCCGCGCCGCACCCAGCGCCTAGGCCCCGCCCTTGCGCCTCCGCCCCTCGGATCCCACGGGGTCCCTTGCGGCCCTCCCACTCCTCGCACCGTTGGATCGCTTTGCTCACGGCGCTCTCTCTCGATAAAGTTGTTGTTGCGGCTTCCGCCGCGAGTGGAGGAAGATGGCGTCGGGTGGTGGTGGTTGTAGCGCTTCGGAGAGACTCCCTCCGCCCTTCCCCGGCCCGGAGCCGGAGTCCGAGGGGGCGGCCGGGGGATCAGAACCCGAGGCTGGGGACAGCGACACCGAGGGGGAGGACATTTTCACCGGCGCCGCGATGGTTGTGAGTTCTCACCCCTCGGGGTAGCAGGCGAGAGGGCACCCCGAAAGGGAAGCGAGGCTAAGCGAGAATCGGGGAGGTTGGGGAGAGTGGGCCGGGTGAGATCTTGCCTCAGTGTTAGCAGTCCGGGCCCGGGGACCCTGGATGTGCTCAGAGTGGTGGGGCCTGGCTTCCCGGCCCCCAATCGGGAAGAGTAAAGAATAAGGGTTGTGGTGCCTTCGTCAGCTAGGTCCCTAATAGTCAAGAGCCGCCGACGCCGTCCTTTCACCCTATAGTGTGGTGACTCCACGGATCCACGGAGTTATTTTGCTGGTCTTGTCCTGCCAAGGCTGATTTAGTCGGTCAGAATAGGCGAATGGGATCCAGATCTTTCTCCAGTCTTACTCCTTCTAAGATGAATAACGTTACGTGGAGTAGCCGGGGGTGGTGACCCGCCCACCAATGCTTTCAGTAGCCCAGCATTTACCGACAATAACCAAAGGCCCTTTCTGGATCTTAGTTTACAAAAGTTGTGATTCTTCCGATCTCTGGGAAAATCAGGCCGGAGGTCAGAGGCTGGTGGAGAGGTTCAGCCAGATAAACCACTATACGGATCAGAAAGCTTTCTGCCTTTTAAAGGGATGCGTTCAAGTGCCGAAGTACCTCATTGGGAGCAGATCTGAAATGTGAGGAGGTAATGGTGTTTTCCCGTAGTGTTAGTAGGAGGAGAGCCATGACTGTAAGTTGTCCCGGTTCTTGGCGTTTTGACCACGTAATTGGACAAAACGCACAAAATAACAAAGGGATGAAACAAACGTAGGAGAGAAAGCAGGAATTTATTAAAGGGAGAAAGCACTCCACAGGATGGGAGTGGGCCGGAGCAAGGGGCTCAAGAGCCCACTTACAAAGTTTTCTGGGTTTTAAGTGCTCCTTTTGGGATTCCTATGGATTACCCCTTATCTAGATAAAGGATTTGGTATGTGGCTAATTAAAGGCTGAGGTGAATTAGCGTCCTGTACACCCGGCCGATCTAAGGCACGCTTCCTTTCCATCTGAGAAGTGGTCGAAGAGGAGGGTTGCAAGGATAGAGCCTTTGATCCTTTGTCATTTCGTTGGAGATGGGGTTTTTCCTTTTGGTTTAGCTTCAGAAAGTTGGCCTTAATTGGCCTTAGGTTCCCTTAGATTCTCTGTCCCCAGGGAAGTCAGCACGAATTGGCCTTCGATTCCTTGTCCCCAGAACTTGATGTTTACTATTTTAGAAAGTTAGCATATCCCAGCACTTTGGGAGGCGGAGGCGGGTGGATCATAGGTCAGGAGAGCCAGACCATCCTGGCCAGTATGGTGAAACCCGTCTTAAAAAGAAAAAAAAGGCCGGACGCGGTGGCTCAAGCCTGTAATCCCAGCACCTTGGGAGGCCGAGGCGGGTGGATCACGAGGTCAAGAGATCGAGACCATCCTGGTCAACATGGTGAAACCCCGTCTCTACTAAAAATACTA
Organism: Saimiri boliviensis; assembly: GCF_048565385.1. Lineage (NCBI taxonomy): Eukaryota > Metazoa > Chordata > Mammalia > Primates > Cebidae > Saimiri > Saimiri boliviensis. The sequence goes on along the minus strand of NC_133450.1, from coordinate 14,795,804 downwards.
AAAATTAGCTGGGCATGGTGGCTTGTGCCTGTAATCCCAGCTACTCAGGAGGCTGAAGCAGGAGAATTGCCTGAACCCAGGAGGCAGAGGTTGCGGTGAGCCGAGATCACGCCATTGCACTCCAGCCTGGGTAACAAGAGCGAAACTCCGTCTCAAAAAGAAAAGAAAAGAAAAGAAATGCATAAATTGGCTTCAGATTCCCTGCCCCTAAACCTTAGTGTTTTTCCTCGATTCGGCACAAATTGCCCTTAAGTTCCCTGCCTCCAGACCCTATTCTCCTGCCTCAATAATAAATATCCAGGTCTCTAATGAGAGTTAGGTATTGGAAAAAACTAATTTTTGTAATGTGGAAATCAGTAATCAGTTATGGAACCAGTAGAGATGTTTTGGTCTGTTTTATGAGAATATTTACTTATACCACTTGATACAGGTTGTTCCATACTGTAAAATTCAACGCTGGGTCTGTGAATTTATCTGTTTTGCATAATGCTTCTCTTCCTAGTAGCTACTCAGTGTGTAACCAACTAAATAAAACAGCTACAAATTCTTTATGCAACATGTAGTCTGAAAAAGTTTGAGGCTTTCTTCACTTATGTCAGATTTTCCCTGTCCTGTATTCAGAAATTGAGTCCATAATCTCAGCTTATAAGGTGCTTGATAATTCTAATAAAACAACTGAAACTGTCAAATGAAGTCTGTTATTCTGAAAAATACTAACTTTTTGTGACTGTCATAAAACAGGAAAAACTTGTTTGTTTTTGGAGCTGTAGTCTCCCTGTGTTGCCCAGGCTCGTCTTGAACTTCTAGGTTCAATGGATCCTCCCTTTCTCCCAAGTAGCTGGGACTGCAGGTGCATGCCACTCGCCCTGAGAAATAATAGTTCTTGCTGCTAGTTTAGTCTTTTTGCATGTTACTTAAAATAAATATTTAGTCTCTTCCTTAAAACCGCTTGAATGATGTACAGACTGAGAATATGAAAACAGAAACTCTGAAACTGAAAGTGATTGGTTACATAGGCAAACGTTGATTTATTTTCCAAAAAGGAACCTGTAAGGGTGAGGAGTTATTTTCTAGAGTTATCTAAAGCAGTGGCCGAGTGTGGTGGCCCACACCTGTAATCCCAGCACTTTGGGAGGCCAAGGCAGGAGGATCACTTGAGGCCAGGAGTTCAAGACCAGCCTGGCCAACATGGCGAAATCCCATCTCTACTAAAAATACAAAAATTATCCAGGCATGGTGGCATGTGCCTGTAATCCCAGATAGGGAGGCTGAGACACAAGAATCACTTGAACCCCAGAGGCAAAGGTTGTAGTGAGCCAAGATTGCACCACTGCACTCCAGCCTGGGTGACAGAGTGAGACTCTGTCTCTAAATAAAAAAATAGAATTTTTAAAAAAGAAGTGCAGGAGGCTTCAGTTTAATTCATCTTACCATACTTTATGGAGTTATCAATACCACTTTTTTTGTAAGACTGTAAAAATCCTTTGTCTAATTTCCAGCTAAAAGGGAGTTAAGGAGGTCAGAATGACCTTGTTCTACCACAGAAAGCATAATTATTTTTATTTAGATATGATCTAAGAAAACTGAATTGCTAAGGAAACTAAAATACCACCTGTAAGCCATTTTTCTAGCTACCCAACCTCATGTTCATCTTCAGGAAGCCAAGACCCCAAGATACCTCACTAGTTTAACTGTCTTGTTAAACAGCCATAAAGAACAAATTATAATCCAATTAATGCTTTAGTTGTGAGCCAGAGAAGATAGAGGATTGAAGTGCTTGTGGTATTTTAAAGAACAACATTGAAGAATAAAGTAAGAGCATGGGCTTTGAAGTCTGATTTAAATCTAGGCTCTATGGTTTGCTAGTTTATCCTTGGACACAGTACTTAATTACTCTCTACAGTTTCCTCACCTGTAAAAAGTGAATAATATGGCTGGGCAAGGTGCAAGGTGGCTCATGCCTGTAATCCCAGCACTTTGGGAGGCTGGGGTGGGCGGATCACTTGAGGTCAGGAGTTCGAGACCAGACTGGCCAACATGGTGATTCCCTGTCTCTACTAAAAATACTAAAATTAGCCAGGTATGATGGCGGGTGCCTGTAGTCCCAGCTATTCGAGAGGCTGAGGCAGAAGAATTGCTTGAACCCAGAAGGCAGAAGTTGCAGTGAGCCGAGATCATGCCACTGCACTCCAGCCTGGGTGACAAGAGTGTGACTCCATCTCAAAAAAAAAGAAAAAAGAAAAAGTGAAGAATATTAGTTTTTACCTCTACCACTACTGTGAAGTTTAAATTAAAATGCCTGCAAAGCACTTAGGACAGTTCCTTCCATAATAAACACTTAAAGAGTGCTTACTTTTTGAAGGCATGAGCTGTATTTGTTGGTGAGCATTTTGTAAACTGGCATTACTCTAAAATCAAAAAAACCCACAAAATCTAATAGTGTATTAGAAAAGTTAACCTTAAAAATGGATAATACAGTTGATCAAAGTCAAAACTAACTATTATTAGCCTGGCATGGTGGCGTAAGCTACTTGTGAGGCTGAGGTGGGAGGATCACTTGAGCCCAGGAGCTTGAGGCTGTGGTGATCTGGGATTGCACCACTGCACCTAGTCTGGGCAAAAGAGTGAAACCTCATCCCTAAACAACAACAAAACTAGTAATATTTATTTGATTAGCTAAAGCCATCAAATAGACACTTAATGACTTCATAGCTTTTGTTTTTGTTTTTGAGACAGATTCTCAGTCTTTTTGTCCAGGCTGGAGTACAGTGGCACAATTTGAGCTCACTGCATCCTCTGCCTCCTGGGTTCAAGTGATTCTCCTGCCTCAGCCTCCCGAGTAGCTGGGATTACAGGCATGCACTACCATGCCTGGCTAATTTTTGTATTTTTAGTAGAGACAGAGTTATACCATGTTGGCCAGGTTGGTCACAAACTCCTGACCCCAAGGGATCCACCTGCCTTAGCCTCTGAAAGTGCTGGGATTACAGGTGTGAGCCACTATGCCCAGCCAACTTCAATAGCATTTTACTAATTTAAGTTAATCTTCATCTTTTATTTTGTTGCATATTGGAGACAGAGAGGGGCACTGAAGCATTTTGAAGCTGAGGCATGTAAAGTTTAAACTAATTTATGGCATGCCTGTAATGTTTTGGGCATTGATACAACTACTGCTCTTAATCATCCCATCTGCTCTCTTTTACAGCCAAGGAGGCTTTGTTAATTCAGCAATTAAAATGTGGTTTCATTTATAATTGAAAGAGCAGTCTTAGACTTGCATCTCAGAATGTATAAACCAGTTACTTAAATGGGAATGACTCTGCCAGGCACTGTGGCTCACGCTTGTAATCCCAGCACTTTGGGAAGCTGAGGTGGGCAGATCACGAGGTCAGAAGTTCAAGACCAGCCTGGCCAATATGGTGAAATCCTGTCTCTACTAAAAATACAAAAATTTGCCAGGCATGGTGGCATGCACCTGTAATCCCAGCTACTGGGGGGCCTGAGGCAGGAAAATGGACTGAACTCAGGAGGTAGAGGTTACAGTGAGCCAAGATCATGCTACTGTATCCAGCCTGGGTGACAGCAAGACTATATCTCAAAAAAAAAAAAAGGCGAGGGGGAGGAGAGACTCAAAAGAATTAGTGAAATAAATTTGAAGTCATTGCTTTAAGACTACAAAAGAGTTCAGAGTTATGTAAGTTATGTATTAGCATTTAGGCAGGAAAGGACATGGTCTTTCAGAACTAGTCCTAAATCTGTGATCACTTTAACATCTTGCAAGAGGAGGCAAAAGCTTTTTACTTATTTGTTAATAAATACATATATACTACATACATACATGCACACATACTTATGTACACAAAAGGTCTCTCTCTGTCTCCCAGGCTAGAGTGCAGTGCGGTGATCATCGCTCACTACCTCTTGGGCTAAGTGATCCTCCCACCTCAGCCTCCTGAGTAGCATGTGCCACCATGCCCAGCTAATTTTTAATTTTTTTTTTCATAGCAATGGGATCTCCCTATGTTGCCCAGACTGGTCTCTTAACTACTGGGCTCAAGTGAGCTCCCACCTTGGCTTCCCAAAGTACTAGGATTATAGGCATGAGTCACTATGCTTGGCCCAAAAAATCTTTTTGAAAAAATTAAGATAAAACTCACATACAAAATTTGCCATCTTAATCATTTTTAAGTACATAGTTTAGATTCACATTGTTAGGAAACAGAAGTCCAGAACCTTTTCATTTTGCAAATCTGAAACTCTATACTTATTAAACAGCTTCCACAATCCCTGGTAATCAATCTCCATTCTAACTTTGTTTCTGTCAGTTTGTCTACTTTCAAAACCTCATGTAAGTTGAAGTCATACAGTATTTGTTTTGCAGCTGGCTTATTTTACTAGCACATTGTCCTCAAGGTTGCCCAGGCTGGTCCATGTTATAACGTGAGACAAGATTTCCTTCTTTTTTAAGGCCGAATAATATTGCATTGAATGTATATAACACATTTTACTTATTTATTTGCCAGTGGACATTTGGGTTTCTTTCCTCCTCTTGGCTATTAAGAATAGTGCTGATGTCAACATGATTGTGAAAATACTTGTCAAAATCCTGCCTTTAATTCTTTTGGATATATACCCGGTAATGGGATTCCTGGATTGTGTGGTAGTTCTATTTTCAGTTGTTTGAAGAACCTCCATACTGCTTTCTATGGTAGTTGTACCATTTTATAGTCCCACCTTAGCTTTTTAAAACCTGTTTAATTTTGTATCCTAACCAACCTCTGGTAACAGATACCAAATTACAGCTAGGTAGGAGGAATGACCTCGCTTGCTGCCATACTGTAGAATGAATGTGGTTAACTACATTTATGGTATATTTTCAAAAAGCTGAAAGAGAGGATTTTGGATGATAGCACAAAGAAATGATAAATGTTTGAGATGCTAGATACACTAATTATCCTGATTTGATTATTGTACATTGTATGCACATATTGAAATATCACTCGGATTCCCATAAACATGTACAATTGTCAACTAAACATAAAAAGAAAAAAGAAACTTTTTTTTTTTTTTTTTTGAGACAGAGTTTCGCTCTTGTTACCCAGGCTGGAGTGCAATGGTGCGATCTCGGCTCACCGCAACCTCCGCCTCCCGGGTTCAGGCAGTTCTCCTGTCTCAGCCTCCTGAGTAGCTGGGATTACAGGCACGCACCACCATGCCCAGCTAATTTTTTGTATTTTTAGTAGAGACGGGGTTTCACCATGTTGACCAGGATGGTCTCGCTCTCTTGACCCATCGTGATCCACCCGCCTCGGCCTCCCAAAGTGCTGGGATTACAGGCTTGAGCCACCGTGCCCGGCCGAAAAAAGAAACATTTTTAAAGGAATGCTGCTTCTTAAAGATTTTTTGTAGATATTATCAAGTTTTTTTTTTTTAAGTTTCCTTGTGTTGCTGTCTTGATAGGAATTTTAAAATATCAATTGAATTTATTATTTTTTGACATCTCTTGGTTATAGGGTTTCTGTCTTAAATCTGTTATATGGTAAATTATTTTTTTTAATATTGCTTTACTGGAATAGACTCAACAAGGTTATGATATATTGTCTCTTTTATATTTTTTATTGATACAGTTATACATATTTTTGGGATACACATGGTATTTTGATACCTGTATAAATGGTATAATGACCAAATCAAAGTATTTGGGATATTCATCACCTCAGACATGTATCTTTGTGTTGAGAACATTAGAATTCTTTTCTTTTAGCTCTTTTGAAATATACAATAAATTATTGCTGACAATAATCTTCCTACTATACTATCAAATACTAGAATTTATTCCTTCTGTCTAACTGTATTTTTGTACTCATTAACCAACTTGTCTTCAACCTCCCTGGCCTTCCCTTCTCAACTTCTGGGAATCAATCACCATTGTATTCTCCACCTCCATGAGATCCATGTTTTTGGCTCCCACATATGAGTGAAAACACTTGATACTTGTCTTTCTGTGCCTGGCTTTTTTCACTTAACATAATGACCGCCAGTTCCATCCATGTTGCTCTAAATAACAACAGTTTATTTGTTTTTAATGCCTGAATAATAAATAGTTCAATTTTATATATACCACATGTTTTTTGGAGTTTGGTGTTTTTTGTTGTTGTTGTTGTTGTTTTGACAGGGTTTTGCTCTGTCTCCCAGGCTGGAGTGCAATCATGCAATCATGGTTCACTTCAGCCTTGACCTCCTGTGCTCTGCTGATCCCCCCACCTTAGCCTCCCCAGTAGCTGGGACTACAGATGGATGCCACCATGCCCAGCTAATTTTTGTATTTTTTGTAGAGATGGGGTTTTGCCACATTGCCTAGGCTGGTGTCAAACTCCTGGGGCCAAATGATCTGCCCTCCTTGGCCTCTCAAATTGTTGGGATTACAGGTGTGAGCCATCACACCTGACCTATACCACATATTCTTTATCCATTCATCCATTCATGGACACTCAGGTTGATTCCGTATCTTGACTCTTGTGAATAGTATGCTATAATAAACATGGACATGTAGAAGAAATATATATACTTTGATGTATTTCCTTTCTTTTGAATACATACCCAGTAGTGGGGTTGCTGGATGCTATGGCAGTTCTATTTTTAGTTCTTTTAGTAACCTCCATACTGTTTTCCATAATGGCTGTACTACTCCACATTCCCACCCACAGTGAATGAGTGTTCCCATTTCTCCATATCCTTGCCAACATTTGTTCTTTTACATCTATGTTCATAAGATAAACCTGTAGAATTGTATGGTTTGGGGATTAAGATTATATGGTACTTTCTTTTTCTATTCTTTCAAGAATGTTTATAGAATTGGAATGATCTGTTCTTAAAAATTGGTGGTACTCAGCTGTAAAACTGGGCCTTGTATTTTTGTTATGGAAAGATTGTTAACTATAAGCAGTTTATTTCTTTTTGAGTGTTTATAGGATAACTTCTTTAGATCTGGACAGAGTTTGTTAGTTTTATTGAAAGCCGTAAGGAGATTTATGGTTCAGCTGGCTAATACTTTAATTCTCTGTTCTGTGAAACATGCGTGGGTGGTTGTACCCAAAGATGTAACCCATCCTCATTAAGTTTCCTGATATTAGCCCTTCTCTGGTCTTAACTAGACTTCGGAAAGTGAATCTATATAAAAGTACCTTTAAAGAAAGGTATATTGCTTAGTTTGTTTAGTTACTAGTTTAGTCATTTACAGCTAATATTAGGAAATAGTCATGTGTAAGTTTCCCTCTAATGTGCAGTGTTTTCTACAGGGATGTTGCCTCAAACACTTGTTTTTGGAGTTAACATTACATCAAGTGGTCAGATCTGGTCTGAAATCCACATTATAGTCAACATATTCTTTTTTTTTTTTTTTTTTTTGAGACAGAATCTTGCTCTGTCACCCAGGCTGCAGTACAGTGGCACAATCTTGGCTCACTGCAACCTCCGCCTCCCGGGTTCAAGCAGTTCCCTGCCTTAGCCTCCCCAGTAGCTGGGATTACAGGCGCCCGCTACTATGCCCAGCTAATTTTAGTATTTTTAGTAGAGACAGGGTTTCACCATGTTGACCAGGCTGGTCTTGAACTCCTGACCTTGTGATCCGCCTGCCTTGCCTTCCAAAGTGGTGCGATTATAGGCGTGAGCCACTGCTCTCAGCCTATAGTGAACAGATTCTTGAAAAAAAGTTGCAGGTATATGCAAAGATTCATTTTAGTGCTCAGCTCAAATAGTAAACAAGTTTTACTTCTCATAAGTTTAGATTTCCCTGAAGTATGTAAACTCATTAATTTCTCTATCATTGTATTGTACTAGCAATTAGCTTTCAGAATTATGGAGGAAAAGCTAATAAAAGTAATTATAAAGGACTACTTTTGGAGTAAAGGGAGAAACTTTTAGAGATGACTAATAGGCCAGGTGCAGTGGCTCACACCTGTAATCCCAGAACTTGGGAGGCCAAGGCAGATGGATCACCTGAGGTCAGGAGTTCAAGACCAGCCTGGCCAGCATGGTGAAACCCCATCTGTACTAAAAATACAAAAATTAGCTGGGTGTGGCAATACACATCTGTAATCCCCAACTACTTGGGAGGCTGAGGCAGGAGAATCGCTTGAACCTGGGACGCAGAGTTTGCAGTGAGCCAAGAACATGCCACTGCACAGCAGCCTGGGCGACAAAGCCAGACTCCGTCTCAAACAAACAAACAAAAAAGATGGCTAATAATAACCTGACTTAAAATTTATTTAAAGTTAGGGTTTGGGATTGGGTGAGGTGACTCATGCCTGTAATCCTAGCATTTTGGGAGGCCAAGGTGGGTGGATCACCTGAGATCAGGAGTTCAAGAGCAGCCTGGCCAACATGGCAAAACCCTGTCTCTACTAAAAATACAAAAACTAGCTGGGTGTAGTAGCATGCACCTGTAGTCCCAGCTACTGGGGAAACTCAGGCAGGAGAATCACTTGAACCCAGGAAGTAGAGGTTGCAGTGAGCCAAGATTGTACCATTGCACACTAGCCTGGGCAACAGAGTGAGAATCTCTCTCAAAAAACATGACAAATAAAAATATATATATATATAGGGGTTGGGGCTAATGAGAGAAACACTAAAGGTTGCAGTCACACTTCTGGTAAGGGGATGCCAACCCTTTGCTTACTTAGGTGGTAAGGCCACTCTGATAACTTAGCCATTCATTAGGTTAGACTGGGGAGAAGAAAAAAACAATCTCTCTTCCAGCTTCTCAGTACTCTAAAATAACTTTTGACATAAATAAATCATGAGTAGTTGATAGTTGCTAGAGCAAGTGGCCATAAGTTTCTCATCTCCAGGAAAAGCTGTTGCTCAACTTTTTCTGGCTTATTATTTTGCTTAGTCAAATGGACAGCTGGAGCTTCATTCTGCTTTCAGAGCAGATTTAATTTAGAAAGGTAATCCACCCATTAGTACTCTGATCCTTCTGCAGTTTTCTAGGCCCATCTAAGTTTTGTTAGGCCCATCTAAGTTTTGTTAGTTTAAGACCCAAAAAGTTTAGTTGGGAAATTACACCAGATAATTCAGTAGAATGTCTGAGGCTAAATTTGGGGGCTCATAAGATCTCTAATGGCCTTGTTTTTCCTTAACTAGCTCGATGGTTAGCTTTATGCTATTTTCCCCATCCTTCCAACTCTCCCTTTTCCATTTTCATTAGTCCCTCCATATCTCAGAAGTTACTACCTTTTTTGTGCTGTGGTTAAAAAAAAAAAAAAATCAAGTTATATCAATTGGTAGGCTAGTAAAGCCTGTGGACACATTCCTAGAATGATGTTTTTAAATGTATAAAATAAAATACATGAGATTATGAAGGAAACCAATTATATTGAAATATGGTTTTAATACATTAAACAATTTTACATTAATAACGTACTTAAATAGAGATAAGTATCAGTGATGCTTGAATATCTATAAAAACTATAATCTGATATAAAAATACCTAGTATCAGTTATAGTCTCAGATACTGCTATTACTATTATGGTTTGTTGCCTATCTTTATGATCATTGGAAATGCCAACTTGCAGTTCAAGGTTAATGAAAATGAAATTATAATAATTTTAATACCATTCAAGTTCATAGACTACCCCCTGAAATATGTGGCTAATGGGCCCCAAGATAAAAACTCCTTAAGCTGTGGAGTTAAACACTGAATGTTCATTCTCTCAAGCACAAATACTTTTAGTGCATCTGTGCCAGTTTTGAAATGTGGTGGGAGAGGAGTTATTCTCTGCTGTAGGCAGAATAATGCCTCCCCCACCCCCGCCCAGTGAATATGTTAGGTTATGTGGCAAGGGGGAGTTAAGGTTGAAGATGGAATTAAGATTGCTAATCAACAGACCTTAAGATATGGAAATTATCCTGGATTATCTGGATGGAACAGTATAATCACACGTGTCCTTAAAAATGTAAGACAGGCTGTGAAAGACATACGGAAGAGTTGGGAAAAAAGATGCAACATTGCTGGCTTTGAAGATGGAAGAAGTGGGCTGTGAGCCAAAGAACCCTAGAAGCCAGAAAGGGAAAGGAAACAGATTCTTTCCTAGAACATCCAGAAAGGGACTCAGCCCTGCTGACACCTTGATTTAAGTCCAGCAAAACCCCTTGGACTTTTTCGGAACTATAAGATAATTTACATTGTTTAAACTGTTAAGTTTGTGATAATTTGTTGCAGAAGCAATAAAAACAAATAGGCTGTCCTGCTTCACTCATTTTTCCCTAGACGTAAATGTGACAAAACCAGCAGTATTTCTTTCTTTTCTTTTCTTTTTTTTTTTTTTTTTTTTTTTTTTTTTTTTTGAGATGGAGTCTCACTCTGTTGCCCAGGCAGGAGTACAGTGGCACAATCCTGCTCACTGCAACTTCTGCCTCCCGGGTTTCAGCGATTCTCCTGCCTCAGCCTCCCTAGTAGCTGGGATTACAGGCATACACCACCATGCCTGGCTAATTATTGTATTTTTAGTAGAGACAGGGTTTCACCGTGTTGGTCAGGCTGGTTTCAAACTCCTGACCTTGTGATTCACCCACCTCAGCCTCCCAAAGTGCTGGGATTACAGGCGTGAGCCACTGCGCCTGGCCAACCAGCAGTATTTCATGCTAAGTTCTTCCAGAGTAATTTTTAAGGACTCCATGGCTGTCCCCTTATAATTTGGGTATAGCTCCTGCGATTGACTTACTCCTAATTGTCCTTGCTTGTTACATTAATGTGATCACACAGCTCCTTAGCTCTATCTTGCCTTACTGTAAACTATCCTAATTTTTCCTCAAAAATTGAGTTACCTAGTCCACCGAGAGCCATGTTACCTTAGCATTTAATATGGATTTGACCTCTAAATACAGTTGAGTTTTAACAGCACCTACCCTTTTGAGATCTCTTGACTGTAAAGCAAGGGTTCTTCGTGGAGCAAAGAGTAGTTAAGCAACATGAGGAAGAATCACAACTGGACAATTTCTAAAGGGAAATTGCCCTGAAGCACAGCAGTACTTCAAGCAGTGAATGGCTGCGTCAGCCCTGAGGGGCAGCAAGCCCATGCCTGTTCTTCTCTGAGCTAAGAAAATTGTGCTAGTGGCCTAGAATGGCTTTGAGGCTGGTAATTGTGAAGAAATATCTGCTCCTAACAAAAGTGCTCTCTCTCTCTCTGGCACGTCTTTCTAGTACCTGTCTGCAAATTAGTATTGGTCTGTCTGTATCCTCCTTTAATTATAAACAGAAGCAGCTGAACTCTTAAGGCTTATCAGTAGAACCACTGGCGAGAATTAACAGCCAAAGGGAGTAAGCAAGTGTTGGACATCCCAGCTAGCATTTTAGCTGCTAAAAGAAAAAAAAAAAAAAGCAAGGACAGTTCTTTGGCTTTTTTTTTTTCTATATCACAAACAGTATTTTCATCACAGAGAATAGTTTGTTGCCTAGAAATTTAGCCCTTTTCACATAGGTGAATAGTTATGTGATATATTGACTGCTAAGGAGTTTTTAAAATATGAATTATAAAGCAAGGCTTATTTTTCATCTTGGTTTTGCCATTCAGTGTAATCGATGTGCTTTCCCCTTCTCTCAAAATAAGTTCTTTATAAAATTTTAACTGTTGGCCAGGCACGGTGGCTCAAGCCTGTAATCCCAGCACTTTGGGAGGCCGAGGCGGGTGGATCACGAGGTCAAGAGATCGAGACCACCCTGGTCAACATGGTGAAACCCCGTCTCTACTAAAAAAAAAATACAAAAAAAAAATAGCTGGGCATGGTGGCGTGTGCCTGTAATCCCAGCTACTCAGGAGGCCGAGGCAGGAGAGTTGCCTCAACCCAGGAGGCGGAGGTTGCGGTGAGCCGAGATCGCGCCATTGCACTCCAGCCTGGGTAACAAGAGAGAAACTCCTTCTCAAAAAAATAAAATAAAATAAAAATAAAATTTTAACTTGATTAAAATTAGCTTTCTACACTTTAATAATACTAATAAATAATCAGCCTTTTAACCTTAGACATAGCATATAAAGTGTGTTATAATGTCCAGGTGGCTTTGTATTTTGAAAACGTGCTATTACTATGGACTCAAATCTCATGGAAGACTTGTTTTCTGTTAACAGCTCTATGTGAATATAGGATATTGTGAGCATGGGTCTATTTCTTCTTTAAAAGTAGTTCTGCTCACTTGTTTTAAAAATCTGATCTTAAGTAAAACTTGATGATAATATTATGCCTCGAAGTCCCAACTGTGGACAAGGTACTCTTCAGCATTAAAAAAACTTAATTTTTCCAGTGCTGAAAATAAATTTGATAGGGACAAAAATAAAATATCAAAAGAGCTGGGCATGATGGGTCATACCTGTAATCCCAGCACTTTGGGAGGCTGAGGTGGGCAGAGCTCCTGAAGTCAGGAGTTCGAGACCAGCCTGGCCAACATAGTGAAACCCCATCTCTACTAAATACAAAAATGACCCAGGCATGGTGGTGGGCACTTGTAATCCCAGCTACTGAGGAGGCTTAGGCGGGAGAATTGCTTGACCTGGGAGGTGGAGGTTGTAGTGAGCCAAGATCACGCCATCATATCCAGGCTGGGTGACAGAGAGGTCTCAAAAACAAAAAAAATCAAAAGAGAGAACATTAGGGAGGGGTATTGTATAGTATGCAGGATAAAAGGTTAACATATTTATGTGTAAGAAAAATCCACACGTAGGTTGGGCACAGTGGCTCACGCCTGTAATCCCAGCACTTTAGGAGGCCGAGGCAGGCAGATCACTTGAGTTTAGGAGTCTGAGACCAGCCTGGCCAACATGGTGAAACCCTGTCTCTACTAAAAATACAAGAAAGTTAGTTGGGTGTGGTGGTGCACGCCTGTAGTCCCAGCTACATGGGAGGCTGAGGCATGAGATCGCTTGAACCAGGGTGGCAGAGGTTGCAGCAAGCCAAGACTGCGCCACTGCACACCAGCCTGGGTGACAAAGCAAGAGTCCATCTAAGAAAAAGAAAAAGGATGGAAGGAATGAAGGAAGGAAGGAAGGAGAAAGAAAGAAAATGCACACCTAATGCCAACTTAGCATAGAAAAATAGGTGAAGAATATCAAGGCAAGTCATGGGTTCAAATGACTAGCAAACGAGTGGAAAGAAATTTTCACACTCACCTAGTGAAGTTTTTTTTTTTTTTTTTTTTTTGAGACGGAGTCTCTGTTGCCCAGGCTGGAGTGCAATGGCCTCCTAAGTAGCTGGGACTACAGGCATGTGCCACCACACCTGGCTATTTTTTGTATTTTTGGTAGTAACAGGGCTTTGCCATGTTGGCCAGGCTAGTCTCGAACTCCCGACCTCAGGTGATCCGCCTACTGCTGCCTTCCAAAGTGTTGGGATTACAGGCATGAACCACTGCACATGGTGCAAAGATTTTTTTTTTTTTTTTTTTTTTGAAACGGAGTTTCTCTCTTGTTACCTAGGCTGGAGTGCAATGGCGCGATCTCGGCTCACCGCAACCTCCGCCTCCTGGGCTCAGGCAATTCTCCTGCCTCAGCCTCCTAAGTAGCTGGGATTACAGGCACGCACCACCACGCCCAGCTAGTTTTTTGTATTTTTAGTAGAGATGAGGTTTCACCATGTTGACCAGGATGGTCTCGATCTCTCGACCTCGTGATCCACCCGCCTCGGCCTCCCAAAGTGCTGGGATTACAGGCTTGAGCCACCACGCCCGGCGGCGCAAAGATTTTTTAAGAGAGAAAATGGTTAGTGTTGCTGTGGATGCAGCACTCTTATACACTTCTGGGGGAATATAAATTGTTGGTCTTTCTGGAAGGGAGCTTAGTAGAGCCTTTGAAACTATTAAGTCCAATAAGACTACTTTATTATTTATTTTTTTGAGATAGAGTTTTGCTCTTGTTGCCCAGGCTGGAGTGCAATGGTGTCATCATGGCTCTCTGCAGCCTCGACCTCCTGGGCTCAAGTGATCCTCCCACTTCAGCCTCCAGAGTAGCTGGGGCTACAGGTGCACACTATCAGGCCTTGCTACTTAAAAAACGAACATTTTTTTTTTTTTTTTCTAGAGACAGAATCTCATTGTGAGGCTGGTCTCCAACTCCTGGGCTCAAGCAGTCCTCCTACCTAAGCCTCCCAAAGTGGTGGGGTTATAGGTGTGAGCCACCACACCTGGCCACAGTTTGGGCTTTTGAAGAGGGTTGGGTGGAGGAAGAGACGTATTAGTACTCTAGTTATCACCGCCGTATCCCATTTATGCGGGTTTTTTTTTTTTTTTTTTTTTTTTTTTTTTTTTTTGAGACGGAGTTTCGCTCTTGTTACCCAGGCTGGAGTGCAATGGCGCGATCTCGGCTCACCGCAACCTCCGCCTCCTGGGTTCAGGCAATTCTCCTGCCTCAGCCTCCTGAGTAGCTGGGATTACAGGCACGTGCCACCATGCCCAGCTAATTTTTTGTATTTTTAGTAGAGACGGGGTTTCACCATGTTGACCAGGATGGTCTCGATCTCTCAACCTCGTGATCCACCTGCCTCGGCCTCCCAAAGTGCTGGGATTACAGGCTTGAGCCACCGCGCCTGGCCTAAAAAAAAATTTAAGACTAGTCAAGTGCCGTAGTGAGAAGTGGGGAAATATCAGACAAGGAGTTTGATCTGTAACTGACTGTGAACCATCAATTGAATTAACTTACTACCTTCAGACCAGCTAAGAGTTTCTTTTCTGAAATGTGGCCCCGATATTTGGATGAAGCTATTTGCAAATTTAGAGTACCCAAATAGATCTGTCATTTCACTTTGTTCACTGGGTGAGAAAAGGTCTGTCTCCAAGGAACAAACTTTCTCAGATTTGTTAAGGAAATGTTTCATAAAAGTTTCCTTAAGCCAGGTCTTTTAACTGATTTGCCCTTAGGGTCTGACTTCAAAACCCTGCAATACCACACCACAGCTTTTGAAGCCAGCTTCTCAGCTTTCAGTTCATGTTCTGCACAATCCAGCTTTGTTCACTCTGGTACTGGTCTGGGGATCCACCCCACCCTTGTTTGAGGCTGATCAGTGAGCTTTGAATAAAGGCCATGAACTGACTGTATTTTCACCATGTACCCACTAGGCTTAGTATGACTAGTTTTTATTCTCCTAGCTTGACACAGGGTGCTATTGAAAATTATATCTGTGTGAGTTAAGAATGAAAAGATAAATTATACTTATAAACAGCATTAGAACGTAGTGTTATACCTTCCTTTGCTTGTCAGATGGGTTGGTAATATCCACAAAACTGGGCTTCAGTTAACCGTTTAGCCAGGGCCACAAAGTAAGCATGGGTCAGAGCTTGAATTCTGGACTCCAGTGAGGTATCCTGGTCACTAGTATGTGCACAGTCAGCATTTGAAAGAACAAAGGTCATCAACTGAGAAGGAGAAATACATTTGGACAGGTTCTTTTGAAAATTATCTGTGTGTACACATACCCATGTTGGTATCATGTGCTTTGGGATAGGGCATTTTAGCAAGGTTATGTTGTTAAAAATTAACCCTAAAATGTATGGACTTACTTTTGCTCTGTCATTACCTAGGTAGCACTTATATTACTAATAATGATTTGCTGTTTACTGAACTGGTTGATTGGTGGCAATTGAGGGAAGCATTAAAAGTTGCTTTCGATCGGGCGCGGTGGCTCAGGCCTATAAGCCCAGCACTTTGGGAGGCCGAGGCGGGTGGATCACGAGGTCAAGAGATTGAGACCATCCTGGTCAACATGGTGAAACCCCGTCTCTACTAAAAATACAAAAAATTAGCTGGGTATGGTGGCGCGTGCCTGTAATCCCAGCTACTCAGGAGGCTGAGGCAGGAGAATTGCCTGAACCCAGGAGGCGGAGGTTGCGCCATTGCACTCCAGCCTGGGTAACAAGAGCGAAATTCCGTCTCAAGAAAAAAAAACAAGTTGCTTTCTAGGCAAGTTGGGTTTGTTTTTCATGGTAATGTTGTATTCAGAGTATCTCTTTGTTTTCAGAGTAAGCACCAGTCTTCAAAGAGAGCTACATCCCTTTTTCCTATCAACAATGGCTCCAAAGAAAATGGGATCCATGAAGAACAAGACCAAGAGCCACAGGATCTCTTTGCAGGCAAGTTTAGACTCAAAAGTTATTCTAGAAACCTCCCAAATGGCTTTGTCAAGTTGCTGAGTTAAAGTCAAAACCAAAGAAAAAGCATTGGGAACATAACTTTATATAAAATACTTTTGTGGTGGATTCCAAAGTACATGAAATACAGGCCCTGCCATTGAGATTCTTTCAGATTTAGGGAGTAAGACATAAATACACAACTGTTTAAGAAGGCAAGTTAAACTGTTAAACAATAATAGAAATGCAGCTGGAGGAATGATAGAAATACTAAGTCACAGGAGCTCAGAGGAGTGTGAGACCAGTGACTAAAGCAGTGCCTGTAGCCTTGGATGACCAAGACTAGGAATAGGAAATGCATTTGGTGGTGTAATCCAAAATATGGACATAGTGGTATAAAACCGAAACAAAATGACTTGTTTTATTAAATGACTTGCCCTTACTACTACTAATACAACCTGAAACTTTCTGTTGTTTCCTTTTTCAGTGCTCTTTGAAACCCAATGAATTGATTTCACAATCTATCAACAAGCTGTAACCTCCAGTTTGAAAAACACTAGTATAGGACCTTTTCTCAACCTTGGCACTATTAACATTTTGGGCTGGATAATTCTCTGTTGATGGGAGCTGCCCTGTTCTCAACAGAGTGGGTGCTTTTTCCCCCTAGAAGGCATTTGGAAATGGTTGGAGACATTTTTGGTTGTCACAGCTGGGAGTGCTACTGCTATCTCGTAGGTAAAGGCCATGGATGCTGTCTAAACACCCTATACACCAGACAGGCCCTCACAACAAGAAATTATTCAGCCCAAAATGTCAGTAGTCCTAATGTTGAAAAAACCCTGGTCTAAAGTGATCTTGGGCCAGGCACAGTGGCTCCCACCTGTAATCACAACACATTGGGATGCCAACACGGGTGGATCACTTGAGGTCAGGAGTTGAAGACCAGCCTGGCCAACATAGTGAAATCCTGTCTCTACTACAAAATACAAAAAATTAGCTGGGCACAGTGGTGCATGCCTGTGCTGCCAGCTACCCATGAGGCTAAGGCAGGAGACTTGGTCGAACCCAGGAGGTGGAGGTTGCAGTGAGCCAAGATCATGCCACTGCACTCCAGCTTGGGCAACAGAGCAAGACTCTATCTCAAAAATAAATAAATAAATAAAGTGATCTTAGAAGAAGTAGCATTTATATAGGAAAAAAAGGAAAAAAGGGCCCCATGGTTGGGCAGGAAATATAAGGCATGTTTGAGCAGCAAGTCAGTAAAGTTGGTGGACCACAACAGGACATTCTTGGAGAAGTCATAGAAGATAAGGCTGGAAATGTAATTTGGGAACAGATATTGGAGGACCTTAGACATTAATAATTCAAGGTCTGGATTTTCATCTTAATGCCAATTAAAAAACATTGGCAGCTTTGTGTAAGGAATGTGAAAGTAATGATTTAGGGAAACTGACCTAGTGGAATTGGAATTTTATTAAATTAGTTGCAGTGGGCAGAAAGCAGAGAGTTTTTAGAAGGCAATGACAAATTAGTTTAAGGATGAAATGGCAAAGACTGAACATAGGCAATAAAAGCAGGAAAGGAAAGATGAAAACCTTTTCAAAAGGGAAATCAATAAAATCTGATTTTAGTGATTAAATATAATGGGTGTCAAAAAAATGGGGATTTATGACCACATCAAAGGTTTTAGGTCCAAGGATTGAGAATTAAATGGTATCATTGTAGAACCACATTCTAAAGAAGAAACTGGCTTTGGGGGAAAAAAGTTAGCTTTGGTTTTAGGTACTTTAAGTTTGAAATGCAAAGGGATATACCCAGGAGGTGACTTGAACTCGAACTTTTCTTTCCTACCTGAGGAAAGAAAAGAACTGGACATATGGGAATCATCTTTCTAGTGGTGGTAGTTGAAACTTCCATGTGAACGAGATCTTCAAAGAGTGAATGGTGTGGAGAGAGAAAAGAGGGTAGAGGGTAAGATCTTGGGACAATTCTCACATTAGAACTCCAGTAGGAAATTTAAAAGACATACAAGGGAAGAAGAGGTTAGAAGAAGGAATATAAAAATTGAGATTTTTGGCTGGGCGCGGTGGCTCAAGCCTGTAATCCTAGCACTTTGGGAGGCCGAGGCAGGTGGATCACGAGGTCAAGAGATTGAGACCATCCTGGTCAACATGGTGAAACCCCGTCTCTACTAAAAATACTAAAAATTAGCTGGGCATGGTGGTGCGTGCCTGTAATCCCAGCTACTCAGGAGGCTGAGGCAGGAGAATTGCTTGAACCCAGGAGGCAGAGATTGCGGTGAGCCGAGATCGCGCCATTGCACTCCAGCCTGGGTAACAAGAGTGAAACTCCTCAAAAAAAAAAAAAAAAAAAAAAAAATTGAGATTTTCCACTTCCCTTCATCCTGTCTCTACTACAAAATACAAAAGTATTTTTAATACATAGTATTCATTCTGGTACTGATTATTTTTTGGTTAATATTTCTGAAGGATGCCAGGCACAGTGGCTCACACCTGTAATCCCAGCACTCTGGGAGGCCAAGTTGGGAGGATTGCTTGAGCCCAGGAGTTAAGACCATCCTTGGCAACATAGCAAAACCTCATCTCTGTTAAAAAAAAAAATAAAAATAAAAATAAAAAAAGTTCTGGAGGATAAGTAATATGAAGAGAAATCATGAATTCTCTTTGGTTATATGACAGATTGAAAAGAAAGTGAATTTTCTATTTTTGGGACCTTAACATTTATGTGATCTTTCCTTATAAGAAGACCTGACCTGATATTTTAGTGTGATAATTACCCAGTGATTGCATTCTATGCACATAAACATGTAGATCTTTATTAGGGACATATTTGTTAGTAGTAAGGATTCTGATTTACTTCATTCCTCCACCAGTTTTATAAGTAGCCAATACCTGCCTCACTTCTAAGAAAGGAACATAAGATATCTCTACAATGAAAAGTCTACAATGAGACATTTAGTTTAGGACTTCAGGAACTTCTCAGTTGTTTTAGATATTTGACTGTGAAAACTTAACTGTTCTCATTTCATTTTTTAAATGATAAATCTAGTGATGATCAGAGTCACTGATGGAGCCTGAATGCTTTTCCATTACTCTTAACCGGAGTTCAAAGAAAAAAAGCATGTTCTAATATAAGTTTTGGCATCTTTATCACATGAATTTCAGTAGATAGAAGACGCACAGCTCTTCAAAAGGTTTTTTTTTTTTTTTTTTTTTTTTTTTTTTTGAGACGGAGTTTCGCTCTTGTTACCCAGGCTGGAGTGCAATGGCGCGATCTCGGCTCACCGCAACCTCCGCCTCCTGGGTTCAGGCAATTCTCCTGCCTCAGCCGCCTGAGTAGCTGGGATTACAGGCACGCGCCACCATGCCCAGCTAATTTTTTGTATTTTTAGTAGAGACGGGGTTTCACCATGTTGACCAGGATGGTCTCGATCTCTTGACCTCATGATCCACCCGCCTCAGCCTCCCAAAGTGCTGGGATTACAGGCTTGAGCCACCGCGCCCGGCTGGTTTTTTTTTATTATTGTTTTTTGAGACAGGGTCTTACTCTGTTGCCCAGGCTGGACTTTAGTGGTATGGTCATGGCTCACTGCAGCCTCAATCTCCCAGGCTCAATGGATCTTCTCCCTCAACCTCCTGGTAGCTAGAACCACAGGTGGGGGCCACCATGCCTGGTTAATATTTGTGTGTGTGTTCTGTTTTATTTTTGTAGAGACAGCTTTTTGTAATGTTGCCCAGGCTGGCAAAAGGTTTTTAGTAGCATTCTAGTAGCCAAATATTTTAAGTGGGTGATAATTCCTGTTTCACTTCCCAACATGTTTATTAACCAAATTATTTGTGTGGGACCTGCATGATGGTGAATATGCCACACATACTTCAACTGGTGCTTGTTTCAGAGACTCCTAACATCGTAACATGTTCATTATATGTATAGTTAATCCTCGAGCAATGCAGGGATTAGGGGTTGGTCTGACCCCGGCACAGTCAAAAATTTGTTCATAACTTCCCCAAAACTTTTCTAATAGCCTACTGTTAACTGGAAGCCTCACCAATAAGATGATCAGTTAACATATCTTTTGTAAATTAGCTAGTTAGCTAGAGAAAAGAAAATGTTCTTAAGAAAATCATGGAAAGGAAAATATATTTACTTTTCATTAAGTGGAAGTGGTTTCATAATAAAGGTTTTCTTTCTTGCCATCCTCACATTGAGTAACTAGGCTGGGGAAGAGGAGGGGTTGGTCTTGCTGTCTCAGGGTGGCAGAGGCAGAAGAAAATTCATGTATAAAAATTAGGAAAAAAAATTGCGGCTGACATTGTGAAAAATTTAAAAATAATAATAAAAGGCGAGGCACAGTTGCTCACGCTTGTAATTCCAGCACTTTGGGAGGCTGAGGTGGGCGGATCATGAGGTCAAGAGATCGAGACCATCCTGACCAACATGGTGAAACCCCATCTCTACTAAAAAATACAAAAATTAGCCGAGCCTGTAGTCCCAGCTACGCAGGAAGCTGAGGCAGAAGAATCACTTGAACCAGGAGGCATCAGTTGCAGTGAGCCAAAATTGTGCCACTGCACTCCAGCCTGTTGTCAGAGCGAGACTCCATCTCAAAATAATAATAATAATAATAATAATAATAATAATAATAAAAGAAAATTCATGTATAAATGGACCCATGCAGTTCAAACCTGTATTGTGCAAGGATCAGCTGTACTTTTTTGCTTGTTTGTTTTATACTCCCACCCCAGAGTCAGATTACCACCTTTCTCGCTTTCCTGATTGGTATCAGATTTCATTTCTAACAGTATGGCAACCTTGTTTGCAGACATGATTCACATTTGATGATTTGAACACCGATCTGGAACTTGATTATGCATATAGGCATATACACATAAACCATAATCTCTGGTTTTGTTTTAGCTCCAAATGGAAAAGAAGAAAAAACAGCATTCCTTGAATTTCCTAAGACTAAAATAGAATACCTACTGATCAGACCAAACACAAATGGGTATTTACATTTTTCGTTACTAAAAAAGAAGAGTTTGAACTGTTTAGGCTTACAGCATCTAGTTCCATTGCTCCAAGTCGAAAGTGCATTATTTTTATTTGGATAAAAAATTTTAATGCCTGAAAATGGTACATAATGCTATTTTTAAAGTCCCTTCTCTGGAATACTGAGAATGAGTCGTTCTGTTCAACTGAGTTCTCCCCAGATAGCCAAAAATTTTCAGATATTACATGTGTTTTTTTCCCAATTTGGATACCATATATTAAGTATAATTTAACCTTTACAAGGAGATCTAAAATATTATGAAAAATTCTTAAACCATGCTAAAAAAACAGTGCTGTCCTCAGGTATGGAAAACTGCCCTTTTCCAAAGGTTGCTGTGTTTGTATCTTGGCTCCATTTTTTTTCTAGCTTATAGTTCTCCTGACTCTTCCTTTGATGTCATTTTTTTCCTGTCAATATGCCTGCCTCTTCTATCATATTGTTGTGTAAAGCAAGTATCTGAACTTCTTTTACAAACAATTGTAACAAAAATAAATAGGGTTCATATAATGTTCTAAAAGAATACTCCTAAGATTAAAATTGGTAAACTAAATTAGCTGGGCATGGTGGTGCACACCTGTAGTACCAGCTACTCAGGAGGCTCAGGCAGGAGAGTCACTTGAACCCGGGAGGCGGAGGTTGCAGTGAGCCCAGATCATGCCACTGCACTCCAGCCTGGGCAACAGAGCAAAACACCATCTCAATCAATCAATCAATCAATATTTTTTAAAAGTAAAATAAAATTGATAAACTTATTTTGGCTGTGTCATCTTTTTGCTTATTGTTGGTTCTTCCCTAAATTCTAGGTAGGAGAGGGTAGCCAAGTGGTTGTGTTGGGAAAGGAGAAGGAAGTTGTTCTACTAAGCCTGTGCTAGAAGGCTTAGTACACTTCCCTCACCATCCTCCCCTTTTATCCTTGTAAACATCTTATGACTTAGTCTGAGAGCCTCTATGTATTAAGAGTACTTGCTGTTGTTCTTGTAAGTTCTTAGCCTGTAGAACTGAAGTTTAGCCTTCAAAGACCCATTACTGACCTTCATTTAAAAATATCAACTGTTTTTAGATGCCACAGTGGAACTATCCTTGGACAGCACACAAAATAATCAGAAGAAGGTGCCGGCCAAAACACTCGTTTCTCTTCCTCCACAGGAAGCCGCAAATTCTTCGAAGCCCCAGCCAACCTATGAGGAGGTGAGAATCTGTGCCAATGGTCTTATCGCTTTTAGATATTCAGGATTGTGTGCTGCTAGTCTGAAGTGCAGATGAGTATGAACCTTGAGAAAATATTTATGACTCTTGAAGGAGATCTTTATGGTTACTGGACAGCCAAAATGCAATACAGGAGCCTTTCTTGGGCAGAGTATCTATTGCCCAGAGCAGAAAGGCTTTCAATGGTTACTAAAGATACTTAGTGCGTGAAACTTCCATATTCAAGAGTATAGTTTCTCCTCACTCCATTCCTAGCCTGCAAGAGGCAAGTCTTTTGAAATCTGGCAGTTATTCATTGTCATCAAAATAAGATTTTAAGGGAGGCCGGGCGCGGTGGCTCAAGCCTGTAATCACAGCACTTTGGGAGGCCGAGGCGGGTGGATCACGAGGTCGAGAGATCGAGACCAACCTGGTCAACATGGTGAAACCCCGTCTCTACTAAAAATACAAAAAATCAGCTGGGCATGGTGGTGCGTGCCTATAATCCCAGCTACTCAGGAGGCTGAGGCAGGAGAATTGCCTGAACCCAGGAGGCGGAGGTTGCAGTGAGCCGAGATCGCGCCATTGCACTCCAGCCTGGGTAACAAGAGCGAGACTCCGTCTCAAAAAAAAAAAAAAAAAAAAAAAAGGATTTTAAGGGAATAGATGTAACAAAGACTTGTAAGCTGGCTTCTAATTTAAAATTTTGAGAGTTGGTTCATTGGAATTGTTGGGAATGGACAAAAGCTGAACACTGAAGGGTACATCTTGATTTTATTAGATTGGTATAAGGTTATTACAGGGTAAGATTAATAGCTTTTTTTGTATCAACTCTCATGATTTGTCTTTTCTTTAAAAAGCTAGAGGAAGAAGAACAGGAGGACCAATTTGATTTGACAGTTGGTATAACTGATCCTGAGAAGATAGGTAAGTGTTCTTAGGACTCCTTGTGATGTTAGGGTGTGGCTGTAGAAAGCATAGGTAGCTAATTTCAGGATGGCTACCCTCAGAGTCGAACTAGCCAACGTGAAATAGTTCATTGGTATCTTTCCTGTAAAAGTAGACCCCTTGCTATGTTTCTACAGCCAGAGTCTATAGTTACTTAGTGCATTAGTCAGTCTTTTCTTGGCTTTAGGAAGAAAAATTAGAGTCATCAAATACTACTAGAATCTGTTTTTATTTTTATTCTTCTGGTATTTTGAGAGACAAGGTCTCATTTTTTTTACCAAGAATGGAGCACGGTAGCACGATCATAGCTCACAGTAACCTCCAGCTCTTGGACTCAGCAATCCTCCCACCTCAGCCACCCCACTCTCCCAAGTAGCTGGGACTACAGGCACGTGCTACCAGGCCGACTAATTGTTTTTTTTTTGTAGAGATGGGGTCTTGCTGTATTGCCTAGGCTGGTCTCAAACTCCTGGCCTCATGTGATCCTCCCTCCTTAGACTCCCATATCACTGAGATTACAGGCATGAACCACCAAGCTAGAGTCTCTTTTTGAAAACTCTAACAGGCCGGCCACAGTGGCTCACACCTGTAATCCCAGCACTTTGGGAAGCTGAGGCAGGCAGATCACCTGAGGTCAGGAGTTGAAGACCAGCCTGGCCAACATGGTAAAACCCTGCCTCTACTAAAACTACAAAAGTTAGCCAGGTGTGGTGGTGTGTGCCTATAATCCCACCTACTCAGGAGGCTGAGGCCAGAGAATCGCTTGAACCTGGAAGGCAGAGGGCCTCAATGAGCCAAGATCATACCACCACACACCAGCCTGGGTGACAGAGCAAGACTCTGTCTCAAAAAAAATTTTAAAAACCCAAACATTGTCTTCTCCTTCAGTTGATAAGACCATTTTACTGTTTTTTGAGATAGTAAATTACATGTAAGCACCCTAAAAAATACAATATTCTAAAATTGAGGGATACTGAACTTATTTTTTCCCTCAAGAAGTTTGAAACTCTGTTTTATACATATATTCTTGATAACCTTATGAGATGGAGAAGTCTGTCTGTCTATGGGACCCAGGTTTGATTGTACTCAAATTGGAGACAGATTTTCAAAAAGCGTAACATTTAACTTTGACTGGACTTAGATTTTTAGGATAGCTTTCTCCTCTCCCAAGCTTGCAAGCATTATCACTGCATGGAGAACAATAGGCTTTCCTTGTTCCAGCTGTGGTTCCTTACAGAAGAGATTATACAGTATCTGTCTTCCTAAACAGGGGTACTGTTTACACAGTTAAGAGGACAAATGTAATTCTCAACCCTTGGTCTATTTGGAACTAGGGACAGGACTTTGTTAGACTTTCTGCTAAAATGGTTGTCTTTTTTTTTTTTTTTTTTTTTTTTTTTTTGATGGGCTCTCACTCTGTCACCCATGTTGGAGTGCAGTGGTGCAATCACAGCTCACTGAAGCCTCAACCTCCCAGGCTCAGGTGATCCTTCCACCTCAGCCTTCTGAGTAGCTGGGATTACAGGTGTACATCACCATACCTGGCTAGTTTTTTTTGTATTTTTGTAGAGATGGTTTCACCATGTTGCCTAGCCTGGTCCTGGCCAAAATGGTTGTCGTTAAACTGTTGATTTTAGGCCAGGTGCAGTGGCTCATGCAGGTAATCCTAGCACTTTGGAAGGTCAAGGCAGGAGGATCACTTGAACCCAGGAGTTCAGGACCGACCTGCCCATCGTGGCAAGACCATGTCTCTACAAAAAGTAAAAAATGAGCCCTGTCCCTACAAAAAAAAAAAAAAATTACAGAAGCATGGTGGTACATGCCTGTAATCTCATGTACTTGGGAGGCTGAGGTGGGAGGATCACTTGAGCCTGGAAGGTCAAGGCTGCAGTGAGCGAAGATCACACCTGTGCACTCTAGCCTTGGTGACAGAGGAAGACCCTGTCTCCAAAAAAAAAAAAAAAACGTTGTTGTTTTTTTAACTTTGAACTGTTGAGTTTTACTTTCCCCAGACTGTTACACTGGTAGGAAGTTTTTGAGCATGTTATACAATTCTGTCATCTAACAATATAGAACACCAAACACCAAAAAGGAAGTAGCTTTCCATGGTAGAGCCTGGACCAGGACTTTGCATTATATGCCTAGATTCTCTCTTTTCTCTAATAGTTATGAATATTCTTTAAACACATTAATTTTAAGCTAGTTATTTGGTGCTTTAAATCCTTAGTGGAGTAAGATGAATGAATGGCACTAATTGTCTTAAGATGTACCAAGTCATGATGTCTGAACCTGGAGAGGGAACATACTGGTTTTCTAAGGCTGTTCTAGCAAAGTACCACAAACTGGTTGAAACAACAGAAATTTCTCACACTTTTGGAGGCCAGAAATCTCAAATCCTGGTGTTGGCAGGGTGCTAGAGAATGACTGTTCATGCCTCTCTCTCAGCTTATGGCAGCCTCAGGCCTTCCTCGGATTGTGGATGCATCACTTCAGTCTCTGCTTTCACTGTCACATGGCATTCTTTCTAAGTGTCTCCATGCTGCCTTCCCTCTATGCGTGCCTATTACTGTGTGCACATTCCCCCTTTAACAAATAAGGACACCGGCCTCGCCGCTTCCCCTCGTCGGAGTGGCTGCTCGTCTGCCCGGCTGGAGGCCCGCGCGGAACGCAGCGCAGTCCGTCTGCCCGCGGGGCGGGGGGGCGAGGGGGCCTCCCGGCATCTTTGAGGCGACCAAGGACTACCAGGAAGGGGAGCGGCTGGGATGGCGCGTCCGTGGCCTCGCGAGTACAAAGCGGGCAACGAGGTCTTCGCCAAGATGACGAGCTACCCGCACTGGTCGGCCCGGATCGATGAACTCCCAGAGGGAGCTGTGAACCTCCAGCAAACAAGTATCCTATTTTCTTTTTTGGCACCCATGAAACTGCATTTCTAGGTCCCAAAGACCTTTTTCCATATAAATAGTACAAAGATAAGTTTGGAAAGTCAGACAAACCGAAAGGATTTAACCAAGGATTGTGGGAAATAGAAAATAACCCAGGAGTAAAGTTTACTGGATACCAGGCAGTTCAGCAACAGAGCTCTTCAGAAACTGAGGGAGAAGGTGGAAATACTGCATGCAGATGCAAGCAGTGAGGAAGAAGGTGATAGAGTAGAAGAAGATAGAAAAGGCAAAAGAAAGAATGAAAAAGCAGGCTCAAAACGGAAAAAGTCATATACTTCAAAGAAATCCTCTAAACAGTCCCGGAAATCTCCAGGAGATGAAGATGACAAAGACCGCAAAGAGGAGGAAAACAAAAGCAGCTCTGAGGGTGGAGATGCGGGCGGTGACACAAGAAACACAACTTCAGACTTGCAGAAAACCAGTGAAGGGACCTAACTACCATAATGAATGCTGCATATTAAGAGAAACCACAAGAAGGTTGTATGTTTGGTTGTCTAATATTCTTGGATTGATAAGAACCAACATACAGTCCTCGTTGTCATTGACAGACCCCAGTTTGTATGTGCATTATTCATATTCTTCTCTGTTGCGTTTTGGGGGGAAAAGACATTTTAGCCTTTTTTAAAAGTTACAGATTTAATTTCATGTTATTTGGTTGCATGAAGTTGCCCTTAACCACTAAGGATTATCAAGATTTTTGCGCAGACTTATACATGTCTAAGATCCTTTTATCAAGGCAGTTATGATCATCATTTTCCTCCCTTTACCCCACCATCACCAAACACTCAGTTAAATATAAATTAACATTTTTAGGTGACCACTCAACATAATGCTTAAGAATGGAATTTCCTCTCTGTGACAGAACCCAGGAACTAAATCCTAAATACATAATGTTGGTATACTGAAGACGAAATTAAAATTGTCCTTCAATTTTGAGGCCATGTGTAAAGTTTAACCATATTGTAAAATACCTATTCTGTATTAGAAATAGCTAGTTGACAGCTTATACTTCTCAAAATTCATATTGTTATGTACACAAACTAAGTTTCTATATGTGAAGTTAGTGAGTCTTTTTGTGTTACTCCAAAATAAAGGCAATGATTTATTTTTTCCCAGTGCCAATACAATTTTGAGCTAAGCACTCAAGGTGGGTACTTTACATTTTTAAAGCTAGGAACAGCAACAGCCCTATGGGAAACCAGGCAAAGCACTGACTTTTAAATGCAGACTTTTAAAATAAACTGTTTTCTTTTGAAACTACAATTAGAATAGTTAATATTCATCCACAAACCATTATTATGTGTACATTATTGTTGCTATTGTGAAATAGAGAATTTTATTTATTTTTATGCCAGCTTATATTGTGAGAACACATTTAGTCAGTTTGATTTTTATTAATCTTGTTAATGCTTGTCCTTGGAATATCTTTCACGTATTCAAGGTTTGTAGTTGAAAAGTTTACTGTAAAAAAAATCAAAAACAAAAAATGTATTGTTTTTACAGAATAAATTTATTGGAATGTGTACTGGGAGTAAGATTTGAGGTTGTAAGCAAACTAAGTTAGTGTAATTTAGCTTCATATATGTAATGTGAGGTATTAATGCAATTTATATATTAAAGCAAAAATGTTCACAGCAAAAAAAAAAAAAAAAAAAAACAAGGACACCAACCTGAGTGGAGTAGGGCCCATCCTAATGTTTTCATTTTAGCTTGATTATATCCGTAAAGACCCTGTTACTAAATAAGCTCACATTCTGAGGAACTGGGAGTTAGAACCTAAAACATACCTATTTTGAAGGGGACACAGTTTATCCCGTAACAGAAAGTAATTTAAATATCCCATGGATCAGATATATTTAAACACAAATCACTCGAGGATAAGCTTTCATCTCCTTGCACTGTAGTCTAGATTCTTAGTCATGTTGATGCCAAGAAACCAGCTAATTAAAACATTTTCATATTCAAGGCCTGATCTTTATAACAACACATTCTGTTTGTGTGGGCTGTTTATTCAACATGTGCTTCTTGTTCCTGCACACATCTAAATAATTTAGAATTTAACTTTTACCAGGATATTCTTGTTAAAACCTTGGTAATTTGCATGTGTTATCTTCAACTCTGAAATTATTCTGGAAATTTACGTAAATTTAAAACCTTGTATTACTAGCTCATTTGCAGATCTGTGCTATGTACATGCAGTATGTCTCTTTTCATGTACATTGCCTAAATAAAAGCAGCTGAGAAACAACATATCTAAAGATCTTGCCTCTTCTGTTTTCTCTGTGTTTGCATTTAGACTTTGTTAATTGCAGGCACTAAATTATGGGATTGACTTCCTGGATATTTAACCATAGCTATTCTGCTATGAATGAAATTTTGAATATTACTTTTATAAAGTTAGATTTTTTTTGTTTTGTTTTATCAGTAGGAAACATCCTTGGTAGTATTGGATAATTTAGTAAGGTGGTTTAGAAAAGAACTAAAGTTGGTAATCAGTATAAAGTAATTTCTAAAGTTTAGCTTATGGTTTCTGTTTTATATATACTCTGGGTAGGGGCTGGGGAAGTACAGCAGACAAGCCATTCTATTCCTGTGTAAACTTCAAATTCTTGGTGAATTTTACAGGCATTTTCAGCCATCTTATTGAAACCAAGTTGTAATGCGTGACCCTGCTGATCCAGTACTGTCTGCTCTTCCTTCCCCGGCCCCTCACCCCAGAAGGAGTTCAGGGGCTTGAGCAGCTGGTAATTGCTGACCTAGGTTTTCCTGTTTGATATGGGAAGAAATCAAGGGTCGGGGAGGCAGGGAACAAAACCAACCCCAGACACCATAGTCTAGCACTGGAGCTGTGTCTGTTTGGATTCCAGAATATGTCTTTTCAGTGCTCAGGGTATCAATGGCATCTTTATCTTTTTAAGTGGTCTAGGTCAGGACATCACCACAGAGAAAAAAACAGTAGCTAGAATCCCAAATTATTTAACAGTCAAAGGCTTTTTCATAAAAATAATTCCTCCAGGAAAGGGGAATCTGTGTGACATTAGGCAGTCAAAGTGTCTTCCTGCCAGGCCCTTTACTCTTGGTGAACATGCTAGATCAGGGAGGTCAGCGTCCCCCCACCCCCGGCACCATTGGAGGGGGTTGTGACACTAATTCCGAAAGAGCAAGTCAAGCCCAGAGCTAGCCTAGGGTAGAACTACTTGTTTCCTTTTACATCAGTTGCTTCCTTCTTCTCCTGCTTTATACAGCAAGAGAATTGTTTGGTTTCGGACAGATGTGTATAAGCAGCCCAAATATTGGCATGGTAACAACTGACGGATTGTCAGTATCCAGTGCTGCTTTGTGGAGGGTATAAATGGAGCCTGGCTTTGGAACAGAGGGCTGACTCTGTTGTGTAACTCAAACTGGGGCCCAGCCAGCATCCATGGTGGCTTGCTATGTGTCACAGAGGCCCTGAGGCAAAGTAGGAACTGGATTCTAGGATTGCATATAAAGCTTGGGGATGAAACGAGCATCCCTTCTTATCCAGAGTTCCCATGGCGTATGATTCCTGATTAAATGTTAGCTGAATTGGCACTGCTTTGGTTTACAAGATAATCTTCTCCTGCTTTCTTGTTCTCCCACAGGGGATGGTATGAATGCATATGTAGCCTACAAAGTTACAACACAGGTGAGTCCAGGTGACCCTGCTGATGATCATCTTCATAGACCTTGGTGCTTATACCAAGATCATCATTCAGATTATTTCTGGGTATCTCCTTTGTTTCTTTGCCAACATCTTCATGTTTACTCAAGATGGAGCAGGCCTGCATCCCCCTTGGTAATCTCATCTGGGTACTCCAGACTGAGTCTTTCTAATACTTTTCCAGAGAGCTAACATTTCAGTGTGAAACTTTGTTCTATTAAGTCATGTGGTGTATCTGATACAGCCCCATCCCTTTTAGAGAACTATGGTTTGGAGCTAGATTTCCCTAGAGTATGTAACCAGGAGTAATTCTCCTGGGTCATAGGTACAGCAAATATAGGACACAAGGAATACAAACTGTTTTTTAAAGTCTTTGTACCAATTCATACCCCCATCAGCAGTGTATAAAAGTTCCCACTGATTAACTTCCTTGCTAGCAATTGGCGAGGCCAACCTCCGTAAATTTTGCCTGTCTGGTGAGTATAAAGTGAATCCTCATTGTGATGTAGGCCTAACCTTTTTTGCTAGGAATCTGCTTTGTATGGTCTCTCTATTACTTGTTGGCCTGCGTCTTGTGAGCTCTAGATTATGATACTTTAGAGGTTAGTGTCTACAGCTTAGACATTTCATCCAATTCTTACCCTGCTCCCCACCTGCTTTCCCCTTGTTAGAAGCACTTTTTGTCTGTCTTTGGTTTGGCTGCTGTAATTCTAGGAGCTAATACCCTTAAATAAGTCAATGAGGCCGGGCACAGTGGCTCACACCTGTAATCCCAGCACTTTGGGAGGCCAAGGTGGGTAGATCACTTCAGATCAGAAGCTCAAGACCCAACATGGTGAAACCCCATCTCTACTAAAAATATAAAAACTAGTCAGGCATGGTGGCACACGCCTGTAATCCCAGCCACTTGGAAGGCTGAAGCAAGAGAATTGCTTGAACTTGGGAAGCGGAAGTTGCAGTGAGCCAAGATTGCGCCACTGCACTCCAGGCTGGGTGACAGAGTGAGACCCTGTCTCAAAAATAAATAAAAAGGCAATGACGGATGAGCTGGGCATGGTGGCGTGTGCCTGTATTTTTAGCTACTTGGGAGGCTGAGGCGGGAGGATCACTTAAACCTTGGAGTTCGAGGCTGCAGTGAACTGTGATTGTACCACTGCACTCCAGCCTGGATGACAAAGTGAGATCCTGTCTCCAAAAAAAAAGCCAATGAAGGATGAATGGGTTACTGGTTACTGTAGAATTCAAGCTTTAAACTAGAACTGAACATATCTTTCTTTAGAGCAAGAGTTCTTAACCTGGGACTGAAACTGTATTTGAATTTTTTTTCTCAAAGGTCAACATGGCTTCAGATGTATTTAAATTTAATTGGTTGTCTTTATAATCCTATATATTTTATGCATTTAAAAATCATTATTCTGAGAAGAGCTCCTTAAGCTCCCAGACTGCCAAAGGGGGAACTACAGTTTTTAAAAGTTTAAGACTCTCTGCCTTGGAAAAAGCTATTCGACAGGTGACTGAAGGTTAGGGACCTGGGAAATGGGTTTCTTTAATGTCAGTTGGGTGGCTTTCAAGATATCATCCCCTATTTGGAATGAAATTGCTTTGTGTTTTTTCCTGTCCCCAAGACAAGCTTACCATTATTCAGAAGCAAACAGTTTGCGGTAAAAAGAAGATTTAGTGACTTCCTTGGTCTTTATGAGAAGCTTTCAGAGAAGCACTCCCAGAATGGCTTCATTGTCCCTCCTCCACCGGAGAAGAGCCTCATAGGTAAGCCTGTGGTCCTTCTTTTCACTGGGATTGTTTTCCTTTGCATTCTCTCCAAAATTCACTTACTGTTTAGTATATGAGACAACTTCTATTAACAGTCTTATGGTTAGAAAAGAGACATTTCCAGTGCTTTCCTACCCTGGAGGTCTAGAGAAAAATTGCATATTTTGGCCTGTTCTCTTCTTGGGTGCAGTAGAGTCTCTGAGTTTAGCCTCCAGAGTTGTTATGTTCGTTTGTTTTCTCTTGGTCTTTAGTAGTCTTAAATCATTGCAGTTCCCTCCAGGTTGAAATATCGTAAATTGGATTTGGGGTCAGAGGAAGTAACCTCTTCATGAACATCAGTTGATGTTTGTACTCAGGTTCCATGACCCCCTTTTTAAGAAGATGTATACTCTGCAAGTCCCAGAGTTTAGAACTTTTAGCACCTGGGGACTACTTTTCAAAAGTGTCTATCATGTAAAGAAGCTTTGGCTCATCCCTGCACATAACATAGAAGCAGTCTTGGGTTGTGTTTTGTAGTGCTAGCCTCATTGCCTTTCCTCCTGTTGACACTTTAAAAAAAAATAACAGAGTTATCCTCTTCGTGATGATTTATGGTTAATTCTGTTTTAGCAAGCGTTCTAGAAGGTCCAAAAAGTAAAAATTAAAAAATGAAAGATTTATGGTTATTTTGCTTTTGAAATTCCATTCTAGGAATGACAAAAGTGAAAGTTGGGAAGGAAGATTCATCTTCTGCAGAATTTCTTGAAAAACGGAGGGCCGCTTTAGAAAGGTAAGTGCCGTACAGCCATTTTCCTCAATAACGTGAGCACAAGTGAGAAGCTGAAAGTGAGTCTTAATGATGAGACAGTCCATTGAGTTAGAAATGAAACTTAAATGAACTGAAGTTGCAAACTTCCATATTATCTCTTACCTTTCCTGAGTTGCTTATTTTCCCACCTTGGGAATAGACCACCTTCTGTTTTTTCCCTGTCCTAAGTAAGCAGGCAGTCATATTCTTAGACAATCAAATATGAATGGCTCTGAGGTTTCTTTTTGACCAGTTGTTTTTCTGTGCCTTTTAGGAAATATCAAGAATGTGAACTTGAATATGCTTACAAGGAGAGTCCTACTTAAGTACCTTATCTGAGGGCTTTTTTTTTTTTTTTTTTTTTTTTTTTGAGATGGAGTCTCGCTCTGTCGCCCAAGCTGGAGTGCAGTGGTGCAATCTCGGCTCACTGTAACCTCCACCTCTGAGGGCATTTTAAGTAACAAAAGACATGACATCACTGCTAGCACAGTTTGATGCCCAGAACCTTCTGAGGCCAGCTCAGCTAACCAGATGATAACTGCTTATGTTTTAGGTACCTTCAGAGGATTGTGAATCATCCTACCATGTTACAGGACCCTGATGTCAGAGAGTTCTTAGAAAAAGAAGAGGTTAGTATTCAGCGCAAACTGAATTTCATAATTTACATCTGCCCCCAGTGAAATGAAACTGGTTCATTCTAAAACTATGTGAGCACTTAACATGCCTAGTACCAGACTATATTCTACTTTTGTGTGAGCCCCTGAGAGTGACAAGTATTTTTCAGCCTTTGAAATAAAAGAAGCTCTGCCTGTAGTCAAAAGCAATTGGTGGCCGGGCGCGGTGGCTCAAGCTTGTAATCCCAGCACTTTGGGAGGCCGAGGCAGGTGGATCACGAGGTCGAGAGATCGAGACCATCCTGGTCAACATGGTGAAACCCCGTCTCTACTAAAAATACAAAAAATTAGCTGGGCATGGTGGCACGTGCCTGTAATCCCAGCTACTCGGGAGGCTGAGGCAGGAGAATTGCCTGAACCCAGGAGGCGGAGGTTGCGGTGAGCCGAGATCGCGCCATTGCACTCCAGCCTGGGTAACAAGAGCGAAACTCTGTCTCAAAAAAAAAAAAAAAAAAAAAAAGCAATTGGTTGTAGAGGTCAAATGGCAACCTAGCACTGTCTTACTGGATCAACACAGTGACCTCTTTGGCAGGCCGTTGGCATGTTGTAGGTTACTTCTTGGCTCAAATTGAATGCATATTTTATGTGAGGCGGGGCATTGGCTAAAAATCAGTTACTGCAAACCACAGAACTGCCCTGTAGCAAAAGTGTTAATTGAAGTAGACAGTCCTTTTTTTTTACAGACCATGCATAGGCTAGTCATGATTGTCAAAAACTGGAGACAGCCCAATTGCTAACAGTGGAAGAATTACATAAAATATATCAATACAACAAATACTTGATTCTCATCATAAACAAAGTATACAGAAATGTTAGTACATGTAAGCATACATTAAAAGAATTATAAAATGTACAACCTGAAATAGCATATAAATACAGCTATAGGGTGGGCACAGTGGCTCATGCCTATAATCCCAGCACACTGGCAGGCTGAGGCGGGTAGATCATGAGGTCAGGAGTTCAAGACCAGCCTGGCTAAGATGGTGAAACCTCGTCTCTACTAAAAATACAAAAATTAACTGGGCATGGTGGTGTGTGCCTGTAATCCCAGCTACTCAGGAGACTGAGGCAGAGAATTGCTTGAACCTGGGAGGTGGAGATTGCAGTGAGCTGAGATTGTGCCACTGCACTTTCAGCCTGGGCAACAGAGCGAGACTCCATCTCAAAAAAATAAAAAGAAAAGAAAAAAGAAACATGTAAGTCATTAGGGATCAAAAGAAATGCTGGAGTAAAATGTTTTATCTCACAGGAGAGCAAACTAGAAGGAAGTAAGTGACCAGGTAGGGCTGTCATTTTGTTTAATTTTTAAAATTTTCTTTCATTTGTATATAGTATGTGTTATTCCAGTGAAGAAAATGATACTAAATAAATGAGATGTTTTAAATGAAATGTTTTAATTAAAAACTCCATGTCAAATGCTTGAAACCTTTTGGTCTTCTCCTGTGGATATTCCTAAATCCTTCTTCATTTTCACCCTCTCATCTCTACTCCATACTTCTAAGCAGGGTTTGTCTGTAGCAGCACTGTGGACGCTTTCGGTCAGATTAATTCTTTCTCGTAAGGATCGTCCTTTGCATTGCAGGGGATTTTACCAGCATTCCTGGTACCTACCCACTAAATCCAGGTAGCATCCCCTCCCAATTATAACAACCACAATCATCTCCAGACATTGCCAAATATGCCTTAGGAAGCAAAATGGCCCCAAGTTTCAACTCCTGCCAAGCTGGGCACAGTAGTGCACGCCTGTAATCCCAGCACTCTGGGAGGCTGAGGCAGGCAGATCACCTGAGGTCAGGTGTTTGAGACCAGCCTGGCCAACATAGTGAAACCCTGTCTCCACTAAAAATACAAAAATTAGCTGGGTGTGGTGGTAGGTGCCTATAATCCCAGCTACTTGGGAGGCTGAGGCAGGAGAACTGCTTGAACCTGGGAGGCAGAGGTTGCAGTGAGCCAGGATTATCGTGCCGCTGCACTCCAGCCTGGGCAACAAGAGCAAGACTGTCTCAAAAAAAAAAAAAAAAAAAAAAAAAAAAAAAAAAGAACTACTGCCATAGAGTCCTGAACACTAAAATCTGACATTTTAGCATAATGTGCTGTATATGCTATAGATTCTTAGCATCCTTTCCATGCCTTAGAGAGTACTGGGAAGACTGAACATCAATCAAATTGTTTCTGAATATTTGGCATGCTTGGCTACTAGGTCATCCCTGAAAGTAGCTTTGATCTGAATAAGTAATTCTCTGTCCTTGGATATTTGTTTACCGAAGAAAATGCAGACACAGCACAGTTTTAGTCTCTTAAGACCTTTAAGCCCAGTTGTATACAAAGTATGCTAATCCAAGGGAACTTTTGACTTTTAACAAGAGTATGCTTGGTACTTAAGCATTTCATTCCTGGGTAGGCAGACAATCTCAATTTGAGGTTGCCTGGCCACATAACACCCCAGTGTACTTTTTTTCTATATAAAATATCAAAAGCTGAAAATGCTGATTCTTTTTAACATGGTTCTTTGATTTTTCTTTTTTCTTTTTTTTTTTTTTGGAGAGGGAGTCTTGCTTTGTCACCAGGCTGGAGTGCAGTGGCGTGATCTCGGCTTACTGCAACCTCTGCCTCCTGGGTTCAAGCAATTCTGCTGCCTCAGCCTCCCGAGTAGCTGGGACTATAGACCGCATGCCACCATGTCCAGCTAATTTTTTGTGTGTGTGTGTTTTCGTACAGATGGGGTTTTACCATGTTTAACAGGATGATCTCAATCTCCTGACTTGTGATCCACCTGCCTTGGCCTCCCACAGTGCTGGGATTATAGGCATGAGCCACCACACCCAGCCTGGTTCTTTGATTTTTCTTCATGCACATGTTAGTTGTGGATTCCTCAGGCTGCCTTTGAAAACAATTTACAGTTCAAATAATTGTCTGGCAAGTTTTGGGCATGCCATCTGACAGATACTAATTCTTCTGAACCTAAAATAGGACTAGCAGATAACTTGCCATTCCTGCCTTCTTGGTCTTGTAGCTGCCACGTGCCGTGGGTACCCAGACGCTGAGTGGTGCTGGTCTCCTCAAGATGTTCAATAAAGCCACAGATGCTGTCAGCAAAATGACCATCAAGATGAATGAATCAGATATTGTGAGTAGCCCTCTTCCTCTTACCTCCACCTTCCTCTGAGGCTTATAGGTCAGAAGCCCCAAGGAGTCCTAAAATTTCTGAGATTAGAAACTTTTTAATATTTCAATCCCTTTTTAAAAAACAATTGCTAAGAAAAGACTGTAGTGCACCCATAGAAGTAATCTCATTAAAGCTCTGGGCTTTTGTGTTTCAGTGGTTTGAGGAGAAGCTCCAGGAGGTAGAGTGTGAGGAACAGCGCTTACGGAAACTGCATGCTGTTGTAGAAACTCTAGTCAACCATAGGAAAGGTAACAACCTCTGAAATGCACTTGGAGCTAGGGGAAATTGTTGTCTCCAGTGAGCTGGAGATGGGAGGGCATGCTGTTCCCAATCCACTCAGCCAGCCAAGTTGAAATTCTTAGCCCACCTGGTCCTTGATGTTCTGATAAAAAAAGGTATGCTCTGCATCGCCTAGCAGAAAACAGGATTCAACCACTGTGGACATTGTACTTTTCTACCTGGGAGGGGTGCAGGGAAGCCGTCCCAGATACAGCGAGACCTGGGGCTATCGGCTTCTGTTGATTTCAAGGTGATGGCTTACATCCAAAATGATGTCATACATGCTTTAGCTACATAGTCAAACCAGCAATGCATAAATGCAGGGAGACCACCTGTCTCCTAATCCTTCTTCTTTCTTTAGGGAAATTTGCTTAAGAGCTAGTGAAATTTTCCCAGTTTAAATATTTTCCCTCTCTGCCTTAAACATGCTGATAATTAGAAATCTAAACAGACAGAAGACCCATAGCATGAGGCCAATGGAAATAAGTGTTGGCAAACTATAATCTGGCCCATGGGCCAAATCTGGCCCTGGTTCCGATTGCCATAAGCTATAAATTTAGGTTTTTACATTTTTAAAGGAATGAATGGGGGTAGAAAATAATCTGTAGCAGAGACTATGTGTAGCCTGCAAAGCTTAAAACATTTATCATCCAGCTCCTTTACAGAAAGAGTTTGCCTGCTCTAGAACATGCAGGACTCTACAGTGTTCACATACATTCACTCTTGCCTCCTGTACATAGAAGCTACCATTCATGAGCTTTAACATAAATATAAGAATAGTTCTGGCAATGCGGTGGCTCATGCCTGTAATCCCAGCACTTTGGGAGGCTAAGGTAGGTGGATCACTAGGTCAGGAGTTTGAGACCAGCCTCACCAACGTGGTGAAACTCCATCTCTACTAAAAAAATACCAAAATTAGCTGGGCATGGTGGCGTGCACCTTTAATCCCAGCTACTCAGAAGACTGAGGCAGGAGAATCGCTTGAACCTGAGAGGCAGAGGTTACAGTGAGCTGAGATCGTGCCACTGCACTCCAGCCTGGGCAACACAGCAAGAATAGTTCCTTTGGCCTGTTTGTGTTATTTAATGACTGGCCTTTGGTTCTCTAGGGATATCGGAGCTGCTTCCTTCAGGTAGGCCTAACCCAGTGAAACTCAGGATAGCTGGTGCCTCTCCCGCCTGCTCCTATACCAGGCCACATTCTCTTTACTCTCCAAATACAGTTAACTGTGGTGTAAGTGACTGGATTGCAGAGCCCTCCGTTGCCAGATATGCAGTGGGCAGCACTGCTAAGACATGCCATGCAGTGTCAGCTGATTTGTCCCTTTTCCTGGTGAGATCAGAGAGGCTCTGCTGTCTTTTCCTTCTTCCAGAGCTAGCGCTGAACACAGCCCAGTTTGCAAAGAGTCTAGCCATGCTTGGGAGCTCCGAGGACAACACGGCATTGTCACGGGCACTCTCCCAGCTGGCTGAGGTGGAAGAAAAAATTGAGCAGCTCCACCAGGAACAGGCCAACAATGACTTCTTCCTCCTTGCCGAGCTCCTGAGTGACTACATTCGCCTCCTGGCCATAGTCCGAGTAAGCTTCTGTTTCCTTTCCTCCTCCCTCGATTTGATTGGTCTTTCCTTTGCTCGTCCCTTTCTCAAGACAGTTTCATCCCATTGTAGTTTGTAAATAGGTGTCACTTTTTCTACTTTTAAGAGAAAAGGTATCCTAAAAACCAAACAATCTATTCACCTGTTAGCTAGTTATCACGGAATCATTTGGAGGCCCACAGCCAAGATTCCTGGATGCATTTGGAGAAAAAACCACTCTTGAATTTCCAAATAGGTCGTCCCTTATTGTTGAAACTGGACAGTGTCCTCTGTGCTCCTTTCTTGAAGCAAGGTTCCTTACAGACCTGCTGTCTGGACCCCCTGGAGCAGTGACTTCCTCAGTCCTTTGGTCTTTGCCTCCTTAACAGTAAGCTGTGGCTTTGCTCTGGTTAAGAGCTCTTGCTGGCGTCCACCTGTCTTTCCAGTGAGGGCAGTCAGGTAACTACATGGAACTGGCCTGGCATTACATGGAAGAGTGCAGCCAGGGGGCTGAGAGAGCTTGTACCAGACCCTCCCTGTGCTGTGCCACCCCCCCCATGGTAACATTCCAGCCTGCCCCTCGTCAAGCACCCAACTCTTTCTCCTGGTGATCAAGCAGCGTGATTTCCCGTGAGCACTCCTAGCAGTTAACATTAAGGGATCTTGACAGTGGTATTAGCTCTCAGATGGCCTCCGTGAGACAGAGGAAAGAACCAAGAGGGAGCCTGGCGCCTACACTATAAGGGCCTAAGTCTGTCCCTGACTTGGCTTGCAATCAGGATATGTGAGCCTCAGAGTTAGAACAATGTCCCTCCTCGTTTCCCATCCCCAACTTATCTCCCGTAGGGAGCATCTGGGTTGTGTCAGGAGCTGAGCTGTTCCCAGGCTGTCGCTTCCCCGGACCCCGGGGTGGAGTTGCTTCATAGAGGCCCTGAAGTTGCTCATTGCCTCTCCCGCTGCTATGTTGTTTGCTGCTAACTCCAGAGTGATAAGAGGCTTGAAAAAAAAGCTGCTACATAATTCTTAGAACTGGTCAGACTGCTTAGACTGGAGAGGCAGCCCCAGGAAGGGCACTCTTTGGGGGAGGCTTTCTGTGAGGAGCATTGCTTGGGTCTCTGGAGAGCACAGCTCTTAGATATAGCCCCCAGGCAGAGTGAGCCTGCCTCACCCTCGAGCTCCATGGGCTAGGGCGGGGCACAGAACTCACAGCACAGAACTGTGAGTGGTCTTTTCTCAGAGACCCTCCACCTGCCTACCTCATGACTAAGGTGGGATTGGAGAGAAGAGCAAAAGTTTCTTTTCTGTTCTTCCCTGAGCATGTTAGCCCAGTGGGTTGAGCTTGAGTCTTACTTGGATATGATATTAGCCCTTTACCTAATACTTTGACATTGAGGTGTTAAGATGGGCAGGGGAGCAGCAGTGAGTTTGGTGGCATTGACCTCCACAAAGTTCAGGTTTGCAAAAGCCTTCACAAAGGAGGCATAGGCAATATTCAGGGAAGGCCAGGCCCGGTGGCTCACACCTGTAATCCCAGCACTTGGGAGGCCGAGGCGGGTGGATCACCTGAGGTCACGAGTTCGAGACCTGCTTGGCCAACATAGAGAAACCCCGTCTCTACTAAAAATAGAAAAATTATCTGGGCATGATGATGAGTGCCTATAATCCCAGCTACTTGGGATGTTGAGGCAGGAGGATCACTTGAACCCGGTAGGCGGAGGTTGCAGTGAGCCGAGATGGCGCCATTGCACTCTAGTCTGGGGGACAAGAGTGAAAAAAGAAGAAAATATTCAGGGAACTTCTGCTGGGTGGCTGGCCCCAGGCATAGATCCTTGACTGAGGCTGCTGCTTGCTGCATATTAAGTGAATCCATGGGTGTGGTTAGTCAGGCCAACAGCTTCCTCCCCTGGAAATGTTGATTGTGGTTAGGGAACTGGAAACAAGGAAAACTAGCAAGCAGATTTTGGGGAGCTTCTTGTAGGTCTTGGTAGCCTAGAGCTGGGGAGTGTGCGGTTGGGAAGAAGCAGTGTGGCCCTTTGGAGGTTTGAAGGGTTGATTCAAAATGTGTTAAGCTAACCTTGTACATTATTTGGGTGTCAGTTTCAAGCCTGCGTCCTTAGCGTGGACTTCCCTGACATATTTCCCAGGCTAATCTAGGACCCTAGTTCCCTGCTGCTTTCCCAGTAGTCTGCATACTTATAAGTATCTATTTGTAATTGTGAATGTAATGGTGGCCCTTTCCATTAGATGACAAGTTCCATGAAAACGGGACCACGACTTTCATCCACTGTATTCTTAGTCCCGAGCATGTCGCAGGCACTCAGGGAGTCTGTAGCCTTATGAACTGACCGGTCTGAGGGAGGTACTTTTGTAAGGCATAGTATTGGTCACTGGCATGAGGCCACCTACTGGCTCCCTGCCATCCAGCCCTGGGAGTAGCATGAAGCAGCATGGCGCTGGCCTCCTGAAAGCTTGGAGAGGAGTCTTACCCAGGCTTTGCTCCTAGACATTAAACTTCCCAGCCAGGCACTAACGTGTGGCTGCAGAACGCCTTGCTCCATCTGTCCCTAGCGCAGCTGCTGGGAGAGCCTGCACCGAGGCAGAGACAGCAGAGCTCTTGAAGAGCTGGTTGTGTTCCTTCTCAACCCCACCCCCACAGGCTGCCTTTGACCAGCGCATGAAGACATGGCAGCGCTGGCAGGATGCCCAAGCCACACTGCAGAAGAAGCGGGAGGCTGAGGCTCGACTGCTGTGGGCCAACAAGCCTGATAAGCTGCAGCAGGCCAAGGATGAGATCCTTGAGGTGAGTCCCCTGAGGCAGCCCAGCCGGTGGGGGTCGGGGGGTTGGTTCTATTGGCTCCAAATGAACCCAGCTCCCATCCCCACCAGAGGCTTGGAACCCCACAGCAGGCGAGAGTGCTGATTGAGTCTAAAGGGTTGTGGCTGCTGAGGAAGCCTCTGAGAATGACTCCAGGCCTTCCTGAAGCCTGCCCGCCCTGTTCTCTTCCAGTCTGTCCAGACTTGTCAAATCAGAATCTCTGGCCCGGCATGCTAGCTCACACCTGTCATCTGAGCACTTTGGGAGGCCAAGGTGGGCAAATCACTTGAGGTCAGGAGTTTGAGACCAGCCTGGCCACCATGGTGAAACCCCGTCTCTACTAAAAATACAAAAAAATTTAGCTGGACATAGTGATGTGCGCCTCTAGTCCTAGCTACTCAGGAGGCCGAGGGACAAGAATCGCTTGAACCCGGGAGGAGGAGGTTGCAGTGAGCCGAGATGGAGCCACTGCACTCCAGCCTGAATGACAGAGTGAGACTCCATCTCCAAAAAAAAAAAAAAAGTCTCTGCAGGAGGGGTCCTGGCTTGGTCTTTGAAAAGCTTCCTAGCTGATTTCAGATATGCCTTCTCATGAGAACTAAATTAGCTTTTCCAGGCCTATCACCGCTGCTGGTGAGTACCTAACCTGGAGGCTGCTGGAGCACCAGCGCTTTCTTGAAGGACCAGGCTTGGTCCCAGATGCCTGGAGCACAGGCATCTCTTTTCCAGCCAGCCCCTAAGGTGGCCTTCTGCTGGACTCTGACTTACATGCAGAATCCCCTGTGACACCTCATCTTATCCACAGGGACAGAAAGACATAATGATCAATCAATAACTCAAGTAAAATTGCTGTCCAAATGTGAAGTCTTAATAATGATGCCATAATACGAGGTGATCGTTTCTTTCTTCCCAGTGGGAGTCTCGGGTGACTCAGTATGAAAGGGACTTTGAGAGGATTTCAACAGTGGTCCGAAAAGAAGTGATACGATTTGAGGTGAGATGGAAGATCCTACTTCTCACTTAGCGTGCAGTGCTTGTTTTGTCGAACTCTTGGGTAAGGAGATAGAGGTGCCGGTGACTTGGCAATTCTCATGAGCAGGCGTGGCCTTCTTTGGGTGGGGAGGTGCTTGTTCGTAGGCACAGTGGCACACTTACACTTGTGACTGGACCAGAGCAATTAGACACAAAGCTTGCAGCTGCCACATACCTTCAGCCCCGTCCTTTCTCCTCCACTTCCCATCTCCTGCCCTCCAACAAAGCCGTTCAAGGCCTTGGCAGAGCCTCTTTGGCTGGAAATTACAGCTATTTCCCCTGCTGCTTCTACTTTCTGAGACTATGTTTGGCCTTGGTCAGCAGTAAACACCACCAACCCATCAAAAGGGAAGGGAAAAACTGGTCGGTCAGTGTACAATCTTGTCTCCTAGAAAGAGAAATCCAAGGACTTCAAGAACCACGTGATCAAGTACCTTGAGACACTCCTTTACTCACAGCAGCAGGTATGTAAGTTGTGCCTGACCTTCATCCTCTACTGCCCGCTCCAAAGGCCGGCTGCCTCCTTGGGGCTTCTGCAACAAGATACGCAGGCCCTGCTTCTGAGGGGCTGGGCCCTCCTACAGTCGATCATTGAAAATAACCCCTGCTGCTCTGACATGGAGCATCCAACAGGATGTTTTATTAAGCAGGAGGGTGCGGCGCTGCTGCCCTCATCCTGAGGTGACTTAAGTTTTTGAGGACAAACTCCATCTCCCTGTAACTGCTTAGCCTTCCAGCAGCCACCCCATGATACCACTTGGCCCTCCTGAGGCTAAGGCCTCATCAGTATGTGAAACAATGGCCCCACTGTGAGGAGCTAACTGAGCCAGGAAAGCTGTGGCCCCCACAGGGGTGCTCCCTCTGGGTTGGAGCCAAGACTGTCTTCAGAGACTGGCCTTGCACTTGGGGCTCAGGAACTGCTGCTTCCCCTGGTGAGAAGGAGGTGTGAGGGTTATGTGGTGTGTACAGCTGCTGGGAGCCTGCCTTTGTGGGGTGGAGGTGCTTGGGGAACACCACGACATTGTGCTTGCTTCCTCCCAGGCTGGCTCAGGCTCTGCCACTAGGTGGGGGTACTTGCTTACTGTCCCCACTTCTTTGCAGCTGGCAAAGTACTGGGAAGCCTTCCTTCCTGAGGCAAAGGCCATCTCCTAATGGACCAAGGACCCAGAGCCCACTTGTGTGACGCTGCCTTTTTATACACTGTCCTCCTCCACCTTGATGGACCCCCCCCATCCTGCATCTTGCCTAGGCTGGACTTAACCCCGTCTTCCCTGTCCCCACGACCACTGTCCCCAGTTACTCTGACCATTATTTCATTTAGTTTCCATATATATTTTCTTACCTAAGAGAATAGTTTCCTGCTTTAAGCAAAAGACCTACAATAGGTGGTAGAATTATGGGATGGGGTGGAGTATTGATATAAATATATAAATACAAATGTATATTTTTCAGGATGTGGTTTAGGAACTGGGAATAACGTTTTCTGTTACTCCTGATGGTGCCATGAAAAGGTTATGTAATAAAATATTTTAAAATCAGGTCACATGACTCAGAATGGTGGTGCTTTTTGCTT
Organism: Saimiri boliviensis; assembly: GCF_048565385.1. Lineage (NCBI taxonomy): Eukaryota > Metazoa > Chordata > Mammalia > Primates > Cebidae > Saimiri > Saimiri boliviensis. The sequence continues at coordinate 14,752,197 of NC_133450.1, read as the reverse complement.
AGGCTGGGAACAGTTGGGAATCAGGTCTGGAATACTCCTAACCAAGAAGTTGCCCAGGTATAGTAAGTTTTTCTCTACCGTTCACAAGTTTTTGCTGCTGCTTCCCTCTGGAAATGGGGTTTCTTTCTCTCTGCCTACCTCAGCTACCTTCTGAGGATCTCAATCTGTTTCATATTCCCACTTCTTAAGGGAAGGAGTTTTAAAAACATCTCTTAAAATAAGAGGAGCAAACCTATTCTCCTGCAAAGGAGGCAGAGACTGTCTTTCTCTCTCTTTCTCTTTTTTTTCTTTGATATCCCCATTGTTAAGCAAGAGCCTTTCTCTTTTATTCCTCCTGTTTCCCTAAGCTGCTCAGGGCTCTCTGAGTCTTGCCCTCTGATGGCAAGTCTTACATATAAACCTATTTTTGTCACCCATCAAAACACATTCTCAGTAGACTGTGTGAAGGTGTGAAGGGCTGATAAGGGCTTGATGCTTTATCTCCACAGACATGAAAGCCATGCCCTCTGCCTCTAGATAGGGTGATCTGATCTAGCCATCCCTTCTCCTTAGCCGTAGGAGGTTCAAAGAAGCTCTACTGTCTGTGCCCAGGAGGTAGCCTGCCAGCAGGAGCCGCCAGGCACGGCCAAAGGGTGTTCACACAGATCTCTGCCAGTCTGGCTAGGGGAGGCCAGAGTCTCAGGTCAGTCAAGGCTGGGCTTCCCCCTTAGCTATGTCCACAGCTGCTCAAGCTGTACTCATCAGCGGGGACTTTGAAGCTCCTCTGTGAGCTCGAGCTGCTGACTGCCGCTGTGGGAGCCTTGCCACCTCCAGCCCAAAGACGCTTCTGCCACAGGGGCCCCAGGTCCTGCTCTATCAGTTCTCCTTAGTGGGGGGGCTAAGATTTGGAGCAAGCTAGCCTGAGGCAAGGAAGTGAAGGAAACGTGCTGATTTCCTGTGCAGGGACTCAGCCCCAGGGGAAGGGCCAGTGCTGCGAGGATTTTAACAGGTGAATTTTTTGGAAAAAGTCACTCTCTCCCTCAGTATCCTTATCATCAGCTTTGGTTTTATCCTGCCAGTCTTTATCATATGCTTGCTTTTACATAGTTGTAATAATATACACATAAAATATTTTGTATCCTGCTTTTGACATTCAATATTGTACATGTTATAAGCATATTTCCATATTGTTATATAGCTTCACAAAGTTGATTTGTAAAGCTGTGTTATTTGAAGGCTTCCATAGGGTGACTGTACCATAATTTTCATTCATCCCTTGTTGTTGGATTCTTGGTCGGGGGTTGTTTTGTTTTGTTGGTAACTTTCAAATTTTTAATATAATTTCAGATTTACAGAAAAGTTGCAGGACTATCACAGAGAACTCCTATATATCTTTTATCCAAATTTAGCAAGTGTTTACAATTTATCCTATTTGCCTTATCTGTATTTTATGTTGTTTTAACCATTTGAGAGTAATTTGCAAGGTACCCCATTATGCCCAAAAACGGTATGCATCTCCCTAACAGAACATTCTATTCTAAGAGAAGGAGAGAAATCTTTTAAGAATCTGTAAGTATTCTTTTAAGTAATATTTTGAAAATCAGGAAGTTGAACAGTGATTTAATACTGTTATCTAACCTGTGGTTCATGTTTAAATGTTGTCAGCCCAATAATGTCCTTTGTGGCTATTCTTTTTCCTTGTGCAGGATCATGTGTTACATTTACTAGTAAATATGTCTCTCTCAGTACTGCAAATTCCTCAGCCTTTCTTTGTCTTTCATTACCGTGACATTTTTGAAGACTACAGGCTGTTTTGTTGAAGGTTCCTCAATTTGCATTTGTGTGATGGTTCCGCATGACTAGATTAGGGTTCTGCATTCTGGGCAGGAGTATCAGAAGCCATGCGTCCTAAGTGCCACGTAATCAGCATATCATGTCAGTTGCTCCTGTTAATGTTGTTAAGTCTGTTCACTTGGTTGGGTTGATGTCTGCCAGATTTCATTTTAAATGTACAGTTTTCCCTTTGTAATTAACAAGCAATTTGTGGGGAGATACTTTGAGACCATATAAGTATTTTGTTTCTCATTCACTATTTAGTACCAGTTGATTAGTCTTGTCTGAGTTATTACTGTCATGACTGACCAACACGATTTCCTAACTCCATAATGCTGTCTACATTTATCAGCTGGCATTCCACTTATAAAGAAAACATCCATTCTCACCATTTATGTATTCACTTGTTTATCAGTGTGGATACAGGGATTCCTATTTTACTCAAAGATGCAGGCCATTGCTTTGATTTTATCTTGGTTCTCAAATTGTCCCAGATTTAGATCAGCCTCTTGTGTGTTTTTAGCTTGTCCCCATCATTTTCAGCCCTTTCTTACCTTCTGGTATAACAAGATGTTCCAGGCTCATCTGGAATGTTCCCTGCCCCAGCCCTCTCTGCAGGAAGGATTTAACAACATGGAAAAGGAGGCAGACTGGAATCAGCCATTTCTCCAGGAGTCTTGTTTCCTTATAATAGAGAATGGCATTTATTTTTATTTGATTTGATTATTATTACTGAGATGGAGTCTTGCTCTTGTCACCCAGGCTGGAGTGCAATGGCGCAATCTCAGCTCACTGCAACCTCTACCTACTGGGTTCAAGTGATTCTCCTGCCTCAGTCTCCCAAGTAGCTGGGATTACAGGCACCCACCACCACACCTGGTTACTTTTTGGTAGAGATGGGGGTTTCACCATGTTGGCCAGGCTGGTCTCGAACTCCTGACCTCAAGGGATCCACCCCCCTCGGCCTCCCAAAGTGCTAGGATTACAGGCTTGAGCCACACCTGACCAGAGAATGGTATTTAGAAACCTAGATCTAGGTGCGAAATGTGCTTATTGTTACTGGAATGTCATTGCCTCTAGGCTCTCACCAAACAGTTCAAAGAAATATGTAGCAGTTTATAGAAACAAGATAGGGTAGAGATACCTGACATAAATAGATACTGAAAATCATGAATTCACACTGATGCTTTGAGTCCAGCCCCTTAGGTTTACTCCAGTCTCCCCGCTTTTCCATGTTCTTAACTCTTTCTTCCAGAGAGACAAAGATTTCAGCTTGCTTTAAGCTTCATCTAGTGATCATTCTGAAGTAAGTGTGTTTTTCTTACTTCCTTAGAATGACGCCTCCTCTGGTTTCAGAACTTCTTCTTCTGCTCCCTGTATCCCGAGGCTGATGGGGCCAGTTGTCTTTAGGGCTTGTACATTTTTGTAAAGAGCTTGCACATATGGAAATCAAGTAGACTAGTAGTGGTTTAAGGGTACTGAGCTGGAAGCCTGTATAAGGAATAATAGGAGCACGAAGGAAGAAGGTGGTATTCCAGCTGGGGATCCAGGAGAGAGAACTTTGTGGAGATGCTTGAACTGAGTCTAAAAGGTGGAAAAGTGTTTGCTGCTTCTGCTGGGACCCTTCTGCCTCCCTGTCTGTCTGGGAGTGTGAGGTAGGCACATCTAGGGACATGTCAAGTGGCTTGGTGTGGCCAAAGTCAGTGAGGCCTATAGAGAAAAATAAGCAGGAGCCAGATCACAGGGTGCCTGATAGGACCTGGGAGGCGCTTTCAACATCACCGTGGCTGCTTCGTGATCTGGACACACCAGAAGGTGTGAGACTGGAGGCAGGAAGAGCAGCCAGGCTCATCCCGACCCTCAGGAGAGCTGAGAAGGGCAGGTATGATGGGACCAGAGCTCCGGAGAGTTTTGGGAGGTGAAGTTGAAACCACTGAGATCCAGTCCCTGATTTGATGAGAGCCCTCAGGGGAGAGGGACGTAACTAGCATGTCCCCCAGGCTTCTGGCTCAGACACTGGGTAGACAGTGAAGCCCTTTGTAACAAATGAGGCAACAGGTTCGGGGCAGATGGGAGGGGCAGCAGTGGTGGGGGCAGTGAGTGCTGAAGGTGTTTAGGAAGCAGCTCTGGGCCAGGTACAGTAGCTTACACCTGTATTTTTAGCATTTTGGGAGGCTGACATAGGAGGATTGCTTGAGCCCAAGAATTTGAGACCAGCCTGGGCAATATAGTGAGACCCTGTGTCTACAAAAATAAAAACAACTAGCTGGGCATGTGTGGTGATGCATGTCTATAGTCCCAGCTATGCAGGAACATCACCTGAGCCCAGGAGGTTGAGGTTGCAGTGAGCTATGATTGCGCCACTACACTCCAGCCTAAGTGACCAGAGCAAGATCTTGTCTCAAAAAAAAAGCAGCTCTGGAGGGGAAGGGAGGCCAGCTGCTGTAAGCAGGGGAGACAGAGTAAAAGGAGGCTTTGTTTTATTTAAAGGTGGGACAAACATAAGCATGTTAATAAAATTCAGAGAAGAGAAAGAGAATTGACTATCAGAGCCATGTTTGGAAGAAATGCGGTCCAGAGCACAGGAAGGGGACCTGTGTTCAGAGGGTGCCTCACTGCTGAGGCCACAGGAGAGAATCTGTAGTGGAGGGGAGGCTGAAGAGGGGAGGTTTCATGCTTGGTAATTAAAATTTTCTGAGCTAGGGATGTCATATTTACCTGTTTGAACCAAGTGGTTTAGATAAAAGGTATGGAGACAGGTCAACACTGCCTTTGCTTTCCCCAGGGCTAGTTCGGCACTTAGGCTCGAGAGTGCCAAAGATGAGGACTGGGCTTCGAGCTGGGGTGATCCCAGTATTCGGTGTCAGTACTTAGTGACAGAATAAATGAGGGAAATGGGAATAAGCCAGAATTGTTCCCTCACACAGAAATACTAGCAACTGTCAACTCTTCCCAGAAGACTTTCATTCTGAATGCTCTTGTAACTGGGAACCCTAAAAAAAGAGTCTTGAAGCAACTCAAATTTTAAAAAAGGAGACGCACTGATGGAAATCTCAGGATGGGGCCAAGATGTGACTGGAGAGTGTGTGCTGATGGAGGGCGTGTCCTTTGCCGAGCATGCTCAGGGCCCACAGGAAGGCCACAGACTTCAGGGACATCAAGCCCCAAGGTGGTGGGATTTTCCCCACCAGTACTTGGCAGCCTAGGGGGATGGGGAGGCAGGAGAACATAATGGGGACCCCTGGCTCCAGTCATAGGAGGGCACACCTTTGCTTCAGTGTGCACTGTCTTTGAAGACACCAGCTAAGAGTCTCTGCTCCACGTTTGGACAGGGCCAAACCTGAGCTGAGAGAAATGGACAAAAACAACTGAGGCCTGTATTCTGGTACACACGTCACCAGCCGATACTGTACCCTGTGATAAAGTCGGGTGATTTACTGTCTCCACCAAACTGTAAACTCTGGGGTGGTATGCCTTTATAACTCCATGGCCCCTGGCAAAGATTCAGACTCAGAACAGGTATCAAATAGGTAACTATTGAGTGATTGTTCCCCAATTGCAGGCTCTGCCACCCAACACTCATACTGTCTGGGAGAGGACCCAGCTCACCTTTTTCTCTGTATCTCCCAGTCCTTCTCAACAGTTCCAACACCTCCTGGAAACTGACTGCAAATGTGCTACTTCTCACTCCTGTGTGGCCCGTGGAGCCTGGGTTAATGCTGGGCTTTGTACCTTAAGCACCCTTTCTCCCTTCCCCATTTTCAGCCCCAGAATTACACCTGTCTGAAGCGGGTATTTTCCAATGCCCTAGACGGGTGTTTAAGTGTAAGGAGATGGGGGGCATTTGCCTGTGTCAGAACATTCACTGAGGATCCTCATAGGTGCTTCTAGAAACCAAATCCCCCAAGATGACCAACCAGAAATGCCCATCATAGCACTGTTTACGGTTGCAAAAATGGAAACCAATTGAAATGTCCATCAAGAGGGGATTAAGTGAATTATGGTACAGTTACACCATTGAATATTCTACAGCCATCGACAATATATAGCTACATTCATTGACAAGGAAAACTCATATTTTTGAGTGAAAAAAGCAGGTTATAGAATTGCATGATATTCACATTTATCTAAAACTTTATATATGGGAAGGATGTTGATTGAATTGTTAATAACTGATCACCTCTAGAGATGGAAGTTTGCATTACCTTTAATTTTTAATACCATTTTGTATTGCTTAACATTTCTGTGTATTATCATTATAATGAGAAAAATCAAATAAAGCTATTTTCATTATGGGAAAACAATCCAGCGCATCCTTTGAGGCCTGTGCCACGTGTCTGCTCCCCAGGCAGCTTCCCCTGATCCGCCTCCTGTGCCCTGCCCCAGCCTGGAGTGGAGCCCTGCATCTGCCGCCCTCTTCAGCCTCTGGTTTTTCTCCCTGTGTGGTGTCAGTTCTGAGGCAATCTCTGTAGCCTCCTGAGCCCTGGACTCCCTGGGGTCCTGGGCTGCCCTGTCTTTGCTCATCCCAGTGTCTTCCTCCTCCTGCAGAGGAGCCTCTGGGGCAGCGGCTGCTCCTTGGCTCAAGATCATTGCTGTACAAGCCCCTGGGCCACTGAGCCCAGATCTTTTTCAAGCGATCTGGAAATCTGGCCTAACTTGAGGTTTAATAGGCCTCACCGTGGTTGGTAAGATTGGTGCATAGTGCCCCAGGAAAGCCTGCAGGCCCCACAAGGCTTGTCCCAGACAGGCCTTTGCCCCTATGTGGAAATGCTCCTCTGGCTCTGATGAGCAGCCCTCACTGCGGGCAGAAAGCTTCACCCACCCAAGGCTGCTCAGAGGAAGCCAGCTGCTCGCCTTCCACAGGATGCTCTTTGTCTGGGTCCAGAAAAGAAACAGAAAAACCCTGTCCAATCTGAGACAGGACCTTTCCATAAAGAGATGTGACTGTTTCCAAATGACTGCCCCCTCGGGGCTTTAGAGCTCGCTGCTTCCTCTTCCATTATGAGCTGCAGTGGCGATAACCACAGGGGCCCAATAGGCAGGTTTCCCCTCAAGGGAGTGACAGCAGCCTCGCCAGAAAAATAGGAGGCTCCCGCGGCCAGGAGCATGTTCCAGAGCAGGAGACAGACTGCCCATGATGGCCCCTTCCCACTCTCGGGCCTAATTATTTTATTAACTATAGTAAGAACTGCCATTTGTTCAGCACTGTGCTGGGTACTGTGCTCCAGGCCCTGAGACAGCTCAAATCCAGCTCCACCACCCCACAGGGTGCACTCATGACCATACTAAGGACAGGCCCGGGGAGCTAAAGCGGCTGGCCCAGATCACACCCCAAGACTAAGACAAACTCAAGCTCTTAGCACGGCCTCTCTGCCACACCCTGTCTGACACAATATAGACATCTAGATGGACACAGACGAAAGGAACCTGGAAATCAATCCCCTAAGTTGTTTAGACATGATGCATCCACACAGTAGGCCTGCTAAGGACAAGCCTGTTTTGGTACCCACCTGGCCTGGTCAGCTTCTCTGACCCATGCGAGACACTCTTTCACTTGATGGGCAGGGGGGTGCCCAGTGGAGCAGAAGCAGAGGCTGGAAGACAGAAGCAGCTCTAGTCAGTTGCTGGGGACCTTAATGGCAGACATGAGAAACTCCACTTGCTGAGAAGCCATGGGCAGCACCCTGGGGACAGCTAGCAGATGAGGCAGAGCCACCTCCCTTCCAGACTTTGAGGCCCGGATCAAGAACTGGGCTCCCCAGTTCTTGGTCTCTCACGTCTCCTCACAATAAACCCCTATTACTTGAGGGACCCAAGTGTGCCTTTGTTTCTTGAACCCTAGTACTCGCCACACCAGAGGGGCTGCTTGGTTGATTGGCTGACACAGCTCTGAAGGGCATTAAGCTGTATCACCCCATGCAGCTGGCAAGCTGTGCCATCAAAGTACTGGGCTGGCCTCTGCCAGCTCTCCCTGGGCCAGACGTGGGTCATGTTGTCTGAAGCAGCTGAGCTACCGCTGTCATATCTAGGCAGGAGACAGGAGGCTCCCGGGAGTGGCGTTGCTGGCTGGAACCCCGGGTCTGGAGCCTGCCTGCCCTGGACCAAGCTTGGCTCTAAGGACTTGGGCAGGACATGCTTGTCAGAGGTGCCTTCCAACACAGGCGTTCCCAGCCCCACCCCTCCCTCGAGCCTCGCTTCCCTCAGGTGACAGAAATGAAGAGTTTGGACTAACTCAGTAACTCACAATGCTTTTTAGTAGCGCCCTTTTTAAAAGACGTGTTATACCAAAATCTAACATTCAAACATAAAAATGTCTTTAAATGTCATATTGTATTATTTCAATTTATAAAATGTACTTCTGAACAAGGTGATCAGTAGGAACTCTGAGGCTGTTTTGCTGAACAGCATAGTTGCTGATTTACATCAACCTCTGCTTCCAATTTATTTACTCTTTTTGGTTGCACAATATGGAGTAAATCAGAAACATCCTTATTGGAGAGTTCGTTGAAATTGTTAATTTTTTTTAAACTAACCTTGCAGTCTCAGGACAGAAGAAATAGTAGAATCTGTTTTTGTTGTCGATGAATCAGTAACCATCAGGATGAACCATGTCATTGCTAAACCCCTGCCGTTTTTTTGCCTACAAAAACAGCAAATTCACATAATTCAGTCACTAGTAATAGCTAACATCTCTCCACTGTGCGCTGGGCCCTCTGCCAAACACTTTGGAAGCTGCTGTCATTTAAGCCACACCACTCTCTGTTGTGCAAGGACCCTGAGATAAGGGCAGATAAGGACCCTGAGCCTCACGGGGGTTATCCAAGGTTATACCAGTGACCAGAGCTGGGCTAAGGTGGGGCAGGCAAGGTCCACTGTGGCTCAGATGGCCCTCAGTGGCTGGGCCCCTCCCGGCCAGTCCACCCCTCCACTGCCGCCCCCCGTGCGGGCTCAGAGAAGAATCCTGCCTCTGTGCCCAGCGGCGCCCACAGGCTCGTGGCCCAGGGGCTGTTTGTTTTCTTAACGGGGTTAACCAAACCTCCTGAGCAGCAGAAGCCTTGCGGGTGAAAGGGGGCTTTGTGTGACTGCAGCGGAAGCTGGGGCCTGAGCTAAGGCCGGGGCTGTGGGCCAGCCTACCCATGTGCAGGAATGGGGCGAGTCGGGGGACAACTTCACCCCCCAGCCCTTCCTGCCCTCTGCTCAGGCCTTGGTCCTATTTCCAAGTGGAAAACTGCAGGCTCCATACCTGCAATAGAGGAGCGAGTGGGGCCCGGTCTCTGGCGGGGCTGTGGCAGGGAATCAGGAGACAGGTGCTTGCTTATTGTGGTCTCCTACCAGGAGCTTCAGCAGCACCAGGAGCTTGTTAACGATGCCCGCTTCAGGCTCCACCCCAGCCCAGCAGTTAGAAAATCCTGGGTCAGGGCACTCAAATCTGAGATTTCACAGCACTACAGTTGGTGGTGAAGATTGCTAAAGTCTGAGAATTACTATAATCTAATAGGGAAATACAATCCATATGCTAGATCATAGTGGAGAAAAGACAAAGGTTTGTGTGGTAAAACAGCTCATTCTAAAAACAGAAGTTACTTTGAGGTCTGCACATCCGTCATAGAGTCTGGAACTTGGTATTCATATGCTGAGCTGGCCAGCACTGAAAGTGTACAGAAAGCAAACCTCCTTTGATTGTAATAACTGCTATGGCATTTACATCATGTGTTCCTCTTTATAGGAAAATATTTGGCCCAGCATGGTGGCTCACACCTATAGTCTCAGCACTTTGGGAGGTCGAGGCAGGAGGATCAGTTGAGCCCAGGAGTTGGAGACCAGCTTGGGCAGCATAGTGAGACCCTGTCTCTACAAAACAAAATGAAACAAAAATTAGCCAGGCTTGACAATGAGTACCTGTAGTCCCAGCTACTTGGGAGGCTGAGCTCTTGAGCCTGGCAAGTCGAGGCTGCAGTGAGCCATGATTGTGCCACTGCACTCCAACCTTGGCAAAAGAGTGAGACCCTGTCTCAGTAAATTAATATATAATTGATTTTTTAAAAATTGGAAAATATTCTCCATACCTTGTTTTACCTCCCCAAAGACATCTTAAATGCCCCTAAGTCAAGGATCTTGTTTTTCTTCATTTGGACCTGCACTCTTGTGCCCTGGAACGCTGTGCAATTAGGAGCTGCAGGTCTACTACCAGATGTTTGACAAGTCAGCTGCATGGAATCTCTTTGCACAACTGGTGATGAAAATCCACTGATCTGAGGCTTCCTGGAACACCTGAAAATTAAGTAAATGGATAAAGTGGACAACAATCTGCCAAGAAAGAAGTGAGAGGAGAGGTGTGTTTAACTCTGGAGGTGGGGGGAAGATTCTTGTTGCCCCCTTGCAGGCAGCCTTTAACCCTTCAGCAGCCCCTGCTCCTTCCCCTCCCTAGTTTTTTCTCGACATACCTCCACTGCCCATTCATTCATATACTCTTTCCATCACAAATATTCTTTTTTTGTTGTTGTTTTTTTTTTGAGATGGAGTTTCACTCCTGTTACCCAGGCTGGAGTGCAATGGCGCGATCTCAGCTCACCGCAACCTCTGCCTCCTGGGTTCAGGCGATTCTCCTGTCTCAGCCTCCTGAGTAGCTGGGATTACAGGCACGCGCCACCATGCCCAGCTAATGTTTAGTATTTTTAGTAGAGACAGGGTTTCACCATGTTGACCAGGATGGTCTCGATCTCTTGACCTCGTGATCCACCCGCCTCGGCCTCCCAAAGTGCTGGAATTACAGGCTTGAGCCACCGCGCCTGGCCTTTATGTTGTCTTTCAACCCAAATGTTTCTGAGACACACAAGTAACAATAATTGCAAATTGTAATAAGTGCATAGAAAGGGTCATATGATAGGGTGGTCAAGAAGGAAGCCTCAGCTGGTTGCAGTGGCTCATGCCTATTATCCCAGCACTTTGGGAGGCCAAAGTGGGGGGTTGGTTTGAGCCCAGGAGACCAGCCTGACCAACATGGCCAAACTCCACTGCTACAAAAATTAGCCGGGTATGGTGGTGTACACCTGTAGTCCCAGTTACTCGGGAGGCTGAGGTGGGAAAATCACCTAAGCTGTAGTGAGTGTAAGCTGTAGCCGTGATTGTATCACTGCACTCCAGCCCGGGCAACTGAAGTGAGGCTCTGTCTCAAAAAAAAAAAAAAAAAAAAAAAAAAAAAAAGCCTCTTTGAGGCTAAGAATTGGAGGATGAGCCCAGTCTTTGAAGAGTCAAGGAAGAGTGTCCCCAGGTGGAACAAACAGCCTAATGCGAAGGACCTGAGGAAGGAAAGAGCTTGTCAGGTTCCAGGAGCCTGGTGCGTAATAAGGAGAGGAGAGGAAATGAGGTGGCAGATGGAGGCTGGGCTGGGTTACTCACAGCTCTGTAGATTGGGTAGGGAGGGTGGGTTTAGGTCTCTAAGTGCAATGGGAAGCATTGGAAGGTTTTAAGCAGATCCCTTAAGAACAGTTTTTGCTGCAGGGTAGAGAATGGACATCCTATTGGGGATGAAGGCAGCGAAAAACGAAGACCCTGCCTTCATGGGGACCAAGAAGTCTGAGTATCCCAGTAAAGGCCTCCCTGGATCATGGGAGTTGGGGAGGCCCTGTAAGCCAGGGGGAGCTGGGTGCTTGAATGATGGGGCCCTAGGGAAGAAATGAAAGCACAGCGCTTCTCCTCACTCTGGGCCACTTTCCTTCTAGGAGACCCCTCTAGAATCTGGGAAGTTTTAGCTTCCTGATTCTGGGGTCCTTGTGTGATGCAATTTGGAAGAAAGAAAGTGTGGGACATGGTATTGGTGAGACCTATTTGCCCCATTTTGAGGTCATCTCAGCCCCTCTCTGGAGGCAGGGCTGGGGATGGAGGTTTTTTGCTCCACCTCAGGAGCAGGGGAGGGGTGAATCCCCTCAACCCTAGTCCCGAAGACAGGCTCTCTGCCTCCTCCTGCCCACCCCATGACCTCCCATTAGGTATGAGCTTTGGAAGGCAGGGCCTCCCCTCTCCCCATGTCACGAGGCCTTTGCAGGGGAGGTCAGTGGAGGAGAGGCCCTGCCATGCTGCTGCTGAATGGTAGCAGCTCCTGGACAGCTGGAGGTGTGCAGGGCTGAGAGGTGGGAGCAGAGGCCCTTTCCAGCACATGGCCTGAGAGAATTCTGGATTAAAATCCTGCCACATATCTAGGAAGCAGCTGCCCAGAGGGGTGGACAAGGGCAACTCGTGCCACCCCCCCCCCGAAAGTCCCTCTTCCCATCCACTGCCCTGTGCCCACTTGTCCTGGTCATCCAGAACAAGCCCACAGTCAAGCTGCTACTCAATGCTTCTGCTAAGGACCTAACATGTCTCGCTTTTTTTTTTTTTTTTTTTTTTTTTTTTTTTGAGACAGAGTCTTGCTCTGTTGCCCAGCCTGGAGTGCAATGGCACGATCTTGGCTCATTGCAACCTCTTCCTCCTGGGTTCAAGCCATTCTCCTGCCTCAGCCTCCCGAGTAGCTGGGATTACAGGCACGTGCCACTACGCCCGGCTGATTATTAATAGAGCCGGGGATTCACTGTGTTAGCCAGGCTAGTCTAGAACCCCTGACCTCAGGTGATCCACCCGCCTCGGCCTCCCAAAGTGCTGGGATTACAGGTGTGAGCCACCGTGCCTGGCCGAATCATCTCACTGTATACACTCACCTCAAGGAGCCACATTATCCCTATTTTGCAGATGAGCAAAGGTCTATACAGTTCCTGAAATCCAGGCTGTCTGATCCCCAAATCAGAGCCTAAGTCCCTAAACTGCCTCTTCCCCACAGACAGCCTGTAGCCGCTTAGGGTTAGAAGATACAAGTGGATGGATGGATGAAGACAATGAATGAATGGAGGGGCCTGTGGATGCTGGGGAAGCGGACATCATAGCTGGATTGGGTCCACGCCTTGCTCAGGTGTGGTCTCAGCCAGGGACTCCAGTTTGCAGTCCCAGGGACCAGGCTGAAAGGAGGGAAAGGCTGGGGAAGGGACTGAGGAACGCAAGGCAGGTAGGTCCCTGGTTGGCCCGAGGACCCGCACTGAGGCCCGGGCCCCGCTTCCGTCCACGCCTGGAGCCACAGGCCGTTCTTAGCCCTTAGTAGACGCTTAACTCAGGATGGGTGACATTTTCGCTCACCGGTTCCTGGCATCAGTGACCGCTCAGCAAATGTTTGACAAATGGGTAACTCCCTTGCCCCAGGCTGCGTCCGGGTCCCGCCTAATCTTCTGGGCTCAGGACCCGCCGCTCGAGGGAACGCCCGGGGCGGGGTCACGTGGGGGCGGGGCCTGCGGGCTTAGGGGGCGGGGCGGGGCCGGCCGCGCAGGGGTCGTCTGTCTGCTCCGGGAGAGTTAGGGCTCGGATCCGAGCGCGCGGAGCGGCGGGGGCCGGGGCGCGGATGCTGGAAGTTCACATCCCGTCGGTGGGGCCCGAGGCCGAGGGGCCCAGGCAGAGCCCGGAGAAAGGCCACATGGTGAGCGCGGCCCCTGGATGGGTAGGGGCGCTGGGACCTGCTGGGTTTCCCCGCGCTGCGCTCAGTGGGGACCCGGAGCCCGGGCCGGGGTGAACGGGCGCTGCGGACCGGACCGTCGGGGGACACCTTGTCGAGGGTTTGGAGGTCACTTGGATTTGCCACCCTCGCAGACTGTGATTCGGGCTCTTGAGAGACCACAGGGCGCCGAGGGGCGGGTCCGCCAGCCGGTTCTCCCAGGTGTGCGGGAGCGGAGAGTCCCAGGGAGCCCCGGCGCCGCAAGGCTGCTTTGTGCCTGTGAGCGCGGGGTGGGCGGGCGCGTCGCTGGGCGCGGGTCCTGCTTCGTCCTCCCGCGGGGTCTCACGCGCACCCTCATTACCCGCCCGCACCCCCAGGTGTTCCGAGTTGAGGTGTTGTGCAGCGGACGCAGACACACGGTGCCGAGGCGCTACAGCGAGTTCCATGCGCTGCACAAGCGGGTGAGGCGGCGCCGATCCCCCACCGACCCCGGCCCAGCCTCTGTCCAGCCCCTGCCCAGTCCCTGTGAGGCGGGCAGGCGAACTCCAGCCCCAGCCTCCGCCACCCCCATGACTGCCCCTGTCTGCGAAGGGGAGGGTGCAGGGGGGCAGATCCCGGCCCGCACCGACCATGCCCCTGTATGGCCGGTCACCCCGGGAGGCCCGCGCCCACCCTCCCGGGCGTCTGTGGATGGTTTGGGGCCTCCCTCGCCATCGGCCCGTCCACCACTCATCAGGGTCTGTCCTAGGGTAGAGCCCGAAGGCGGGGGCACGGGAGGGCTTCTAGCTTGGGCGAAGAGGGCTTGAGGGCTCAGTCGGGATGCTGTGATCGCACGCGGTAAACCCCCAGTAGATCAAGAAGCTGTACAGAGTGCCCGACTTCCCCTCGAAACGCCTGCCCAACTGGAGGACCAGAGGGTTGGAACAGCGCCGGCAGGGCTTGGAGTCCTACATCCAGGTATGCAAGGGCACACTTGGTCGCGGCAGCCTGCTGTGCCAGGGATGTGGCCCAGACAAAGAGGTGTGGGGGCATGGCAGGCAGGGAACCCACAACTTGGGGATGTTATTCACCACCTCAAGCATCCATTTTCTGAAAAGTAATATAGGTCCAAATATCCCTCTCTGGAGTGTTGAAAGGACTGAATGAGGTAACAGACATAGGTAGTCCCAGCTCCATGAAAGGCAGGTCCTGTCCCCTCCAGGGGGAGGTTCCGTGCTGCCCTCCTGATGGGATGTAGGGTGAGTGTCCTTCCCCCAACAGCAAAAAGTGTACTTCGCGGGGTACAACCTGTGCACACAGGGCCCAGTGCTCACAAGTGCCCTGAGCTTGGTTTAATGCTCTGCTGTCATTGCCTTGAAATTCTTTTTTTGGAACAAAGAGCTCTGTGTTTTCATTGGCATTGGGCTATGCAAATTAGTAGCTGGGTCTGATTGCAGGTCTCCTCTGTCCTCTCCAGGGCATCCTGTATCTGAACCAGGAGGTGCCCAAGGAGTTACTGGAATTCCTGAGACTTCGGCACTTCCCCGCAGACCCGAAGGCTAGCAGCTGCGGGTAAGGGGGGGTGAGGGGTGGGGGCCAGGGGCTGTCAGCAGAGAAAAGGTAAGGAAAGGTGCTGGAGGGCCAGCCCTTTCTTCTCACACCTGCCAGGCCTCAGCCTGACATAACCGCCCTCACCAGTTTTCTTGACCTGGGTGGAGGGGCTTTTTTGGACAGCCTTGGTTACCCCAGCCACCTCCGGAACCGGGCTTGTTACAAATAGAAGCAGTGGTCCCCTGGGAGGTACAGTTCTGGGCTCTGGTGTCCCCACCCCTTCCTCACGTTCCCCGGGCATCCCCAGGCAGCCTACGGTGTTTCTCTTCTTTTCAGCACCCTGGAGGAGTTCCTGCCTGGTGACAGCAGGCAAGTCAAGGCCCTGACCCGTGCCTGGCCCCTGCCGCCCCCTAGTGGCCATATGCTAGGAGGCCGGCCTGCTGCCTGGGCCTGTCTGGTCTATCCTCCCCTTGGTGCCTCCTGAGCCCATTTCCCACTCACGTTTTCTTTCATGGGTCCCTGGTGATCTCAATCTCATCTCCACCCCACTGTGGGATTCTGCCCTGCCTCCCGCACCCATGGTTCATGACCCCGTTTCCTCCTAGCTCTCAGCAGCATCAGCGGCCTGTCCTGGGCTTCCATGTGGATCCCTATGTGTGCACCCCCTCCCCAGGTGAGCTGCCTAGATCCAGGGCTACAGGAGGTGGGCTTGGCATTGTTCTACTCCCCCGATCCCCAAGCAGCATGTCCTTCCTGCTGCCCTCCCCCGGGGCCATTACCTCCTGCTTCTGTTTCCCGTGGAGAGTGCTGTGTCGACACAAGGAAAACAAGTTTGGCTTCCCTGGTCTCCATTTCCTCCATAGCCTGACTTCTTTACCAGGCTGATGTGAATAGAATGCGACCTGGGAATGCCAAGGCTTCATTTGGGATGGACAGCTGCTGTCTGCTGCCTTGGCAGGGGCTCCTACTTCCAAGGGCAGGGCCGGGGCAGGGATGCTGAGCCCATGAAAAGGGCCTCCAGGAGCTGCAGGCCTAAGGCTAGACCTGTTAATTCTACCCAACAGAGCCGCTGCCCAACATGGTGGTGGATGGTGTGCTCCAGGGCCTCTCCAGCTTCAGCATCAGCCCAGATAAAGCCCAGCCAAACGATGCCTGTCACCCTGCTCCTCTGCCACCTACGTCCTCATCAGTCCAGAGGCCTATGGCCACCTCCTAGGACAGTCATGTGCCTCCATCCTATCAACTCCATATAAGGCTAGGTCCTCCCTTGGTCTGGACCCAGGACTTAAATACCTGGTGCCCAGCTGTGCCACATCCCACTCAAGGCTCAGAACTTGGCTTGCCCTGGTGGCTGGAGGTGGTAGAATTTGCACGTTCTTAGAGCGCAGGAGCCAAGGCAGGGTCAAGAAGATAAGCAATAAAGAAGTCAGCTGTGCACAGAGGTTCATGCCTGTAATCCCAACACTTTGGGAGGCCAAGGCAGGAGGATTGCTTGAGCCTGGCAGTTTGAGACCAGCCAGTACTACATAGTGAGACCTGTCTCTACAAAAAGAAAAAAAAGTCAATTTAGAGGTAGGCTATGAAAAGGTACAGGTATATTTCTTCACATAGACTGGAGGGTGGTGGCAAGGGGGGCAAATGTGGAGGCCTAGTATCCGGCGAAGTTTAGAAGCAGGGGGCAAAAGCTCCTGCTTGACTTTTCCTGGGTAGCTCCAGGGTCAAAGTTTCAGGCAGGATCCCAGGGAAGGGGCAGGCACCCACTACTGCAGGAGAATGGCAGGCCTGTTGGGGTGTAGGCTTGGGGGAGGTGCCGCAGACTCAAAAACCAGGCCCACATGTTACAAAAAAAAAAACCCCACATTTTTTTTTAATTGGTCAGTGTTGGCAGGAGTTTGTTACAAAACTGGGTCCATGGGCCTGTGGAATGTGAGGGAAGTGGGTCCACCAGATGCCAGCACCGGGGCCAATGCAGCTCAGAGCCCTGTGGCGGACTAACTTCACCCCCTGGAGGGCAACAGGGCCTCACAGATGGTCACGAAAATGAAGAGGTCCCTGGGCCCTACTCCTTGGCGATGGCAAAGGGCTTCTCCACCTCGATCTTGCCACAGTCTGCGATGATCACATCCTTCAGGGGTTTGTCCCGGCTGTCTGTCTTGGTGCTCTCCACCTTCCGCACCACCTCCTGGAAAGAAAAGGTGGCAGCAGGAGGGCACAGTGGGTCAGGAGGTCCGCTGCTCGGGAGAAGGGCCCCAGCGTATGGCTCAGGAAGGCTGAGACCCATAAGTGATCAACAGCACACAAAATTGGAGGCACCAAAATTCGAACACAGAGAACACAGATTGACAAGGGCATGCAGGAGTTTTGTTCCTTTGAAGTAAGAGCCAGGTTGGGCCAAGGGCGAGGAGGAGGAAGAGGGTGAGTGGGGAAGGTGGCTTCTCAGGGACCTCGAGTTCAGATGTACTCTGGACGCCTCAGGGGTGGGGCCAGCACGTCACTGAGTGTGTAAGCGGAGAGAGGCTCTGGCAGCTATGCAGCCTTAACGAGGCTTCCTGGCGGGGCTCTGCGGGGCACATGGAGATGCAGGGTGTATTCAGGACAGGAGCCCTGGGCCACACCTGTGGGTTGGGTCCTTTTGGGAGAGGGATGGACGCATGGAGCTCCTGCCCCGGGGCCTGTGTTGAATCCCCGGTGAGGACTGCCCAGGTATAGCCCTTGCTTCCAGAACTTACCATGCCCTCTAGAACTTTGCCGAACACCACATGCTTGCCGTCTAGCCAGGCTGTCTTGACTGTAGTGATAAAGAACTGGGAACCGTTGGTGTCTTTGCCTGCGTTGGCCATGCTCACCCAGCCAGGCCCATAGTGCTTCAGCTTGAAGTTCTCATCAGGGAAGCGCTCACCATAGATGCTTTTTCCTGGGAAAAAAGACAGAGCAGGTCGGGGGAGCTGGATTGGGCCACACCAAGCAGACATTCAGAGTGAGGACTCAGGGGCTCAAGCCGTCCTCCGTGCCAGGCTGGGCACCTTCTATCCTCAGAGCCAAGCCATGCTGAGACCAAGTGGGGCATCAGGCCAGGCTGATGTGGTGAACAGCTCACAGAAGGATTACTTTGAGAGGATAGTTTTGTGGCTTTTAAATAAGGCACATGTTAATCAGCTCCCCTCGGCTAGGGTTCGGGCCTGCCACGGAGGGACTTTGGTGGAGGGAGGTGCTGTGCAGGATGCAGGGGAGTCAATGGGGTCTGAACTCTCCAGAAAAGGAGGACTGCTGTGGCTGGCCAGCCTGTTTTCCTGTGAGTACAAAAGACAGGCGTAGCTGCAGAGGAGAAAGCAGACAGAGATGGGTGGGGAGAGGCTGCTCCTTGAATTCTGGAAAGTCAACGTCTCTTAACAAGGAATGAACAGGAATAAAAGGCAGCTGTGAGTGTGTGATGCCTCTCTCCACCTGGGGCTTGGGGTTATGACAAGGGCAGCCAGGGGTGATCACTACGCCGTTTCGGAGATTCTAGTTCCAAAGCTGGTTCCAGAAGAAACACTGAAACCCTTCTTTTTCTGTCACCCCTTGGAGATGGGCACTATGCATTAAACCCAAGAAACCCAGCAAAAAATGGGCATTTTCATTTGTTTTATCTAACACCTTTCAAATGTATTTGCGTGCAAACACCTTTTTCACTTCTCAGTGCCCCTACCTTCATTCTGTGGTTCCACCAAATGGAACTGGGCTGGGAAACTGTCCTAGACGGATGCCAACCAGGAAGATGGTTCTGATTGGGCCACAGGCAGGAAGACTGAAAACCAAGAATGACCAGACTCTGGCTGGTGAGGACGGGATGCTTCCGCCTCTGTTCCACCTCTCACCCCAACGCTGGGAGACTGGACTCTGCCACATGTGCAGTGAGTCCTCACTGGGGTGCTGGCTAAAAGCCTCCCCTATTTGAGAATCCTCTGAGTAAATCTCAGCCAATGTGGGATTTTGATTATAGTTGTTGTCCAGAAAACCCCCAAATCTCCATCCTTAGCTCCAATCACTCTCCCAGGATACAGGAGTTCCAAACCCAAATGGACACTTCTCTTTAAACTCAACATACCTCGTCATCTTTTGACCTCAGTTATTCTTTTGATCCCTGTTCCTCTGCATGTGGCTGAGCTTGTCCCTACCTATCCCCCATGTACTCACTCTTTCTTTCCATTCCCGCCACCCCGGCTACAGCAGATGAGTGCTTAGGGCACTAACAGTGTGTGCCAGAGACTGTTCCAAGCATCTTACATATTTAACAGTCCACCCTATGAGCAGGAGCAAACTCGATTTCAAAGATGAAGAACCTGAGGCCAGAGAATAAAAGGAGACCCAGCGAAGCAGCGGCAGAGCTGAAGTTCAGAACAAGGTGGTCTGCTCTCTAATCTCTGCTCTCAGTCACCTTGGGATCAGGCCCAAATCTCCCTGCCCAGGATCAGCTGTACCAGTACCCCCAGCAGCCTGCCTGCCCTGGTCTCCACATCCTGGATTTGCCACCACATCAATCTCCTAGCACCCCAAGCGAGGGCTCGTCCTCTTACTCAGCTCTGTGGCCTCCGACTCCTTGCAAGCCGAAGCCCAGGCTGCAGGCCATGACCCACCTCTCTGCACTCTGGGTACAGATGCCCTCACCTCACCTTTGGCCAAGCTCCTTCCACAGAACAGCACTGGGCTCCTGCCCTAACCCTGCCTCTTTGCCCATTCAAATTCTCCTCATCCAGGACCCCATTGAAATCTTTCCTCACACCCACAAGCCCATGCCCATTCCCCCTGGCCTGTGGGGATTCCTCTGCTTGTCAGCACTTCAACAATGGCTGACTTACTAAGCACTCAAGAGTATGCCAGGCACATCACACTCTAGAGCTAGTCTAATCCTCACAGCTCCGCAACTCTCTCCAGTCTCACTGGACAGAAGAGGACTGGAGCTCTAAGGACTCACTCACCTGAGATCACAAAGCAAGAAGGTGGCAGATGGTGGACTGAGCCCAGCTGTGTCTGACCCACAAATACAGTTCTTTGGTCTCCTTTGTGAGCCTGAATCCTAAACACTGTATCATGGCCCACATGTACATTTTCAGTTGTTGGAAGTAAAAGGGAGCCACTGCCGTTTTTTGTGGGTCTTTACATCCACAACCCCCACCACAGAGCCCCATAGACACTCACAGAGGAGTGAGCTGTGCTCTAAGGGAGCAGCCAGCTGCACCTGAGCTCAGTGAGACTCATGCAGGGATCCAGGGGGTCTTTCTGTCCTCTGTGTGCAAGTTAATGCAGAGGTGAGAGTCGGCCCTAGCAGAGTGGTCCCTGGTGAAAGACTGTCAAGTACTGGGCTGGGCACAGTGGCTCATGCCTCTAATTCTAGCACTTTGGGAGGCCGAGGCGGGTGAATTACCTGAGGACAGTGGTTCGAGACCAGCCTGGCCAACATGGTGAAACCCTGTCTCTACTAAAAATACAAATTAGCCAGGCGTGATGGTGGGCACCTATAATCCCAGCTACTCAGGAGGCTGAGGCAGGGGAATCGCTTAGACCCCAGGGGCAGGGGCAGATGTTATAGTGAGCCAAGGTCACACCACTGCACTCCAGCCTGGGTGACAGAGCAAGACTCTGAAAAAGGAAGGGAGGAAGGGAGGGAGGAAGGAAGACTGTCAAGGAAAGGAACTGCTCCCACAATTTTTCTTTTTGAGAGAGTCTCGCTCTGTTGCCCAGGCTGGAGTGCAACGGTGTGATCTCAGCTCACTGCAACCTCCACCTCTTAGGTTCAAGTAATTCTGCCTCAGCCTCCAGAGTAACTGGGATTACAGGCACCCGCCACCACACCCGGCTAATTTTTTGTATATTTAGTAGAGACAGGTTTTCAACATGTTGACCAGGCTAGTCTTGAACTCAAGGCCTCAAGTGATCCATCCACCTTGGCCTCCCAAAGTGCTGGGATTACAGACGTTAGTCACCGTGCCTGGCCCTCCCACTCTTGCTGGGGCTTCTATGGTAGCCTGCACAGGCTTTGCATGCCTGACCTAGAATTGTGTACCCACATGTCTTCATTTTGCTTCCACGCGCCTCTCTCTCCAGTCCCCATTCCAAAGAGATATCGGGAAGGGTCACCAGGCTATAGGCCTGGATCAGCAGGTCAGCCACCTAGGAGAGAGTCTCTTAGGTCTTCCATCAGGTCCACCCCATTATTCTCTCTCCTTTGTACTAGGTTCTCTCTACAAAGAACGGTGCTGCTGGTCTCAAAGTAGGTAATAAGTAGGCCTACCTCTACAGCTGGGCAAGAAAGAGGCCTGGTCTCCCCAGCAGAGCCTGGCCCTCCCACCATGGAGGCTACATTGACATACGCCTTGGCCCAGAGGACCTGTGGTTACCTCCTGTGCCATCTCCCCTGGTGAAGTCTCCGCCCTGGATCATGAAGTCCTTGATTACACGATGGAATTTGCTATTTTTGTAGCCAAATCCTTTCTAGAAAAAGGGAAGAGAAGGTAAGGAGGTGGTATGGGGCAGCAGGAAGACATTAAACAGGCCCTGCAGGAACAAGTCCACAACTCCTGCTTGCAGAAGAGACACCCCAGCTGACCCCTTTCACTGTTGAATGTGCTGCTGAGTGAGCGAGCAGCCACTCAATTCCCAGACTTTATACACCACACAATGCCTTTCCCCTCTTATTTCTTCCAGTCATAAGAACAGATACAAGAAAACTGAGAAGAAAGGTCACCTGCTGGCTCAATGGAAAGTTAATATAAACTGAAATAGAGTACTGCTGTTTCTTCAAAATCCACTGCCATCGCTCTAGGTGAAGTCTCCCCAGGAAGCTCTGGACCCCTTACTCTTTTTTTTTTGAGATAGAGTTTTGCTCTTGTCACTCAGGCAGGAGTGCAATGGCACCATCTCCTCTCGCTGCAACCTCCGCCTCCTGGGTTTAAGCGATTCTCCACCTCAGCCTCCAAGTAGCTGGGATTATAGGCACGCACCACCATGCCCGGCTAGTTTTTGTATTTTTGGTAGAGATGGGGTTTCACCATGTTGGCCAGGCTGGTCTCAAACTCCTGAACTCAGATGGTCCACCCACCCCAAAGTGCTAGGATTATAGGCATAAGCCACCACGCCCAGCCTTTTTTTTAAGACCAAGTCTCACTCTGTCACCCAGGCTGAAGTGCAATGGCGTGTTCTCAGCTCACTGTAACCTCTGCCTCCCAGGTTCAAGTGATTCTCCTGCCTCAACTCCCAAATAGCTGGGACTACAGGCATGCACCACCATACCTAGCTAATTTTTGTATTTTTAGTAGAGACTAGGTTTCACTATGTTGGCCAGGCTGGTCTTGAACACCTGACCTCATGATCTGCCCGCCTCAGCGTCCCAAACTGCTGGGATTACAGGCATAAGCCACCGCACTGGGCCTATTATTTTATTTACTTATTTATTTTTTGAGATGGCGTTTGCCTCTTGTTGCCCAGGCTTGAGTGCAATGGCACAATTCAAGCAAAAATTGCTTGAATCCCGCCTCCTGGGTTCAAGCAATTCTCCTGCCTCAGCCTCCTGAGTATCTGGGATTACAGATGTCTGCCACCATGCCTGGCTAATTTTTGTATTTTTAGTAGAGAGGGGATTTCACCATGTTGGCCAGGCTGGTCTCGAATTCCTGACCTCAGGTGATCTACCCACCTCAGCCTCCCAAAGTGCTGGGATTGCAGGCGTGAGCTACTGCACCCAGCCTTTAATTTTTTAGTGAGAGGGTCCACTCTGTTGCTCAGGCTGGAGTGCAGTGGCATGATCTCAGCTCACTGCAACCTCCACCCTCCTGGTTCAAGCAATTCTTTTGCCTCAGCCTCCTGAGTAACAGGAATTACAGGTGTGTACCACCATGTAATTGGTGTACCGGCTAATTTTTGTATTTTTAGTAGGGATGGGGTTTTACCACCT
Organism: Saimiri boliviensis; assembly: GCF_048565385.1. NCBI lineage: Eukaryota > Metazoa > Chordata > Mammalia > Primates > Cebidae > Saimiri > Saimiri boliviensis. The sequence goes on along the minus strand of NC_133450.1, from coordinate 14,729,413 downwards.
TGGCCTCCAAAAGTCCCAAAGTGCTGGGATTACAGGCATGACCATGCCCAGGTTAAATATATTTTAGACAAGGGCTCACTCTAGCCCAGGCTGGAGTACAGTTGCATAATCATGGCTCACTGAAACCTCCATTTCACTTCAGCCTCCTAAGTAGCTGTAGCTGGGACCACAGGTGTACCCCATCACACCAGGCTAATTAAAAAAAATTTTGGGGGGGTAGAGACAGTCTTGCTATGTTGCCCAGGCTGGTCTTGAACTCCTGGGCTCAAGTAATCCTCCTGCCTTGGCCTCCCAAAGTGCTGGAATTATAATTATGAGCCACTGTGCTGGGTCAGGGCCCCTTCACTCTTAAGAAAGGGGCCGGGTGCAGTGGCTCACGCCTGTAATCCCAGCACTTTGGGAGGCCGAGACGGGTGGATCACAAGGTCAAGAGATCGAGACCATCTTGGTCAACATGGTGAAACCCCGTCTCTACTAAAAATAGAAAAATTAGCTGGGCATGGTGGTACATGCCTGTAGTCCCAGCTACTTGGGAGATGGAGGCAGGAGAATTGCTTGAACCCAGGAGACGGAGGCTGCAGTGAGCTGAGATCGCGCCATTGCACTCCAGCCTGGGTAACAAGAGCGAAACTCCATCTCAAAAAAAAAAAGAAAGGACAATGCTGGGTTCCCAGGGCAACAGGCAGTTGGTGCTCAGTGAGGGTCACACTACCGATGGGCAGCACTCTACAGGTCAGTTTGCTGCCATCCCCAGTGCCAACTTCACTTGGTTTGAGTTGACTACCCCTGCTCCAGCCACTTACCTCTCCTGTAGCTAAGGCCACAAAATTATCCACTGTTTTTGGAACAGTCTTTCCAAAGAGACCAAAGACCACCCGGCCTACATCTTCATCTCCAATTCGTAGGTCAAAATACACCTGAGAAAAGAGACCAGTTCTAACTTAGCTTCTTTAAAGGGGCATTGCTGGGGGAGGGAAGGCACAAGAAGCTGCCCTGAGGATGGGAGAGAGAATAGAGCCATAGTTTTAGAGAAGTGGTTTGGATCTGATTTTGGTCAAGGTAAAAATCCTATGAGAATCTGATGAAAGCTCCATTATCTACACTCTTCTTGGACTATGGGTTAACAATATTTGCTCTAAACAGCGAATCGACCCAGATTCTAAAAGTTAACATTAAAAACCCCGTAAGAAAGGGGGTCTAAGTTCACCGCTTAAGTTTGAACCACACATACTGTGTTCTGTAATTGCATGTGGCTAAAATTTGGCTTAAGGAGAGAAATGATTCGGAATCTGGCAGGAGTGATCTTTCACCATCTCCCCAGCACTGAGGGGTGTTTTCAAAAAGGCTGCTCTGAGGCTGCCAGTGCCAGCGCAGATGGGCATCCGGGGACCCAACTAATTCCCTGGGTCAGGGCAGGGGCTGAGGGGGTCGCGGCTGGGGCTGGGGGGTGTCGGGGTGGGTCCGGGTAGTTCTCCCGACTGAATGGGCAGGACGGCCCAGGCGACACGAGGCCACAGACAGAAGCCGAAGGAGGAGGGGCTGAGCCAAGGCCGTCTGGGCCCGAGCTCCGGAACCGTAAATGCCGCGGACGCCACCGGACCTTGACGGTGACTTTGGGCCCCTTCTTCTTCTCATCGGCCGCAGAAGGTCCTGGCAGCAGCAGAAAGAAGACGGAGCCCGCGATGAGGGCGGCGGCAAGAAGCACCTTCATGTTGCGCTCGGAAAGGCGCAGCATCCACCGGCGGAGGCGAACGCGGCCCGGACAGCCGAGGCCGGAAGCGGGTGGGGCCGCGGAGGCTAGAACGCCGGCGCCGCCACGCGCGGGCAGGGGGGACTGGGACGGCTCTCGGGCTACGGGCGGGCGGCGGGCACCGTTTCCCCCCTCCGGCTCGGTGCTGGATAGTAGGTCCTCCTGCGGGGCGGGCACCGACGCGGGCTCGTGGGTGGCTGCCACGTTATGGCTCCCTCATTGGGCTCCCGGCCGCCCTCTCCCACCCACAGGAAGGCCACCGGCGGAAGGCGGCCCCGCCGAGCGCGGGCCGGTGCTACGAAAGGACCACAAGCCCCGGCATGCCTCGCGGCCCGCCCGCCGCGCCCGCCGCGCTGTTCAGCTGGCTCGCGGACGCTGGCGTTTGAGGATAGCAAATACGTGGGCCTGGACTGGGGCACGGGACGCCCGTCACTACCTGTTTTGGGCCAGTCAAGCGTCTGTCACCACCAAATTGGCTCTAAGCGTGGTAGCTTCCAAACGCTCCAGGCACATTTATCCTTCCCGAGCGTGACCTTGTACGGCTGCTTCCACTTGTCTTGCAAAACTTACTGCACAACCCACTTTCCTTTTTGCTGAGTCCATCACGTTACTACCCATTTTTCTCTCCCTCCTGTAATCTGGCTCTGCTTGCCGATGTATAAATCAATGCACACCTTATTGTATACGCTGTTCTTAACCTCCTTTACCTGTTTGATTTCCCCAACAGACTTTTTCCGCGCAAGGGGCTGCGTGGCATTTACTCTGTCCACAGCTCCCTCACAGCCATGCAGTACTGTGTGCCCAACAAGTCCCGGGCGGAATAGCTTCACATCCGCACTGACATGAGAAATAATTTATGCCACGGCCTGAAGATACAGTGCCTTTTTTTCCAGAGGTCAGGGGTAGTTACTCGAAGTTCCCACAGGCTATTTTCGGTTTTAACACACATGTTGTCCCACTCTACAACATGATTTGGTACTAGGATTCTTACACACCAAAACAAACCAAAAGACAGGCTTCCAAAATTTGGAAATATGGCGTTAAAACGTCTTTAAAACTAATTTTCAAAGATTGACTTCGTAGAAATTCCAGGTCGTTACAGCACAGATTGTAGGCAGGGCTCCATTTCTATAAATTATGCCATGTAGTCTTCATGAGGTGCTGACCTGAGGTTGAAGTTATGCAGGGCCACTGGCATTAACTTTGTCATTTATTGATTTATTTTTGAGACAGAGTCTTGCTCTGTCGCCAGGCTGGAGTGCAATGGCACAATCTCGGCTCACCGCAACGTCTGCCTCCCGGGTTCAGGCAATTCTCCTGCCTCAGCCTCCTGAGAAGCTGGGACTACAGGGGTGTGTCACCACGTCCCACTAATTTTTTTGTATGTGGAGTAGAGACGGGGTTTCACCACGTTAGCAAGAATGGTCTTGATCGCCTGACCTTGAGATCCGCACGCCTTGGCCTCCCAAAGTGCTGGGATTACAGGCGTGAGCCACCGCGTTGGGTCAACTTTGTCCTTCATTACAGCGGCCTTACACGGTCACGTTGTAGAGCTTCAAGGCAGTTATCTTATTTCCCATCCTTGCACCTCAATTCAGACAACCCCAATCAGGTGGAAGTTTTAAAAATTGTTATATTGACAAAGATGTCTTCAAAATCCATCTCTCATTCCCCCCACCACCTTTTTTTCCCTATTTTGTTAAGCGTCTTTCCTCATTCACTGGTTAAGGCTGCCACAGCCAGAGAAAAATGTTTACCAAATCATGTTTTCAAAGTAGCCTCCGGCCGGGCATAATGGCTCACACCTGTAATCCCAGCACCTTGGAGGCTGTGGCAGGCAGATGGCTTGAGTCCAGGAGTTTGATCCTGGGCAACATGGTGAAAACTGTCTCTACAAAAAACCACTAGCAGGGCATGGTGGTGCACATCTGTAGTCCCAGCTACCGAGGCTGAGGTGGGAGGATCACCAGGAGGTCAAGGCTGCAGTGTCCTGTGTAGTGTACAGTGTACTGTGATCATGCCACTGCACTCCAGCCTGTCTCAAAAACAAGGAAACACTCAAAAAAACCCAGGTAGCTTCCTGCACATGAGGAGCTAAGGCTAAAATGGCATTACAGCAGCCTTTCTCCCACTCCCACTTTCAAAAGAAAAAAATCAAGTTGATGGATAAAAGGCTCTCAATGTGAAATTTTTCTCTCATGATTCTTTGGCTGCTGCTTGCCTGTGAAAAAATAGTTAAGGAGTAGTAACAAACTGGAAGGAGTCAGTCATGCCCAGATTGACAGTTGTTTTGTTGGCTACATATGCATGTGTGGTTTCACATTACTCATCAAAGTTCTGTCGGGTCTGGACACGTTCCTCATTTGTAGAGCAGAATTATAAAGCTACTAAAGTTGTTCCACAAAGCAGATCCTGATTTCCTGTGTTCTACCACCTGAGAACAACAAGGACACAGGTACTAACATGATAATGTCCAAATTATTCCAGGAATACTTTTTTTTTTTTGAGATGGAGTCTTGCTCTGTTGCTCATGCTGGAGTGCAGTGGTGAGATCTTGGCATCTTGACTTAATGCAAACTCCGCCTCCCAGGTTCTAGCAATTCTCCTGCCTCAGCCTCCTGAGTAGCTTGGATTATAGGCGTGCACCACCATGCCCGGCTGATTTTTGTATGTTTAGTAGAGCCAGGGTTTCACCATGTTGGCCAGGCTAGTCCTAAACTCCTGACCTCAAGTGATCCACCCACCTTGGCCTCCCAGAGTGCTGGGACTACAGACATAAGCCACCAATGCCTGACCAATATTTATTTTTTCATTAAAAAATAACTTTTTCTTCAGCACTTGACGAGATACAGTAATATTTATTTTTAAAGTGACTCGAAGGTGGAGAAATGTTTAATCCAAAGGAACGAAGCAAGAATGCCGAATTATCAGGCATTTATTTTTGTTCACAGGAGCCTTTAATCACATCAAAATTGGTCCCAGCTAGATTGTTAATTACAAATGAGCCAAGGGAGATTAAAAACAGACAAACCAATCAACCAAACAAGAAGTAGCCAAGAAAGTTAAGACATTTTATTTTACATACAAAAAGGATGCAAACTGAGTCCTTTCCTCCCCAAACTGGGGAAGAGGTATACTTAAAGATCACATTTGTGTTTTCCATGGTGCCCTAGGAAATGGGCTATTTTGAGATAACATATCAGAACCCATTTTCCACTTTCTCCAAAGAAGTCTACTTCCTCTGCAGAGAAGATTTTCCTAATGGTGCACAAATATCTCTCCTGGAGGAACCATTTCAAATACACTTGAAACTGACATTCATGTTTAAAAAATACTACAAATTTCATTTTCACAGCTGAGCTTTGCGACCAGTGCCAGGGTTTATGAAACATTATACATCTAAAAAAAAAAAAAGTAAAAAAAGAGGCATTTAACAATACAGACACATCCACACATTAAAACTGATTTCCACAGCTGATTTATACGTTATCTATTTGTTTAAAAATCGCAATCAACATCTCAACATTTTTTAAAGAGTACAATGGGCAAAGATCAAAGACAGACAAATAATAATAAATTAGAGCATGTAATACATCCAATGGGAATTGCTGAATTAACATTTTTTTCCATTGGGGGTATATATTTTTGGTTTCATCTTTATCTTTTCTGCTATTATTCTTTTCTCTGCTTGATAAATGGGGCTCATTCCTAAAGTCTGTTTGCTGAGACACTAATTTCAGAAGCTCACTTGTCACTTGTTTACCTCTGAGAATCCTCAGGAACACATGGCTCCCAGCAGCTTGGGCTGGGTCTTTATGGAAGTGAAATGCACATAGATGAATGCACACACTCATGTGCGCACACACACCACACACACACACACACAGACACGCAATCACACACTTCCATCTGTAACTATATTTCTCCCCCAAAGAAATGGCTCATCTTTCCTGAGACATTCCTAATAGACTGATAAGCCTTCTAAAAAAGGCTTTGGGTACAAGGGCTGGCCTGGGATTTGGTCTGGAGCTCATGAACTGAAAATGTCTCGCCTGTACTGAAAGATGGGTGGGTGGGGACATTTGGAACAGCTGTCCTCCTGTGAGTGTTAATGGAATGGCTGCACCACACCCCCATTTATTACCAGGAATAATCCTCTGCTCTGAGACCTATAAAGGTGGTGATGGCACCGGGAAAGCGATTGTGAGGAGTAAAAGAAGAAAAATAAAAGAAATTCTGTCTATAGAACTGAGGTTTCTTTGTAATATCAAGTTTGGTAATCAAACTAGAAATACATGGAATACATGTTCACTTTTTCCGCTGAAAGGTGACTTACAAATACTGGAAGTGGGCTTTCTAGTTGTGTTTGAGAAAATATGTCAACTACCATTGTGTCTTATCCAGGGAACCTACTCACTATTTTGAATACAATGAGAAACCTATTTTTTTTGTACTTAGTCACCTGCAGCAGGAGTTAGGTAAAACATTTTTAAGACTGTTTGCTGGATAAAAGACTTTCAGGATTCCTTACTTGTGGCTTAAACCCTGCTCAAAACTTTATAAACCCAAGGAAGGGCCATGATTGCCTCTTCTTTTTCTTATTCAGAAATGAAATCACCCCCCATACACCAAAAACACAAACAAATTGAAAAACAAAAAAAAACAAAAAACAAAAAAAAAAACCCAAAACCCAAAGCCAAAGGAATAAAGGAATCCCAATTTGATTCCTATCAACCCCTCATGGGAAAGACTAGGAGTCTCTGCCATCAACCTCTAGATAGGACTTCCCTGGAGTCTGCAAAAGCAAGAACACAAGAAGTAAGTGCCTGTCACTCACGTGGCCAATTCAGATGGGGTGCCTAATTATCCTGGCTCCCTGAGGGTTTCTGAAATTCATCTGCCAACCATAGGGCGGTGGTAGGGATGGTGTCAGTGGTGTGGCAAAGGCAATGTTGGCCATATGGTGTTGCAGGCTCCCAATCTGAGAAACTAACCTTAATATGGTTCTGACACGGGAGAAAATGTTGTCAGGGCAACTCAATGGGAATGGAGAGCTGATTTAAATATGAAAATAGAAGAGGCGGTTGGGACACAGGAGGCCTGTGGGCTTGGGAGATGCATTAAACCAAAGTTCTTCTGAGAAGATGTTTTCTAGGCTGTGGTGGAAGTTCTCTTTTGAGAAATGCAGGCCATGCTCACTCACTGGGAAGGTTTTTAAAAAATTTTATCTTTTACATCAAAAAGTTAAGGCTATAATCTTTTTTTTTTTTTTTTTTTGAGACGGAGTTTCGCTCTTGTTACCCAGGCTGGAGTGCAATGGCGCGATCTCGGCTCACCGCAACCTCCGCCTCCTGGGCTCAGGCAATTCTCCTGCCTCAGCCTCCTGAGTAGCTGGGATTACAGGCACGTGCCACCATGCCCAGCTAACTTTTTGTATTTTTAGTAGAGACGGGGTTTCACCATGTTGACCAGGATGGTCTCGATCTCTTGACCTCGTGATCCACCCGCCTCGGCCTCCCAAAGTGCTGGGATTACAGGCTTGAGCCACCGCGCCCGGCCTAAGGCTATAATCTTTAGTAACCACTTTGACATTACACTATCATTGTTACATATTTCTGGCACTGAAAGTGGTTACTAGCAGTGAAAATCAATACTGAATATGCAGTACCAGCATAGCTTTCCACTGAACTAAGTTTGGAAGTTACTTAAGGGGTGGTCACATTTTCGGACTAATGGGCAGAGGCTGTTTTCTAAGTAGTTGGAGTTCATTTAGAAAGAAGAGACAATCAACACTTCTAGAAACATCAGGATCTCTGCTGTCATCTGTAGCTCATGCATCCCGATATAAAAAGGGATTTTAACTGGAAGCTAACCTCGAGCCTTCTTAGAACCTGTTTGCTGCCAGACAGGCCCCATAATAGCAGAAGAATGTTAATTAAGGAAGTCATGAGTACACACTGGCTGTCAGGATGCTCTGTCCACCCTTGGGGGCAGTCTGGAGTGAGATCTCTGGAAAGCGCCAAGGTGCGTAGAGCAACTTGACCAACTCTTACACACTTAGACTGCACAGACACAAGTGATATACCCTGGTCAAAAGGGAGTATGGGGGACCACTCATGCCAGGTGTCCCCAAACTTTTTACACAGGGGGCCAGTTCACTGTCCCTCAGACTGTTAGAGGGCTGCCACACACTGTGCTCCTCTCACTGACCACTAATGAAAGAGGTGCCCCTTCCTGAAGTGCGGCAGGGGGCCGGATAAACGGCCTCAGGGGGCCACATGCGGCCCGCGGGCCGTAGTTTGGGGACGCCTGATTTATGCCTTGGTGGAGTCTTGGCCTGCTTGCCTCAATCTGTTCAGGATGCAATGTCTGAGGGACTGTAGAGCTTGGGAAAACTCTTAATGTATAATATTAAGGTTTTTTTTTTTTCTTTAGTAGGAGTCTCACTCTGTTGCCCAGGCTGGAGTGCAGGGGTGCAAGCTCAGCTCACTATAACCTCTGCCTCCCGGGTTCCAGTGATTCTCCTGCCTCAGCCTCCTGAGTAGCTAGGACTACAGGCATGTGCCACCATGCCAGGCTGACTTTTGTATTTTTAGTAGAGATGGGGGTTTCACTATTTTGGCCAGGCTGGTCTCAAACTCCTGACCTCATGATCCGCCCACCTCAGCCTCCCAAAGTGCTGGGATTACAGACATGAGTCACCACACCTGGCCAATATTAAGGGTTTTCATGAACAGATACTGAGTTACCTTTCAGAAAAACAATTGCATCGATCCCGAAGTAAAAGATCCTTAGGCACCATAGTTGTGAAATGGAGGAAAGCTCAAAAACTACAGCGCAAGTGAATGGGTTGGGACAGGCAGTGACTGCACGCCCTAACCCCAACGATCTGGCTGAGGCACACAGCTAAGAAACTGTAGCAACAGGGCTGAGGAGGGAGTCCTGATATGCTGATGGGGCTGAAACTGGTGATGGCCAATTGCTTCTAGGGTACTCAGGTTTTTTACTTGTTTTATTAATTTTAAGAAAGATGCCATCAGAATCTCCCAGGTGTGGGACCACCTTGAAGTGCCAATGGCCCTGGAGGATCACCATTACCCTGTATGCTAGATGGCCCTAGGATTCTTTACCTTGTTATGAAAACCAAATATCTAGTAAGAGATTTGTGGTGGTTAGGAGGTGAGAACAGTGTATTAGGAAGAACACTCCCCACACTGCTCCAATAAAAATTTTAAGACAAAAAGTCACAAATCCAGCTGCAAGGCAGAAGAGAGAGAGAGAGAGAGAGAGAGAGAGAGAGAGAGTTTGTGTGTGTGTGTATGTGTGTGTGTGTGTGTGTGTGTGTGTAAGCAGGATGAGGGGATGAAGAGAGGCACTCAGTAGAGTATACAGTGCCAAGATGCTCCTGGCATTGCCACCATTTCCCTCTGCCTTTTTTTCCCCTTTTTTTAAAATAGACAGAGTCTCACTCAGTTGCCGAGGCTGGAGTGCAGTGGTGTGATCTTGGTTCACTGCAATCTCTGCCTCCCAGGCTTAAGCGATTCTCCTGCCTCAACTTCCCAAGTAGCTGGGACTACAGGCATGCACCACCACACCTGGCTAATTTTTGCATTTTTTGTAGAGACGGGGTTTCACCGTGTTGGCCAGGCTGGTCTCCAACTCCTGACCTCAGGTGATCCACTTGCCTCAGCCTCCCAAAGTGCTGGGATTACAGGTGTGAGCCACCGTGCCCAGCCCCACTTTGCCCGGCCCCGCTCTGCCCTCTCTTGAGAGGCAAGGCATTTTCTATACAGGGATGAGAAAAAGTTAAACTTTCCATAAGTTAGAGTTGCTCAAATCACAACTGAGAAACGATGTAAATTTTAGTGACAGGGCTGTAACCATTAGGTAATGGCAAGGACACAAATCCCAATCTTCACAGTCCTTGTGGGGAAGGGTGTGGCACTGCATCTCCCTGCCACTCTATGTTTCACATATAGAAACAATTATAGAAATGACATACTACCATCTTTCCATAAGCTAAGCAGGTTTGATGCCAGTGAAATGATATTTCCTAGCCAAGGTCCAATGGAACAGATGAAGCCCAGTCCCTCTGATCCACGCTAATGCTGCTATTTCAGCTCTGTGTAAGGTACATCAAGGGAATTTTCAAGAAATGCCAACTACCAGAAAATATCCCACACCCTCCAGTCCAAAGACAGCCCTACACCTCAAGCCAGAGGTGAAGACTTCTATGCTCCACAAAACATCAGACTAAGTCACCGACCAGCCATTGTGCTCCATAGTTAGCTCTCTACTCCCAGATACAAGACCTCCTTCCTCACGTAAATGACCCTTTCTCTTCTGTCACCTCTGCAATGAGGAGTCATTGTTTGGTGAAGCCACTAAACTCAAATGTAAATTGGGCATGAGAAGAGTAACTCCACACATGAAAAATTTGTCAAACAGTGAATGAGGAACCAAGATCCTTCACAGTAGTACCTCATATGAAAACATCATGGGGAGAAGCAGAGGGCATACGGGGGAAAACATGCTCAGAGGCACGGCCACTTCTCTGGAAGGAGTCTATCTATGTCCAATTGAGAAGATAATTTCGGACCTTTTGCTCCAGTCACCTTTTCCCTGGAATGTTCCAGCACCAATCAATCTTTCCCTCCTTTTAACTGCAGCCCCACATACTGCATCCTAAGCCTACTGCTATGGACCTGCTGGGAGAAGAGCTTCATGAGCTTGGTTTCTGATAAGGCGGGCCAGCTACAGCTCAGCTATTAGGGCAGACAGGATACACCAATTTCCTTTTCCTGGCCCTATAACGCCACACCCCGAGGCTCCTCTGGCAGGTGGAAGGCAGGTTTACCATCCTCCTCTTTTTTTCCCACTAATGGCAATATGGTGGTGGCTGTTCCGTCACTAATTTGTCCCTCAAATCACCAGGAAGTTACGTGGCTACCTAGCTGGAAGTCCCTGGCAGCAGAGGAAACAATTTCAACTTTTTTTGTTGAGCATCTCCGTCTCTGGGATAAGCTGTTTTCTGGTCACGGTCTGGCTCGGCTGGCTCATCTCATGTGCTGGAGAGCTAGGTTTCAAACTGTAAGCTGATTAGGTCAAGATGCTCTGGTAGGGACATTCTTCAGCTGCTGAGAAGATGAATGAAAATTCAAGTATGTTTTCTTGTCAACCTGAGTGTTCACTCAGAATGACACCGAGTTTGGCTTCTCTTCTGGGTGCTGCAGATCAAACTCTTTCCACTGAGAATGTCCTCTGGACCCATGTTCTCTCTGAATGGCTTGGCTGGCCCCATCCCCCTCAAAATAGATAAAAGTAAAACCCCAAATATAACCAGACACAATATGCATCTGCATGTGTTTTTTTTTTTTTTTTTTTTAAAAAAAACTAAAAGTGCAATAAAGTCAGTTTTCTTTCCTTTGCTCAGAACAATTTTCATTGTCCTACTGCCACCTGGAGAAAAAGTTTGTCAAGAAAGCTAAGAACGCCAACATACACGGACAGTAGACTGCAGATTGCTCACAGCTTGTGTCCTACAGTGTAACTTCACAGGAGGGAGGGAAGCAGGAACCTGAACCCCATGGCCAGCTGGGATGAATGCTGCACAGGCACAGAGGAAGAGGAAACCATACTGCCAGGCACACCGGAGACACAGAGAAGTTCTTCTCCAGCCTAGGTTTGCCATTTTCCTCCTACCTTCTTGGCCTTACCCCCAGCCTCTTGATCTCCTTCTGCAGACAAAGCCTTTAGCTCACTAGGTTTTATGCTGGAGAGGGTTGAGGGTGGGGTAAAAACCAGGAGTAAACTAAGGGGAGGAAGAATAGTAGTCCTTGAGTTTTTGTGAATGACACCTTCACTGTAAACAATGGGAAGGAGAGTCAACCAGGCAGCCCTATGGGCAAGCAGTGGAGGAACAGCAGCTCTGGGACCTGCTCAGAGCCTTAGGCAGGCGGGGATTGCCAATGACCCACTAGGCCCTGGCTGCCCGCACTGGCTCCTTCTGGGGGCATCTGTTTTCTTCTTTTTGGTTTGGATATCCACCCTCCCCCAAAGAGGAGTCCCTTCCAATGAGAAATGGCAGGAGCTGCAGGTACAATTGAGTCAGAGTCCCCAGGGCCTGAGGACTCCTGGGAGGCACTGGTCACTTGTGGCGCTGAGCAGTCTTCTTCCTTTTCCTCTTAAAGAAACAGCAGCACCTGGAGCACAAGGAACATTGCAAGTCAGTGCGGGAGGCCTGCAGCTTCCAGCAGACTTCTGCCTGCTTCTGCTTACTTCAGGGGGTGGGATTTTCCCCCTGGCACCCACCCATAAGGACCGCCCACCATCTACAGTGCACGCACTGGAGGCAGTGGGCAGTGTCTGCCAGGAAAGCCAAAGGAAATAGCTGCTTGATTTTAATATGTAGTCACCCTACCTAATTATTAAAATGGTTCTGAAATAGGGATTACTGGAAGGAGGATGAAGGCTTCTTTTGTAGTTTAGCACCCAACCCAGATACCTCACCTTATCAAGAACCAAGACTGGGGGTCCTCAGGGCTGCATAAAACTAGTCTACACTGTCTACTCCTTGACAATGAGGTCACAATTATTTAATGCAACTCACTGACCAGAGGGCAGGGAGGATAAATTAAGGCAAACAAATCCCATGATAAGTATGATGTCTGGAACTCTGGGAGGATCTTAGCATGTTACCAATGAGGGATTAACAATTCTCTCCACCCCCTTCTCTGCCCTCACCCAAGTACCCAAAGTAGGCAGAAGAGGCCCTGACTCTAATAGTAACTGTGAGCCACACCTCCTGACTGACATCAGTACAGCTCTCCTTTTCATTTGGAGTGGACCACTGCCATAACCCAGGAGGTGACCATCGGGATGCTCTCACTCCCTAAACTGGGGACTCCCCAATTAAGCTTCCTGAGACTGGTGCTGTGCCAGATGAGGTTTGTAAACTGCCTCTGTCTAGGATGGAGTTGGTGTTGGCTCCTTTATGAGTCCTCCAAGTTCTGTTCCCTGGGGACTAGCCACAGTTCTGGCACATCCCTAAGTCTGAGAATCCCACCTTCTCACTCCTGTCTTTAGAACAGGAAGCATCATTCTTACTCAGGCAGTCCTTTCTTCCAGGAAAGATATGTCCTTTCCAGGGAGCTGATATATGGGGAATGGGAATGTAAGGGACAGAAGGTGGTGGATGAGTCAAAGATGCCAGATGATAGAGGGCAGTAAAGTTCGAAGTATAGCTCAGATTTGCTAGACCCTTGAAAGAAAAGCTTTTCTGAGAAAACTATATTTGAGTCTCTTGCCTAATTATTGCAGGAGTAATGCCAGCAATATTCATATGGAAATAAAGACTGTCACTTAATTCCCATACCCCTAGGTAATCCACTGTAGACACAATTCCCTCCCTGTTTAGTTAGACTCCTTGGTATTCCTACATCCAATGGTCTAGTTATCAAAAACTGGAGAAAGTTTCTAAGAATGCAGAAACAAACACTGACACAGACCATGATGGGGTTTAATCATATCTGAATGAATTAAACATGAAAATTTTAGAAATAGGAATTTCTTAAGAGGGTCTTTGGAAAGATTTTCTCTGAAAGTATCAATTACATTTGTGAGGTACTATTAATGGATGCAAGTATAATCACTAAGCAAATTGTCATATGTATTTGGAAACTGTAAATTCTTTTACATAAAAGTGACCAAGATTTTTGATTGTTAAAAATAATTATCAGTGGAAACCCTAGGTAAGAATTCAAGAACAAAGGGTGTCTTTCTTTCTCTCCAATCCCTTCCTTCCTCCCTCCCTCCTTCCTTTGAGAGAGTCTCACTTTTTCTTTCTTTCTTTCTTTCTTTTTTGACAGAGTCTCACTCTGTCACTCAGGCTTGAGTGCTGCAATAGCACGATCTCTGCTCACTGCAACCTCCACCTCCTGGGCTCAAGCGATTCTCCTGCTTCAACCTCCCGAGTAGCTGGGATTACAGGCGCCCACCACCATGCCCAGCTGATTTTTATATTTTCAGTAGAGACGGGGTTTCACTCTGTTGGCCAGGCTGGTTTCAAACTCCTGACCTCAAATGATCCACCTGCCTTGACCTCCCAAAGTGCTGGGATTACAAGCATAAGCCACCATGCCCGGCCCAAATCGTGTTTTTCTATATGTATGCTTTAGAAATCTTGGACATTTTCCAAGATGAATGTCCTGAAATTAATAACAAAAGAAGCAAATTAAATCTCTATTTCAATAGACTTACCTCTTTTCTTCTGAATCATGATTTTCAAAGGCATTACTAATTTTTTTTTTTTTTTTTTTTTTGAGACGGAGTTTTGCTCTTGTTACCCAGGCTGGAGTGCAATGGCACAATCTCGGCTCACCGCAACCTCCGCCTCCTGGGCTCAGGCAATTCTCCTGCCTCAGCCTCCTAAGTAGCTGGGATTACAGGCACACGCCACCATGCCCAGCTAATTTTTTGCACCTTTAGTAGAGACAGGGTTTCACCATGTTGACCAGGATGGTCTCGATCTCTCGACCTCGTGATCTACCCGCCTCGGCCTCCCAAAGTGCTGGGATTACAGGCTTGAGCCACCGCACCCGGCCAGGCATTACTAATTTTAAGTCAACTTCTTAAACTTTTTGGAGGATGCAAGATGATGATTTTGTGTTTTTTTTTTTTTTTTTTTTTTTTTTTGAGATGGAGTTTCACTCTTATTACCCAGGCTGGAGTGCAATGGCGCAATCTTGGCTCACCATAACCTCCGCCTCCTGGGTTCAGGCAATTCTCCTGCCTCAGCCTCCTGAGTAGCTGGGATTACAGGCACGCACCGCCATGCCCAGCTAATTTTTGTATTTTTAGTAGGGACGGGGGTTTCACCATGTTGACCAGGATGGTCTTGATCTCTTGACCTTGTGATCCACCCGCCTCAGCCTCCCAAAGTGCTGGGATTACAGGCTTGAGCCACCGCGCCCGGCCGATTTTGTGTTTTTAAGAGAGCAATTAAAAATAATTTAAAATATTGTTTAGGTCAGTTTCAAACTTTACAATGACTTCTCTTTTACCTCCTCCAAGGCAAGTCATAAGAATTAATGTCTGCTTACAAGCTCATAACTGGAGGTGCAATGCTGAACTCACCTGATTAAAAGGGAGTGTGAGCTGTGGTTCAAAGGAGTTGGATTATTTCAAATTTAGAGCCCTAGATTAATCTTTGCTAGTTATTGTGGTTACAGCTTCAGCAGTAGCAAAGGCTTTTTAATAATTCTCCCTACAAGAAAGCAGGCCCCACAATGTGTTCTTCAATTCTCTGGTGTCTGTGGCAACTACTAGCAACAGGATCTATTAAACTGGGTCAGAATCTAGCAAGTCACTGACTGACTCCATTCAGATATATTACTCTCAGAAGAGAATGAAGGCAGGTGATGGACTCTTCATGGCTTAGGTTTCCTTCCAGTTGATTCTTTGACTGTTTAGATGACTAGAGGTTCTCAATATGCTGGAGTCAAAATTGATCCAAGTCTCCCTAGTCACAAGCCATCTAGGGCTCTTCCCCCAGGTCTCTGACCCACTACCTTTTCCACACGACTTTCTTATTATGTCCTGGCTCTCTCTCTTCAGCTATTCCCCTGCTATGTTCCTTTGCTCTGCCATATGTGTACATTCTTCCTTTCTTCTAACACTTAACTCAAGTGCTACAGTGTTTACAAGGACTTCCTTGACCATCCTGTCCATAGTGACCTCTTGGCCCCTCAGCCTCTCAAGGGCAATAACCTAAATGTCCTGGAGAACTTCTTGTCCTTTCTTGTGTATGTCTTGTCTCTTCAGCTAGGTGGCACCTATGATCTTTGGGACAAATTTTGTAACTTGCCTTCTGCCCTGCTAGAGTTCCAAGCATAGGGTTGGATGAGCATATAAGAGGCCCTAGAGTATCTGCAGTAAGGATCACGTGACTGACACCTCACAGGAAAAAACAGACCACCACAATATCAGATTACACAGACACATATTTGCAAAACAAATAGCCCAAATGCACTCTTTGATCCCCTAAGACTATAAATCTGACCTCAACAAAACCCAGTTGTTTTCTTTAATACATTCGTATCCCTAAGGAAGCCCCTGTAGGCAATCTGGCTTAGATAGTTAAGTTCAGAAATCAGTGCCCAACCCACTCACTTTAGACAAATAGAAACATGGCAGTCATGAAGTCTAGCAGGCTGTTACCTCATGTAGAATATGACTCTATGTGTGCAAACAATGTGGGAGAGTTACGATTCCAGACTGCACAGACCAACAAGTTCAGGAGTACCTCGAAGGTCACAGGCAAGAGAGCAGGGGAAGGGCTCTGTCTTGTAGCAAGGACGTTCCTCACCACACACAGATTCTTTAGGGTTTTTCCTTCCATAAACTCCATGTAAAAATACATTCCAGTACCTTTTCCAGGAGCGGAAAAGACAGGCTCCAATATATCAATTAGCTGAGACAGCCCTTGGCCTACTAAACTCTCATATAGGAATAAAGATAAAGACAATAAACAAAAACAGAACAATTCTCAAAACAACAACAACAAAACATTCACCCCTCCCTGAAGAAGGAGTTCCCGCCTTTTTTGAGGTTCCTACTCTGAAGATGGAAGAGCCGGCTGAATAAAAAAAAAGTCAGATTTTCCCAAAGCAGCCAATTTTCCAGGTTAGAGACCACGTTGCAAAATGTAAGATTATCCAGTAACAATTCTATCCTTGTGGCTATGAGTAAACACAACGGCTATGTAAAAACTTATACAGCAATCTTGCCCTTTTACCTCTGTCCCTCTCCATATCTGGTTATATTAATTTGGGAGAAAATTCACTCAACTAAAAATAGATAATCTTGGATACTGTGGGATACTGTTACAGCAGGAGGAGGCAGCGATAAGGTGGGTTTGAAAGAAGGAATAGATTAATTCCTGGGTCCAGGCCTGCCCCATCCCCACCTTATGGATCTAGATCCCCAGTCAGGGTGGTTATGGCACAAGGAGTCCTATGGAAGTCACTGAATGTTCCTAAGGCATTTTGTTTGGCTTTGCCAATCCCAGCCTAGTCTGGTCCGCTCCCCTTGCAATGGACTGGAGAGAGGGACTCACCACAGGTTGAGCATTTTCAGGCAGCTACAGAGTATATAAAGAGAAAAACACAGAAAGGAAGAGAGAAAGAGAGAGATA
This sequence comes from Saimiri boliviensis, assembly GCF_048565385.1. NCBI lineage: Eukaryota > Metazoa > Chordata > Mammalia > Primates > Cebidae > Saimiri > Saimiri boliviensis. The sequence continues at coordinate 14,712,470 of NC_133450.1, read as the reverse complement.
TTAGTCCACAGAGGTGAGATGAAAGCGACTCCCTGTGAGCCATGCAAACATGCAGTATGTGTCTGTGTTTAGTTTCTTCTTCTGTCAAGGTAGGGTGAGTAGGCCCAGGCCACTTGGTCCCTACGTTCAAGTGGAGGGTTTGGACAGGAGCCTGACAGAAGCATCAAGGTGGGAGCTGGATCTCAGGGGTAAGGAAAAACAGAAAGAGTTGGTGGGAGCTCCAGGGTGGCTTTCCTGGGCAACTTCTAGGAAGGCGGCAGGGGAAAAAGCAAATGACCCTGCCTGTAAGAACTCAATCAAGCACCAGGGGTGAACCATTTTTGTTCCCACATGAAGTCTTACTGTGCAATATTAAGCTAACCTCCCAAATTTTCTGAGGGAAAAAGAAAGTCCCTAGTCTTTGTACAAGTCCAACATGCCTGGTTAAAGCAGCTAGCAGTTAGCTCTTCCTCTAGAGAGGGAGAAAAGCTTTAAGTGACGCTTACTTATCTTATTAGAAGATGAATCAGAGGGAGGAGGGTCACTGCTCTGTATTAAGGTGTAACTACCAGAGAAGGACCTAAATTCTACTCTTTTTAATGCTCAGGAGAAATGATGTTCACATTTGTTAAATTATAGCTGAAGTCTAGATAATCAAAAATTCCTTTATTCTAACAAAAAACAATCAAAAAGCTGCCTGCCCTCACCACCCTTTTAACCATAAACAAGGACCTATGTCCTGGAGCTAGAGAAAAAGAGAATTCAAATGTTCATTTTGTACACAGAACAAAACCCAAGACCCTGTTATTTCTTTCCACCCTTACACTAAACAAGCTGGGTGAGGAACCCAAAATCAAAAGCCTGTAAGTGAAGGTTTCACGCAGTCTCCCCAGTACTGAGGTGCGTCTCAATATAAGCATCAGCCCCCTCTACCTCACAAGCAGGCTGCATGAACAAATACATCACAGCTGCGTGCAATGAGGGGCTGTTTGGAACACCTCAGGCTTCTCTAGCTGTGACTTCTTCCCATGAAAATGATCAACCAGGTGCACATAGGGCTACCTTTTCCTTGCTCCCCCACACAAAGGCCAAGAAGAATAACACATGGGTGGGCCCTGACAGTTCTCTGGGCAAGGTGGATTGGTAGCCCATGAAATCACTAAATCCCCTAAGCCATGAGCTTAGGAATGACATATGGTCAAATATAATTGCTCCCCTATGCTTTCTACACCTTTCGGAAGGTCCAAACCTGAAGCTGGTAGCAAAGAGGCCCACTTGTCCTTTTTGCTAAATGACAAGATTTTAAACTCTCCTTACATTCTAGAGGTTAGATTATACCAATACAGAATACACCAGATTGAAATCTCTGTGTGAATGGCCCATATCTTACACACAGAACACAAATACCACACTCACATACACAATTAGTATACACATTTACCAAAATGAGATGAGATGAATGGGTTCAAAAGATAAACCTGCACAGGGCATACGACTAAAGCCCATTTGATTATTGCATTCAAAGTATATTATTAAATCCAAAGCTAAACTTCTAGCCTCCAAAGTAATAGCCACAAATATGAGTTGAGAATGGGGTGAGAGCTGGGAACAGGTATGGCCATCCTTCAAGCCCTGACAATGTTTAGATCAGACCATGCTTAGTACCATAGTTCTTAACACTGGCTGCATATTAGAATGACCTGAACTTTTTTTTCTTTTTTCCACTGCAACAGTCTACCCAAATGAGATGACCTGAACTTTTAACATTCTTGATGCTCTGGCCACATTTCAATAAATTAAATCAGAATCCCTGGAGCCAGACTCAGACATTTGTATTTTTTAACATGCCCTAGGTGACTCCAAAGTGCAGCCAGTTGAGAGCCCAGAGGGTGGGAGTAACATTATTTAAGAGAATGTAATTTTGTAAGAAAATCGAAAAATTTTGAGTACCATTAATATCTGCAAAGTCCCTGAGACTAGAAAGCATGTTTCCTTACTAAAATGGTCTTTTCCTGGCAGATTCAGCATAACCCTCACCGCCTTATGTATCAGTGCTAAGTTGGGAGAAGAGCTCTGAAGCTACCTACAGTTAGCAGGGGCTCAACAAGAGAGAGTCAAGTCATCCTCATTCACTTTTGATTTATTGGGTAGGAGTCCTCAAGCTGTGGTTTTCCAAGCAAAAAACTTTTTTTTTTTTTTTTTTTTTTTGAGACATCTCCTCTGTCACTAGGCTGGAGTGCAGTGGCACAATCTCAGCTCACTGCAACCTCTGCCTACTGGGTTCAAGCAATTCTCTTGCCTCAGCCTCCCGAGTAGCTGGGATTACAGGGACATGCCACCACGCCCAGCTAATTTTTAAATTTTTAGTAGGGATGGGGTTTCACCATTTTGGCCAGGATGGTCTCTATCTCTTGATCTTGTGATCTTCCTGCTTTGGCCTCCCAAAGTGCTGGGATTACAGGCATGAGCCACCGTACCTGGCCAAAAAAAATTTTTTTTTTTTTTTTTGGAGACAGGGTCTCACCTGTTGCCCAGGCTGGAGTACAGTGGCACGACCACAGCTCACTGCAGCCTCGACCTACCAAGTACCTGGGACTACAGGTGCACACCACCATGCCCAGCTAATTTTTCTTTTTTTTGTAGAGATGGAGTCTCATTATGTTGCCCAGGCTAGTGTCAAACCCCTAGACTCAAGTGATCCTCCTCCCTTAGATTCCAAAGTGCTAAGAGTACAGGCATGAGCTATCACACCCAGCTGGAAAGGATTTCTTGAAGGCAAAGTGAGCTCATCAAAAAGATTGGCAGGGCTTGGCACAGTAGTTCATGCCTGTAATCTCAGCACTTTGGGAGGCTGAGGCAGGAGGATCACTTGAGCGTGGGGAATAGAGGCTATAGTGAGCCATGATTGTGCCACTGCACTACAGCTTTGGCAACAGAGAGAGACACTGTTTCAAAAAATAAATAAAATTTAAAAATGAGCAGGAGACCAGGGAAATAGGCAGGAAAGACAATAATACAAAGTGTACCTGGAAGGAGGAAGAATGCAGGTCTCAGTGGCATCTCACTAACTTACATTCATAGGTATAAGCATGTTCTGGCTTGTATTAAGCTACTTGGGAGCTCATGAGACTACTTAGGTACAATATCACCATAAATAGGTTGTCTGCTTCAGAAAAAAAGACACTGGGATATCCTGAAGGTTCTCAAAGGGCTCACAAGAAAGGTCCTCCATATCAGGGATAGCAGCAGTTACTGACTCATGGTGTCTCTATCTCTCCCTACCTGGTATCTTCTTGGAGTCTAAATCTGGATCTAAATTTGGGATGGGGGAAAAATGGGAAAAAGGTGGTAGAAATGCTGCTTTTGCAGCAGAATCGGCAGTTAGTTCACCTTCCACCCCAATTTTAAGAGTTTAAACACAGACCATGCAGTGCACCAGGGGGCTGGTGGTATGGGTAGGGCAAGACATACACATGCAAGAGAAGCAGAAAGGGGCATGGGGCAACCTCCTTACCTTCCTGAGATTAGTATGACTTCCATTCTTTCCCCACACTCTCATTCACATGTGCAGACTATAATATTTTTCTTGCCTGACTTATGTCTCTCTGAAGCCAGAATCATTTGGGAGTGAACAAAATGGACCTGAAATCCTTGTTCCATGACTGTAATTCCAGTTGTTAGCCCACAATCAGAAATCGAATGCTATTCAGCATGGCCCATGATTTAACAGCAGATTTTTCTCTATATCTCATACAGAGCAAGAAGCTCCACAGCCCCAAGAGGCTCATGGATACTATCTATTGTAGCTCTGGTAACATGATTCTTTTGGTTCGCTGTATCTTTTTCATGTGAACTAGAAAAATGTGACTGTCTTCCCTGAAATCACAGCTAAAGAAGGGCAGCAGCAGCCTTAAGGTACCATGCAAAAATTAAAACAGTTAAGGAAGAAAGCTGTGGTTACAAGCATGAGGAATCCAGTCTGAGATGAGCAGCACACAGAGAGGAAGAGACAGAAAAGATTTTTCAACTCATGACTTAAGAGCCCCCTTGAAAGATGTACGTACTTAGCTTCCTCCACTACCTCGACCTCGGCATGAGCTGTGATTGGTGCATTGGAGTGGGCTCCCGTGGGATCATCGACATTCAGCTCTCCATTGGTTGAGCTAACCACCTGAAACAGAAAGACAAAGTGTGTGACAGGCACCATGGCAATAGAAATCTCTTGCCAGCAGCAGACAAGGTCCCTAAGGGAGATCTGGTTTCTAGCTCAGGCACTAAACAGGCAGTGCCTGGTATTTTTTTTTCCCTGGGTTAAGGGATCAATTTAGGGAAGGTTCCCAGGCCCATATCATGTGAGAACACTAAAATCAATGATGTAATCATATAATGATGATAATAACTTCCATACTGAGTGCCTACTCTGTGTCAGGCACTCTGCTACATTGTGTAAGTTTAATCCTTACAAATCTTATGAAATAGGTCTTTTTACAGATGGAAACACTAAGAAATGACTTAACTAAGGTTTAAAGTTAATATATGTGGAGTTCCATGAGGGAAATTTTTCTAAACACATAGATTATTTCATATTGCAAAAACATACACATTACTTTATTATAATTACTGCGGCCAGATGTGGTGGCTCAGGCCTATAATCCCAGCACTTTGGGAGGCCAAGGCGGGTGGATCACGAGGTCAGGAGATTGACACCATCCTGGCCAACATGGTGAAACCCCATCTCTACTACAAATACAAAAATTAGCCGGGCATGGTGGTACATGCCTGTAATCCCAGCTACTCAGGAGGCTGAGGTAGGAGAATCATGTGAACCAGTGAGTTGGAGGTTGCAGTGAGCTGAGATCATGCCACTGCACTCCAGCCTGGCAACAGAGGGAGTCTCCTTATCAAAATAAATAAATAAATAAATAAATAAATAACTGCATGGCTGACTTCTAAAGATAAAAATCACTTCGCTCCCTTGAATATGATGGGTGAAGTCTACTTCTCTCAGTTTATTATGCTAAAATTATATAGACTCAGTGATGACATTGAAAGAAAAAGTTCTAAGAAGAAAGTCAACCGTGGGCACCAGAAACTATAAACACACTTTCCTTCAGAAATTTCCTCATGGCTTTGAGCATTGGTTTGAAGTTACACAAATAACAAGACTGTCACATCCTCTCTAGCAAGAGGGAAGATGGTAAAAAAAAACACTCTCCCTTGGAAAGCCAGTCTTATTTCAGTTATCTTTATTTCAGGTTCACTGTCATCCCACTTGTCACTGATGGTCCCCGAAATGTAAGTGATGGCTGTCACTCCTGTCATCTGGTTAATGTGGACCCGATCAGGCTTCTCTTGCTTGTGTAGCTGCTTCTGCCACCTGGTTTCATTGCCAGCACATGATTCCTGTTTATGTGGGTGCTGGGAAGTGGGAAAAGGGACCCCGCTGCTGGACAAACCACTCTGCTGTTAAAGACCTTGGCTGAAACATGGGAGAGAACCACAAAATAGGATGAACAGTTTGGATATCATAAGCCCTTGGATAAGTACTTCCACCTATTTGAGATTGTTTCTTATAGGGTGATGAAAGAATCATACAAGAAAATGTCTGAGACTATCTAGTATAATAGCTAGTATAAATAAGGGAAGCAGCATAGTGTAGAAATTGCCATAATCAGGCCTAAGTTTGAACTCTAGCTCCACCACTTACTTGCTGTGGGTCCTTTGGCAAGATTTTCAATCTATGCCTGAGCTTCCTAATCTGTAAAATGAGAGAACAATGCTGCTTACCTATGTTGTTTACTGTGCAGACAACCCACAGAAAGTGCTTAGTCCAGTACCATGAGACATGGTAATAGCTCAATAAGTGGTCATCTTACTTTTACTCTCTGTCTGTAACTGTTTATTCTTCTCTGCCTCTAGCTCAGGGTTCCTCACCAGCAGTTAATTCACAAAAGTTTCCTGATTAGTCATAAAGAGGACGGTGGGAGGAAATATTTAGTACAAATAGCTTCTGGGACAGATAGGGTGAATATTACTTACTAGCAATCTATATCCATCATTATTTCTAAACAAGAAATAATTACTGTTCTTATTAATAACACTTTTTTTTTTTGAGACAGAGTCTTGCTCTGTTGCCCAGGCTGGAGTGCAACGGCACGATCTCAGCTCACTGCAACCTCTGCCTCCCAGGTTCAAGTAATTCTCCTGCTTCAGCCTCCCGAGTAGCTGAAATTACAGCCATGTGCCAATGTACCACCATGCCTGGCTAATTTTTGTATTATTATTATTATTATTATTATTATTTTAGTAGAGATGGGGTTTCATCATATTGGCCAGGCTGGTCTCAAACTAATGACCTCAGGTTATCCACCCACCCACCTCAGCCTCCCAAAGTGCTGGGATCACAGGCATGAGCCACTGTCCCCAACCTTCAGCTGAATCTTAATAAAAGATTTTTTTTTTTTTTTTTTGAGGCGGAGTTTCGCTCTTGTTACCCAGGCTGGAGTGCAATGGCGCGATCTTGGCTCACCACAACCTCCGCCTCCTGGGTTCAGGCAATTCTCCTGCCTCAGCCTCCTGAGTAGCTGGGATTACAGGCACGTGCCACCATGCCCAGCTAATTTTTTGTATTTTTAGTAGAGACAGGGTTTCACCATGTTGACCAGGATGGTCTCGATCTCTCGACCTCGTGATCCACCCGCCTCGGCCTCCCAAAGTGCTGGGATTACAGGCTTGAGCCACCGCGCCCGGCCCAAAGATTTTGTTTTTTAAACACAGGGAGACTTATAGATTAAAAGGGATTAAAAGAGACTAAGACATTGAAAAAGACTGATGAGGTATACTGCATTGGTTAAGGCAATGCATGAACCCTGATTAAATCCTGGACACTACAATATTAATTCTGGGGACAACTGGAATTAGGTGGAATGTGATATAGACTGTATATTAGATATTATGAAATTAACTTTCTTAGAATGTCTTTGTTCTTAGAAGATACAGGCTGAAGTATTTTGGGATAAGGTGTAATGGTATCTGCCGCTTACTTTCATATGGTTTAGCAAGCAAACACACACACACACTCTTTCACACACAGAATTAAAGCAACTATGGTAAAATCTTAATAACTGGTCCAATAAGGTTAAAGATATATAAGAGTTCATTGCATTTCCCTCCCAATTTCTCTGTAGAGTTGAAATTTTCAATACAAAAGTTGGGGAAAAAAACAGCAAAAACAAAAAGTTGAGGGAAGAGGGAATATGGATTGGAAAACCAAAGCTCCTCACTCTAATACTATCCTGTTAATTTCCTCAGTGCTTCATTTGCTTCCTCTGGACATATTCTGGCTACACACCAGTGACAATACTGGTAAGATCATTCTGTGAGCACAAGGGTTACAGGAGAAAACGGTAAGTTTCTAGTGGACAATTCAGGAACTAGACAAGATGTTCAATAAAATGTCTTGGCTTCTACTCACACGAATGAAACATTAGTAAGCATCACCACTGAGAATTACCTGGTGACTCTGGGTCATGGGGCCTGCTCACAGCATTTCTTTTTTTTTTTTTTTGGAGACGGAGTTTCGCTCTTGTTACCCAGGCTGGAGTGCAATGGCCCAATCTCGGCTCACCACAACCTTCGCCTCCTGGGTTCAGGCGATTCTCCTGCCTCAGCCTCCTGAGTAGCTGGGACTACAGGCACGCACCACCATGCCCAGCTAATTTTTTGTATTTTTAGTAGAGATGGGGTTTCACCATGTTGACCAGGATGGTTTCGATCTCTTGATCTTGTGATCCACCTGCCTCGGCCTCCCAAAGTGCTGGGATTACAAGTGTGAGCCACTGCGTCCAGCTCACAGCATTTCACATGGCTTATACTTTCTAATTTCTCCTCGCTGTGAATTGCCATTTGGGCCATAAGCACTGTCCTTAGGCAATTTAAGGAATAAGAAATTATCCCCATTTTACAGACTAGACATCTTGTCTGTGTCAATGAGCATCTGGTCTCAAATGAATGAGGCATAAGTAGAACCTCCAGTTCTCTAATCTTAAACTTAATTGTATCAAAAACATACCTAGGACTCAAAGGCTACAAATCTGGGCCTTTATAGCATCCACTTAATTATTTCACATTGGAGGTCCAGTATGTCAAACTACTGAACGGCTGCCTGGATGTGCAGTGGAACAAACACCGTGTAAGTGACAGAAGAGTTGGATTCTAGGCTTTGTTCTACCATTAAAATCCTCTGTGAGCCCTGTTTTCTAATTCTATAAGACAAGGCCAATGACCATAATCCTATCAACTTCATAAATATGAAGGGAATTAAATACAATTATGTTTAGAAAAGAGATTTGAAAAATCATAAAGAATTTTATGAATGTAACAAAGTATTTTTGTGTTTTTGTGTGTGTGTTTTTTTTTTTTTTTTTTTTTTTTTGCGACGGAGTTTCGCTCTTGTTACCCAGGCTGGAGTGCAATGGCACGATCTCGGCTCACCACAACCTCCGCCTCCCGGGTTCAGGCAATTCTCCTGCCTCAGCCTCCTGAGTAGCTGGGATTACAGGCACGCGCCACCATGCCCAGCTAATTTTTTGTATTTTTAGTAGAGACGGGGTTTCACCATGTTGACCAGGATGGTCTCGATCTCTTGACCTCGTGATCCACCCACCTCGGCCTCTCAAAGTGCTGGGATTACGGGCTTGAGCCACCGCGCCCAGCCCAGTATTTTTGTGTTTTAAAAATTTTTTTTGTTGGGAGGAGATGGAGTCTCACTCTGTCACCTAGGCTACAGAGCAGTGGCGTGATCTTGGCTCACTGCAACCTCTGCCTCCTGAGTTCAAGCGATTCTCCTGCCTCAGGCTCCTGAGTGGTTGGGACTATAGGCACGCATCACCACACCCAGCTAATTTTTGTATCTTTTAGTAGAGACAAGGTTTCACCATATTGGCCAGGATGGTCTTGAACTCCTGATCTCAAGTGATCTGCCCTCCTCGGCCTTCCAAAGGGCTGGGATTATAGGCATGAGCCACTGTGCCCAGCTGTTATGTTTTTTCTATTAAATTTTTAGTATAACTTAATTATAAAAGATAATAAAAATTAAGCTTCCTTATAAAAAGCTTTATTTGCGGCGGGGCAAGGTGGCTTACACCTGTAATCCTAGCACTTTGGGAGGCCAAGACAGGCAGACTGCCTGAGCTCAGGAATTCACTCACCACCAGCCTGGGCAAGATGGTGAAGCTCCATCTCTACTAAAATACAAAAAATCAGCTGGGCGTGGTGGCACGCGCCTGTAATCCCAGTTACTCAGGAGGCTGAGGCACGAGAATTGCTTACATGCAGGAGGCAGAGGTTGCAGTGACCCAAGATTGCGCCACTTTGCCCCAGCCTGGACAACAAAGTGAAACTCTGTTTCAAAAAAAAATAAATAAATAAAGCTTTATTTGCATATTCAAATAGACATTTGTTTTGCTTTAACCACTATTAAAATTAATCCCTCATTACTCTGGGTATACCAAACAAGACCAATTAATATCTTACAGCATTACCGATGAGAAAGATCAAGGTAAAGGACTGTTTTGATGTTCAGACCTGATAATACCCATTTTAGGAGTGTCAATAATTTGAGTTATTAGTTTCATTTCTCAAAATGTCACTGTGAGGAGAAATCAGAGTTGTGTGTCAAAGGAAACAGTACTTTGACTCGTGTCATTCTAAGTTTATGTCCTTACTTGGTCCTAAACATTTCTAAAAACTCCCTTCCTAAACATTTTAATTTGGACAACTTTAGAGGAATCTTTTTGAAAGGGAAAATATATTATCTTCTTGCATTTAGGCCTTCCACATGTAAAAGACAAAAGATCTGTGGCAATACTGGAAGAATGAGAACAGTGGGGGTCTGCTCATTAAATATGTTGGAACAGGAGCCTCCATGTGCCTTATCAGAGCAAACTTTTCTTAAATTAGCATTCTGCACTCCCTCCCAGAGTCATGGGTCTGCAAGTCACCCAGGCTAGGCCAAGCATGATTTTCATTATCTCTGGCAAGTGAGACAACTCAGAAAATTGTGGACATCTGTTGTATTAGGAAAATACTGTTAATTTGGTTCGCAAAAGGTGTAACTTTTACTTCTTTATAAAAATTCAGGCTAAAAGTAGTAAGTCCAAAGAGGCCAATGTAATGAGGAGAAGCAGAGCTGAACACAATATTAGGTAAATGGTATAACTGCTTGCCCTCTATCTAAGTGCCAAGGAAGCTGGTAAAACTTAAGTTTATAGGGAGTAAAGGATGTTGCATGTTTCAAAAGTGCCACCAAAGACACCTCAATTGACTTCATTTCTAAAGGACACTTACAAGGCCAGGTGCAGTGGCTCATAACTGTAATCCCAGGACCTTGGGAGGCTGAGGTCAGCGGATCACTTGAGGTCAGGAGTTCAAGACCAGCCTGGCCAACATGGCAAAACCACATCTCTACTAAAAATCCAAAAATTAGCTGGGCATGGTGGTACATGACTGTAATCCCAGCTACTCTGGACACTGAGAGAGGAGAGCCACTTGAACCCGGGAAACAGCGGTGGTAGTAGCCAAGATCGTGCCACTGCACTCCAGCCTGGATGACCGAGCAAGACTCTGCCTCAAAAAAAAAAAAAAAAGAAAAGAAAAAAGAAAAAAGAAAAAAGAAAAACATGCTTATTTTGTAATTATAAAAAGACACTATAATGCTAAAAAGTCAAACACCAAAGAGCAAAGAGCTGCTCTTGCAGCTCTGTTTTGAACAGGCTACTCTCTTTCATTGGTGTACAGATCCTAGGATCTCCTAACTTTATTGTCCTAGGGATTCCCTTTGTTTCTTTCCTGTGCTGAATCTCTGGTTTCCTGGATCCCAGATACTCCTTTTTTCTTTTTTTTTTTGAGACAGAGTCTCACTGTCACCCAGGTTGGAGGGCAGTGGCACGATCTGGGCTCACTAGAACCTCCTCCTCCTGGATTCAAGTGATTCTCCTGCCTCAGGCTCCCAAGTAGCTGGGACTACAGGTGCCTGCCATCATGCCTGGCTAAATTTTTTTTTTTTTTTAAGGAGAAATGGGGTTTCACTATGTTGGTCAGGTTGGTCTTGAACTCCTGACCTTGTGATCAGCCCACCTTGGCCTCCCAAAGTGCTGGGATTACAGGTGTGAGCCAGCACACCCGTCCACTATTTCTTTCTTGTTCTATTAATTTTGATAACACACATCCTTGTGTGGCTTCATAAGAAAGGGTGCCTGAGAAACAAAATTGAGAGTTTTTTTGTTTTATTTTGTCTTGCTTTTTTAGAGACAGGGTCTTGCTCTGTCACCCAGGCTGGAATGCTGTGGTAAGATCATGGCTCACTGCAGCCTCAAACGATCCTCTTGGCTCAGCCTTCCTAGCAGCTATGACTATAGGCATACAGCACCACACTCAGCCAATTTTTCTGTTTTTTTTTTTTTTCCTTTTGTAGAAACCAGATCTTGCTATATTGCCAGGATGGTCAAAACCTCCTGGCCTCAAGTGATATTCCTGCCTAGGCCTCTCAAAATGCTGGAATTATAGTTGTAAGCCACTGTGCCTGGTCCCTAAGAGCAATGTTTTTTTTTTGTTTTGTTTTGTTTTTTTACAGAGTCTAACTAACTCTGTCACCCAGGCTGACGCTGCAGTGCAATTGCAATGGCACAATCTTGGCTCACTACAAACTCCACCTCCCAGGTTCAAGCAATTCTCCTGCCTCAGCCTCTGGAGTAGCTGAAACAACAGGCATATGTTTCAACCACGCCTGGCTAATTTTTCAACTTTTTGTAGAGACAAGGTCTCCTTTTGTTGCTCAATCTTGTCCAATCCATCATGGTTTTGTTTGTTTTTGTTTTTTTTAGACGGAGTCTCACTCTGTCGTCCAGGCTGGAGTGTGCAGCGGCACAATCTTGGTTCACTGCAACTTCTGCCTCCTGGATTGAGGCAATCCTCCCACCTCAGCCTCCTGAGTAGCTAGGATTACAGGCATGCGCCACTATACCTGGCTAATTTATTATGTATTTTTAGTAGAGACAGGGTTTCACCATCATGGCCAGGCTGGTCCCGAACTCCTGACCTCAAGTTACCTGCCTGCATCAGTCTTCCAAAGTGCTGGGATTACAGCAGCCACTGTACACAGCCTCAATCCATCATTTCAACCTATATGATCCTATGGTTTTTTTTTTTTTTACAGGGCCAAAGCTGTCTTTTAAGCTGTGAATAAGATCTTTCTGTGAATCACTCCTTATAACAGCATATCCTACATGATCAAGGCTACCAAGATGCATATCTACATGCATAAGCCTGTCTGCACCTTTACAAAAATTTACGTTTGATAGCTCTGAGTTCACTGTGTGTCCCAACTGATGGTGTCACTTGCCAATATGAGAACAATATTGAGGCTAAGATTATTAAAAACATTCATATAAAAGACAAGTTCGGAGATACAAGATGTTCTAGTACAAAACAGAGAAAAGAGATTCAGAATAGCCCAAATGAAGTCAGAAATAATTTTCTTAAGACCACAGAGATTCCAGGAAGAAAAAAGGAAATGACCCAACTTCTTGGGTACCCCCTCAGCAACAGATGACTTATACAAATTAACATTCTCAGCTTATATGTTAAGGCATGTATCATGGAAGGAGCAACATATATAGTCCTTTAGTCCTCTATTCAAAAAATACTTGTAAGTTTCAGATCTTTACAATTCAGACTTGACACTAGCACAATTCTACCTTGATGTTATTTTTATGGTTTATCATAAATGAATCAAGGTGGTAGGACTAGGTTAACCAGAAATCAGTATCAGAAGTCATACAGATCTTTCCTGGTCAATGACAACAACAAGTAATCATCTTAACAAGTGACTCTTGCCTAAGTCCACCTAGACAGAAAATCTGCACAGATACTCAATTGGCCCTTCCTATAAGCTTCCTTTCTAAAGCAGCTGAAGTTTCAGAAGCAAGCCAACATTCTACCAGCCAAGCTGGAAAGGCCAGGAAAAGGCAATAAAGGCAGTAAATACCTGCACTGATCCCCCATGGCGGTCTGCAGCCAAGTGAGACGTCAGGTATGAGGTATTGGTCTGCCGGCTGGGCTGAATTTCCCACTCTCCTCGGCGCTCTGATGATGCATTCTGCTTAGGCATTAGAAAGCATGAGAGCAACATATGGAAGGAAAGGTGAAGCAACAGCAAGCAATAACAAAATCAAGTACATTTGTGGCCCTGTAGGTTTTTCTTTTTTTTTTATTTTAAACTAACAACTGTTGGAAAGAACTGAGAAGAAGTTAGCCTGTCTACATTCGTTTTCACCTAATGCGTTAATACATGACTCTATAGCACATCTTCCTCACTCAGACTCAGAAAACCAATAATGACCAAAAGAGGGAGGAGGGAGGAAAAAACACACCCGAAGCTGGGATCATCTTTTAGTTTCCACAAAAGTAAAATCTTAGTAGCCACTAAGCAGATCAAACTCAGAATGTTAAGATTATTGGACAGGCCGGGCTCAGTGGCTTACACCTGTAATCCCAGAACTCTGGGGGCCGAGGTGGGTGGATCACCTGAGGTCAGGAGTTCAAGACCAGCCTGGCCTACCGGGTGAAACCCAGTCTCTACCAAAAATACAAAAATTAGCCAGGCACGGCAGCACATGCCTGTAGTCCCAGCTACTCCGGAGGCTGAGGCAGGAAAATCGCTTGAACCCAGAAGGTGGAGGTTGCAGTGAGCAGAGATTACACCACTGCACTCCACCCTGTGTGACAGAGCGAGATACCTTCTCAGGAAAAAAAAAAAAAAAAAAAGATTGTTGGAAAAAGGAACCGTCATAATTATAAATTACTTAACTGATTAAAAATATTTTATTTATTTATTTATTAACTGATTGAGATGGAGTCTCACTCTGTTGCCTATGCTGGAGTGTAGTGATGCAACCTCCGCCTCCCAGGTTCAAGCGATTCTCCTGCCTCAGCTTCCAGAGTAGCTGAGACTACATGTGTGTGCCATCATGCCTGGCTAATTTTCGTGTTTTTAGTAGAGAGGGGGTTTTACCACATTGGCTCGGCTGGCCTCAAACTCCTGACCTTGTGATCCACCCGTATTGGCCTCTCAAAGTGCTAGGATTATAGGTGTTAGCTACTGCATCCAGCGATTAAAGACCTTTAATAGGGCCAGGTGTGGTGGTTCATGCCTGTAATCCAGCACTTCGGGAGGCCAAGGCAGGTGGATCACGAGGTCAGGAGACAGAGACCATCCTGGCTATCAAGGTGAAACCCCGTCTCTACTAAAAATACAAATACTTAACCAGGCATGGTGGCACCGTGCCTGTAGTCACAGCTACTCAGGAGGCTGATGCAGGAGAATTGCTTGAACCCGGGAGGTGGAGGTTGCAGTGGGCTGAGATTGCACCACTGCACTCCAGTCTGGGTAATAGAGTGAGACTCTGTCAAAAAAAAAAAAAAAAAAAAAAAAAACTTTAATAGACAGGTAATACAATAAATTCCTGCATTAGGAGTCAAGACAATATGCGTTTTCCTTAATAGGAAGCCCACTATTCTTGAAATTACCCTTCATGGGACTTTGTACTAAGATAAAATGAGTAGTAGCAGTGCTGGAATATGCTCTCTTACCTAAAGGAATGAACAAAGTATCTCTCCAAAAGCAGGTTCACAGATCAAGAATATGAAAAGATAGGTTAAAACTAAAGCTATGGGCCGGTGCTGGGATCACGCCTGTAAGCCCAGCACTTTGGGAGGCCAAGGTGGGTGGATCATGAGGTCAGGAGTTTGATACCAGCCTGGCCAACATGGTGAAACCCCATCTCTGCTAAAAATACAAAAATCAGCCTGGCATTCTGGCATGTGCCTGTAATCCCAGCTACTCGGGAGGCTGAGGCAGGAGAATTGCTTGAACCTGGGAGGCGAAGGTTACAGTGAGCCAAGATTGTGCCACTGTACTCCATCCTGTGCAACAGAGCAAGACTCTGTCTCGGAAAAAAAGAAAAGAAAATAATAAAAATAAAGCTACATTGTTTGCCTCATTCTTCTAGCTAACAGCTTCTAGAACAGAATTAGAAAAAGTTTACTTATTGAAATGATACTATGAATTATTTTCTTCTAGAAAGTAAAAGGAGGGCTGGCCTTCAACTAAAAACCTGTTTGGATTCTGCTTTCACCTTAATGTCACAGGCTGTCTTCCTTCTTTACCTGCTTTTTAGATCTCATACTATTCTGATCTTGCTCATATGTGACTTTTGTTCAGAAGAATCTGTTTAGGTGCCTCTTCCCCTGTGCCAGATGGCTGAGGAGGTGTTAACATCATGATGCTCAGCTGTAACAATCCTAAGGCTCTACAAAAATGAAAAATGAGTAGTTGGAGAGGCAGCAATGAGGGATTAGTAAATCAAATTTTAATTGCTGTTGATATAAACAGCTGCAGGGGTTAGGATGTGATATTGCTGCTCTGCATGAAAATCAGAAGGACTATGAATCTTACAAATGTTCACAGCTATAAAAGTTGTATTCTATAAAAAAGGAAAAGCAAGGAAGTAATGGTTTGAGGGTCTATATTCACTCTCCATATTTCAGCATCTCATTGACAAGAGCTGCTTAAAGCTCACCTGTAAGTCACCAAAAAGGCATTTCTCGTAAAAATCAAGAGCTTTGTACACCAGCTACAATTTACTCATTTTTATTAATAGAAGATGAAGTCATATGGACAAGAGTATTATAAAAAATCCTGGTCATATTTTTTCTGCTATTCCTCAGAGAATAAACATATTCTATGAGAAGGCAGCTGTATGAACTTGCTCTATAATCTTATAAATGAGGTTTGATTTTATGCTGCTAGATATATTAGAGAGAATCAAAGCTACCCAAAATATTCCCTTACTATAATTATTTCTGCCAACAAAGATTCAAATGTTTCATTTTCCAAAATAAGACTATAGTGTACATTGCCGGGCGCAGTGGCTCAAGCCTGTAATCCCAGCACTTTGGGAGGCCGAGGCGGGCGGATCACGAGGTCGAGAGATCGAGACCATCCTGGTCAACATGGTGAAACCCCGTCTCTACTAAAAATACAAAAAACTAGCTGGGCGTGGTGGCGCGTGCCTGTAATCCCAGCTACTTAGGAGGCTGAGGCAGGAGAATTGCCTGAGCCCAGGAGGCGGAGGTTGCGGTGAGCCGAGATCGCGCCATTGCACTCCAGCCTGGGTAAGGAGCGAAACTCCGTCTCAAAAAAAAAAAAAAAAAAAAAAAGACTATAGTGTACAACATAATCAGAATATTTTATAAACTTTTTTTTTTTTTTTGAGACGGAGTTTTGCTCTTGGTGACCAGGCTAGAGTTCGCCGCAACCTCTACCCCCTGAGTTCAAGCGGTTCTCCTGCCTCAGCCTCCCAAGTAGCTGGGATTACAGGCAAATGCCACCACACTCAGCTAATTTTGTATTTTTAGTAGAGATGGGGTTTCTCCATGTTGGCATGTTGGTCAGGTTAGTCTTGAACTCCTGACCTCAGCTGATCCACCCACCTCAGCCTCCCAAAGTGCTGGGATTACAGGCGTGAGCCACAGCACCTGGCTATATTTTATAAACTTACTGACATTGTCTATATCCTCAGAGCACTTAGTTATCATTTATTCTGACTGCTGGAGATCTTAGAGTAAACCTATTCTTCTAATATTAGAAATAATATCTATAACTAAACCTATTAGTGATAGCCTTTTTCAGTTCTGTAGAACTTTTTATTTTTGTAATATTTAAATATTATATTTAAGCTCCTAAACTATTATATAGTACTATCAGTTTTCTAAAACCTTAAGTGCTTAAAAAACATCCAGACATTGGCCGGGCGCGGTGGCTCACGCCTGTAATCCCAGCACTTTGGGAGGCCAAGGCGGGTGGATCACAAGGTCGAGAGATCGAGACCATCCTGGTCAACATGGTGAAACCCCGTCTCTACTAAAAATACAAAAAATTAGCTGGGCATGGTGGCACGTGCCTGTAATCCCAGCTACTCAGGAGGCTGAGGCAGGAGAATTGCTTGAACCCAGGAGGCGGAGGTTGCGGTGAGCCGAGATCGCGCCATGGCACTCCAGCCTGGGTAACAAGAGCGAAACTCCGTCTCAAAAAAACAAAAACAAAAACAAAAAAAAAACCCATCCAGACATTGATAAGCCATTCAGTGCTGAATTTTAACTCAACGCAATTACATCTTATGAATGCTCTGTGTTTTTGTGTTTGTTTTTAAGGCAGATAAAACAGAAAATGGCTGGAAATGTATGTTCATGTATACTCATAGGCTTTTAAAGAAAACCCTGGACAGCTGATCAACAATTATTTCCATTTTTACTGAATTACACATCAGAACTCCGGTTTGATGCTACTGTCTAGATCAAACAATTTGTTGATTCACAGGGCTATGTGGTTCTTTTCTTTTCTTTCTTTTTTTTTTTTTTTTTTGCGACGGAGTTTTGCTCTTGTTACCCAGGCTGGAGTGCAAGGGCGCGATCTCGGCTCACCGCAACCTCTGCCTCCTGGGTTCAGGCAATTCTCCTGCCTCAGCCTCCTGAGTAGCTGGGATTACAGGCACGCGCCACCATGCCCAGCTAATTTTTTGTATTTTTTTAGTAGAGACGGGGTTTCACCATGTTGACCAGGATGGTCTCGATCTCTTGACCTCGTGATCCACCCGCCTCGGCCTCCCAAAGTGCTGGGATTACAGGCTTGAGCCACCGCGCCCGGCCCCTATGTGGTTCTTTATATTCATTCTAGTTTAATAAATAATTTGTTGAAAGATTTAAGATTTTTGTTTAAATGAAAATAGCAAGACATTTTTCAAAGGCCTAAAAATCACATTCCATCTCCATTCTCAAAGCAATATGCTATGTATCTTTTAAAGAGAGTAAACTAATGATAACATTCTAAATTGCTTCATAAGTGCTTCTACCATGATGAAGAAAAAACACACTATACCATACTACTGCCCACCAAGGCCTTCTGTATCTGTTGAAAGCATCAAAACTAAGTACAGACGTGTACCTAGGGGTTGCCGGTTTATTACTTTGGAAACTAGTTTTCACTAAGATGTTAAATTCTAGGGCTACTGTTTTCTGGAATGTAAGAGCTTGGACCAGAATCTAGGGCAGGTGTCCCCAAACTTTTTACACAGGGGGCCAGTTCACTGTCCCTCAGACCGTTGGAGGGCCACCACATACTGTGCTCCTCTCACTGACCACCAATGAAAGAGGTGCCCCTTCCTGAAGTGCGGCGGGGGGCCGGATAAATGGCCTCAGGGGGCCGTATGCGGCCCGCGGGCCCGTAGTTTGGGGACACCTGATCTAGGGGATGACATAGTAGAAAGGGCCATTTTCAGTTTCAGAAAGCAACAGAATGCCTAAGAACTAGATGAAACCAAAGAAAGTTGATAACTACAGCAGTCTGCCAGTTTAAGTTTCCTTGAAAGGTATTCCAGGCAATACTGTGTACACAAGAGTTATGATTAAGCCTCATCAGCACAGTAGCTAGTTAGATGAAGCAAACCACTGGAAGAGATCAGCATGTAAATTCTTCATTCTTAAAGATCACTCCTGCATACACATCTAACTAAATAACACTCAAGAGATCCATGGGTAGAAAAGTCATTCAGCAAAGTCAGTTTCTCTGCCTTACTTCAAAAGCAGAGGTCCACATAGAGTATGTAAGTCCCTCAAAGTAGGAGCAGGAATCTCAAGTAGTGGTAACTCCTTGAGGTAATGCTTTAAAATCTTCAGTTGTGATTGCATTACCTTCATGGAAATTACTGATTTACTATGTAGTAGGTAAATCTTGAAACAAGAAAGTAGCAATCCAGCATAGCATAAATGAAAGGTAAAGGTAATAAAAACAGTTGAGAAAACATAGAAGACTGTTCGAACAGCGAAAACCCCCACCTACGCCCCATATCAGAGGAAACAAACCCCTCTCAGCAGTCATTTGGCAGGGATAAATGGATAGCCATAGTAGAGAGCGACACTAACAAAGCGGGAGGAAAACGCAATCTGAAGACATCTCAAGTATCATCCCCATCTATGGCCTGATAATTATTTCAAATTCTTAGTGGGGATAAAGTTACTATTCTGAAGCAAAAGGAGGGCAAACAACCTTTCTCTTGTAGCAAAAAAAAAATCACCAGGCAGCCATGGTGGCTCATGCCTGTAATCCCAGCACTCTGGGAGGCTGAGGTGGGCAGATCACTTGAGGTCAGGAGTTCAGGACCAGCCTGACCAACTTGGTGAAACCTCATCTCTACTAAAGCTACAAAAATTAGCCAGGCATGGTGGCGTGTGCCCAGCTAGTCAGGAGGCTGAGGCAGAAGAATCACTTCAACCGGGAGGCGGAGAGGTTGCAGTGAGCTGAGATTGCACCACTGCACTCCAGCCTGGGCAACAGAGTGAGATGAGACTCTGTCTCAAAAGAAAAAAAAGAAAAAAAAAAAAAGCATATACTTGAAACTTCCTTCTATTAAGCTCATGAAACAGAATCAGTTTTCCCATTTCAGGCAGGGGTTATGCCATGTAATCTGTCATTTGTGCAGAGATCTCCTGTATTCTATAAACTTTATCAAATATGAGGGAAGTTTAAAAATCACTGAGAGCAACCTGAAAGAGGGATTATTCCCAGGCTTAATACTATCCACAGACAAGAGTATCAATTCTGTGATGCTTTTAGAAAATTGAGGAAACCACCCTAGAAGTTTGCAACTCTCTATTCAAACTTTGCCCTATTCTTCCTCACAATGGTGTAAGATACATCCCTAGGAAATGTTGGTTTATCTAGGTAGGATTACTTTGGAATCACCAAGTTTCCTCCTACAAGGAGCTGGGTTAGAATATCAGGTGTCTGCTGAAATACAAAATACTTAAGAATGCATACAGAAAGGAAAAAAACCTTTCACTATGGAATAGAGAATTAAGAGAAGAGGTGAACAGCAGTGACTAGGTGATAGAACAGAAGATGCTAAAGAACCAATTTTCAGTTTTGCACTTGCTTGTTTCAAAGTTCCCTTCGGAGTAAAGGTCCCAGAAATGAGGAGGGGCAGCCCTATCCTGCATTGAGCTCTATGTGGAGCTGTGGCCATCCTGTGGCCAGGATGAGTGTGCAATCTCTGTGACTGTGCTCCTGCTAGAGCAGGAACATGTTAGGAAACTGCACACAGGTCAGAAGGAGGAAGGTTATCTTTGGGCAAACTCATCTGCCCCTTCAACTAGCAAACCCTGAGCCTCGGTCAGAACTAAACAGTACTCTGGCTGGGCGCGGTGGCTCATGCCATAATCCCAGCACTTTGGGAGCCTGAGGCAAGTGGATCACAAAGTCAGGAGTGCAAGACCAAGCCTGGCCAACATGGTGAAACCCTGTGTCTGCTAAAAATACGATAATCCCAGCTACTTGGAAGACTGAGGGAGAGAGCTGTTTGAACACAGGAGGTTGCAGTGAGCCGAGATTGTGCCACTGCACTCCAGCCTGGGCAAAAAAGTTAGACTCCATCTAAAAAAAAAAAAAAAGAACTAAACAGTACTCTGTAAAAAGATAGAAATGGATAACTAATCAGCTTTTTTTTTTTCTTAAAGGTATTCATTTTATGAAGATATCTGACTACTTTGGCTATTTAGCAATCTGACCTAAACTCTCCTTTAGAAAAATTATGTTCATAAAAAGCTTTATTCAGTAAGCATGACAGCACTAAGCCACAATACATTTTTCTTTTTCTTTTCTTTCTTTTCCTTTTTAGAGATGGAGTTTTACTCTGTTGCCCAGGCTGGAGTAGAGTGGCACAATCTCAGTTCACTGAAACCTCTGCCTCTCGAGTTCAAGCAAGTCTCCCATCTCAGCCTCCTGAGTAGCTGGGAGTACAGGCACCTGCCATGATGCTCGGCTAATTTTTGTATTTTTATAGAGATGGGGTTTCACCATGTTGCCCAAGCTGGTCTTGAACTCCTCAACTCAGGTGACCCACCCACCTTGGCCTCCCAAAGTGTTGAGATTACAAGTGTGAGACATCATGCCAGGCCCACAATATAGTTTTCTAAGGCTGTATTTCCTTTACATACATTCTCTTAAAGTCTAGATACAAACAAATCCAAACCACTCTTTTACAGGAGGCATATCTTCTTCAGATCTGATACAATTTGACTCATAAATTCTGTGTATTATAAGGTATTGAGTGAAATACGTTTTTTGGAAGAATGAGAGATTACCTTTACTGATCTTTGATTAATATTTTCCTGTCAAATAGGAGAATTAGCAAGGGAACAGTCTACCTAGTACAAAATTACAAATAATAAATTATTTCCCTTAAACATATGCTACACATCTCTTTTCACGTGGTGAATGAAAGAAAAAAAACTTGACACCTAGCTCTGCATACAAAAACACAAAAAAGAGTTAAGTGACATTTTGGGATTCAGTATCAGGGGTGGGACACCACGTCTGTTACAGTTTAAAAGCTTTTAATAGTCAATATGACTCTCTCCAATGTCAAAATGGGATCTGTTCTCTCTAACCTGCTGGGCTAAGTAGCCCTTCTTTTTCACATGCCTACATACAAAAGAAGCCCACTGTAATAACAGAGGTGGCCAGAGAAAAAGGACACACTATCGTAACTCCTGAACCTTGTGGTGTAATGTTTATTAGCATTTATGTGAGTAAGGGTTGTCACAAGCTTGGATTTAAAGTACTGAAAGGGCAGGAAGAATGCTGCTGCATGCACATAGTAGTCAATCCGACAGTCTACATTTAGTGTGTTGCACAAGCATACTGAATAAAACCTATGACAGTACAATATGTTGTATGCTAATATAAGATCTGTGAATACTGACAGAACTTACTTTCTGATTAAATTTGATCAGATAATGCAAAGAAAGGTTTGCCAGGTAGAAGCAGACAGATCTATTAAAGTTTTCATCCCCTTTCTGCTGGATGGTAATGCAGAGTTCTTTAGAGAGGAATCAGAGCCATGGCAAGATTTACAACTTTTAGAACTGGGAAAGGACAAATAGGAAGTACAAAATGATGAAAAGACTAATCCAACTGGGATCCTTCTTTTTTTTTTTTTTTTGAGATGGAGTTTCACTCTTGTTACCCAGGCTGGAGTGCAATGGCAGGATCTCGGCTCACCGCAACCTCCGCCTCCTGGGTTCAGGCAATTCTCCTGCCTCAGCCTCCTGAGTAGCTGGGATTACAGGCACGTGCCACCATGCCCAGCTAATTTTTTGTATTTTTAGTAGAGACGGGGTTTCACCATGTTGACCAGGATGGTCTCGATCTTTTGACCTCGTGATCCACCCGCCTCGGCCTCCCAAAGTGCTGGGATTACAGGCTTGAGCTACCGCGCCCGGCCGGATCCTTCTTATTTATTCTATCCAAATTCATAGTTTAATAATAGTTATCTAGTTAGGTAAAACTGTTTTCAAAAAAAATTGTGCTTGGCCAGGCGTGGTAGCTCACACTTGTAATCCCAGTTACTGGGGAGGCTGAGGCAGAAGGATCACTTGAGCCCAGGAGTTTGAGGCAGTGAGGCCCGGTCTCTACAAAAAATAAACATTAGCCAGGCATGATGGTTCACACCTGTAGTCACAGCTATTTGGGAGGCTGAGGTGGGAGAATTGCTTTAGCCCAGGAGGTCAAGGTTGCTGTGAGCTATGATCATGCCACTGCACTCTATCCTGAGTGATGGAGTGGGATCCTATCTCTATTAAAAAAAAAAAAGTGCTTAAGTATCTGGTATTAAAATAGTTTTAAAAGGTAGATCCAATATATGTGAGTTTAAATGTAGTCTTTTAGAAACCATATTTGGGATCTGTTATTCTATATAGATAAACCAAACAGTACTCAATCCAATATACCTAAAATCTAAAAGAGCAAAGCACAATTTTCCAGAATACAGAAAAATAGGATTCTTGCTGTGAAGGAAAAAGAACTTACATGATCACCTGAACGTTCTTTTTTTTTTTTTTGAGACCAAGTTTCACTCTTGTTGCCCAGGCTGGAGTGCAATGGCACAATCTAGGCTCACTGCAACCTCCGCCTCCCAGGTTCAAGCAATTCTCCTGCCTCAGCCTCCTGACTAGCTGGGATTACAGGCATACACCACCCCACCCAGCTTATTTTGCATTTTTAGTAGAGACGAGATTTTTCCATGTTGGTCAGGCTGGTCTCGAACTCCTGACCACCCAGCTCTGCCTCCTAAAGTGCTGGGATTACAGACGGGAGCCACTGCACCTGATGATTGCCTGAACTTTCTTTACAACGAAAGACTGCTGTGTGGTTTTTTTAAACACCCCTCCCCGTGAGCAGACAATCCAGCCCTACTCTAGCTGCCAAACAGAGGCAAAATGGCTCTTTGTGGAAACAGAAAACAAGCAGGAAGAAAAGTTTAAAATTTATTTTTCAATAAAGGTTAAATAAAAAATCTATACTATAAACAAGTATTTTTTACATATACACCCTTCATTTGGCAGATTCATTCATTCACTCATTCATTCAAACAAGTATATGTCAAGTGCCCACTATTCTAAACATTGGTTTGGGTGTTAGGGTTAAAAGAGTGAACAAAACAATAAGTATCTCTGCTTTCATGAGGCTTCAATTTGAGAATGCTGACGCCCTAAATAGGTTAAATGTCATATGGCCAAAGTCTTGGGATAAGATAAAACCAAGGTCTGAGCTCTTCTTTCTCCTTCTACTGTAAATATGGGACTAGAGTTTGTTGAACCCTAGGCTCACTAGCAAATGGACAGATTTCCGAGAATAAGGAGACTCTTTCGGCATTATCATCAGTGTCATCTCTAGCCCCTGACTCCCAAATATCTCTCTAGTTGTCTCTGGAGAACCATCCTCTGCCTGTTAGACCTCTTCAGGTGGAATACATTGCTAGTATTTCAAACTCAGAATGCCTAAATTCAAATTCCAAACAAGCTCCTCTACCAACTTTCCCATCTCTAGTAACAGTACCACATGCCTCCTCATTATCCAGGCTCAAGATCTCTGCAACAGCTTTGACTATTCCTTCTCTCTTAATCTTAACATTCATGTGGGCTGCCAATTCTGGTAGATTATATCACTGTAGAATTCTTTAATTCTCTTTCATTTTCCCTATTACTACCCTTCTAGGCTGCCTTTACCTCTCAAGGGAATTCACTACCTGCTTATTGTTTTCCATGTTTGCTGCCAGGCTAGTACCACATTATGTGCCAAAAGATTACAAAAGCAGAGTTTTAATCGTCTCACTCCTTTGTTTAAAAATCTTTAGTCCCTATTCCTCCTTAAAATAAGCACCAGCCCAGCATTTGGGGAGCTTCGCCAAATGGTTTCAACCTACTTTCCTAGCCTTGTCTCCTATGACTTCTTTATTCACATCATATATTTTAGAAAACTGAACTAGATACAACATTTGTTGCAGATCATATATTCTTTCTGCTTGGACTGCTTCTTCCATCTCATTTAATTTTGCTAAGAGCATGTCAAATGCAGCTTCTCTCATCAAATTATTTGTTCTTCTCAGAGTAGATGAAATATCTCCTTCCAAACCCAGATGACAATAATCTGCAACTTGGGATGCTGATCTGTTCTGGCTTGTGTTACAGTTATCTGGCCATTTGACTTATCTACTTGTCAGCTCTTTGAGGACAAGGACTCCCTACTTACCTTGGTATCCAGAAAATATACTTTTTTTTTTTTTGAGACAAAGTCTCTGTCACCCAGGCTGGAATGCAGTGGCATAGTCTTGGCTCACTACAACCCCTGCCTCCTGGGTTCAAGCAATTCTTCTGCCTCAGCCTCCCAAGCAGTTAGGATTACAGGCGTGTGCCACCACACCCAGCTAATTTTTGTATTTTTAGTAGAGACAGGGTTTCACCATGTTGGCCAGGCTGGTCTTGAACTCCTGACCTCAAGTTATCTGCCCACATCAGCCTTCCAAAGTGCTGAGATTATAGGCATGAGCCACCACACTGGGTCCACAGGGTATACTTTCACGTAGCAAGTCCTCAGCTCAGATTTACTGAGTCAAAGTTGCTGATAAAAGGTTAGCTGTTCCAAGGCTGGGTGCGGTGGCTGAAGCCTAGCACTTTGGGAGCTGAGGCAGACAGATCACCTGAGGTCGGGAGTTCAAGACCAACAAGGTTCGTCTGACCAACAAGGAGAAACCCTGTCTCCACTAAAAATACAATATTACCCGGGCATGGTGGTGCATGCCTATAATCCCAGCTACTTGTGAGGCTAAGGCAGGAGAATTGCTTGAATCCGGGAGGTGGAGGTTGCAGTGAGCCGAGATCACGCCACTGCACTCCAGCCTGGGCAATAAGAGCAAAACTCTGAAAGTCTGTCTCAAAAAAAAAAAAAAAAAAAAAAAAAAGGTTAGCTGTTCCTAAAGTCAATACCTGTCAATCTTGCTCAGGGAGAAACTGTATTTTTTTCTTTTGCTATTTTCAAAACTTGAAAGGAATTAGTCTAGAAAATCATCCTGTTTTCAATTCTTAGAGTAATAAAAGAGACATATTTGGCTGCAAATTTCTCTACAAAAAAAAAGAGCATAAGAAAACAACCCCAAAGATGGAACAAATGTAAAATGTAACACAGACAAAGATGGTATAAAGGTTGAACAGACACTAGAAATCCATTACCCACAATGCATAGTGCAAAAGAATTTCACCCAGCAAGGATTCGGAATCCTGCTAGAAAAGAGGTATAAAATTTACATGAACATGGAGGAACTCCAATCTTTTAGAAACCATAGGATACTAAAAACTCTAAAATTTAAAAAAAGTAGGGTCAGGCGTAGTGGCTCACACCCGTAATCCTAGCATTTTGGGAGGGAGAGGTGGGCAGATTGTTTGAGCCCAGGAATCTGAGAACAGCCTGGGCAACACAGTGAAACTGTCTGTACAGAAAATACAAAAAAAATAAATTAGCTGGGCATGGTGGCATGAGCCTGTAGTCCCAACTACTCAGGAGGCTAAGGTAGAAGGATCTCTTCAGCCCAAGAAGTTGAGGCTGCAGTGAGCTGTGACTGCACCACTGTACTCTAGCCTGGGCATCAGAGTGAAATCTGTTCTCAAAAAAAAGAAAGAAAGAAAAGAAAAAAAATATGTATCAAAGAGAGATATTCAAGATTCAACTTTTCAAAAATAAGCATATTAGTTAAATACAGATGAGATTTTCCTAAAATAATTATATACCATGGTCAGATAATTTTCATTGGAAAGTACACTGAAATTCACTGCAATCTCTCCCTCCCCAACTCAAGCCATTCTCCTGCCTCAGCCTCCCAAGTACCTGGAATTACAGGCATGCGCCATCACAACTGGCTAATTTTTGCATTTTTAGTAGGGATGGGGTTTCACCATGTTGGTCAGGCTGGTCTTGAACTCCTGTCCTCAGGTGATCTACCCACCTTGGCCTCTGAAGTGTTGGGATTACAGGTGTGAGACATGCCACTGGGTCTCATTTTTCATTATAGAGTAATAAATCTTCATTTAGAATATTTTAGAATATATTACTACACTTCCAACACTATTTCTGTTAATATTTTGATCTCCTCCAATTGATTCTGCTTATTTCCCTATCCCCTCCAACTCAGTTTACTATAATCCAGTTTATTCAATAAAGGATGTGAAGTAGATCTATAACCATGTATTTATAGGTAGGTAGGTAGATTATTTCTATATCTTTGCTATCAATGACAATGCAACAGTTTTGTGCACATAACCTATACTTTGGGTTGTTTCATTGATTGATTTCAAGAAATAAGGTATTTTATCAGATAGGAAAATAACTTCATCAAATTGTTCTCTAGCCAGGCATAGTGGCTCATGCCTATAATCCCAGCACTTTGGGAGGCTGAGGTAGGTGGATTACCTGAGGTCAGGAGTTCGAAAACAGCCTGGCCAACATGGTGAAGCCCCATCTCCACTAAAAATATGACAATTAGCCAGGGATAGTGGTGCGCACCTGTAATCCCAGCTACTCGGGAGGCTGAGGCAGGAGAATCACTTGAATCTGGGAGGTAGAGGATGCAGTGAGCCAAGATTGCGCCACTGCACTCTAGCCTGGGTGAAAGAGTGAGACACTATCTCAAAAATAAAATAAAATTACTTTCTAGGGAATCTGTATCAGTTTGCAAAATCAACAGCAATGTGTCAGTTTAACTGTGCTCTCATCTGTACTAGCTATTAGCTTTTAAAAAGGGAGAAGTAGGAGAGAACTGCAGAAGTCAACAGTCTTTGGCTGTCAAACTAGAAGTCAGTCAAATTATAAGTCTTAGACAACTACTTTAATTAAAGGATGTGACTACGGAGCCAATTAGTGCCCACAGTTTGCTAAACCCTTTCTTTTTTGCCCACCTATTGCCTCCTTTATATTTACTCTCTAGTACATGGCTTTCCTTCCTTTATATACTTTTTCTTACCCACCAAGCCACAGAGTTTGTCAAAAGCATATACTTACTGGTGAGAAATATATTTGTGGGTGTACTCCACTGTACATGTGTGTGTGTGTGTGTGTGTTTGTATATACTATTCTTAACCTATATACTTGCACATGTGCATCTGTGAAATAAATGTTTTTGTATTTTCTTGCAAAAATGTTGTTAATACAAAAAAGTGAGGTCAGAAGGAAAGGAAATAAACCAATTTGCTGTGTGATAATTATTATTATTTTTTTTTGAGACAGAGTTTCGCTCTTGTTGCCCAGGCTGGAGTGCAATGGCGTGATCTCGGCTCACCGCAACCTCCGCCTCCTGGGTTCAGGCAATTCTCCTGCCTCAGCCTCCTGAGTAGCTGGGATTACAGGCACACGCCACCATGCCCAGCTAATTTTTAGTATTTGTAGTAGAGACGGGGTTTCACCATGTTGACCAGGATGGTCTCGATCTCTTGACCTCGTGATCCACCCGCCTCGGCCTCCCAAAGTGCTGGGATTACAGGCTTGAGCCACCGCGCCTGGCGATAATTATTTTTAAAATACATAATCTGTTTATTATGCTTTGCTTATTTGCCTACTGTGGTCTCTGTTTTTCTCTTGGCATCATATTTAATATAAAGATAAAAATCCCATGTCATATTTACTTCCCAAATATATAAGCCCTTTTTAAAAATAGCAAATTTGTTGATTGATTTATTTTTTTTTTTTTGGTGTGTGTTTGCCTCATCTGTCTTTAAGCTGAGAGATGTGCCTCATTTAGACCACTAGTTTTCCAAACAATGAACACTGCAGGACAGATGGCATGACCTTCTCTAGAGTGTCCTAAAGCAAAGCTGAGTCTTCATTGCAGGGCCATCTCAAATCTTGACCAGCTCTATAATTTGCCCAGGCAGAGGAACAAGGGGTGGTGTGGAAGTTCCATATCATGCCCAAGTCAGCTAGAAGTCCAAATTACCTACCCTTCATAACCAGCAAGGAACAATCAGACCTGGCAAGAGCTTTAGACTGTAGATGAGATCCAAAGTGGGCTACCTGATAGATCCTGCATGTCCAACAGGTCTTTTTTTTTTTTTTTTTTTAAACTGCTCCTTACCAAGCAGGACTACTCCATAGGCACTGTGCCCAAGTAGCCTCCAACAGGTCTTTTGGTCCTATGGTAGATGCCTCAGACCCTAACTTGTAGCTAGGTCACCCTTCAGCCAACAGACTCTGACAGGCCCATACTCGCTTTTTTTCTGTTTTTGAGACAGGGTCTCACTCTGTTACCCAGGCTGGAGTGCAAAGGCACAAGCAATCTCGGCTCACAGCAGCCTTGACTTCCTGGGCTCAGTGATTCTCCCACCTCAGCCTCCAAAGTAGAGGGGACTATAGGCACATGCCACCATGCCCAACGAACCTTTTGTATTTTATGTAGAGATAGGATTTCACCATGTTGCCCAGTCTGGTCTTGAACTACTGGCTCAAGTGATCTATCTGCCTTGGCCTCCCAGAGTGATGGGATTACAGGCATGAGCCACCACACTCGGACAGACTCTAATTTAGAGTGGATGCTTCATATAAGGCACCTGGCCACATCTCAGTGCAACTATATATGCCTTGAGGGTTGCTTGAAAGTCATACTACACCTGTAAGAAATGGCAAGCATTTGATCTTTATTTTCAGTATATACATTAAAGCAGAGAAACTGAAGAAGAATTTGGGTTTTATTATTAGCCATGAAGAAGGGGAGTGTCTGAAAGAATGAAGGATCAACACATACCTGATTTCGAAGAGGCTGCTGTTGTGATGGCCGATCCCGGTGTGTGTGGCTTTCTCGAGTTATTGCAGATGCACCAGAATCTACGTGAACTGACCCTACTGGAGTAGGCTGGAAAAATGAAACAAAAAGTCAAATGGGGGAAACAGGTCCACCTTGATGCATGTGCAAAGGACAGAATCATTATAATTCTAATAGAGTAGTAATTATTTTCAGCTACCAAGAGTACTTTCAAGTTGTCTTGTCTTCTCAGCTTGCTCATCTGCAAAAGGGAGGAAGCCTGGTCCTCCCTTTATATTAAATAGTTCATTGGAGAGTAGCTTACCTTCAAAAATAAAAAACCATCCTCCAGTGATATCTGTATGGCCCTGTGAACCTCTGACCAGAACAAGTCCAAAAGCTTCCTATGATGCTGGGTTCCATTCCTACCGAGGCCAAGTACAGGTACCTTAACAGTGTATGTAGCATCAAGTTCTGAATCATGGGGCCGGGTGTGGTGGCTCACACCTGGGAGCCCAAGGCAGGCAGGTCAGGAGTTCAAGATCAGCCTGGCCAACACGGTGAAACCCCATCTGTACTAAAAATGCAAAACTTGGATGGGCATGGTGGTGCGTGCCTGTAATCCCAGCTATTCGGGAGGCTGAGGCCGAAGAATCACTTGAACCTGGGAGGCGGAGGTTGCAGTGAATCAAGATTGGCATCACTGAACTCCAGCCTGGGCAACAGAGTGAGACTCTGTCTCAAATTAAAAAATAAAAAAACAAACAAAAAACACTTCAGAATCATTCAAATGAAACTTTTCCTAACCTGGCTCAAATTCCGGTATCACAGGACATACAAGTTATTATCTTCCTATATGACTAGGAAAAATACGTAACTTCTTCCTACTTCTGAACTAGTAAGAACAACCTATGGCAACACCCTGAAAAGGCTGGTAAATATACAGTCTACAATCAAAGGAAGATTTTTATGAAAGATTCAAGCAGAAAGACCGACAAGTAAAGGTGTGAGGCAGGGCTGGTTGGAGAAAGGAGGTAATGAGGTAAAAACAAGATACTTACAATAGGTCTCCCAACCCAATCATAGGCGTAGTCAAAGGTGTAGCCTTTCCTTTCAAAGAGGTCTGTGAAGAGAGTCCGTAAATACTCATAATCAGGTTTTTCAAAGAAGTCTAATCGCCTGACATATCGAAGGTAGGTTGCCATCTCCTCTGTTCGAAAAGAGATGAAAGGCCATGCTCATTAGCTGCATGCTTTCCATAGCAATTGTGGGGAAGCACTAGGCCACAATAGGGTTATTTATACAGACGACCTGACACTGTTTTTTTTATAGACCAAATAAAAGTGATAAAATCTACTTTGGTCTGTAACACGAAAGGAAATGTTTATTAGCTAAACAGCACCCTTATTTCAAGATACCCAGCCACGAACTCTACTTGCTTTCAAAGCTCAATCACACTGACTGGAATGTCTTTTTAGCATCCCACCTGGAAAGTTCTCACAGAGAGCTTCAATGGGAGTATTCCTTTTGGTGTCACCAATTTTTTGATATCTCTCTTTTAATGTTTCAGCCTGTAGAGAGTAAAGAGAGAAAGTTATTTGAAAAGAGGTCCTAAGCATTGGAGATTCGATATGTTTTTAGAGACAGTGGTTGCTGCACTCAAATTCGTAGTATTTGTTGGCCTTGATTTTTTTTTCTAATACTAACAAATAAGAAATGTAGTAGAAAATATATATTTAGATATATACAAACATCTGCTGTGTTCTGGAAAATTTTACTTGTGAAACTATTTAGTAGTCTCAGATAAACACCATCAAATATAATGGTTGTGTGGCTAGGATAAGAAAGTAATATTATGTGGTGGTATTTTCAAAATTCAGTAATCTCCCATGGCCACCATAATTCAATGTGATTCAGCATTCTCTCTTAGATCAGCTCTGAAAGTATTGCTAATCCTGGTTGGGAAAATTCTACTACATATATATTGAAGACTTCAAACAGAAAAAAAACAGTAACTGAAAAAATGTCCTTTGACAACATGCTTCCAGACGGAAAAAAAAAAGGTTTCTACGGTACCGCCATGGCTAACAGGTTTGGTGTATGTCAGTTAAAAGCAGCCCAAGTCTGGTATGCTCAGAGTGCTAGCCAGAGGACTTCCGAACCCTGGACCAATGGTGGGATCCTAAGGAATTCTTGTCAGGCTTTACCTAGCTTGCTGCACTCAGACTTAAGCAATAGTGTTCTGAAGTAATTAGGAGAAATTTTATATCTACAATGACCACAAAAATGATTTATAGACAACAAGAAAGTTTCAAGCAATTAATAATACACTAAAGCATTGTTTGGCTGTATGATGACCAAGTTTGACGTGAAATTCTATATGAAAGCTATAAATATCAATGAGAAGATGTATATGATGTGGAGATGACAGGAGGAGAAGAATTTAAGAGTGAAGAAATAAAATCTAAAAGGGAATGAGTAAAGTCTTACTTTTTAGGACAGTCTTCTAAAAAGCACAGCAAAACGAACCATCCTGCCTTTCTGGAAGAGAGGGTGTAGGAGTACCCCAAACTACTAAGTTTCTTTCTATATTAACATGTCGAAATAAATTATAACCAAAAAATATGTCTTGGGCCAGGCATGAGGGCTCACCCCAGTAATCCCAGCACTTTGGGATGCCGAGATGGGCGGATCACTCGAGGTCAGGAGTTTCAGACCAGCCTGACCAACACGGTGAAACCTGTCTCTACTAAAAACAGAAAAAATTAGCTGGGCTTGGTGGCATGCACCTGTAATCCCAGCTATTAGGGAGGCTGAGGCAGAGGTTGTAGTGAGCCAAGGTCACGCCATTGCACTCCAGTCTGGGAGACAGAGCGAAACCCTGTCTCAAAAAAAAAAAAAAAAAAAAGTCTCATAAGACACTAATGGGACTTACAACGGGTTTGAAACTCACCGTTTCCTGGACAAATAGCCAAAGGCACAGAGTGATGATAATGCTCATAATTGTAATAGTAAACTGACATTTTGCTACTGTACTGACACCTACCTATGGAAGGCTATTTAAACTCTACACATTTTGCAATGAACAGCTACTGTCTGAATAGGCATTTATTCAATATACTTGAACAGCAGTGTTAATCCTGGATTTTCATTTTAGTTCAGGTGGGTCCTTAGCCTACATAAGATAAACAAATATCTTCTAAGTTCTCCTAAGGAGCACACCCTGCTGACCTTTCTGGTAAAATGTATAGCAGCTGTTATCATCAATTTGTTCCAGAAATTCCCTGACATACTGGGAACACTCCTCCTGCTACATCACAGTAGTGGAGGAGGAATACCAACACAGAGACAAAAGCAGCACTGTCAAGGCTGAGAGGAAATGAGGAAAAAGATCATGGAAAATCTAAAATCAAGGAAGGGAAGACAAATGTGAACAAAACAGCTTCCAAAGCCCAGAAGAGCATTTATAATGTAGACTAATGTAACTAGCCTGTTTTCTTATCTCCATAGCCAATTATCTTGTGTGTGTGTGTGTGTGTGTGTGTGTGTGTGTGTGTGTGTGTGTTTAATTGCTCATTTTTAAATAGAGATGGGGTCTATGTTGCTGATCTCAAACTCCTGGACTCAAGCAATCCTCCCACCTCAGCCTCCCAAATTACTGGGATTATAGGCATGAGCCACCGTTGTCTGGCCAGCCTCCTACGCATTTCTTAAATACATGAAGCCAGAGGCCCCTTCATTAACAACTGAGCACTGAAACGAAGCCCTCCACTGAATACTTTCAAGGATACCTTGAGTCCTTGCCAAGGGAGGCTGCCTCGAAGGAAATACATGAACATATGGCCTAGGGCTTCCAAATCATCTCTCCGGCTTTGCTCTAAAAGGGAAGAGAGATCACACATTATGTTTGCAGTTATTAAAGCAGAAAGAGGTTCAAAACCGAGTAATCTCTTCAGAAACCCTTCGGCTCTGGAAAGGCTCTGCTTATTAATTATTTGCATATTTAAGCCAAGGATAGTATTTTAGATCAAAACCCAAAACCAATGTGTACTTCCTTTGTCTAGATCTGTTGATGGTAAGTAAATATCAAGAGAAAAGAGCAAATCCTGAATTAAAAGCAAACACAAATCACTAAACAGTGAATAACCACCCCTCACTCAATGCTGTCACCTTCCTGAAAGTGAGAAGATTTTAATGAAATGCTATTTCCAGTATATGGGCTACAATTACCCTTTAGTTACCACCAGGGAGTGAGCAGCAGATTAAGCAACCCAAACTGTTAAAATAGTCCATCCCGGGTAGGCCTGCAAAGAGACAAGCTGCAAAATGGCTAGTATACGTGCCTAGTGCTTTTTATTCATCATAAAAATGAACACTTATAAATTATTTCCTATCAATGAACATCAGTACATACTCTCTTGGTTTCTATTCAATTTGTACCATGTCCCATAACCTCAAGAACATTTTAAAATTTATTACTAAGGTCCCCTCAAAATTAGATGGGTAAAGCTGGATAGATCTGTAGTCTTAGCTACTTAAGAGGCTGAGGTGAGGCCAAGTGCAGTGGCTTATGCCTGTAATCCCAGACTCTGGGAGGCTGATGCAGGCGGATCACCTGAGGTCGGGAGTTTGAGACCAGCCGGACCAACATGGAGAAACCCTGTCTGTACTAAAATTACAGAATTAGCCAGGCATGGTGGTGCATACCTATAATCCCAGCTACTCATGAGGCTGAGGCAGGAGAATAGCTTGAACCTGCGAGGCAGAGGTTGGGGTGAGCTGAGATTGTGCCATTGCAATCCAGCCTGGGCAACAAGAGCGAAACTCTGTCTCAAAAAAAAAAAAAAAGAGGTAAGAGGATCACTTCAACCTAGGAGTTTGAGATAAGTCTGGGCAACATAATGAGACCTCATACCAAAACAAAATAAAACAAAAAATCAAAGTCCCTGTATTCTGGAAGTGTATCTGAAACAAGTTGCTGGGTTTTTCTATCCTTTTAATTGGGAAGATGAAGATGACAAAGAACTGCAAAATAGTTAATAAAAAACTGCAACTTATCTCAGAAAACATCCTACACATTCTTTGACTGTTAGACAGAATCTAAGTAGTACCTACCTTCATTACTTTTTCTTTTTTAGAGACAGAGTCTTGCTCTATTGCCTAGGCTGGAATGCAGTGGTGCGATCATGACTCACCGCAGCCTCGAATTCCTTAGCCCAAGGGATCCTTCTGCCTCAGCTGAGTAGCTAGGAATATAAGTGTGTGGAACCAAATCTGGCTAATTTATTTATTTTTATTTTTTGGTAAGATTCAGTCTTGCTATGTTGCTCAGGCTGGTCTCAAACTCCTGGACTCAAGCAATCCTAATGTATCAGCCTCCCAAACTGTTGGGATTATAGATGTGAGCCAATGCACTGAGCCCAATGTATTCATTTTGAATTTGCCGATTATCGTTCATTCTCAGACTATTTTTTTTTTTTTTTTGAGACAAGGTCTCACATTGTTGCCAAGGCTATAGAGCAGTAGCATGATCTTGGCCACTGCTGCCTCGCCCTCCTGGGCTCAGGTGATCCTCCCACCTCAACTTCCAGAGTAGCTGGGACTATAGGCACGCACCACCACCCCTGGTTACTTTTTGTATTTTTTATGGAGACAGGATTTTGCCATGTTGCTCAGGCTGGTCTTGAACTCCTGGGCCAATCAAGCAATCCACCAGTCTTGGCTTCTCAAAAAGAGCTGGGACTACAGGTATGAGCCACCAAACCTCGCCCATACCAGACAGTTAATGTGTTTGTTTTTCAGAATCAAGTTTAGGGCTTTGTCAGAATAAATTACAGAAGCAAGACTAACAGTCTCCCTTCAACTTGATTGTGCTTTCTTTGTACAGAAAGCAAAACCCAAGAGAGCCAGAGAAAGCTGCTCAGCTAACTCAAAATACAGAAGTGCAACATGTTTAACTGCTGCCTCACAGGGAGTTTGCATAAAAATTAATAAATAGTAGTCTACAGGGTAGATAAAAAGAAAAGACAACTTTCTAAATAGTGATTTGAAGGAGTTTTTAAAAAAATGGTCACTAATGGGAGGGACGGGTATCCTGACAGAGATAAATAACATAAAACTAAGTTGGTATACATCAGTGAAAACAATCTTTAAAAGAATGAAATAAAACAACAAGACCATCAGAATCCTTTGTCTATGCGGCTTGTCTGAAATTTGCAATAAAATATACATAACTGATAACAAAAAAGCAGCTATACAAAAAGTTTGTGAATAGAACCTAAAGATGCACAAATGAAAAAGAGTAAAGAACCAGGGCGAGTGGAGGCCACCCAGGAAGCAGGGTAGATAGAGAAACAGTTTCTCATACTGTATCACATCTACTAATTGCCTCTCCATTTGTATATCCACTTTCTGTCAAGAGGCCCCTTGGTTATTAAGAATTCACTGACAAATGTTTGAATTTTAGACAGTTGAGCACTAGAGGGCGAAACTCTCCACATTTTCAATATTGATCAGGCCTACAGAAAAAAGATTTCTCTTAACAGCAAAATTATAAAATGAGATTAAAAATTTGTTTAAACTCACTGGAATAAGTAATAAAGTAACTTTTCAAATCCTGAGGAAAAAGAACTGTAGAATATGGGACAACAGGAAAAATAAGGGTTCCTAAATCAAAAAGGATACCTAAATAAGGTACCTAAAATAAGGGTACCTAAATCAATTTAGCTCAACAATTTAGGTATCTAGATCTTTGTTTATCCTTTCCACTAATTTAATCCAGTGCAATTAAGCATGACCAAGTCGCCTCCTTTTGGTCTCAGTTTTCTCATCTGAAAATAAAGTGTCTGATCTGGAGAATTTGAAAAGTCATTTTCCAGCTCTAAAATCCTAAAATAATCTGGTAACTTAAAGCCATTAAGGCCTTTCAAGAAAAGAAAAGAAAAAAAGAGTGAAAACCAGAGCATGCTTTATTTTCATATGCCTTTGAACACTCCAGACTTGTCCAATTCATTATTTCCATATGCCCTCATTTTTTTCATGTAGAATATTTTCATTTTCAAAGAAGAAAGGTTTCCAATACCAGCGAGACCAGCAGGACACAAAATTCTTCAATTCTTCTGACTGGGCCAAATGGAAGGTGTTTGGGTCATGGGGCTGGATCCCTCATTAACTGATTAATAACCTCCCTTGGGGGTGAGTTCCCAAGAAAGTTGGTTGGTGAGAAGGGCCTAGCATCCTCCTCCCCATGTGATCTGCACACGCTAGCACCCCTTCCCCTTACACCACGGGTGGAAGCAGCGTGAGGTCCCTGAGGCCCTCACCAGATGCAGATGCCAGTGCCATGCTTCTTGTACAGTCTGTAGAACTCTGAGCCAAATAAAGGTCTTTTTTAAATAAAATTAACCAGTCTCAGGTAATCCTTTATAGCAACACAAAATGGACTAAGTGTGGCTACTCTGATGTGGCAACTAATGTAAGGTTTAGGAGGCTTTTTCTCTTGTTCTCCTCCTCCATAAAATTAAGAAGTGATTTTCTTAAAGCCATTTGAAAATACACATCCCAGTCCTTTCTTCTTCATTGCAGTACAAAAAACGCGACACATTTAAAAACCAATAGAATCAAAGTTCCTATGAAAACCTCTATTGTTTGAGACATGAGAAAGGGGTGGCAACTTCCTGTATGTATTCTCTGTAATGTGGAGAACACAAAATATGATGACAGGTCAGATTTCACTTGAAAAACTCTGGTACTCAGTAAGCCAAGTCTGGGAGTAAACTCAAAGTTCCAGCAGGAATGGCAGTACACCAAAAGATGAAACAGTCTGATGTGCAGTAGATGCTTAAAACATATTTTGTTGGATAAATAATAATCAGGATAATTAGAATACACATTGACCTTACTATTACCAGGCATTATGCTAAACATTTTACATACACTAGCTCAAAGAACTGTGTATTACAGGGATAATTATCACACCCATTTTATACATGACATAACTGAGGCTGAGGGAGGAAGGATACTGGATCAAAATTACATAGCTATTAAGTAAGAGTGCCAGGATTTGCATCCTTTTTCTTAACCATTACTCTGTATCTCAAACAAACAGAACATGAATATCCATCCCTTGTCTGTTGTGAACTTTCCTCTTTAGAACAATATAATTAGTACACAAAGGCTGAGCCCAGGAAGCAGGCATTAAAACAACTTCTAGAGTTTGTCAGTTAAACCACACTATCATAATTTTATTATTTAAGATATAGTTTTTGTTTCCTTGTAAAAAGGAAAATTACTTGTCATTATGAAGGAAGAAGGGGATACTGAGCACCATGCAAGAGACCTATGTTGGGCATGGTGCTTTGACATTTATTATCCATTCAACCCTCAAAATATCCTTGTGAAGTATTACCCTCATTTTACAGATGAGTTTCAGTGAGATGAAGTAACTTGTCCAAAGTAATGCTGATAATAAGTACCAGAGGACTTCTAGTCTAATTTTAAAGTATTACATTTATTTAAGTGAGGATTTCCATGTGGTTACTGAAAAATCCTGGTAACATTATAATTTCAAATCAAGTTGTATCACTTTGTAATGTCATTTTTACTCTTCACTATCACTTGAATTCCTCAGGTGAATAACCTATGTAGTTTACTCAATAAGGCAACTTAGTAGATATTACATTAGTCTTTTAATACTTATTAATGTGCAGGCCAGGCATGGTGGCTCACATCTAAAATCCAAGTATGTTGGGAGGCTGAGGCAACAGGATCTCTTGAAACCAGGAGTTTGAGACCCACCTGGGGAACATAGTGAGACTGTCTCTATAAAAAAATTTTTTTAATTAGCTGGGCATGATGGCATTCCCCTGTAGCCCTAGCCACTGAGGAGGATGAGAAAGATTTCTTGAGCTTAGATTTGACGTTATAGTGAGCTATGATCACACTGCTGCACTCCAGCCTGAGTGAGAGTGAGATCCTGTACCTGAAAATAAATATGCTGGGCATAGTGCCTCACACCTGTAATCCCAGTACCTTTGGGACGCTGAAGGGGGCAAATCACTTGAGCCCAGGAGCTCAAGACCAGCCTGGCCAACATGGTAAAACCCCCTCTCTAATAAAAATACAAAAATTAGCTGAGCATGGTGGTGTATGTCTGTAGTCCCAGCTACTTGGGAGGCTGAGGCAGGAGAATTACTTGAACCCAGGAGGCGGAGGTTGCAGTGAGCTGAGACTACGCCACTGCACTCCAGCCTGGGTGATAGAGCAAGACCTCATCTCGAAAAAATAAATGAAATATATATTAGTGTGTAATAGTTCATTAATATTTAAAAATATTTCATAATTATTTCTGTCTAGGAGTATGGAATCTGATAATAATTCTGTTTGACTACTCTCTAGAATGTTGATTTTCAAACATGCTTTTTTCCAATCATCTAGGAGTCTTTTCTTCAAATAGAATCTTGCATGGAAGCCCAATATATGAAACATAAAAAAGGGAGGCTTTTTTGAAGAAGCAGGCAAGCCCAGGGTTCTGCCTGCTTGGTCTCCCCACTGTTCCTTAGGCTTCTCTGACAAATACTCTCCCCCTTGGGCTAGTTCCTCACAAGTAAGGTCTTCTGCCTTGATTAGAGCATTTCAAAATATTTGTGCGGTTGTTTATCCTGAGTAAAATGCAAGACTCATGGTAAAGCCAGTATATTTTCACTGCATAAGACATAAGCTCTTCCTTGAAGACTTCTGTGTAGAACTATGTCCAGTGAACAGAAGTCTACTCCATTTTT
This sequence comes from Saimiri boliviensis, assembly GCF_048565385.1. Classification (NCBI taxonomy): domain Eukaryota; kingdom Metazoa; phylum Chordata; class Mammalia; order Primates; family Cebidae; genus Saimiri; species Saimiri boliviensis. The sequence goes on along the minus strand of NC_133450.1, from coordinate 14,673,478 downwards.
AGTGAGGCACTCTTCCCCACTGCAGACTTCAGCCTGATAGCCTTTTCAGGGCTGTTATATATGGGGTCATACCTAAGCAAATACCAAATTCATTACTAAACTCACTAAAATGCTATCCTCTTTTTACAATAATTTAAGTACTACACTGCTGAGAAACTAAACATTTGGAAACACAGTGTAAAGGATTAAGAACCTATGTATAGTCTATAGGATTCTTTGAAGTCATTAACTTATCATCTCAACTTCTCATGTATAAAAATCACTTAACCTTGTGAAGCAATAAAAACCACAAGTTGTAATGCACAATGAGGATATAAGTGTTACTAGAAAAACAAATTGTTCTAATGACTTGCCCCTTTCATGGAGCAGAAAATAAACACACCTTTGCCAAGATGCGTGTTGATAGACATGTATCTTGCAGTTCCAGTTAAACTTTTGTGTTCCCTATAAGGTATGTGTTTTTTGGTTTCAGGGTCAATGTATTCCTTGGCTAGTCCAAAGTCTATAATGTGTATAACATGCTCTTTCTTATTGCCTTGTCGGCCGATCAGGAAGTTCTCTGGCTTGACATCTCGGTAGATGAGGTTCTTTGAGTGTACATACTCCATTCGAAAAAGCTGAAAGAGAAACAAATTATGGAAATACTTCAAAGAAGTGTATCAGGAAAATACATCAAAACATTTTTTTTATCAGACCAAGGTTTTAATTACTGAAATAACAGTAAAATTCATCTCCTTTTCACCACCCAGAGTCACTTTACTGACTTGTAAACCAAAAAATATTTTTGTTATAACTATATACATTAACAAATATCAAGACTAGGAAAAGACAGTGGGATAGTACAAGTCTGCTAAAATGATAATTCAATTTTACCTCTTAATGTCACAATTTGTAAATGATGAATGTAAATTAATTGTTTATACGTTATTTCAGAAAATTAAGCAGTTGAGGGAAAAGAAGTATTCCCAGGTAGGATATCAAACTGTTGGTGACCTTTGAGACAAATGCCACTGCCATATTCACCTCCTACCCACATCTTCCTATCCTTGGCTGGAGAAGACTACCTAAACCAGCTTTCATTGTTGTGAGGCCCAGAGAAGTTAATACTGACCTGATATCACATAGCTAATTAGAAGCAGAGAGACAGGGAGATAGTTCATTTTATGAGCCCATCTCGCTCTGTCTCCCAGGGTGGAGTACAGCCTCTGCCTCCCGGGTTCTAGCGATTCTCGTGCCTCAGCCTCATGGGTAGCTAGAATTACAGGCACATGCCACCATGTCCAGCTAATTTTTGTATTTTTCGTAGAGAGGGGGTTTCACCATCTTGGCCAGGCTGGTCTCAAACTCCTAACCTTAGGTGATCTGCCCTCCTTGGCCTCCCAAAGTGCTAGGATTACAGGCACAAGCTAATGTGCCTGGCTGACTTGGCTGAAACAGTTCATTACTGTTGTTATTTTACATTTATTTTACGGTTATTTTTGCAGAGATGAGGTCTCACTATGTTGCCTAGGCTGGTCTCAAACTCCCGGTCTCAAGCGATCCTCCCACACTAGCCTCCCAAAGTGCTGTGATTACAGACATGAGCCACCATGAATAATCATAAAATTATTTCAAATTGTATTATTTCTATCTACTAAGCTTTTTTACTTACTTTTAGTACAGAAAGAAAAGTTCAGACATTTAAATTTGGGGCTCAAAAGTCAAAGTCAATTATCTAACATTTCCAAATTTTTATAGGACAGTAGAAGCAACCATTACCATTTTAAACAAATAAAGATACATTTACATCCTTCCCCAAAGGCTGTGACAAACTTCTCAAAGAAACTGCAGGAACTGCTTCTTAAACTGTATTGGTATGTAATTTGATAAGAGTTACAAGAGCTACCTCTTCAGCTGAAATTTTTCTCTTAGAGAACTGGAGGTCAGAGAACTACAGCAAATTCCTGGTCACACAGTTTTGAATCTGAGTGTTAGTGCAATGGGTTATACTGTCAATCTTTTCTTGATTGCAACAGTGAAGGGAGACAGGACATGACAAAGCCTTACAGCTGTATGTTTAAAACATATAAATAGGTTGAATGCAGTGGTTCATGCCTGTAATCCCAGCATATTGGGAGGCTGAGGTGGGAGAACCGCTTGAGACCAGGAGTTTAGCCCAACCCGGGCAACATAGCGGAAGCCTGTCTCTACAACATTTTTTACAAAATTAGCTGGCATGGCACCTGCAGTCCTAGCTGCTTGAGAGGCTGAGGCAGGAGAATCGACAGAGCCCAGGAATTTGAGGTTGCAGTGAGGTATGATCATGCTACTGCACTCTAGCCTGGGTGACAGAGACCCTGTCTCAAAAACAAAAAACAAAACAAGACAAAATCAAAGAAATTATTTGCATTTTTACAACTCCACCTAATCATCCTCTTTCTCCCAAATCTAAATTCTATGCTTCCTGTCCAGTTAAGGGCAGAGCATTGTTCCAATGTGCAAAGTCTTAAAATAGAGCAAACTACAGATGTAGTGTGACTTCTCTGAGTTTACCTTTTTTGCCCCAGCCAGCTTCCCAGAATGCCATCAAGCCTGTGAGTACTAATTCCTGATGTGTCACTACAGCTAATAAATCACCAAAAGGCCCACAAGGATGTGGCTGAGGAACCAGCCTATTCTCTTCTAGAGCAATAATTCCAACTTACCAACTGGATGGCTATCATTAACACCGTCTTCAAAGTAAATGTTCGGTCACAGAGGTCAAACAAGTCTTCCAAGCTAGGGCCAAGGAGCTCCAGTACCATGGCATTGTATTTCCCACATGGTCCAAAGTAATACACCTGTGGGAGACCTTCACCTGAAAGCAGAGGGGAAATGGGGGTACAGAGTGGGAGGCACAAAAACCAAAATATGAGATAACGGTTTTAGCACTGAATATTTTTAAAAGTACGGTTTGTGAGATTTCCATTTTCTTTCATAGTCCCTACTGGAAACTTAAACTTGGCACAACAGCTTTAATGGGAACTAATAATGGTAGGACAGGCTAAGCCATTGAACAATATGTCCAAGTAAGTAGTTATTTAGTTATTTAATACCACAGTGCCAAAAACACTTTCACTGCTATATAAGATAGAGAATAGTCCCTGGTCCATTGAATCTTCCCAGAGGATGCCTGAGAGTAGAGTATCATAAAAGGCTGTAAGGATGGCTCACTGAGATCAAAAGCCTGGCTAACAGAACTTTTTACATTAGCTGGTTCATGAGCACTCCCTATACTTACTGCCATAGCCACATGGGCTATTTGCAACTGTTGCCCTATGGAGAACTCCGATTGAAGAGGCAAGATCACAGAGAGTGCAGCCTGGCCCTAGGCCAGCACAACTTGCCCTCTTTCACAGGCAGTCTCTGTAGTTTTTTGTTTTCTATCAGCTGGAGAAAAGCCAACAGACACTTAAGTGTTTGGTTGCTAATAAGTATTGATGAAAGAAAAAAGGGGAAAAAACACAAGGCTGGGTTTTCCCCAGATTTGAAATTCATCGCTATTAAGAAGCCAAAATCCAGACTTTTTCACCTAAGTGGCAAATTGTTAATAAATTTCCTTTATAAAGTACATTGTAAATATGAGGCATTCACTAAATATATAACTGGTACCATGAGAATAGTAGGTATTAATAAGATTACAGAGGCCAGGCATGGTGGCTCACGCCTGTAACCCCAGCACTTTGGGAAGCTGAGGTGAGTGAATCACAAGGTCAGGAGTTCGAGACCAGACTGACCAACATGCTGAAACTTTGTCTCTACTAAAAATACAAAAATTAGTTGCACATGCCTGTAATCCCAGCTACTCAGGAGACTGAGAGGCAGGAGAATAGCTTGAACCCGGGAGGCAGAGGTTGCAGTGGGCTGAGTCAATAGAGCGAGACTGTCTCAAAAAAAAAAAAAAAATTACAGAACATTAAAAAATTATCTTGTTTCATAGAGCAGAAACATTTCCATCTTATATATTTATATATATAGTGGTCTACAGTTGTATGTTGTAGATTATTGTTCGCTTCTGCCTCCAAGTGTTTTAGACAACAAAATTATCTCCATCCTCCCACTCCTGCCACCCTTTTTTTTTTTTTTTTACTTGAGGCAAGGTCTCAATGTCACCCAGGCTGAAGTGCAGTGGTGAGACTGCTCACTGCAATCTCTGCCTCCTGAGACAATGCAATCTTCCAAGCTCAGCCTCCCAAGTAGCAGATGGGACTACAGGCTCGCTCTACCACACCAGGCTAAGTTTTTTATTTTTTGTAAGGATGAGGTCTTGCTATGTTACCCAAGCTGGTCCTGAACAACTCCCAAGCTCAAGTGATCCTCCTTCCTTGGCCTCCCCAAGTGCTGGGATTACAGGCTTCCCAAAGGGCTGGGATTACTGTTCCCAGCCCCATTCCCTTTTTATTTGTATGGGTGGCATATAGGCAGATGTACATGTAACACATCCTTCTTTCCAGGGTAGTTCTTGTATATTTGGAATTAATAACCATTTCATATATTGTATTAGTCTATCTTGATCCATTAAATTCTAAACAACGTTTCGGGGGGGCAGGAAAGAGTCTCACTCTGACACCTAGGCTGGAGTGTAGTGCGCGATAACTGTAACTTCTGCCTCCTGGGTTCACGCAATTCTCGTGCCTCAGCCTCCCAAGTAGCTAAGATTACAGGCATGGTGTCCAACAATTTTTTTTTTTTTTTTTTTTTTTTTTTTTTTTTGCTATTTTTAGGAGAGACAGGGTTTCACCATGTTGTCCAGGCTACTCTCAAACTCCCAACCTCAAGTGATCCACCCACCTCAGCCTCCCAAAGGGCTGGGATTACAGGCATGAGCTACCATGCCCAGCCTAAATCCTAAACAACTTGAACGCCTTCTTTAAATATGTTTAGTCTTAGCTTGTATCCTCCAATAAACATTACTCCTGATCGTTCAATAAATATCTGTTCAATTGTCTTTTGGTTGTTTTGATTCTCCCTATCTCCAAAACAGAAAAGGATTTAACGTGAAGTGTTTTTTTGTTTGTTTGTTTTTGAGACAGAGTTTCACTCTGTAGCCCAGGCTGGAGTGCACTGGTGCATCTCAGCTCATTGTAACCTCCGACCCCAAGTTCAAACCATTCTCCTGCCTCAGCCTCCTGAATGTGTCTTTTTTCTCTGTTGTTTTGAAGACGTCATTTTTCAGTTTTTTTAAAAATATACAAAACCCAGTAGTTGTTTCCAATGACTCCTGCTGAGACATCCAAAGCAGAACATTCTGTCCTAGAGATTCACTGCTTTTATTAATCAGACACATGGTAAATGCAGTTTAGGGATTTTTTTTTTTTTTTTTTTTTAAGATGGAGTTTCGCTCTTGTTACCCAGGCTGGAGTGCAATGGCGCGATCTCGGCTCACCGCAACCTCTGCCTCCTGGGTTCAGGCAATTCTCCGGCCTCAGCCTCCTGAGTAGCTGGGATTACAGGCACGCGCCACCATGCCCAGCTAATTTTCTGTATTTTTAGTAGAGATGGGGTTTCACCATGTTGACCAGGATGGTCTCGATCTCGTGACTTCGTGATCCACCCGCCTCAGCCTCCCAAAGTGCTGGGATTACAGGCGTGAGGCACCGTGCCCAGCCTCAGTTTAGGGATCTTTTACATTTATCTCCTATATAAGGATTTGATGCCACTAAAATGTCATTTCCTAATACAAATATTATATTCTTCAAGGCAGGTTGTGGCAGAGCCTGCTGTTTCCATGCGCAATAGCCATTCTCCCTCTCCTTTTTTCTTTTGAGACAGGGTCTCACTGTGTCTCCCAGGCTAAAGGGCAATGGTGTGACCATGGCTCACTGCAGCCTTGACCTCCTGGGCCCAAGTAATCCTCCTGCCTCAGTCTTCCAAACAGCTGGTAGCACATGCACATACCACCACATTGGGCTAGTTTTAAAAATTTTTTCCAGAGATGAGGTCCCACTACGTTGTCCAGGCTGGTGTTGAACTTCTGGACTCAACTGATCTTCCTGCTTTGACCTCCCAAAGTGCTGAGATTACAGGCATACCTCTCCCCCGCTTTTTTTTTTGAGATGGAGTCTGGCTCTGTCACCAGGCTGGAATGCATCGGTGCGATCTTGGCTCAATGCAACCTCTGCCTCCTGGGTCTAAGAGGGTCTCATGCCCGAGCTTCCCAAGTAGGTGGGACTACAGGCACACAGCACCACACCCAGATAATTTTTGTATTTTTAATAGAGATGGGGTTTCACTATGTTGGCCAGGATGTCTCAATCTCCTGACCTTGTGCTCTGCCTGCCTCAGCTTCCCAAAGTGCTGGGATTACAGGTGTGAGCCACAATGCTCAGCTTCCATTCTTTCAAAATAATTTTTTTTTTCTTTTGCTCTGTTGCCCAGGCTGGAATAGAGTGGCATGATCTCAGCTCACCACACCCTCTGTCTTCTGGGTTCAAGCCATTCTCCTGCCTCAGCCTCCCAAGTAGCTCGGATTACAGGCCCCTGCCACCATGACTGGCTAATTTTTGTACTTTTAGTAAAGACGAAGTTTCATCTTGTTCATCTTGTTGGCCAAGTTGGTCTTGAACTCCTGACCTCAAGTGATCCACCTGCCTCAGCCTCTGAAAGTTCTGAGATTATAGGCATGAGCTACTACACCTGGCCCAGAACTTCTCATTGTTGCAAATAGCAACTTGCCCAGTTATAACTACAATCTTCCTTGAAAATTAGGAAAGAACAATGAGATGGAAGCAGAAATTAGTATATTAATTCTTTTTTTTTTTTTTTTTGAGACAGAGTCTTGCTCTGTTGCCCAGGCTATAGTGCGGTCACACAATCTCAGCTCACTGCAACCTCCGTCTCCTGGGTTCAAAGCTGGGACTACAGACACGTGTCCCCATGCCTGGCTAATTTTTGTTTAGTTTTTGGTAGAGATGAGCTTTCACCATATTGGTCAGGCTGGTCTTGAACTCCTGGCCTGAAGTGATCTGCCTGTCTTGGCCTCCCAAAGTGATGTGATTACAGGCATGAGCCTCCACACCTGGCCTCTGAGTATATAATTCTAAAAAAGCTCTTTCAAGAGAGCTGGCTAGAATGAAAGGTGTGACCCTCTAAAGGTCCCAGAAGCCAATTAGAATCACCAGACATCTTGAGGATATAAAATAGTGCCAAGAATAGGTGAAGCAAAAAAGAGATCAACCCAAGTCCCTGATGGCTGTGGAGTAACCATGCCAATGTTGGACTTTTCTTCCCTCTGGACTTTTTTTTTTTTTTTTTTTTTGGAGAAGGAGTTTTGTTCTTGTTACCCAGGCTGGAGTGCAATGGTGTGATCTTGGCTCACCGCAACCTCCGTCTCCTGGGTTCAAGCAATTCTCTTGCCTCAGCCTCCCGAGAAGCTGGGACTACAGGCGTACGCTACCATGCCCAGCTAATTTTTGTATTTTTAGTAGAGACGGGATTTCACCATGTTGACCAGGATGGTCTTGATCTCTTGACCTCGTGATCCACCCGTCTCAGACTCCCAAAGTGCTGGGATTATAGGCATGAGCCACCGCGCCCGGCCCCCTCTGGACTTTCTTTTATCAAAAAGAAAAATCAATCTCCACCTTGACTGAGCTACTTGTATTTGGATTTTTTAAAAGCAGCCAACTCTAATCCAAATTAATAAACATATCACTCCATTCATTGGTTAAATTGCAAATCTGGGCATAATATCCTCTTCCTAAAGTACAAGCTAAAAGCCAGGCTTGCTTAGAAATATAATACTGGCATAATTTCCTACACTTGCTGCCAATACTTAAGGTTCAGTTTAAATGAGACAACTGATCTTGTTCTCAATAATCTTTAGTATCAAATCTAGATATCTTTTGCAAGAAGTTTCCATATTTACAACAAAGTCATAAAAGCATTTTGAGTAATACCTATAATTTCTAACTATAATGTCACCCATAACTCCCATCTAGGAACTTTAAAGAATTAGGAGTTCCTGCTTTTATTAAGTACGCTGAGACCTCACAACACACTGGCAGGCTTTGGGATGCTCAAAGCAACTTCTAAACCACTGAGTGGTTTTGAAGCATTTCTAGGAGAGGGACAAGGTCCAAGTTTCTAGTGTAGAAAGAGCTCAAGTCAGTCTTAGATCTAGTATTTGCTTCTGCTTTCAACTCTGGCAAATTCCTTAGCTTCTCTGGATTAGCTTATTCATCTGTAAAGAGGAGGGGGTTTACACAATGAGATACCATCTCATGCCAGTCAGAATGGTGATTATTAAAAAGTCAGGAAACAATAGATGCTGATGAAGCTGTGGAGAAATAGGAACACTTTTATACTGTTGGTGGGAATGTAAATTAGTTCAACCATTGTGGAAGATTCCTCAAGGATCTAGAACCAGAAATACCATTTGACCCAGCAATCCCATTACTGGGTATATACCCAAAGGAATATACATAATTCTACTATAAAGACAGAAGCACATGTATGTTTATTACAATAGCAAAGACATGGAACCAACCTAAATGCCCATCAGTAATAGACTGGATAAAGAAAATGTGGTATATATACACCATGGAATACTATCCAGCCATAAAAAGAAGTGAGATCATGTCCTTTATAGGGACATGGATAAAGCTGAAAGCCATCGTCCTCAGCAAACTAACACAGGAACAGAAAACCAAACACCACATGTTCTCATTCATAAGTGGGAGTTGAACATTGACATGGCCACAGAGAGGGGAACAACACACAGCATGGCCTGCTGGGGTTGGGGGAGAGGGGAGGGAACTTAGAGGACAGGTCAATAGGTGCAGCAAACCATCATGGCATACCTATACCTATGTAACAAACCTGCATGTTCTGTACATGTATCCTGCTTTTTTTCTCTCTCTCTTTAGAACAAACAGAAAAAAAAAAAAAGAGGAGGGGGTTTAGATTGTTTTCTTTCAAAACCCAAATTCTTATTATGGCCAAGATTTCCTTCTAGCTACTTTTTGAGTTCCTCTTTGTAAAGCCACAGAACTACTATGAATGAAACTCACCTCCATATTTTATGAAATAACGTGTGCCACCAATTCAAACATAAGCTGGTAGTGAAACTCAACTGGAAGTGTATCTCTCAGAAATTTCTTTAAAACTTAAAACAAAACAAAATCAGATGCAACGACTTCACCTCTTACCTACTGAGTCAGAATTTCTAGAAGTGGAAGCAAACATTGCTCCACAGTGATTCTGATGTGTAACCTCAGCTGAAAAACACTTTATCTAGAGAGTAGAAATAAAGGGTATTGCTTTGGTTTATGATTAATATATCATAAGGATTCAGAAAACATTGACAAGTCTCTTTCAGAAGTTCTTTCAGATCAAAACAACTGGACTCAATACCTTTTGAAGGAAATGATTTAAGGCAAGCTAAGAAGATTTCTCTGTTTAAAGTTTCTTAGGTATTACAGAAAATATACCTTTAAGCATAAAAGTTTCTTTGGGAGATGTAGTTGTAATTTATTAGAACTATCTGTACAGAAAGCTGCCCATGCAACTTCTATTCTGAGCCTGGTTTTTCACATGACTGTGGTCTGTTCTGGTGGTAAAAGACACAAACACAGGCACACTAAGGAAGTCTGTCTCTTTGGTCAGCAATTACCACACAGTAATGGCTTATCAGCTGGGCTGCATTTAAATGAAAAAAAATCCCATATATTTCATTTTTCTTTTGTAGTGCCATCTCAAATCCACTGCATAAGAAATTTTAAACTAATCAACATTATGCTATGAAATCCTTTAACGAGACTGGGGCGAGGGGCAGATCTTTAAGTGCAACACAAGCTATACATGTAGTAAACAGGTACTTTCCATAAATAATTATGAGGGAACGAAAAGGAGGTGAGAGTGTCAGGCAAGGGAGGTATGTGCTGTTGTTCTTCGATCAATGGTATACTGGAAACTATGGTATTGTATCTCCCAGCTGCTCTGGAAAAAATACAGTAACGAGGTCTTCCCCTCCTAAATTGGCCAACTGCATAGAAACCTGGAAACCAAATAAGTGACTACTAATTTTCCTTTTCCAAAGGATTTCCAATAGATTTCATTATATTTCCTTTACAAGTTAAATCTCTTATAAACCAAAACTGCAAGGTTACATATAAACTACATATGTTATCTTGTATATTTTCCTTAGTATGAAACAGCCTTTCCATCATCAATAACATATTGTTACAAACCCTGCTGGACATATGGCTCACACACATATCAAGCTGCACAGAACAGGAAATGAATGTAGAACACTAGAACTAATTTTCAGTCTGTACTAAGTTTAACTTGAGTTAAACACACCAAATCAAGGATAATGGCTTCTTTTATCATCCAAGCTGTTAACTAAAAACAATCCACAACGCATCATGAACAGTATAACTACTCTAAGTAGAGATATTTTTAAATGCACATCAGGTTGGGAACTGAAATAGAACCACCTCAAAGCTTTTGATAGTTTGATCCTATTATTGCCTAATAATTAGTTTTTCAATCTTTTTTAAAAACCAAATTACCTAACTTTGTGTTTTTTTTTTTTTTTTTTTTCCCAGAGACGGAGTTTCGCTCTTGTTACCCAGGCTGGAGTGCAATGGCGCGATCTCGGCTCACCGCAACCTCCTCCTCCTGGGTTCAGGCAATTCTCCTGCCTCAGCCTCCTGAGCAGCTGGGATTACAGGCACGCGCCACCATGCCCAGCTAATGTTTTGTATTTTTAGTAGAGACGGGGTTTCACCATGTTGACCAGGATGGTCTCGATCTCTTGACCTTGTGATCCACCCACCTCGACCTCCCAAAGTGCTGGGATTACAGGCTTGAGCCACCGCTCCCGGCCCCAAATTACCTAACTTTGAAGATCAACGACCTTGACAAGCCCTTTCTTTGCTTTGTTTATACAATTATTTTTTAATGTTTAAAGAAAATAGAATAATTTTTCTCCCAAATCAAATTAATTCTCTTCTCAGCCCCATCAATGGTAGTAGTTTCTAGCACAGCCACTAAATGCTCTGGAAGTTTCTGAGGGATCAGGCAATTACTTTTATAATACATGGGTAATTATCATCAAATAAAATAATATTAAACATGTATACTTCGCAAGAAATCAGAAATAGGCAGCTAAATGAGATGACATTCCATAATAAGTAGTGACAGGGAAAAATGGAAGCATAGCCTTTAAAATTCAGATAATAAATCCATAAAACAATGCATTATTACAAAGATATGAGATAATACATAGTATTTCTTTTTTTTTTTTTTGGAGACAGAGTCTTACTCTGTCGCTCAGGCTGGAGTGCAGTGGTACAATCTCAGCTCACTGCAACTTCCACCCACCGGGTTCAAGTGATTTTTCTGCCTCAATCTCTTGAGTAGCTGGGATTACAGGTGCCTGCTGCCGTGCCTGCCTAATTTTTTTAGTTTTAGTAGAGACGAGGCTTCACCGTCTTGGACAGGCTGGTCTCTAACACCTGACCTCACGATCCACCTGCCTCAGCCTTCCAAAGTGCTGGGATTACAGGTGTGAGCCATTGTGCTGGGCCAGTATTTCTTTTTTAAAAAAGAACAATCAATCCCTCTCATTTCTCTGACTCTGAAAAATGTCTCTTTGCAACATGAACCAGTTAAACATATGAATTTACTCAAAATGCTGGTTTAATAACAAAAACAGCTAGGCCCAGAATTAAGAAAACAGGATTACTTTGTCTGTCCTATAATGAAAAATGTTTTATAATCATCTTGTTTAAAGGTCTCCTGGGAACTGGAATACTGCCAAACATAGGCTGTTAACATGAGCTCAAATTTGTATGGTGGGGGCAGCAGTGAAAAAAGGCAAGAGAGGAGAAATAATTTTACATTTCTGAGCCACAGACATCGAGCTTCTACAGTTTCTCTATTACATACACATAATTATAAAGGCCTTGAGCCTTAAAGCAGGCTTAATGTTTTATCCAAAAGGAGTCAGAAAAGAAAGCCCAAGACAGGACAGATTTCTTCTATAGTAGATAGAATCCAAACTACACATGTGCCACCATGCCTGGCTAATTTCTGCATTTTTAGTAAAGCTGGGGTTTCACCATGATGGCCAGGCTGGTTTCAAACTCCTGGCCTCAAGTGATCCACCTGTCTCTGAGACAGGAGAATAGGGTCTGGAAACAGGAAACCTGTACAGGCCAACCTGTACCTGCCTTCTTGGAACTGGACTAAGAGGAACACCCCACCTGCCCATGACCAAGTAATAAGGAGACAAAGGCCCATCTCTCTCCGAACCTTCTCTCCCCTGTATCAGGAATGGGACTATCTGGTTTTGGTCCTTTCTGGGACCTTCATTTGCATATATGCCATAGGAGAGATGCCTCTTGATTGGTCCTGGGCAGAATCCTTCTTCTGACTGGTTCTGGGCTAAATCCTGCCTCTCATTGGTTGGGGGCAGATCCTTCATTTTCATAGGGCATAACCTATCAGAGGCCTCTAAAGGTACTTAGGGGTGTTATCATGCTCTTTGCTTGTTGTTGATACAGAGTTTTGCTCTTGTCACTCAGGCTGGGGTGCAATGGCGTGACCTTGGCTCAAAGTAACCCCCCCCCGCCCCCTCCACCCGGTTTCAAGTGATTCTCTTGCCTCAGCTTTCAGAGTAGCTGGGAATACAGGCGCCTGCCACCACACCCAGCTAATTTTTGTATTTTTAGTAGAGTCAGGGTTTCATAGTGTTGGCCAGGCTGGTCTCCAACTCCTGACCTCAGGTGATCCACCTGCCCCGGCCTCCCAAAGTGCTGGCATTACAGGCATGAGCCACCACACCTGGCCTACCATGCTCTTTTAATTCAATAAAAACCCCAAGGAACATTACAATCAGGGCTCTTGAGCCACTTGCTGAAGCCTGCTCCCACTCTGGAGTGCACTTGTGCTTCAATAAATCTATGCCTTTGTCTTCTGTTGCTTTGTGCATTTTGTCCAATTCTATGGCCAATGTGCCAAGAACTTGGACAACTTGCAGTCAAGACTTTCCAGATGGTAACACCTTGGTCACCTAAAGTGCTGGGCACATGAGCCACTGTGCCTGGTCCAAGATACAATCTTGTAAATGTGTGTTGTATATTAGAGGTGGGGCAGGGAGCAGAGGAGTAAAGTCCTGTCTCTTTCCAAAAAGACGAAATCAGCTTAGCTGAGTTACTAACAGACTAACTTTACTCAGCTGGTAAATTCAGGAGATTAAAAAACCCAGTATTTGACATTTTCCCACCTTCCTTAGTACTGTAGTTCCTATTAATTTAAGATGCAAAGGTGGAATATCTATTGAATTTCAAAATCTGCCTCAAAACCTAAGAAAAGATGCCTGATTCTTCTTAAAACACACCTGAACAATTAACAAGTAAAAAGTCAAGAAGGTTGTAGGAAGCATTTAGAAGGAATGAAAAACAAAAAACGAGATTACCCGAAGTACAGTGATCCCCTTCCTGACAATCCTGCCTCACTCCCATTACACTTTCTTTATACATGTGTCTGCCTTCCCAACTAACAGAAGGCTATTTGAACGCAGCAACTACTGTGTGTTAATTGCTTGGGTCTCACTCTGTCACCCAGGCTAGAGTGCAGTGGCATGGATCATAGCTCATTGCAGCCTTGACTTCCCAGGCTCAAGCAATACTCCCAGCTCAGCCTCCTGAGCAGCTGGAACTTATAGATGTGTGCCACCACACCTGGCTAATTTTTAACTTTTTGTTGATAGAGGGTCCTACTAGGTTGCCCAGGTTGATCGCGAACTCCTCAGCTCAAGCAGTTCTCTCACCTTATCTTCCCCAAATTGCCAGATTCTAAATCTTCTTTGGTCCCTATTCTGACTCTATGCCTGGACCTATTTTCAACATTTAGCACTACAGTCCCACTACCTCAGTATTCAGGTGCATGGGGGTATTTAAAAATAAAATCTCAGGTTACCTTCCTTTTAGAAAATTAATTAGACCTGGGCATGGTGGCTCACACCTGCAATCTCAGCACTTTGGGAGGCTTAGGCGGGGGGATTACATGAGGCCAAAAGTTTGAGACCAGCCTGGGCAACGCAGGGAGAACCCATGTTTACAAAAAAAAAAAAAAAAAAAAAAAATTAGTTGGGCATAGTGGTGTATGCCTATGCTCCTAGCTACTCAGGAAACTGAGGTGGGAGAATCTCTTGAGGCCAGAAGGTTGAGGCTGCAAAGAGCTGTGATGACACCACTGTACTTCAGCCTGGGTGACAGAGCAATACTCCATCTCCAAATTATATATATAAACGAGGAGCTGTGCCTATCTTGTTTATTACTGTATCCCCAAGACTTAGCTTAGAATAGTACTTAACCCAAGTGGGATGCTCGAGAATAATAAATGCATGAACAGAGACATAGCAGCCTCTGGGCCTTGGTTTATTTTTTGTACTTGGAAAGCTTTCTTTACTCTTCCATTTTTATATGTCCAAATAAGTCATAGTCCTTTTTTAAAGCTCAGCCCCATACATGCCACTCTCTCTATAAAACCTTGTCTCTTTTCCAAAATTAGAAACCATTTTTTTCTTTCAGAACTTCCTCATCATTTTATAAGTATCTTAAAAATATATATAACATTCTACTGTTTTAACTTGTGTTACAGTTACTTACCCTTATCATCCTACCATTAACCTTACTGTCCTACCATGAATATACTGTAAGCTCAGTAAACATTACATTTTCCTTCCAATGACATTCTAGTGTCCTGAAGGGCAGAGATCATATTTATAATTCTTTGGCCCTCAAATTACCCAGCATAGTGCTAGCTCCAAACACAGTTGATGTGTAGTGTCCTTTTAGTGAAAACTTCGTCTCCTTGCATTATCACTAATGTAGAAGAGGTTACTTACAGGCTGACCTTAAGGCAATATGAAGTATAAAGAAAGAGAAAAATGCTAAAAGTGTTTTAGATTGCTGAAAGCACAAGAATGTAGAATTATGCGGAGTTGACAAACTCTTTTAGTGACTGGAATATAAATTACTTTTGTAGAAAGAAAAATGACAATATAATTGGTCACAAATGTTAATTGATCTTTTTATTGGTTTTTGTTCCAAGCACACTTATAAATAAGTTACATTTTACAAATATGAAAGGGCTTAGCTAAGCAACTAGATTACTATTTTGATAGTACGCACAAGGAATTATCTTTATATACAGTAGCTTGTTACTGGAACTTAAGGAAATGTTTTCTTCTTATTTTTTTTAGTCAGAATCTTGCTCTGTCGCCCAGGCTGGAGTGCAGTGGCGCGATCTTGGCTCACTGCAATCTCTGCCTCCCAGGTTCAAGCAATTCTCTTCCTCAGCCTCCAGAGTAGCTGGGATTACAGGTGCCTGCCACCACGCAGGGCTAATTTTTGTTGTATTTTTAGTAGAGATTGAGTTTCACCATCTTGGCCAGGCTGGTCTTAGACTCCTGACCTCGTGATCCACCTGCCTTGACCTCCCAAAGTGCTGAGATTACAGGCGTGAGCCACCACACCAAGCAAGGAAAGTTTTCTTACCAGTGACACTGACAGAAACTGGAAAGGAACTAGTTAAGTTTTAATATAAGACAGTAGATACATATTTCCATCTTCTCATAATCCATAGGAATACTTCTCTTCAATGGCTCACCTTCTTCATTCCATAGTACTCCACAGGTTTGCGGATGCTAAATGCAACCCCCCTTATAAATGATTAACCTTGACATGCTATAAGATAGGAGGAAGAGTGACTAAGGGCTGCAGTCGGTCCTTTGAGGGTCACTGAGCTTAATTCTAGTCCTTACTTTAGACCAGGCATCCCCAAACTTTTTACACAGGGGGCCAGTTCACTGTTCCTCAGACCGTTGGAGGGCCGCCACATACTGTGCTCCTCTCACTGACCACCAAGGAAAGAGGTGCCCCTTCCTGAAGTATGGGGTTGGGGGGGGCGGATAAATGGCCTCAGGGGGCCCGCCGTAGTTTGGGGACGCCTGCTTTAGACTGAGACTTCCTTTGTCTTTGACCTCCTTAAACAAGCATTCTTTAAGGGCGGTCACTAAAAGCCCTACTCAATGCTGGAAAAATGGCTGTGAAAATATGGACGGAAGAGACACATACAGGTATACAGTAAGAGAGGTATGAGTAAAGATAAAAAAAAAAAAGGGCGGTCACTAAAAGCCCTACTCAATGCTGGAAAAATGGCTGTGAAAATATGCATGGAAGAGACACATACAGGTATACAGTAAGAGAGGTATGAGTAAAGTTAAAAAAAAGTCAAAATATGACCTAGAATTAAAGGGAGAAAATGGCACCAGAACCTTGTGGGTCTATTTCCAAGCGAGCTCCCACTGACAGGTTTTGGTTATCCATCTTTTCCAAACCTCTGCCTGCATAAGCACTGTATCAATTTCCTGTAACTAATCACAACTCTTCAGTTCACTTATGTGTAAGTTACATGGTATATTTCTAGAACCTTATCCTCTATTTTTCATGAAGCCTTTAAAAAAAGACAAAATCCAAATTCTATCTTCACACTGAGCAAATACCTCAAGCAGTTCTGCACTTTGCAAAACGATGTGCTGAAAAGGTGTCAGTACTTTGTGTTACTGTGGGATGTATGAAGGCCAAACAATTTCTATAATAAATGCACAACAGTCTATTTGCAATTAAGGAAATTACTGGTCTAAAATGAGTAAAATAGAAGTGGTTTTCTTTTGCAGGAGGGAAAAGGACAGATTCTCTCTCCCTTTTTTTTTTTACATTTTCCTTTCCCTAGTTCAAAGTTCTCTAAAATTTTGTAAATGTAATCAAAGGCAGTTGCTCTATGTGGCTCAGGTGATTTAGAGCTATTTGAGAATTTCAAGAGGTAGGAAGGGCCACAGGAGGTTTGGCTCTAACAGATAAGCAAGTCTCTTACAGCATTATATGTGAATATCTCTTGCTTATATTTCATCACACAGTAGGGTACATTGTTAGCCACAGTATCACAATGTCCTAAAACTTGAAACTACAGAAAATACAAAGGACACACAACTGGAGAATTTGTCCTGGTCCAGAAGTCGGGCCTCAGAAATATCAGGGTTTTGTTTTGTTTTTTACAAACTAGTATAGTTAAAGGCTAAGCTCCTGATATTTCACCCTTAGAAGAAGAGATGGAAATTCATAGTATCACTATTTAAACTCCATTAAAGACTAGCAATTATTAGTACTGGGTATGTGAATTATAACTCTCCAAGCCCAGTAAATGAAACAACTCTTCCTATTTTTTTCTTCACAAAATTAAGCATTTGCCATAGACTGGACTTAAGCTGCAACATCAATCAAAGCATTTAAATATCCTCTTAAAATGTTTCCTGACAATGTAGGTAGATTTGAAATCTCTCTCTCCCTTCCCCTTCCTCTCTCAAAGGAAAAGACGACCACACAACACTTTTCCTCGTCTGACATTTGTTCCATACCTATAAGATAGAGCTGCTTTTCATATACTGATCAGGTTCTTGCTATGAACTCAGTTTTACATTTGAGCACAGTTTTACATTTGAGTTCTGCTCCCTAAGAGGAACAACTGTGACATTAGTGCTGCTCAGATATTTTCAAACGGCCCCTCACTGTTTACCCAGTGAACAGGGTAACGTTTTGTTTTTAATATGAGGCTTCTGCTGTTGCCCTAATATTTACTTATTTCAAATAGACCACTCACCCAGAAAGGAGCAGGTTCTCAGAGAGTAAAAGTTAGGCAGATACTGCTTTAAACCTCAACTCATCATTCCAGACCTCCTCAAAGTATGAGAGGGGCTGCCTCTCTTAATAGAGGCTCGAAGCAGGTTTTTCTCCAAAGTGATTATTTTCCCACAAGAGTTAGTGAGTACAATACATTGTGAAGGGTGTAATTCTCCTTCTGGGAGTATTCATTGCCCTATGCTAAGACCAAATACTTGCTCTCGACTTCTACTCCCTACTGTGAGAATCTCAAGATGTTAAAATGTCTCAAGGCAAAATGGCTTGCTATTTAGCAGGTGTTACAAGAAGAGAAAGAAAAGCATGGTCTGTGAGCTGTCCATTTCTTTGTTATACTGTCAATTATTTTCTCCCAGCTCTTAAGCCTCATTCTTAGAGAATCTGCTCTCTCTTGAGTGGTGGGGCCCAGATTCTGTACCGACAAGTAAGCTACCTGGACCAGGATTGAAAAGCTCACCCAAAATGGGTCAGCCAGTCTTTTTCTCAGGGATTTGCAATTGTGACATACGGACTCTAGTCAATCTCTGCTAAGGCTTAAATTGAGGAGAAAGGCTGTGCCTTTTCCCATGAAATATAAAAAAGTAGACAAAGCTGGTAACGTACAGAAAATGGTGCTGGTAGACACAAACTGAGGCAAGAGATTTTAGAGACCTAAGCAGGACAAGGGACAAAAAAAAAAAAGTGTCAGAGACAGGAAGAGTTGAAAGTCAGGGACCAAGAGTAGTCGTCTTGGTTCCTAGACATTTTCCAAGTGCTTTGTTCTAATTACTAGATAGGCCTGCATATTTCCTTTCTTGGTTTCATGACATATCCTGGTGGTCTTCCAGTAAATCCTCCTTTTGAGTTTAAGCTAATTTAAATAGATGCTGTTATTTGTAATCAAAACAGTGTTGATTAAGATCATATGTAACTGCTCTACCTCCTCTTAAACCAACATTCTTTTATGGCTTGTTTCACACGATAGATAACTCAAAATCACCCAAACATGAGATGGTAAAATGTTTGATGGCATTTTAACGCATGTATTAGCAAAATGAAATTTCAGCTCCAAAGTAGCTCCAGTCTTAGAACAGGAACACTTTTCCTCTGGCTAGCTGCCAGTGGGTGTCTGAGAAATTATGGCAAACTGGAATGATGCCGCAGGATTTCCAAAGACACTGAAAGGAAAAAAGCCTCAATGGGCTTTATAAATCAACAAAATATATGTAGATTAGATAATCTCTTGTATAAATATAGCACAAGTAGAAAGAGTCTAAAACTCTAAAAAGCCATAAAAAGTTTCTAGGTAAAAGAAAGGGGGTTCTGCGTTTTCCTCCCCACAAGGTAAAGGTTAAACTCCTGACTGGATGGTAACTTAAAGACTGTGTTAATGAGAACATATTTGGCAATGATTGTGCAACTCCAAGAGAGGCGACTGAGAAAGATTCAAACATTGAACTCATTTTTTGTAAATATTTCTTGTCTTCTGGATAGCAAACAATTTCTTAAATACTATGTAGAAAACACTATACTAGATAGTTAAGGAAAGGAAGATTTAAAAAAAGATAAATAAGGTACAAACTCTATCCACAGGGAATGTAATGGTAGAAAACTGTTAGGTAAACAGCTAACGTGGTCCTGGAAATACGTTAAGTCAACAAAATCAGCCAGGTGTGGTGGCACGTGCCTGTAATCCCAATTACTTGGGAGGCTGAAGCAGGAGAATCGCTTGAACCCAGGAGGTGGAGATTGCAGTGAGCTGAGGTCCCACCACTGCCCTCCAGACTGGGCAACAGAGCAAGATTCTGTCTAAGAAAAAAAAAGGGAAATAATGAGGAAGACTTGAGCTAAAATTTTCTCGCTTCAATTCATGGCTATCTCCAGTTATTCACACTATCTAGAATTGGAGATGACAATGTCTAAATCTTTAGTCCTCAAAATGTAATTGCAAGGCTATCCATTTGTTATAGTTTGTCTTCAAAGAATCAGTATATCAGTATGTTCAGTTCTCTTATTCTTTAAATCTCTATTTTAAACTTCCTTGTCATTCCAGTAAACAACCTTCTCCACCAGTTCATCAGTAGTTCACATCTCCAGCTCCATCCTGATTCATCTCCAATAACCTAATCACCCCTGGCTACCAGCTCTGACACACCCATAACCGTCCTTCCTGCCAAAACACCTACCCTGCCACTCCAGCTCAGACCCGTTCTTTTTAAAATAGCCAATTGAGATTAGTCTAGTTTGTGTGGTCTAACCCTAGCTAATAGGGGATGACACAGCAGTAAGGATGACCCCCTGTCAGCCTAAGTACCCCTTCCCCCTTGCCCAAGCATGTGGTGGCCATCATTGCTCTGTGCACCCCACACCCTTCTATAGAAGTAAACTGCCTTGCTGAGAAGACGTATCTTTGAGTGCTATTTCTTTTTCGGCATCGAAATTTTGCTTGTAACAATTCTGGGGGCTCATCCGGGATTCACCCTTCTCCTCTGGGGTCTCAGATCCTCACCAGGAAACGCATCCTGCTGCTTCATTTTACAGCAGCCTCATGGGTAAGGGGTCCAGACCTACCCGATGTAGTATGAGGAAGAAGCCTCTCAGTAACAAGGGAAAAAAAAAAAAAAGGCCTAAAAATACCACAGCAACTAAGCAACCGTGCAAAGACCAAAAAAAAGATGCCCATGGGATCTGGTAAAGTATTTCCTTGGTGGTCGGGACCAAAGTAAGAAAAGCCATGCGGGGAGGCAGGGTGAGGGTGCAGTAAACTATTCCTTGGTCAGAATATACCAAGGCAAGAAAAGCCGTGAGGGGGTGGTGAAGTATTCCTTGGTCTGGGTGGCTTGGAGGTTAAACAGAGGTAAGACATCTCCATGGGGGCGGGGATTGAACCTCGCACAAACCTCCAATAGTTGGGGGTAGGGGGAGTGGTGGCCAAGAAATTTTCAGTAAAGGAAATTGAGCCTCACCCCAAAAGGCAAGACATTTCTGGTAAGGGAAATTGAGACTTACTGACCCCCCCAAAAAGGGAAAACTCGAGATACAGCAATGAAAAAAAAAAAAATACTCAGAACTTCCCTTTCCCCTCTTTTTGGGGAAGAAAGGAGTATGATCCGTAAGCATCCTCCCTCCCCCTACCAAAACATTCTTACATCGAATCAAACTCACCTAAGACTCCCAGTGGGACAACAGCAACATAGTCCACCGAGAAAACATGCAGGAAAATATGCTGGTCTAGGTCTTGAGGATCCCCTTGGCAGGGAATCTTGAAACTTAATTTTGTCACTAACAATTGGCCAAATATTAACAAGAAATTACAAAAAAAAAAAAAAAAAAGAGAGAACTAGAAAAATAAACTTGTAAAAAAGCTTCTAAAAGAGAGTTCAAGAGGGCGTCAAAGTGTTAAGAGGTAAATGGGTGGGGTCCACGCAGTCCACCTGGAGAATTCAACCCTGCAGGGGTTGGGCTGTGCCAGTGGCCCTGCGAATTTTTCCCGACCCCCTCCTCCTTCTGACCCCTCTCCTGCCGCCCCTCCTCTTCCTCGGAGGGGGTGGGCTCCAGCAGGCAGGCAGGGCCAGGGCTGGGGTCCGCGGGGGATCCTCCCCAGCTGGTGACAGAAGGGCAGGGTAAGTGGCTCAGAGGGCCTGGTAATCAGCCCCCTCAGGGGTGGCGGCGGCAGGCGCACCCCCTGAATGTTATAGCCCTGAGGCAGCAGCACATGCCAAATTCCGGGAGAGAGAGCCCTGGCTCCGCCCTTTGGGGGCCCAAGTCTTACTAATCGAGGCCCAGCCCATGGACAGTGTGAAGCCATTAGCACCCATAGCACGCCAGCGCAGGTCTTTCCGAGATCAGATTGCTTGTGATTGCATCCCAAATCTGGTGGTAAACTCCATGAAAGGCTAAATACCAGCACGAGACCCAGAGTCAACGAGTATGGTAACGGAAAGTTAAAAAGAAGTTTGGAGAGAGAGAGGAAAAAAAAAAAAAAGAAATCCTAGAGGAGAGAGAAAGACTAACAGAGGGAACAGAGGAAGTCAGAGAGGGAAAGAGAGAGAAAGAGATAGTAGTAAAGAGAAAGCAATGTGCCCTATTCTTTTAAAAGCCAGGGTAAATTTAAAACCTATAATTGAAGGTCTTCTCCATGATGGGATTCTTAAATCCTGTTGTTCCCAATCCTTATATTATTACAATCACCAGTAGTTTACAGTAATAGGTTTAAAAGATGCCTTCTGGGCTTGTTCGTTGGCAGAAGACAGCCAGGACCTATCTGCCTGTGAGTGAGAAGACCCTCCTCACTCCAGTCGAATATAGCGATACCAATGGACAGTTTTATCCCAAGGGTTTGCAAACTCTCAGTCTATGGACAGACCCTTATGCCCTAAAAATAGAGCCCTTATTAAAAAAAAAAAAAAAAAAAAAAGCTCACACAAGACAGGCTAAACCCTCTCATTTTGCAATTACCAGAAATCCAACAGGTGGAAAGGTTACCTCCTTAAGCATCCATTCCATCTTTTTGTCAGGGTTAACAAGAGCATAACCTTAGAAATACTTGCCCAAAGGCCAGTAGCTTTCCTATCAAAAATCCTTACTGCAGTAACCTATGGATGGCCCAAATGCATTACAGGATGACACTTATTTATAAAGTTTACTAAAAGTTAACAGTGTAACATGCATCACCCTAACTTTTAATCTTGTCGCCTTATGCAGTCTACTCCAGGGACATGAAAGAAGTTTGCTTTGGAAAAGAATGGTTATCATCATTGACAAAAAGAAAGGAGAATTTATGTAAAAAAAAAAATTCTTACATGGTAGATTCTTTACTTGAAATAAAATAACTGGCTGTTTAAAGGGATGTTTACAGGTCAAGTTGAAGATTATCTGTGAAAGTTGTGAAAAATGTTACAGAAAGGAATTTATGCAAGAAATGTTGTATAATTTAAAAGTAATTAGGCCTCCTGAATGTAAAATTATTCAAGAAACAGTTTATGTGCAAGGTGTGTAAGGAAAACAAAAATATACTTTTTGTAAAAGGATTATAAGGAGGCATAAGAATGTGATTTCTACCTTCATTTTTTTTTTTTTTTTTTTTTTTTTTTGAGACGGAGTTTCGCTCTTGTTACCCAGGCTGGAGTGCAATGGCGCGATCTCGGCTCACCGCAACCTCCGCCTCCTGGGCTCAGGCAATTCTCCTGCCTCAGCCTCCTGAGTAGCTGGGATTACAGGCACGCGCCACCACGCCCAGCTAGTTTTTTGTATTTTTTAGTAGAGACGGGGTTTCACCATGTTGACCAGGATGGTCTTGATCTCTCAACCTCGTGATCCACCCGCCTCGGCCTCCCAAAGTGCTGGGATTACAGGCTTGAGCCACCGCGCCCGGCCTCTACCTTCATTTTTAAAAAAAGTAAAAAATAGTTGGTCGGGCTTGGTGGCTCACGCCTGTAATCCCAGCACTTTGGGAGGCCGAGGTGGGTGCATCACGACGTCAAGAGATCGAGACCATCCTGGTCAACATGGTGAAATCCCGTCTCTACTAAAAATACAAAAAATTAGCTGGGCATGGTGGCATGTGCCTGTAATCCCAGCTACTCAGGAGGCTGAGGCAGGAGAATTGCCTGAACCCAGGAGGCGGAGGTTGCGGTGAGCTGAGATCGCGCCCATTGCACTCCAGCCTGGGTAACAAGTGCGAAACTCCATCTCAAAAAAAAAAAAGTAAAAAATAAAAATATTTTGTTTTGAAGATTAAAGTGAATTTTAAAATGTTAATTATAAAGGAAATTCTGTGTGTAATCATAAACATATTGGCTAATGTTAAAGGGGTATCATCAGTTTTTCTGTGAACTGGACATTAAAAAGTTTTTTTTGTTTTTGTTTTTTTTAAAAAAGGCACTAACCTGCTTTTTAACAAAAATTTTAGCAGGGTTAAAAAGGATCTATAAAAAATCTTACCTTATGGTCAGAAAATATGTCTATAAGGTTTCATGAAAATTGAGTTTAACATTAATAGCACACTAATATAAAGATGAAACTTTGCTTATCTGGTATAAAATCACACAGGAAGCACTGTCAAATATAAAATGGTATTTGGCTTTCTTTGGTTTCAAAACTAACAAAAATAGGTGCTAAAGAGAATTCAGAAGGAAAATGGATATTGCCAGACCAGAGGGAAATGATATCCAAACCCCTTATGAGAGGAATCTGCTTCCAACTGTATCTAGGGACCCATTGGGGGCCCCAAGCCACGTGTGACACAGTCCTCGGAGTTAATGGGTGCACAGGAATTTGTACCCTGGCCAAATGGGTTACAGACAGTTGCTTAATATGTATAATAAACTATTTTTTAAAAATTACCCCTCAGGGGAAGAAATTCAGGCTTAAGGCCATTCCAAAGTATCCAGATGAATTACACAAAGATGCCTCCAATGGGTCATCTAAAGTATTTTTTGATTCAGAAAACAGGACTCATTTTACTGCACATGTCATTGGGAAATTAACCCAGGTACTGGATATAACATGGAAAGATTGTACTCCCTGGCACCCACCTTTATTAGGGAACGTAGGAAGGCCTATTACCCTGTTAAGAGTCTAAACTGCTCCACAAAGGACAATGAATTTCCCTACATTTGAAACAAAAAATCAGTTTATATACTTGGTTTATCTTCCACTTTCCCTTCCCTCAAAACTAGAGGTCTTCTAGTGCAGGTGCCACCCTGAAGTCTCCAATACTAGCACCAGCCTGGAGACCACCCTACCTTGTGCTGCTAGCCACCAAGACTGCCATTCGTACAGCAGAAAAGAGATGAATACATCACACCCGAGTCAAGAAAGAGCCATCACCGTTAGAATCATGGGCTATTGTTCTAGAACCAGACCCTACCAAATTAAAGCTAAGAAAAGCTTAAGTCTATCTATCTTTTTTTTCCTTTTCTTCCCTTTAACTTCTCACCATCTTGTTATTAATGTCATTAGATCTAGCTCACCTCAAGTTGTTACTTTGATGTCTGTTTAGTTATGCCTTATGGAGATTTGCATAACCAGGGACAGCTTGCTGCTTCAGAAGGATGTCTCTGTCCCTCTTAGACTTCCTCAGATTAGGAAAACATAATGAATTCCTCTAAGGATATTAGTAATCCAAGGAATAGTAACTATATTAATTGGTAGAAATCAGACTCTTGTTCCTCTAAAACAGAATCTCTGTGTTCTGCTTAGTCTAATGTCATATGGAACACTAAAGGTTTAAGATAGACTGCTTCCACAGGTCTTTGTCAGTCCTTAAAACTATATGTCCACTTCACCAAAGGAATTACTTCTTCTAGCAGTCAATATAACCAATGTAATTCTATACAGCTTACTATTGTTATTGCAACATCTGAAAACTCTTCCCCTAATTAAGTTTTATTTATGGCACAGGAGCCGACATTTCAGAAAAGGATCTAAAGAAATTTTTGAAATGCACTTTATTGCTCCTTCAACCTCTTTATCAATCACTCCTCCTAGACACAATGACAAAACCAAAGTCTCAGTGGTAAAAGTAAAGGACCTAAGGCAAACCATAGCCATTAAAACAGGATATAAGGATGCAATGGGTAGAATGGATTAAATATTCCGTTTGCACCTTAAATAAATGTGACTATTATACTTGTGTGCATGGTAGGCCAGAGGCCCAGATTGTCCTCTTTTCACTTAATCAAGCAGACATGGAGTGCATGATAGCTCTTTTTCAAGATTCTAATGCCTGGAATAACAAATTGAGCCAAGTTCTTTCACTGCTATTTCCTGTGGCTCAACACCCTGAGGTCAGCCCCCTATGGCCATACAGCCTCCATCTCCCAAGGCAAAGTTTGCCTCATGTCTCTTAAAACAGGGAGAACTCAGTGTTCCTTGGAAACTTAACAGGATGCAGTGAAGTCAGGCACTTCCAAGAGGTGGCTCATCAGTCCGCCCTTACTCATCCCCAAGCAGATGTATGGTGGTATTGTGAGGAATCCTTACTGGACACTGCCAAATAACTGGAGCAACACTTGTGCTCTAGTCCAGTTGGCTATCCCTTTTACCCTGGCATTTCATCAACCAAAAAAAGAGATATCATGACATAGGTAAATAAGAGAAGCTCCTTATAGGTCTTTTAATTCTCAGGTGTACTTAGATGCAATTGGGGTCCCAAAAGGAGTTCCAAATGAATTTAAAGTCCAAGATCAAATAGCTGCAAGATTTAAGTCAATGTTGTTCTGGTAGGTTAACAATTAATAAAAATTGTAAATTAGATAAACTACATTATTACAATCCACAGCAGTTTGTTAACTATACTAAAGATGCTGTTAAAGGAATAAACAATTAGGATCCACTAGCCAAATGGCCTAAAAACAATAGAATGGCCCTAAATATATTATTGGAGAAAGGTAGTGTTTGTGTTATGATTAAAACCCAGTGTTGTACCTTTATTCCAAACAACATTGCTCCCAATGGGAGCATAACAAAAGCCCTCCAAGGACCTACTGCTTTATCAAATGAGCTAGCTAGAAATTCTGGCATCAATAACTCTATTTCAGATTGGCTCAAAAGGTGGTTCAGTTAATGGAAAGAAACTGTAACCTCAATTCTTACCTCTCTAGCAACTGTAATAATTATATTTCTTGTTAGATGTTGTGTCATACCATGCATCCAAAGACTTGTTGCAGAGGCTAGAATATCCCCAACCCCTCCTCCACCCTATTCAGATAGATTATTTCTTTTAGAAAAACAAAACTAAGCCAAAAATTTAAGGAAGTTTGAAGAAAAAAGGAAACTGTAAAAATTCAAGATGGAGGATTGTTACAGTAAACCCCAAGTTTCTCTTCAAATAATCAGTATGTCAGTATGTTCTGCTCTCTTATTCTTTAAACCTCTATTTTAAAGTTTAACTTCCTTGTAATTACAATAAACCTCCATCAGTTCATCAGTAGTTCACATCTGCTCCCCCTCATCCCCACTCCATCCTGACTCATCCTGGTCACCTAATCACTCCTGGCTACCAGCTCTGACACACCCACAACCATCCTTCCTGCCAAAACACCTACCCTGCCACTCCAGCTCGGACTCCTACTCTTTTTAAAATAGCCAATCAGGATTAGTCCAGTTTGTAAGGTCTAACCCTAGCTAATAGGGGATGACACAGCAGTAGGGATGACCCCCGTCAGGCCTAAGTATCCCTTCCCCCTTGTCTGAGTGTGAGGTGGCCATCACTGCTCCGTCCATGCGCCCTGTACCCTTCTATAGAAGTAAACTGCCTTGCTGAGAGGACATATGTTCGAGTGCTATTGCTTTTGCGACATTGAAATTTTACTTATAACACATTCATACATTTGCACAGCAAAAGAAACAATCAACAGGGAGAGGAGATGTTGAATGGGAGAAAATAACTGCAACTATTCATCTGACAGGGGACTAATAACCAGGATATACAAGGAACTCAAACAACAAAAACTGCCACAAATAATCCCATTTAAAAGTGGGCACAAAACATTAATAGATATTTTTTTCAAAAGAAGATACACAAATGGCCAAGAGGTTATTTTAAAATGTTCAACAATACTACTCATTAGAGAAATACAAATCAAAACCACAATGACGTATCATCTTACTGCAGTCAGAATGGCTATTATTAAATTAAGAAAATAACAGATTTAGCAAGGATGCAGAGAAAGGGAACTCTTTTTCACTGTTAGTGAGAATGTAAATTAGTACAGTGTCTATGGAAGACAATATGGAGATATCCCAAAGAACTAAAAATAGAATTACAATTGGATCTAGCAATCCCAAACTGGGTATCTCCTCAAACAAAAAGAAATCAATTTATCAAAAAGATATCTGTGCTCATGTATTTTTCACAGCATTATTCACAAAAGCAAAGATATGGAATTAACCTAAGTGTCCATCAATGGATGAATGGATAAAGAAAATGTGGTATATATGCACAACAGAGTACTATTCAGCCACAAAAAGTGTAAAATCCTGTCATGTGCAGTAACAAGGATGGAACCTAAGTGGAACAAACCAGGCACAGAAAGACAAATACCGTATGATCTCACTCATAGGCGAGTGCTAAAAATATGCTTACATAGATGTTGAGAGTGGGAATGATAAAGAATGGAAACTTGGAATGGTGAGGGGCTGGGAGAGGGAAGGAAGATAAGAAATTGGTTGGTGGGTACACAATGTATGTTACTTGGGTAATGAATACCCTAAAAACCCCAACTTAACCACTATGCAATCTATGCATGTAAACAAATTGCCCATGTATCCTCAACATTTGTACAAATAAAACAGGAAGAAAAAATAACTTTTCCTTGAATTTAGGAGTATGTTTCTTCCCTTTGTAATATATCTGGCAGAGAGATCTCTGAAAAATTTATAAACAGCAAGAAAAGGTCCAAATT
Organism: Saimiri boliviensis; assembly: GCF_048565385.1. Lineage (NCBI taxonomy): Eukaryota > Metazoa > Chordata > Mammalia > Primates > Cebidae > Saimiri > Saimiri boliviensis. The sequence continues at coordinate 14,645,361 of NC_133450.1, read as the reverse complement.
TTACTTTCGTTTACCAAGTTCACTATTTCATCCTTTCTTCCCACGTTATGTAAACTTTCTACCCAAATGAAGATCAATACGTTTCTTCTAAGTTCCTTAAGCACTCCTCGGGGACAACTAAGTTGAAGCATGTTCCTTGTTCACAACTACCTGTGTTAAAACAGTCCTCTCAGATACAGGTGATGGCGAGGAAGGCAGCAAATCACACTGCCATGTGTGTACTTATGCAACGATCTTGCAGGTTCTTCACATGTACCCCAAAACCTAAAATGCAATAAAAAAAAGAAAAAAGAAAAACAGACCTCTCTACTTTAAGTAAAATTCTCATTTTTCTAGTGTATCTTTAGAAGTTTGTATTCCTGAATTCTTGTGTTCTGTTTCCTGTGTTGCTGAGCTTACTTGTAATGTGCTCCTAAGAAAGTTCACAACATTATAAAAGGGTCTTATCAATATTACACTTTCTTATGACTTCTTCAGATCTATATTTAATTGCTCTGCTAAAAATGAACCATGCTCCTGTTAATTTACAGTTGCCTAGATTCAAAGCTCTTTTGTGGTACCACCCAGCACCTCGTGTCTTTTAAGAGGGGATATAAAACCATTTCCTCCAAGCGACTTCAAAATTACAAAGCCTGATAAGCTCTATTAACACTTACTTTATTCACAACACAAAGGTTTCAGTGGATGAAACAGTTTGAATACAGGAGCTCTAAGCTTCTCAGTTGTATACATGGCACATGCATTCAACATCAACGATTGATTTACTGTGGGAAAACTACTTCAGAACGTAAAAAGCTCAAGGCCATACAAGGGTTTGGAAGTAACAAAGGTACCCTTCTGAGTCACAAAATTAGGGGGCATCATGTGAAACAGGAAATCCTGCTCTTTCACACTGGGGGAAGTTTCCAATCTTTGCCCCAGTTAAAAGCTTTTATGACTATCTTCTGTTACTGTTTTAAAATGAGGTAAGGGATAATGTGTGGATGACTATGCTGGGTATATAGGTATATATGCACATAAAAAAACTATACAAAAACATAGAGCCTGGGCAACAAAGCAAGACCCTCATTTCTACAAAAAAAGTTAGCCAGTCATGGTAGTGTGCACCTGTATTCCCAGCCACTCTACTTGGGAGGCTGAAGTGAGAGAATCCCTTGAGCCCAGAAGTTTGAGGCTGCAGTAAGCTATTAATTGTGCCACTATACTCCAGCCTGGGAGACAGAGCAAGACTCTGTCCCTTAAAAAAAAAAAAATCTGGCCGGGCGCGGTGGCTCAGCCTGTAATCCCAGCACTTTGGGAGGCCGAGGCGGGTGGATCATGAGGTCGAGAGATCAAGACCATCCTGGTCAACAGAGTGAAACCCCGTCTCTACTAAAAATACAAAAAACTAGCTGGGCATGGTGGTGCGTGCCTGTAATCCCAGCTACTCAGGAGGCTGAGGCAGGAGAATTGCCTGAGCCCAGGAGGCGGAGGTTGCGGTGAGCCGAGATCGCGCCATTGCACTCCAGCCTGGGTAACGAGAGCGAAACTCCGTCTCAAAAAAAAAAAAAAAAAAAAAAAAAAAAAAAAAAAAAATCTATGTATGTATGTTTGGAAGAAAAACCACAAACATTCCTAGTGCAGGTTTACTTATTGGGTGACCCTAGCTATGTAAGTTACTAAAGTTCCTGTGCTCAAAAATCGGGTAAAAAAGAAATAACCACAAAAAGTGCCTACCAGACTGAGCCCTACTGACTTGGGCTCCTGAATTACATCTATGGCCTGTATTCTGATCTCAAACCTCTACAGCACTGTTTTTTTACCCTGGAGTTGAGCCAGGGCTGTGCTCTACCCCACCATGGGTAGAGATTCACAGCTGCCACCCAACCCCCTGGATCTGGACTGTGAAAGGTTTCTCAAAGTCACAGATCCCGGTGCTGCGGGCAACCTACAACAAACCCTGCTACAGAGAGCAAACCTGCATTCCAAGACAAAAGTGCCACAGAGGTTTGCAAGACCCTAAGCCTGGGATCCTAGTCTCACAGCTGCTTGTAGACCATGTCAGATACCAAGAGTCTTCCCATTGTGGGGAAAATAAGAACAGGGAAGACCCAAAAGTCTTTGCCAGCGAAGATATTAACAACCTACTGCCATCACTACCAAAAAATTCTATACCCTAGGCCACTAAGGCATTCACACTTATTCCTAATGTTTAATGTAGCAAAAGAAGTTGCACAGAGACTATACCACTAAACCTACGTGCACACAGATTCACCACACTTTTCCCAATTAGCACACTAAGACTCAACTGCAGGTGAAAGTTTTTGTCTATCAAAGCCACTCTAGAAAGTTTAAGAGACTCAAAAGTTCCATTAGATGCACAAACATCAATACTGGGGTAAAGAAACATGAAAAAGTAAGAAAATATGATACCACCAAAGAAACATAACTCTTTTAGTAATAGATCCCAATGAAAAGGAAATTTTAAAACTGCTGGAAAAGGAACTCAAAATAATGATCTTTTGTTATTGTTTGGATTTTTTTTTTTTAAAGACACAGGCTTTAACTCTGTTGTCCAGGCTGGAGTGCAGTGGCATAAACATGGCTCACTACAACCTCAACTTCCTGGGCTCAAGCAATCTTCCTGCCTCAGCCCCCCAAGTAGCTAGGACTACAGGTGTGTACCACCATACCTGGCTAATATTTTTGCATTTTTCTTAGAGTCTTGCTATTTCCTCTAGGCTGATCTCAAACTCCTGAGTACAAGCAATCCACTCACCTGCGCCTCCCAAAGTGATGGGATTACAGGTGTGAGTCACTCACGCCTGGCCTAAAATAATAATCTTAAGGAAACTTAAGAGATACAAGAAAATACAGACAGATGAGTCAACAAAACCAGACAAATAATTCATGATATAAACAAGAAATTCAACAAGGAGATAGTAAAAAAGGAACCAAACAGAAATTCCACAGCTGAAGAATTCAATGAATTTTAAAAAAGTACAACAGAAAGACTCAACAGTAAACTTAAGCAGAAGAAAGTCTCTGAGCTTGATGACACAAAGGCTCAAAATAAAGGGATAGAGGAAGATTTACCAAGCAAATGGAGAGCAAAAAAAAAGCAGGAGATGCAATTCTCATCTCTGATAAAATGGACTTTAAAGCAACAAAGATCAAGAGATAAAGAAGGACATTACATAATGGTAAAAGGATCAATGCAACAAGAAGAGCTAACGATCCTAAATATATATGCACCCAATACAGGAGCACCCAGATACATAAGACAAGGTCTTAATGACTTGCAAAGAGACTTTAACACCGCATTGTCAATATAAGACAGATCAACAAGACAGAAAATTAACAAGGATATCCAGGTATTGAACTCAGACCTGGACTAAGCAAACCTAATAGACATTTACAGAACTCTCCACCCCAAATCCACAGAATATACATTCTTCTCAGCACCACATTACACCTACTCTAAAATTGACCACATAATTGGAAGTAAATCACTCCTCAGCAAATGCAAAAGAAAGGAAATCATAACAGTCTCTCAGACCACAGTGCAATCAAGTTACAACTCAGAATTCAGAAACTAACTCAGAACTGCACAGCTTCATGGAAATTGAACAACTGGCTCTTGAAAGTTGACTGGATAAACAATGAAATGAAGGCAGAAATAAAGATGTTCTTTGAAACCAACAAGAACGAAGATACAACATGCCAGAATCTCTGGGACACATTTAAAGCAGTCTCTAGAGGAAAATATATAGCAATAAATGCCCATATGAGAAGCAAGGAGAGAACTAAAATTGACACCCTATCATCAAAATTGAAAGAGCTAGAGGAGCAAGATCAAAAAAACTCAAAACCTAGCAGAAGGCAAGAAATAACTAAAATCAGAGCAGAACTGAAGGAGATAGTGACGCAAAAAACCCTTCAAAAAGTCAGTAAATCCAGGAGCTGGTTTTTCAAAAAGATCAATAAAATAGACCACTCGCCAGATTAATAAAAAAGAAACGAGAGAATAACCAAATAGATGCAATAAAAAATGATAAAGAGGATATCACCACAGATTCCACAGAAATTCAAACCATCGTCAGAGATTATTACAAACAACTCTATGCACATAAATTAGTAAACCTGGAAGAAATGGATAAATTCATGGATACTTGCATCCTCCCAAGCCTAAACGAGGAAGAAGTTGGAACCTTGAATAGACCAATAACAAGGGCTGAAGTTGAGGCAGCAATTAAGAGCCTACCACTCAAAAAAAGCACAGGTCCAGATGGGTTCACAGCCGAATTCTACCAGACACACAAAGAGGAGCTGGTACCATTCCTTCTGAAATTATTCCAAATAATCCAAAAAGAGGGAATCCTTCCCAAATCATTTCATGAGAACAGTATCATCCTGATACCAAAACCTGGAAGAGACTCAACAAGAAAAGAAAACTTCAGGCCAATATCCATGATGATCATAGATGTAAAAATCTTCAATAAAATAATGGCAAGCCGACTGCAACAGCACATCAAAAAGCTTATCCACCATTCATCCCGGGGATGCACGGCTGGTTCAACATACGTAAGTCTATAAACTTAATTCACCACATAAACAGAACCAAAGACAAAAAACACATGATTATCTCAATTGATGCAGGGAAGGCCTTTGACAAAATTCAACAGCCCTTTATGCTAAAAACCCTCAATAAACTAGGTATTGATGAAATATATCTCAAAATAATAAAAGCTATTTATGACAAACCAACAGCCAATATCATACTGAATGGGCAAAAACTGGAAGCATTCCATTTGAAATCTGGCACTAGACAAGGATGCCCTCTCTCACCACTCCTATTCAGTATAGTGCTGAAGGTTCTAGCCAGAGCAATCAGGCAAAAAAAGAAATAAAGGGTATTCCAATAGGAAAGGAGGAAGGCAAATTGTCTCTATTTGCAGACGCCATGATTGTATATCTAGAAGACCCCATCGTCTCAGCCCAAAATCTCCTGAAACTGATAAGCAACTTCAGCTAAGCCTCAGGATACAAAATCAATGTGCAAAAATCACAAGCATTCCTATACACCAATAACAGACTTAAAGAGAGCCACATCAAGAACGAACTGCCATTCACAATTGCTACAAAGAGAATAAAATACCTAGGAATACAACTAACAAGGAACGTAAAGGACCTCTTCAAAGAGAACTACAAGCCACTGCTCAATGAAATAAGAGAGGACACAAACAAATGGAGAAACATTCCATGTTCATGGTTAGGAAGAATCAGTAACATGAAAATGGCCATACTGCCCAAAGTAATTTACAGATTCAACGCTGTCCCCATAAACCTACCAATGACCTTCTTCACAGAACTGGAAAAATACACCTTAAACTTCATATGGAACCAAAAGAGAGCCCGCATAGCCAAGTCAATTCTAAGCAAAAAGAACAGACCAGGAGGCATCACACTACCGGACTTCAAACTATACTACAAGGTTACAGTAATCAAAACAGCATGGTACTGGTACCAAAACAGAGATATAGACCAATGGAAAAGAACAGAGGCCTGGGACGCAACATAACATATCTACAACCATCCCATCTTTGACAAACCTGACAAAAACAAGCAATGGGGAAAGGATTCCCTGTTTGTATTGGGAAAACTGGCTAGTCATGTGCAGAAAGCAGAAACTGGACCCCCTGCTGACACCTTACACTAAAATTAACTCCACATGGATAAAAGGCTTAAACATAAAACCTAACACCATAAAAACCCTAGAAGAAAATCTAGGCAAAACCATTCAGGACATAGGCGTAGGCAAGGACTTCACGACCAAAACACCAAAAGCATTGGCGACAAAAGCCAAAATAGACAAATGGGACCTAACCAAACTCCATAGCTTCTGCACAGCAAAAGATACAGTAATTAGAGTGAATTGGCAACCAACAGAGTGGGAAAACACTTTTGCAGTCTACCCGTCTGACAAAGGGCTGATATCCCGAATTTACAAAGAACTAAAACAGATTTACAAGAAAACACAAACAAGCCCATTCAAAAGTGGGCAAAGGATAGGAACAGACACTTTATAAAAGAAGACATACAAGAGGCCAACAAACATATGAAAAAATGCTTATCATCACTGGTCATTAGAGAAATGCAAATCAAACCTACATTGAGATACCATCTCACGCCAGTTAGAATGGCGATCATTAAAAAATCTGGAGACCACAGATGCTGGAGAGGATATGGAAAAATAGGAACACTTTTACACTGTTGTTAGGAGTGTCCATTAGTTCAACCATTGTGGAAGACAGTGTGGTGATTCCTCAAGAACCTAGAAATAGAAATTCCATTTGATCCAGCAATCCCATTACTGGGTATATATCCAAAGGATTATAAATCGTTCTACTATAAGGACACATGCACACGAATGTTCACTGCAGCACAGTTTATAATAGCAAAGACCTGGAACCAACCCAAATGCCCATCGATGATAGACTGGACAGGGAAAATGTGGCACATATACACCATGGAATACTATGCAGCCATCAAAAACGATGAGTTCATGTCCTTTGTAGGGACGTGGATGAACCTGGAAATCATCATTCTCAGCAAACTGACATAAGAACAGAAAATCAAACACCTTATGTTCTCACTCATAGGCAGGTGTTGAACAATGAGAACACATGGACACAGGGAGGGGAGCATCACACACTGGGGTCTGTTGCGGGGAAATAGGGGAGACACAGCTAGGGGTCAGGAGTTGTGGAGAGATAGCATGGGGAGAAATTCCAGATATAGGTGAAGGGGAGGAAGGCAGCAAATCATGCTGCCATGTGTGTACCCATGCAACAATCTTGCATGTTCTTCACATGTACCCCAAAACCTAAAATGCAAAAAAAAAAAAAAAAAAAAAAAAAATTAGCCACGGATGGTGGCACACACCTATAGTCCCAGCTACTTGGGAGGCTGAGGCAGGGGAATCACTTGAACCTGGGAGGTGGAGGGTGCAGTGGGCCAAGATTGCCCCACTGCACTCCAGCCTGGCAACAGAGCAAGACCCGACCTAAAAAAACAAATTTTTTTTTAAAAAAAGAAAATTTGGGCCTAATATGAAGAACTTCAAATACATTAGACTTTTCCACATTAAATTAGCCTGAAGAACGGTGAACTCTATGACTAGAAGTAAGTGGTCAAGCAGATTTCGATGAATATTAAGAAAATCCTAAAAGCAATTCTTACACTAGGGGGTAAGGATAGGGGGTGGATTTGAAACAGACATCTAAAGTTCTTCCTATCTTGGAAAAGTCTATAGCTACCTTGTTAGTTGCAGGCAAGAATATTAAGATGATACCCACCGCAGCTATTTTAAGAGTAATGGGTGATCTCAAGAAGCAGAAAAGAGGCCAGTAATTACCACTGAACTTCATATAAGACCTAGACAGCTTTGTGATCTTTACATGTTTGTTAGAAAAGGTGCTGGGAGAGAGACCAATGATGGTCATCCTATCTGACTATAAGTCAACAGTTAGCCTAACCAGTACAACAGAGCCCTCCTATTCCCACTCATGACAATGATGGATGTACCAGTCTCAGAGACTGCAGTTTTTCCTTGCTGCTTAAGTGAAAGGCAGTTTGAAAAAAGTCCCCTTTCCTCTAATGCCCTCCCTATTTACTTCTTGTTTTCAGTGCACAGAGAATGCTAAAACTTCAAGAGTCTGAAATTATCTGTATTTGGGGAGACTACCAATGTAGCAGCATAGATGTTATTCCTACATAACAAATTCATGAGATTTTTTTGGCTCTATATTGAAAAGGGAAGACTGGTGTGATTTGGTGGGTCTATTTGAAGGGCTTACAGAGGAAATCCTGAAAAATGCCCTTTTCACTTCCCCACTTAAACTTATAAGTTGGACTGGATTAAGCGTGTTTCCACCTGACCCTTAGAATTATGAGACATATACAAACTTGTTTAAGTGGGCTGTGACAGTCTTTACCCTAAAATTTATGAAACCTGGAATAACTTAACAACATTATGAAACCAGGAACAATATAAGAGGAATAACAATTAAAATTTAGTTCTGGGGCATCTGGGAAGATAACCCTCAAGTTATATATACATCTGGTGACCTCGGTTGCCAGTCTTAAATCTTATGCCAGAAACACTCCAATCAATTAACAAATATATACTGAGGGGCTACTGTGGGCAAGAACTCATATTAAGTTAAGAAAGACAAGTCCATTGTGGGCTCTCTGGGTTATGACTATAGCTGATTATTGCTATAGTCAGGGTATAATAAAACTTAAATAACACACAATGGCTCTCATATAATCCTAAATATTTTAGAAAGTAGAACTCAAATTCCTTCAGTAGTACCTTTAACAAGGGTACTTTAAATAGAAACCAATGGTATGATGGCTCATGCCTGTAATCCCAGCATTTTGGGAGCCTGAGGCAGGAGGACTGCTTGAGCCCAGGAGTTCAAGACCAGCCTGGGCAACATGGCGAAACCCCACATCTCCTAAAAAATACAGAAAATTATCCAGGTGTGGTGGTGCATGCCTGTAGTCCCAGAAACTCAGGAGGCTGAGGCAGGAGAACCCCTTGAGCTTAGGAGGTCAAGCCTGCAAGGAGCAGTGATCATGCCACTGCACTCCAGCCTGGGTGATGGGAATGAGACCCTGTCTTCAAAAAAAGAAAGAAAAAAAAATAGAAACCAAGCTTTAGTCATTCACATAAAACCTGTCACAGTGAAGGGAGCATAAAGCAGAGGAAATTCTAAATACGTCAAATAGTGAAAATAGCTCTAAAGACTTCATCTTCTGAGAGACTTGTCCCTATAGATATCACCCCACCCAGGATTGGTAACATTTGCTTAGCAAAACATTTTTCTGGAAACCAGTAAGATATTTGAGAAATTAGAGCTTTTAGGTAAAAATAAACATTTTTAAAAATTATAAACTTAATTTCTAAAAATTAAGATTATTACAATCATATGGATAGCTCTTGCAAATTAATGAGAACAATGGATAAAATGAGTAATATTTCAGAATTGATATTTTAGTATGTCTTTAAAACAGATAAACCATCTCAATGTAGAAAGATATGATTTGCAAATTACCAACATTTCCTCCTTTCTTTTGGTATAAGTAAAGAAATGAAAAGAGAATGAACTACTGAAAAGCAAATCCTTCATACTATGTGTATTTGACAAGTGGAAAGCATCTGTAGGTTGGTCTGTGGGCATAGTCATAGCAACACAGATCCCCTGTCAAGTCAACTCCAGGAACCAGAGAGCAAGGAGCTTTGTGGTTGACTATGTTTATTTACCTATATGGCAAGCAGAGAAGATAGATGGTTTGGTTAAAAGGGTAAACCAGACAAGAAAATTTATATATTTTTGGGCTTCCAGTTAAGCTACATGCTTAGTAAGTGGAGAAAAAAGACTTGACTTACCTGCACTGCCAAGCTGTTTATAAAATCTGTACTCTAAATGAAGCTGTGGAGCACGTGATTTTATTGGTTCCTGAAACCCACAAAGAAAAACTGGTCAGATTTAAACAAATGGGATTTTTCCATTCTTAAATTTTTGGAGTAAGCAAGGGCTACGATCAACTAGTGTTTTAGAGATAATGTCCATATATAAGAGCCTTTTCTAACTGCAATTTGTCTTACACAATACAGCTAAGAGAAGATGAAGGTGAATTACATACAACTCCTTCCATGGATAGTTAAATAAAAATAAACTTTGCATGACAGCTTTCTTGCAATGAAATATTCTCCTGATATGTATTCTCCCAGGAAACTTGATGCTAAACCTTTAAATTAAAAAAAAAATACCAGCATGTATTTCTTGCTTGTTTTGTTCTGAATTTTGGGTGGAACATGGTTTTATTATTTTCAGAAAAATAATGCATGCTCAGAAGAAAATTCAAATATACAAAAATCAGAAAGAAAATAAAAATAATCTGTCATCCTGTCACTCTAAAGAAAGGCACTATTAACATTTTAGTGAATGTCTTTCCAAGTATATATATATATATATTTATATGTATAATACAAACTAATGAACTTAATTTTATATAAATAAGATGATGATGTATTTGCTGTTCAGTAATGTGCTGTTTAATTCAACAATGTGATAATATCATCCCATGGCAGGAAATAAATGTGTATAATTTCTTTTTTTTTTTTTTTAAAGATGGGGTCTCATGCACTACAGTTGAACCTCCAAGCTCAAGTGAACCTCCTAACTTAGCCTCTACTGCTCACAGCTAATTTTAATTTTTTTTGTAGAGATAGGATCTTACTATGTTACCCAGGCTGGCCTCAAATTCCTGGGCTCAAGCAAACCACCCTCTTCAGCCACACAAAGTGCTGAGATTATAGGCATAAGCCACCATGCCTGGCCTATATAATTTTTAATGGTTTAAGTATCACCCTGTATGTATACATGTATTTATGTATGTATGTATGTATACACACATACCCCATAATTTTTGGACACATGAACTGTTTTCGTTTCCAATATTATGAACAATGCTTTTAGAAACATCCTTATGTATATTTCTTTTTAAACTACTGAGAATTAAAGATTGTAAATGCAATTAATAAAGCAGCCAAACAACCATACTTTGCTCTATGTCAATTGAGCAACTGGCTGGCTGATTATTCTAAACTGACAGTCTATTAGGCAACTGGCTAACAAGACAACCAAACATTACCCTAAACATATTATAATCTCTCTTTAAAAGCTCAACAGTAGCTGACATGGTGGCTCATGTCTGCAATCCCAGCACTTCAGAGGCCGAGGAAGGAGGATCACTCAAGACCAGGAGTTTAAGACCGGCCTGGGCAACACAACAAAACCTCATCTTTAAAAATAAATAAATAAAATAGGACAAGCATGGTGGCTTACGCCTATAATCCCAGGACTTTGGGAGGTTGAGGAAGGAGAACTGCTTGAGCCCAGGAGTTCAAGACCAGCCTGGGCAACATAGGAAGACCCTATCTCTACAAAAAAAAAACCTAAAAAATTAGCCTGGCATGGCGGCACGCTCCTGTAGTCCCAGCTACTCAGGAGGATGAGGCAGGAGGATTGCTTGAGTCCCAGAGATCAAGACCGCGGGGAGCTGTGATTGCACCACTGAACTCCAGCCCGGGTGACAGAGTGAGACCTCATCTCAATCAATCAATCAATAAAATAAAGCTCAACATCTGCATGCCCATTAGGATGGCTATTATCAGAAACAGAAAATAACAAGTATTGATGAGGATGCAGAGAAACTGGAACCCTTGTGCATTGTTGATAAGAATGAAAAATGGTGAGATTGCTGTGGAGAACGTATGGCAATTTTTCAAAAAATTAAACACAGAGCCGGGCGCGGTGGCTCAAGCCTGTAATCCCAGCACTTTGGGAGGCCGGGGCGGGTGCATCACGAGGTCAAGAGATCGAGACCATCCTGGTCAACATGGTGAAACCCCATCTCTACTAAAAATACAAAAAATTAGCTGGGCATGGTGGCGCATGCCTGTAATCCCAGCTACTCAGGAGGCTGAGGCAGGAGAATTGCCTGAACCCAGGAGGCGGAGGTTGAGGTGAGCCGAGATCGCGCCATTGCACTCCAGCCTGGGTAACAAGAGCGAAACTCCATCTCAAAAAAAAAAAAAAAAATTAAACACAGAATCATTATGATTTACAATTCTACTTCTGGATATATACTCCAAAGAAGTGAAAGCAGGAACTCAGATATATTTGTACATCCATGTTCATAGCATTGTTATTTGCAGTAACTAAAAGGTGGAAGCAACCTAAGTGTGCATCAGTGAATAAATAAATGATATTGGGTATATTCATATGGTAATGTATTATTCAGGCTTAAAAAGGAAATTCTGACACATGCTACAACATAGACAAACCTTGAGGACATTATGCTAAGTGAAATAAGCCAGTTACAAAGGACGAATATATCATGAGTCCACTTAATATTAAGTACCTAGTATAGTCAAATTCATAGAGACAAAGTAGAATGGTGGCTGCCAAGGGGTTGAGAGGAGGGTAGAATGAGGAATTAAGTGTTTAACAGATAAAAAATTTCAGTTAGGGAAGAGAGATGGATGGTGGTGATGGTTGTACATCAATGTAATTGTACTTAATTCCACTCACCTTTTAAAAATTGTTATAATGGTAATTCTACATATCATGACATCATCTGACAATATTATTTTCTCCTATTCCAATCCATGGGTTGCCTTTGAAAACATTCTGCTGACAGTGTACAAAAGTTTTAAATTTTGCTGAAGTCCAACTTAGTGAGTTTTTACTTTGTTGTCTGTGATTTTGCTGTTATATCCAAGGAATCACTGCCAAATCTAATGTCATGAAGCTTTTTCCATGGTGCTTCCAGAAAAGCACCTTGAAGTCTAATTGGCTGAGCAGACTATGGCCATGTGGTAAGGAGTTGGCTCAAGTGTGTCATTCAATAATTAGACCCTCATGTCAGAATATATGTGACATATATGCTTTTCAACCCTTGAACTAGCTAGTAAATTAAAAATGCAAAACTCAGTCTACAGATTGCAGAAGGCAGCAATATTACTGGCATAGAGAGATTAAAAAAAAAAACAAAACCCAGTTGTTAGAAAACCTCTGTTAAAAAGTACCCTAGAAATGTGGATGATGGATAAAAGAAGCACTCATTACACTATTTGGTTTACTTTGTGTATTATTTTATTAAGGTTCTTAGAAATCTAAGAAACAAGAGTCCAAAATGAAGATTCAAACAAAGTAGAATTGAAACAGCAACAGCAAAGCTTCCTTGTATTTCTGTACCAGATGTGAATTACATTTCCATACAGGGCTGGACATTTGCCAGAACATTTGCCACAATAATTCTGGAAAACACATGCCTGCCTAAAATCCTAAACAAACAGTTTAGGATTTAGACAGCTACCTTGTGGGAGTGTGGTGCTTAAGGCAAATTTGCCATTACAATGAAAAGAGCTCAATTACTGCCTTCTTATCTCCCTTTAAAGAACAGAAGCCCAACAGCAAGAGAGAAAGCCTGTAGACAAAATTGTTACCCTCTAAAATACCTTTGAGACTTATTTGAAAGGGAGATGTGGTACTGAGTCACACTTACTAGATTTTAAGAGTTCCATTTTTAGCTTTAAATAGTGGCTATACAAAGCAGAATAAAAGTTTTTAAAAAGGAAAGTGAAATGAAATGATCAATCATGTCAACGATATGTTATGTAAGGTTATCTATACAGGTCAATTGTTATAACCTAGCAGAAGAAATCAAGGTAGAAAGAACTGTCCCTAACAGAAAGCCTAACAAATATGTAGTAATGCAGCAAATTTTTTTTTTTTTTTTTTTTTTTTTTGAGACGGAGTTTCGTTCTTGTTACCCAGGCTGGAGTGTAATGGCACGATCTTGGCTCACCGCAACCTCCGCCTCCTGGGCTCAGGCAATTCTCCTGCCTCAGCCTCCTGAGTAGCTGGGATTACAGGCACGCACCACCATGCCTAGCTGATTTTTTGTATTTTTAGTAGAGACGGGGTTTCACCATGTTGACCAGGATGGTCTCGATCTCTTGATCTCGTGGTCCACCCACCTCGGCCTCCCAAAATGCTGGGATTACAGGCTTGAGCTACCGTGCCCGGCCGTAATGCGGCAAATTTTTAAAGTGTTTTAGGAGCTGCTTCATTCTCTTAGTAGTCGCAAATAATCAAAGATTATTCTAACTTATCAGAATAATAAAACAGAAAAAGTAAAAAAAAAAAAAAGCAGATATACTAGAGAACACTTTTATAGAATAACCAAATTCTTCCAAATAAAAAAGTATGGTTAATCCTATTTTTTTGAGACAGGGTCTCACTCTCTCACCCAGGCTGAGCACAGAGGTGCAAGCAATCTCAGCTTACTACAGTCTCAACTTCCTGGGCTCAGGTGATTCTCCCATGTCAGCCTCCAAAGTAGCTGGGACTACAGGTGTGTGCCAGCACACTTGACTAATTTTTTGCACTTTTTGTAGAGAAAAGGTTTTGCCTAGTTGCCCAGGCTGGTCTTCAACTTCTGGGCTCAAGTGATCTGCCCACCTTGGCTTCCTAAAGTGCTTCGATTATAGGCATGAGCAACTGCGCCTAGCAGTTAATCCTTTAATATTCAATCTAAAAGGATATTTGACCTGCATTGTTATATGTATTACCTCTCTTCCTGCTCCCATCTATCCAACAAGAGTCCCAAGTCAAAAAACAAAAAGAAAATACTTGGTTTCGTAGAAGTTATCTGCTGCTCTAAGCCCTGCTCCCTGTCTGTCCACCCCTTTGTAGGGAAACGAATCTGGTAACTGTCAGTTCCTCACAAGGCAACCCTAACTCCTCCACAAGCAAGCTGGATGAGAACCACCAATCACAGAACAAGTGTGGATGAGGTAAGTGCAATTCATTAGAAAAGAATAACACTGCCAGGTGGTGGCTCCTGCCTGTAATCCCAGCACTTTGGGAGGCTGTGCTGGGTGGATCACCTAAACTGAGGAGTCCAAGACCAGCTGGGCAACATGAGGAAACCCCATCTCTACAAAAAACACAAAAATTAGCTGGTGTAGTGGTGCACACTTATAGTCCCAGCTACTTAGGAGGCAGGCTGAGATGGGAGTATCACTTGAGCCCAGGAGCCAGAGATTGCAGTGAGCCAAGTCACACCACTGCACTCCAGCCTGGGCAACAGTGTGAGATCCTGTCTTCCAAAAAAGAAAAGAAAAGAAAAGCATAACACATATTTCCTTCAATTTCCTCCAACCATTAACTCCTCTGGCTTCTAATTAATAAAACCCAAAGTTACCTGTAAATCCTGGGACACTTACTAGGAGAACAAACAGAGTTTCAGTGAAACTACTCATATGAAACATTTCACATGAAAAAATAGTTTTGTTAACAACCTTAAATATAAGATAAAGAGTTCTGTCTTCTAAAATTATTAGTCCCCCAAAATAAGAAAATTATTACTTCTCTTTTTTTTTTTTTTTTTTTGAGACGGAGTTTCGCTCTTGTTGCCCAGGCTGGAGTGCAATGGCACGATCTCGGCTCACCGCAACCTCCGCCTCCTGGGTTCAGGCAATTCTCCTGCCTCAGCCTCCTGAGTAGCTGGGATTACAGGCACGCACCACCATGCCCAGCTAATTTTTTGTATTTTTAGTAGAGACGGGGTTTCACCATGTTGACCAGGATGGTCTTGATCTCTTGACCTCGTGATCCACCCGCCTCGGCCTCCCAAAGTGCTGGGATTACAGGCTTGAGCCACCGTGCCCGGCTACTTCTCTTTTTAATAGGATATCATTTTCAATGACTAGTTTAATTATTCATAAAGTTAGTATCAATATATCATTTGACTTCTTTGCTTCTAATGTGACCATATGGTATGTTTTTCATGCTTGACAGATTTGTAAGGCCATGATTAGATGATCAGACATGATTTTCTTCTAAGTACAAAAAATCAGTCAAGTTAGAGGTAAAAAAATTTTTTTGAATGATTTTATCTTTTAAATTATGATACCTACGTTAAAGATACAGTTCACAGAATTACTAGTTCTCCCAGCTTTTTTTAATCAACTAATTTTTGAGTCACCATTGCTAACACCATAGTTAGTATCATTTAACTATATCGTGTTATCTAGTATAGAGTGATTCATCACTGTAACACTATAATTGAAGAAAAATGACTGTGAGATCATATGCAAAAAAAAAACCAAACCATTAGTATTTTTGTGAATGAATGCTTAAAATTATTTCCTATAAAAATATATAAGCAATGAGAGCACCAAAACATTAATTACAACAAAAAGATTCTACTCACCAGTTTAATTGCTACATATTCATTGGTGTAGAGATTTTTACCTAAGGGGAAAGCAGATGTATATGTTTTAGTGACATTTATTCTGGGAAATGCAAAGCAAAATATTATCTCATAGGGTCATGAGAAATGTTATAGTCTCAATGCTGTTCATATAAATAAAACTTGATTTATAAGTGAAAGCTACACAGATAATGAGATCCAGCATCACTAAAACAGCTTAAAATTCAGAAATTTAAACCACACATGAGAATTTTCCTAAAAGAGAAAACAAATTATTCTCTCCTACACACACACACGTTATTTAATATTTCCCAACTATTAAGCCATAAGGCAATTCAAGAAGAAATCTCAGAATTTCAAAGAGATTTTCACTCTTGGCACAATAAACACAAACTTTCATCCTTGAAACGAACTGGCAAATAGAATTCTATATATTTTGTAATGGTATTTAGCATTAATTTTAGATGGCATAAAGGACAGTGTGAATAAAACCAATTATTGCCCAAACCTCCTTTTGGAGAATTCATCTACTGCTTGCAAGCAGATGATTCTCAAAGCTGTTTTACTGTTTACCAGAACAATAGCTTTATATCTTTAACTATTTACAGAAACAGATCTTCAGCCAGACAACACTTACACATCTCAAAGTCCTTCCTGAAGTAACGGTTTTTCCTTTAAACTTCCTATTTCTACAAATGTAATCAATATTCCTAGGCATTTAGATTAAGAACCTGGAATGATGATGATGACCAGCACAAAAACTCACTTAGTGAACCTGTATATACGCTGGTGACTCAACTCCTCCGACCTCCCTACCCTCACTGATCCTTGAAAGTCTTAACTTTAATTCCTTCTGAGTGTTTAGTACATATCATATAGTTTAGCCACTGCACTGAACTTCATATCTCTTCTTCCACATTTGCCTTATTTTATCCAGCAAGGGTGTAGATATCTTGAGAAGAGGGATTTTAAGTTTTCTTCAATACCCTATGGTGCTTAAGACCATGTTCCGCACATACGAGACACCCAAAACACTCAAAATCTCAACTGATTAAAAGTTACTGATATTGTATATATAGTATGATTATTTTAAAAATAATTTATCAGTACATGTTATATTCCAATACACAGCTGAATATATGTGCATGAAAAAGAATATAGTTCATTTTAGTATTTTCTGATTTGTATATAATCCACTGCTTTTATAAATAAAAAAAACAAGCTGGGTGTGGTGGCTCACGTCTGAAATTCCAACACTTGGGGAGGCTGAGGTGGGTGGATCACTTGAGCTAAGGAGTTTGAGATCAGCCTGGCCAACATGGTGAAACCCTGTCTCTACTAAAAATACAAAAATTAGCTGGGCATGGTGGTGAATATTTGTAATCTCAGCTACCTGGGAGGTTAAGGCAGGAAAATCACTTGAACCCGGGAGGCATAGGCTGCAATGAGCTGAGATCACACCACCGTAATCCAGCCTAGGTAACAGAGTGAGAGTCTGTCTCATAAATATATAAACAAACAAACACAAAAAGCTGTTTACAAGTTATTTACCAAGCTCTAGACAACAGAAGGCTCTCTGCAATATAACTACATCATTAAATTTTTCCATACTGCCATTAGATTGCTGAGCACCTTTACATGTCAAAGAGTACACTAATTTAGAAATAATTTTCGTCTGCAAATAAGATAAAAAGAGGACTAACAGGTTGGTTTCTCAGGTCAAACACCTAAGAAACCATAAGATAAACAACTTCTTTTTTAGGTACAAATAGAAAATAGCCATAACTCCCCTATATATAGTATTTGCATTAAGCTTCTAAAGGTTACTTTATGCTTCTTATTCATGTTCTCACCAAAACAATTTTAAAATACATTTCATGAAATTATAAAAAGGATAGTAATAAGAAAGGAATAGATGAAACTGTAACAAATAGCCAACTCCCAGGCAGATTAATACTTTAATTTGGCCCAGGACTTCTTGCACACCAGATGTGATGCTGCACAAAGATTTTTCAGGACAGCTCTTCCTGAAATGAAATTAGCACTGTTACTGTGACTTAAAACTAATTTTAAGGCCATGTGCAGTGGTTCATGCTTGTAATCCCAGCACTTTCAGAGGCCAAAGTGGGTAAATTACCTGAGGTCAGGAGTTCGAGACCAGCCTGGCCAACACGGTGAAACCTCATCTCCACTAAAAATACAGAAATTAGTCGGGGGTGGTGGTAAGCACCTGTAATCCCAGCTACTTGGCAGGCTGAGGCAGGTGAATCACTTCAACCTGGGAGACAGAGGTTGCAGTGAGCCAAGATCATGCCATCACATTCCAGCCTGGGAGACAAGAGCAAAACTCCGTCTCCAAAAACAAACCAAAAACAACTAATTTTAGCACAGGCGCAACCCTAAGAACTAACATTTAGATGAAAAAGGTCAGATTATAAACATTTGAAATTATAAATGTGTTTAATGGTCTTTCTGAATTATAAATGTGTTTAGGGGACTTTCTGAATTACTGACATCCCCTCTTCCCCAAGTTTTAGTAAAAAGAATTACTAGGAGGTAGGGGAAACACTGGCACCAAAATTTACCCATTCAGTGTACAGTATACCTATACTGTTAAAGAATTAATATAGCCGGGCGCGGTGGCTCAAGCCTATAATCCCAGCACTTTGGGAGGCCGAGGTGGGTGGATCACAAGGTCGAGAGATCGAGACCATCCTGGTCAACATGGTGAAACCCCGTCTCTACTAAAAGTGCAAAAAATTAGCTGGGCATGGTGGCACGTGCCTGTAATCCCAGCTACTCAGGAGGCTGAGGCAGGAGAATTGCCTGAACCCAGGAGGCGGAGGTTGCGGTGAGCCGAGATCACGCCATT
This sequence comes from Saimiri boliviensis, assembly GCF_048565385.1. Taxonomy (NCBI): domain Eukaryota; kingdom Metazoa; phylum Chordata; class Mammalia; order Primates; family Cebidae; genus Saimiri; species Saimiri boliviensis. The sequence continues at coordinate 14,626,652 of NC_133450.1, read as the reverse complement.
GCACTCCAGCCTGGGTAACAAGAGCGAAACTCCGTCTCAAAAAAAAAAAAAAGAATTAATATAGCCGGGCGCGGTGGCTCAAGCCTGTAATCCCAGCACTTTGGGAGGCCGAGGTGGGTGGATCACGAGGTCAAGAGATCAAGACCATCCTGGTCAACATGGTGAAACCCCGTCTCTACTAAAAGTGCAAAAAATTAGCTGGGCATGGTGGCACGTGCCTGTAATCCCAGCTACTCAGGAGGCTGAGGCAGGAGAATTGCCTGAGCCCAGGAGGTGGAGGTTGCGGTGAGCCAAGATCACGCCATTGCACTCCAGCCTGGGTAACAAGGGCGAAACTCCGTCTCAAAAAAAAAAAAAAAAAGAATTAATATATTGGAAACATATGCTTTAAAGTAACAGATCTTCAATTCAATAGACACAACATTCAAGGCAAACTAGGTGATATATGTGGTGGTGATACATGTGTCGCAGATGAATAAACCTAGACAGTGATCTATGAACAAGAAGAGAAGGCAATTACTAATCACAGAGATTAGGAGAGCCAGGTAAGTTTCAGAACAGAAAGTCTTTCCTTTCACCACAGCTACCTCAGCCATATCCCCCATAATCATAAAGTATGAGTAGGATTTTAACAGTTGAAGAGATAAGGACATCTCAGGTATAAGCAAACAAATAAAAATGAGAAGGCAGAAGGCATAGGCTGAAAATGGTGGATGGCCTCATCATGCGGATCAGGAAGGGGTGAGAACCAACAAGGGGTGGGTAAGGCAGCAAAATAGCGTAGAAAAGTAAGATTAAGTCTACATTAACAAAGACATTAATACCACTTTTCCCCTTTCCTACTTCCTGTGTGATTGCAGAACATCAATGCTATCTTAAATTTTTAAATGAAAGGTTCTGTGACCTGATAAGATCTGTGATTTTGCATAAGTATTGTGAGGTAGTACAAGATTAACTAGAAAAATAAGAACAGAAGTAGGGAAAAACATCTGAATATTTAAAGTTTATCTACACAGTTACCAGACATCTAAGATGAGCAACCTCAGTTCTCACCCTTCATAGACTATATTCTAGCTCCTCACACAAGGTCTTCTATGTGCTGGCTCAAAAGTTTGTCAAATAAATCACATGAAGCATGAGTGTTAAAACAGAAATACGAACAAGTTAGTAGAAGAGCTTGAATAAGGGAGGGTAATGAATTTGGGCACAAGCAGCACTTGAAGTGAGCCCTGAAGGATGAAAAGAGGAGAGAATAAAAGGCATTTCCTATTTTTAAAAAATACTAATTTGAACAATGATACGGAGAAATGATTTAAAAATGCACAGGATAGCTGGGCGCGGTGGCTCAAGCCTGTAATCCCAGCACTTTGGGAGGCTGAGGCGGGTAGATCACAAGGTCAAGAGATCAAGACCATCCTGGTCAACATGGTGAAACCCCATCTCTACTAAAAATAAAAGAAATTAGCTGGGCATGGTGGCGCGTGCCTGTAATCCCAGCTACTCAGGAGGCTGAGGCAGGAGAATTGCCTGAACCCAGGAGGCGGAGGTTGCGGTGAGCTGAGATCGTGCCATTGCACTCCAGCCTGGGTAACAAGAGTCAAACTCTGTCTCCAAAAAAAAAAAAAAGCACAGGATTTGATATACTGTGGGTAGACCCATATAATCGGAGCGTACAGTGTGTGGGAAGAAATGGAAGGAAAGCCATAAAGATCCACTAAGCTAAGGATACATTATGAATAATATTGAATGCCAGATCCCCACTCTGAGGTATGTATATCCGTGGGTACATGTGAGTGTGCCAAGTCTTTTGTGTGCTAAGCTATAGGACAAGTAAGATACACTTTTCCTGGATCCTCGTTTTCATCTGAAGACTTGGATAAAATCTTTTTTTATATAAAAACAAACTTACGCCACGCGCAGTGGCTCACGCCTGTAATCCCAGCACTTTAGGAGGCTGAGGTGGGCAGATCATGAGGTCAGAAGTTCAAGACCATCCTGGCTAGCATGGTGAAACTCTGTCTCTACTAAAAAAGAAATACAAAAATTAATTAGCCAGGCATGGTGGCACATGCCTGTAGTCCCAGCTACTAGGGAGGCTGAGGCAGGAGAATAGCTTGAACCCAGGAGGCAGAGGTTGCAGTGAGCCGAGATCATCCCATTGCACTCCAGCCTGGTGACAGAGTGAGACTCTGTCTAAAAAACAAACAAACAAACAAAATACAACTTACTATATTATAGAAATGATGCATAGATTTCTTTTGAAAAAAAAAAAAAAATGCAAGAGTGCAAAGAAATCCTGGGCACTTATGTATTTGTTTCTTCCACATGAAGTCTTGAGGAGTCTCATTCAGTATGGAACCTTTTTCTTATTTTTCCTGTTTTTAGCTGGGCAGCCACATTTCACAGTGCAGCTGACTTTCAACTAAGCTTTCCATTTTTAGCTCCTTCTCCATCCCACCTTTGTGAAATTCCTAGTGTCTCCAATTCCTAAGCCTATCTGGTATATTAACTGGCCTGCCCCTTTAGGCACCCAGCCTTCTCTGTGGTGCTAAGACAGTTACCACCTAACCATCTGTGTTTCAGCTTCCAAAATTTTGTCACATTTCTCAATCTGTTTTCATCTTCTCTTCCATTTTCTTTGCTTCCTTGTAGCTTTATGTCTTTTTGGTTTTTTTAAAGCCCTTTTCTAAATACACCTTCTAGTCTTAAGACTAAGCCAGCACCCCGTTTCATAAACTTCTACCTATAACTAGTTATACATATATCTTTTTACCTCCACTAGGCTATAAATTTCCAGAGGACAGAATATTTAATTCACTTTTTTATCCCTAGAAACACAATATTTGACTTTCAGTAGGTAAGAGATACTTGCTAAAGTGAACAAATTGACTTGATAAACATAGAAAGGTATTGTGAGAAAGTTCTTGGTTGATTAAAAAGAAAGGCTAATTTAGAATAAGATGACAGATAGTCTTAAATGCAAATATAGGAGTTTTAACTTCATTCTTAGCTTGCTGTGAATGAAGGGAAAAAGCAAATGGTGAAAGTTGTATTTTTAGAATATTAATCTGACAACTATATGACAATAAATTTTTTAAATCTGAAGAAATGGACAAATTCATGGAAACATATATACAACCTACCAAGATTGAGTCAGAAGAAATAGAAAACCTGAACAGAACAATCACAAGTAATAAGAAAGAAGCAATGATGAAGACTCTCCTAACAAAGAAAACGCCCAGAACCTGATGGCTTCACTGCTGAATTCTATCCAACATTTAAAGAACAAATATAAATTCTTTTCTAACTATTCCAAAAAACCAACGAGGAGGGAATGCTTCTAAACTTATTTTGAGTCCAGCATTACTCTGATACCAAAACCAGACCAGGATACAACAAAATAAAACTACAAGCCGATATCCCTAATGAACAGAGAGGCACAAAACCTCAACAAAATACTAGCAAACTAAATCCAACAACATACTAAAAGATGATTCACTATCATCAAGTAGGACATATCCTGGGATGTAAGGATGCTTGACCATATGCAAATTAATACATGTGATATGTCCCATGAACAGAATGAAAGACAAAAACCATTATGATCATCTCAACAGACACAGAAAAGACATTTGATAAAATTCAACATCCCTTCATGATAAAAACTCTCAATAAATTAGGCATAAAAGGAACATACTTCAACATAATAAAGGCCATATATGACAAACCCACAGCTAACATCAGACTGAATGGGGAAAAATTAAAAGCTTTTCCTTGAGGGACTAGAACAAGACAAGGATGCCCACCTTAACCACTTGTATGCAACACAGTACTCAAAGTCCTATCTGGAGGAATGAGGCAAAAGAAAGGGCATCCAAGTAGGAAAAGAGGAAGTCAAACTGTTCCTGTTTAGAGATGACATAATCATTTATATAGAAAATCCCAAAGACTCCACCAAAAAACTATTAGAACTAATAAATGAATTCAGTAAAGTTACAGCATACAAAAATAACATATAAAAATTTAGTAGCATTCTAATGCCAAAAACAAACCAGTGGAAAAAGAAATTGAGAAGGTGATACAGTTTGACTGTGTCCCCACCCAAATCTCATCTTGAATCATAAGTCCCAGGTGTAGTGGGAGAGACCCAGAGGGAGGTAACTGAATCATGGGGTGGGTCTTACCGGTAGTATTCTCATGATACTGAATAACTCTCACAAGATGTAATGGTTTTATAAAGGGGAGTTCCTTTGCACATGCTCTCTTTGCCTGCCACCATGTAAGATGTGACTTTGCTCCTCCTTTGCTTTCTGCCATGATTGTGAGGCCTCCCAGCTATGTGGAATTGTAAATCAATTAAACCTTTTTCCTTTATGAATTAGTCAGTCTTGGGATGCAGTGAGCTGAGATTGTGCCATTGCACTCTAGCCTAGGCAACAAGAACAAAACCTAATCTCAAAAAAAAACAAAAAACAAAAAACACAAAAAAAACAAATTGGAAGAATATTGTTACAATGTCCATTCTGCCCAAAGTGATCTACAAGATTCAATGCAACCTCTATCAAAATACCAATGACATTCAACACAAAAATAGAAAAAAAAAATCCTAAAATTCATACGGAACCACAAAAGATTCCAACTAGCCAAAATAACCTTGAGTAAAAAGGACAAAGCCGAAAGAGTCACTCTACTTAGGTTTTTGTTTTAGAGCAAAAATCTCCTAGAAAACTATAATAACCAAAGCAGCATGGTACTGGCATAAAAACAGACACACAGACAAGTGAAACAGAATAGAGAACTCAGAAATAAATCTACACATTTATAAGTAACTGATTTTTGACAGAGGTGCCAAGAATATACACTGGGGAAAACAATCTCTTCAATAAATGGTACTAGGAAAACTAGATATTCACACACAGAAGGAAGAAAGTAGACCCTTATCTGTCACCTTATGCAAAAATCAATTCAAAATTAATTGAAGACTTAAATGTAAGATCCAAAACTATAAAATTACTAGAATAAAACACAGGGGAATTCCTTCATGACATTCTCTAGGCAAGGATGTTTTCAATGAAATCTCAAAAACACAGGCAGGCTCATGACTCTAATCCTAGCACTTGGGGAGGCTGAGGCAGGTAGATCACTTGAGGCCAGGAGTTCAAGGCCAGCCTGGCCAACAAGGCAAAACCCCGTCTCTACTAAAATTACAAAAATTTAGCTGGACATGGTGGTGTGAGCCTGTAATCAAAGCTACTCAGGAGGCTAAGGCAGGAGAATCACTTGAACCCAGGAGGCAGAGGTTGCAGTGAGCCAAGATTGCACCACTGCACTCCAGCTTGGGTGACAAAGCAAGAACTTGTCTCAAAAAAAAGAGAAGAAAGGCCGGGCGCGGTGGCTCAAGCTTGTAATCCCAGCACTTTGGGAGGCCGAGGCGGGTGGATCACGAGGTCGAGAGATCGAGACCATCCTGGTCAACATGGTGAAACCCCGTCTCTACTAAAAATACAAAAAATTAGCTGGGCATGGTGGCGCGTGCCTGTAATCCCAGCTACTCAGGAGGCTGAGGCAGGAGAATTGCCTGAACCCAGGAGGCGGAGGTTGCGGTGAGCCGAGATTGCGCCATTGCACTCCAGCCTGGGTAACAAGAGCGAAAACTCCGTCTCAAAAAAAAAAAAAAAAAAAAAAAAAAAAGAGAGAAGAAAAAGAAAAAAGGCACAGGCAACAAAAGTGAAAAGAAACAAATGGCATTATATCAAATTTAAAAACAGAGTGAAGAGACGACCTAGAGAGAGAAAATATTTGCACATTACTCATCTGACAAAGGGGTAATATCCAGACTATATAAGGAACTTGAATATCTCACTAACAAAAAAACTCCAAAAACTCCAATTTAAAAATGGGCAAAAAACTAAAATGGACATGTCTCAAAAGAAGACATTCAAATGGCTGGCAGATATATGACAAAATGCTCAACATTACAAATAATCAGAGAAATGCAAGTCAAAACCACAAAGAGATACACCTCACCCCAGTTAAAATGGCAATTATCAAAAGCAAAACCAAATGCTGGCAAGAATGTTGTGAGAGGAAAAATTTTTTTTGTTCTGTTTTGGTAGGGGGTGTGTGTGTGTGTGTGTGTGTGTGTGTTTTGAGACAGAGTCTTGCTCTGTCACCAGGCTGGAATGCACTGAGCCAAGATAGGGCCATTGTACTCCAGCCTGGGTGACAGTGAGACCCTGTCTCAAAATAAATAAATAAATTGGCTCAGTGTGATGGCTCACACCTGTAATCCTTAATCTGGGTGCTCATGTGTTCGATGCATATATACTTCGTTTAGTTAGGTCTTCTTGTTGAATTGAACCCTTTACCACTATGTAATGTCCTTCTTTTTTTTTTTTTTTTTGGTTTAAAGTGTTTTGTCTGAAATTAGAACCACAACCCCTGCTTTTTTGTTTTCCAATTGCTTGGCAGATTTTCCTCTATCCTTTTATTTTGAGCCTATGGGTGTCATTACATGTGAGATGGGTCTCTTGAAGACAACATACTATTGGGTCTTGCTTTTTTTCACTCCCTATTTATTTATTTTTTAAAATTTATGGCCGGGCGCGGTGGCTCAAGCCTGTAATCCCAGCACTTTGGGAGGCCGAGGCGGGTGGATCACAAGGTCGAGAGATCGAGACCAACCTGGTCAACATGGTGAAACCCCGTCTCTACTAAAAATACAAAAAAAAAAAATTAGCTGGGCATGGTGGCGCGTGCCTATAATCCCAGCTACTCAGGAGGCTGAGGCAGGAGAATTGCCTGAACCCAGGAGGTGGAGGTTGCGGTGAGCCGAGATCGCGCCATTGCACTCCAGCCTGGGTAACAAGAGCGAAACTCCGTCTCAAAAAAAAAAAAAAAAAAAAAAAATTTATATTGGGTCTTGCTTTTTATCGAACTTGCCACTCTGTGTCTTTTAAGTGGGGGCATTTAGCCCATTTACATTCTAGGCTAGTATTGATATGTATGGATTTAATCCTGACATTATGTTGTTAGCTGGTTATCATGCTGGCTTGTTTGTGTGGTTGCTTTATAATGTCACTAGTCTGAGTATTTAAGTGTGTTTTTATATTAGCTGATAGTGGTCTTTCCTGTCTATATTTATTGCTCCTTTCAAGATCTCTTATAAGGCAGGTCTGGTGGTGTTTTGGGATGGGGTCTTGCCCTGTCACTCAGGCTGGAATGCAGCGGTGCAATTACAGCTCACTGCAGTCTCAATCTCCTAGGTTCCTGCAATCTTAGCATGCAGCATCACACCCAGATAATTTTTGTAGAGACAGGGTTTCGCCTGGAAGAGGAATTGTCTTGGGCCACACATAAAATACATGAACACTAACTATAGCTGATGAGCTAAATAAAAAAAAATCACATAATGTTTTAAGAAAGTTAAGGGGTTGCAATTTCGTGTTGGGCGCATTCAAAGCTGTGTTCGGTCACATGTGGCCCACAGGCCACAGGTTGGACAAGCTTGGTTTAAATGATTCTCTTAATTAGTGGAGAACACAGTTAGGAGAGTAAACAACATCATTCCACTCTACCACAATGCATTCCTCCAAATTCTCACTAAACCTAAAAGTGATAGACAAATTATAAAATGCTTCTTAGCTTCTATTTTCACATGTATATAAAAGAGTATAATTGCAGAAGGTTAACAAATGAGACAAGCCTAAGTAACACCGAACATGGTGGCTGATACATCAGAAAATGCTAGCTTGCATTTACTTACTTTCTGGGTATCAAAAGAATCAAATACACGTCACCTTCTTCTTATCCTGAGGCACTGGAAGTGACTTGATAATTCTCCTGAGCTAAGCATTGCTTCAAATGAATTCCTTTGCAAGGGCACAAATGCATCATTAAAATTTTATAGGTCAACACAAAATGCAACCATGTTTCAGAAGTTTAGACCATCACTCAGTCACTATCCTAAATAACATACACTAGTCAAAAATTTTGCTCTGGAAGAATTTAATTATAAAGATTGTGTTAAAATCATGTCCATTCAAAATAAATAAGTGCTTCAGCTAAAAAATAAAAATAAAAATAAAAGCATACCAATAACTATTAGAAAGGCAAGCCATTTAATGGACAGAAAAGTACCATTGATGAGCTGGCACAATCCCAAGCACTCAAAGCTTTTAGTATCTGTTGCACAAAATCCACAATGCTTCCCAAGCTCACTTCTTGCCTATCAGTTCTTTTATTGTTAATGGAAAAGAAACTGCATTACACAGTAGTTTTTGGAGCTTTATAGCTAAACTCAGCCCGTTCAAAGCAGCAGGCCTGGATGTGATGCTGTTTATAAAACCCTCTGCATGAAGACTTCCTGTTTCCGTAAGTCACCTACAGAGACAACATTTACCGTAAGCTTCATCAGATACTGCATTATTTCAAAGAACCAGGAGTTCTCAGTCTCAGAGCCATACAGTCTGTTTAGTTAGAGTTCCAGCTGTCACATTTTCTTGCCCTCCAGTGAAAATAGTACATGTATAAATTACTACCTGAAACTTATTAAAAATCCAGCCAAATGAACTTGATGCAATTAGTAGTTAAAACAAGTAAGTACTTTTACACTACTCAGATGATAACTATGTCTATTTAGGACAGGTTGGCCTATTGCCTCCTCCACCCAAAGAGCATCTCTTTTTTTTGGGAGACAGAGTCTTGCTCTGTTGCCCAGGCTGGAGTGCCCAGCCCAAAGAACATCTCTTTAAGTGAGGAGTATAATTGGGGATAAGAAGAGCAGTATGAGCATCTTTTTAATTGAGCAGCATGATTGGGGTAAGAAGATAACAATGGCAATACAACTCTAAAGACAAAAATCAGAGAGGCCAGGCACAGTGGCTCATGCCTGTAATCCCAACACTTTGGGAGGCTGAGACGGGCGGATCACTTGAGGTCAAGAGTTTGAGACCAGCCTGGCGAACATGGTGAAACCCCATCTCTACTAAAAATACAAAAATTAACCAGGCATGATGTCATGAGTCTGTAATCCTAGCTACTCAGGACGCTGAGGCAGGAGAATCGCTTGAACCCAGGAGGTGGAAGTTGCAGGGAGCCAAGACTGCATCACTGCACTCCAGCCTGGGCAACAGAGCAAGACTACATTAAAGAAAAGAAGAAGAAGAAGAAGGAAGGAAGAGGAAGAAGAAGAAGGAAGAAGAAGAAAAGCAGAGAATTTTTTCACTTTTATTAACAGTATTGAAACATTTGTATATTATTAGCAGAAACATTCCCCAAATGATTAGCAGTTAATATCAAGAGAATAACTTTTTTCTTGTGTCAACATTTTTAAAGAGCTTACCTACCAATAACAATAAGAAGTATAATAAAAGAAAATCTTATTAAAGCTTACTTAATATCACTGGGATGGTATATATACAGTATGTTTATTAATAACAAAATAGACAATGCTCAAATGTTTTCTAAACTGTAGAACATGCTCCATTAGTGGGATATAAAGTAAATAAATATATTCAAAGACTTAGAGAATGTCTTCACCAAATTTTTTAAAGAAAAATATGTAAAATAAAAAGTATCAGAGTACATCATACTTAGTAAGGGTAAATATTATTTCATGAAACTTTTCAGATACACACAGATATTAACCATGTATATATTAAATGACAATATTTATTTTTTAGTGTGAGTCATGATCAAAAAAGAATAAGAGCCATCAATAAAAACCTTTTAGCTGGGCGCGGTGGCTCAATCCTGTAATCCCAGCACTTTGGGAGGCCGAGGCGGGCGGATCACGAGGTCAAGAGATCGAGACCATCCTGGTCAACACGGTGAAACCCCGTCTCTACTAAAAATACAAAAAATTAGCTGGGCATTGTGGCGCGTGCCTGTAATCCCAGTTACTCAGGAGGCTGAGGCAGGAGAATTGCCTGAACCCAGGAGGCGGAGGTTGCGGTGAGCTAAGATCGCGCCATTGCACTCCAGCCTGGGTAACAAGAGCGAAACTCCGTCTCAAAAAAAAAAAAAAAAACCTTTTAAAAACAGTTTCAATTATTTCATTTTGCAATGAAAAGCTTAAGTCAGTGGCTGGACTAGCTTCTACGTAACTTTCTTATGGTATTACACATGATATTCTGATAACCTGTTAGTAAGAAACATAAGGGTACTTCTAACAATTTAAAGTCTAAAGTGAGGCTAGGTGGAGTGAGGTAAAAGGTAGCAAGGGCCAAAAGAAATGGAGAAGTTGAAAGTCATTTATAAATAGCATCAAAACAGGATTCATACTCTGTTTTTGAGAAAGTGTCTATGTACTTTCAAGGGCCTGTGCTTTACAAAGCAAATGTGTAAAATGTTCTACATTATAGTGGTGGGCAGAAAAACTGGAATGAATCATTCTAGAAAGTATGTTTTTCTGCAGCAGAAAAATACTGAAGTATTTTTGTATTTTTAAAATTTTGATGCATAATTTCCAAGGCATATGACTTTCCCCCATGTAACCTACCCAATTTCAGTAACTTTATTATTTTGAAACAAATCTCAGATGTTATATCATTTATCAGTAAATATATCACTATGGGTCTGAAACAGAATTGAAGTACTTTTTAGAACAGATGGATCATTTATTATTTGAAGACCTCTACAGTATCAATGTGGAAAATTAAAAGATCAAATGGAAACCCATGAAAATGGAAAAGAGAAAAGTACTAGTGAGACATTTCAGCCACCCAGGTAGGAAAAAAAAAGGTTCAACAGTCTTTGAAAAATAAGAGTTGAAAGTGAAAAAACAATCATGAACTGAGTTCAAGGAAAAGCAATCAATTCCAGAAGAACTAAAATTATGCAATGTCAGTGACTTGAACTTGATCATCAGTCAAAACAGTCAAATATATTTTCCTGCCAATAAGCATATAGACCTTCATTCTAGACAGTGACGCAAGTTTTGAGATAAAATTTAGATGTTATTAATAAACTTGTAGGCTGGGCGCTGTGGCTCAAACCTATGATCCCAACACTTTGGGAAGTCGAGGTGAGAGAATCACTTGAGGCCAGGAGTTTGAGATCAGCCTAGGAAACAAAGTGAGACTCTGTCTCCATAAAAAAATTTAAAAATTAGCCAGGTAGGGTGGTGCACCTTTCAGCCCTACCTACTTGGGAGGCTGAGATGGGAGGATCCTTTGAGCTCTGGAGTTCAAGGTTACAATGAGCTGTGATTGTACCACTGCACTCCAGCCTGGGCAATAGAGTGAGACCCTGTAAGTCATTCATTCATTCATACATACATACATAAAATAATAAAATTTGTAGCAGGGGTAAAAGTGTGTGTGTGTGTGTGTGTGTGTGTGTGTGTATTTTTTTTTCCTGAGACGGAGTTTCACTCTGTTGCCCAGGCCAGACTATCTCAGCTCACTGCAACCTCAACCTCCCGGTTTCAAACAATTCTCCCACCTGGCCTCCCGAATAGCTGGGATTACAGGTGCCCACCACCACGCCCGGCTAATTTGTATATTTTTAGTAGAGACAGGATTTTGCCATGTTGGCCAAGCTGGTCTTAAACTCCTGACCTCAGGTAATCCACCCACCTCAGCCTCAAAAAGAGTTGGGATTCCAGGCCTGAGTCACTGCACTTAGCCCAGGGGTAAAAGTATATTTTTACGTAAAATTACGCACTCCCCTAATGTACATATAGGAGAAGCCAGAGTATGAGAACTTCATAGATCCTGCTGATTCAACTACTCCCACATCTAAAAAATTTTTCATCCTAATAAAAATATTTATATAAAAAGGAGCAGTGTTAACCTACGTTACGTGTTTCACTTTTTTTTTAGTCTTGCTTTCCTGTTAATTATTTGGACAATCTCTTTTAAGATTCTGGCACATAATTTTTGCTTTGTTTAGAGACATCGATTGTGAAGCAGCTCCACCTAAGCGATGTGAAAATCACTGACATATACTGTTAACATCAAAAAACAAATTTTAATCCTCTTGCACAAATGATGTACTTTTTTTTGTAATTTTGTTTTACACCTGTTTTTTCTTTTTACTGAGGTGTAACTTTTGCAGTAAAGCACACAAATGTTAACTGTAGAGCTCAGTGAATTTTTATATAACCACACATATACTGATGCAACTACCATTTGGAAAGAGAACATTTTCAGCATACCAGTAGGCTTTCTGGTGCGTCTTCTCAATGACTTACTCCTACTTACCACCACCAAAGGTAATCTGTTTTGACTGCTATTGCAGGAAATGACATTTGCTTATTTTTGACATCATATGGATGGAATTATCTAATACGCATTCTTGTGTATCTGGATTCTTTTCCTTGATTATGTCCATGAGATTCATGCACTTTGTCATGTGCATTAGTAGCTCATACTTTTTCATTACTGTATGGTATTCCATTGTATGAATATACCACAATTTATCTGTCCTACTGTTGATGGACATTTGGATGTTTTCAGTCTGGGCCATTGGGAGTAATGCTGCTATGAATATTATTAAACATATTTCTTGGTGCACATATATATGCATTTTCTTAAGTGAATACCCAGGGTGGAATTTCTGGATCACAGAGTATTCATACACTGAAACAAATAAAACACCCATCAACAGATGAATGCATAAACAAAATGTTGTATATTTATACCCTGGATGAGGACATGGCCTAGTTCTAGTAAAATGATAAATAAGAAAGCATGTTTGGGTGCGATGGCTCAAGCCTGTAATCCCAGCACTTTGGGAGGTCGAGGCGGGTGGATCACAAGGTCAAGAGATCGAGACCATCCTGGTCAACATGGTGAAACCCCGTCTCTACTAAAAATACAAAAAATTAGCTGGACATGGTGGCGCGTGCCTGTAATCCCAGCTTACTCAGGAGGCTGAGGCAGGAGAATTGCCTGAACCCAGGAGGCAGAGGTTGTGGTGAGCCGAGATCCTGCCATTGCACTCCAGCCTAGGTAACAAGAGTGAAACTTTGCCTCAAAAAAAAAAAAAAAAAGAAAGCATAAGTCCTCCTACATTAAAGAACCATACTGTTAATTAAAAAGAAACATATACATATGTGTGCACACATGCAAAGGTTTCAGTTTGTTCAAGTCCTTTCTTTCTGAATAAGGATAATAAGCCTGTCAAACTCACTTTACATTCTACCCTACCTAGCAGCATGCTGAAAAAAGCTCTTCTCAAAAAGTCTTTGGGAACTGTGAGTTGAGCTGATATAACAAATAATGGTCACTGACCACCCAGGACAAAATAGGTAGTCATTCCACTCAGACATACCTTTTCTCATATTTTATCTTCAGAACTGCTGTTTCTCCCTTCAAATCAAAACTTTGTAGGTGTCTTACGCTAAGCATTCAGAAACAGCCAACTTAGTTTCAGTTACAATAGCCCAAAGATGGAAGCAACCCAAACGTCCATTAATGAATGAATGGCTAAATAGAGTATCATATATACATACAATGGATTATTCAACTTGAAAAAGGAAGGAAATTCTGATACACACTATTAACAGATGAACCTTGAGGATGTTATACTAAGTAAAATAAATTTGCCACAAAAAGACAACTACTGTATGATTCCACTTTTATCAAATATCTGAAGTAGTCAAATTCATACAGAGAGAAAGTAGGGGCTGGGTATAGTAGCTCATCCCTGTAACCCCAAAACTTTGGGAGGCCGAGGCAGGAAGATTACTTAAGGTCAGGAGTTCCAGATCAGTCTGAGCAACATAGTAAGACTCCATCTCTACAAAAATAATAATAAAGAAAAAAGAGACAAAAAATAGAGTGGTACTTACCTGGGAAGAAGGGAAAGAAGGAAATGAGAAAAGAGTTTCCAATTTGCAAGATGAAAAAGTTCTAGGCTGGGCACGGTGGCTCACGCCTGCAATCCCAGTGCTCTGGGAAGCCAAGGCGGGTGGATCACCTGAGGTCAGGATTTCAAGACCAGCCTGGTCTACATGGCAAAAACCCATTTCTACTTAAAAATACAAAAATTAGCTCGGCGTGGTGGTGGGCGCCTGTAATCTCAGCTACTCAGGAGGCTGAGGCAGCAAGAATTGCTTGAACCTGGGAGACAGAGGTTGCAGTGAGCCAAGATCATGCTACTGCACTTCAGCCTGGGTGACACAGTGAGATTCCATCTCAAAAAAAAAAAAAAAAAAAGAAGGAAAGAAAAAGTTCTAGAGACCCCTGGATTCCCCCAGCTCGTTTGCTCACCATGGCTGACAAGGAAGCAGCCTTCGACGACGCAGTGGAAGAATGAGTGATCAATGAGGAGTAAAAAATATGGAAAAAGAACACTCCTTTTCTTTATGATTAGGTGATGACCCATGCTCTGGAGTGACCCAGCCTAACTGCCCAGTGGCTTCTAGATGTAACCAGACCAGAAGGGAAAGATTTCAGCTTTCATCTACTTGTGCTGGGGACACACACATTGGATGAACAAAACCATCTTGTGATAGCCACTGTGCAGCTCCCTAATGATGATGCTCAGTTTGATGCATCACACTACGACAATGAGAAAGGAGAATTTGGAGGTTTTGGTTCAGTTAGTGGAAAAATTGAAATAGAAATCAAGATCAACCATGAAGGAGAAGTAAACAGGGCTCGTTATATGCCCCAGAACCCTTGTATCATTGCAACAAAGACTCCTTCCAGTGATGTTCTTGTCTTTGACTATACAAAACATCCTTCTAAACCAGATCCTTTTGGAGAATGCAACCCAGATTTGCATCTCCACGGACATCAGAAGGAAGGCTATGGGGTTTCCTGGAACCCAAATCTCAGTGGGCACTTGCTTACTGCTTCAGATGACCACACCATCTGCCTGTGAGACATCAGCGCCATTCCAAAGGAGGGAAAAGTGGTGGATGCGAAGACCATCTTTACAGGGCATACAGCAGTAGTAGAAGATGTTTCCTGGCATCTGCTCCATGAGTCTCTGTTTGGGTCAGTGGCTGATGATCAGAAACTTATGACTTGGGATACTTGTTCAAACAATACTTCCAAACCAAGTCACTCAGTTGAAGCTCACACTGCTGAAGTGAACTGCCTCTCTTTCAAACCTTATAGTGAGTTCATTCTTGCCACAGGATCAGCTGACAAGACTGTTGCTTTGTGGGATCTGAGAAATCTGAAACTTCAGTTGTATTCCTTTGAATCACATAAGGATGAAATATTCCAGGTTCAGTGGTCACCTCACAATAAGACTATTTTGGCTTCCAGTGGTACTGATCGCAGACTGAATGTCTGGGATTTAAGCAAAATTGGAGAACAATCCCCAGAAGATGCAGAAGACGGGCCACCAGGGTTGTTGTTTATTCATGGTGGTCACACTGCCAAGATATCTGATTTCTCCTGGAATCCCAATGAGCCTTGGGTGATTTGTTCTGTATCAGAAGATAGTATCATGCAAGTGTGGCAAATGGCAGAAAACATTTATAACGATGAAGACCCTGAAGGAAGCATGGATCTGGAAGGACAAGGGTCCTAGATACATATGTCTTTTCTTGTGATTTTAGACTCCCCTTTTTTCTTCTCATCCCTGAGAGTGATTTAACACTGGTTTTGAGACACCGACTTTGTTTAGCTATCCCTCTATATAATAGGTACCACTAGTAATGTTATTAGCCCAAACAGTGGCTGTTTTCTAAATATTAATGGTAGAGGGGGACTTGATTCAGCAAAGCCACAGACTTACATTGAAATTTTCATCAGGAATTTTCTAGTAACAAACCCAGGTCTAAAGCAGATACAGAAAGGGGAATATTATGTGTGATTATTTTTCTTATGCTATATCCCCAAGTTTTTCAGACTCATTTAAGTAAAGGCTAGAATGAATAAGGAATAGAGCCAAATGAGGTAGGTGTCTGAGCCATGAAGTATAAATACTGAAACTTGTCACTTTTATTCAGGAAATAGGGGAGATTCAAGTCATATAGATTCCTACTCAAATCTTGACACCTGACTTTGCAGGAGGCATATTTTCATACGTAGACCAGTTTCCTCTTGGTTTTTTCAGTTAAGTCAAAACTACGCATTCCTCTTTCCCCATATATTTTTGCTCGTTAGTGTATTTCTTGAGCTGTTTTCGTGTTGTTTCTTTCCCTTCTGTGAAATGGTGTTGTTTTTGTTTTTTAACTTGGGACCACCAAGTTGTAAAGATGTATGTTTTTACCTGACAGTTATACCACAGGTAAACTGTCAAGTTGAGAAGAGTGAATCAATAACTTGTATTTGTTTTAAAAATTAAATTAATCCTTGATAAAAGTTGCTTTTCTTTTTAGGAGTTAGTCCTTGACCACTAGTTTGATGCCATCTCCATTTTGGGTGACCTGTTTCACCAGCAGGCCTGTTACTCTCCATGACTAACTGTAAGTGCTTAAAATGGAATAAATTGCTTTCCTACACAAAAAAAAAAAAAAAAGAAAAGTTCTAGAGACCTGATTCTCAATAATGTGAATAAACACTAGTGAATTGTATACTTAAAAATTATTGAGATGGCAAATTTTGTAATTTTATGGGTTTTTTTTGTTGTTGCTTGTGTTGCCCAGGCTGGAGTGTAGTGGTGCAATCTAGGCTCATAGCAGCCTTAACCTCCTGAGCTCAAGCAATCCTCTCACTTCAGCTTCCTCAGTAACTGGGACTACAGGAATTTACCATGAAGGCTGGCTAATTTTTCAAAACATTTTTTTGTGAAGATGGAGTCTTGCTATACAAGGTTTATACTGTTCAGGTTTATCTCAAATACCTGGCCCCAAGTGATCCTCCTAAAGTGCTAAATTTACAGGCATGAACCATCTTGCCTAGCCTCTACTTTCTGTCTCTACAGAATTGCCTAATCTAATTTTTTCTTTTTTTCTTTTTTTTTTTTTTGAGACAGGGTCTTACTTGGTTGCCCAGGCTGAGCACTGGGTACAGTGGTGTGATCTCAGCTCACTGCAACCTCAGCCTCCCAGGTTCAAGCAATTCGTGCCTCAGCCATACCAGTAACTGGGACTACAGGCATGTGCCACCATGCGTGATTAATTTATTTTGAGATGGAGTCTCACTCTGTTGCCCAGTCTGGACTGCAGTGGGCACAATCTCGGCTCATTGCAACTTCAGCCTCCTGGGTTCAGGCAATTCTCCTGCCTCAGCCTCCTGAGTAGCTGGGACTACAGGCAAATGCCACAATGCCCAGCTAATTTGTTGTGTTTTTAGTAGAGACTGGGTTTCACCGTGTTAACCAGGATAGTCTCGATCTCCTGACCTCGTGATCCACCTGCCTCAGCTTCCCAAAGTGCTAGGATTACAGGCGTGAGCCACTGCACCAGGCCTGTAATTTATAATTCTAATTCACATTATGTTAATTTACACTGTATACAAATTTTGTGAAAATTTCTAAATTTAGCCTTAATTCCTCTTAAATACAAATATTTTAGAGTAGAATAAAACTACTGAAAAATATAGTTGTATCACCAATATCTAAATTTCCTGTGCAATCTATACAAAATAAAATTTATCCAGAAGCCATGGAGGAAGACATATTTCTGATAATAACCTCTATTTTCATGAAAATGTTTACTGTTTATAATAAAAGTTAGATTTAACTGGAAGCCCGATTTTATGGTTAAAATTGGGTTCTAGTACTCCACTTGAAGAAACAGAATGTAGCCATTAAAATTATAATCATGAAAACCACATATCAATTTCGTTAATAAAAATACAAATCCCGGCCGGGCGCGGTGGCTCAAGCCTGTAATCCCAGCACTTTGGGAGGCCGAGGCGGGTGGATCACGAGGTCAAGAAATCAAGACCATCCTGGTCAACATGGTGAAACCCCGTCTCTACTAAAAATACAAAAAAAAAAATTAGCTGGGCATGGTGGCGTGTGCCTGTAATCCCAGCTACTCAGGAGGCTGAGGCAGGAGAATTGCCTGAACCCAGGAGGCGGCGGTTGCGGTGAGCCGAGATCGCGCCATTGCACTCCAGCCTGGGTAACAAGAGCGAAACTCCGTCTCAAAAAAAAAAAAAAAAAAAAAAAAAACAAATCCCAAAGTATTTCCAACTTCATTTATATCAAAGTACACATACCAAAAAGTCTCCCAAACCAACAAAACAAAAAAGCTTCATATATTAGAATTATCCTAAACCTTTCTATAGTCTAGATGTTCAAATCCCAAAAAATTATTTAACATTTAGGTTAATCTATTCCCTGAAGTACTTCATAAAGTAAAGAAGACTAGTTAAGTATAAAAAGGGGCATTACATCCCTCAAAAAGAACCCCAATCTGCTGAGATATTGTTAACATGTTAACTTCTAGTTTCACAGTATAAACAATAACCCAAACTACCGAAAATAGTCCTTCGATCAAAGAAAGACTCAGAATTACTTAACTCATAAAGCATTTACCGTTTCAACTTTTTACCCTGATAAACTTTAAAAAAAATCCTACTATTCTGTGGATATAAACACTTCTGGATAAAAACTAGATTTTGGAAGAAAGAGTGAGATCACTCTAGTTAATTTATCTTCTCCAGGAAGGAAAAAAAAAAAAAACAAACGATGACACTTGTAATTCCTCCTGAGTTTTTCCATGGCCTACCCAATAAAGTCCAAAATCTCTATCATAGTCAAGAACAGGCTCTACTCACATCTTTGGCCTCACTTCCTAATACCAATTCCACTGAACGACACTGGTGCATTTTAGCCACACATACTTTCCAGTAGCACTGAGGTTCTTTACATTTTCTTGTATTTCACACCTCCATGCTTTTTTTTTTTTTTTTTTTTTTGAGACAGAGTTTTGCTCTTGTTACCCAGGTTGGAGTGCAATGGCGCAATCTCGGCTCACCACAACCTCCGCCTCCTGGGTTCAGGCAATTCTCCTGCCTCAGCCTCCTGAGTAGCTGAGATTACAGGCACGCGCCACCATGCCCAGCTAATGTTTTGTATTTTTAGTAGAGACGGGGTTTCACCATGTTGACCAGGATGGTCTTGATCTCTTGACCTCGTGATCCACCCGCCTCAGCCTCCCAAAGTGCTGGGATTACAGGCTTGAGCCACCGCGCCCGGCACCTCCATGCTTTTGAATGCTGTGGCTTCCTCTTTTGAGAATATTCTTTCACATTCTAACCCCCTGACCCCAGCCCTTTCTCCCTACTGTCCAACTCAAGCCTTAAAGGTTCAACTCAGAGAGTCTTACTTGTGCAGGTTTTCTGCCATTTGCTGATTTCAGCAGAGATATTCACTCTTTCTAAGCCATGTTACATCTTGTATATATTTTCTATTATTTTATTTACTGCATTGCGGTATAGTTAATTTCTAAGTGTGACTCCCCAAATAACAATCTTGATAAAGCCGGGTACATGTCTTATTTATGAGCTTTGTACCCTCAGAGCCTAGCTAAATGCCTGCCAAAAATCAGATGCTCAATACAATTTATTAAATGAATAAATGGCTAGGTGATTATGGAAATCTACCCCTAGCCTTTTATGTGAAAGCGGCATAGTGTTTATAATATCCTCCACTTTGATTCTGCTCTAAATTTACTTTGCAATAGTATAGTATTAAACTTTGCAAAATTAATTTATCAATGTTTTTTCTCCTCATCCCTGGAAAATCTCTGACAATTCATGCTGGAGATGATCCACCATAAAAACAAGATGGCGTCACTTAAAGACCATTAGCTATCATTTTATACTTTATTTATATTTCTTTTTCTGATAACAGGTAATTACATTAAATGCTAATGACTATCACCTTTGTATTATAATTAGACATTTATTCTGATGACCTTTTTAACCATTTTTTTCTGGCATGTGGTATTTCAACTATATACTTAACCAGTAACTGGTAAGACTACATGGCATATAATACAAATAGCTATTTGTGATGTCTTGGATCTGGGTTGTAGTTCCAATTCTGTGATAGCTGGTTGTTCTACCCAGACCACGTCACTTAATTTTTAATTTCTCTCATCTTTTTTTTTTTTTTTTTTGAGACAGAGTCTCATACTGTGCCCTTGCCTGGAGTGCAATGGCACAATCTTGGCTCACTGCAACCTCTGCCTTCCAAGTTCAAGCAATTCTCCCGTCTTGGCTTCACAAGTAGCTAGGATTACAGATGCTCACCACCATGCCCTGCTAACTTTTTGTATTTTTAATAGAGATGGGGTTTCGCTACACTGGCCAGGCTGGTCTCGAACTCCTGACCTCGTGATCCACCTGCCTCGGCCTCCCAAAGTGCTGGGATTACAGGTGTGAGCGACCGTACCCAGCCAACTTCTCTCATATTTAAAAAGATGACAGTTGAACTACAGAATGCTAAGGTTCCTTACAGATCTAAAACTTAAGTACTTTTGTTGATCTGGACTTCGAATATTAAGTTACTCAAAGTTACCATAAACTTTTGGGAAGTCTGGGACCATTCTTTTCTCATTCAAAACTTAAAATTATCTTTTTTATATTAATTGTTGCTAATAGAGTTGTCACATCCAAAACTGTATAGAACTGGTTTATGAACCATGGTCAGGACTTTTGTTCAACTCTTTGCTTATTTAAGATAATGTTGAATCTTGATTCTGTTAACCAGTAATACATATTAGCTGCCCCACCCAAAGCACTGTGTTGTGTACAGATTTCATCAGTATGTCCTTCAAAGGTCTCGATCCAATTCACTGTTGAACTGGATAGGACCAAAATACAGAACTCTACTGTTTAGCATCAGTGAAGGTAATAATCCATTAACTCTTTCTCTTTAAGGAAGACAGTTAAAGGAACAACAAATCTACTTTATTATCTTACTAGTCACCTCGCATTTCTATATGTTACCAGAATATCACAAAAGTCTGTCAAATAAACGCCTTGCTGAAATAAAATTGTGTATCTAGATGTATATAGAGACATCTAGTTTAACATGGCAGAAAAAAAAAAGGAAGCATTTAACTCTTATTTCCAAAACCCCACTGAAAAGATAAAGGAAACAAGAAAGGACAATGAGAATAGGTGAGGAAACAGCAGACTAGAGATGTCAACATTTTGGAAGATGAGAATTAAATTAAAGAAATGGTAAATGACTTAGCAAAACTAAGCCATACAGCAGAAAAGGAATCTAAACACAGAATTACCTAATATCAGTGACAGAAATTTTTTAATTGTTGGACTTGAGGGAAAAAAATTAAAGGTATATAGATAATGAAAAAATTTTTTTTAAAATCAAGTATCAGCAATTTTTGCTTCTGAAGGAAGAAAGGATAGAGTCATACTAAAAAAGGAAATACAACAACAGTGCTCTCATAGCTCAGTTGTAAATAATATTTAAACAGCCTAAAACTGTAAATGTAAAAAAATTGCTGACCATAGGTATATTGGGAGAATGCGGGGAAGGTATGTATGTCATTAGGGATGGCATAAATGAGAAAACCAGTAACAATACCTAATATTGAAAAAAATCAAGAAATAATATTTAGAAATAAGGAGGTATCTAGAGGATATGGATAAAAGAATTGAACCACTTGCCTACAGGGTTCAAGACTTTAGAATCCATGTAACATAGTTATTGTAATTAAAGATAAATTATTAAAAATATTACATATGATACTTTATAAAGCGATATATATGTATATATATCGCTTTATATGTGTATATGTCTGTGTATGTGTGCATATATATATATGTATATATATATATATATATATATTTCCTCTTGCTCTAGTAATCCAACATAGAAAAAAAAATTGAATCAATCTAGTATCATCTGCTCTTTGAAAGCCCATAACAGCAGGCAGTAAGCTCCATTTTCTTTGATAAGAGCTTTGTCTTCTGGAAAATTAGGCCATAAGTTCAGACCATTTTTTCCTTAGGATGCATGATGAAATCACGTAAATACTCCTTCTGAATACCCCTCATAATCAAATTTTTCTATAAACTTCTTTTGCCCATAACCATCGTACTTTAATAGTCCTCCTAAAAAAAATTCTGGCCAGGCATGGTGGCTTATGCCTGTAATTCTAGCACTTTGGGAAACCATGGTCAGGCAGATCACCTGAGGTCAGGAGTTTGAGACCAGCCTGGCCAACACAGCAAAACCCCATATTCACTAAAAATACAAAAATTAGCCGGGTGGGGTGGCACAGTACACCTGTAACTCCAGCTACTCCAGAGGCTGAGGCACATGAATCACTTGAACCTGGGAGACGGAGGCTGCAGTGAGCCGAGATTGCAATGCTGCACTCTAGCCCGGGCAACAGAGTCTCAAAAATAAAATAAAAATTGGATTTGTTTGGCAAGCCTGGAAATTTTACCATTACATTCTCCTGGTTAACCAGTCAAGCTATCAATGCATAATCCTGCAAGTATTATATCTGTGATGCTTCTAAAATTACCATATTAATGCAATGCAGACTCTGTGTTGGCAAATGTGGTTAGAATTCTTTTCTTCTACCTTATTTTGATGGATTATGCTATTGACAGAATAATTCTTCTCCAAGATTTGTTCAAACTGCTTAACCTTAACAAATTGTGCTTAAGCTAGGGTATAATTCCAAAAGAAATTTAAACTATGATACTACTACGAACAAGAATCTCATATACATTTGATATTCTTCCAAGAAAATTAAAATGCACAACAAAAACAAAAATAGACAAATGGGACTTAATTATAACTAAAAAGCATCTGCACAGCAAAAGAAATAATCAACAGTGAACAGACAACCTGTTGAGAGAAAATATTTGTAAACTCTGCATCTGACAGGAAACTAATATCCAATTACAAGGATATTATAGTATTTACAATACTAATTATAAGACTTTACAAGGAACTCAAACAAAACAACAACAAGAAAAAACCGTATATCCCCATCTAAAAGTGGGCAAAGGACATGAAGAGATATTTTTCAAATAAAGACATACAATGGCCAAGAAGCATATGAAAAAATGCTCAAAAGAACTAATCAGCAGAGAGATGCAAATTAAAACCACAATAAGATATAATTTTATACCAGTCAGAACAGCTATTATTATTTTTTGTTTAGCTGGTTTTTTCCAATAAACCTTTTAGACGCCTAAGAATGGCTACCATTAGAAAGTCAAAAGATAAAAGACGTTGGCAAGGATGCGGAGAAGAGAGAACACGTAAACACTGTTGGTGGGAATGTAAATGAGCACACCCTTTACGGAAAACAGTATGTAAGTTTCTCAAAAAAACTAAAACAACCATTCAGTCCTACAATCTCACTACTAAATATCTTCCCAAAAGAAAAGAAATTATTACATCAAAAAGACACCTGCACACATTATGTTTATCACCAAAGATATGGAAACAAGTTAAGTGTCCCTCATGGATGATGAGATAAAGAAAATGTGGTGTGTATATATAGATATATTTTCTACATACACACACACACACACACACACACTGAACTACTACTATTCAGCACTTAAAAAATAAAATTGCACATCTTTTGCAGCAACATGGATGGAACTGCAGGTCATTACAGTGAAACAACTCAGAAACAGTGGTGCCTAGCCAATTACTGCTTTTTTCTGAAGACAAAATACACGTGGCTCATTTTTAAGACGGGGAAGAGCTGGGAGCAGTGGCTCACACCTATAAACCCAACACTTCGGGAGGCTGAGGAAGGTGGATCAAAAAACATGGGGAAGGAGGCATCTTAGAAAATATAAAAGACCAAAGAGAATAATTAGCCTTCTCCTGCTTAGCCCCTCTACTCTTTGTTTTCCAGCATTCCTCCTTCTCTCAGTCAAACAAGCTCCACAAAGCATCATTCCTAGACTTTCAGTGTTCATCAACACTTATATGGTGATTCTTTATTTTATTTTATTTTATTTTTTTTTGAGATGGAGTCTCACTCTGTCACCCAGGCTGGAGTGCAACGGCACGATCTTAGCTCACTGCAACCTCTGCCTCCTGGGTTCAAGCAATTCTCCTGCCTCTGGAGTAGCTGGGATTACAAACGTATGCCACCACACATGCTAATTTTTGCATTTTTCGTAGAGATTGAGTTTAGCCATTTTGGTCAGGCTGGTCTCGCACTCCTGACCTCAGGTGATCCGATCTCCTCAGCCACCCAAAGTGATGGGATTACAGGCGTGAGCCACTGTGCCTGGTCTGGTGGTGACTTCTTAATCCTCCTACCTCAAGCCTAAACTTTCAAAGTCTCAGATAGGCATTTCTGTGTATGTGTCACACAGGCCTCAAACAACCACAAACTCTATCTTACCTGCCTTCCCAACCACTCTCCCTAGTCCTATATTCCTATCTCTATTAATCCGTTTATGCCAAGTGTTCCACTATTGGAATGCTAGGTTTGTGGGAGTTATTTATATCCCACTAGTCCAGGTCATCACCAAGGTCTGATTTTTCAAAAAAAATATTTGCAACCTTCAGCATAAATGGGTTAACATCTTCCTCATTCACATGGTCTCCTCAAGCTGGCACATTTAGTCATCTTTGACTCCTTCCCATCAAATAATTAGTGACCAAATCCTGCCTACAGTCTCTGTCTAAAATTTCTAACTTACCTCATCGTCTCTCCATCTCACTGCCATTTTCAGAGCTAAGACCAAAGGCCCTGCCACTTCTGACCTGGACAATTCAGCCTTTCTTGAGTACTCATTACATACCACACACAGTGAAAGGAATTAGAATATGAGGATTAATAAAGCAAAGTAATACCCCTAATGCATACCTTGGGAGAGAAAGACAGAAGAACAAAGTATAACATGGTAAGTAAAATCTACATGATGTCAACTTCTTTCCTATTTGGTCTAATCTTACAATACAACCTGAATTCTCTTTCTGGAATACAAGCTAGATTATGTCATTCCTCTGTTGTAAAATCCCTGATGATTCAACCTCATTGCCTACAGGATAAAGTCCAAATGCTTTAATATATGCAAACACTTCACAATGTTACATAAAAGCTTCATTGTATTACTTTTTTTTTTCACTTCACATCCTATGACCCAGTCATGTATAACTAACTGCTACTGTGATAATACACGGGGCACTTGCACAATATCTAGTGATTATGCATCCTGCACAAGCTCTTCTTTATGTCCACAAGCAGAAATCCTGTCCTATCATCAAATCATACCTCCTCTTTGAAGCCTTTATTAACTTTCTCTGACTATACAATCTGTTTTTTTGTTTATTTGTTTGTTTGAGACAGGGTCTCACTCTGTCGCCCAGGCTGGAGCGCAGTGACGTGATCTTTGCTCACAGTAGCATCAGCCTCCCAGGCTCAAGCTGTCCTCCCATCTCAGCCACCCAAGTAGCTGGGACTACAGGTGTGTATCACCACACTGAGCTAATTTTTGTATTTTTTTGTAGAGATAGGATTTTGCCACATTGCTCATGCTGGTCTTAAACTCCTGAGCTCAAGTGATCTGCCTGCCTTGGCTCCCAAAGTACTGGGATTACAGGAATAAGCCACCACACCCAGCCTACAATCTGCTATATTACCACTTTGTCTGGCAAACTGTTTTTCTCTATCTGCCATTGGATTGTGGTATATGTAGGGATAAAAACTACATCTTGTTATTTCTATTCTTCCCAGAGTCTAGTATCACAGCAAATATTCAAGAAATAGTTATTCAATGTATAATGGGGGCCAGGTGCAGTGGCTCATGCCTGTAATCCCAACACTTTGGGAGGCCAAGACAGGTGGTTTCGAGACCAGCCTGGCCAACATGGTAAAACCTGGCCTCTACTAAAAATACAAAATTAGCCAGGTGTGGTGGCACACGATTGTAATCCTAGCTACTCAGGAGGCTGAGACAGGAGAATCACTTGAACCTGGGAGGCGGAGGTTGCAGTGAGCTGAGATTGTGCCATTGCACTCCAGCCTGGGCAAAAAGAGTGAAATTCCATTTCAAAAAAAAAAGAAATAAAAGATGTTTAATGGGGTGGCAACATTTGCAGAGAACCAAAATGCACTATCTTTTTTTTTTTTTTTTGCTCTCTGTTTAGAATCCATAGGTCTACTACCTACCACAACCCCCACATAAACCTGGAGCCCAAAGCAAAGTATGCTTTATTTTTCCCCCTCTTCCTATTTATCAGCTTTTTATTCTTCCATCTCACAAATAACACTAAAGAATACAGAAATAATCCCTGCCCTCTAAGGGGCTTATTCAAGTAAGGAGACATAATTAATAGGAACACATATATATTGTCATTTCAGATAGTAATAAATGCAATGAATAAAATAAAGCAGTTTGATGAGACAGAATATGCTAGAGGAGAAACATGTTTTTTTAAATAGAAATAGGGAAGAAGGGACAGAATATTTCTCTGAGAAGATAAGACATAAACTGAGGCCTAAAGGATAAGAAACAACCCACTATGCAAAATTTTAGGGAAAGAATTCTGCAAACAAAAGGAATTGCAAGTGTAAAGGCTCTGAAGCAGAAATGCATGTGGTTGGTTAGTTGTGGTGGCTCACATCTGTAATCCCAACACTTTGGGAGGACAAGGCAGGAGAATTGCTGGAGGCTAGGAGTTCAAGACCAGCCTTTTAGACTCCAGCTCTACAAAACATTAAAAAAAAAAAAAAAAAAAAAAAAAATTAGCTGGGTGTGTTCTTATGCACCAGCTATTAAGAAGGCTGAAGTGGGAGGATCACTTGAGCCCAGGAGTTGGGAGGCTGCAGTGAGCTATGATCATACCACTGCATTCCAGTGTGGGCAACAGAGCAAGACCCTGTCTCAAAAAAAAGAAGGAAGAAGAAAGAAGAAAGAAGACAGAAGACGAAGACGAAGAAGAGGAGGAGGAGGAGGAGGAGGAGGAGGAGGAGGAGAAGGAAGAGGAGGAAGAGGAAGAAAAAAACGAAAACAAAAACAGAAATACATTTGGCTGTTTAAGAGACAGTGTGACTAGGAAAGGAAATTAGTTTGGAGAAGCACAGCCTTCTAGGTGGTAGCCATGACGGAAGCCTGACTGTACCTGCCTTGACTTTGGAATTTTATAGTTTACAATCTTCTCCATGCTAATATTAGAGCAAGAAAATGATGGAATGGGGTATACAGCCCACTCTTGTTAGGAAGATGCCAAATGATTCTGAAAGTATCTTTTCTAGATACAAGGTCATAACAGTATGGTCCCAGGGCTAATGAAAACCTGATGAGCAGAGAAGAGTAAAAGCACCTGAAAAGAAAGACAAGTTCTTTCTACTGACTAAGGGCAAGTCCAAAAGAGAAATATTAAAATTATCTCATATTCAAAGAGGAAACAAAACACAATACTACTCTGAAAAATATATATGGGCTGTAAGTGTATGTTTTTAACTGAATGAATTTTTCTATTCCCATGTAAACTTAAAATACAAATCTAGACTTAAGTGATTAAACAGATTTCTACTTTTCATTGACCAAGGTTTTTCTTCACTTTCACAGAAATGAAACAACTGTTTGATGTTTTGAGAATTCAAAGATTTAGATGCATTAGAAACTGCCTCTTAGCAATCATTATGCATCTTGCACAAGCTAGATGCATTTTTTTTTTTTTGCTCTCTGTTTAGAATTCATAGGTCTACTACCTACCATTTTGTGGATGTTTATGTCATAATTATTTAAAGCACGTACTACTGTGATGTTTAAACAAAGTCAATATATGACATAAAGGAATTTTCACAAAACTATACGTTAAAGCAACTCTGTAATTGCTAGAAAAGAAAGCAATGTGAAATTACACATCTTACTACTATTCTATGTAGCATCTGCTGGCTTTGCTAACCCAAACACAATTCTAACTATAAAGATCCTTTCATTATCCTAATTAAGTCCTGAATTTCCAGGTTGGTAGCCTTCTAACAGAAAAACAAATCCATTCTCATCACTCTTAAATTCAAATGGTCTCTCGCTAGCATAGTGATGTTTCTCCAAGGCTCTCTATGGGGGATCAGATCAGATCTGGACAACATGACAAGAGCCCGTCTCCCCAAAAATGCAAAAAAACATAAGCTGGGCATGGTGGCACACACCTGTATTCCCAGCTACTCGGGAGGCTGAGGCACAAGAATTACTTGAACCCAGGAAGCGGAGGTTGCAGTGAGTTGAGATCGCACCAGTGCACTCCAGCCTGGGCATTACAGCAACACTTCATCTCAAAAAAAAAAAAAAAAAGAAGTAACAGAGATAACAAACATAATTACATTATGTTCCCACCCACAAGGGCCAAAGTTTCTTACAATGAGTCTTCACATTAATCCACAGTCTCAAGAGCTATGAAGAAAAAGAAAATACTTTGGCCTAAAAGATGACCTTTTCACATTCTCCAAGCTAATCTCCAACTTCATACATTTATAAGGCATTTCATTTTCTCTATCCCATTCACCAAGGGAGAACCATTAACAAATATATAAACACTCAACGTACCTTCCTCCCAATTTCACATCTTCAGGCTGGTTAATTTTGTTATTATTTGTCGTCTCACCCGTAAATTCATACTTTTCACACTTAAAACAGAAAAGTCATTGCCTTGGTTGGGAAATACAACTGCCTAACTTCTTTGAGTTCTAACTTAATTCTAATGCTGGAAACTCCAGGAAGAAATGCAAACATATTATCTATTGGAAAACTTCTCCAAACAGGATGTAGTATATATCCTTGCAGACTAAGCCTGGATATTACTGAGTAAGGATTTGCTCTTTTCTTTTCAGGGGCAGAGTGTGAATGAAACCAAGGCTTTATGCCCTTCTTTTTTTTTTTTTTTTTTTTCTTTTTGAGACAGAGTCTCGCTCTGTTGCCAGGATGGAGTGCAGTGGTGAGATCTCTCGGCTCACTGCAACCTCCACCTATCAGGTTCAAGCAATTCTTCTGCCTCAGCCTCCCAGGTAGCTGAGACTACAGGCGTGTGCCACAATGCCCAGCTAATTTTTATATTTTTAGTAGAGATGGGGTTTCACCATGTTACCCAGGATGGTATCGATCCCTTGACCTAATGATCTGCCTGCTTCAGCCTCCCAAAGTGCTGGGATTATAGACTTATGCCTATAATCCCAGCCTTAAACCAAGGCCTTATGCCCTTCTTAAAGGACCAACACCATCTGCATCACCTGGAATTTGTAAAGATATGCAGAATTAGCCGGGTTCAGTGGTTCACGCCTATAATCCCAGCACTTGGGAGGTCAGGAGATCTCGACCATCCTGGCTTGATCCTGGCAGGAGAATCACTTGAACCCAGGAGTCAGAGGTTGCAGTGAGCAGAGATCATGCCACTGTACTCCAGCCTGGGTGACAGAGTGAGACTCCATCTCAAAAAAAAAAAAAAAAAAAATGCGGAATTTAGGGCTCCACCTCAGACCTCCTAAATCACAGTCTGCATTTTATTAGTGTCTGTATACAACTCTATGTTCATCAGAAAATCTCAGAACTGGTAAAAAATGTAGAAGTGTAGAAAACAATTATAATTGACATTGACCATAGTCCCTCTTCACAAATTATTTCTTATAACAAGTTTTACTTAACAAAAATTTCTTGTAAAACTATAAATGGCTTGTTTTGAAACACACCAAAGCTTATTATAGGTATTGTTGTTAGTGGAAGTCACTGACATAACCAATTCTTACCTAATCTGAGCTCTCCGAAGTTCCCACACCCTATCTTCTTGCCAACCCTGAAGTTGGGTCCCACCATAAGAACCCCAGAGGATGATGAGGAGCCAGATGGTCGAGAGCAGTGTGCACTCCTTTGTGCCATGGGTTTAGTTGTCCGTTGTCTTTCATCCTTTTCCCTACTAGGATGGTCCATGATCCTACAGGACACAGTTTCCGTACAGCAAGTAGCTTCAGTGTGTATACCTCTCTTCAATACAAAAGTATGTCCAAATAAATCGTAGTTAGAGAAAGGTAAGGAGTTCTTTTAGCACCATACTTGTTTCTAATGTATCTCCAGGAGACGAAAAAACATTGATTAGTTCCTGTAGGAAATGTAGTCAGTAGGTCTCAAGCTTAGGTGAACATCTTGTAACCTAGGTAAAAATCAAGAACACATGTAGTTAAAAATCCAATTTTAAAACAAATTCAGACACTACTAATTGAATGAATCCTATCTAAAGGTGGGCAAAATGCATAGCTTCCTGAAATGGGTTTTGGTTTTCTATCCTCCAACAGTTTAGCCATCTGGATTATTCACATAAGCTCAGCAGGCTGCAAACCATAGAAGCTGAGGAGACACACAAGCCTTAAATATAAATTGCTTTCTTCTAATAATGTACATATGACCAAACAGAATGACGGTTGGTTTTTTCATCACTGACTAACAGAAATATATAGCAGTGTTGAAACCAAGTTAAAGAAACTGAGGACGATTTAATTTAAAGGTCTTCCTTTTAATTTTGCCAGAACTTACAAGAAATGAGACTATTCACTGCCCCATTTCCCTTTCCCTACCATTTACCAAGCACTGGCAAGAATTATGTAATCTACAGTTACCAATCAACACAGACAACCTCTATGAAGGAATTTCCAAAACTCTTTCGATACTAAGCAATCCTAAAGTTCTGAAAAGCTGAACTGGTGGTTTTTGCTGTATACTGAGTGTGCAATGACAGAGCACCTGAGGAGATCCACTGCAGAACCCCAAAGTAAAAATAAAGCCAAAAACCAAAAAATCTTAAACATGACATTCATTTCTACCAGCATTCAGCAGTGTCCAAATTCAGAACTGAGCCTAACACAAATGTTTGCAAGGAGATAATTTTGACGCTATATTTGATAAACCATGTGAGTATTCTTAACAAAAAAAAACCTGTTATCACCAATCACATACTAAACAGGCGCTTATATTTCACTATCATAAATATTTTCCTTAAAAACGGAAGAGAATTAGAACAAATATATGGTTATTATCACCAATTATACAACAAAGATGTCTATACTCTAAACTTCCTGAGGACACCTGTAATTCCCTATTACAGTAACAAGTAAAAAACTGTGAGTAGCCAGGTGCAGTGGCTCATGCCTGTAATCCCAGCACTTTGGGAGGCCGAGGCGGGTAGATCACAAGGCCAGGAGTTCAACACCAGCCTGGCCAAGATGGTGAAAACCTGTCTCTACTACAAAAAGAAAAAAAAAAAAAAAAAATTGCCAGATGTGGTGGCAGGCACCTGTAATCCCATCTACTAGGAAGGCTGAGGCAGGCAGGGAACTGCTTGAACCCAGGAGGAAGAGGTTGCAGTGAGCAGAGATAGTACCACTGTACTCCAGCCTGGGCAACAGAACAAGATTCCATCTCAAAAAAAAAAAAAAAAAAAAAAAAAAAAAGCTGTGAGCCAACTGTACAAGTGGGCACATAATCCAATAATGTAATCTGTTTGCTTGTTTTATTTATGTATTTATTTGACATCGTTTCACTCTTGTTGCCTAGGCTGGAGTACAATGATGTGATTTCAGCTCACTGCAACCTCCGCCTCCCAGGTTCAAATGATTCTCCTGCCTCAGCCTCCCAAGTAGCTGGGATTACAGGTGTCTGCCATCACACTTGGCTAATTTTTTGTATTTTTTTTTTTTTTTTGAGACAGAGTGTTGCTCTTGTTACCCAGGCTGGAGTGCAATGGCGCGATCTCGGCTCACCGCAACCTCCGCCTCCTGGGTTCAAGCAATTCTCCTGCCTCAGCCTCCTGAGTAGCTGGGATTACAGGCACGCGCCACCATGCCCAGCTAATTTTTTGTATTTTTAGTAGAGACGGGGTTTCACCACATTGACCAGGATGGTCTCGAACTCTCGACCTCGTGATCCACCCGCCTCGGCCTCCCAAAGTGCTGGGATTACAGGCTTGAGCCACCACGCCCGGCCTCAATTTTTTGTATTTTTAGCAGAGATGAGTTTCACCATGTTGGCCAGGCTAGTCTCAAACTCCTGACCTCAGGTGATCCACCTGCCTCGGCCTCCCAAAGTGCTGGGATTACAGGCGTCACTCCCCATGCCCAGCCTCTGTTTGTTTTATTATAGTTTAAATTAACTGCTTATTTTCATTTTTGGTTTTCTTTGCTTTACAACAGATTTACATTTATCATGTATATTATATAAAGGAAAAAAAATCAAAGCAATGAAAGGAGGTCAGCAACTACTGAATTTCATACATGAACAACATTAAGAATTCATATTTCTTCATTATTTCTCCTATTTCCAACTATATCCACTATCCCCTGCTTATCCTTGTCTTTTGCCCAAGTCCCTCAAACGATATTAGAAAGAGAAAAAACATCATAAGTGTTAGGAGTATGTCTATGTGATACTATCAACTATACTTCCTTCCATTATAAATTAATATGAAGACAGAAGTAGAATGTGTCTTAGCCCATTTAGCCAATTTATAAGTATTCAACTAACTCACAAAGTTTCAAAAATTATTACTACGATAGTCTCATCTGTAAGATTTGGAAACTGTATTACATTGTCTATTTCTTTTCATATTTTTCATTTTTGCTCACTCTGTTTCTTCCAACAGATGGAGGTTATTTTTATAATACTTTCCATTAATTTTTTCTATTGCACTTAGACTAGTATACCATTAGGTAGAATAATCACACATAGCCCTCATTATCCATGTATACTTACATGTATGTATTAGAAGAACATATAGTATCTGCCAGGTTAAAAACCTGTGGAAGTCAGGTGCAATGGTATGTGCCTATAGTCTCCTGCTACTTGGGAGGCTGAGATGGGAGTCCTGCTCAAGCCTAGGAGCTAAAGACTGCAATGTGCTATTACCATGCCTGTAAATTGCCACTGAACTCCAGCCTGGGCAACACAGAAAGACCCTGTCTCTAAAAGAAAAATTAAAATCTTTTTGAAATTACATTTTAAAAAACCCCGATAAGAGAGCTGAAGCATGCCAAAATGAATAAATAAAAGTAAAAAAAATTTGATTAAAAATTAAAAACCCTATTGAACCTGGGAAGCAGAGGTTGCAGTGAGTCGAGATCGTGCCATTGCACTCCAGCCTGGGCAACAAGAGTGAAATGCCGACTGGTGTGTGCCCTGCAGTGACAAGGAGGTGGAGCTGCCCGCGGATGGGCAGCCCTGGATGCCCCAGCCCTCCGAAATCCAGAGGCTCTATGAACTGCTGGCTGCCCACAGTACCCTGGAGCTGCAAGCAGAGATCCTGCCCCGCCGGCCGCCTACGCCCGAGGCCCAGAGCAAAGAGGAGAGATCCGATGAGGAGCTGGAGGCCAAAGAAGAGGAAGAGGAAAAACCACATATGCCCACGGAATTTGATTTTGATGATGAGACAGTGACACCGAAGGACTCCCTGATTGACCGGAGACGCACCCCAGGAAGCTCAGCCCGGAGCCAGAAACGCAAGGCCCGCCTGGACAAGGTGCTCTCGGACATGAAGCGACACAAGAAGCTGGAGGAGAAGATCCTTCGTACTGGGAGGGACCTCTTCAGCCTGGACTCAGAAGACCCCAGCCCCACCAGCACCCAACTCCAATCCTTAGGGAGCAGTCTCTTCCCTCAGCAGCGGAAATACTGACTCCTGCTACTCCAGCCTCTAGGGTGCCGCATCTGTACCTGCTGGGGCCTGGGTCCTCCTTCCCCAGCCCAGACACTGAGAAACATGGGAAGAAGAGAGAAACCCCAAGCTCCCAAACAGCATGTTGCAGGAAAGAGGGAAAGAGGAAGAGAGAGAAAAGAAAGAGAGAGAGAGAGAATGTGTGTGTGTGTGCGTGTGTGAAAGAGGAAGAGAGAGAGGGTGTGTGTGCGCACGCGAGAGCGTGTGCGTGTTTTCTATTGAACACATATTTGGAGACTGGGGCCGAATTTTCTGAGTCAGAAATAAAAGATGCAGAGCTATCATCTCTTTAAAAAAAAAAAAAAAAAGAGAGAGAGAAAGAGTGAAATGCCGCCTCAAAAAAAGAAAAGAAAAATAAATAGTATTCAATACTACTTTACGTGGCATCTCTCATTTAAGAAATTAAAGTTACTAAGTTTTTAAAAATCCAATTTATCACCACCCTTTGTTCAATTACAAACTCAAAGCTTATCATTTGAGCTCTCTACTTAAATTCATGTAAAACAGTATAGGGGAGGTGGCATGAAGTCTAAAAGAAAATTAAGTTCTATTATAAAAGCATTGAAAAAAGTTTCGTTGATTCACTGTTTGTGTATTTCAGATTCTCATATATTGGCTTTATCAAAAGTGAGGTAGATAAATATTTAAATTTCAAAATCAAAACACATTGGGTTTTTGTTAATAATCAAAACAGACATTGCCAGGCTTCTAAATCTCTCTTACACAACTTATGATGAAATTGTTTATAGGTATAGGACTGCTGGATCATACGGTAAGTGTATGTGAAACTCAAAAGCAAGTCAGGTTCTTTCTGATCTACTACTTCTTCATCCACCACATATTTCTTTTGGTCCTCATGCTTGCTGTTTCTTGGTCACAAGTTTTGGCTTGTAATCACTGTGAAAAGGCAGCAGTCATTGGAAAACTATAACCCGAATTTTCACCCATTTTAGAAGGCATAAGAGAACTTCAAACGATGAAAATTTATGACCAAGGAACCGATTTTGGCCAGGTGTGGTGGCTCACACCTATAATCCTAGAACTTTGGGTCAAGACAGAAGGATTACTTGAGCCTAAGAGTTCAATACCAGACTGGTCAACATACTGAGACCCCATCTCTACAAAAAAATTTTTTTTTACTTAGCAGGTTGGCACATGCTTATAGTCTCAGCTACTTGGGTAGCTGAAGTAGGAGGATCACCTGAGCCCAGGTCAAGGCTGTAGTGAGCTGTGATCATACCACTACCCTCCAGTCTGGGAAACAGAGACCCTGTCTTTCCCCAAAAAAAGGCATTGGTAGGTTTTGTTTTAAATCCAATTCTAAGTATTCTCATCTGGGTGCTTTCTGGAATTGTCAATAGTCAAATTCTGTTCCATTTTTTCCCGGCCATAAAGAAACAGCCTGTTTACATATGGATAAAGTAGGTGAGAGGCAGAAAATCAAGGCTAGAAATCTGCAGTTTGATTCTCAGCCTGAATATCAATTTGCTTCCCTCCACTTGATTCACCTTCTCCAACAGGAAAGGGGACATAAGTGAAACGTATTATAACTTTTTACTACAAGAAAGAAGATTTAAAGAATTGGTTTTGGTTTTTGTTTTAAAAAAAAAAAAAAAAAGGCCTGGCGCAGTGGCATAGTGGTGTGTGCCTGCAGTCCCAGCTACTTGGGAAGCTGAGGTAAAAGGATCTCTTGAGCCTAGGAGTTCGAGGTTGCAGTGAGCTATGATTGTGCTACTGTCCGGATGACAGCGCAAAACTCTGTCTCAAAAAAAGAAAAAGAGGCTGGGTGCAGTGGCTCACGTCTGCAATCCCAGCACTTTGGGAGGCCAAGGTAGGCGGATCATGAGGTCAGGAGACGGAGACCATCCTGACTAACATGGTGAAACCCTATCGCTACTAAAAATACAAAAATTAGCTGGGCATAGTGGTGCGTGCCAGTAATTCCAGCTACTAGGTAGGCTGAGGCAGGAGAATCACTTGAACCTAGGAGGCGGAAGTTGCAGTGAGCCGAGATCACGTCACTGCACTCCAGCCTGGTGAAAGAGCTAGACTCCGTCTTAAAAAGAAAAGAATGCGGCCGGGCGCGGTGGCTCAAGCCTGTAATCCCAGCACTTTGGGAGGCCGAGGCAGGTGGATCACGAGGTCGAGAGATCGAGACCATCCTGGTCAACATAGTGAAACCCTGTCTCTACTAAAAATACAAAAAACTAGCTGGGCGTGGTGGCACGTGCCTGTAATCCCAGCTACTTAGGAGGCTGAGGCAGGAGAATTGCCTGAGCCCAGGAGGCGGAGGTTGCGGTGAGCCGAGATTGCGCCATTGTACTCCAGCCTGGGTAACAAGAGCGAAACTCCGTCTCAAAAAAAAAAAAAAAAAAAAAAGAAAGAAAAGAATGCATATATATATATGAATTTTATTTATTTCTTGAGACAGTCTTGTTCTCTTGCCCAGGCTGGAGTGCAGTGGCATGATCTAGGCATGCAACACCATACTATTTTTAGTAGAGACGGGGGGTTGGGTCACTGTGTTGGCGAGACTAGTCATAAACTCCTGACCTCAGGTGATCCACCTGCCTTAGCCTCCCAACATGTTGAGATTATAGGAATGAGCCACCATGCTCGACCTACATACGTATTTTTAAATGCCATTTCTACGTACATAAACCTTAAAGAATGACAGCAATTACTGAAAGAGTCTGGATAATTTCCAGGTGTCAGAAAGGGAAAATACAAACCACTTTGTTTATTCAAAGTGTTCCTAGTTTGAGTAACAAATATTTCATAAAGCCAGGTGTGGTGTCCCACACATATAATCCCAGATACCTGGGAAGCTGTGGTGAGAGGCTCACTTGATCCCACAAATTCGAGGCTAAAGTGCACTGTGATCACACCTATGAATAGCCACTACATTCCAGCCTAGACAACATAGTAAGAGCCAGTCTTTTTTAAAAATAGTAAAAAAAAAAAGCCGCTGGATGTGGTAGCTCACACCAGTAACCTCAGCACTTTAGGAGGCCGAGGTGGGTGGATCACTTGAGGCTAGGAGTTTAGGACTACCCTGACCAACATGGCAAAACTCCATCCCTACTAAAAATACAAAAATTAGCGAGGTATGGTGGTGCATGCATGTAATCCCAGCTACTCAGGTAGCTGAGGCATGAGAATTGCTTGAACCTGGGAGATGGTGGTTGTACCACTGCACTCTGGAGCAAGACCATAGCCCCCCCCCAAAAAAAAGAAAAAATCTCAAAATAATTGTTTCCTCCTGGGAGCAACAACAACAACAAAAAGAAAACCCAAAACCCCAAAACAAACATTTTTTAAACTTTAAAAGTTAGAAGGTTGTAGGTATATGGCAAAAAAAAAAAAAAACACACACACCTTTTTAAATAAGTAAATATTCAGTGAGTGCCTCCTACGGAGCCTAAAACTAGGATAGTCCACTGAGGACATAACAGTGAACTTGACATATACAGCTCCTCTGCTCACAGAACTTCTAATCTAAAGGGGGCCTCACAAACACATGAATAAAAAAACACACAAATCGGGACCATGCTACATATCAAACAAAGATCTGCTAAACTAAGGATTATAGGGAAATCCAAGAAGAAAGTTTTATTGTATTCATATTTAGAGATGCGTTCTTGCTATGCAGCCCAGGCTGGAGTGCACTGGCTGTTGACAGGTGAGATAATGGTGCGATGTAGCCTTGAATACATGGGCTGAAGAGATTCTCCCATCTCAGCCTCCTGAGAAACTGGGATTACAGGCATGTAACACCACGCACAGCATGGAAGAGTTTTAGATAGAGGGGTGGGAAGCCTTTTATTAGAAGACGTTTATTTTTTTAAAAAAATTTTAATTGTACGTTAACAATTTATAATTATAGCCGGGCGCGGTGGCTCAAGCCTGTAATCCCAGCACTTTGGGAGGCCGAGGCGGGTGGATCACGAGGTCAACAGATCGAGACCATCCTGGTCAAAATGGTGAAACCCCGTCTCTACTAAAAGTGCAAAAAATTAGCTGGGCATGGTGGCACGTGCCTGTAATCCCAGCTACTCAGGAGGTTGAGGCAGGAGAATTGCCTGACCCCAGGAGGCGGAGGTTGCGGTGAGCCAAGATCGCGCCATTGCACTCCAGCCTGGGTAACAAGGGCGAAACTCCGTCTCAAAAAAATAAAATAAAAAATAATAATAATAATTATATAAATGTATGGGGTACAAAGTAATGTTATAATTTATGGATACATTTAGCTAATTAACATACTCATTACCTTAAATACTTAACATTTCTGTGGTAAGAATATTTGAAATTTATTCTTAGCAATTTTGAAATATACAAAAACTATCTTCACCATACTGTACAACAGAACTAAAAAATAATATCCCTGCTGAAATTTTGTACCCTTTAACCATCACCTCACCATTTCCTCAACACTCCAACCTCTGTAACCACCATTCTATTTTCTGCTTCTATGAGTTCAATTGTTTTAGATTCCACATATAACTGAGAACACATGGCATTTGTCTTTCAGTGGCTGGCTTACATTACTTAGCATAATGTTCTCCAATTCCATCCAAGTTGCCACAAATGACATAATTCCTTCTTTTTTTAATGCTGAGTAGTGTGAGAGTGTGTGTGCATGTGTGTACACATTTTCTTTATTCATTCATGTGTTGAACACTTAGGCTGGTTCCATAACTTGGCTATTATGAATGCTGCTGCAAGGAACATAAGAAAGCAGACAACTCTTAAACACACTGATTTCATATCTTTTGGGTAAATACCCAGAAGTGGGATTGCTGGATCATGCAGTAATTCTATTTTTAATTTTTTTTTTTTTTTTTTTTTTTTGAGACGGAGTTTCGCTCTTGTTACCCAGGCTGGAGTGCAATGGCGCGACCTCGGCTCACTGCAACCTCCGCCTCCTGGGCTCAGGCAATTCTCCTGTCTCAGCCTCCTGAGTAGCTGGGATTACAGGCACGCGCCACCATGCCCAGCTAGTTTTTCGTATTTTTAGTAGAGACGGGGTTTCACCATGTTGACCAGGATGGTCTCGATCTCTCGACCTCGTGATCCACCCGCCTTAGCCTCCCAAAGTGCTGGGATTACAGGCTTGAGCCACCGCGCCCGGCTCTATTTTTAATTTTTTGACAAACCTCCATACAGTTTTCCATAATGGTGATACTAACTTACATTCTCACTCTGTCAGATGGCAATTATAAAAAAGATTAAAGATAACAAGTGTTGGTGTGGATGAGAAGAAATGGGAATCCTTGTAAACTGTTGTGAAAATATAAATTAGAAGCCACATTTAAACAGCGTCCTCAATGAAGAGATGGAGCCAACCTTGTCAAGAGCTTGGGACAGAGTTTCCACACAGGGAACAGCAGCAGCCAATCAAGAAAGGCTTGTGGTGAAAGAAGACCAGCAATGCAGGGGATTACAATGAGCAAAGTGAAGAGGTAGCAGAAGTCCACTGTTCAGGATTTTATAGGTTGCTGATATTCCAATAAGAAGCCATTTAAGAAGGGAACTGACATTTACGCTTAAAGAAATTTAGCTTTATAAAAAGCACTTAAATTTTCTAAACAATTTACTCTAGGTGCTTTGTGACCTATTCAGTGGAGTCAAACTGGAATTACTTGCCTTAGTAAAGGCAATTATTCCTTTTCAAAGAGGAATTTGAGACTCAGAGAATTATGTTCACTGACTAGGCCACACTGTCAAACCCAGCCAGAGTCCAAAGCCTGAGCCCTCCTCCCTTTGCCACACCAACCAAATGACCCTGCTTGCCCACTGACTCATCCCCACTGAGCAAAAAGT
This sequence comes from Saimiri boliviensis, assembly GCF_048565385.1. Lineage (NCBI taxonomy): Eukaryota > Metazoa > Chordata > Mammalia > Primates > Cebidae > Saimiri > Saimiri boliviensis. Next base: position 14,587,304 of record NC_133450.1, on the reverse strand, counting down.
GCACTGGCCTCACAACTGTCCCCCAGAAACAATTTTTTTTAAAAAAGTGTGCAGTGATTTTAACATGTCCACAAATTTTTTTCAAAAGAGCTAATTATCCCTCCCTTGAGTGACTTAAAATTTCTTCTGTCTCCCTTCTGTCTCCCACACTGAATGTTATTCATCACGTGAATACTATATTTATGCCCCCTTTCTGTGGCAAAATTTCTCCATGGGTCACATCTGTGTTTTTTAAAAACAGCTTTATTAAGATATAATTCACCTACCATACAATTTATCTATTTAAAGCATTAAACCACATTTGGGTTTTTTTTTTTTTGTTTTTTTTTTAAAGAGATAGGGTCTCATTCTGTAAGCTATCCTGGAATGCAGCAGCATGATCAGAGCTCACTGCAGCCCTGAACTTCTGGTCTTTAGCAATCCTCCCATCCCAGCCTCTCAAGGCACTGGAATTAAAAACATGACCCACTGTGCTCAGCCTTGTTTTTTAAAAAAGGAAAGAAAGAGAGAAAGAGAGGGAGGGAGAGAGGGAGGGAGGGAGGGAGAGAGGGAGGGAGGGAAGGAAGGAAGGAAAAAAGGAAGGAAGGAAGGAAGGAGTTAATGCAGGTTGGGTGTGGTGGCTCACACCTGTAATCACAACACTTTGGGAAACTGAGGTGGAAACATCACTTGAGGCCAAGAGTTCAGGACCAGTCTGGCCAACAGGGCAAAACCCTCTAAAACTATAAAAATTAGCTGGGCATGGTGGCACATGTCTGCAATCCCAGCTACTTGGGAGACTAAGGCAGGAGAATCACTGGAACCCAGGAGGTGAAGGTTGCAGTGAGCTCAGATCATGCCATTGTACTCCAGCCTAGATGACAGCAAGACCCTGTCTCAAAAAAAAAAAAGAAAAAAAGAAAAAGAAAAAGAAGAAGAAAAAAGTTAAAACAGCTTGTCTATCATCATTCTTATTACTATTGCTATTATTATGACACAGCCTTTAGGGACATGGAACATTTTTTGTTTTTGAGACGGAGTCTCGCTGTTGCCCATGCTGGAGTGCAGTGGCACGATCTAGGCTCACTGCAACCTTCGCCTCCCAGGTTCAAGCAAGTCTCCTGCTACAGCCTCCTATGTAGCTGGGATTACAGGTGTGCACCACCATGCCTGGCTAATTTTTGTATTTTTAGTAGACACACATTTCACCATGTTGACCAGGCGAGTCTCAAACTCCTGACCTCAAGTGATCCACCTGCCTTGGCCTCCCAAAGTGCTGGGATTATAGGTGTGAGCCACCACACCCGGCCCGGAACATTTGTTTTTTGAGATGGAGTCTCGCTCTGTCGCCCAACCTGGAGTGCAATGGAACGATCTTGGCTTACGGCAGCCTCTGCCTTCTGGGTTCAAGTGATTCTCCTGTCTCAACCTCCCGAGTAGCTGCGATTACAGGTACCTGCCACTATGCCCAGATAATTTTTGCATTTTTAGTAGAGAGAAGATTTCACCATGTTAGTCAGGCTGGTCTGGAACTCCTGACATCCGGTGATCCACCCACCTCAGCTTCCCAAAGTGTTGGGATTATAGGTGTGAGCCACTACACGTGGCCTAGAACATTTTTAAATGAATGAAAAACACTTGCCCTCTTCTCAATTCCTTGGTGTCCAAATAACATTAATATGTTAATATTGCATCAAGATCTTATCTAAACACTTTAAATTAACTCATATTATCAATGATTATGTTAGGTAGGTTTTATGACTATTCCTACTCTACAGATGAGGAAATAGTGGCATCATAGGATAAAGTATTGCTCAAAGTTACATCTCCAGCTAGAGTTGAGCTGGGTTATGACCCCACGCAGTCTGGATCCAGAGTCATTTGTATTTTCTACAGTGCTGTAAGTGTTTACATATTCTGATGAATCCTTGGATAAAAACAACACCTAAAAAAAACATGAAATATTTCAGTCTTTCTATAGAGAAATCTAGCCAGTATTTCCTTCCTCGCTAGAAAATCTCAGGTAAGGAATGGTTGTCCTCAACCATGTTTCAATTCTTGTCCTATAGTTATAAATTTCAGTCACCAGGATACCTGTCCTTCTGGACAAAACTCAAAATTCTAGCATCATAAGCAGTTTCTTCACATTATACAATTATTACAGCATCCCTTACCCAGAATAAGTAAAATTCTCCAAGGCATTAATCTATGCCCTTTTCCAAAAACACTACTGTTCCTTCAGGCTCTGGAACAAATGAACCACATTCTTCACTCAAGTCATTCACTGAACATCTGCTCTGGGTCTAGCACCAGGCAAGATAATGAGAGAAATTCAAACCTTTTTCTTAGAATTTTTGTTATTGATCATGTTCTTCAAGTGTTATTTAGACACAGACTCTTATATCACTCTTGTACAATCATGACCTTCAGTGTAGTATTTAGTAATTGTGTGGACGGCCAGCCTCCTCTTTCATCCTGACCTTAAGGAGAAAGATTTTATTACTTAACTACTGATTATGCTGATTATAAACTTTTCTTTCTTTTTTTTTTTTTTAAAACTGCAACCTCTGTCTCCTGGGCTCAAGCAATTCTGCCTCAGTCTCCTGAGTAGCTGGGGTTACAGGAGCCTACCACCATGTCCGGCTAATTTTTGAATTTTTAGCAGAGATGGGTTTTATCATGTTGGTCAGGCTGGTCTCAAACTCCTGACCTCGTGATCCACCTTCCTTGGCCTCCCAAAATTCTGGGATTACAGGCATGAGCCACTGTGCCCAGCCTAAAGTTTTCTACAGAATTTTTATAAAAAGTCTTTATCAGATTAAGTTCCTTTTTAATCCTATTGTGAGGGTTTCCTCTTATAAACTGTTAGTGAATATTATCACATACTTTTTTTGTATACATCAAAGTGATCGTGTGGTTTTTCTATTTTTGTTAATGTGGTGAATTACATTTCATATGTTTTTATTTGTTTTAGAACAAGGTTTCTCTGTGTTGGCCAGGATGGAGTTCAGTGGTGTGATCATAACTCACTGCAGCTTTAAACTCTTGGGCTCAAGTGATCCTCCCACTTTGGCCTCCTAAGTATAGCTGGGACTACAGGGGCACACTGTCACACCCAGCTAATTTTTAAATTCTTTTGCAAAGACATGGTCTCACTATATCACCCAGGCTGGTCTCAAATTCCTGGCTTCAAACAATCCTCACACTTTAGTCTCACAAAATTCTGGAATTATAGGCATCAGCCACCACACTCAGCCTCGTGTCTGTTGTTTTTTTTTTTTTTTTTTTTTTTTTTTAAGACAGAGTTTCGCCCTTGTTACCCAGGCTGGAGTGCAATGGCACGATCTTGGCTCACCGCAACCTCCGCCTCCTGGGTTCAGGCAATTCTCCTGCCTCAGCCTCCTGAGTAGCTGGGATTACAGGCACGCGCCACCATGCCCAGCTAATTTTTTGTATTTTTAGTAGAGACGGGGTTTCACCATGTTGACCAGGATGGTCTCGATCTCTTGACCTCATGATCCACCTGCCTCGGCCTCCCAAAGTGCTGGGATTACAGGCTTGAGTGTTTTTACAATAATTTTTCAACTGGCAAATTTGAAAAGTGGTCTATCTTTAGCCAATTAATTTTTCTTGAGTTTACCTGGAAAATAGTATCAGTTTCTCCAGTTGGTTCATTCATTTCAACCTGACAAAGATGGAGAGGAAGTTAGGGCCTTAAGCAACTGCTATATAGTTAGGAAAAGGATTTCAAGACTGCTGCCAATTTTTCTCACCTTATGACCATACTTCTAAACCTCACCCAGCTTAGGTGGGGGCTTCTTCCAAGTAGAAGTAAATCAACTGTGATATTATGAGCTTTTATCAAAGAGGAGGAACACATAAACTTATATAAAAAATTTGACAAACAGATTAATCATGTATATATATATATATTTTTTAATGATTTCCTGTTGTGGTCTCAAGACACAACTGAATTACATATCCAACTTTCTTCTTCCTGTGATGTATCAGTAGGGGTTTCTAAACTTTATGTGGTTCAAAAAACAGTGTATAGGCCTCTTGGAAAAAATAGCCACAAATGATTTTCCTTCCATCTGGTATAATACTGTTGTAGAAATGTCTAGAAAGACATTTCTAGAAATTTGTGGCATGGGATTAGCGTGGTTAACTGTTTTTCATCACTCTGAAGTTCTCTTTGCTACTAATGCGTTGGTATTATTGTTTTTTGGTTAATTTATTATATCTTATTATTTTGGGAGGGAGGTAAGTTTGAAGGGCTGTTGGGTATAAACCTGTATTTCATTTTTTTTGTTTGTTTGGTGTTTTTGAGACAGACTCTCACTCTGTTGCACAGGCTGGAGTGCAGTGGTGCAAGATTTTTTTTTTTTTTTTTAAGACAGAGTCTTGCTCTATTGCCCAGGCTGGACTGCAGTGGTGCAATCTGAGCTCACTGCAACCTCCACCTCCCATATTCAAGCAATCCCCCTGCCTCAGCCTCCCAAGCAGCTGGGATTCTAGGCACCTGCTATGCTGCCTGGCTAATTTTGTATTTTTAGTAGAGACGAGGTTTCACCATGTTGGCCAGGCTGATCTTGAACTCCTAACCTCAGGTGATCTGCCCATCTTGGCCTCCCAAAATGCTGTGATTACAGGAGTGAGCCACTGAACCCAGCCAACATCACAATCTTGGCTCACTGCAACCTCTACTTACCGGGCTCAAGTGATCTCTCCCTCAGCCTCCTAAGTAGATGGAACACCACCTACTCACCACCACACCCAGCTAATTTTTGTACTTTTTTAGAGACATGGTTTTGCCACGTTGCTCTGGCTGGTCTTGAACTCCTGGGCTCAAAGTGATCTGCCTGCCTCAGCCTCCTAAAGTGCTGGAATTACTGGCATGAGCTACAGAACCTGGCCTAAACTTGTATTTATAACATCATCTTAAAAAGTCTGAAGTAGAGGCAGCAATTAAGAGCCTACCACCCAAAAAAAGCCCAGGCCCAGATGGGTTCACAGCCGAATTCTACCAGACACACAAAGAGGAGCTGGTACCATTCCTTCTGAAACTATTCCAAATAATCCAAAAAGAGGGAGTCCTTCCCAAATCATTTTATAAGACCAATATCATCCTGATACCAAAACCCGGCAGAGACTCAACAAGAAAAGAAAACTTCAGGCCAATATCCATGATGAACATAGAGGCCAAAATCTTCAATAAAATACTGGCAAGCCGATTGCAACAGCACAACAAAAAGTTTATCCACCATGATCAAGTAGGATTCATCCCGGGTATGCATGGCTGGTTCAACATACGCAAGACTATGAACGTAATTCACCACATAAACAGAACCAAAGACAAAAGCCACATGATTATCTCAATTGATGCAGAGAAGGCCTTTGACAAAATTCAACAGCCTTTTATGCTAAAAACCCTCAATAAACTAGGTATTGATGGAACATATCTCAAAATAATAAAAGCCATTTATGACAAACCAACAGCAAATATTATACTGAATGGGCAAAAACTGGAAGCATTCCATTTGAAATCTGGCACTAGACAAGGATGCCCTCTCTCACCACTCCTATTCAGTATAGTGCTGAAGGTTCTAGCCAGAGCAATCAGGCAAGAAAAAGAAATAAAGGTTATTCAAATAGGAAAGGAGGAAATCATTTGCAGATGCCATGATTGTATATCTAGAAGACTCCATCGTCTCAGGCCAAAATCTCCTGAAACTGATAAGCAACTTCAGCTAAGTCTCAGGATACAAAACCAATGTGCAAAAATCACAAGCATTCCTATACACCAATAACAGACTTAAAGAGAGCCACATCAAGAACGAACTGCCATTCACAATTGCTACAAAGAGAATAAAATATCTAGGAATACAACTAACAAGGAACGTAAAGGACCTCTTCAAGGAGAACGATAAGCCACTGCTCAACGAAATAAGAGAGGACACAAACAGACGGACAAACATTTCATGTTCATGATCAGTATCGTGAAAATGGCCATACTGCCCAAAGTAATTTACGGATTCAATGCTATCCCCATCAACCTACCAATGACCTTCTTCACAGAACTGGAAAAATACACCTTAAACTTCATATGGAACCAAAAGAGAGCCCACATAGCCAAGTCAATTCTAAGCAAAAAGAACAGAGTGGGAGGCATCACACTACCGGACTTCAAACTATACTACAAGGTTACAGTAATCAAAACAGCATGGTACTGGTACCAAAACAGAGATATAGACCAATGGAAAAGAACAGAGGCCTGGGACGCAACATAACATATCTACAACCATCCCATCTTTGACAAACCTGAAAAAAACAAGCAATGGGGAAAGGATTCCCTGTTTGTATTGGGAAAACTGGCTAGTCATGTGCAGAAAGCAGAAACTGGACCCCTTCCTGACACTTTACACTAAAATTAACTCCACATGGATTACAGATTTAAACGTAAGACCTAACACCATAAAAACCCTAGAAGAATATCTAGGCAAAACCATTCAGGACATAAGCGTAGGCAAGGACTTCATGACCAAAACACCAAAACCACTGGCAACAAAAGCCAAAATAGACAAACGGGACCTAATCAAACTCCACAGCTTCTGCACCGCAAAATAAAGTCATTAGAGTGAATCAGCAACTAACAGAAAGGGAAAAAATTTTTGCAGTCTACCCGTCTGACAAAGGGCTGATATCCAGAATTTACAAAGAACTAAAACAGATTTACAAGAAAAACACAAACAAGCCCATTCAAAAGTGGGCAAAGGATAGGAACAGACACTTTACAAAAGAAGACATACATGAGGCCAACAAACATATGAAAAAATGCTCATCATCACTGGTCATTAGAGAAATGCAAATCAAAACTACATTGATATACCATCTCATGCCAGTTAGAATGGCGATCATTAAAAAAATCTGGAGACCACAGATGCTGGAGAGGATGTGGAGAAATAGGAACACTTTTACACTGTTGGTGGGAGTGTAAATTAATTCAACCATTGTGGAAGACAGTGTGGTGATTCCTCAAGGACCTAGAAATAGAAATTCCATTTGACCCAGCAATCCCATTACTGGGTATATATCCAAAGGATTACAAATCGTTCTACTATAAAGACACATGCACACAAATGTTCACTGCAGCACAGTTTACAATAGCAAAGACCTGGAACCAACCCAAATGCCCATCAATGATAGACTGGACAGGGAAAATGTGACACATATACACCATGGAATACTATGCAGCCATCAAAAACGATGAGTTTGTGTCCTTTGTAAGGACATGGATGAACCTAGAAACCATCATTCTCAGCAAACTGACACCTTATGTTCTCACTCATAGGTGGGTGTTGAACAATAAGAACACATGGACACAGGGAGAGGAGCATCACACACTGGGGTCTGTTGTGGGGAAATAGGGGAGGCACAGCGGGGGTGGGCAGTTGGGGAGAGATAGCATGGGGAGAAATGCCAGATACAGGTGAAGGGGAGGAACGCAGCAAATCACGCTGCCATGTGTGTACCTATGCAACAATCTTGCACATTCTTCACATATTCCCCAAAACCTAAAATGCAAAAACAAAACAAAAAACAAACAAAAAACATCCTCTGTTCCAGAGAGCTATTTAATTTGGGCAAATATAGATCTAATGAGGATCAAATTTACTGTGATGCTAGATAAAAGCTGGTATCATCCAGAGTCTCACACATTAGATTTTGAACTGGTTTCTTAATACTTAATAAAAATTTTCCCATTTGATTTTCTTGTCAAATTACATGTATTACTATTATTAAAATACATCTACTCTCAACGGATAACAATCAGACATCCTGAGAATAGTCAAAGAAAATATATCTTTTTTTTTTTTTTTTTCCCTAAAAATGCTTTGAGTAGCACTTAAGTGGTTTCTTGGGGTAGATGCTCCATGGAAGCAATACATACCTGAAAATTAAATTATTATAAGTTTATTTCAGTTAGTTGAATTTGTTTTGTTTTGTTTTGTTTGAGATGGAGTCTCATTCTGTTGTCCAGGCTGGAGTACAGTGGCACGATCTCAGCTCACTGTAACCTCCATCTTCTGGGTTCAAGCAATTCTTCTGCCTCAGCATCCCAAGTAGTTGGGACTACAGGAATGTGCCACCACACGTAGCTAATTTTTGTATTTTTAGTACAGATGGGGTTTCACCATGTTGGCCAGGTCAATTCTCTTGACCTCGTAATCCACCCACCTTGGCCTCCCAAAGTGCTGGGATTACAGGCATGCGCCACTGTGCCCAGCCCCAGGCTGGTCTTGAACTCCTGAGCTCAGGCAATCAATCCATTATCAGGCTTCACCCCGTGTATTTGTGTTAAAGACATAAAAAGTAGTACTTTTATCTTGAATAAATAAAAGAAAATTACTGCTTGTCTAAAATAAATTACTGCCTAAGGAGACCAGGGTTTTTTTTTTTTTTTTTTTTGGAGACAGGGCCTCACTCTGTTACCCAGGCTGGAGTGCCGTGATACCTCAACCTTCTGGGCTCAAGTAGTCCTCCCATCTCAGCCTCCCGAGTAGCTGGTATAAAAAGGGAGCACCATGACACCTGGCTAATTTTTGTGTAGTTTTTGTAGAGATGGAGTCTCACTATGCTTCCCAGGTTGGTCTGGAAATCCTGGGCTCAAGTGATCCACATGCTTAGCCTCCCTAAGTGCTGGGGTTACAGGAGTGAGCCACTGTAACTGGTCCTTTTTCTTATTCTCTAGATAATTCCACCAAAATAGGCACGCGTCAAAAAAACCAATGCATTAATGAAGAGGCTGCAATGCTGAGAAGGACCAGATACTGATCCTTTTTTGTTTTGTTTTGTTTTGTTTTGTTTTGTTTGGGACGGAGTTTCGCTCTTGTTACCCAGGCTGGAGTGCAATGGTGCGATCTCGGCTCACCGCAACTTCCGCCTCCTGGGTTCAGGCGATTCTCCTGCCTCAGCCTCCTGAGTAGCTGGGATTACAGGCACGTGCCACCATGCCCAGCTAATTTTTTGTATTTTTGGTAGAGACAGGGTTTCACCATGTTGACCAGGATGGTCTTGATCTCTTGACCTCGTGATCCACCCGCCTCGGCCTCCCAAAGTGCTGGGATTACAGGCTTGAGCCACCGCGCCCGGCCTTACTGATCCTTTTTTTATTTTATTTTTAGATTTAACACATAAATAAAAAAAAAGATGGGGTTTTACCATGTTGGCTAGGATGGTCTCGATCTCTTCACCTCGTGATCCACCCACCTCAGCCTCCCAAAGTGCTGGGATTACAGGCGTGAGCCACGAGATACTGATTCTTTACTGGGAATGTGTAGAGCAGTAAAGTGAATAGTGGGTATCCCACCTAACCGGTATAGCCATTTCTGCTCCTTTTGAATTTTGCCATGTAAAAATATAGGGCCGGGTATGGTGGCTCACTCCTATAATCCCAACATTTTGAGAGGCCAAGGTAGGCAGGTCACTTCAGGTCAGCAGTTCAAGACCAGCCTGGCCAACATGGTGAAATCTCGTCTCTAATAAAAATACAAAAATTAGGAGGGTGTGGTGGCAGATACCTATAATCCCAGCTACTTGGGAGGCTGAAGAAGGAGAATAGCTTGAGCGCAGAAGGCTCTCTTTTCCTAGCTGACTTTATTGTTCTCTGCATACACTCCAAAGGAGGTAATGAAAAACTAAAAATAGTTCATGTCGATTAAGACATCTGTCACACTGCAGAACAGTAACAACTATACCATCTAAACTTTATTGGGCCTTTATGTGCCAGGTACATTTTAATGACTGAAATATATTAATTCATTAAATCCTTCCACTACCTTATGGATAGTAATACTGTTATTATAACTCTCCCCTCACAGATGAGGAAATTAAGTAAGGTGCACTACAAAACTAAAAAGCAATACAGCCTTTGGCACATTCGTCAAGTGGATACTTGACAGCTTGACTTGAAAGCCCCTGCAATGGGCAGAGAATCCAAGGAAACAGTAACCTTTGACTAAGCCTCAATTTCTTCATTAGTAAAATAAGAATGATCACCACACAAAAAGAACAAATCTGATCAGAAATGTGGAGATACCCATAAAGAGTGCCTCTTCTGGGCGGCGGTGGTCTCACGCCTGTAATCCCAACACTTTGGGAGGCCAAGGCAGGTGGATTACAAGGTCAAGAGAAAAAAGACCATCCTGGCCAACATGGTGAAACTCCTTCCCTACTAAAAATACAAAAATTAGCTGAGCATGGTGGTGCACACCTGTAGTCCCAGCTATTCAGGAAGCTGAGGCAGGAGGATCACTGGAACCCAGGAGGCAGAGGTTGCAGTGAGCCGAGATTGCGCTATTGCACTCCAGCCTTGCAAAAGAGCAAGACTGAGGCCAGGCGTGGTGGCTCAAGCCTGTAATCCCAGCACTTTGGGAGGCCAAGGCGGGTGGATCACGAGGTCGAGAGATCGAGACCATCCTGGTCAACACCGTGAAACCCCGTCTCTACTAAAAATACAAAAAAAAACTAGCTGGGCGTGGTGGCGCGTGCCTGTAATCCCAGCTACTTAGGAGGCTGAGGCAGGAGAATTGCTTGAGCCCAGGAGGTGGAGGTTGCGGTGAGCCGAGATCGCGCCATTGCACTCCAGCCTGGGGAACAAGAGCGAAACTCCTTCTCAAAAAAAAAAAAAAAGAGCAAGACTGGTCTCAATAACAAAAAGAGTGCCTTTTCCTTTCATCCCTGTTCTTCCTATAAAAAGCTTCAAAGGAGCATATACAAAGTAAGCGGTAAGTAGGTAAGCAGAACTAGTTAGACAAGAGACACACATAATCTGTAAAAGGACCTCTCATATTCACACAGAGGGCCAAAAAGTTTCTACTGTTGTTTTTGTGCCTCCACAAACTAACGGAATCCTGAAAGAACTTGAATTTGTTTTACTCTGGCTTGTTTCCCAGTTTATCATTACTTATTACCATTGCAAACAGACCCAGAAATTTCCCCTTTCCTTTCTATTACTGTATATTGAATTCGAAAGAACTTATTAAGTCTTCTGGGTTTATGTACAATACTAGTAAATAAAGATAAACTGGCAAACATTCCAAAGGAGTAAAAAAACAAAAGTTACCTGCTTTCAGCTGCCAAACCAGATTGTCAGGATCACTAAATGAAACAGATTCTGACTGGGAAATAGCCCCTCAACTGAAACCTACTGAAAACTAAAAAGATAATGTTTAAGAGAAGTAGGCAGGGCGTGGTGATTCACACCTGTAATCCCAGGTCAAGGCAGACAGATCATGAGGTCAGGAGATTGAGGCAAGCCTGGCCAACACAGTGAAACCCCACCTTTACTAAAAATATTTTTTAAAAAATAAAAAATTAGCCAGGCGTGGTGGTGGGCACCTGTAGTTCCAGCTACTCACGAGGCTGAAGCAGGAGAATCTCTTGAACCCGGGAGGCAGAGGTTGCAGTAAGCCATGAGCAGAGACCGTGCCACTACACTCCAGCCTGGCAGCAGAGCAAGATTCCATCTCAAAAAAAAAAAAGAAAAAGAAAAAAGAGAGAGAGGGAGAAGTAGGAAGCAACAGCCTCCCCCATGTAGGTAGCTTCAACGTAGGAAAAGTACCCCTATCCCTGTATTCAATACCAGTTGACAAAAATAAGAGATGAGAGTATCAGTTTCATTTTAAAATACTAAAAGCACTGAGTAAAAAGGTGTTTCTTCTTTAAAGCCAAGAAAGGCACAACGAAAAAGGAAACAACTGGTTGGTCCACAACAACAAAGCCTCCTCGTCAAAAAAAAAAAAAAAAAAGCCCAAAAGTTGTGTTTCAGCTTTGCTTTGTGAAGCATTAATTAAAACCAATTCTCTTCTAGTAGTTTGCTCAGAAGCCAAAAATACTGAGAGAAAAACACCTAACACACCCACAGGATTCCCATGAGCCTGGGCGAACTTCAATTATGAAGACAATGTAGTGAAACTCACATAATTTTGTACATTTGGCTGCATAAAAGTCTATGAATCAATGCTTCATAATTCTGGAACAGGAAAAATGCTGTTACTCAAAAGATAACTGGGTTTCATTTACCCCTTTTCCTTGTATACCTTTGCTAATTATAATAAATAATTTTATGTTGAGCATGAGGTAGCTTACGCCTGTAATCCCAGCACACTGGAAGGCTGAGGCAGGTGGATCACCTGAGGTCAGGAGTTCAAGACCAACCTGGCCAACATGGCAAAACCCTGTCTCTACTAAAAATAGAAAATTTATCCAGGCATGGTGGTACATACCTGTAAGCCTATCTACTTAGGAGGCTGAGGCACAACAATCACTTGAAACCAGGAGGCGGAGGTTGCAGTGTGCAGTGAGCCAAGATAGTGCCATCACACCCCAGCCTGGGCGACAAGGTAAGACTCTGTCTCAAAAAATAATAAACTAAATAAATAAATAATTTTAATCATCAACTGCATAAAATCTCCACTTTTTTTTTTTTTTTTTTTTTACAGAAAGTCAACTTGCCAAATGACCAGTTGGCCATGTATATTCAATTTATTGATATTTCTCTTTTCTGTTTTGAGATGAAGTCTTGCTCTGTTGCCCAGACTGGAGCACAGTGGCGTGATCTTGGCTCACTGCAACCTCTGCCTCCTGGATTCAAGCGATTCTCATGCCTCAGCCTCACAAGTAGCTGGGATTACAGATGCCGGCCACCACACCCAGCTATTTTTTTTATTATTATTATTATACTTTAAGTTCCGGGATACATGTGTAGAATATGCAGGTTTGTTACATAAGTATACATGTGCCATGGCAGTTTGCTGCACCTATCAACCCATAATCTACATTACGGATTTCTCCTAATGCTGTCCCTCCCCTCCCCACCCATCCAATAAGCCCCAGTGTGTGATGATCCCTTAAAATCTCCACTTTTAAAAATGAAAGGACAATATTTCATATATAAAATGGCTGGCCAGGTGCAGTGGCTCATGCCTGTAACACCTGCACTTTGGGAGGCTGAGGCAGGCAGATCACTTGAAGCCAGGAGTTCGAGATCAGCCTGGCCACCATGGCGAAACTCCATCTCTACTAAAAATACAAAAATTAGCCAGGAGTGGTGGCAGGTGCCTGTAATCCAAGCTACTCCGGAGGCTGAGACAGGAGAATCATTTGATTCCTGGGAGGTGGAGGTTGCAGTGAGCTGGGATCATACCATTGCAGTCCAGCCTGGGCAACAAAGTAAGATTCTGCCTCAAAAATATAAACAAACAAACAAACAAATAAATGCACATATATAGGTAGACATATATGGCAAAATTTATCTATGCATAAATATCTTTAAGTATATAATCCCTCATTAGCCTAAGCATTACAAAATTGTCTTAATCAATTTACTAAAAGATTGAAGTTGGTTTTTTTTGTTTTTTTTGGTTTTTTTTGTTTTTTTTTTTTTGAGACAGGGTCTCACTCTATCAGCCAGGTTGGAGAGCAGTGGCACAATCTCAGCTCACTCCAACCTCTGCCTCCTAAGCCCAAGCAATCCTCCCACCTCAGCCTCCCAAGTAGCTAGGACTACAAGTGTGTGCCACCACACCCAGCTAATTTTTGTATTTTTGGTAGAGAGACAGGGTTTTGCCATGTTGTGCAGCCTGTACGGCTGAGCTCAAGTGATGCGTCTGCCTCAGCTTCCCAAAGTGCTATGACTACAGGCATGAGCCACCTTGCCCAGTGAAGTTTATTTTTTTAAACCCTAAAACTAACATATACTATACTTTATACCATGAAAATAATTTAACAGTCCAATCCAATTCAATGAAATAAGAAAAAGAAATGAGATATAAAAATATTTAAAAGGAAGAGATAAGAATTTTAGGCTGGGCATGGTGGCTCACGCCTGTAATCCCAGCACTTTGGGAGGCCGAGGCGGACAGATCACCTGAGGTTGGAACACTAGCCTGACCCACACAGAGAAACGTCATCTCTACTCAAAATACAAAAATTAGCTGGGCATGGTGGTGCATGCCTGTAATCCCAGCTACTCAGGAGGCTGAGGCAGGAGAATCACTTGAACCCGGGAGGCAGAGGTTGCAGTGAGCCGAGATCATGCCATTGCACTCCAGCCTGGTCAACAAGAGGAAAACTCCATCTCAAAAAAAAAAAAAAAAAAAAAAAAAATTTAGATTGCTTTCCCCACGCATGGACTCTTAGACAGCCAAACATACATTACATAAATTTAACTTTTTTGGATAAGGGATGAAAACCACTGTCTTGTTCTATTTAAAAAGAAAAAAAAGGCCGGGGGAGGTGGCTCACATCTGTACTTCCAGCACTTTGGGAGGCTGAGGTGGGCAGATCACCTGAAGTCAGGAGTTTGAGACCAGCCCGACCAACACGGAGAAATCCGTCCCTACTAAAAACACAGAATTAGCCAGGGATGGTGGCATATGCCTGTAATCCCAGCTACTCGGGAGCCTGAGGCAAAACAATTGCTTGAACCCAGGAGGTGGAGGTTGCAGTGAGCCGAGATCACGCCATTGCACGCCCAGGCAACAAGAACAAAACTGAATCTCAAAAAAAAAAAAAAAAAAAAAAAAAGGATGTTCTTATGCCTTAATTAAGTGTGTAAGGCCAAATGCTACTATACTAAAATCCTCTACTACTGAATTTTTTGTTTTGTCTTTTTTTTTTTTTCAGACAGTGCCTTGCTCTGTCGCCCAGGCCGGAATGCCTTAGTGAGATCCCAGCTCACTGCAACTTCCGCCTCTCAGGTTCAAGTGATTCTTGTGCCTCAGTCTCCCGAGTGGCTGACATTACAGGTATGCACCACCATGCGCACACATTTTTTATATTTTTAGTAGAGATAGGGTTTCACCATATTGGCCCAGCTGATCTTAACCTCCTGGCCTCAAGCAATCTACCTGCATCAGCCTCCCAAAGTGCCGGGATTACAGGTGTGCTGGCCCCTACCAGATTTTAAGATGATACTTTTTTCCTTTCCTTTGTATCAAAAGTCACTTTTTGCCATCATTGGTGTGTTTGGTTCTAGTACACCTTCCTTTCCTGTTTTGTTATGTTTTGCCTTTAACTTACAATATGCTATAACCAAATCTGTCGGTAAAGTTATGTAAAGGTCAAGTGACAAGGCTCCTTGAAATTTCAGAAGTAACACCCTCCAGGCCATGAGCAGTGCCTCGTACCTGTCATCTTGGCACTTTTGAAAGCTGAAGCAGGAGGATCCCTTGTGGCCAAGAGTTTGAGACCAGCCTGGTCAACACAGTGCAACCCCATCTCTACAACACATTTAAAAATTAGGTGTGGCTGGGTGCGGTGGCTCACGCCTGTAATCCCAGCACTTTAGGAGGCCGAGGTGGGTGGACCATGAGGTCAGGAGATCGAGACCATCCTGGTCAACATGGTGAAACCCCGTCTCTACTAAAAATACAAAAATTAGCTGGGCATGGTGGTGCATGCCTGTAGTCCCAGCTACTTGGGAGGTGGAGGCAGGAGAATTGCTTGAACCCAGGAGACGGAGGCTGCAGTGAGCCGAGATCACACTATTGCACTCCAGCCTGGGTAACAAGAGCGAAACTCTGTCTCAAAAGAAAAAACAAAAAACAAAAAACAAAAATTAGGTGTGGTGGTGCATACCTACAGTCCTAGTTACTTGGGAGGCTGAGGCAGGAGGATCACTGGAGCCCAAGGGGTCAAGGCTGCAGTGAGCTCTGATCACACTACTGTACTCCAGCCTGGGTGACAGAGAGAGATCCTATTGCTAAAAACAATTTCATTTTAATTTTTTAAAAGTACACTCTTGAGAAAAGTTCATGAGTTTTAGGGCTCAGACTTTTAAAATACGAACTTCCTAGCTCACACTCTAGTTCTCAGCCATGCATACATAAGACGTTTCTACGGAAATAAAACTATGAGAGTTTATATGTGGCAAAACTATGGTTGGATAAAGATAAGTGACATTGTTTCACAATTAATTCAAATTAAAGCAGATCCAGAGCGGTCAATAAAAACGTGACTTGCGTATCAAAGATTATCATGCTTCTGGCTGGGCCTGGTGGCTCACGCCTGTGATCCTAGCACTTTCAGAGGCTGAGGCAGGAGGATCATAAGGTCAAGAGATCGAGGCCATCCTGGCCAACATGGTGAAACCCTGTCTCTACCAAAAACACAAAAATTGGCCGGGCGTGGTGCCGTGTAGCCCTGGCTACTCGGGAGACTGAGGCAAGAAAATCACTTGAACCCCGGAGGCAGAGGTTGCAGTGAGCCCAGATTGTGCCACTGCACTCCAGCCTGGTGAGAGAGGGAGCCTTTGTCTAAAAACAAAACAAAAAACAAAAAACGATGATCATTGCTCCTTAATTCATAAAAAAGATTACTTAAGGAGTCAGAAAGGGCATTCTAGTTTGAAGATCAAACCAAGTAATGTCTTTCTTAACTTATATTATCATTTAAAAACATTAAAGAAAGGCCAGGCGCAGTGGCTCATGCCTGTAATCCTAGCACTTTGGGAGGCTGAGGCAGGTGGATCACAAGGTCAAGAGATCGAGACCATCCTGGCCAACATGGTGAAACCCCTTCTCTACTAAAAATACAAAAATTAGCTGGGCATGGTGGCGTGCGCCTGTAGTCCCAGCTACTCAGGAGGCTGAGGCAGAAGAATTGCTTGAACCCGGGAGGTGGGGGTTGCAGTGAGCAACCTGGTGATGGAACAAGATTGTCTCAAAAAAAAAAAAAAAAAAATTAAAGAAAATAAGAAATGCTGTTTTATGTATTCAAATATGGGCAATAAGCCAATATGGCAAGATAATAAAACAATAATTTATAACTAAGACTCCTCTGGGAAAATTTCTAAACACAAATAAATAGGAAGAGTCTATAATTAACATGTCAAATATATATGCCTCTAAAGCAATTGCTCTTTATTAGGTTAGCCATTGCCTGTGATTCTCATTCCAACAATAATTTGCTTAGCGAACCATCTTCCATAGATGTTTTTCAGCCATGGGTAGAAATGATTCTCAGTATCTATAACCCGTCTACCTTCAGAGCCATACTGGCATTACCTCAAACTTCAAGATGGACTCATCAGCAGGCTCTATCAAATCTTACACATATGACAACATAAACTAGAAAACAGCAGGTTCTTTACAACTTTCAATGTTATATAACATTTCTGGAAATTAATACAATAATGATGTGGCTCAAATGGTAATAATTTATTTTTATATACATTATATTCAATTTCACTTTTTTTTTTTTTTTTTTTTTTTTTGGTGACGGAGTCTCACTCACTCTGTTACACAGGCCGGAGTGCAGTGGCACAATCCCAGCTCACTGCAACTTCTCCCTCTCAGGTTCAAGGGATTCTCCTGCCTCAGCCTTCTGAGTAGCTGCGATTACAGGTATGCGACACCATGCCCGGCTGATTTAATTTCACATTTTTACTTTCCAGTTATTTACCAAAAATCTGTGATATCCAGGGGTTATATAGCACTGTGTTATATTCAAATATATGAAGTACAAACCAGGCACAGTGGCTCATGTCTGTAATCCCAGCACTTTGGGAGGCTGAGGTGGGCAGATCATCTGAGGTCAGGAGTTCAGATTCAGACCAGCCTGGCCAACATGGTGAAACCTTGTCTCTACTAAAAATACAAAATAAGGCTGGGCGCGGTGGCTCACGCCTGTAATCCCAGCACTTTGGGAGGCCGAGGCGGGTGGATCACAAGGCCAAGAGATCAAGACCATCCTGGTCAACATGGTGAAACCTCGTCTCTACCAAAAATACAGATAATTAGCTGGGCATCGTGGCACGTGCCTGTAATCCCAGCTACTCAGGAGGTTGAGGCAAGAGAATTGCCTGAACCCATGAGGCGGAGGTTGCGGTGAATCGATATTGCGCCATTGCACTCCAGCCTGGGTAACAAGAGCGAAACTCTGTCTCAAAAAAAAAAAAAAAAAAAAAAAAAAAAAAAAAATTTACAAAATAATTAGCTGGGTGTGGTGGCACTGGCCTGTAACTCCAGCTACTCAGGAGGCTGAGGCAGGAGAATCACTTGAACCTGAGAGGTAGAGGTTGCAATGAGCTGAGATCATGCCAGTGTACTGCAGCCTGGGCAACAAAATGAGATTCTATCTTGTACACCTGTAGTCCCACCTACTGGGGAGACTGAGGCTCGAGAATCGCTTTATTCTGTACTCCAGTCTAGGCAACAGAGCAAGACTCTATCCCAAACATTTAAACAAACAAAATAAAATATATGAAGTATATATTAAAGATGTAATACAAAGAGCAGATAATGTTTTTCATCTATAAAATTGGCAAATGTGGTAGGGAGGGAGAAAAGAAAACAAAATAAAATTTGCCAATGTGACAAAAAATCATGACACTGGATGTCGCCAGAATCCAGAGAAACATAGTCACTCTCATGCCTTGCTGACCGGACCACATCTCTTTGGAAGACTATATGGCAAAATGCTCACTGACTGAACACTAAGGAATAAATAATAATGTTCATCTAATAAGCCTAAGGACATGAATTTCCTAAGGAAATAATCAAAAATTAACATAAAAGATGATGCTTACATCAGGAATTTATAAAAGCACAAATCTGAAAATAACCTAAAAACCAACAATAGAGTTGTAGCTAAATAATTTATGTGTGATACACCATTAAATAACTATAACTATCTGATGTCATAGAAAATTCTATAATCCAAATTTCATTAAAAATATTGATATAAGGGGAAGGAAGGCAGCAAACCACACTGCCATGTGTGTACCTATGCAACAATCTTGCATGTCCCTCACATGTACCCCAAAACCTAAAATGCAATAAAAATAAATAAAAATAAAATGTTTCTTGATTACCAAAAAATATATATATTGATATATACATATAATCATAAGACAAACTGGAAATAAAATTTAACTGCTAACAATAATTACTCTTGGCCAAACATGGTGGCTCATGCCTGTAATTCTAGCACTTTGGGAGGCCGAGGCGGGCAGATCACGAGGTCAGAAGATTGAGACCAGGCCGGGCGCGGTGGCTCAAGCCTGTAATCCCAGCACTTTGGGAGGCCGAGGCGGGTGGATCACGAGGTCGAAAGATCGAGACCATCCTGGTCAACATGGTGAAACCCCGTCTCTACTAAAAATACAAAAAAACTAGCTGGGCGTGGTGGTGCATGCCTGTAATCCCAGCTACTTAGGAGGCTGAGGCAGGAGAATTGCCTGAGCCCAGGAGGCGGAGGTTGCGGTGAGCCGAGATCGCGCCATTGCACTCCAGCCTGGGTAACAAGAGCAAAACTCCGTCTCAAAAAAAAAAAATAAAAAAAGATTGAGACCATCTTGGCCAACACAGTGAAACCCCGTCTTTACTAAAAATACAAAAATTAGTTGGGTGTGGTGGCAGGCTTCTATAATCCCAGCTATTCAGGAGGCTGAGGCAGGAGAATCGCTTCAACCCAAGAGGCAGAGATTGCAGTGAGTTGAGATCATGCCACTGCACTCCAGCCTGGCAATAGAGCAAAACTCTGTCTAAAAAAATATGTAATAATAATAATACTCTTCAGGAGGCATTACACATGGATTTCTTTTGTTCCTTGTGACTTATTTATATTGTTCAAATTTTTACAATGATCATATATGAAGTAACTACATAAACTTTTTTTTTTTTTTTTTTGAGATGGAGTTTCACTCTTTTTACCCAGGCTGGACTGCAATGGCACGATCTCGGCTCACCGCAACCTCTGCCTCCTGGGTTCAGGCAATTCTCCTGCCTCAACCTCCTGAGTAGCTGGGATTACAGGCACGCGCCACCATGCCCAGCTAATGTTTTGTATTTTTAGTAGAGACGGGGTTTCACCATGTTGACCAGGATGGTCTCGATCTCTTGACCTCGTGATCCACCCGCCTCGGTCTCCCAAAGTGCTGGGATTACAGGCTTGAGCCACCGCGCCCGGCTAACATGTTACTTCTTAACTGAGTATGCCAGAGACTATTCTCAAGTCAAACAGAGGTTTGAACTCTCCTCTTGTCACTCTTGCCAAAGACAAAATTAAATACCCCTTAGTAATTGGTCATCCTGCAGAATCAAAATAATTTTACTCTTAATGATTAAGTGGAGTCAATGTTTAGCTCCTTTCAAATAAGAAATACTTGATGATTCTGAATAACCAACTAAATATCTTAATATATTTTAGTATCAAAAGAAAATTAACACAAGAAACCCAAAAGTGAATAGAGGAAAATGTCCCATACAGAGGGATTGAATATAAAAACTAAACATAAAAGGCTAAAAATTCTGAATTCTAAACATAGATAAGTAAACCAACTCAGTATCTCTTAACTTTCTCAACCATAAATTGGTATGAATATTCAAATATAAGTTATAATGTTTGAAAAAAATGAATTAAAACTTAAAAATCTGAATTAAAAAAACAATTCATCATCCTAACCTGGTCCATGAATAGATAAATCCCAATGGCCCTGAAATCAGTACTGGTTAAGTGTGGCAACTTAGAAAGCTTTCAAGTATGTTTAGTAACTGGGAGGTGGTATGTTTATACCAAGGATGTAACCTTAGTTTAATCATAGCTGAGTGCATAAAGAGGTTTATGCTGTCAGTACTGTCCTAACAACAGGATGGTAAATTTTAAGGATGTGGCACAGTCTTTCTTGACTAGGAAATGATTAGGTGTATACTTCAAGCTCAAAAGATAATGGTTAATTATATAAAAATATAGTTAAAAAGTGGACGTTCATCATGAAACACAATTCGTGTTTTAATCATTCTTAAATATTCCTATAACAAATACTCGGCTCCTACTTCAATCATATTAGTCCTTATTTCATACACTCAGTACTCACCTTGGTTAAATGACTGTTTTTGGATCATAGAATTTTTATCTTTTATTATCTGACCAAAGCAATACTACTGACATTCTTTCTCTGACAACTTAAAGCTAAGTTGAAATTATACCTCCAACTTTTAATAAAACTACCACATTGGGTGAAGTTACTGACATGAAAAATAAAATAATAAAACTGAAGAAGAGCAAGGTTCTTTGGGATTTACTATACCAAAACACACACACACACACACACACACACACACACAAATGAGGAAAAAAATGCATCTATGCTTTCATTTCTGGAAATATGGCCAATTACCCAAATAAACTGTCAATTAAAAATGGAAAATTATGGCTGGGCGTGGTGGCTCACACTTTGGGAGGCTGAGGCGGGCAGATCACAAGGTCAGGAATTCGAGACCACCCTGGCCAGCATGGTGAAACCCTGTCTCCACTAAAAACATAAAAACGAGCTAAGTGTGGTGGCATGTGCCTATAGCCCCAGCCACTAGAGAGGCTAAGGCAGGAGAATAGCTTGGCCCCGAGAGGTGGAGGTTGCAGTGAGCTGAGATTGTGCCACTGCACTCCAGGCTGAGAGACAGAGCAAGAGTTCATCTCAAAAAAAAAAAAAAAAAAAAATTGAAAATTGCTTAATTAAAAGCAACAACAATTCAGCTATTTTTC
Source organism: Saimiri boliviensis (assembly GCF_048565385.1). Taxonomy (NCBI): domain Eukaryota; kingdom Metazoa; phylum Chordata; class Mammalia; order Primates; family Cebidae; genus Saimiri; species Saimiri boliviensis. The sequence goes on along the minus strand of NC_133450.1, from coordinate 14,565,776 downwards.
AACACTACAAGTTTTAGTTGGTTCTTTTTTTTTTTTTTTTTTTTTTTTGAGGCGGAGTTTCGCTCTTGTTACCCAGGCTGGAGTGCAATGGCATGATCTTGGCTCACTGCAACCTCCGCCTCCTGGGTTCAGGCAATTCTCCTGCCTCAGCCTCCTGAGTAGCTGGGATTACAGGCACACACCACCATGCCCAGCTAATTTTTTGTATTTTTAGTAGAGACGGGGTTTCACCATGTTGGCCTGGATGGTCTCGATATCTTGACCTCGTGATCCACCCACCTTGGCCTCCCAAAGTGCTAGGATTACAGGCTTGAGCCACCACGCCCAGCCTTAGTTGGTTCTTATAGCTTCCATTTCTTTCTTCAGTATTTTCAAGTTTGCTTTAAATTCTTAAACTTACTGCTGGGCAAAGTGGCTCACACCTGTAATCCCAGCACTTTGCGTGGCTGAGGCAGGCAGATCACTTGAGGTCAAGAATTCGAGACCAGTCTGGCTAATATGGTGAAACCCCATCTCCACAAAAAATACAAAAATTAGGGCCGGGCGCAGTGGCTCAAGCCTGTAATCCCAGCACTTTGGGAGGCCGAGGCGGGTGGATCACGAGGTCGAGAGATCGAGACCATCCTGGTCAACATGGTGAAACCCCGTCTCTACTAAAAATACAAAAAAATAGCTGGGCATGGTGGCACATGCCTGTAATCCCAGCTACTCAGGAGGCTGAGGCAGGAGAATTGCCTGAACCCAGGAGGTGGAGGTTACGGTGAGCCGAGATCGCGCCATTGCACTCCAGCCTGGGTAACAAGAACGAAACTCCGTCTCAAAAAAAAAAAAAAAAAAAAAAATACAAAAATTAACCGAATGTAGTGGCGTGCACCTGTAATCTCAGCTACTTGAGAGGCTGGGGCAAGAGAATTACTTGAACCCAGAAGGCAGAGTTGCAATGAGCTAAGATCGTACCAGTGCACTCTAGCCTGAGTATTATCAGCAAGACTCTGTCTCAGAAAAAACCAAAATTATTAAAATTAACTTACTTTTATTGTTTTCAACTCCTTGTGTACTAATTCCATCATCTCAACTTTTTTTTTTTCTTTTTTTGAGACAAGGTCTGGCTTTATCGCCCAGGCTGGAGTGCACTGGTACGATTTCAGCTCACTGCTACCTCCACTTCCTAGGCTCAAGCCATCCTCCCACCTCAGCCTCCTGAGTAGCTGGGACTACAAGTGCACATCACCACGCCTGGCTAATTTTTGTATTTTCTGTAGAGAGTATTTCACCATGTTGCCCAGGCTGCTCTCAAACTCACGAGTTCAAGTGATCCGCCCACCTCGGCGTCCCAAAGTGCAGGGCTTACAGGCCAGGCGTGAACTACTGCACCCAGCCTAATCTCAACATTTTTACCGCTGTTTCTGCTGACTGATTTTCTTCTACTGAACCAGATTTTTCTGGGTGAAGTTTTCCTATTTATATGCATATCTAGCTAACACAAAATATAGTGGGGTCTGCTAGTAGGCCAGTAAAAAGCTAGGGACACATAGGGCCTTCTCAGACACTGGTCATGTTCTGCTTCTTTGAAAGACGGGTACATAGTGTTCCCTTTTGATCTTTAAACTACTCTTTATTTGTATGCTGTAGTTCTTGAAAAATATTGTAAAAATTAGGCTGAATGCCTTGAAAAGATGCAGGCCACGAGCAGTGGCTCAACCTATAATCCTAACAATTTGAGAAGCCAAGGTGGAAGGACTGATTGAGGCCAGGAGTTTTGAGATGAGCCTGGGCAACACAGCAAGACCCTATATCCACAAAAAAATTTTAAAAATTAGCTGGGCATGGTACTGTAGTCCTACCTACTCAAGAGGCTTAGGTGGAAGGAAAGCTTTAGCATAGAGGTTTGAGGATCCAGTCAGCTATGACAGCACCAGTGCACTCTAGCCTGCGCAGCACAGCGAGACCCTGTCTCTAAAAATGAATAAATAATAAAAATAACAGAATATAATGAAACCCCACTTCTACCAAAAAAAAAAAAAAAAAATTATCCTAGTCAAGAGGCTGAAGTAGGACTGCTTGAGCCTTGGATATTGAGGCAGTAGCGAGCCAAGATCATGCCACTATATTCTAGCCTGAGCAAGAGAGTGAGAACCTGCTTCAAAAATAAATAAATAAAATTAAAAATAAAAAGACCATTATGATTAAGTGGTATGCAAGGAGGATTTAAGTATGCAAATCGATAAATGTGATATATCACAAGGACAGAAGAACAAAATTCATATAATCATTTAATAGATGCTGAGGCCGGGCACGGTGGCTCAAACCTGTAATCCCAGCACTTTGGGAGGCCGAGGCAGGTGGATCACGAGGTCAAGAGATCGAGACCATCCTGGTCAACATGGTGAAACCCCATCTCTACTAAAAATACAAAAAATTAGCTGGGCATGGTGGCGCGTGCCTGTAATCCCAGCTACTCAGGAGGCTGAGACAGGAGAATTGCCTGAACCCAGGAGGCGGAGGTTGCAGTGAGCAGAGATGGCGCCATTGCACTCCAGCCTGGGTAACGAGTGAAACTCCGTCTCAAAAAAAAAAAAAAAAAAAAAAATAGATGCTGAAAACGTGTTCAATAAAATTCAAAACATTCCTTCACGACAAAAACTCTCAACAAATTAGGTATAGAAACGAAATACCTTGGCCGGGTACAGTGACTCATACCTGTAATTCCAGCACTTTGGGAGGCCGAGGCAGGGGGATGGATCACTTGAAGTCAGGAGTTCAAGACCAGCCTGGTCAACAAGGTGAAATGCTATCTCTACTGAAAATACAAAAATTAGCTGGGCATGGTGGCACATGACTGTTATCCCAGCTACTGGGGACGCTAAGGGCAGCAGAATCGCTTGAACCTGGGAGGTGGAGGTTGCTGTGAGCTGAGATTGTGCCACTTCACTCCTCCAGGCACACGAGTGAGACCCTGTCTCAAAAAAAAAAAAAAAAAAAAGAAATACCTCAACACAATAAAGGCTATATAGACAAACTCAGAGCTAATATCAGACCCAACAAGGAAAAATAAAAGATTCAAGATCTGGAAAACAACAAAGATGCTCAGTTTTGCCATTTTATTCAACATTCTGGAATTCCAAGCCAGAGGAATTAGATAAGAGAAAGATATAAAGGAAATACAATCTGGAAGAGAAGAAGCAAAATTATCCGTGTTTGCAGACGACATGATCTTATATTTAGAAAAACCTACAGACGCCAGACAAAAAAAAAAACTATTAAAACCAATAAATACAGTAAAGTAAACATAGCAAAACCACAATGAAATTAACATAAAAACCAGCAGCAGCTGAACACAGTGGCTCATGCCTGTAATCCCCACACTTTGAGAGGCTGAGGTAGCTGGATCACTTGAGGCCAGGAGTTCAAGATCAGCCTGGGCAACATGGCAAAACCCTGTCTCTACTAAAAATACAAAAATTAGCGAGATATGGTGGCACACAGCTGTAATCCCAGCTATCAGAGAGGCTAAGGCACGAGGCTTGCTTGAGCCTAGGAGGCGAGGTTGCAGTGAGCCGAGATTAGGCCACTACACTCCAGCCTGGGTGACAAAGTAAGACTCCATCTACCCAACAACAACCACAAAAAGCCCAGTAGCATTTCTATACACCATAATGATCTAAAAAAGAAATCAAGAAAATAATTCCAATTTAAAAAGCTACCGAACAAAAAAATAAAATACCTAAAAACAAATTTAACAAAAAATGGGAAAGATCTCTACAAAAACACACTGTAAAACGCTGATGAAAGAAATTGAAGAGGACACAAAAAATGGAAAGATATAATTAACCTGGATTAGAAGAATTAATATTGTTAAATATCTAAGCCGGGCGCGATGGCTCAAGCCTGTAATCCCAGCACTTTGGGAGGCTGAGGTGGGTGGATCACGAGGTCGAGAGATCGAGACCATCCTGGTCAACATGGTGAAACCCCGACTCTACTAAAAATACAAAAAATTAGCTGGGCATGGGGGCACGTGCCTGTAATCCCAGCTACTCAGGAGGCTGAGGCAGGAGAATTGCCTGAACCCAGGAGGCGGAGGTTGCGGTGAGCCGAGGTCGTGTCATTGCACTCCAGCCTGGGTAACAAGAGCGAAACTCCGTCTCAAAAATTAAATAAATAAATAAATAAATAAATATCTATACTACTCAAAGCAATTTACAGATTCAATGCAATTCATATCAAAATACCAACGACATTCTTCACAGAAATAGAAAAACAATCTTAAAATTCATACAGAACTACAAAAGACCTGATAGCTAAATCAATCATAAGAAAAAAGAATTTAAAAAGAAAAAAGACCAAAGCTGGAGGCATCACCATTACCTGATTTCAAATTATACTACGAAGCTATAGCAACCAAAACAGCATGGTACTGGCATAAAAACAGACACATGGGCTGGGCATGGTGGCTCATGTCTGTAATCCCAGCACTTTGGGAGGCTGAGGTGGGTGGCTCACTTGAGCCCAGGAGTTTGAGACCAGCATGGGCAATATGGCAATATCCTGTCTCTACCAAAAATACCAAACTCAGCCAGTCTCATAACCCAGTCTCAAAATAAATAAATATGTAAAAATGTTTAAAAAAACAAAAACAGACATATAGACTAATAGAAGAGAATAGAGAACCCAGAAATAAATCCATGTATTTGCAGCCAAGTCATTTTTGACAAAGGCACCAAGAAGAACATACATTGGGGAAATGATGGTCTCTTTAACAAATGATGCCAAAGGTTGGGTGCAGTGGCTCATGCCTGTAATCCTAGCACTTTGGGAGGCAGAGGTGGACAGATCACTTGAGGCCAAGGGTTTGAGACCAGCCTGATCAGCATGGCAAAACTCCATCTCCCCAAAAAATAAAAAAATTACCTGGGCCTGATTGGCGCACACCTGTAATCCCAGCTACTCAGGAGGCTGAGGCATGAGAATTGCTTGAATTCTCCCCGGGGGGTGGAGGTTGCAGTGAGCAGAGATTGCACCACCGCACTCTAGCCAGGGTGACAGCAAAACCCCGTCCAAAAAAAAAGAATGATGCCAGGGCCAGCTGCAGTGGCTCACACCTGTAATACCAATACTTTGGAAGGCCAAGGAGGACTGTTTGAGGTCAAGAGTTTGAGTAGCAAAGACCTGGAACCAACCCAAATGCCCATCAATGATAGACTGGACAAGAAAAATGTGGCACATATACATCAGGGAATACTATGCAGCCATAAAAAACAATGAGTTTGTGTCCTTTGTAGGGACATGGATGAATCTGAAAACCATCATTCTCAGCAAACTGACACAAGAACAGAAAAATCAAACACCGCATGTTCTCACTCATAGGCGGGTGTTGAACAATGAGAACACACGGACACAGGGAGGGGAGCATCATACACTGGGGTCTGTTGCGGGGGAATACGGGAGGAACAGCAGGGGGTAGGGAGGTTGGGGAGGGATAACATGGGGAGGAATTCCAGATATAGGTGACAGAGGGATGGAGGCAGCAAACCACATTGCCATGTAGGTACCTATGCAACAATCCTGCATGATCTGCACAGTACCCCAGAACCTAAAGTGAAAAAATATATATATATACATATATATATATGTGTGTGTGTGTGTATACATATATGTGTGTGTATAAAAAATATATACACACACACACACACACACACACACACATATATATATATACACACATATACACACACACATATATATATAAGTGTTCAAGAGCAGCCTGAGTAACACAGTGAGACCCTCATCTCTATAAAAAGTTTTTTACATTAGCTGGGCATAAATACAAAAAATTAGCTGGGTGTGGTGGCAGGCAACTGTAGAGAGGCGGTGATTGCAGTGAGCAAAGACTATTGACACTAAACTCCAGCCTGGGCAACAAGAGCAAAACTCAAGTCTCAAAAAATAAAAAATAAAAAATTAGCTGGGCATGGGTAACATGACTATTCCTTATAGCCTTGGCTACACTGGAGGCTGAAGAAAGAGGATCCTTTCACCCTAGGAGTTAGAGGCTGTAGAGAGCTATGATCATGCCACTGCATTCCAGCCTGAGCAACAAAGTGATAACCCATCCTTTTTTTTTTTTTTTAAGGGTGCTGGAAGGATGCATCAATAAAATGTGATACATCACATAAAAAAAATGAAGGACAAAAATTATCTGATCATCTAATGAGATAAACAAAATCATTTGGTAAAATTAAGCATCCCTTCATGATAAAAGTCAACAAACTAGGCATAAGAAAACATACCTCAACATAATAAAGGCCATATATGACAGACCAACAGCCAACATATTTAATGGAGAAAAGTTGAAAGCACTTCCTCTATGAACTGGAACAAGACAAGGATGCCCATCTTCACCACTTCTATTCATCATAGTAGTGGAGGTCCTTGCCAGAGCAATCAGGCAAGAAAAAAAAAAGTCATCAAAATTGGAAAAGAGGAAGTCAAGTTGTCCCAGTTCATTGATATAATCTTGTATCTAGAAAACTCTAAAGACTCCAGAAAGGCCAGCACGGTGGCTCATGCCTGTAATACCAGCACTTTGGAAGGCAGAGGTGGGCAGATCACAAGATCAAGAGATTGAGACCATCCTGGCCAACATGGTGAAACCCCATCTCTATTTAAAAAAACAACAATAAAAAAGACTCCAGAAAAAAAACCTCATATATTTAATGAATAAATTTGGTAAAGTTTCAGGATACAAATTTAACGTACAGAAATCAATAGCATTTCTGTACACCAAAAACAATCTGGTGGAAGACAGAATCAAGAAGGCAATCCCATTTACAATAGCCACAAAAAACAATAAAATACCTAGGAATACATTTAACCAAGGAGGTGAAAATATCTGTAAGAACAACTAGAAAACACTAAAAAAATCATAGATGACACAAACAAATGGAATACATCCTATGCTCACAGACTGGAAGACTCATATCATTAAAATGACTACACTTCCCAAAGCAATCAAGAGATTCAACACAATCCCTATCAAATTACCAACATCATTTTTTACAGAATTAGAAAAAATATCCTACAATTCACATGAAACTAAAAAATAGCCCAAATAACTAAAGCAATCCTAGGTAAAAAGAACAAAACTGGGAGGCATCACACTATCTGACTTCAAATTATACTTCAAGGCTATAGTAACCAAAACAGCATGGTACTGGCATAAAAATAAACATATAGTTCAAAGAAATGGAATAGAGAACACAGAAATAAAGCCACATACCTAGATCTAACTGATCTTCAACAAAGTCAACAAAAATACACACTGGCAAAAGAACTCCCTATTCAATAAATGGTACTGGGAAAATCAGGTACCCATATGCAGAAGAATAAAACTAGACCCATACCGCTCACCATATGCAAAACATAACTGAGCTGGGTGCAGTGACTCATGCCTGTAATCCCAGCACTTTGGGAGGCCAAAGCAGGTGGATCATGAGGTCAAGGGATTGAGACCATCCTGGCCAACATAGTGAAACCCAATCTCTATTAAAAATACAAAAATTGGCCGGGCGCGGTGGCTCAAGCCTGTAATCCCAGCACTTTGGGAGGCCGAGGCGGGTGGATCACGAGGTCGAGAGATCGAGACCATCCTGGTCAACATGGTGAAACCCCGTCTCTACTAAAGGTGCAAAAAATTAGCTGGGCATGGTGGCGTGTGCCTGTAATCCCAGCTACTTAGGAGGCTGAGGCAGGAGAATTGCCTGAGCCCAGGAGGCGGAGGTTGCGGTGAGCCAAGATCGCGCCATTGCACTCCAGTCTGGGTAACAAGAGCGAAACTCCGTCTCAAAAAAAAAAAAAAAAAAAAAAAAAAAAAAAAATACAAAAATTAGCTGCGTGTGGTGGCACATGCCTGTAGTCACAGCTACTCAGGAGGTTGAGGCAGAATAATCACTTGAACCCAAGAGGCACAGGTTCCAGTCAGCTGAGATCATGTCACTGCAATCCAGCCTGGTGATGAGTGAGACTCTACGTCAAAAAAAAAAAAAGAATGAAAGAAATATAGACTAGGCGCAGTGGCTGACATCTATAATTCCAGCACTTTGTCTGAGGCTGGAGGTTTGCTTGACCCTAGGTCGAGGCTGCAGTGAGCTATGATCACACCACTGCACTCCAGCTTGAGCAACCAAATGAGACTCCTATCTCAAGAAACAAATCAATCAATCAATATAAAATAAACGGTGCTGGGAAAACTGGATATCCATATGCAGAAGAAAGAAATTACATACCCATTTTTTACTGTATGCAAAAGTCAACTCAAAATGGATTAAAGGCTTAAATGTAAGACCCAAAACTATGAAACTACAGAAGAAAACATTAGAGAAATGCTATAGGACTATCTGGGCAAAAATGAATGCTTATTGGTAGCATTTAAATTCATAGTCAGGAATGATGGTGATGTCAAGCAACCACTGATTGTCCACATGGGTGGCAGAGATAGTGACACCTTTACTTTCCTTCTTTCCTTTTTTTGAGACAGGGTATAGGGTAGAGTGCAGTGGCATGATCATAGCTCACTGCAGCCTCCCAAGTCCTGCCCTCAAGTGATCATCCCACCTCAGCTTCCTGAGTAGCTGGGACTATAGGTGTACTTCATCACACCTAGCTAATTAAAAAAAATTTTTTTTGTAGAGATGAAGTCTTACTATGTTCTCTAGCCTGGTCTCAAACTCCTGGGCTCAAGCGATCCTCCTGCCACAACCTCCCAAAGTGCTGAGATTACAGGTATGAGCCACCACATCCAGCCTCTTCAAAAAAGAAAAGTGCCCAGAGAAAAAGTGACATTTTTGCTTTCAGATGGCTCAACATACACAAACTTTGTCTCACACACAAAATTACTAAAAATACGCTATAAAATTACCTTCAGGTTATATGCATAAGGTATATACAAAACAGAAATAAATTTTTCATTCATAAGATACCTTATTATATATTAGCAATATTCCAAATTACAAAAAAATCCAAAAACTGAAACACTTCTGGTACTAAGCAGTTTAGATAAAGGATACTCAACCTGTACCAGACAAAATGAAATTAAAAGTTGTTATGAGAGGAGGCTGAGACAGGCAGACTGCTTAAGCCCAAGAGTTAAAGATTACTATGAGCAGTGATCGCACTACTGCACTCCAGCCTCAGCAACAGAGCTAGACAGCTCATTTCTTTAAAAAAAAAAAAAAAAAAAAAAAAAAAAAAAAAGTCTTTTATTTAAAAAAATGGTTATGAGACAAAGAAGGCCATTAATCAGGAAGACAATAATATAAACAAACATAACAAGAGCATACCAAAATGTATAAGGCTAAAAGCTGACAGAATTTAAGGGAGAAACTGACAGATCAACAATAGTTAGAGACTTTAACAATCCACTTTGAGTAACAGAAAAAAGTAGACAGAAGATCAATAAAGAGTGTACTTACATAATACTATAAAACAATTAGAGCTAAACAAATATGAATACTCCAACCCACAAAAGCAGAATACACTTTTTTTTAAGTGCACATAGAGGCTGAAGCAGGAGGGTAACACTTTAGTCCAGGAGTTTGAGGCTGTAGAGAGCTATGGTCACACCACTGCACTTTAGTCTAGGCAACATAGCAAGATCTCGTCTCTATAAATATATAAATGAATGAGTAAATGGATGAATGAAAAATAAGAAAGATCCCAGATCAATACCTTAAGCAAGCAGAAAAAGAAGAGCAAGCTAAATTCAAAGCTAGCAGAAGGAAAGATCAGAGAAGAGATGAACAAGACACAGAAGAGAAAAATAGAAAAAACATCAGGCAAACCAAAAACTGGTTTTTTGAAAAGATCAACAAAATTGATAAACATTTAGCTAGACTGATCAAGATTTTTAAAAAGGACTCAAATTACTAACTTCAAAAAACAAAGTAGAGACAATTCTGCAGATCTTAAAAATGAAAAGTATTAGAATACTATGAACAATTTGTACACCAACAGATTAGACAATCTAGGTGACACAAAGTCCTAGAAATGCACAAAGTACCAAAACAGATTAAAGAAGAGAGAAAATCTAAATGAATCTTAGATTGAATCAATAGTCAAAAACCTCAAAAAGAAAAGCCCATGCTCACTTCAGCAGCACATATATTAAAATTGGAACAACACAGAGATTAGCAAGGCCTCTGTGCAAGGATGACATGTAAACTTGTGAAGCATTCCATATTTTATTTTAAGACATGGTTTCACTCTGTAACCCAAGCCACAGTACAGTGGCACCATTATAGATCACTGAAAACCTTGAACCCACTGGCTCAAGAAATTCTCCCACTTCAGCCTCCTGAATAGTTGGAACTACAGATGCTGCTGCCAGGTCCAGCTAATTGAAAAAAAAAAAAAAAAATTCTTCAGTAGAGATAAGATCTCACTACATTGCACAGGCTAGTCTCAAACTCTCAGCTCCAGGTGATCCTCCTGCCTCTGTCTCTGTGCTGAAATTACAGGAGTGGGCCACCACACCCAGCCTTTACAAACATTTAAAGAATAATTGGCCAGGCGCGGTGGCTCAAGCCTGTAATCCCAGCACTTTGGGAGGCCGAGGCGGGTGGATCACGAGGTCAAGAGATCGAGACCATCCCGGTCAACATGGTGAAACCCCGTTTCTACTAAAAATACAAAAAATTAGCTGGGCATGGTGGCACGTGCCTGTAATCCCAGCTACTCAGGAGGCTGAGGCAGGAGAATTGCCTGAACCCAGGAGGCGGAGGTTGCGGTGAGCCGAGATCGCGCCATTGCACTCCAGCCTGGGTAACAAGAGTGAAACTCCGCCTCAAAAAAAAAAAAAAGAATAATTAACACCAATGCTTTCCAAACTCTTTGAAAAAAACAAGAGGGGAGAATACTAATTCATTATATGAAGACAGGATACCTTCTGTCTTCATATCACAAGAAAATTATAGTAAGAAAATGCCTTACAAATACAAATGTAAAAGATCCGAAACAAACTACTAGCAAATCTAATCCAACCATCTATTAAGAGGATTACATATTACAACAAACTGGGATTTATCCCAGAGATGTCAGGGTGACTCACTTTATAAAAATCAAGCAATACTGGCTTTGTTTTTGTTTTTGTTTTTTAGAGAGATGGGGTCTCACCTTGTTGCCCAAGCTGGTCTCAAACTCTGACTCAAGTGATCCTCCTGCCTTGGCCTCCAAAGTTCCAGAATTACAAGCGTGAGCCACTGCACCTGGCCTACTGCACTAATTGAATGAAGGAGAAAAATCATAATCTTATGGCCTTCTCAAGTGATGCAAAAAGAAAAAAGCATTTGACAAAATCCAATACCCTTTCCTGATAAAACCACTCAAACCATACACAGAAGGAAACTTCCTCAATATGACAAAAAGATTTTATAAAAAACACAGCTAACATTACGTTTAATCCTGAAAACTTTCCTCATAAAATGAAGAACAAGACAAGGATGTCTTCTTTTGCCATTTCTATTCAACACTGTAACGCAAGTTCTAGCCAGAGCAATTAGGGAAGAAAAAGATGTAAAAGCCATCCAAATTAGAAAGGAAACAGTAAATTCTCTATTTGCAGATGACTTCATCGATATATAGAAAACCTGAAGAATACACACAAACAAGCTATTAGACCTAATATATAAATTCAGTACAGAATCCATGTTATGTCTCTGTATATCTTCATATATACTAGTAATGCACAATCTGAAACTAAAACAATTCCATTTACAATACCATCAAAAAGAGTAATATTAGAGGTATGAGACACCACATCCAGCCCACATAAGAATAAATGTATCCAAGGAGGAATAAGAGTTGTACATTGAAAACTAGCAAACATTGGTGAAAGACATTAAACAAAATCTAAATTAAAAGACACCTTATGTTCATGGATTGAGACAATCAGCATTAAGGCAATATTACCCAAACTCGTCCACAGATTCGATGCCTCCCTTTCAAAATCTTAACAGTCTTTGTTGTAGAAATGGAAAAGCTATTCCAAAAATTCATATGGAGACTTCTGCTCCAAGATGTAAAGGGCTTGGAAGCTGTCAATACCATCCTCACAAGGGAAAATGAAAATGAAAAAGCTAAAAAACAAGAACCTGTTTTAGATTCATCAGAGAACTTAGGTCACAGGGCAAACCACTGTCCTATAAACTGGAGAGAGAAGCAGATACAAAAATCACAGCTTTCCAGAAAAAAAAAACTCCAGGAGCAAAACCCTACTGCTAGAGACATTACTTATTTTCGCAAACCCTACAAGCAAGAAGAGAGTGGAATTAACTATTTAAACTTATGAAAGATGGCCAGGCGTGGTAGTTCACGCCTGTAATCCCAGCACTTTGGTAGGCCAAGACAAGTGGACCACTTGAGTCCAGGAGTTTGAGACCAGCCCGCTCAACATGGAGAAATCCCATCTCTACTAAAAATATGAACATTAGTCAGGCATGGTGGCGGGTGCCTATAATTCCAGCTACTCAGGAGGCTGGGGCAGGAAAATTGCTGGAAACTGGGAGGCAGAAGTTGCAGTGTGCTGAGATTGCGGCACTGCACTCATGCATGGGGGACAGAGTGAGATTCTGTCTCAAAAAAATAAAATAAATAAAGTGTTGAAAGAAAGAAAAAAACCCACCAAACTAGAATTTGGTATCCAATGGCATTATCCTTCAAAAGTGAAGAAGAAATAAAGACCTTCTCAGATAAACAAGAACTGTAAGAATGTGTTGCCAGTAGACCTGCCTTACGAGAAATGTCAAAAGAAGCTCTTCATAGAAAAGAAAGTATAGATAAAAAAATTTGAATCTAACAAAAAAAAAAAAGAAAAGAAAAGAAAAAAATTTGAATCTACATAAACAAGTAATTTTAGAGAAGGAAGAAATGAAGGTAAAATGAAATCTTACTTTTCTTAGTCTAAATTGATCTATTAGGTAACAATTTCCTCAAAATAATAGCAGCAATGTATTGGGTGATTATAGGTTCTGGGTAAGTGAAATGAATCACAAAAATGTCATAATCGACAGGAGGAAGACACTGGGTATCCTGTTAAAGGGTACCCACACAAACCAAAAAGTACAGTGTTATTTGAAAATGTACATAAATTCCTTGTCAATGAATACTGCAAACCACATAGCAATCACTGTAAAATTTTTAAAAATTCATATAAAATTACAAAAAATATCAGATAGCCAAAACAATCTTTGAAGAGAAAAATAAAGTTGGAAGATTCACTTCCTGATTTCAAAATTTATACAAAGCTATAATAATTGTAATTGTTGGCCAGGCACGGTGGCTCGCGCCTATAATCCCAGCACTTTGGGAGGCCGAGGCAGGTGGATCACGAGGTCAAGAGATCGAGACCATCCTGGTCAACAAGGTGAAACCCCGTCTCTACTAAAAATACAAAAATTAGCTGGGCATGGTGGCGTGCGCCTGTAGTCCCAGCTAATCAGGAGGCTGAGGCAGGAGAATTGCCTGAACCCAGGAGGCGGAGGTTGCGGTGAGCCGAGATTGCACCATTGTACTCCAGCCTGGGTAACAAGAGCGAAACTCCGTCTCAAAAAAAAAAAAAAAAAAGAAAGAAATAATTGTAATTGTTTGGTGCTGGCATAGACAGACATACAGATCAATGAAAAAGAACTGAGAGTCCAGAAGGAAACCCATACATCTATGATCCAATGGTTTTCAACAAGGGCATCAACAGCATTCAGTAGGAAAAGAATGGTCTCTTCAACAAATGGAAACACATATGAAAAAAAATTGGACTTTATTTTTTCTGTTGCCCAGGTTGGAGCACAGTGGCGCAATCTCAGCTTACTATGACCCCCATCTTCTGGGTTCAAGTGATTTTCGTGCCTCAGCCTCCCGAGTAGCTAGGATTACAGGTGAACGCCACCATGCCCAGCTGTTTTGTATTTTTAGTAAAGACAGAGTTTCACCATATTGCCCAGTTTGGTCTCGAACTCCTGACCTCAAGTCATCTGCCCACCTTGGCCTCCCAAAGTGCTAGAATTACAGGCATGAGCCACCAAGCCTGGCCTTGGACCTTTATCTTCACTGTATACAAAAATTAAGTCAAAATCAAAATGGATCAAAGGCCTAAAGGTAAGGAGTAACTAAAACTATAAATACTACAGAGGATATACAGGTAGCCAATTAGCAAACAAAAGGATTCTCAACATCACTAGTGATAAGGGAAATACAAACCAAAAACAGAGATACTACTTTGAACCTACTAGAAAGGCTAAAATTAAACCACCAGGCTGGGCGCAGTGGCTCATGCCTATAATCCCAGCATTTTGGGAGGCCAAGGCAGGCAGATCACTTGAGGTCAGGAGTTCAAGACCAGCCTGGCCAACATGCTAAAACCCTGTCTCTACTAAAAATATAAAAATTAGCTAGGCATAGTGACACAAACCTGTAATCCCAGCTACTCAGGAGGCTGAGACAGGAGAAATGCTTTAACCCAGGAGGTAGTGGTTGCAGTGAGCCAAGATCGCATCACTGCATTACCCTGGATAACAAAGACTCCAACTCAAAATACACACACACCAGAAAATAATTGCTGGCAAGGATATGAAGAAATTGGAACCCTTGTGCATTGCTGATGGAAACGTAAAATGTTACAGACACTGGAAAATGGTATGTGGGCAAATGTACTGAGGACCTCTTGAGATTGTGCCTCAGGTCTTCATCACTCATATTTGGCTCAGAATAAACATCTTTAAACATTTTACAGATTTGGACTCCTTTCCTCATCAGAAACTGACACCCAATGCAATCAGAGAAAACTCAGGACCCCCATCCCACCCTCCAAGGCCCCAACCGCAAGCTTCTCTCAGGTGTAACTGGTAGTTACTCCTGAGCCCCAGACCTCCCACTTGGTTGATGGTCCATTGGTTTATTCTGAGTTGGTTCTTTCCCTAGAACAGGCGTCCCCAAACTGTGGCCCGCGGGCCGCATGCGGCCTCCTGAGGCCATTTATCCGGCCCCCGCCGCACTTCAGGAAGGGGCACCTCTTTCATTGGTGGTGAGAGGAGCACAGTATGTGGTGGCCCTCCAATGGTCTGAGGGACAGTGAACTGGCCCCCTGTGTAAAAAGTTTGGGGATGCCTGCCCTAGAAAGTTGTTTAGGATCCTAATTCTGATTGGTAGGTGCATTTGAAAGAGTCTTCTCCACTGCCTTTTTCTTCCCAAATGAATCCCAATTAGCTTTTCTGTACATTTGTATGAGGAACTGAACTGTCATTTTTTTCTTTTCTTTTTGCCTGAGACAGAGTCTCTCTCTGTCATCAGGCTGGAGTCCAGTCGCATGGTGATCAAGCTCACGACACCCTCGATCTCCTGTGCTCAAGTGATCCTCTCAAGTGATCCCTCCTAAGCAGCTGGGACTACAGGCATGTGCCACCACAAGGGGCTACTTTTATTTTTATTTTTAGTAGAGACAACATCATATTATGCTGCTCAGGCTGGTCTTGAACTCCTGACTTCAAGCAATCCTCCCTCCTTGGCCTTGCCAAAGTTCTGGGATCTGAACTGTCATTTTTGCAGATAAATCAGAAAATGAACTCCTCAGTTTCAAAGAATAAGGGCATTTTGCTCTTCCCAGTCAAAAGGTACCCCTGGATGACTGGGCACTGAGTGGGAGTGTCTAGGGGGTTGACTCATTGCAACGTGCAGTAGCCCTACAGGGAACCCCCCAGTAAAATTAATTTTAAAAGGCTCATCCAGGAAATGCATATAAGAGCTGATAACTCAGTGTTGTGAACCCTTTCAGAGGTGACAGACCTCTGGAAAGAGAAACAGACATGTAAGAGGGGAGAAATGACTCAGTGGTGAAACACTGTAGAGTTCCACCCATATCAGCACACTACCATCCACCACACTAAACCCTAGAAGACAGTTTAGTTCTTTTTTTTTTTCCTTTAGTTCCTCCTATAGCTGGGACTACAGGACTACAGGTAGCACCATGCCCAGATAATTTTTGTATTTTTAATAGAGACAGGGTTTCACCATGTTGGCCAGGATGCTCTCAACCTCTTGATCTCATGATCCGCCCACCTCAGCTTCCCAAAGCGCTGGGATTATAGGTGCCCACTCTAGTTCTTCCTTTTAAGATAGAGAAAAATGGTGAGAAACAAATCATCTAAGGATGAAAAAAGACAATGACAAGGAACCCCTCTGGGGCTCTCTGTTTTATGGCGCCTTTACTTGCAGGTGTTTGAGTACATGGAGAAAGTTTAAGAGCATGCCAGGTTTTCTAGTATTCCAGCTGGTCACATATTATTATCTGTTCCTGTACGCATTTTAAACTGATGGGAAAATTACATCAAGAAAAACTCAGGCCAGGTACAGTGGCTTACGCCTGTAATCTAAAGACTTTTGGAGGCCAGGGTGGGTGGATCACTTGAGGTCAGGAGTTCAAGACTAGCTTGGACAACATGTTGAAACCCCTCTGTACTAAAAATACAAAAAAATTAGCTGGGCACAGTGGCATGCCCCTGTAGTTCTAGCTACTCAGGAGGCTGAGGCTGGAGAATCGCTTGAACCTGGGAAGCAGAGGTTGTAGTGAGCCAAGATTGTGCCACTGCACTTCAGCCTGGGAGACAGAGTGAGACTCCAACTCAAAAAAAAAAAAGAAGAGAAAAACTCAGAACCCAAAGGTCAACCTGCAACTATAGAGCTCCTAAGTTCTCTCTTTTTTTTTTTTTTTGGAAACAGGGTCTCAATCTGTTACCCAGGCTACAGTGCAGTGGTGCCATCTTGGCTCACCACAGCTTTCACTTCCCAGGCTCTGGGAATGCTCCCACCTCAGCTTCCAAAGTAGATAAGCATGCACCACCACATTTGGCTAATTTATACGTTTTTTTTTTTTTTTTTTTTTTGTAGTGACAGGGTTTCACAATGTTGCCAAGGCTAGGCTCAAAGGACCCGCCCACCTAAGTCTCCCAAAGTGCTGTGATTATAGGCATGAGCCACCCCAGCCTATTTCTCTATTTTCTTTATTGCCTGCCTTCAGTCTGCTGTTGTTTTTCTACTGATGTTGAGATAAAAACCACTGTTTAGAACCAACATTTTTATGTAAGCTGGCAAGTTTGTATTTATATCTCAAGGATAGAGTTCTGAAGCAAAAGCTATAGTAACTTTGTATGTGTATATGTGTGTATGTATATGTACATGTATGTTGTTATGTGTTGTGGCCACAAGATACCAAACTGTCTTATCAATAAAGGAGTACTTGTAAATTAAGTGAATAAGCTCAAATGTTTTTCAAGTTCACAAGACATAAGTAAATTTTTAACAAATACACTGGCTTTACAATTATTAAATAAAATTTAAAATGTCTTCAGAATTATCAGCATACATTTTCGTCTGAATTTGTTGATCAAGCGATTTTATATTTATCTCTGCTAGACATTTTACAATGTCAAGGTTTGGCATGAAGATTATAAAACTATAAACCCAGCCCCAAACTGAATAATCTTTGTGTAGTATTATTATTTTGCTTTTGAAACAGGATCTCATTCTGTCACTCAGGCTGCAGTGCAGTGGCATGATCATGGTTCACAGTAGCCTTGACCTCCTGGGCTCAAGCAATCCTCTCACTTCAGCCTCCTGAGTACCTAGGACTACAGGCATGTGCCCCATTCCAGGCTAATATTTTAATTTTTTTTCTTTTTTTTTTTTTGAGACATAGTCTCGCTCTGTCACCCAGGCTGGAGTGCAGTGTGTGATCTCACCTCACGCCAACCTCTGCCTCCAGGTTCAAGTGATTGTCATGCCTCAGCCTCTTGAGTAGCTGGGATTACACAAATCCATCAACACGCTTGGCTAATTTGTATATTTTTAGTAGAGACAAGATTTCACCATGTTACCCTGGCTGGTCTCATGTGATCTACCCACCTCAGACTCCCAAAGGACTGGGATTACAGGTGTGAGCCACCGCTCCCAGCCTAATTTTTAAATTTTTTTTGTAGAGATGAGGTCTCACTATGTCACCCAGCCTGATCCCAAAATCCTGGGCTCCAGCAATCCTCCTGCTTTTGTCTCCCAAAGTGCTGGGATTGCAGACATGAGTCACTACACCTGGCTATTTGTGTAATTTTTGAGAACTAAGGCATGTAATATTGCTGATTTTATGAAAACAACTAAATTCTGAGTTATCAGGCAAAAAAAAAATTATTTAAAGTTTTTTTTTTTTTTTTTTGAGACGGAGTTTCACTCTTGTTACCCAGGCTGGAGTGCAATGGCGCGGTCTCGGCTCACCGCAACCTCCGCCTCCTGGGTTCAGGCAATTCTCCTGCCTCAGCCTCCTCAGTAGCTGGGACTACAGGCATGTGCCACCATGCCCAGCTAATTTTTTGTATTTTTAGTAGAGACAGGGTTTCACCATGTTGACCAGGATGGTCTCGATCTCTCAACCTCGTGATCCACCCGCCTCGGCCTCCCAAAGTGCTGGGATTACAGGCTTGAGCCACCACGCCCGGCATAAGTTGTTTTTTTTTTTTCAGGGACCCAGGCCCCAGAGCTCCCGAGGCCTGGAGCCCCCAACCTTAAAGTTCTTACCTAACTAAACACCAGATATTCACAGTCTATACAAATAGTTAACAGGGAAATAACTTTAAATAACTAGTTTTGTCTAATACCACAGTTTGTATAAATAATGTAAGTAAACTACAGAAAAATAAAAATACGGCAGGGTGCAGTGGCTCATGCCTGTAATCCCAGCACTTTAGGAGGCTGAAGTGAGCGGATCATTTGATGTCAGGAGTTCAAGACCAGCCTGACCAACACGGTGAAACCCTGCCTTTACTAAAAATAGAAAAAAGAATTTAGCTGGGTATAGTGGCACATGCCTGTAGTCCCAGATACTTGGTGGGCTGAGGCGGGAGATCGCTTGAACCCAGGAGGCAAACATTGCAGTGGTTGCAGTGAGCCGAGATCGTGCCACTGTACTGCACTCCAGCTTGGATGACAGAACAAGGCTGTCTCAAAAAAAAAAAAGGAAAGAAAGAAAGAAAAATAATACATTAGGTAAACATAACGGAATACATGCTTATAAAAAAAGAAATGGTATGATGATTACTCAAAAAATTAAACATAAATTTACCATATGATCCATCAATTCCACTTCCGGGCATATACTCAAAAGAAGTGAAAGGAGGGGCTCAAAAAGTTATTTCTACACTCATGTTCAACAGAGTTGCAGTTGGTTTAGATGAATATGTTCTGCAGATAAATGGTAGCGATGGCTACACAATATGAATATATTTAACTGTACAGATCTATGGTATTAAAAATGATTAAAATGGTCAATTTTATGTTGTTTATAGCTTACCGCAATTTTTTTAAAGCAAGTACAGAAAAAGAAGGAACTGTTCTGTGAATCTGTGCAGCAATCACTTAGAAAATATAGAAATTGGCTGGGTGCAGTGACTCACACATGCAATCCCAGCACTTTGGGGAGGCTGAGGCAGTTGGATCACGAGGTCAGGAGTTCAAGACCAGCCTGGCCAACATAGTGAAACCCCATCTCTACTAAAAATACAAAAAATTATCCGAGACTGGTTGCAGGCACTTGTAATCCCAGCTACTCAAAAGACTGAGGCAGGAGAATCACTTGAAGCCAGGAGGTGGAGGATGCAGTGAGCCAAGGTCGTACCATTGCACACCAGCCTGGGCAATAAGAGTGAAACTCCATCTCTAAATAAATAAATAATGTTGCTCGGGATGTACAGAAATCAGGCCAGGCGCAGTGGCTCACATCTGTAATCCCAGCACATGGGGAGGCCGAGGCAGGTGGATAAGCTGAGGTAAGGAATTCAAGACCAACTTGACCAACATGGTGAAACCCTATCTCTACTTAAAATACAAAAAATTAGGCTGGGCGCAGTGGCTCACGCCTGTATTCCCAGCACTTTGGGAGGCTGAGGCAGGCAGATCACAAAGTCAGGAGATTGAGACCACCCTGGCTAACACAATGAAACCCCATCTCTACTAAAAATACAAAAAATTAGCCAGGTATGGTGGCACAAACCTGTAATCTTGGCTACTTGGGAGGCTGAGACAGGAGAATCGCTTGAACCAGGGAGTTGGAGGCTGCAGTGAGCCAACATTGTGCCACTGCACTCCAGCCTGGCTATAGAGTGAGACTCGGTCTCCCCACCCCACCCCACCCCCCAAAAAAAAAAAAAATATATATATATATATATACATACACATACATACAGAAAATTAGCCAGGCACAGTAGCTCATGCCTATAATCCCAAGCACTTTGGGAGGCTGAGGAGGGCAGATCACCTGAGGTTGGGAGTTTGAGACCAGCAGGACCAACATGAGGAAACCCCATCGCTACTAAAAATACAAAATTAGTCAGGCACGGTGGTGCATGCCTATAATTAATCCAGCCACTCAAGAGGCTGAAGCAGGAGAATTGCTTGAACTCAGGAGGTAGAGTTTGTGGTGAGCCTCTCGGCTCTTGCCTTGTGCCACTGCACTCCAACCTGAGCAACAAGAGTAAAACTTCATCTCAAAAAAAAAAAAAAAAAAGGAAGAAACCCATCTTTACCAAAAATACAAAAATTAGCCTGGCGTGGTGGCATGCACCTGTAGTCCCAGCTACTGGGGAGGCTGAGGAAGGCGAATTGCTTAAACCTGGGAGGTGGACGCTGCAGTGAGCTGAGATCGTGCCACCGCACTCCAGCCTGGGCTACAGAATGAGACTCTCAGAAAAAAATAAAACAAAAAGATGAAATTAGAACCCTCTAACACTGCTGGTGGGAATGTAATATGGTATAGCCAGGGTTGAAAACAATTTGGCAGTTCCTTCAAAAGTAAAAGGTAAAAGATATTACCGTATGACCCAGGTACGTACCCTAAAAAAACGAAAAAATGGTATTCAAACAAAAACTTGTACATCAGTGTTCATAACAGCACTAATCACAATGCCAAAAGGTAGAAAAAACAAAATGTCGAATAATAAACAAATATAGCATAAAATGAAATATTATTCAGCCATTAAAAAATGAAGTACTGGCTGGGCTCAGTGTTATGCCTGTTAATTCCAGCACTGTGAGAGGCCAAGGAGGGCAGATCACGAGGTCAGGAGTTTGACACCAGCCTGGCCAACATAGTGAAATACTGCATTAAAAAAAAAAGAAAGAAAAAGAAAATCCAGGCCACAGTGTGAGACTCTGTCTCCAAGAAAAAAAGAAGAAGTACTTTTGGGATTACTTGCCCCAGTGGAAATTTTTTTAAATGAGGTACTTATACAGGCTACATAGATGAACACAGAAAACTTAGGCTAAGTTAAAGAAATAGACATAAAAAGTCACATATTTTATTACTCTACTTCTATGAAATACAAAGATTAGTAGATTAGTGTTTTGCACGAGTCCCAGGAAGGGAGGAACAGAGAGTTTAATAGGTATAAAATTTGGGCCAAGCGCAGTGACTCACACTTGTAATCCCAATACTCTGAGAGGCCAAGGTGGGCAGATTACCTTAGGTCAGGAGTTCGAGACCAGCCTGGCCAACAAGGTAAAACCCCATCTCTACTAAAAATACAAAACTTAGCCAGGTTAGGTGGCAGACACCTGTAATCCCAGCAACTTGGGAGGCTGAGGTATGAGAATTGCTTGAACCTGGAAGGCAGAGGTTGCAGTGAGCCCAGATTGTGCCACTGCACTCCAGCCTGGATCACAGAGAGAGACTCCATCTCATTTAAAATATACATATATACATATATATATATATATATATATATATGAACTTTCCTTTTGTGTGAAAATATTTTGAAACTAGAGAGGTTATAGTTGTACAACATTGTAAATGTACCAAATGTCACTGAATCATGCACTTTAAAATAGTTAATTTTGTGTAACATAAATTTTACCTCAATAAATAAGAGGATGCTCTGATAGCATCTTATGAAAGCAATTACCCAAACATGAAGTGTTTTACTACTTATGACAGCTCAATTAAAACAAAGTAACACTGAAATATTTCTTAAACTGTCTTTTATTTATTTTGTTGGTTGGTTGGTTTTAGAGACAGGGTCTTGCTCTGTCACCCAGGCTGGAATGCAGTGGTGTGATCAGATCTCACTACAGCCTCAAACTCCTAGGCTCAAGCAATCCTCTTGCCTCAGCCTCTTGAGTAGCTAAGACTACCAGCTCGTGCCATGACACCCAGCTAATTTTTAATTTTTTTTTTTTTTTTTGAGACGGAGTTTCGCTCTTGTTACCCAGGCTGTAGTGCAATGGCGCGATCTCGGCTCACCGCAACCTCCGCCTCCTGGGTTCAGGCAATTCTCCTGCCTCAGCCTCCTGAGTAGCTGGGATTATAGGCACGCGCCACCATGCCCAGCTAATTTTTTTTTGTATTTTTAGTAGAGACGGGGTTTCACCATGTTGACCAGGATGGTCTCGATCTCTCGACCTTGTGATCCACCCGCCTCGGCCTCCCAAAGTGCTGGGATTACAGGCTTGAGCCACCGCGCCCGGCCTGTTTTTTTTTTTTTTTTTTATAGAGACAGAGTCTTGCTATGTTGCCCAAGCTCGTCTTGAACTCCTGGCCTCAAGTCATCTTCCACAGCCACCACACCTGGCTTAAACTGTTTTAAGACTTAAGACTAAGATGCTTAGAGGGGGAAAAGTGGTATTACAGTAAGCTTCTTGGGCATGATTTACTCACAGACTATTTACTCTAAAATCTAAAAGACACTTTTTAAAAGCAGGATGAGGTGACTCTTCTAATTTAGTCAGCATAAGCAAGAACACACAAAACCTATAAGCTCAACTATTCAAAGTTACTCAGAACTTTATACTTGCCGGGCTCGGTGGCTCAAGCCTGTAATCCCAGCACTTTGGGAGGCCGAGGCGGGTGGATCACGAGGTCAAGAGATCGAGACCATCCTGGTCAACATGGTGAAACCCCGTCTCTACTAAAAATACAAAAAATTAGCTGGGCATGGTGGCGTGTGCCTGTAATCCCAGCTACTCAGGAGGCTGAGGCAGGAGAATTGCCTGAGCCCAGGAGGCGGAGGTTGCGGTGAGCCGAGATCGCGCCATTGCACTCCAGCCTGGGTAACAAGAGCGAAACTCCGTCTCAAAAAAAAAAAAAAAAAAAGAACTTTATACTTACAAAGCACTATATAAAAATTTCCATCAGTTATTCCTCAAGGACACTTTTACAAGATGGTTTGTTCCCAACTGGCTAAATGACTAGCCTTGTTACCCACTGTATGCACTATTTCCCTTCTGACAGTGACATCCCTTGCTCTCTGTCAACTAGAATTAAAACTTTTCAGACTCAAGTCTTTCCCTTTTTCTCATGGCTCTCCAGGTATTATTAGCTGCTTCTTCAAGAGGCTTTAGAGGTAGAGATTCTTGAGCCTGACATCCTGGCTCCACCACATAACAGCGGTATAAACTTCAAAAGTAACCTTCCTTTCTCTGTCTCATTTGCTGATCTATAAAACTGGAATAGCCACACCTCAGTGACTTGCATACCACTTGTTATGTAAACTCTCAATAAATTGCCATCACTATTATTAGTATTACATTTTCTAATACTTCTCTAGAACAGGACTTTACTATTACTAGATTACATCCACTAGATTATGTCTGCATCTCCTCAACCAGCCTACTTCATTCCTATCTTTTAGTCATCCAAAGTATTGTGCAGATTACCATCAGATTTACCTTGAATACATACAAATACCTCCTGTTACTCTCTAGCTTAAAAAACCTTTAATGTGGTGATGTCCATCTCATGTCAGCCAGGGATAAAGCCAACCCTTGTTTATCCCAGCTCGGCTCTTGATCTGTGCCCATGGCTGGTTTGTGCCTTGGATACAAGGAAAGTAAGTAAATGATTAAAAAATAAAAAATTTTCTATGGATCCTCACTTATACCACATCAAATCTAATTTCCTCTGCTAACTTTCATTACCCTCTCTTAACAGCAGTTACCAAACTTTTAGTGTCCATCACAATCATCTGGCATACTTGTTAAAAACTAATTGCTGGACTCCAGTCCAGAGTTTCCAACTCAGTAGATATGGGAACAGGGCCTTAAAATCTGCATTTATAAATTTCCAGGTGCTGCTGCTGGTGGTGGTCAAGAAACCACATTTTGAAAAGTACTCTTCTAAAATAAACCCCATTCTGCCTCCAAGATTTATTTCTGCTTCCTCCCCACCTAGCACACACTGCTTTGACTGCATTGATCTTTTCACAGGCTGTGGTCAATTCTCCCACGTCCTACTTACCTGTGCTGGCCACTTTCTTGCTTTTCCAAATCAAACCCAGCCTTTAAGTCTGTGATTCTTAACACTGCCTACACATTACAAACATCTTGGAAAGCTTTTAAAAACTGCAGATGTAAGCCGGGCGTGGTGGCTCAAGCCTGTAATCCCAGCACTTTGGGAGGCTGAGGCGGGTGGATCACGAGGTCGAGAGATCGAGACCATCCTGGTCAACATGGTGAAACCCCGTCTCTACTAAAAATACAAAACATTAGCTGGGCATGGTGGTGCGTGCCTGTAATCCCAGCTACTCAGGAGGCTGAGGCAGGAGAATTGCCTGAGCCCAGGAGGCGGAGGTTGTGGTGAGCCAAGATCGCACCATTGCACTCCAGCCTGGGTAACAAGAGAGAAACTCCGTCTCAAAAAAAAAAAAAAAAACTGCAGATGCACCTTACCCGAGATTCTGATTCATTTGATTTTGGGTTAAGTTTTCCCGAGTGATTCTAATGAGCAGTCAGAGTTGCGATCCTCTACTTTAACTTTAATCAATCACCTTCCTGTCAGAATTATGAATACTCACTGGATTTTCTCCCCTCTAAACTACTGTAATGTTGACAAATTATATTAAGTTTTCCATTCATTACATATCTGACTGTGTTATTCTCTGCCTTTCATTTTAAGTCTTGTTTCTTTCAACTTGAAATTGAACATACAGATTTCTGTATTACTACAGCTCTAGTATGGTGATGAATACACAGTAGAAACTGATCATTTCTTCACTGATTGTCAGTTCAAATTAGAATTGAGAGCCTTAAAATATTTTTGGCACGTTATTTTGACAAAGGCTTAAAATATTTCTGATCTATCGAATTCAGCAAATTATATTCCTTTCTTTTTAAATATGGTTCTGCAACACTCATTTTATCATGGTGAGTAATTTAGCCCCTTCATTTCCTAACAAATTGGAAAGAAAAAAGTAATGTATAAAAATGCTTTAAAAAATAATAAAATGAATAATCGCACTGTAAGTGGCTTCACAGTTGCTTCCTTAGAGCAAATGGCCTTTTCTAAATCCATTAAAGACTGTTTCAAAACAGTTAAAACAGAATCAAAGCACACATATTTAAAGATTCTGAAGCTCTGAATAGTTCTATGATTTGTTTTCTCAACAGATGTGCATCCTTCAAGCCCTGAATTCACCAGATGCATATTAAATTAATCTGTACTTTTAGTTTTTACATAACACTCTACTCTAGTTTTATAAATACACCACCACCACATGAAAACAGAATTCCATTGTTGCTTTATGTCATTAAATATTAACAGATTATCTTCACTGTGCAAAAAATACATTGAGATTCATTTTAATGCAGCCAAATGTGTGCTCACTAAATATAGGCTATAATAACTTCACCGTTATTTTTTAATTGGCTGATTTCCATCTAGAATGTGAAACATAACAAATTTGCTCACAAAAACCCAGTGACACCTGGTACCTGGAAGAAATATACTCACTTAAGTTACAAGAAATACTTAAGTCCACTTAAATCTACTGGAGAATTTACTTCTTATAAATCCATAATTTCTTCACTAACTACAATGAAAAAATTAGCACAGTTATATCAGAAATAAGACTGCACTGGGAGTCAGGAGGCCTGAATTCCAGTGTGACTCATTAATTAGCTGTACAATCTTGAGCAAGTCACTTAGCCTCTGCACTTAAGTAGTCTCAGCTGTAAAATGAAAGGGTCTAACCAGACCATCTCTATGTTTTCTTTTAGCTTTATGATTTCATAATCTACGAAACTCAAGAAACACAAGCATTAACCAGATGGATCCCATTAAAGACCAAGTGAGCTTTGATATTGATTGATTTCGAGATAATGTATCTCTGGAGAATCTAAGTGCTTTCACACAGATAGTTCCTTGAGTTTACTTATTTAACTAGGTGAAAAAGCAAACAAAACTCACCAAACATCTTGCATCATATCCTAGATGCCCAGAATATTTAGATGTCATGATACCAATTAAAGTTAAAATGTTTTCGAAAATAGAAGCTGTTCTAGAAGTATAGGACAGGACAGTTATAAAGCCAAATAAAAGAGGATTCTGGCTAACAATTAGTACTTAAGCTAATGAGAATAAAATGTCTCAGAACAGCATTCTATTA
This sequence comes from Saimiri boliviensis, assembly GCF_048565385.1. Lineage (NCBI taxonomy): Eukaryota > Metazoa > Chordata > Mammalia > Primates > Cebidae > Saimiri > Saimiri boliviensis. The sequence continues at coordinate 14,539,317 of NC_133450.1, read as the reverse complement.
CTTTTAGAAGCAAGATTCTCAGCCTGAGTCAGAATTGAAAATAATCAGGAAACTACAGCAGTACCCATGGAAGCGCTTCCTACTCAGTTTTTGCCAGCTCAAGCTTCTGGATAGTCTTCAACAAGTGTAACAGGCAGCAGCAAACACTGGAGAGGGTGGTCAAAATCTGTACAGCTGAAACCCTACGCAACAATAAAAACCAAGTGGAAAAGGCTCTTATCCTTAGTGACAGTTGAAAACTTCTGCATTTAAATCTCCCATCAAGCCCCTTTACAACCTGAAACTGCCACATGACTGTACCGTATTTAGCTCATATTTCCTAATACTCTACTACATGTTATGAAATAATTAAGCACTTGTCAATTAAGGCCTAATGACCTAAAATCAATCTTTTTGAAAGAGAAAACAGCACTCTGAACAATGCTTCTAATTCCACTCGAGAACGTAAGAAAACTCGTTTAAAAACAACTCCCACAAATTATTTCATTTGTTTTAGTTTCTTTATGGACATCCTTATTAACGTTTGTAGAATATTTTTTTTTAATTCTTTTTTTTCTTTTTTTGAGATGGAGTCTCACTCTGCTGCCAGGCTGACAATCTCAGGTCACTGCAACCTCCGACTCCGTGGTTCAAGTGACTCTCCTGCCTCAGCCTCCCAAGTAGCTGGGATTACAGGAATGTGCCCCAAGCCCAGTAATTTTTGTATTTTTAGTAGGCATGGGATTTCACCATGTTGGCCAGGATGGTCTCGATCTCTTGACCTCATAATCTTCCTGCCTCAGCCTCCTAAAGTGCTGGGACTACAGGCATAAGCCACCATGCTCAACCAAAGAAAATTTTATAAACGTATTGGTCATGGCTGTATACAGTGGCTCACGCATATAATCCCAGCACTTTGGGAGGTCAAGGTGGGCAGATCACTTGAGCACAGGAATTCAAGAACAGCCTGGGAAACAAAGTGAGACCTCATCTGTTTATTTTTTCTTTCTTCCTTTTTTTTTTTTTTTTTTGAGACAGTCTCTCTCTGTTGTCAGGCACCAGGCTAGAGTGCAGTGGCACGTTCTCGGCTCACTGCAACCTCCACCTCCTAGGTTCAAGCGATTCTCCTGCCTCACCCTCCCAAGCAGCTGGGATTACCGGCGTGCACCACCATGTCCAGCTAATTTTTGTATTTTTTAGTAGAGATGGGGTTTCACCATGTTGGCCAGGATGGTCTCAGTCTCTTAACCTCATGATCCACCCGCCCCAAGTGCTGGAATGATAGGCGTGAGCCACTGTACCCAGCCTCTTGTTTGTTTTTTTAAAATTAAAAAATTAATTAGGGCCGGGCGCAGTGGCTCACGCCTATAATCCCAGCACTTTGGGAGGCCGAGGCAGGTGGATCATGAGGTTAAGAGATCGAGACCATCCTGGTCAACATGGTGAAACTCCTTCTCTACTAAAAATACAAAAATTAGCTGGGCATGGTGGCGCACGCCTGTAGTCCCAGCTACTTGGGAGGCTGAGGCAGGAGAATTGCCTGAATCCAGGAGGCAGAGGTTGCAGTGAGCCGAGACGGCGCCATTGCACTCCAGCCTGTGTAACAAGAGCGAAACTCCATCTCAAAAAAATAAATATATAAAAATAATTTTAAAAAATACTGGGCTGGGCATGGTGGCTCACTCCTGTAATCCCAGCACTTTGGGAGGCCAAGACAGGCAGATCACCTGAGGTCAGGAGTTCGAGACTAGCCTGTCCAACATGGAAAAACCCCAACTCTACTAAAAATACAAAATTAGCTGGGGATGGTGGCATGCTCCTGTAATCCCAGCAACTAGGGAGGCTGAGGCAGGAGAATCACTTAAACCTGAGAGGCAGAGGTTGCAGTGAGCCAAGATTGTGCCTTTGTACTCCAGTCTGGGCAACAAGAGTGAAACACCATCTCAAAAAAAAAAAAAAATAGGTCACTCAAGTGCAAAAACATTCGTATTCCTTACACCTTTCAAAACATATTCCTTACACCTTTCAAAAAAAAGTAACTCAAAATAAATCTTACAACTAAATGTAAAATGCAAAACTATAAAAAAATTCTTGAAAATAAACAGGAGAAAACGTTAAGTGACCTTGGGTTTGGAAATGAGTTATTTAATTTATTTATTTATTTTGAGACATATTTTCACTCTCGTTACCCAGACTGGAGTGCAATGGTGCGATCTCAGCTCACTGCAAACTCCAACTCCCAGGTTCAAGCGATTCTCCTGCCTCAGCCTCCTGAGTAGCTGGACTACAGGCGCACACCACCATACCCAGCTAATTTTTGTATTTTTAGTAGAGACGGGGTTTCACCATGTTGGCCACACTGGTCTCGAACCCCTCACCTCAGGTGATCTGCCCACCTCGGCCCCATAAAGTGCTGAAATTACAGGCGTAAGCCACTCACACCTGGCCAGAAATGAGTTTTTAGATACAATACTAAAAGCACTATCCATGAAAGAGAAGATGTTAACTTGGACTTTATTAAAACTAAAGACTTCTGCACTATGAAAGGCACTATTAAGAGACTAAAAAGACAAGCCATAGACTGGAAAAAAATTTGCAAAAAATATATCTCACAAAGGATTTGTATCCAAAATATAGAATGACCACTAAAACTCAACAAGAAGCAAACAACCCAATTTTAAAATGGGCAAAACATCTGAACAGACACCTCATCCAAGAATATAGAAATGTCAAATAAACATAAAAAGATGCCCAACATCATAGGGAACTGCAAATTAAAACAATGAGACACTACTACATATCTAATAGATAATGAGTAAAATACAAAAAAAAAAAAAAAATTTACAACACCAAATGCTGGTGACGATGTGAAACAACAGGAACTCTCATTCATTACTGGCAAGAATGCAAAATGGTATAAACACTTTGGGAAATAGTTTCACAATTTCTAACCAAATTAAACAGTCTTACCATATGATCCAGCAATCACACTCCTAGGTATTTTCCCAAAAGAGCTGAAAACTTTTAAAGATAGAAAAACCTACACATGTATGTTTATACCAGCTTTATTCATAATTATCAAAAACTAGAAGCAACCTAGATAGCCTTCAAACAGTGAAGGGATCAACAAATTGTGATACATCTATACAATAGAAAATTATTCAGCAATACCAACTGGGCATGGTGGCTTGCCCTATAGTCCCAGCTACTCAGGAGGCTGAAGCAGGAGGATTGCTTGAGCCCAGGAATTCAAGGCCAGCCTGGTCAACATAGCAGCAGCCCATCTTAAAAAAAAGAAAAATTATTCTGCAATAAAAAGAAATAAGCTATCAAAAAGACATGAAGAACATTCAATGCATATTGCTAAGTGAAAAAAAAACAACCTTAAAAAGCTATATGTTATATGATTCTAACTATATGACATTTTGGAAAAGACAAAACTATAGAGACAGTAAAATGGTCAGTGTCTGCCAGTGATTCAAGGAGGAGAGGAGGGATGAATAGGTAAATCACACTGGACTTTTAGTATGGTGAAACTATCTGTAGGAAACTGTAATGGTGGATACATGTCATTATGCATTTGTCAAAACCTACAGAATGTACAATGCAAACAGCGAACCCTAATGTAAACCAGGCACTATAGTTAACAATAATATATCAATATTCTTTCATTAAATGTAATAAATGTACCAGGCTAATAGGGGAAACTGACGGTTGGAGGAGAGCAGCACACTGAACTCTATGTACTATCTGCTCTATTATTCCAGAAATCTAAAAGTATTCTAAAAAACATTTAATGAAAAAAACACAATAGGGCATATAGAATCTCAAAGAATAGGTATTGCCACTGTAGACTACAGGAATTCTAGCAAAGTGAAAACAAAATTAAGAGATTTTAATCCCCTTGCCTTCTCCTCTGCTCATCGGCACCCACATCAGAGAGTGACCTCTAGGAAATGGAAAAGAACTCCAGCTGGGAAGCCGCTTGATCACAGCTGTGGATAGCAATTTATCCTAAAGCTAAAATGAGATCTGGTGATCATCATGGACACTCAAACACCAAAAAAAAAAAAAAAAAGAAAAAGAAAGAAAAGAAAAAGAATTCACATCATTCATATGGCCAACAAAGAAATTAAAGTGTTGTTTTTTTTTTTTTTTTTTGAGACGGAGTTTCGCTCTTGTTACCCAGGCTGGAGTGCAATGGCGCAATCTCGGCTCACCGCAACCTCCGCCTCCTGGGTTCAGGCAATTCTCCTGCCTCAGCCTCCTGAGTAGCTGGGATTACAGGCACGCACCACCATGCCCAGCTAATTGTTTTGTATTTTTAGTAGAGACGGGGTTTCACCACGTTGACCAAGATGGTCTCAATTTCTCGACCTCGTGATCCACCCGCCTCGGCCTCCCAAAGTGCTGGGATTACAGGCGTGAGCCACCGCGCCCGGCCTAAAGTGTACTTTAAGACTTATTGGCCAGGTACCGTGGCTCATGCCTATAATCCAAGCACTTTGGGAGGCCAAGGCAGGTGGATCACCTGAGGTCAGGGGTTCAAGAGCAGCCTGGCCAACATGGTGAAACCCCGTGTCTACTAAAAATACAAAAGATTAGTGGGCATGGTGGCAGGTGCCTTTAATCCCAGCTACTCGGGATGCTGAGGCAGGAGAAATGCTTAACCTGGGATGTGGAGGTTGCAGTGAGCTGAGCATGAGCCACTGGGCTTTAGCCTGGGCAGTAAGAGCGAAATTCTGGCTCAAAAGAAAAAACAACAACAGGCCGGCCACTGTGGCTTATGCCTGTAATCCTAGCACTTTGGAAGGCCGAGGTGGGCAGATCACAAGGTCAGGAGATTGAGATCATCCTGGCTAACATGGTAAAACCCTGTCTCTATTAAAATACAAAAAAAATTAGCCGAGCATGGTGGCACATGCCTGTAGTCCCAACTACTAAGGAGGCTGAAGCAGGGGAATCCCTTGGACCTGGTGAGCCAAGATCACACCATTGCACTCCAGCTTGGCAACAGAGAAAGAGTCTGTCTCAAAAAAAAAAAAAAAGAAAAGAAAAGAAAAAGAAAAAGAAAACAAAAAAAACTAACAATTTATCAAGAGAGAAGTAAATGTATAACTTTTATTCAGAAAGTCCTTAATGGCCCTTTTTCTAGGCTAAGGAGTTAGAATGCATAAGCAGCAGAAATCCATAAGAATCCAATGCTATTGTTCCCTGGCAAATTTATGTAGCATTTTGACAGAAACACAAACTGCAGCACTCTGACAGACTTACTCAATACCCAGCCTTCTCCCCTGTAGTAGTGGCAAGGGCAATGGCTACCTGTTCACCTGACTTATCTGGGCAAGGCAAAAACTAAGAGAATATCCATTTTCCCAGTATATCCACACCTGTAATGTGATGGATGAGAGATTATTAAAGAACAATTTCCATCCCTAGCACCCCAACCCCCACTATAACTACACTGCTCACTTGGAGCTTCTGGGTGAGGGACTGACTACAGTAGTGTGGGGATGGTCCATCTGTCTTTCTACCTCATGAGAACATTCCTGCTGCAGACAAAGCATGGCACCTCTTCTAGCCAGATGGCTCACTCTTTAGGCCATTTCTGGGATACCACACTAGTGCTACTTTACAGTTTCTCAGAGATGACTGAGTCTTTCTGGTCTGCTAAGTTAAAGTTATAACCTCAGCAAGTTATGGTCTTTTACAGTTTAGTAACCCAAAAGCCTGCCCTCGGGATTTATTAAGATCCAAAATGAACCTGGTATGGTGGTTAGCACCTATAATTCCAGCTACTCAAGAGGCTGAGGCAGAAGGATCACTTGAGCTCAGGAGCTCAAGACCAGCCTGAGCAATACAGTAAGGGCACCATCTCTAAAAATTAAAAATAAAAATAAAAATAAAAAAGAAAAATTTTAAATCCCAAATGATGGCCAGATGCTGTGGCTCGTGCCTGTAATCCCAGCACTTTGGGAGGCCAAAGCGGGTGGATCACAAGGTCAGGAGTTCAAGACTAGCCTGGCCAATATGGTAAAACCCTGTCTCTACTGAAAATATAAAAATTAGCCGAGGGTGGTGGTGGGTGCCTGTAATCCCAGCTACTGGAGAGGCAGAGGCAGGAGAATTGCTTGAACTCAGGAGGCAGAGGTTGCAGTGAGCCAAGGTCACACCACTGCACTCCAGCCTGGGTGACAGAGCAAGACTTGTCTTGGGAACAAGAAATCCCGAAAGAAAAGTGCCAACTATGTGCACACATTTAGATGAAAACTAAGCAACTGGCACAAACGTAAGACAAAATCCACTACTGAAAGAGTAAATTCAAGTAAGCTTATTTTAGGTTAAAAATCTTCAGCAGAAGCTTCTCTTCTGGTTTTTAGGCATCAAATGAATAAAGATTTAATCTAATATATCTTTTTTAAGCAATTTTTATAGTAACTTCCATCAACAAGTGGACTATGTTAAATACTACTTACAAAAATGGTTTATCAAGTGAATAGTGAGTATTAAAAATTCATAAAGCTACCAAACATTCATACAGTTTGAAATAACAATTAACTTTAAACAGTATGTATCAATATCCTGTATAACTCAATATAAAAATGTAAGATCTTTGGTTACATGTTCACTGATAGAGCTGATATTATATAACCTAAATCTACTGAGGATTTTTATTTTGACAAAACAATCTGATGAACTCAAAGCCATAAAACATAGAAGAGGTTGGGAGAAAAGGAATTTGAAACAGATGGCATCTAAATTTTTTTTTCCTGAGTCCATCTTGAACACAATCCCAATAATGTCAAAATCCAATTTTGCTCTCCAAATAAGTAATCTCCAAAACTTAAAATGGTAATTCTGAAGTAAATTCATTCTTTTTTTTCCTCCCAGCTTCTCAGAGCTTCTATATTAGGCAGAAATGAGTAAAGACAAGTTAGCTGTTAAAAAGAGAAAAACTATCATTCCACAAATTCAGAAGTTCTTTCAGGAAAATACACTTATTTAAAACCACTGAAGCAGTTTCTATCGATACGTAGTATCAAAATCTATGACATCAGCCTTTTTCTTCATATAATGATCATTTAGCCTTATTAGAGACTAAATCACAGCTCCATAAAAGAAATATTCTTTAAAATAAAAATAAGCTCTGGAAGAATACTCAATTGGTTTGAATAAAAAGAAAGCACTGCCTAGACTTTTTAAAAACATTTTCACAGTAACTCACTCCTGATTTTATGGCACCAATAAATTTAACTATTTTGTTCATTATTTAATTCTAGTATATGGTACATATATAAAGCTTCCCAATCTTTCCTAACACTTTCTGAGGTCATCCAAGAGATAAATATTAAACAAAGGTTTAGTCATTTTTAGATTTCCTGATAAATTACATAACTGACAACTGCAAAGATCTTTGGAATGGCCACAGACTTTGAGAGAAAGTGGTCATTGAGAAATCTCTAGAAGCCTCTATTCACTGCACACAACTAGAATTTTACTCTAGCAGCTAGTATCCCATCTCTTATATAAAAATTAATACACTATTAATACACCAGGTATGGTGGCTCATGCTTGTAATCCCCGCACTTTGGGAGGCTACGGTGGGCCTCACTTGAGGCCACTAGGAGTTCGAGACCAGTGTGGCCAACATTGCAAAACCCCATCTCCACTAAGAATACAAAAATTATCTGGGATGGTGGCACACACCTGTAATCCCAACTAATCAGGAGACTGAGGTGGGAAGATCGATTGAACCTGAGAGGTGGAGGTTGCAGTATGCTGATATCGCACCACTGCACTCCAGCCTGGTCAATGGAGTGAGACTCCATCTTAAAAACAAAAAAGATTTTAAGGCCGGGCGCGGTGGCTCAAGCTTGTAATCCCAGCACTTTGGGAGGCCGAGGCGGGTGGATCACGAGGTCAAGAGATCGAGACCATCCTGGTCAACATGGTGAAACCCCGTCTCTACTAAAAATACAAAAAATTAGCTGGGCATGGTGGCGAGTGCCTGTAATCCCAGCTACTCAGGAGGCTGAAGTAGGAGAATTGCCTGAACCCAGGAGGCGGACATCGCGCCACTGCACTCCAGCCTGGGTAACAAGAACGAAACTCCATCCCAAAAAAAAAAAAAAAAAAAAAGATTTTAAAAAATATTAATACGTTATTAAAATTTGATAAGAAGATGAAGGGGGGGAAGTGGGAGTTTCTGATAGCTTTACCAAAGCAAGACAATATAATCTCAACTTTAAGATTTGAAGGATAATGAAAAATGATAGAAGAAAACATGGTGGCTCACAGCTGTAATTCCAGCACTTTGAGAGGTCACGGTGGGTGGATCACCTGAGTCACAAGTTGGAAGAGCAGAATGGCCAACATGGTGAACCCCATCTCTACTAAAAATACAAAAATCAGCCAGTAGTGATGGCACATGCCCGCAGTCCCAGGTATTCAGGAGGCTGAGGCAAGCAAATTGCTTGAACCCAGAAGATGGAGGTTGCAGTGAGCCAAAATCGTGCTACTGTTCGAGGCTGGGTAACAGAGCAAGACTCCATCTCAAAAAATAAAAATAAAAATGGATAAAAAGAAAGCACAGCAAAAAGCTTACACTCTCAGAAGAGCCATTTAGAAAGCTGAATAACCTTACCAAAAATCTGTAACTGTCACAAAACATAATTTCAACTCTTTATAAAAGAAAGAGACATGGGGAAAAAATATATTTGAAAATGTCTCAGGGCCAGGTGTAGGAGCTCACAACTTTCCCAGGAGTTTGGGAGGCCAAGTGGGGTGGATCACTTGAGGTCGGGAGTCTGAGACCTGACTGGCCAACATGGTGAAACTCTTTCACTACTAACAATACAAAAATTAGGCCAGGCGTGGTGGCTCAAGCCTGTAATCCCAGCACTTTGGGAGGCCGAGGCGGGTGGATCACGAAGTCAAGAGATTGAGAACATCCTGGTCAACATGGTGAAACCCCGTCTCTACTAAAAATATAAAAAATTAGCTGGGCATGGTGGCATGTGCCTGTAATCCCAGCTACTCAGGAGGCTGAGGCAGGAGAATTGCCTGAACCCAGGAGGCGGAGGTTGCGGTGAGCTGAGATCGCGCCATTGCACTCCAGCCTGGGTAACAAGAGCGAAACTCCGTCTCAAAAAAAAAAAATTAGCCAGACGTGGTAGCGCACCTCTGTAGTCCCAGCTACTCGGGAGGCTGAGGTGGGAGAATTGTTTAAACTTATAGGGCAGAGGTTGCAGTGAGCGGAGATCGGGCCACTGCACTCCAGCCTGAGTGACAGAGCAAGAATCTGTCTTAACAAAAGAAAGAAAGAAAGAAAGAAATTTCTTTACATAAAATATATAAAATTCTCAAAAAAGTTCACAATGAATTACAATCTTTGTATTCTCATAAACACCTATTATTAAAGCAAGTTATTCGATTTTTGTCCTCTGAGTATCAATTACATTTGAAAATTACTAATACAAGTCACCTCAAAAAGCAAACTATGTTTGCTGAAAATCTGACATATAATAGATGACACATAACCATATCATATTAAATCCACAAAATGAATGAACACAAAGACTTCATAGGCTGGGTGAGGTGGCTCACACCTGTAATCTCAACACTCTAGGAGGTTGCTGCAGGATTGCTTAAGCCCAGGACTTTGAGGCTGCAGTGAGTATACTGACCCAGCGTACTATTCTGGCCCAAGTGACAGAGAAAGATCTGTTGCTAAAAATAAATAAAAAATTAAAAAACAGTCTTCATGTTGTCTTGGATTTCTATATTCTAGTAAGGAATGATTTAAGGTCAGAAATTGATTATATTTTCATTTATTTTCTGAACATTATGTAAGTTTACCTAGTAGTGTAAATCTAATTAAGATGAGAGGTGCTGTTGATGTTGATTTATTTTTATTTTATTTTATTTTTTATTTAATTTTATTATTACTATTTTTTGAGACAGTCTCGCTCTGTTGCCAGGCAACAGGCTGGAGTGTAATGGCGTGATCTCAGCTCACTGCAACTTCCACTATCCCGTTCAAGCAATTCTCCTGCCTCAGCCTCCAGAATAGCTAGGACTACAGGTGCGCGCCACGACGCTCAGCTAATTTTTTTGTATTTAAACAGAGACAGGGTTTCACCATGTTGGCCAGGATGATCTCGATCTCTTGACCTCGTGATCCGCCTGCCTCGGCCTCCCAAAGTGCTGGGATTACAAGCGTGAGCCACCGCGCCCGGCTCTTTTATTTTTTTAATGAGCCCCGACTAAGCAGGACATCAAAAAATTCGGTTAAAAACTCACAATTGTTCCTCTCCACGGAAATCTTTAGTAAAAGGTGAAAGATTTATTCGTTATGAAGAGAAACCAGAGATGCTGATTTTTATCTTAAAATTACAAGTATTTTCTATTTTACACCCCAATTTTAATTATCTTTAAAGAGACATGTGATGTTAAGATTTACATACATTACTTTTTACATGTATTTCATGTTAACCTATCATATTATAAACACCAATATGGTGTATCTGAGAAAAACCTATAAAATATATTTTGGTCATATTCTACTTATTATTTTGAATTTTATGAAACTACTGATAATTTAATGCTACTTATGATCAATTTCAAGAAGACACTGAAAGTCCTGTTGTATACATATTTTTAAAAATAGTATACAGTTGCCTTCCCATCTCAAATCTCATTTCACAAAACTGGGCTACCTTTACTGTGTATGATTAATAACAATTTATCTTGTAATTCAAAGGTGGTTCCATTTAAAATGGGCTGTTACTTATAATACAGGTAAGAAATTTAACTGATATTACTTAGGAAGAAACAGCAGCTCTGGTAGGTTCCATTACTTGCCCAAGGTCAATAACTAGCAACTAGCACAATCTAGGTTCAACCCAAGATTTATCTGCCTGAAAACCAATACTTCCTCTTGACCACAATTATCTCCTTAAAAGATTAAGACACAGGCTCCACAGCAGAGTTCGTTCTCTCTCTGAAAATTCACCTATCTATTCTGAGACATCGCTACACGGCACCGAGTATTCAGTCACTGACTGAAACATAAGCGAAGATCTTTCTACTTCATTTAAACTAGGGCAGTTACTGGCAGGTAAGAAAGAGGTTGGAAAAGTCTTGCCTCAACATGTCTTGCCTAGACCTCTAATACATCCATATGGTTTCCCCAGTGCATTTTTAAAAAATAAACACGTACAACTACTACACAAGGCTATATCTGGACTAGCCTATTGTAAAAGGCTTTTCAGAATCCCACTTTTCTAAGATAATTTATACCGGATTTAATATCGAGCTGGGAGACTTGGTTGAATATGTCATTCAAACACTTTCCAAACATCTGAAGTATCATTTAGGGGCAACAAACCTAGTTCCACCCTCTTTTTACACTGTGATGCCTGCCCAGTTGGGGGACATTGCTTCTATAGGACGTGGGGTCGAGGGAACAGTAAAGGAAGAAGTGGGGGAAGCGCACGGAAGTTGGGTGGAGGGAGGTCTCATTACCCACTCTTCTGCCCTAGCTCTGCCAAGGGCGGCTCCCCGCAGTGCCCAGCCCACTCAGAACCCCCACAACCCTCGAAGTCCAGCTCTGTCCCAGCGGGGTGGATAGGGAAACAGGGCAATGGAAACATGGGATTGTCCCAGCCATCCTGCCGAGATCTGTGCCCTCCTTTTGGCCCCCGGAGGATGCTCCCCCTTTCGGAGCAAGCCCTCCAGGTGGCAAACTCCCATTCCACACCGGCCGAAGTCGGCTTTCTCGGAAGGGGCGCCTCCTCCGCCTGCCTCTACCCAGCCAAACGAAACTCTCCACCCGCTGTGTTCCTCAGCCCCTCAATTCCGCCCCCGCAACCCTCCACAGACACAAACGCCACCCTGCGCCCCACCCGGGATCCCAGCGTCTCCCACTCACATCCAGGGAAGGGGCCCCCACCAACCCCTTAGGCGCGCGCGCGCACACACACACACACACACACACACCCTCAGACTTCAGCCTACTGGACCCCGTCGAAGCTGGGGCATGTACCTCGTCCAGCAGTGCTGCAAGGCGCAAAAGAGGCGGGCGCGGTTCCCTCCCCGAGGCGCCGAGTGCTTCTCTACCCACCCGCAGCCGTGGTTTCTCTCTTTCCCAGGAGCGGGAGGGAGGAGAGAAGGCGGAGGGGAGGGGGAAGGCAAGGGGGAAGGCAAGGGGGAAGGCAAGGAGCTGAGGGGCGGCTGGAGTCGAACCGGAATCACTAGCGTGGCCCCGCCCTCGTCCCGGAGCAGCAGAGTACCCTGGCGCGCCTTATAGGACAAACCTAGAGCTAGCAGCGATAAACTGACACCACCGCTTCCGGGTTATCCCCACGGCCGCCCCTCCCTAGCAACCGCGTGGGGTTGCTAAGCGGAAGTGCCTTCAAAGCCATCCACCCCCATTTCTTCTGGGACTACCAGGAGATATATCGGGAGCACTGAGCTCTCCTTTGGCAACACTCTCTTACCTTCTGCTCAAGATCTTAAACCGAGTACACGCTTCGCTGCCAAAGGCACGAAACCCATTCCGCTTTTCCCTTCAACTCTACTCCTCCACCATGCCCCCACCTCTATATACACCTGCTCCCTCCCGCCCTCAATCCCGTGGCTGACCCAGTGGCTGCTCCTAAGGCTCCTCTCTCAGGTCCTTCAAAGGAATTATTTTCTGGAGGTTTAGCAAGCATCTCCCTCTTGTGGATTTTTAACTGTGCTTCAACAAGATTTTTTAAATTTCCTTCAATGTTGTGAAAGCTTTTCCATGCACTTCGTTCTCCTGTGACAGCCCATGAATCCAAATGGTTAGAAAAATTTTGTAAGAGCTGCAGATGTTTGTGTAAGATCTGGAATTAACACAGCCAAATGGAAGAGGCAAAAAAGATTCAATGTAAGTCGACAAGAGTTATTTTAATCCTTAAAACAGAGAGCAGGGCACATGTTCTCGGGACCTCTTGAGACTGCGCCTCAGGAAAAGAAAAGGAAGAGACAGAAAGCAAAGAAAAAAGTTAAAGGAAGCCCATAATCAAGTTTGGGAAAGAAGACGACTGTCCAATCCCTCTCCTAAAACTCAAAAAATAAATTTCGGCCGGGCACGGTTGCTCAAGCCTGTAATCCCAGCACTTTGGGAGGCCGAGGCGGGTGGAACACGATGTCAGGAGATCGAGACCATCCTGGCCAACATGGTGAAACCCCGTCTCTATTAAAAATACAAAAATTAGCTGGGCGTGGTGGCGCACACCTGTAGTCCCAGCTACTCAGGAGGCTGAGGCAGAAGCAGAAGAATCGATTTAACCCAGGAGGTGGAGGTTGCAGTGAACTGAGATTGCATCATTTTCACTCCAGCCTGGGCGACAGAGCGAGACTCCATCTCAAAAAAAAAAAGAAAGAAAAAGAACCCTATCGTTATGGCAGGTAAATATTCAGAGAAATGCATTTGGGCATTCAGATAAAAATGAGTAAAAATCTTCATTTGGTTTTCCTGTCTTAAATAGGTCTGCTTGCAAGGAGAATGCTTGACAGTAGCTCCTAAATTTTTCTTTTCCATGGCAGTGAATATACTTGCCACTGCAGGATCTAATTTTATTGGTCATCATAACCTCTTTATGGTCACCAAAATTGAACTGTTGTCCACCTTAACTGGGGCAGAGAGAAAATAAGCTTTGGTCACTTAAAGGAAACACCAAGTGTATTGGTTTCCTATATTAATGAGACAGGCTTAAATTGATTCACCATAGGTAATCACTTCAGCAAAACCTTTAGGAAATCACTTCAAGCTCAAATGAGTCAATACGTTGTTTAATACATTTCCACTTCTGCCATTGACATGAATGCATGCGGGAGCATATACACATGAACAATTCAAATGGAATTTGGGCTCCTCCACTAACATTCCTTTAAAAACCTGGCTGAAAATGACAAATGGTAAACATGTTACCCTGACAAAATAGAGCTTGGTATTTCAACTGCCAAACAGGTTTAAATATCATAAAACTTTGAATTAGTAAAGTAAATAAAATGAGCTCAATGAGCAACAACATTTCTCAAACTATGATAGACTAGAATGCCTCAAAAAAAATTAAAACATGATTATGGTAAATAAATGTTCTATAGAAAGAAATGTTTGAGAAAATCAATAGCTACGATTAAATGTGATAGTGTAAGCCAATGTAGAAATGCAAATTCCTATGCATCACTCATTTAACCCACTGCCTGAAGAAAAATGAATTATAAGCAGCATTTGTTTACATCGTCTCTTCCTACAGCCTTTTTAAAAACTACAGGCACTTTTGTATAGGTGTATAAATAACTGGCTTGACTCCTAATTCATCACATGTCCTCTATAATTCTGTTATTTTCAACATACTCCTTGCTTTGAGATCTCTAAAGATGGATAGTACAAACCCCACCTAAAATTATGTATGTGAGTTTAACTACACTTTTGTGATTTTTATGAGGAATCCATATTCTCTTTTCTTTTTTCTTTTTAGAAGGGTCTCACTCTGTCAACCAGGCTGGAGTGCAGTGGCGCGAACTCGGCTCACTGCAGCCTCTACCTCCTAGGCTCAAGTGATCCTTCTACCTCAGCCTCCCAAATAGCTGGGACTATAGGTGTGCATTGCACCACCACGCCCAGTAATTTTTATATTTTTTGTAGAGGCAGGATCTCACTTAGAAAGCCCAGGCTGGTCTTGAACTCCTGAGCTCAAGCAATCCACTCACCTTAGCCTCCCAAAGTGCTGGGATTATAGGCATGAACCACCACGCCCAGCTAATTTTTATATTTTTGGTAGAGAGAGAGTCTTACTATGTTGCCCAGGTTGGTCTTGAACTCTTGAGACCTCAGCCTCCCAAAGTACTGGGATTATAGGCATGAACCACCACACCCAGCCAGGAATCCATATTCTTTATATGAGCTATAAGACAGTGCTCTCAGATCTAGGCTGGATCTCAAATAGCCCTCATTAAGTCAGTACAGTACCTTCACCCTACAGGTAAGTATGGAACTTCCAACCTTTTCTCCCACTCTCTTGAAAGCTGTCTTCATTTTTTTAATTGCCCTTTGTAATCATTTAAAAACTTAACATATCTAATATATATTTTTGGGAAACCCAATATGCTGACTCAATTATTAATATTTAAATATTACTACAGGAATTAATATTTAAATATTGTTAGAGTTACATTGGCATCTTCAAACATAGAATACCAGAACTAGGCCAGGCATGGTGGCTCAAGCCTGTTGTATCCCAGCACTTTGGGAGGCCAAGGTGGGTGGATCACTTGAGGTCGGGAGTTTGGAGTTTAAGACCAGCCTGGCCAACATGGTGAAATCCCATCACTACTGAAAAAAAAAATTAGCTGGGTGTGGTGGTGGGCACCTGTTAATCCCAGCTACTTGGGAGGCTGCGGCAGGAGAACCTGGGAGGTGAAGGTTACAGTGAGCTGAGATCACACCACTGAACTCCAGCCTGGGCAACAGAGCCAGATTCTGTCTCAAAAAATAAAATACCAAAACCAGTGTAACAATTAGTGAATGTGTGGAGTCAATGAGAAGAAATTTAGCCAAACATACCATTTATGTGCCTGAGAAATTTACACTACAAAAGACATAGTCCCTTTCACAAGGGACTCAGAGAAACTCACTTAGGATACATATTACATAAACCATCAAATGTTAAGGCTCAGAAAACTTAAAGATATAGCAGCCTTAGGAAGACTATGGATATAACAACTATCTAAATAATTGAAGGTTGTGGCCAGGCACAGTGGCTCACAACTCTTATTTCCATATACTATTCTCAAAGGTAAAAGAAACCATTATAATAATGTTGGTTGAACCAAGCCTCAGTTGAACATTTTTTTTCTGGAAGTGAGTTAGCCTGAAGATTCTAAGTACAGTAGAATTTGTAAGCAATATACACCTGAGAAAAGTGCAGTTAGTCTAGACTTTACATTCCACTTTTTTGTCTGTTTTTTGAAACAGGGTCTCCCTCTGTTGCCCAGGTTAAAGTGCAATGATGTGATCATGACTCACTGCAGCCTCAACCTCCTGGACTCAAGCAATTCTCCCACCTCAGCCTACCAAGTAGCTGGGACCACAGATGTGTATCACCATCCCCAGCTAATTTTTTTTTTAATTATTTGTAGAGATGAGGTCTATGTTGCCCAGGATGATCTCAAACTCCTGGGTTCAAGCAATCCTCCAGCCTCAGCCTCCAAAACTGCTGGGAGTACAGGTGTGATTCACTGCACCCAGGCAAAGATTCTGCTTTCTTAAGAATCGCATGAGGGAGATAAGAGGGAAAAAATAATAAGCATTTTACATATTTTTAATAAGTCTTTGAGCTCTCTTTATAATTTTCTCTTGAGTATTTGCTCTTCCTTTGTAAAACTATGGAAACACAAAATACATATGATACTCACAATACTCTAGCATTAAAAAGTTTCGGAGTAGTTTTAATCATTATTTGGTCAGGAGTAACACTAACATTAATAACTTGAATAATGCATTAAAAGAAATAAAAACAGACTAACTTAATTAAAACCTTGGTTTTGGCTGGGCATGGTGACTCACACCTTTAACCCCAGCAGTTTCTGAGGCTAAGGCAGGATTGCTTGAGCCAGGAGTTCAAGACCAGTTTGTGACAGAGCAAGACCTCATATCTAAAAAAAAAAAATTAAAAATTAGCTGGGCATAGTAGCACATGCCTCTAGTCCCAGCTACTCAGAAGGCTAAGGTAGGAGGATAATTTGAGCCAGGGAGATTGAGACTGTAGTTAGCTGAGATCACACTACTGCACTCCAGCCTGGGCAATTAAGTGAGACCCTGCCTCAAAATAAATCAATCAATCTTAGTTTATCTTCTTAATGGATAGATTTTACTTTTTTTTTTTTTTTTTTTGAGACAGAGTTTCACTCTTGTTACCCAGGCTGGAGTGCAATGGCTCGATCTTGGCTCACTGCAACCTCTGCCTCCTGGGTTCAGGCAATTCTCCTGCCTCAGCCTCCTGAGTAGCTGGGATTACAGGCACTCGCCACCATGCCCAGCTAATTTTTTGTATTTTTAGTAGAGACGGGATTTCACCACATTGACCAGGATAGTCTCGATTTACTGACCTCGTGATCCACCCGCCTCAGCCTCCCAAAGTACTGGGATTACAGGCGTGAGCTACTGCACCCGGCCAGATTTTACTTTTCAATTCAGTTTCAGTGAAAAGAAAGGATATACTTCCCTTAAGTTTAGAGAAGCTAAGTTGCCATGCTACATTTTGAAAATGCTTTAAAAGAAAACATTATTTGGAACTATGCCTAATAAAAGTGAGATATCATCAAATATATACTTGAAAAGATTGTAGGTTCTTTAAGATTCAATTTTCTTTTTTGAGACGGAGTTTCACTCTTGTTATCCAGGCTGGAGTGCAATGGCGCAATCTCGGCTCACCGCAACTCCGCCTCCTGGGTTCAGGCAATTCTCCTGCCTCAGCCTCTCGAGTAGCTGGGACTACAGGCATGTGCCACCATGCCCGGCTAATTTTTTTTTTGTATTTTTACTAGAGACATGGTTTCACCAGGTTGACCAGGATGCTCTCGATCTCTCGACCTCATGATCCACCCACCTCAGCCTCCCAAAGTGCTGGGATTACAGGCGTGAGCCACCGAGCCCAGCCTCAATTTTTTTTTTTTAAGATGGAGTCTCAACTGTTTTCCAGGCTGGAGTGCAGTGGCACAATCTCGGCTCACTGCAACCTCTGCCTCTCAGGTTCAAGTGATTCTCCTTCCTCAGCCTCCTGAGTAGCCGGGACTATAGGCACCCGCCAACGTGCTGGCTAATGTTTGTATTATTATTATTTGAAATGGAGTCTCACTCTTTTGCCCACCCTGGAGTGCAATGGCACGATCTTGGCTCACTTCAACCTCCACCTCCTAGTTTCAAGTGATTCTCCTTCTTCGGCCTCCCGAGTAGCTGGTATTACTGACACGCACCACCACACCTGGTTAATTTTTGTGTTATTAGTAGAGACGGGGTTTCTCCATGTTGGTCAGGCTGGTCTCGAACTCCCGACCTCAAGTGACCCACCCACCTCGGCCTCCCAAAGTCCTGGGATTACAGGTGTGAGCCACCATGCCCTGCCTTTTTTTTTTTTTTTTTTTTGCATTTTTAGTAAAGGCAGGATTTCACCACATTGGCCAGGCTGGTCTCAGAGCCGTCACTCATGACCCACCACTCCCAGCCTGAAGCTGAATTTAGGCCTGTAATTGTTTCTTAAAAAATTTGAATCTTTGGCCAGGTGCAGTGACTCATGCCTGTAATCCCAAAGTTGAGGTCAGGAGTTCAAGACCAGCCTGGCCAACATGATGAAACCCGCCTCTACTAAAAATACAAAAATTAACTGCGTGTGGTGGTGGGTACCTGTAGTCCTAGCTACTCAGGAGGCTGAGGCAGGACAATCGCTTGAACCTGTGAGGCGGAGTTTGCAGTGAGCTGAGATCGTGCTACTGCACTCCAGCCTGGGTGACAGAGTGAGACTAACTCTCAGAAAAGGAAAAGAAAAGAAAAAAGACAAATAGTAAATCAAGTATCAGACCCTTTATAACTTGACTTTAGTAGACTTTGTTTAAACTACT
Source organism: Saimiri boliviensis (assembly GCF_048565385.1). Classification (NCBI taxonomy): domain Eukaryota; kingdom Metazoa; phylum Chordata; class Mammalia; order Primates; family Cebidae; genus Saimiri; species Saimiri boliviensis. Next base: position 14,520,684 of record NC_133450.1, on the reverse strand, counting down.
CCTTAAAAATAAACATGATTACCAAATAAGTACTTGGGATTTTAAAAACTCAGCTCCGAATTCAGTAACATTCTGTTAAATAATATCCACTTCTAAAAGACAAAGCAAAAAAATATAATCTACAATCATCAGCATTCAAACAGTTTGGAAGGTAGTTTTCTTTTTGATTTTTGTTTTGTTTGTTTGTTTGTTTGTTTTTTGAGGGAGTCTTGCTCTCATCACCCAGGACCCAGGCTGTAGTGCAATGGCAATGGCACAGTCTCAGCTCACTGCAACCTCTGCCTCCTGGGTTCAGGTGATTCTCTTGCCTTAGCCTCCTGAATAGCTACAATTATAGGTGCGTGCCACCATGCCTGGCTAATTTTTGTATTTTTTAGTAGAGAGGGGGTTTTGCCATGTTGGCCAGGCTGGTCTTAAACTCCTCACCTCGTGATATGCCCACCTTGGCCTCCCAAAGTGCTAAGATTACAGGTGTGAGCCACTGTGCCTAGTCTAGAAGGTGTTAAAATCAGGTCAATGCACTAATTTGTTTTTGGAAGGAATTAAATAGGATATAACTTTAGGAAGAACACAAATGGATAGTGTATTATAAAAATAAGTATGCATTTATTACAAACATATTTCAGAAAAATATGCCTACTAAAACATGATTAATTTTGACAACAGGCTACTGGAAAAAGTGTGATGAGGAATATTATACCCACTTCTTCAATTATACCTCTGGTTATGTTGAAAAATGTCATAGCAGTTCTGAAGACTTTTGAAATGCCTATGGATTTATGGCATGATTTGCCTTTCATATTATATTGACTTCCAACTTTATTTTTTTATTTTTCTTTTTTTTTCTGTTGCTATAACATGACTTCCAACTTTAAAGTTATATTTTATGATCATGAATCAAATGCATATCCTAGGAAAATTTCTTTTTTTAAAGAGATGGAATCTGGTTCCACTGTGTGTGCCACCATGCTGGGCTAATTTATTATTATTGTTCATATACATATTTTTCCTTTTGTTTAGATTCAAGGTTTCACTATGTTGCCTGGGCTGGTCTACAACTCCTGGACTCAAGCAGACCTCCCTCCTCAGCCTCCTGAGAAGCCACTATGCCCACCATTATTCTATCCTAGTATTTTATCTTTTTTGTTATTGTTGTTGTAGAGGCGTTACCAACTGTTTAAACCCGCAAGACCAAATTGTTTTTAAGTTTTTTTAAAGAGAAGATATCCATTCAAGGTTTTTCAACATTGCATCTTTGTCCTCCTTAAGAAAAAAGGGTAAAGTAAGTAATGTTTAATTAATACTGAATTTTTTTTAATATGCGAAAATCTAACTCTGCTTTTTAAAGCAAATAGAAGGAGTCACAATATGGCATCATTCCAATAATCAAACACCAATAAAAATGGCAGCAGTACAACAATCTAAGCAAATCTCAAATATAGCATACTTGTAATCAGAACACAATGCAATGAATGATTTTAGCAACAAGACACTTAATTTGGTAAAAGAAACCCAATAATGCACTATATTGAATACTAAGCTACCATAATTAGTCTTACAAATTTTCCAATTTCACTACTTCTGAAAATCTAAATTTAAACCTAAATTTTTAAATTAAATGCCTGTTCAACAAAGCTAATTGGAGCAAATACATTTATGTAAATTTACGTTCTAGAATACCAGAGTAAACAAGGAGATGTTAATCAAAGATGAATGAGAAAGTTCTATTCTTTTTCATCATCTGTGTGATCAGGTTGCAAAGGACATGCTCTGTGAAAAGAAGAGAGAATATCAATAGTCATCCAAGTATCAACTGTTGGAAAAACATAGTTACAAACCTATATAAATCAGGAACATTAACAGTGCAGTAGGTCTGGTCAAATAACTAGAAGTGAAAGAAAATTAAACTTCATTAATTAACAAACACAAATTTCAAGTATTAATGCAACAAAATTTTTAACAATTTGCCTGTTAATTTGCAGAATCAGTGTTTCTCCTTTAGACTATGTTGTCATTTTTGTTAAAAGGGTAATTAATTCATTTATATAGCATATTCTTTCAACATGTTATTAAATGGATCGATAAACAATATAATCCTTCAGCAAGAACTTTGTGATAACAAAAAGTAAAAAAAAAAAAATAATCAATCCAGACCAGACACGGTGGCTCATGCCTGTAATCCCAGCACTTTGAGAGGCTGAGGTGGGCAGATCACGAGGTCAAGAGACCAAGACCATCCTGGACAACATGGTGAAACCCCATCACTACTAAAAAAAAAAATAAAAAATTAGCTGGGCTTGGTGGTGTGCACCTATAGTCAGAACTATTTGGGAGGCTGAGGCAGGAGAATTGCTTGAACCCAGGAAGCGGAGGTTGCAGTGAGCCAAGATTGAGCCACTGCACTCCAGCCTGGGTAACAAGAGGGAAACTCCATCTCAAAAAAAAAAAAAAAAAAAATTAACCAATCCACTTTAGCAGAGAAAACTTATAGCAAGTTGTCCTTTGACTATATGTAACTCCTTTGAACCATATGATTACATTAACTAATTAGGAAAAACCCGAAAATTGGCAAGGCACAGTGGCTTACACCTGTTATTCCAGCACTTTGGGAGGATGAGGCAGGAGGATTACTTGAGCCCAAGAGGTGGAGACCAACCTGGGCAACATTGTGACACCCCCATCTCTACAAAAAAATAAAAAATCAGGCCGGAGTCAGTGGCTCATGCCTGTCATCCCAGCACTTTGGGAGGCCAAGCTGGATGGAACATTTGAGGTCAGGAGTTTGAGACCAGCCTAGCCAACATTGTGAAATCCCATCTCTATCCATGCCAAGATTTGTTGCAAGAAAAAACAAACAAAAAACAAAAATTAAAAAAAAAAAAAAAAGAAAAGAAAAGAAATCCCATCTCTACTAAAAATACAAAAATTAAAAGGCCGGGCACGGTGGCTCAAGCCTGTAATCCCAGCACTTTGGGAGGCCGAGGTGGGTGGATCACGAGGTCGAGAGATCGAGACCATCCTGGTCAACATGGTGAAACCCCGTCTCTACTAAAAATACAAAAAACTAGCTGGGCATGGTGGCACATGCCTATAATCCCAGCTACTTAGGAGGCTGAGGCAGGAGAATTGCCTGAGTCCAGGAGGCGGAGGTTGCAGTGAGCCGAGATCGCGCCATTGCACTCCAGCCTGGGTAACAAGAGCGAAACTCCGTCTCAAAAAAAAAAAAAAAAAAAAAAAAAAAAAAAAAATTAGCCAAGTGGTAGTGGTGTGTGCCTGTAATCCCAGCTACTTGGGAGGCAGGAGAATCACTTGAGCCTGGAAGGCGGAGGTTGTAATTAGCTGAGACTGAACCATTGCACTACAGCCTAGGCAACAGAGATCCTGTCTCAAAAAAAAAATTAGCTGGTCATGGTGTTCCAGATACTCAGGAGGCTGAGGCAGAAGGATCATTGAGCCCAGTAGGTCAAAATGGCAGTGAGTCATGATAGATCGTGCCACTGTATTCCAGCCTGGGAAACAGCAAGACTCTGCATCAAAAAAAAAAAAAGAAGAAGAAAAAGGAAAAGCCCCAAAATTGTTTGTTTGTTAGTATAGAATAGTTGTAGCTTTTGAAAAATAATTTACATCATCCCCCAAAAAAGTCATTTTGTATTCATGATACTTTTTTGTGTGTGTGTGTGTGTGTGTGTGTGTGTGTGTGTGTGTGTGTGTGTATGATAGAGTCTCACTCTCTCGCCAGGCTGGAGTGCAGTGGTGCCATCTTGGCTCACTGCAACCTCTGCCTCCGGGGTTCAAACAATTCTCCTGCCTCAGCCTCCTCAGTAGCTAAGATCACAGGTGTGTGCCACCATACCTGGCTAATTTTTGTAATTAATAAAATTGTTAATATTTTATATGCTTTCATATGTCAATTACTTTGTTTTAATTACTCTTTCAGTCATTTATTTTGATCTAATTTGTTTTCAGTGCAAATGCATTCAAAACACAACATACAATCCAAAATAGATGTAACAGATACAGAGTGTACAAATAAGCAAAAGGGACTGTTCAGTCACGGATACCATAGGTCAAGATCTGTTAGATCTTCTTGTTCTCATATAAGTTTCTAAAGATGGCAAATATCGGCTTAAGACTTATTAAAGCTACTATGGCCATATGGGATACAGGAACAACTAAGCATCAGTGTGTGACCAGGTGAACCAAAGATTTCATGGAGTGTCCTTCTTTTTTTTTAAACAGAAACACAGTCTGGCTCTGTCACCCAGGCTGGAGTTCAGTGGCACAATAATAGCTCACTACAGCCTCAAATGCCTGGACTCAAGCGATCCTCCCATCTTAGCCTTCAGAGTAGTCAGGACTACAGGTATACACCACCATGAACAGCTAATTTTTTTTTGGTAGACACATGGTCTTAGATGTTGGCCAAGCTAGTCTCAACCTCCTGGGCTCAAGCAATCCTCCCGCTTCAGCCTCCCAAAGTGCTGGGATTACTGGCATGAGCCACCATGTCTACTTCTTTCTTTCTTTTTTTTTTTTTTTTTTTTGGAGATGGTGCTCTGTTGCCCAGGCTGGAGTACAATGGCGCAATCTGGGCTCACTGCAACCTCTGCCTCCCAGCTTCAAGAGATTCTCCTGCCCAGCCTCTGGAGTAGCTGGGATAAAGGTGCCCACCACCACGCCCAGCTAACTTTTTTTATTCTTAGTAGAGACAGGGTTTTGCCATGTTGGCCAGGCTGGTCTCGAACTCCTGACCTGAGGTGATCCGCCCACCTTGGCCTGCCAAAGTGCTGAGATTACAGGCATAAGTCACTGCGCCCAGCCTGGAGTCTCTATTTCAAAAAGGCTTCTATATATCATGGCAGTTGTAAAAGTTTTACTTATCAGAATTATGTCCACTTACGGTTAGGCCCAGGCTCTGTCTAAAAATATTGACTAATATAGAAAGTGTCCCAAATGTAGCCAATCAGACTCAAAAAGTTTTTTTTTTTTTTAAGTATTTACAAAAAGAGCACAAAAGCATTGAGAATTTAATGCAGACAAATTTCTGGTCTTTACTTTGCAAATACAGAACCAGATTTGTTCTTTTGCTTATATCACTTTTTGTTTTTGTTGTTGTTGAGATGAAATCTCACTCTGTTGCCCAGGCTAAAGTGCAGTGGTGGGATCTCGGCCACTGAGATCTGCCTGCTGAGTTCAAGTGATTACAACCTCTGCTTGCTGAGTTCAAGTGATTCTCCTGCCTCAGCCTGCCAATTAGCTGGGATTACAGGTACACGCAACCACACCCAGCTAATTTTTGTATTTTTAGTAGAGATGGGTTTCACCATGTTGGCCAGGCTGGTCTTGAACTCCTGACCTCAGGTGATCCGCCTACCTTGGCCTCCCAAAGTGCTGAGATTACAGGCGTGAGCTACCGTGCCCGGCCCACCTTTTAATTTCAAGATTAATCAAACATGCCTTGAAAACAGATCAATTTTTTTTGAGACAGTCTTGCTCTGTTACCCAGGCTAGAGTGCAGGGGTGCAATCTTGGCTTACACCAACCTCCATCTCCCAGGTTCAAGTGATTCTCATGCCTCAACCTCCTGAGTAGCTGGGATTGCAGGTGTGTGTCACCACACCTAGCTAATTTTTGTATTTTTAGTAGAGACAGAGTTTCACCATGTTGCCTAGGGTGGTCTCAAACTCCCGGCCTCAAAGTGATCTGACTACCTCAGCCTCCCAAAGTGCCAGGATTACAGACATGAGCCAATGCCCTGGCCCAGATCAAGTTTTTTAACCTACCTCCTGCTTTAAAAGAAGATCAATTTTTAAGTTGTAAAAATTATTCAACATGTACAAAGTCTCCTTTTAATTTCAAAATTAATCAAATATGCTTCAAAAAGAGATCAATCTTTTAACCTACCTCCTGTACAAAAAAAAAATCAGTTTTTAAGTTGTGAAAATTATTCTATATATACTAATATAAAAAGGCAGTATTTTAAGATTAGTTGAAGTCAATGCACTTCTAGTATTTGGAATCAAGGTAAGTACAGTAACTAAATAAATCTGGCGTTCTTGTTGAATTGGAATGGGTGGTAGGAAATGCCTACTATTTCACTTTTAAGTGTATATGCAAGAATTAGTCATGCTTGGATTTGGAGTGGATTCCAGTCTATCATTGCTCTGGCACATTTCAAATTACCACATAGAAAGTAAAATGCTATGGCAAATCCAAAGCCCTAAAGAGTTAAGTGCCCAAAAGAAGAGTAAAAGCCTAGCAATGTAAATCTAGAGCATATCAGCATTAAATTAGGATGGCTGAAACAATCCATAGAATATTTACAGTAACATCTGGTAGTTTCTTCCAATGCACATGAAAGCTTTCTATATTACCTAATCATTTTACAGCCTTTTAGATTGAACAAACTAAAATGAATACTGAGTCTCCATTCCATAGCTCATCCTTTTTCTCTAGACAAAGGTGAAATTATTATTATCAAAAAATTGGGGTTTTTTTTCAGGATAGAGTTTTAAGTGTCTGCATTTCTTTTTTTTTTTTTCTTTTTTCTTTTCACGAGATGTGATGGTTTTATGTGTCCATATTTCTTAGCCACATTTAATGAACTCGTTAACTAATTTTTGATGTTATCTTTCTCCTCTGTCTTATATATGAAACTCCAACAGATTTAATATTGGCATTTATCATCTAGTCAAATCCTTCAAATGCTCTTTAAACCAGTCCAGTTTGAAACTCTCAAGCATTTCTCTGTTAATAAAATAAGGAGTGAAATTAGTAAATTTGATGAAGACCTTGTTTTTTCCTTGCCATACTGAACTTCCAGGCACCATTCAAATTGGGTTTTAGACTATGAGTTGGAGAACTGTAGCTATTTCTTGACCTGTCTCTTAATGGTAGAGATGTAGAAGGGCAAACAAGATCATAAGGAGACTGGCTATAGGCTGTAGGGCACTGTGGGAGGGCTTTGTGGTCTCAGCTGCAGTAGCTTCCATTGTGCTGGTTAAAGGAACAAATGGAGCAGCAACCCGAGACTCAGCATGACCACCATCCCCTTATCCATGTGGGTCACTGTGTCATGTATCCAGCTTGCTGCTCACTGTGCTGGAGGATGGGTGGCTCCTTGCTGGTGCAGGGGAGGCAGCAAGTAGCGTCTTATATTCAAGGGGCATCATAATGACAGTGACATCACTCCCTTTCCTCCTATATCCAGGAAAATACTTTGTTTTGAAACAAAATATTTAAAAGTTGTTTAGAAAGCCTGGACCTTATTACTTACAAATCTATAAAAAGGCAGGTTTTGAATCTTTTTTTTTTTTTTTTTTTTTTTTTGAGATGGAGTTTCGCTCTTGTTACCCAGGCTGGAGTGCAATGGCACGATCTCGGCTCACCGCAACCTCCGCCTCCTGGGTTCAGGCAATTCTCCTGCCTCAGCCTCCTGGGTAGCTCGGATTACAGGCATGTGCCACCATGCCCAGCTACTTTTTTGTATTTTTAGTAGAGACGGGGTTTCACCATATTGACCAGGATGGTCTTGATCTGTTAACCTCGTGATCCACCCGCCTCGGCCTCCCAAAGTGCTGGGATTACAGGCTTGAGCCACCGCGCCCGGCCCTGAGTCTTTTCTTCCCAAATGGCATGATTTTTTTCTGTCCCATATGACCTTCTGGAATTTTTCTTTTTTCTTTTTCTTTCCTTTTTTGAGAGAGTCTTGCTCTGTTGCCCAGGCTGGAGTGCAGTGGCATAATCTCAGCTCACTGCAGCCCCTGCCTCCCAAGTTCCAGTGATTCTTCTGCCTCAGCCTCCTGGGTAGCTGGGATTACAGGTGCTTGCCACCACAGCTGGCTAATTTTTGTATTTTCAGTAGAAATGGGGTTTGATCATGTTGGTCAGGCTTGTCTTGAACTCCTGACCTCAGGTAATCTGCTCACCTTGGCCTCCCAAAGAGCTGGGATTACAGACTGCGTCCAGCCAGGACTTTTTCTTGATTCTTAAAAGTGATGCATGTTTGGCCGGGCGCGGTGGCTCAAGCATGTAATCCCAGCACTTTGGGAGGCTGAGGCGGGTGGATCACGAGGTCGAGAGATCGAGACCATCCTGGTCAACATGGTGAAACCCCGTCTCTACTAAAAATACAAAAAATTAGCTGGGCATGGTGGCACATGCCTGTAATCCCAGCTACTCAGGAGGCTGAGGCAGGAGAATTGCCTGAACCCGGGAGGCGGAGGTTGCAGTGAGCCGAGATCGCGCCATTGCACTCCAGCCTGGGCAACGAGAGCGAAACTCCATCCCGGAAAAAAAAAAAAAAAAAAAAAAAAGTGATGCATGTTTGTTGTTAAAAGTTGGTAGCACAGAGTATAAGAATAGGTTTTTACCCAGAGATAAGCATTGTTGATATTTGGTATATTTTCATATAGTACATACACATGTATTTACATAGTAAAGATTGTACTTTTGTACCCAGAATTTTGGCTTAACATTTATTATGAGAATTTTCCTGTTATTAAAAGTTTAAATGGTATGATTTAATTAGATTCTTAAGTTTGCTCACTGGCAAGAGTGTGGCAGCTTATGCCTGTAATACCAGCACAGTGGGAGGCCAAAGCAAGCAAATTACTTGAGCTCAGGAGTTCGAAACCAGCCTAGGCAACATGGCGAAACCTCGTCTCTGCCAAAAATACAAAAAATTAGCTGGGCACCATGGCATGTGCCTGTAATCCCAGCTACTCTAGAAGTTGAGATGGGAGAATCACTTGAACCCAGGAGGCGGAGGTTGCAGTGAGCCAAGATTGGGCCACTGCATTACAGCCTGGGTGACAGAGTAAGACCCTCCCATTAAAAAAAAGAAGAAGAAAGAAAGAAAAAAAGGAATGAGATATTCATGAAATAAAATGGATGAAACGCAGAAACTTTGTTTTTTTAAGTTTGTACACCGAGCTCTGTGTGTGTTTTATCCCTACCTTTTGTTTTTTACTATTTTTATATACTTCTAGAGAAGTTGTAAAGACCATACACCATGGTCTTAGTCTTGGTTGTTTCTAGGTGGTAGGGATTTCTATATTTTCCAACTTTTCCACATTGGTCATTTTTTTTATTTTTTATTTTTGAGACACTCTGCCACCTATGCTAGAGTGCAGTGGCTCAATCTCTGCTCATTGCAACCTTCGCCTCCCAGGCTCAAGCGAGATTCTCCCACCTCAGCCTCCCAAGTGGCTGGGATTACAGGCGTTGTCACCATCCTCTTGGTGGAGACAGGGTTTCATGTTGCCCAGGCTGGTCTGGAGCTCCTCAACTCAGGCGATTCTCCCACTGTAGCCTCCCAAAATGCTGGGATTACAGGAATGAGCCACTGCATCTGGCCTGGTTATATATTTCTTGTGGAAGTTGAACTGGTAGTTTTTTAAGGGGCAGGATTAATGGAATTCAAGCTAGATAAACCAACATGGAAATTGCATTGTAAGACTAAAGGAAAAAGACAGTAAAAATTAAAGCCTCAATACACTAAGTTAATGATGTATCACTTATGTGAATGGGAACTGATCCCCTTTGAGAGATTGGAATGAGTAAAAATAATACTTTTTACTAATGTTTGAAATTTGGTGGCTGGGCACAGTCATGCTTGTAATCCTAACACTTTGGGAGGCCGAGGTGGGTGATCACAAGGTCAAGAGTTCGAGACCAGCCTGGCCAACATGGTGAAACCCCATTGCTACTAAAAATACAAAACTAGCTGGGGGTGGTGGCACATGCCTGTAATCCCAGTTACTCAGGAGCCTAAGGCAGGAGAATTGCTTGAACCCGGGAGGTAGAGGTTGCAGTAAGCCAAGATTGTGTCACTACACTCCAGTCTGGGCAACAGATCAAGACTCCATCTTAGGGAAAAAAAAAAAAAAAGGCCGGGCACGGTGGCTCAAGCCTGTAATCCCAGCACTTTGGGAGGCCAAGGCGGGTGGATCACAAGGTCAAGAGATCGAGACCATCCTGGTCAACATGGTGAAACCCCGTCTCTACTAAAAATACAAAACATTAGCTGGGCGTGGTGGCGCGTGCCTGTAATCCCAGCTACTCAGGAGGTTGAGGCAGGAGAATGCCTGAACCCAGGAGGCGGAGGTTGTGGTGAGCCGAGATCGCGCCATTGCACTCCAGCCTGGGTAACGAGTAAAACTCTGTCTCAAAAAAAAAAGAATTTTGGAGTGAGTTATAATAAGAAATTAGTAGGAGTTAAAAAAAATTTTTTTTGCATTTTCTTATCAGCTTGAAGAGAAGCAACTCAATATCTTATTTGTCCTTTATTTTCAACAAGACAAATATTTTCTTTATTAATTTTAATTATTAATTTTTTTTTTTTTTTAGGTGGAGTCTCACTCTGTCCCCCAGGCTGCAGTGCAGTGGCTCAATCTCGGCTGACTGCAACCTCTGCCTCCCAGGTTCAAGTGATTCTTTTTGGTTTTTTTGCTTTCTTTTCATGGAAATTATTGTTTTTTAATTTTTTTCTTCTAAAAAAATGGAATACATGTGCAGAACGTGCGTGCAGGTTGGTTATATTGGTATATCTGTGCATGGTGGTTTACTGCACCAAGTAATTCTTTTGTCTCAGCCTCCTGAGTAGCTGAGACCACAGTTGTGCACCACTGTGCCCAGCTAATTTTGTATTTTTTGTAGACAGGGTTTCACCACGTTGGACAGGCTGGTCTTGAACTCCTGGCCTCAAGTGATTACCCCATGTTGGCTTCCCAAAGTGCTGGGATTATAGGCATGAGATAAATAATGTCTTTATATTCTAGAATATAAAAACTTACTTTCTCTTTGTTTTTCCTAAGCCACTGCTTCCTGCCTCTTCAGGAATACGATTCTCTTTTTCAGAATCTTTAGAGGACCTCCTAAAGAATTCTCCAATTCCTTTCTGCCACTTGGGAGTTGGGCGCACACAAACGGGATTCCCTCCTGCATATTTATTTTCAGCTGTAAAATATAAACAGATGGAACTAGATAAGAACTAAGAATACAATCGCCATTCCTTAAACAACATAATTCCTTCTTTAACATCAAATTCTCAAAGGTATTAATCTTTATTTAAGATATACAACTTTTTTTTTTTTTTTTTTTTGAGACGGAGTTTCACTCTTGTTACCCAGGCTGGAGTGCAATGGCGCGATCTCGGCTCACCGCAACCTCCGCCTCCTGGGTTCAGGCAATTCTCCTGCCTCAGCCTCCTGAGTAGCTGGGATTACAGGCACACGCCACCATGCCCAGGTAATTTTCTGTATTTTTAGTAGAGATGGGGTTTCACCATGTTGACCAGGATGGTCTCGATCTCTTCACCTCGTGATCCACCCGCCTCGGCCTCCCAAAGTGCTGGGATTACAGGCGTGAGCCACTGATACAACTTTTAAAGAACTAGAAAATGTGACACAAAAGCTGCATTCAAACAAGAAATTCAGTTTGACGGTTATCTTAGCAAAAACAGCAGTAACAGAATTTTTACAATTGAAAATATTTTTATATTTTGTCCACAAGTAGAACTATTCAAATATTCTTGTATGTACTGACATAGTAAAGCTTGACACACTTTTTCCTAATATAAGATAGCATGATATAGTATAAAGTGCCAACATTTTACTTACTAAGGTCATTTAGTTAAAGCACATATAAGAAGCAATGTGAAAGTCTCTACAAAAGTAGATTCCATTTTTCAAAGCACTTGTCTCCTTTTCAGTTCATAACAGAAATCCAGTTCCTGGCTTTTGTTATGTTTTATTTTGTTTTGTTTTTGTTTGTTTGTTTTTTGAGATGGAATCTACCTCTGTCACTCAGGCTGGAGTGCAGTGACATGATCTCAGCTCACTGCACTCAGCTCACCTGGGTTCAAGCAATTCTCCTGCCTTAGCCTCCTGGGTAGCTGGGATTACAGGTGCCCACCGCCACACCAGCTAATGTTTGTATTTTTAGTAGAAATGGGGTTTCACTGTGTTGGCCAGGCTGGTCTCAGCCTCCAAAAGTGCTGGGATTAAAAGCATGAGCCACCGTTTCTGGCCAATTCCTGGTTATTTTTGAACAGTAGTATAAGGAGATTGATGGAAAATTCTTGCCTCTTTATAAAGTAATGGCCAGGAGCAAATTGTTCAGTTACTACATATGTTTTGCTTTAAACTAAAACATTTGCTTTAACAACTCTAGTTGTTAAAGAAAGCTTACAGAAGTTGTTTCCATACAAACTCTGAAAGTTACCATGTTTGTAGCTATTTATTTGTTTATACTTATGAAAATAGCAATGAGGTTTTTTTTTTTTTTTTTGAGACGGAGTTTCCCTCTTGTTACCCAGGCTGGAGTGCAATGGCACGATCTCGGCTCACCGCAACCTCCGCCTCCTGGGTTCAGGCAATTCTCCGGCCTCAGCCTCCTAAGTAGCTGGGATTATAGGCACACGCCACCATGCCCAGCTAATTTTTTGTATTTTTAGTAGAGACGGGGTTTCACCATGTTGACCAGGATGGTCTTGATCTCTTGACCTCTGATCCACCCACCTCGGCCTCCCAAAGTGCTGGGATTACAGGCTTGAGCCACCACGCCCGGCAGCAATGAGGTTTTGCCATGTTGCCTAGGTTGGTCTTGAACTCTGGGGCTCAGGCAACCCTCCTGCCTCGGCCTCCCAAAATTCTGGGATTACAAACGTGAGCCACCATGCCCAGGTTGTACTTTTTAAAAAGTACAAATGGCCTATAAAAGATAGTGATCTTTTGGTTCACAGTTTTCCCAAAGGTACCTTACAGGAATCCTTTTACTACTAGAAAACAAATAGCAGCAAGAGATTCAAACCCAACCCTGCTGATTTAGTTGTGTCACCTTTATCAAGCTATATAACCAAAGACTAAATTTTCTTATCTTTAAAATAAGGATATTACCAATTTCATACATTCAATTATTGGGATTAAAAATAGACATCAGGGCCGGGCGCGGTGGCTCAAGCCTGTAATCCCAGCACTTTGGGAGGCCGAGGCGGGCGGATCATAAGGTCAAGAGATTGAGACCATCCTGGTCAACATGGTGAAACCCCGTCTCTACTAAAAATAAAAAAAATTAGCTGGGCATGGTGGCGCATGCCTGTAATCCCAGCTACTCAGGAGGCTGAGGCAGGAGAATTGCCTGAACCCAGGGGGCGGAGGTTGCGGTGAGCTGAGATCGCGCCATTGCACTCCAGCCTAGGTAACAAGAGCGAAACTCCGTCTCAAAAAAAAAAAAAAAAAAAAAAATAGACATCTGTTAAATGCCTTAAAGGATGTATTTATTCAATGTATGTTCAGTAAGGACCTATTCAGTTGGCTCTGGTGATTCAACAGTGGACCAAACAATGGGATGTGACTCTAATGAAATTTAGTTAGGCCAGGCATGGTGGCTTATACCTGTAATCCCAGCACATTGGGAGGCTGAGGCAGGAGGATTGCTTCAGCCCAGGAATTCGAGACCTGCCTGGGCAACATGGTGAAACTCCGTCCCTACAAAAAAATACAAAAATTAGCAGGGCGTGTGGTGGCATGTACTTGCAGTCCCAGCTACTTGGGAGGAACCTGAGGTGGGAGGATCATTTCAGCCCTGGGGTCAAAGCCACAGTAAGCTGTCATTACACCACTGCATTCAAGCCCAGGCGACAGGGTGAGAGACCCTGTTGCCAAAAAAAAAAAAAAAGAAAAATTTAGTCTAGTGGTACAGGGCATAAGTTACTCTCAAAGAATTCATCAACTTCTATTTCCTTTTACCTGAAGAGATAGAAATAGTAAATTTTTTTTTTTTTTTTGAGACGGAGTTTCACTCTTGTTACCCAGGCTGGAGTGCAATGGCGCGATCTCGGCTCACCACAACCTCCGCCTCCTGGGTTCAAGCAATTCTCCTGCCTCAGCCTTCCAAGCTGGGATTACAGGCAGGTGCCACCACACCCAGCTAATTTTTGTATTTTTAGTAGAGACGGGGTTTCACCATGTTGACCGGGATGGTCTCGATCTCTTGACCTCGTGATCCACCCGGCTCGGCCTCCCAAAGTGCTGGGATTACAGGCTTGAGCCACCGTGCCCAGCCACAAATAGTAAATATTTTCTAATGAAATGTTTCGAACACGGAGAAATTTGAACTGACTTAAAAACTCATGAAGTCCTAAACAGTGTTCCCTTTTACGTTCTTAACTAAATCTTGTAGTGTTAATCTCCCTGACTGCCAAACTTCTACTGAAAGGAATGAGGCACCAGATGGCAGGGCATTTTCTCATCCTCTCCACACACAGAAGGAGCAGTGTGAAGCTATTTCCCTTGCTGGGTTTCACTCCTACTCTCCCAAAGGCAGTATCAGGAGCTGCAAAGTTGGAGAAAACACACAGACATCACACTCCAAAAAAAAAAAAAAAAAAAAAAAAAAAAAAGAATAAGGAAGAAAGGAAAAACAAGCAAACAAACATTTTCGTTAAACTTTAGTAGATGGCGGGCGCGGTGGCTCACACCTGTAATCCCAGCACTTTGGGAGGCCGAGGCGGGTGGATCACGAGGTCAAGGGATCGAGACCAACCTGGTCAACATGGTGAAACCCTGTCTCTACTAAAAATACAAAAAATTAGCTGGACATGGTGGCACGTGCCTGTAATCCCAGCTACTCAGGAGGCTGAGGCAGGAGAATTGCCTGAACCCAGGAGGCGGAGGTTGCAGTGCGCCGAGATCGCGCCATTGCACTCCAGCCTGGGTAACAAGAGTGAAACTCCGTCTCAAAAAAAAAAAAAAAAAAAAGTTTAGTAGACATTGCGATGAGCACTTAGCACTGTAAACGATTGTTCAAACTCTTAATCTAGTGAGGGGACTTTTAAATAGCCTCTAACAATGTTTAAATAGCCTCTGTCAACATTAAGAAAAATAATGGTTGGGCGCAGTGGCTCACGCCTGAGGCGGAGGCAGGCAGATCACCAGGTCAGAAGTTAGAGACCAGTCTGGTCAACACAGTGAAACCCCATTTCTACTAAAAATACAAAAAATTAGCCGTGTGTGGTGGTGTGTACCTGTAATCCCAGCTACTGGGGAGGCTGAGGCAGGAGAATCATGTGAACCCGGGAGGCAGATGTTGCAGTGAACCGAGATCGTGCCATTGCACTCCAGCCTGGGCGACAGTGGGAGAAGCCGTCTCAAAAAATAAAAATAAAAAAACTAAACCAAAAGAGAAAAACAGATAGGCTGGCTGCAGTGGCTCACACCTGTAATCACAGTGGAAGGATCATTTGAGCCCAGGAGTTTGAGACCAGCTTAGGCAGCATAGTGAGACCCCAATCTCTACAAAAAAATAGAAAAATAACCTGGCGTGGTGGCACCTGTAGTCTTAGCTACTTGGGAGCTGAGTTGGGAGGATTGCTTAAGACCCTAAGTGGAGGCTAAAGTTGGATTGCACCACTGCACCCCAACCTGAGCGACAAAGTGAGACCCTGTCTAAAAAAAGAAAAATAGGCTTGAAGATAAATTGTGTTGGTCCTTAACTTTAAGGATTGAGATTCTCTTCCATGATACCCCACCACCCCTACCCTAGCATGCCAAAAGGTCCAGACTCTCTCATTATATCACAGGGCAAGGAAGAAATTAGGGTGTGAGGACCTCAGGAAAGAGAAATTCATGCAAGTCAGGGTCTTGCAGGTGCCAACCCTGATCCCCTAATTTTAGGAGGGCTCTTCTTACCTTTCCTCGATGAAACTGATGTCGAATTAGTGGCAGAAGTGGAAGAACCAAGCACCTTCCTGGGAGCTCGAGCAGCCACCACTGTGAAGAGAGGCAAAAGAGGGCGTTCAGAGGGGCAGAAGGATTCGGACACCGAGTCCTGGACCCAGCAGCTTGGAGAGGAGAACCTGGCGATCCAGAACAGCAGGATAACCTTACCCTGCCCCCGCGACTTCCTCTTGAAGGTAAAGGGGCCGGGCAGCCACTCCATGGCTAGCTGGATGAGTTTGGCAAACCGGGCCCAGGGGGACCTCTGGCGTCTGTCGCCCGTGGCCAGGCTGCCAGGAGGACACCCCCGCCCCCAGCACCGCCGCCCTCCAGTGCTACACTCGATCGCCTCACCTTTTCTGTAGGTGCCTGGAACACTGTCTGCTTTAGTCCGCACCATATTCAAACAAGATGAGAGGAGAGGAGATAACCAACTAACTTCCCAGCCGAGGATGTTTCACTGGACAAGGACCCAAAAGCTAATCTCCCGCCACAGTTTATATCGGTCTCTTTCCCGCGCGCTCCAAGGACTCTCCTGAGCCACCTCTCCCATTGGTTCCGCGCCGTTCCCCCTCAACCAATTGTCAATGCCCAATGGTGACAGCCGCAAGGCTTCTTGCAGCGCGGATCCGTCCATCAACTCTCAAAGGCCCAGGATTCGTAGGCGCCCCAGGTGGGCGGTACCAGGACTCTCCAGGGGTAACCGATAAGTGGGTGCTGTTTCTGAACTAGAGAAATTAGCCTGCTTAGAAAAGAAAACCCAGCAAAGAAAGCGAATTACAACCTATCTTGAAATGTCACCATAGGCTTAAGTCCATAATGATTGACTCCTGGAGGTGAAACCTGAAATTAAGTGGACTTTTTGATGCAAATCAAAATAGAAAGAACTTGAGAACTTTCCTTTAGTACCCCAGGCATGAACTCTTTGTACAGCATCAATATTAAAATAATTCTATGGAATGGGGAAAAGGAAGCTAATACAACTTATTTACAAAGCTTTTTTTATATCTTTAGGATGGTGTGAGACTAAACAAAAAACTGGGTGGATTGTATATACATACACACATAAAGAAACTAGTAAAACGTCTTTCTGAGAACTGAATGGTCTCAGAGCTCCTAAATAATCTGCCAAATCTGCCAGGCGCAGGGACTCATGCCTGTAATCCTAGCAGTTTGGGAGGCGGAGGTGGAAGGATAGCTTGATTCCAGGAGTTAGAGACCAGCCTGGCCAACATGGTGAAACCCATCTCTACAAAAATATATATATACAAAAATTAGCCGAGGGCAGTGGCTTGTTTTTGCAATTCCAGCTACTTGAGAGACTGACGTGGGAGGATAGCTTGAGTCCAGGAGGCGGAAGATTGCTTGTGCCTGGAAGGCAGAGGTTGCAGTGAGCCATAATCACCCCACTGCACTCCAGCATGGGCAACAGAGTGAGATCCTGTCTCAAAAAAAAAAGAAAAAGAAAAAAAAAAAGGAAAGAAAGAAAGAGAGAAAGAAGGAAGGAAGGAGAAAAGAAAAGAAAAAAACCCTGCCAAATGTGGTAAGAGCACATCCCTGGCACACAGAGAGCATAACTCTAGAATAAAGGGTCATAATTTTTTTCTATCCTTATGCTTACCTTCTAATTACAATACCCCTGGGGAGTAATTTTCACTCTCTAAATACCATACATAAAACAGGATCAGATAAACTTGCCTTGGTATGTATTCTGTTAAATACTTGAAAGGCTACCCTAGAAGTGTAATCACAGCATTAATTCTTTCCTATGAATTGGTTGAACTTAAACCAAAATTAGGCTACTCAGTACTTTAACAGAATCAACAACCACATCCTATAACAAAGACTTAAAGAATCTAGGCAACAAGTTAAATTAACACAATAATAGAACATGTATTGGCAATTACCTGTAGTTTTGTCTTAACCCTGGAGTCTAAGATTACAGCCAAATCAACCAGAAAAATCCACAAGCCCCAGGGTATTCCTTCGTTTTTGGTCCTCATGCCCCATCTCATTACACAGTGGGTTTTTTGTTTTTCGTTTTTGTTTTGTGACAGAGTCTCAGGCTTCTTTGCCCAGGCTGGAGTGCAATGGTGCGATCTCGGCTCACGGCAACCTCCACCTCCGGAGTTCAAGCAATTCTCCTGCTTCAGCCTCCCAAATAGCTGGGATTACAGGCAGGTGCTGGCACACCTGGCTGTTTTGTATTTTTAGTAGAGATGGAGTTCCACCATGTTGGCCAGGCTGCAGGCTGGTGGTCTCCAACTCTTTTTTTTTTTTTTGAGACGGAGTTTCGCTCTTGTTACCCAGGCTGGAGTGCAATGGCGCGATCTCGGCTCACCGCAACCTCCGCCTCCTGGGTTCAGGCAATTCTCCTGCCTCAGCCTCCTGAGTAGCTGGGATTACAGGCACGTGCCACCTTGCCCAGCTAATTTTTTTGTATTTTTAGTAGAGACGGGGTTTCACCATGTTGACCAGGATGGTCTTGATCTCTTGACCTCGTGATCCACCCGCCTCGGCCTCCCAAAGTGCTGGGATTACAGGCTTGAGCCACCGCGCCCGGCCTTATCCAACTCTTGACCTCAGGTGATCCACCCTTCTCAGCCTCCCAAAGTGCTGGGATTACAGGTGTAAGCCACCATACCTAGCCAGCACAGTGATGTTTAAATGCAAGTATTTCCTTTTCAGTTTAAGTGGCTTCTACATAAGTCTGAATTACTTAATTTGAACTCATATTCCAGATTCCTGCAGGGAGAATCTGATCTCTTTTCTCCTTACCCACCTGCCAAGTTAAGTTGCCACAGGTGCTTGCCACCACACCTAGCCAATTTTTAAATTTTTTGTAGAGACAGGGTCTCCCAGTGTTGCCCAGGCTGGTCTCAAACTCCTGAGCTCAAGCAATCCTCCTACTTCAGCCTCCTAAAATGCTGAGATTACAGGTGTGGACCACGGTACACAGCCACCTATGTTATTGTGGAGGATGTACTTATCATAACATGTATGACATACTAAATTCTATGATACAAAAAAAAAAACACACAGTTATAGTTTCTGTCTTAAAGCACTTAATGTTTTAGTTATGGAGACTGTTACAGTTAATTTTAGGTGTCAACTTGACCAGTTTAAGAAATACTTAGAGGGCCTGTAATCCCAGCATTCTGGGAGGTCAAGGTGGGAGGATCACTTGAGGTCAGGAGTTCAAGACCAGCCTGGACAACATGGAGAATCCCCATCTCTACTAAAAATACAAAATTAGCCAGGCGTGGTGGTGTATGCCCATAATCCCAGCTACTTAAGAGACTGAGGCAGGAAAATCGCTTGAACCTGGGAGGCAGAGGTTGTGGTGAGCTGAGATCCCACCATTGCACTTCAGCCTGGGCAACAAGAGTGAAACTCTGTCTCATATTAAAAATAGAAAAAAGAAAGACCTAGAGAACTTGTAAAGCATTATTTCTGGGTATCTTTGAGAGTATTTCCAAAGGAGACTGGCATTTGAGTCAGTGGACTGAGTGGGGTAGATCTGCTCACAGTGTAAGTCGGCACCATCCAATTGACTAAGGACCCAGAACAAAAAAGGAGAGAAAAAAATATTTCTTCCTTTCTGGAGCTGAGACACTCTTCTCCTGCTCTCAGACATCCGAACTCCAGGCTCTCCAGCCTTGAGACTTGAGGATTACACCACTTGGACTGAACCAGCTACCAGCATTCCAGAGTCTCCAGCTTGCAGACAGCCTGTTATGGGACTTCTTAGTCTCCATAATTTCCTCAGTCAATTCCCTAATAAGTCTCTTCATAGATCTTTATCTATATCTATCTGTTTATCTATCCTATTGGTTCTGTCTCTCTGGAGAACTCTAATACAGAGACTGAATAAATAAACAGGTAAATGACTTGGATATCTTATAATTATCACTAAATGTAGTGGAGTTTTACAAAGAAACAAAACTTGTACCCACAATTAATAAACATTGACGGAGTATTTTGTCTTTTTCTTAAAAAAAAAAAAAAAAAGCCGGGCGTGGTGGCTCAAGCCTGTAATCCCAGCACTTTGGGAGGCCGAGGCGGGTGGATCACGAGGTCAAGAGATCGAGACCATCCTGGTCAACATGGTGAAACCTCGTCTCTACTAAAAAGTGCAAAAAATTAGCTGGGCATGGTGGCGCGTGCCTGTAATCCCAGCTACTCAGGAGGCTGAGGCAGGAGAATTGCCTGAGCCCAGGAGGCGGAGGTTGCGGTGAGCCGAGATCGTGCCATTGCACTCCAGCCTGGGTAACAAGGGCGAAACTCCGTCTCAAAAAAAAAAAAAAAAAAAAAAAAAACTCTGGAAAATCATATGCTGTCCAAATTAATGACATCAATGACAATTTAAATGCAGCGTAAATCAATACACTTAGGAGGTTCGCTTTGCTTTGTTTTTGTAACAAATTCTCTGCTCCATCACTCGGCAGCCACCTCCAGGGATTGCCCGGGCCCCCAGCCGGAGGCTCTGTATTAAACATGATGTTATTGTCCTGTAGCAGCTTCTGGAGCCGAAGAGCAGTCCAGTCCCGCAGGTAGAAGAGGCAGTCTCGAGGGTGGTGGCCGTGCAGGGACTTTTTCACCCTGCAGCTGTATTGCCCAGGCTGGAGTGCAGTGGTGTGACAGGGCTCACTCCAAGCTTGATCTTCTGGCCCAAGTGATCCTCCCACCTCAGCCTTTCAAGTAGCTGAAACCACAGGCATGTGCCACCACGCCTGGCTAATTTTTTTCATTTTTGTAGAAACTGGGATTTTCCTTATGTTGCCCAGGCTGGTCCGGAATTCCTGGGCTCAAGTGATCCTCCCGCCTCGACCTCCCAAAGCTCTGAGCTTACAGGCATGAGCCACTGCGTCTGGCCAGCACACTTATGATTTTAATTATAATATTTACGCCAATAAAAACACTAGCAAAAAGGTAAAACAACTGCCAATTTAATGTGATCACTTAGTCTAACCAGCCTAGTAGGAATGAAGAATTTTTAACCTGTAAATGCAACAAAAAGCCAAAAATGAACGGGACATTATGCTCTCCAGAAGTGTGGCTAAATTTTCCCCAGCCCGTCTTAACGGAGGAGGGAAGTGCAGACGGCCCTTAAATATGGCCATTTTTGGTTGAGAACTCACGTGGAAAGTCCTCAAAGCCAAATCTCAGTTTCTGTTTTACTATTTTTTTCCCCTCGAACTTGCTGAGTTGTCTTTGCCCTCCTGGAAAATACTTTGCTCAAAACATAAAATAGAAATTTTAGCGGTGTGAATCTACTAGTCGGCTACAGGGGGTATTAAAAATAAACACCACCACCAGAGCAAAAACTTAACAGCGGTTACAATACCTTCCACGTGGTGTTTTATTTGACATAAAACTATGACGATTAAAAAGCTGCTTTCCGGGTATTGGTTTGTTTTTCCCCTCAACTGTCGTTTTTATAGGCACTTGCACTGTCTTCTCAGCAGAATTGCCTATGGCTTTCCTCGAGACCTACATTTAACGATTGGCGAGAATCACGCACTGACGGAGCTCGACTCGGGTGGGTACAAGGAGGTACACAAGGAAGCAGGAAGAAGTAGGAGGTGTACGGGTGGGCGGGATCTGCACTGAAGGCGGTGCGACCGCGCGGGGCGGTGCAGGTTGGCGGAACCCGCGTGACCGAGGTTGGTGTTGCGAAGGGAACTAGTCCGGTGCAGGACGTGGGGCTTTTGCAGCCTAGCTGGTTCCGGCTGGGGAAGATGGCGGTGGCTGGGGCGTTGTCCGGGGAGCCGCTGGTGCACTGGTGCACCCAGCAGTTATGGAAAACTTTCGGCCTGGATGTCAGCGAGGAGATCATGCAGTGAGAACAGCTCGGGGTCGAGCGGGGAGGGAGCTCTGGGATGTGCACTGGCTGAGCGAACCGGAAAGCGGGGAGGACTGAAAAGTTGAGAGAGAAATGTGATAAATAGGCTCCAGTGTGTAGTCCGTAGGCGTGGAATTTTGGCCTCCACCTTTATAGTTTTGTTTCTGGAATAGGGTGTCCGGATCCACGGATCTGGCTTTTTTCCTGGGAAGAAGACGACGAAGCTTTAGTAATAAGACCTTAAGACTGTCTCAGGAACCAGTTTCCTTATAGATTCTGGAAAGGAGGGGCAAGTCAAATTGAATTTCCTAACTCTGAACTCCTTACTCTTTTATTTATTACTACTTTTGAGACGGAGTCTCGCTCTGTCGCCCAGGCTGGAGTACAGTGGCGCGATCTTGGCTCACTGCAACCTCCACCTCCTGGGTTCAGGCGATTCCCCTGCCTCAGCCTCTCAAGTAGCTTATATTACAGGCATGCAACACCACACCCGGCTAATTTTTATTTATTTATTTATTTATTTATTTATTTATTTATTTTTAGTAGAGACGGGGCTTCACCATGTTGGCCAGGCTGATCTCCAACTCCTATCCTTAAGTGGCCTGCCCGCCTCGACCTCCCAAAGTGTTGGGATTACAGGCGTGAGCCAATGCACCCGGATATACTCTGAACATTTTAGTTGGCCCAGTTTGAGTTGTGTCAGTAAGGCCAACAGGGTCAGGTGTGTCAATAGGACCTAGAATTTAAGTGGGACCAGCGAGGTAGAGTACAAATAGCTTCTGACTCAGGAGTCGCAAGTTCTATATTCTGTTGGCATTTACCTGTTTTAGAACCCAGCACAACTTAATTTTCCTCTCTGTACTTTGGTTTATTCATCTCTAAGATGAAGTATTAGAAGAGCTTGTCATGTTTTATGACTCCTATGAAATGGAGATGAACATGATTTAATATCTGCTTTCAACTGATTAAAGAACATTTGTTGTACTACTGTTAAACATTATAGCTGCTGGGGTAAAAAAGACAAGACAGTTGGGTTGCCTTTCGTTGAGTACTGAGGTTGGGGAAGTGAAGGGGCTTGTTGGAGCACAAAATAAAGGATCCTTATTAAGATTTGAAAAACTCAAAAGGTTTACTGGAAAGGATGGCTTTCACCTGAGAATTAAGGAATAGACAGAGGTGGAGGTGCAAAGTGTTCAGGCAGGGGAGAAAACTACAAAAATGGGACTTGATCAAAGAACTGAAAGAGTTCCTTAATTTGATTCCTTGGTCACTGATGCTGAAACCTAAATTGCAGTTCCAGGGCTTTCGTAGGAAGTATGATGAGTTTCTGAGTTTGGGAGAAAACAGGCTTTTGGCAAGGAGAGAGTTAAAGTAGGCTATTTTAAAGGATTTTTTGAGGCCCAACAAGATGTCTCAACCCTGTAATCCCACCACTTTAGGAAGTGGAGGTGGTAGGATCACTTGAGCCTGGGAGCTGGATTTCAGCCTGGGCAACATAGTAAGACCTTGTCTCTACAGAAATAAAATAAATAAACAAGATAGAGAATTTTTTTTGAACACTAGATTACCAAAAGAAAGGAAACAAAACAAAAAAAAAAACAGCAAAATGGTTTAGCTTTTCTGTTGTTTGAAGGCAGTAAGATTAAGTATTTAATAGTTTTGAAACATTTTTTAAAGCAGTGGTATGCTATCAAAAGAAATAATGAAACTTTGCAATAAATAAAACAGAAAAGTGTTTTTTACTAATGTAAGTTCAAATTTTTCACTTTTTTTTTTTTTTGAAATGGAGTTTTGCCTTGTTGCCCAGGCTGGAGTGCAGTGGCCTGATCTCGGCTCACTGCAACCTCCACCTCCCGGGTCTAAGTGATTCTCATGCCTCAGCCCCCTGAGTAGCTGGGATGATAGGTACCTGCCACCATGCTCGGCTAATATTTTTGTATTTTTAGTAGAGATGGGGATTCACCATGTTGGCCAGGCTGTTCTCAAACTTTTGACCTTGTGATCTGTCTGCCCTGGCCTCCCAAAGTGCTGGGATTACAGGCATGAGCTACCATGCCCAGCTTCTGTCACCCAGGCTGGAGTGTAGTGGTGAGATCTCAGCTCACTGCAACCTCCACCTCCCGGATTCAAGCCATTCTCCTGCCTCAGCCTCCTAAGTAGCCGGAATTACAGACTTGAGCCACCATGCCCGGCTAATTTTTTTTTTTTTTTTTTTTTTTTGAGACGGAGTTTCGCTCTTGTTACCCAGGCTGGAGTGCAATGGCACGATCTCAGCTCACCGCAATCTCTGCCTCCTGGGTTCAAGCAATTCTCCTGCCTCAGTCTCCTGAGTAGCTGAGATTACAGGCACGCGCCACCATGCCCAGCTAATTTTTTGTATCTTTAGTAGAGACGGGGTTTCACCATGTTGACCAGGATGGTCTCGATCTCTTGACCTCGTGATCCACCCACCTCAGCCTCCCAAAGTGCTGGGATTACAGGCTTGAGCCACCGCGCCCGGCTGCTAATTTTTATATTTTTACTGGAGACAGGGTTTCACCATGTTGTCCAGGCTGGTCTCAAACTCCTGACCTCAGATGATCCACCCGCCTCAGCCTCCCAAAATGCTGGGATTACATGTGAGAGCCACTGTGCCTGGCACGATTTTTGCATGTTTATTATAAAGTTACTCAGTATTTAAAAAAAAAAAAAAATTGGCCAGGCATGATGGCTCACACCTGTAATCCCAGCACTTTGGGAGGCTGAGGCAGGAGGATTACGAGGTCAGGAGTTCAAGACTAGATTGGCCAACATGGCCAAACCCCGACTCTACTAAAAATAGAAAACTTAGCTGGGTGTGGTGGTCCGTGCAGGTAGTTGCAGCTACTCAGGAGGCTGAGGCAAGAGAATCCCTTGAACCTGGGGGCGGGCAGAGATTTCATGCCAATACCATGCCACTGCACTCCATCCTGGATGACAGAGTAAGACTCTGTCTCAAAAAGGTAAAAAGATTGAGGATATTTTTGATAAATCAATAATTTAAAATAGGGTAAGAATGATGTAGTCTTCTCAGTCTAGAATCTAGTTGTATTTTGTTTGGATTACACAGTATCAAGAAAATTGATTCACACTCTAGACGTGGTGGCTCACGCCTATAATCCCAGCACTTGGGGAGGCCAAGGTGAGTGGATCACCTGAGGTCAGGAGTTCGAAACCAGCCTGGCCAACATGATGAAACCTGGTCTCTACCAAAAATACAAAACTTAGCCGGGCATTGTGGCATGAGCCTGTAATTCTAGCAACCCTGGAGGCTAAGGCAGGAGAATCGCTTGAACCTGGGAGGCGAGGTTACAGTGAGCCAAAATTGTACCATTGCACTCCAGCCTGGGTGACAGAGTGAGACTCCATCTCAAAAAACAAACAAGGAAATTGCTTCTCATAGATAGTAGCTTAGCAGCTCATTTTGCAGCTAGGTTTTCCTCAATTAAACGTAAACCTTTGAAAGTGGAGGGATAAGAACTTCTCTGAGGCCGGGCACGGTGGCTCAAGCCTGTAATCCCAGCACTTTGGGAGGCCAAGGCGGGTATATCACGAGTTCAAGAGATCGAGACCATCCTGGTCAACATGGTGAAACCCTGTCTCTACTGAAAATACAAAAAATTAGCCGGGCATGGTGGTGCATGCCTGTAATCCCAGCTACTCAGGAGGCTGAGGCAGAAGAATTTCTTGAACCTGGGAGGCAGAGGTTGCAATGAGCCAAGATCATGCCACTGTACTTCAGTCTGGGTGACAGAGTGAGACTCGGTCTCAAAAAAAAAAAAAAAAAAGGCCAGGTACGGTGGCTCAAGCCTGTAATCCCAGCACTTTGGGAGGCTGAGGCGGGTGGATCACAAGGTCGAGAGATCGAGACCATCCTGGTCAACATGGTGAAACCCCATCTCTACTAAAAATACAAAAAATTAGCCGGGCATGGTGGCACGTACCTGCAATCCCAGCTACTCAGGAGGCTGAGGCAGGAGAATTGCCTGAACCCAGGAGGCAGAGGTTGCGGTGAGCCGAGATCGCGCCATTGCACTCCAGCCTGGGTAACAAGAGCAAAACTCCGTCTAAAAAAAAAAAAAAAAAAGCAGGGTGTGGTGGTTCAGCCTGTAACCCCAACAAACACTTTGGGAGGCTGAGGTGGTCAGATCACTTGAGGTCAGGACTTCGAGACCAGTCAGGCCAACATAGTGAAACTCCATCTCTACTAAAAAAAAAAAAAAAATAATAATAATAATAATAATAATACAGAAATTAGCCAGGCTTGGTGTCATGTGCCTGTAATCCCAGCTACTTAGGAGGCTGAGGCAGGAGAATTGCCTGAACCCAGGAGACAGAGGTTGCAATGAGCCGAGATCGCGCCATTGCACTCCAGCCTGGGCAATAAGAGCGAAACTCCATCTCAAAAAAACAAAAACAAACAAACAAAAAAAAACAAAAAAAACACAAAGAAATAAAACTCCAGAGTTAAATGATCCCTTGGGATTCCTTAGAGTTCTGCAAGTCTGAAAGCAGTTGATCTTTTGATGAGGGCTGGTTACTTTGGGGATCAAGGTGATTAAAATGTATAATTCCTGAAAAGCCATTGTCTTTTATAATCCATAGTAATTAGAAGATGCCTGTTTTTGGTGTGTGTGTGGTTTTATTTTTTGTTTGTTTGGGTTTTTTTTGTATTTTTAGTAGAGACTGGGGTTTCACCATATTGGCCAGGTGACTAACTCCTGACCTCAGGTGGTCCACCCACCTTGCCCTCCCAAAGTGCTGGGATTACAAGCGTGAGCCACCACACCTGGCCATTTTTGTTTTTTTGAGACAGAGTCTCAGGCTAGAATGTAGTGGCACAATCATGCATGGCTCTACAGACTTCACCTTCGAGACTCAAAGGATCCTTCCACCTCAGCCTCCCAAGTAACTAGGACTACAGGCGTGTGCCTCCATACCTGGCTGATTTTAATTTTTCCTATAGAGACAAGATCCCCCTGTGTTGCCCAGGCTGGTCTCAAACTCCTGAGCTCAAGAGATCCTCCAATCTCAGCCTCCCAAATGGTTGGGATTACAGGCATGATCCAGCACACCCAGCCAGAAGATGCTCTTAAGTAGGCCCAAAGGTGCAGATTTGTTCACCTCTAAAGCATGATTCTCCAATTCTACCAGTACACTAGGAAAATAATGTAGTATATATGCTACCAGTCATGGGACAATTTCATAACTTGGTAAAATTTAAAGGATATAGCACTATTTTTTTTTTTTTTTTTTGAGACGGAGTTTCGCTCTTGTTACCCAGGCTGGAGTGCAATGGCGCGATCTCGGCTCACCGCAACCTCCGCCTCCTGGGTTCAGGCAATTCTCCTACCTCAGCCTCCTGAGTAGCTGGGATTACAGGCACGTGCCACCATGCCCAGCTAATTTTTTTTTGTATTTTTAGTAGAGACAGGGTTTCACCATGTTGACCAGGATGGTCTCGATCTCTTGACCTTGTGATCCACCCGCCTCGGCCTCCCAAAGTGCTGGGATTACAGGCTTGAGCCACCGTGCCCGGCCAGGATATAGCACTATTATAATAATTTTTCTTGCATTCCACACCATTGTGTTTGAATTACAGTTTCTTCAGATCGTACAATGTTTTCAGTGTCTTATATGTTAACTTACAAGTAATTTTTATCACTTCTTTCTCCTATAATGGTAAGACATTCACTGTACGGGGTAAAAAAATCAGAAAAGGATGAAAGAAGAAACCAAAATTACCATAATACTACAACCCAGAAATAACCACTGTTTCTCTCTTAATGTTTTTTCCCAAATATATTATGATGTAATACATTTTAAAAACATATTTATTATAGGAAAAAAAAAGAGAGTAAAAATAAATTAAAACTACCTTTATTCCTGTCACTCAATAGTAATCATTTTGGTGTATAACTTTGTTTTTTTTCTACATATAAGTGTATGTATGTATACATTTGTTTTATAGCAGTTAGGGTCCTGTTGTATTTCTAGCATCTAGCATAGTAGTTGGCTCAACGTAAAGACTCTAATAGATTAATGTAATGGTTTTACTACCTAGATCTCTGTTAAGATTACTGAGAAACAGTGTAAGTTAGTCTTGTTTCAACAATTTATATCTTTGCCTCCTGAGGTACATTTTGTCAATTGAGAGTGCTGAAGAGATACGAGAATATGTTACTGATCTCCTCCAGGGAAATGAAGGCAAAAAAGGTCAATTCATAGAAGAACTTATAACCAAATGGCAGAAGAATGATCAGGAGTTGATCTCTGATCCTTTGCAGCAGTGTTTCAAAAAAGATGGTAAGTTAATATAATCAAGTAAATGTTGAAATACTGGCAAGTGGGCAGGCTTAAAGAAATTTATTTATTTATTTATTTTTTGCCATCTTGCATTTCTTTACAGCTAAGTTAAGCAATCATGTGTGTCTGTGTGTGTGTGTATATATATATATATAAAATGTGTGTGTGTGTGTGTGTATATATATGTATATACACACACACACACACACACACACACACACACACACACACACATATTTTTAGTTTGGTTCTACTCAGGTTGTAATGATTCTCTAGTTCTTTATCAGCTTAGAAAATATCACAAAAAGGCCGGGCACGGTGGCTCAAGCCTGTAATCCCAGCACTTTGGGAGGCCGAGGCGGGTGGATCATGAGGTCAAGAGATCGAGACCATCCCAGTCAACATAGTGAAACCCGTCTCTACTAAAAATACAAAAAATTAGCTGGGCATGGTGGCACATGCCTGTAATCCCAGCTACTCAGGAGGCTGAGGCAGGAGAATTGCCTGAACCCAGGAGGCGGAGGTTGCGGTGAGCCGAGATCGCGCCATCGCACTCCAGCCTGGGTAACAAGAGCGAAAATCTGTCTCAAAAAAAAAAAAAGAGAGAGAAAATATCACAAAAAAATGCCTGTTTACAGGCCGGGCGCAGTGGCTCAAGCCTATAATCTCAGCACTTTGGGAGGCCAAGACGGGTGGATCACGAGGTGAAGAGATCGAGACCATCCTGGTCAACATGGTGAAACCCCGTCTCTACTAAAAATACCAAAAAAAAAAAAA
The DNA here is from genome assembly GCF_048565385.1 of Saimiri boliviensis. NCBI lineage: Eukaryota > Metazoa > Chordata > Mammalia > Primates > Cebidae > Saimiri > Saimiri boliviensis. Next base: position 14,492,019 of record NC_133450.1, on the reverse strand, counting down.
CTAGCTGGGCATGGTGGTGCATGCCTGTAGTCCCAGCTTCTCGGGAGGCTGAGGCAGGAGAATTGCCTGAACCCAGGAGGCGGAGGTTGCGGTGAGCCGAGATTGCGCCATTGCACTCCAGCCTGGGTAACAAGAGCGAAACTCCATCTCAAAAAAAAACAAAAACAAACAAACAACAAAAAAAAAATGCCTGTTTACAGACAGAAATTTGGCGTCAGAATAATTTGAAAAATTTATACATTAAGAAACATTTTTCGGGCCAGGCGCGGTGGCTCAAGCCTGTAATCCCAGCACTTTGGGAGGCCGAGGCGGGTGGATCACAAGGTCGAGAGATCGAGACCAACCTGGTCAACATGGTGAAACCCCGTCTCTACTAAAAAATACAAAAAATTAGCTGGGCATAGTGGCACGTGCCTATAATCCCAGCTACTCAGGAGGCTGAGGCAGGAGAATTGCCTGAACCCAGGAGGCGGAGGTTGCGGTGAGCTGAGATTGCGCCATTGCACTCCAGCCTGGGTAACAAGAGCGAAACTCTGTCTCAAAAAAAAAAAAAAAAAAAAAAAGAAACATTTTTCAGTCATATGCATACCTGGCTGTAAGTAAAATGTTGATTGATTATAGTATGAGTAGCATTTAGAGATAGCTATTCAAACAGTACAAAAGATAAGCACCAAACTAAATAAGTTATTATACAATCTACAATATCAGGTTTTTTTGTTTTGAGACGTGATCTCACTTTCATTGCCCAGGTTGGAGTGAAGTGGCTTGATCACAGCTTACTGCACTGGGCTAGGTGATTCTCCCACCTCAGCTTCATGAATAGCTGGGACCACAGGCCTCTGCTACCACACCTGGCTAATTTTTGTATTTTTTTCTAGAGATAGGGTCTCACTGTGTTACCCAGGGTGCTCTCAAACTCCTTGGTTGAAATGATCCACCTGCCTTGGCCTCTCAAAGTGCTGGGATTATACATGTGAGCCACTGAGCCTGATTTTAGAATATCAGATTTTAATTTAACTTCTTAATCTCAGCCACTTGTTTTTTTTTGTTTTTTTTTTTTTTTTTTTGAGACGGAGTTTCGCTCTTGTTACCCAGGCTGGAGTGCAATGGCGCAATCTCGGCTCACCGCAACCTCCGCCTCCTGGGTTCAGGCAATTCTCCTGCCTCAGCCTCCTGAGTAGCTGGGATTATAGGCACGCGCCACCATGCCCAGCTAATTTTTTGTATTTTTAGTAGAGACGGGGTTTCACCATGTTGACCAGGTTGGTCTCGATCTCTCGACCTTGTGATCCACCCGCCTCGGCCTCCCAAAGTACTGGGATTACAGGCTTGAGCCACCGCGCCCGGCTTCAGCCACTTGTTTGAGTTCTCTTTCATTGACTGTACTCTTGAAAATGATTATTTTTATTTATTTATTTAATTTAAAAATGTATTTTATTTACTTATTTGTTTGTAGAGATGGGGTTTCACCATGTTGGCCAGGCTGGTCTTGAACTCCTGACCTCATGATCCACCTGCCTCGGCCTCCCAAAGTGCTGGGATTACAGGTGTGTGCCACCGCACCCAGCCAGAAAATGATGATTTAAATTTAATTCTGGTTTGACAGAAAAAAATAATTAATCATATTCCTGACAATATCTTGACTCTAATTTAATTTTCTTTTTTTTTTTTTGAGATGGAGTCTCGCTCTGTCACCCAGGCTGGAGTGCAATGGCGTGCTCTCAGCTCACTGCAATCTCCACCTCCTGGGTTCAAACAATTCTTCTGCCTCAGCCTCCCAAGTAGCTGGTATTACAGGTGTGCACCACCATGCCCAGCTAATTTTTGTATTTTTTTTTGAGACGGAGTTTCACTCTTGTTACCCAGGCTGGAGTGCAATGGAGCGATCTCAGCTCACCACAACCCCCACCTCCTGGGTTCAAGCAATTCTTCTGCCTCAGCCTCCTGAGTAGCTGGGATTACAGGCACGCGCCACCATGCCCAGCTAATTTTTTGTATTTTTAGTAGAGACGGGATTTCACCATGTTGACCGGGATGGTCTCAATCTCTTGACCTCGTGATCCACCCGCCTCGGCCTCCCAAAGTGCTGGGATTACACGCTTGAGCCACCAAATTTTTGTATTTTTAAGTAGAGACGGGGTTTCATATTGTTGGTCAGGCAGGTCTCTAACCCCTGACCTCGTGATCTGCCCGCCTCAGCCTCCCAAAGTGCTGGGATTACCAGCGTGAGCCACCGCGCCCGGCTGATATCTTGACTCTCTTAAGCATCACCTTAGTTTATTAGTTATAGAAGTTCACCAGGAATCTTCTTATTATCAGTCTGTGTGTTTATGTATTTTTTTTTCTGTCTTTAAAGAAATTTTAGATGGGCAGAAATCAGGAGACCATCTAAAGCGGGCTAGGAAGAAAGGGAGAAACAGACAGGAAGTTTCTGCATTTACTGAACTTGACACAACTGCAGATGTCAAAACACCTTTTGATTTGGCCAAGGTGAGTGCTTATAGATTGAAGCTTTTCCTGACTATTGGGAGAAGAGGAAGTAGATAATACATTTCAGAGAGCAAAATATACAAATTGGTCTGGAATGGCAATTTTCAACAAATGCATGCATTTTAGGGAGAAAATGTGATATATACTCTTTTCTATATGGTAGATTTTTTTTTTTTTTGGCAACCTGATTAGTATTATAAGGACATCTTTGCTTTTTTTTATTTCTTTTTCCAAGACTGAGTCTTGCTCTGTCACCCAAGCTGGGGTACAGTGGCACCATCTCAGTTCACTGCAACCTGAGCCTTTTGGGTTCAAGCAGTTCCCCTGCCTCAGTCTCCCAAGTAGCTGGGATTACAGGTGCACGTCACCATGCCAGCTAATTGACATCTTTGCTTTGAGATGAGATTGAGGCAGATAAATGTAAGTTGGAAAATATTTAATGTGTCCCATGCTGCTGCTGCTTTTTTTTTTTTTTTAATATGGAATGCTTCCTGAATTTGTGTGTGTGTGTGTGTGTGTGTGTTTGTTTTTTTGTTTTTTGGGTTTTTTTTGAGGTGGAGTCTTGCTCTCATTCTGTTGTGAGGCTGGAGTGCAGTGGTTCGATCACAGCTTACTGCAACCTCCGCCTCCCAGGTTCAAGTGATTCTCCTGCTTCAGCCTCCTAAGTAGCTGGGACTACAGGTGTGCACCACCATGCCCAGCTAATTTTTGTATTTTTAGTAGAGCCGGGGTTTTACCATGTTGGCCACGATGGTCTTGATCTTTTAACCTCGTGATCTGCCCTCCTTGGCCTCCCAAAGTGTGAGGATTACAGGTGTGAGCCTCTGCACCCAGCCATGAATTTGTTTATCATCCTTGTGCAGGAGCCGTGCCTATCTTCTCTGTATTGTTTTAATTTTGGTGTATGCGCTGTTGGAGCAAGCACCTGTGCGTTAACTTGAACATTTTTGTGGGTTTGTACTCAAAGAATGCACAATTGTAGCTGTTATTAATGATGTTCCTGTTTTTAGCTAGCCTCCTCCGCCACCATCATAACACCATCATTCAACTTTCAGAGCCTTTTCTTTCTTTCTTTCTTTCTTCTTCTTCTTCTTTTTTTTTTTTTTTTTTTTTTTTTTTGAGACAGGGTCTTGCCCTGTCTTCCAGGCTGGAATGCATTGACATGATCATGACTCAGTGCAGCTTTGCCTACCCCAGGCTCAGGTGATCCTCTCACATCAGCATCCCAAGTAGCTGAGACTACAGGGGTATACCACCATGCCCAGCTAATTTTTTTCTGCTTTTTGTAGAGGCAGAGGCTCACTATATTGTGCAGGCTGGTCTTGAACTCCTGGGCTCAAGTAATCCAACTGCTTTAGCCTTCCAAAGTGCTGGGATTACAGACATTAGCCACCATACTTGGCCTACAACCTCTTTTTCAGTCTGTATTTTGTCCTTGAGTGTTTTGCACTCATTAAAAGCAAATTTGGGCTGGGCCTGGTGGCTCAGGCCTGTAATCCCAGCACTTTGGGAGACCAAGGCAGGTTGATCACCTGAGGTCTGGAGTTCAAGACCAGCCTGACCAACATGGTGAAACCCCATCTCTACTAAAAGTATAGAATTAGTCAGGCATGGTGGCCTGTAATTTCAGCTACTTGGGAGGCTAAAGCAGGAGAATCGCTTGAACCCGGGAGGCAGAGGTTGCAGTGAGCCAAGATTACATCATTGCTCTCCAACCTGGGCAACAAGAGCAAAGCTGCATCTCAAAAAAAAAAAAAAAAAAAAAAATAGCAAGTCTGGAAGATAGAATAAATCAGAAAAAGTGGTTCATCTCCTATAGAGACAGTAATTTATTTTTGTTCTTCTTTGAGATGGAGTCTTGCTCTGTTGCCAGGCTGGAGTGCAGTGGCGTGATCTTGGCTTCCTGCCACCTCCACCCCCAAGTTTAAGCGTTTCTCCTGCCTCAGTCTCCTGAGTAGCTGGGATTATAGGCACCCGCCACCATGCCCAGCTAATTTTTTTGTATTTTTAGTAGAGGCAGGGTTTCACTATGTTGGCCAGACTGGTTTTGAACTCCTAACCTCAAGTGATCCGCTGCTTTGACCTCCCAAAGTGTTAGGATTACAGGCATGAGCCACCATGCCCAGCCTTCATTTCTTTTCTTTTCTTTTTTTTTTTTTTTTTTGAGACAGAGTTTTGCTCTTGTTACCCAGGCTGGAGTGCAATGGCACGATCTCGGCTCACCGCAACCTCCGCCTCCTGGGTTCAGGCAATTCTCCTGCGTCAGCCTCCTGAATAGCTGGGATTACAGGCACGTGCCACCATGCCCAGCTAATTTTTTATATTTTTAGTAGAGACGGGGTTTCACCATGTTGACCAGGATGGTCTCGATCTCTCGACCTCGTGATCCACCCGCCTCGGCCTCCCAAAGTGCTGGGATTACAGGCTTGAGCCACTGCACCCGGCTCTTTTCTTTTTTTTTGAGATGGAGTCTCACTCTGTTGCCCAGACTGGAGTACAGTGGTGTGATCTCAGCTCACTGCTAGCTGTAGCTCTTGGGTTCAAGCATTTCTCCTGGCTCAGCCTTCTGAAAAGCTTGGACTACAGGCACCTGCTACCATGCCTGGCTAATTTTTTTTTTTTTATTTTTAGTAGAGACAGGGTTTCACCATGTTAACCAGGATAGTTTCTATCTCCTGACCTTGTGATCCACCCTCCTTGGCCTCTTGAAGTGCCGGGATTACAGGCGTGAGCCACTATGCCTGGCCTTTCATTTCTTATTTTTAATGGTAGTTATGTTTTGTAAAGGCACCATGTGTACTGCTTTAGTGAATATTGAACGATTGCTCCCAGGGGAGATTCAGGGTTAGATTCTTGTGAGCCTCTGGTCACAACATTTCCATCAGTTGGTCAATACATAACCTTATTTTATGTATGTTTCTGTTTAAAGACATCTTATTTAATATATATTGTTGATTCATTAACATTGAATTCACAGTGAGCAGCACCGTAACTTATGCCAGAATGAAGCTTTTCTGACATACGTGTTTTCTCCGTAAGGTGCAGCCTTCTGGTACTTAGGAATGCTAGGTAGCACTACAGCACTACACATAGGGGCCATTTTAAATGGTGACATCACTAAAAAAGCAACAAGATAATAAAAATGTAGCACTAAATAGGCCACAGAAAAAGATGCTTATTTATTTATAGTATGAGAGCTAAATAAAAGCAGATCATTACCTTGTTTGACTTTAGCTGAGAAGGTGCACATTCAACAGCTAAAATTTTCAACACTCTGTACGTGTCCAGAAATGAAACGGATAGCACTTGGAATATTGATTTTTTTTTTTGAGACAGAGTCTTGCTCTGTCGCCAGGCACCAGGTTGGAGTGCAGTGGTGCCATCTCGGCTCACTGCAACCTCCACCTCCCAGGTTCAAGCAATTCTCCTGCCTCAGCCTCCTGAGTAGCTGGGACTACAGGCGCACACCACCAAGCCCAGCTAATTTTTGTATTTTTTTAGTAGAGATGGGGTTTAACCATGTTGACCAGGATGATCTCAATCTCTTGACCTTCTGATCCGCCCACCTTGGCCTCCCAAAGTGCTGGGATTACAGGCGTGAGCCACCGCGCCCGGCCAGAATATTGATTTTTAAGTTACAGATAAATTTTGGTAAGTACACTGAATCCCGATCTGGATCTACAAGTAATGAGAATCAACTATACTTAGAGTTTTATTTTTGGACCTGTAAGAAAAATCTGTCTTGAATTTTTTGTTTTTGTTTTTGAGACAGGGTCTCGCTCTGTTGCCCAGGCTGGAATGCAGTGGTTCAATCTCAGCTCACTCCAGTCTCTGCCTCCTGGGCTCAAGAGATCCTCCCACCTCAGCCTTCTGAGTACCTAGGCTACCAGCATGCATCACCATGCCTGGCTAATTTTTGTGTTTTTTGTAGAGTCAGGGTATTGCCATGTTGCCTAGGGTTTAAATTTCCATAGGCAGTTTATGTGGTTATTCAGAAACTTGTTGGGTTTCTACTGTATGTGAAGTGCTGGACATTAGAGATATATCAGTAAATAAGACATACTAGGTTTTCTTGCCTTCTTAGAGTTTACATTTTTGTGGCTCAGAAAAAATCAGAGAAAAAAATTGTTTAAACAGTTACAGAATGTAAAAATTGCCATGTAAGAAATAAAAAGGACAGTTTGATAGACAGTAATTGGTGGACGGAGTTTAGATAGCATGTTTGGGAAACTGTCTCCAAGGGGGAGAAATTGTAACTAAGATCTGAACATTGAAAAGGAGTCAGTATGTAAAGAGATGAGCTAGGAACACTTCTGATAGAGGGAATAATAGATGCAAAGGGAGATAGAGAAAAGTATTTTTAGGAAATTATTAGCTGGGCATGGTGGCTTATTGGAAATCATAAGATCACCAATTAAGAGCTACATTTACTTCCACTAGCCATAGTAATGGGCTGAAAGCTACTAACAGAAAAGGCAAGGTAATTATTAGCTAGTTTTTCTAGAGTGTAACCATTTCTCAGACCCTTGATTGAACTGATTTGTGTTTCTTCCTTTCCCTGCCTTCTTTCTTGATCCTTGAATAGTATAAAAGTTGTTGTTGAACAGAACTGAGCATTTTCTCCCTTGACTCTTTACATTGTCAGTAATTATTTGATGTTATTCTGATGTATTTGTACAATTAGGCACAAGACAACAGCAACTCTGTAAAGAAGAAGACAAAGTTTGTCAATTTATACACAAGAGAGGGACAGGACAGACTTGCAGTCCTGCTCCCTGGTCGCCACCCTTGTGATTGCCTGGGCCAGAAGCACAGGCTCATCAATAACTGTCTCATCTGTGGGCGCATTGTCTGTGAACAAGAGGGCTCTGGCCCTTGCTTATTCTGTGGCACTCTGGTAAATTATTTCTTTTCTATTTTCTTTTACTGTGCTTTGTATTAACATGCAGGGCCACTCAGATTTGAAGTAATTTCTCTGTTTCTTAGTAAATGTCTTTCCTAAGATATCCAGTGAACTCTAGTAGCAGGGATATGATTAGTTAGAAACCCAAGGTTAGGCCAGGCACAGTGGCTCACACCTGTAGTCCCAACACTTTGGGAGGCCAAGACAGGTTTTGGGAGTCTGAGTTGGGAGGATCACTTGAGCCCAAGAGTTTGAGACCAGCCTGGGCAATGTAGGAAGCCCTGTCTCTACAAAAAAAAAAATTTTTTTAATTATCTGGGTGTGGTGGTATGCACCTGTGGTAGCAGTTACATGAGGAGTTGAAGTAGGAGCTTCAGTTGATCCCAGGAGGCCCAGGCTGCAGTGAGAGAACAGTCCTTTTCTCAAAAAAAAGTAGAAAGAAAGAAACCCCAGGTTATATCCTAGTACTAAGGCCGTTAGAAGGGTTTTGAGAACATACATTATTGAGAGATCCAAGTCTTCTTGTGTCAGATTAACTTTAAGAAAACTATAGGGCCTAAAAGTCAAAATTTTTTGTCAAAGGCGTCAGTTCTGGTGTGGCTCCTAGCCCTAAGAGAACAGAGCCTCTGTGACATAATCCTCAGGTAATTATAGCTTCTATTTCTAGGACACCACCTTGTCATAGCTCTGCTTTGTCTGAGAGAATGACCTCAAGAATGTAGTGATAATGACTCACAAAAACCCTTAATGAGCTATCTAGAAAGCTTCTTCAACCAAGTTGAGCTGGCTGGCAGAAGGAATAACATTTGGTGTTCATAAAGGCATCCATTTCATATTACTTCATTTTATTCTCTTTTCTGATTGGGCCCTTAATTTCTTCTTTGAGAAAAAGAAAGTCTCACTTTGTGGCCCAGACTAGAGTGCAGTGGCACAATCTTGGCTGACTGCAACCCCCACCTCCCAGGTTCAAGCAATTCTCCTGTCCCAGCCTCCCTAGTAGCTGGGACTGCAGGCGCACACCACCATACCCAGCTAACTTTTTTGTATTTTTAGTAGAGACAGATTTTCACCACATTGGCCAGGCTGGTCTTGAACTCTTTACCTCAGGTGATCCACCCACTTAAGCCTCCCGAAGTGCTGGGATTACAGGTGTGAGCCACCGCACCTGGTGGGACACCTAAATTTTTCATAAGCTCAGAATAAGCTGATAGACAATGGATGATCTGAAAAATGTAATGTCTACCAGTAAAAATGTCCATTAAAGTAAATCTCCTCCCATTTGGAGCTTTCTCTTTAGAGCAAGCTCTTACAGCTGCTTGCAGGAACTCTGTGTGTCATTGAGGCAACTGCCAGGAAGTACTGTACAGTGTTTTCTCCTAGGTCCCTTAGATCTTTTAGTTCAACAAACAAAAACAAAGTAATGTAAAGCAGATTGGCCTTGAAGTTTTTTGTTGTTGTTTTGTTTTGTTTTATTTTATTTTGAGACAGAGTCTTACTGTCTTGCCCCGGCTGGAGTGCAGTGGTGCGATCAGAGCTGACTGAAACCTCTGCCTCCCAGATTCAAACTATTCTTGTGCCTCAGCCTCTTGAGTAGCTGGGATTACAGCTTCCTGCTACCATGCCCAGTTAATTTTTGTATTTTTAGTAGAGACAGTGTTTCTGCATGTTGGCCAGGCTGGTCTTGAACTCCTGATCTCAGGTGATCCACCCGCCTTGACCTCCCAAAGTGCTGAGATTACAGGTATGAGCCACTGTGCCTGACCCTTGTTTGTTTTTTAGACAGAGTCTCAGGCCAGGCATGATGGCTCTTTTCTGTAATCCCAGGACTTTGGGAGGCCAATTTGGGAGGATGACTTGCGCCCAGGTGGTGGAGGTTGCAGTGAGCTGAGATGGTGCCACTGCACTCCAGTCTGGGTGGCAAAGCCAGACTCTGTCTCTAAAAACAAAGAAGAAAGAAGAAAAATAACTTACTTTCAAAGGATAAAATATTTCCTGCTGTTGAGAATACTGGATAAAACATATGAGACTTTACCAAAAAAAAGCAACCCAGGGTACGGTGGCCAATGCCTGTAATCCCAACACTTTGGGAGGCCAAGGCGGGTGAATCACCAGGTCACGAGTTGGAGACTAGCCTGGACAACATGGTGAAACACCATCTCTACTAATAATACAAAAATTAGCCGAGTATGGTGGCAACGCCTGTAATCCCAGCTACTTGGGAGGCTGAGGCAGGAGAGTTGCTTGAAACCGGAAGGCAGAAGTTTGTAGTGAGCCGAGATTGTGCCATTGCACTCTAGCCTGGGCAACAAGAGCAAAACTCCATCGCAAAAAAAAAAAAAAAAAAGAAAGAAAAAGAAAGAAAAGAAAGCAACCCATTTCTAATCATGAAGCCCAAATCTGAAAAGATAAATTAATTATAAGAAGATGTCACTGTGTTGCTCCAAGTGCTCAATCCTCCTGCCATCGCAGCCATCCTGGCCTCGGGGGCGGCGGCCTCCAGGACCCGGTGAGGAGAACTCCCAAGGCTACTAAATCCTCTCTGGTGGCCATGGTTTCTTACGAGGGTGGACGTGGCTGAGCGCCGACTTTAGAAGCAGGTGCCGATCGGCCTCTGTGATTCGCAGAGGAATGTGATGGGCGGGAGTGAGGACGACTGGGCCCCTCCACTGGTAGGGGCGAGTGGGCGCGGGCCGTCGGTGGTCCATGCCAACTCCGGGCGTCCAGTGTCTAGCAGTAATCTGTGAAAATGGTTCGCTATGCACTTGATCCGGAGAACCCCACAAAGTCATGCAAATCAAGAGGTTCCAATCTTCGTATTCACTTGAAGAACACACGTGAAACTGCCCAGGCCATCAAAGGTATGCATATATGAAAAGCCACGAAGTATCTGAAAGATGTCACTTTACAGAAACAGTGCGTACCATTCCGACGTTACAATGGTGGAGTTGGCAGGTACGCCCAGGCCAAGCAGTGGGGCTGGACACAAGGTCTGTGGCCCAAAAAGAGTGCTGAATTTTTGCTGCACATGCTTAAAAATGCAGAGAGTAATGCTGAAACTTAAGGGTTTAGATGTAGATTCTCTGGTCATTGAGCATATCCAAGTGAAAAAAGCACCCAAGATGCGCATGGTCGAATTAACCCATACATGAGTTCTCCCCGCCACATTGAGATGATCCTTACTGAAAAGGAACAGATTGTTCTAAACCAGAAGAGGAGGTTGCCCAGAAGAAGAAGATATCCCAGAAGAAACTGAAGAAACAAAAACTTATGGCACGGGAGTAAATTCAGCCTTAAAATAAATGCAACTAAAAGGAAAAAAAAAAAAAAAGATGTCTTATTAGAAAGAACCAAAAGCCAGTTACAGTTGGCTCATGGCTATAATCCCAGCACTTTTGGAGGTTGAGGAGGTAGGACTACCTGAGCCCCAGAGTTCAAGACCAGCCTGGTCAACATGGCAAAACCCTGTATCTACAGACACACATGATCATGCCAGGCTAATTTTTGTATTTTGTTGTTGCTGTTGTTGAGATGGGGTTTGGGCATGTTGCCCAGGCTGGTCTTGAATTACTGTGCTCAAGCAATCTGCCCACCTCAGCCTCCCAAAGTGCCGGGATGACAGTCCTGCGCCCAGGATTTTTTTGTTTTGTTTTGTTTTTTTGAAACGGAGTTTCGCTCTTGTTACCCAGGCTGGAGTGCAATGGCACGATCTCGGCTCACCGCAACCTCCACCTCCTGGGTTCAGGCAATTCTCTTGCCTCAGCCTCCTGAGTAGCTGGGATTACAGGAACACACAACCATGCCCAGCTAATTTTTTTTTTTTTGTATTTCTAGTAGAGACGGGGTTTCACCATGTTGACCAGGATGGTCTCGATCTCTCGACTTCGTGATCCACCCGCCTCAGCCTCCCAAAGTGCTGGGATTACAGGCTTAAGCCACCGCGCCGGGCTAGGATTTTTTTTTTTTTCTAAACCATCAAGTTATTCAGGGACATGTGCAGTGATACAAGTTTTTTTGTTTGTTTGTTTTTCAGTCTCGCTCTTTGACCCATGCTGGAGTGCGATGGTGTGCTCTCAGCTCACCGCAACCTCTGCCTTCTGGGTTCAAGCAATTCTCCTGCCTCAGCCTCCCAGGTAGCTGGGATTATAGGTGTGCACCATCACACCTGGCTATTTTTGTATTTTTAAGTAGAGACAGGGTTTCACCATGTTGGTTAGGCTGGTCTTGAACTCCTGACCTCGTGATCCACCTACCTCAGCCTCCCAAAGTGCTGGGATTACAGGCGTGAGCCACTGCACCCAGCTGATGTAAATTTATTGTTTGGCTCATAAAAAAGAAAGAAATTGAAAAAAATCTGGAGAAAAACTCATTTGCATTTTAGTATTGGTGTGTTTAGATTAAAGCACCAATAGTGGCTGGGCATGGTGGCTCATGCCTGTAATCCCAGAACTTTGGGAGGACAAGGCAGGCAGATCACAAGATCAGGAGTTCAAGCCCAGACTGGCCAACATGGTGCAACCCTGTCTCTACTAAAACATATAAAAATTAGCTGGGCATGGTGGCTCATGCCTGTAATCCCAGCTACTTAGGAGGCTGAGGTAGGAGAATTGCTTGAACTGGGACCCAGGAGGTGGGGGTTGCAGTGAGCGAAGATCTCACTACTGCACTCCAGCCTGGTACAGAGCGAGACTCTCTCTCTCTCTCAAAAAAAAAAAAAAAAAAAAAGAACCCAATAGTCTCATTTTGCCATCATCTGATGTGTAATTTGAGGTTACTTTTAGGTATATCAAGAAAACAATATAATTTAACTACTATTGGATCACATATCTTACTCATTATTTTATTTTATAGGTATGTACTCATGAGGAACAAGATATTTTACAGCGTGACTCAAACAAGAGCCAGAGACTGCTAAAGAAGCTCATGTCAGGTAAACAGCAGTCTTCTAATTGGATCACTGTGATAATTGGTACCTGTGTCTTTAGTTGTTTCTCCTTTCTCTCTTTCCTGTATCCTGGACTGCAAGATGCAGTTTATTCACTCATTCTCTGTTTTGTTGTTGTTGTTGTTGTTGTTGTTGTTGTTGTTGTTTTGTGATGGGAGTCTGACGCAATCTTGGCTCACTGCAACCTCTACCTCCTGGGTTCAAATGACTCTTCTGCCCCAGACTCCCAAGAAGCTGGGATCACAGGCATGCGCAACCACACCTGGCTTTTTTTTTTTTTTTTTTTTTTTTTGAGATGGAGTTTCGGTCTTGTTACCCAGGCTGGAGTGCAATGGCGCGATCTCGGCTCACCGCAACCTCCGCCTCCTGGGTTCAGGCAATTCTCCTGCCTCAGCCTCCTGAGTAGCTGGGATTACAGGCACACGCCACCATGCCCAGCTAATTTTTTGTATTTTTAGTAGAGACGGGGTTTCACCATGTTGACCAGGATGGTCTAGATCTCTTGACCTCATGATCCACCCGCCTCGGCCTCCCAAAGTGCTGGGATTACAGGCTTGAGCCACGGCTCCCGGCCCCAGATTTTTTTTTTTTTTTTTTTGAGACGAAGTTTCGCTCGTTACCCAGGCTGGAGTGCAGTGGCGCCATCTCGGCTCACCACAACCTCCGACTCCTGGGTTCAGGCAATTCTCCTGCCTCAGCCTCCTGAGTAGCTGGGATTACAGGCATGCGCCACCATGCCCAGCTAATTTTTTGTATTTTTAGTAGAGACGGGGTTTCACCATGTTGACCAGGATGGTCTCGATCTCTTGACCTCGTGATCCACCCGCCTCTGCCTCCCAAAGTGCTGGGATTACAGGCTTGAGCCACCACGCCCGGCCCGGCCCCAGATTTTTATATTTTTTTAGTAGAGATGAGGTTTTGCCATGTTGACCAGGCTGGTCTTGATGTCTTGACCTGAAGTGATCCGCCTGCCTCAGCCTCCCAAAGTGCTGGGATTACAGGTGTGAGCCACCATGCCTGGCCTTTTCTTTTTTTTTTTTTGGCCTTTTGAGACAGAGTCTCGCTCTGTCACCCAGGCTGCAGTACAGTGGCACAATCTTGGCTGATTGCAACCTCTGCCTCCCGGGTTCAATTGATTTTCCTGCCTCACCCTCCTGAGTAGCTGGGACTACAGGTAGTGTTCCACCACACCTGGCTAATTTTTGTATTTTTAGTAGAGACGGTGTTTCACCATGTTGGTCAGGCTGGTCTCCAACTTCTTACCTTGTGATCCACCAGCCTTGGCCTCCCAAAGTGTTGGGATTATAGGTGTGAGCCACCATGCCTGGGTGCCTGGCCTATTCACTTATTCTATAAGCATCTATTTTTTTAAAAAATTATTAAGACTACATAACATTGAACAGCAAAATAAATAATAGTATTACATTATAATCTAAAGAATAAAATTAATATCCATGAGACCATGCTTGTATAAATAACTGAATAAATTAATAAAATGGAGAGAGGACAACTATTCTTTTTTTTTTTCTTTTTTTGAGATGGAGTCTCACTCTGTCGCCCAGGCTGGAGTGCAGTGGCATGATCTTGGCTCACTGCATCCTCCGCCTCCCAGGTTCAAGTGGTTCTCCTGCCTCAGCCTCCTGAGTAGCTGGGACTACAGGCACATGCCACCATGCCCAGCTAATTTTTGTATTTTTAGTAGAGACAGATTTTCACCATGTTGGCCAGGATGGTCTCAATCTCTTGACCTCGTGATCCTCCTGCCTCGGACTCCCAAAGTGCTGGGATTACAGGCGTGAGCCACCGTGCCCGGCTGACATCTTATAAAATTCCAGTTAATGTAGTACAAGAAATGAAAATACTAGAAAATCACAGCTATAACACCACAGTAGTAACTGCCACAAGCATGACCCACCAATGGATGATGAAATTACTGGGTAAAAATTGGAGAACAAGAGATTTACAATGTGATGAAAGACAAGAAAAGATTGAAGTTAACGTCACAGATTGGAGTAGACTAAGGACATATGTGATGACTAAATGCGGTATAGATCCAGTATAGAACAGAAAAATGACATTACAGGAAAAAAATGTTAAAATCCAAATAGTCTGTTGGTAGTGTTACACCAATGTTAATTTCTCAGTTTTGATAATTGTGCTATGGTTTTGTAAGATAAGATGGTAACATTAAAGGAAATTGTGTGAAGGTTATATAGGAACTCTACTTATTTTGTAAGCCTTTTTTTTTTTTTTTCTACCCTTATTGGTGTAGATTTTGGTGGTTTTGTAAGCCTTTTATGCTTGAAACACACCTGACAAAAATAGTTAAGGACATTATTTTTTATTTTATTTTATTTTATTTTTTTTTCCTGAGACAGAGTTTCACTCTTGTTGCCCAGGCTGGAGTGCAATGGTGTGATCTCGGCTCACTGCAACCTCCGCTTCCCAGGTTCAAGCGATTCTCTTGCCTCTGCCTCCCAAGTAGCTGGGATTACAGGCATGTGTACTACCATGCTCGGCTAATTTTATTTTATTTTTTTATTTTTAGTAGAGATGGGGTTTCCCTGTGTTGACTAGGCTGGTCTTGAACTCCTAACCTCAGGTAAATTGCCCACCTCTGCCTTTCAGAGTGCTGGGATTATAGATGTGAGCCACTGCACATGGTCTGTTAAGGACATTATTAAAAGAAAAAATAATATACTCATTACTCACTGCTTATGCAAATATTTCATTTTGTTCCTACCTTGGTTCATAGTAATTTTTGTTTTAAATAGACAGATTGGTTGGGATTATAATGTAATATGTATAAAAACATTTGTTTGTCCATTTTTTCCAACTAATTCATAATTAGCTTCTGTCTTGCTATATATTCTTCATAATTGTTTTTAGTAGCTAAAAATAGTCTTTTAACTTGATTTATTGTAATATTATTTCCCAGGTACTGGATATTTGTTTCCAACTTTTAAATAATATCACAAATCGTCACCTTTGTTAACATAGCTTTTGATTTATTTCCTTGGGATAAATTCCTAAAAATAATATTACTACATCAAATAATGTGATCTTTTTGACATGAGATAAGTTCCCAAATTATTTTATTGAAATATCATATTAATCTGTAGCAATATTAGCATTGTACTCAGAAAGCTGTTCATTCTTGAGTTTTGACATTTCAAATTTGTTTTAGTTGTAAAAAGCTGTAATTTTATTTAATTTATTTATTTAGTTTTGAGACGGAGTCTCTGTCACCCAGGCTTGAGTGCAGTGGCCTGATCTTGGCTCACTACAACCTCTGCCTCTGGATTCCAGCAATTCTCCTGCCTCAGCCTCTTGAGTAGCTGGAATTACAGGTGCCCGCCACCACACCCAGCTAATTTTTGCATTTTTAGTGGAGACAGGATTTCAGCATGTTGGCCATGCTGGTCTCATACTCCTGACCTCAGGTGATCCACCCACCTCAGCCTCCCAAAGCACTGGGATTACAGATGTGAGCCATTGTGCTCGGCCTGTAATTTTATTATTAATGACGTTGCACATAAAACTATGTTTTTTTCAATTTGGTTTTAAGGTAATTATTCTGAGAAAAAATAGTTCTATTTCTAAATGCTTTCCTTGTTTGTTTGTAGACAGGGTCTCACTCTGTCAGGCCAGAGGGCATTGGTATGAACACATTTTACTGCAGCTATTCTCTTGTTTCAGCCTCCCAAGTAGCTGAGTCTACAGACGCATACCACCATGTTTGGCTAATTTTTAAATTGTTTGTACATATGGGTTCTCACCATGTTGCCCAGGCTAGTCTTGAATTCCTAGGCTCAAGTGATCCTCCTACCTCAGCCTCCCAAAGTGCCCTAATTACAGGAGTGAGCCACTGCACTCAGCCACCTAACCCATTTTGGATCTTGGGTGTGTCATAATCTATGGCTCTCTTTTCTGATCTGTATAAATTTATAGCATGCTGTCAAAGAAGACAACAACCATAGAATCAATGTCGGCTGTAGAGTTAGACTTGAGCTCAGATTTTGTTTCTTTTCTTTTCTTTTCTTTTTTTTTTTTTTTGTGGCAGCGTCTCAGTCTGTCACCCAGGCTGGAGTGCAATGGCATGATCTCGGCTCACTGCAACCTCTGCCTCCCAGGGCGATTGTCCTGCCTCAGCCTCCTGAGTAGCTGGGATTACAGGCGCATACCATTGCGCCCGGCTAATTTTTTTATTTTTAGTAGAGACGGGGTTTCACCATCTTGGCCAGGCTGCTCTCAAACTCTTGATCTCATGATCCACCTTCCTTGGCCTCCCAAAGTGCTGGGATTATAGGCGTGAGCCACTGTACCCAGCTTAGATTTTGTTTCTGTGGTCTAATTTCTAACTGCGTGAACTCAGTAAATGTATTGTCAACTGTGAACTTCACTTTCTTTATCTGTAAAACAAAGACAATACAAACGGTCTTACAGGGTTATTGTGAAAATTAAATAACATGTAGCATTTAGTAGGTTCTCATTAAACTGAAACTGCTCATTTCTGCCCCTTTTGTGAAATTTTTCTCTTTTTTTCTTTCATTATTTAGTGTTTAGTTTTGATATATAAAAGTATATTTAGGCTCTTATGGTGGATCATGTCTGGAATCCCAGTACTTTGGGAGGCTGAGGTGAAAAGATTGATTGAAGCCAGAACTTCGAGACCAGGCTGGGCAACATAGTGAGACCCCCTCTCTACAAAAATTTAAAAATTAGCCAGACACAATGGCATACGCCTATTGTCCCAACTACTCGAGTGGCTGAGGTGGGAGGAGTGATTGAGCCTAAGAGATCAAGACTACAGTGAGCTATGATCATACCACTGTACTCCAGACTGGGCAACAGCATTAGATCCTGTCTTGAAAAACCATATGTTTAAAGGTAATATTCAGACCTACTCAGTAAACTTTTTCACTGATAAGGCATTTTTATGTTATATTCTTAAATACTTTGGTACTCTTAGCCAAATTTTTATAAAGGAAAAAGATCCCTAGCATTTATTGAAAACCTGTCGTGTGTCAAGCACTGCTTAATGCTCTACAAGTAAGGCCTGGCCTGTGTACTTGTTTTCCATTGAAATGAAGGCTCCAGGCCATCAGGCCAGAACCGGATCTTCCGATGTTTTATTCTTTACTGCACACTGATACAACTAATTTGTATTTAGAGGCTGACACCATTTGACTTCCTTATTGAATTTCAGGAGTGGAGAATTCTGGAAAGATGGACATCTCTACCAAGGACCTTCTTCCTCATCAAGAATTGCGAATTAAGTCTGGTCTGGAGAAGGCTATCAAGCATAAAGACAAACTGTTAGAGTTTGACAGAACTAGGTATGAAAGAGTTAGAATAACAAATGCTAAGAAGTAAACTAGTCCACAGAGTCTGGTCATTATTTTGGTACTTGATACCTTCTCATATTGGAGTGTGAAAGAGTTTATAGCAAAAGAAGAGCTGGATCCCCTACATAGGAGACCTACATCTTGTTTTTGTTTTGTTTTTTTTTTTGAGACGGAGTTTCGCTCTTGTTACCCAGGCTGGAGTGCAATGGCGCGATCTCGGCTCACCACAACCTCCGCCTCCTGGGTTCAGGCAATTCTCCTGCCTCAGCCTCCTGAGTAGCTGGGATTACAGGCACGTACCACCATACGCAGCTAATTTTTTGTATTTTTAGTAGAGACAAGGTTTCACCATGTTGACCAGGATGGTCTCGATCTCTTGACCTCGTGATCCACCCGCCTCGGCCTCCCAAAGTGCTGGGATTACAGGCATGGGCCACCGCACCCGGCCCACATCTTGTTTTTTAATCCATGTTTGAATAATAGGAGGCTCCCACCAAAATAATCCTATCCTGTAGCATTTTTTGATTCCTGGCAAATGTTACTTTATCCCCTGTACAGTTGATGTGGGTTGACAGAATTCACCACTTGTTTTACTTGTAGACATTCATTCAGTCACCTGTATTAGAGTACCTATTATGTGCAGACTGCTAGCTGGACTCTGGAGACTCTATAAGGAATTGCCTCTGGGAGAGCATAGCTTATGCCCTATCATACGAAGGCATGATTTAGTTTTCTCCTTTTCTTTGACTAAGTTTGTTTTTGATTCAATAATCAGTATCTTAAAATACAACTAAATCGGCTTTATACTCCTGCATTATTATTGTTAACCCATTGACTTCTCTTTAGGAGATAGACTTATGATAATTCTGTTTTTTGATTTATGATAGTTCTGTTTTTTATTTCCTCCTCTTACATTTTTTTTCCTTTTGAACAAAATATTTGTTGAAAACCAGTTAGTGGTAAAAACAAATGTTTGGATAGGATTTATATGCTCCCTTCTTTTTTTTTTTTTTTTTTTTTTGATATGGAGTTTCGCTCTTGTTACCCGGGCTGGAGTGCAATGGCGCGATCTTGGCTCACCGCAACCTCCGCCTCCTGGGTTCAGGCAATTCTCCTGCCTCAGCCTCCTGAGTAGCTGGGATTACAGGCACGCACCACCATGCCCAGCTAATTTTTTGTATTTTTAGTAGAGACGAGGTTTCACCATGTTGACCAGGATGGTCTCGATCTCTTGACCTTGTGATCCACCCGCCTTAGCCTCCCAAAGTGCTGGGATTACAGGCTTGAGCCACTGCGCCCGGCTATATGCTCTCTTCTTAAATGACTCTGTGAGGGTTCTCAGAAAGACCCTCAATCTCTTGTAACCTGAGAGTCTATTCCTGGCATTGTAATCTTTTGATGAGACATTCCTGCTACTTCCAAACCTTTTGCTGTGAATACATTGAGATAAGATTTAGAATATTATTCCTTAAATAAACTCATCATAAGGTATGTAACTTATATTCACTCTTCATCCTTTCAGGATCACGTTTCAGCCTACTCAGTACAACCTATTATTAGAAATAGAAATACAGTGCACTTTTTTTGAGACAGAGTTTCGCTCTTGTTACCCAGGGTGGAGTGCAATGGCGCAATCTTGGCTCAACGCAACCTCCGCCTCCTGGGTTCAGGCAATTCTCCTGCCTCAGCCTCCTGAGTAGCTGGGATTAGAGGCACGCTCCACCCTGCCCAGCTAATTTTTTGTATTTTTAGTAGAGACGGGGTTTCACCATGTTGACCAGGATGGTCTCGATCTCCTGACCTCGTGATCCACCCGCCTCAGCCTCCCAAAGTGCTGAGATTACAGGCTTGAACCACTGCGCCCAGCTAGAGTGCACTTCTTGATAAATATAAACTGGAAAAGGATCTCTCCTATTGTTGCTGCTTTGCTGGTGTGTTCATGGGTACCAGTTTCATCATTTAGGTTTTTGTATAAGACCAGTTTCCACCGGGCACAGTAGCTAATGCCTATAATCCTAGCACTTTGGGAGGCCAAGCCTGGCAGATTGCTTGAGCCTGGAAGTTTGAGAACAGCCTTGGCAACATAGCACAACCCCATCTATACAAAAAAATACGAAAATTAGCCAAGGAAAGTGTCACATTACCTGTAACCTCAGCTACTTGGGAGGCTGAGGGGGAAGGATCAATTGAGACAAGGAGGCAGAGATTACAGCAGTGACCCGAGATCAATCCACTGTACTCAAGCCTGGGTGCCACAGCCAGATTTAAAAAAAAAAAAAAAAAAAAAAAAAGACCAATTTCCTCCAGAGTGCTATTAAAAAACTTTCTACTCCAATCTGCTTTATTTTTATTTTATTTTTTTGTGATCTGCCAGCGTTGGCCTCCTAAAGTGCTGGAATTACAGGCATGAGCCACCGCACCTGGCCTAAGACAAAATCTTTTTTTTTCTGAGACGGAGTTTTGCTCTTGTTACCCAGGCTGGAGTGCAATGGCGCGATCTCGGCTCACCGCAACCTCCGCCTCCTGGGTTCAAGCAATTCTCCTGCCTCAGCCTCCTGAGTAGCTGGGATTACAGGCACGTGCCACCATGCCCAGCTAATTTTTTTTGTATTTTTAGTAGAGACGGGGTTTCACCATGTTCATCAGGATGGTCTCGATCTCTCAACCTCGCGATCCACCCGCCTCGGCCTCCCAAAGTGCTGGGATTACAGGCTTGAGCCACCGCGCCCGGCCCAGGCAAAATCTTTTTATAATTCTAGCTGAGTTTGAAAATTTGAAGTCAATATATGAATCTAACTTCAGTATTTCCCTTAGGTCTATTTATATCACTATTTATAATTATGGGAAAACTAAATCTTTTTTTTCTTTTGAGACAGAATCTTGCTCTGTCACCAGGTGCCAGGCTGGAGTGCAGTGGTGCAATCTCGGCTTACTGCAAACTCCGCCTCCCAGGTTCAAGCAATTCTCCTGTCTCAGCCTCCCGAGTAGCTGGGACTACAGGCACATGCCACCACACCCAACTAATGTTTTGTATTTTTAGTAGAGATGGAGTTTCAGTATGTTGGCCAGGATGGTCTCAATCTCCTGACCTTGTGATCCACCCGCCTCGGCATCCCAAAGTGGTGGAATTACAGGTGTGAGCCACCTCGCCCGGCCTGGAAACTTAATCTTAACTGGATTTATGATATTGGAGTAATTACCCAACTTCTGTGAGCCCCCGGTTAATTATATGTAGAATGAGAGAGTTAGACCATCAAGATTCCTTCCAGTTTTTAGTTTCTCTGTCAGTATGATCTTAGAGATAGGTCTGATTGTCATATCTTGAAACTTGGCCACAGTGTGTTAGTGAGAACCTGGAAAGTGGGGTATAGGTAATAACATATAGTAGCAGGGTAATAGAATGTCTTAAGAGTAAATAGTTGTTTGGGCATGGTGGCTCATGCCTGTAATCCCAGCACTTTGGGAGGCTGAGGCAGGCAGATCACCTGAGGTTAAGAGTTCGAGACCAGCCTGAACAACATGGAGAAACCCTGTCTCTACTAAACATACAAAAATTAGCCAAGTGTGGTGCTGCATGCCTGTAATACCAGCTACTTGGGAGGCTGAGGCAGGAGAATTGCTTAAACCCAGGAAGCAGAGGTTTCAGTGAGCCAAGATCACACCATTGCACTCCAGCCTCAGCAAGAAGAACAAAACTGTCTAAAAAAAAAAGCATAAATAATTCAGCTACAGAACTGAGACTTGAGCATAAAATTCCAATAAGCAAATAAGCCTAGCAAGAATAGACTGGATCCCAATTGCAGAGGAACTAGGATACTTAGTAAGCTGTCAAACATGAACTCAGATGCAGCAAAATGAGGCTGAAGCCCCGTTATCAGAAGGTAGAGGCTGGACTAATAAGAAACGTAGAAGGACAATGGATAATGGTGCTGTTTTTTTCCTTGCCTGAAGTTGAGATAAGTTCTAGGAGCTGAGCCTACACTGGAGTTAAAACATATGCAGAGCTTGACCTGCTTTTGGAATATTTTTTGGCATCTGTATTTGAGATAGTAAGCTACCTTGAAACAATTTTCTAGTAATTGGTCCTTATTTGTCAACAGATGACCTAATTGCCATGTGTTCCTTTTTTCTCAGTATTCGAAGGACTCAAGTCATTGATGATGAATCAGATTACTTTGCCAGTGATTCTAACCAGTGGTTATCCAAACTTGAGCGGGAAACCTTGCAGAAGCGAGAGGAGGAACTCAGAGAACTTCGACACGCCTCTCGACTTTCTAAGAAGGTCACCATTGACTTTGCAGGAAGGAAGATCCTGGAAGAAGAAAATTCGCTAGCAGAGTATCATAGCAGGTAAGTGAGCAGCACTAGAAAGGTTCTCAAAGAAGGAATAGGTTGACCATAAAGGATTTTCCCTTTCTAGTGGATCTGCTATTTTTGTTGATTTTAAAAATGTGTTTATTTAGAATAGAAAACATAAGAATAGCTAAGAAAAAATTTTAAATAAACACTCCCACTAGATAATTACTGGATTTTTTTGTTTGTTCATTTTGTTTTCTGAGATGGAGTCTCGCTGTTTTGCCCAGGCTGGAGTGCAGTGGCATGATCTTGGCTCACTGCAAGCTCTGCCTTTCACGTTCAAGCGATTCTCCTGCCTCAGCATCCCGAGTAGCTAGGATTATAGGCACCCACCACCATGCCTGGCTGATTTTTATATTTTTAGTAGGGACAGGTTTTCACCATGTTGGCCAAGCTGGTCTCAAACTCCTGACCTCAAGTGATCTGCCTACCTTAGCCTTCCAAAGTTCCAAAGTGCAAAAAAAACCCATTTTTAAAATAATGAGATATAGTTTGGGCACAGGAATAGATCAATGAAACAGAATCCAGAAAGAGATTTGTATGTTTAAATTGCATGTGTATGTGTGCATGAGTGTGTGTATATATATATGTATGTGAGTTTAATAATCAATAAAGCTAACATTTTTAATCGCTAAAGAAAGAATTAAATATGTTATTTTGAGATCATTGCTTCTTTAGAAAAAAAATCTAGGTTATATCTATCTCTACCTCAAACCATTCTATGATGCTATAGTAAGTTTCACTAAAAAGTTAAATATGAACAATATAAAGGGATCAGAAAGAAATACAGAATTATAGGAGACTATAGTTATAGTCTTGATGTGATAAAGCTATTCCTAACCAAGATGCAAAGTCTTGAAGTCATGAAGATATAAGATATTTTAAATAAAGTAAAAAGTACTAAGTTAGAAGAAAATATTTTAAGTGGTTAAACAGTCAAAGAAACAATAATCGTACTATATAAGTAAGAACTCTTGCCAATTAAAAGAAAAAGACCAAAAACTCCAGCAGAAAAATGGACAAAAAGTAAGAACAGACAATACACAAGTGGGGAAGTACAAATAGCCAATAACATTTGAAAAGATGTTCAACTAGCAATCAGGAAATACAGATGTAAAAACATAATATATCAAATTTTTTTGGCTCATCAAATTTGGCTTAAATTTTTAAAAAATATAATACTGCATATTGTGTAGGTATAGGAAAGTGGGGATATTCTCTTACTGTGAATTGGAGTATTGAAGTGGTGCAGCCTACATACTATATGATTCCAAC
The DNA here is from genome assembly GCF_048565385.1 of Saimiri boliviensis. Lineage (NCBI taxonomy): Eukaryota > Metazoa > Chordata > Mammalia > Primates > Cebidae > Saimiri > Saimiri boliviensis. Next base: position 14,468,705 of record NC_133450.1, on the reverse strand, counting down.
TATTTATTTAGTAGTTTCCAGGGATTAGAAGAGGAGGAGGAATAAATAAAGGGAGCACAGAGAAGATTTTTAAGGCAGTGAAACTGCTCTGTATGTAATTATAATGATAAATACATGTCATTATAAATGTGTCCGAACCCATAAATTATACAATACCAAGAGTGATCCCTGATGTAAACTATGGCTTTTGGGTGATAATGATTTGTCATTGTAGGTTGATCAGTTGTTACAAATGTACCACTCTGGTGAGGGATGCTAATAATGGGGGAGGCTATGTATTGGGGAGGTCTTGGGGGATGTGGGTAACCCCTGTACATTCCTTTCAATTTTGCTCCGAACCTAAAGGTGCTTTAAAAATTAAAGCCTAAGTCTGGGCACAGTGACTCACACCTGTAATCCCAGCACTTTGGGAGGCCAAGATGGGAGGATCGCTTGAGGCTAGGAATTCAAAACCAGCCTGGGCAACATAGCGAGACCCCATCTTGAAAAAAAAAAGTCTATTAACATAAATATGTAAACAAAAAAGGTGCAGTTTTTTTAGAAGAGAACATTTAAATAGTGCATTCTTTTGACTTGTCAGCTACACACCAGCTATCAAGATAACAATTTTCTTTTCCATTATCAAAAATTTTGACAAAATATTTGCCATTCTGACACATGAAAAATGGTATTTCATTCTAATTTTTATTCACATTCCTTTGCTTTAGTTGTATGCTAGTAAGTTTGAGTGTTCTAAAAATGTAGTCATTCGCTTTTTTATTATTTCTTTTATAGATTCTAGAGTTCTGAACATACTTATCACTATACTGTGTCAAATCTGTTTCTCTCTTTCAGACCTCACTGTCCAAACCCTATTTTAGATTCACCTCATCCTACAAAGTCTTGTACTTTTTAAAAGCTTCATGTCTTTGTTTCTGATTTTTCCTTGTTTTGGAAATTCCTCCCCCAACCTTTGCCTTTCACATACTTACCTTTCCCTTGAACCTTCTTGATACAACATGTTGGATGATGGGATAATAACCACCAAACAGGTTGTGCCTGTCTCATAGTAATTATTACATCCCTTCATATATGATTCATTATCTGTATGGCTGTCTTAAATCTGCCATTTGAATTCAAAGCCTCTTGAAGGCAGAAACAATGTCCTCCACACCTGTTAAGCTATCTTACATATAAGAGATTTCCTAACAAACGTATCTTGAATTGAATCGAAGGTCAGGTTTAGCCTTTCCTGTTAGTTGAAGCTTTCCATTATATTGTGCATCAGAATTATTATTGTTATCCACAAACATTCGTCAAGCATTCAACAGGGGCATTGAATACAGCAGCAAATACTGTAGAGCTATAGAATGAAATAAGATAGGGTTCCTGCAGGGTTTATGATCTCTTACCAACTAACCAGTAGATTTCCACAATCTTTAAATGAAAATCATTACATTATTTTATAGGTTTAGAGCCAGGTATCCAATGCCAACACAGGATAATATGGGATGTATCCAATGATTGTTTAGATAGTAGATACTGTAGGACCTTAGAGAAAGGAGTAAGCATTTTTGCGCTAGGCCAGTAGGGTACCTTTTTATTACTTATGAGCCTTCAAGCAAAGATAGAATGAAGACCAGCGAGAAGGAGTGAAGGGACTTCTCAGTAGGCAGAAGAATAACTGTATAGGTTGCATTGAGAAGACGAGCTGACATAGAACACTCTTAAGTGGGTCAGGGTATTCCTAGGCAAGTTTTTTATTTTTTCCTCTTTGTGACAGGGCCTTATTGACTGTTGCCCAAGCTGGAGGGCAGTGGCACCTTGAACTTCTGGGCTCAAACTATCCTCCCATCTCATCCTCCTAAGTAGCTAGGACTACAGGTGTGAGCCACCATGCCCAGATTATTTATTTTTTGTAAAACCAGGGTCTCTCTATGTTGCCCAGGCTGGTCTTGAACTCCTGGCCTCAAGCAATCCTCCCTCTTTGGCCTACCATAGTGTTGGAATTATAGGCATGAGCCACCACTCATGGCCTCTAGGCAGCTTTACTAGTTTTGACATGTTTAATGATCTTGTTGAGCAGGTAAATGACTGTAGTATGCCCTGTGTATTTTCTTGGTATTCTCAAACATTTATTAACTCATATTCCTTAGGGTTTTTGGTGTGAGGAGCAGGAAGCTGGAGTAGGTAGTAGGGAAGGTCATCCATAGACTCCTCTTTATATTCCAAATTTTATTACTATTAAAGCATTTTATGTTGGTGGTAAGGAAATTCTGAGCATAGAACATTACCAATTATTGCATCCTTTTGGTTTATTATCACAGACTAGATGAGACAATACAGGCCATTGCCAGTGGAACCTTGAATCAGCCACTGACCAAATTGGATAGATCTTCTGAAGAGCCTTTGGGAGTTCTGGTAAATCCCAACATGTACCAGTCTCCTCCCCAGGTTAGTGGACCCTTGCTCTAAGTGTTGCTAAGAGAAATTTGGTTCCAAATTTGCCTTCTTTTAAATATGTCTATTTCATAGGCTTTAGATATCAATCAGCTCTCTCAACACACCTGCCAACCTTATTCTCTGGCTCACATTTTTCTCATTTTTACTGCAGTACTTCTGACAAATTGACTTCTGTTATCTTCTAAGTATTTTCCAAGAAAGGGTTTTGTTAAGCCCTACAGAAATTTAGGCACACACACACAAAAAAAGAAAGAAATTTAGACAGAAATTCCATGGTTCTTTCGCTAATGTTCTTTCTCTATCTTTTATAGAATATGGGTGAGCCCATAGAGTGGTGTTTTAAATTAATTTATGAATTCTCTCATTTATCATCCTCCTTTATTTTACTATCCAGTATATTGAGACTCTACTGTGGATAAGCACAATAACAACTGATCAAGCAGACTGATTCTATCCTCAAAGAACTCACAAACTAGTAGGGGTAAAGATTTATGTAAGCAGCTGGTTTTTTTTGTTTTTGTTTTTGTTTTTGTTTTGAGACGGAGTTTTGCTCTTGTTACCCAGGCTGGAGTGCAATGGCGCGATCTCGGCTCACCGCAACCTCCACCTCCCGGGTTCAGGCAATTCTCCTGCCTCAGCCTCCTGAGTAGCTGGGATTACAGGCACGCGCCACCATGCCCAGCTAATTTTTTGTATTTTTAGTAGAGACGGGGTTTCACCATGTTGACCAGCATAGTCTCGATCTCTTGACCTCGTGATCCACCCGCCTCGGCCTCCCAAAGTGCTGGGATTACAGGCTTGAGCCACTGCGCCCGGCCCTGTTTTTGTTTTTTTTGAGACAGAGTTTTACTCTGTCCCACAGGCTGGAGTGCAGTGGCTCAATTTCAGCTCACTGGAACCTCTGCTTGCCAGGTTCAAGCGATTCTCCTGCCTCAGACTCTCAAGTAGCTGGGATTACAGTCATACACCACTAGGCCTGGCTAATTTTTGTATTTTTAGTAGAGAATTGGTCTCACCATGTTTAGTCAGGCTGGTCTCGAACTCCTAACCTTGGTGATCCACCCACCTTGACTTCCCAAAGTGCTGGGATTACAGGTGTGAGCCACCATGCCCGGCCTAGCAGCTCTAATAAACACTAATAGAGTGTAAGTATTAAGTTCTGTAGAATTCCAAAGGAGAAGGAGACTACTAGCTGAGGGCAGTCAATAGGTTTTATAGGGAAGCTGACATTCATTAAAAGTAAATATTCACCGAGTGCAGTGGCTTATGCCTTTAATCTTAGCACTTTGGGAGGCTGAGGTGGGCATCTTGCTTGAGCCCAAGAGTTACAGACTAGCCTGAGCAACATGGCGAAACCCCATCTCTACTAAAAATACAAAAATTAGCTGGGCATGGTGGCATTGTGCCCGTAGTCTTAGCTACTTAAGAAGCTGAGAGGGGAGAATCACCTGAACCCCAAATGCAGAGATTGCAGTGAGCTCTGGTCATGCCACTGCACTCCAGCAACAGAACAAGACTCTATGTCAAAAAAAAAAAAAGTAAAAAGTAAATATTTGAGAAAAATGTATGTTTGGGAATCGTGGAGAAAAAAATTTCAGGCAGAATGAATTTTAGGAACAAAGGCATGTGTACATAAAAACATGGGATATAGGCCAGGCGCGGTGGCTCAAGCCTGTAATCCCAGCACTTTGGGAGGCCGAGGCAGGTGGATCACGAGGTCAAGAGATTGAGACCATCCCGGTCAACATAGTGAAACCCCGTCTCTACTAAAAATACAAAAAATTAACTGGGCATGGTGGCACGTGCCTGTAATCCCAGCTACTCAGGAGGCTGAGGCAGGAGAATTGCCTGAACCCAGGAGGCGGAGGTTGCGGTGAGCCGAGATCGTGCCATTGCACTCTAGCCTGGGTAACAAGAGCGAAACTCTGTCTCAAAAAAAAAAAAAAAAAAAAAACATGGGATATAGATAATAGGAATTTTCAATCACACGAATGTGAAGAGGGAATTCCAGGCAGAAGGTACAACATGTCCAAAGGCTCAGCAGCATTGCAGGTTTGGGGAATCACAAGTAATTAACTATTGTTATGGACTGGTAAATCTATTAGTTTCCTAGGGCTGCTGTAACAAAGTACCACAAACTAGGTGACCTATGACGGCAGAAATTAATTCTCCCACAGCTGGAGGCTAAAAGCCCCAAATCAAGGTATTGGAAAGACTACATTCTCTCCAAAAGATTTACAGGAGAATGTTTCCTTACCTCTTTAAGCTCTGGTGGCTCTGTGTGTCCCTTTCCTTGTAGCTCATCACTTTAATCTCTGCCTCTGTCTTCACATAGACTTCTTCCCTGTGTGTCTCTTTATCACTCTGTGCCCTCTCCTCTTACAAGGATGCAAGTCCTTCATTTTAGGGCCCACTATGATCCAATATAATGTCATCTTAAACAGATTACATCTGTAAGGACTATTTCCAAATAGGATTGTATTCACAGATACTGTCTAGGTGGACATTGATTATGGGGAGATACGACTCAACCCAGTACAGTAAGCAACACATGATCATGAAAGATTTTTTGTCTTATGCTAATGAGTTTAGGTTTTGTCCTAAAGTAGGCAAAGAAGGGTTCTGGAAACGTTTTTTTTGTTTGTTTGTTTGTTTGTTTGTTTTTTTTTGAGACGGAGTTTCGCTCTTGTTACCCAGGCTGGAGTGCAGTGGCACGATCTCGGCTCACCGCAACCTCCGCCCCCTGGGTTCAGGCAATTCTCCTGCCTCAGCCTCCTGAGTAGCTGGGATTACAGGCATGTGCCACCATGCCCAGCTAATTTTTTGTATTTTTAGTAGAGACGGGGTTTCACCATGTTGACCAGGATGGTCTCAATCTCTTGACCTCGTGATCCACCCGCCTCGGCCTCCCAAAGTGCTGGGATTACAGGCTTGAGCCACCACGCCCGGCCCTCTGGAAACGTTTTAACAGAAGATTGGCATGACTTCTATGGCTATATAGAGAATGGAGTGGAGGGAAGGGTAAGATTAGAAGCTGAGAAATTGCCAAGAAGTCCTTACAATAGCACCATGGAAAGATGATGCAAGTACAAATTAGTATTGTAGTACTAGTGGAGCTGTAGACAGTTATTTAAAGACCAAAAGTGGGAGCTGGGCCTGAAGTGTAGTGGTACACATCTATAGTCCCAGCTGCTTGGGAAGCTGAGGCGGGAGGACCACTTGAGCCCAGGAGTTGGAGGCTGCAGTCAGCTGTGATCAAGCCACCACACTCCAGCCTGGATGACACAGTAAGACCCCATCTCTAAAAAGAAAACCAATTATCATCATAAAAAAGGCTAAAATTGGGCTAGGTGTGTGGCTCACGCCTGTAATCCCATCACTTTGGGAGGCCGAGGCAGGCGGATCACCTGAGGTCCGGAGTTCAAGACCAGCCTGACCAACATGGAGAAACCCCATCTCTATTAAAAATACAAAATTGCCGGGCGCGGTGGCTCAAGCCTGTAATCCCAGCACTTTGGGAGGCCGAGGCGGGTGGATCACGAGGTCGAGAGATCGAGACCATCCTGGTCAACATGGTGAAACCCCGTCTCTACTAAAAATACAAAAATTAGCTGGGCATGGTGGCACGTGCCTGTAATCCCAGCTACTCAGGAGGCTGAGGCAGGAGAATTGCCTGAGCCCAGGAGGCGAAGGTTGCAGTGAGCCGAGATCGTGCCATTGCACTCCAGCCTGGGTAACAAGAACGAAACTCCATCTCAAAAAAAAACAAAAACAAAAACAAAATTGAGGCGGGTGGATCACGAAGTCAGAGATCGAAACCATCCTGGTCAACATGGTGAAACCTCGTCTCTACTAAAAGTGCAAAAAATTAGCTGGGCATGGTGGCACGTGCCTGTAATCCCAGCTACTCAGGAGGCTGAGGCAGGAGAATTGCCTGAACCCAGGAGACGGAGGTTGCGGTGAGCCGAGATCGCGCCATTGCACTCCAGCCTGGGTAACAAGGGCGAAACTCCGTCTCAAAAAAAAAAAAAAAAAAAAACAAAATTGGAGCCGGGCGCGGTGGCTCAAGCCTGTAATCCCAGCACTTTGGGAGGCTGAGGCGGGTGGATCACGAGGTCAAGAGATCTAGACCATCCTGGTCAACATGGTGAAACCCCGTCTCTAAAAATACAAAAAATTAGCTGGGCATGGTGGCACTTGCCTGTAATCCCAGCTACTCAGGAGGCTGAGGCAGGGGAATTGCTTGAACCCAGGAGGCGGAGGTTGCGGTGAGCCGAGATCGTGCCATTGCACTCCAGCCTGGGTAACAAGAGCAAAACTCCGTCTCAAAAAAAAAAAAAAAAAAAAAAAAAAACAAAATTGGTCAGTAATGGTGGTGCACGCTTGTAATCACAGCTACTAGGGAGACTGAGACATGAGAATCGCTTGAACCCAAGAGGTGGAGGTTATAGTGAGCCGAGATTGCGCCATTGCACTCCAGCCTGGGCAACGAGAGCAAAACTCCGTCTCAAAAAAAAAAGAAGACTAAAACTGTAGATGAAGAGACCTGCTGACAGATTCTTTAATATTATTGAAAGATAATGAAGAATTAATTTAGGAAAGTGGCTGTGTAATTAGAGGCAACAGCTATAGCAGAAATAGAAAAGAAATTTGGGCCTCAAGGCTGTTTACATACCAACATTTTATGAAATTATTTATTTCCAGCTAGATGTGGTGGCTTACCCCTGTATTCCCAGCACATTTTATGAAATTATTTATTTCCAGCTAGGTGTGGTGGCTTACGCTTGTATTCCTAGCACTTTGGGAGGCCAAGGCAGGAGGATCACTTGAAGCCAGGAGGTCGAGACCAGCCTGGGCAGCAGAGCAAGACAGTGTCTCAAAAAAAAAAAAAATTATTTCAAGAAATTATTTATTTCCCCTAAAATGGATCAATTCTTTTTTCTCTGTGGTCCACTGTAAGAACTTCTGTCTCCGCCGGGCGCGGTGGCTCATGCCTATAATCCCAGCACTTTGGGAGCCAAGGCGGGTAGATCACGAGGTCAAGAGATCGAGACCATCCTGGTCAACATGGTGAAACCCCGTCTCTACTAAAAATACAAAAATTAGCCGGGCATGGTGGCACATGCCTGTAGTCCCAGCTACTTGGGAGGCTGAGGCAGGAGAATTGCTTGAACCCAGGAGGCAGAGGTTGCAGTGAGCCGAGATCGCGCCATTGCACTCCAGCCTGGGTAACAAGAGTAAAACGCCATCTCAAAAAAAAAAAAAAAAAAAAAAGAACTTCTGTCTTCTATTTAGTATGTACTCAATTCTGCCTTACATTTTGAATAGTTATATATATGTCTGTCTTCCACTAGGATTGTAAGTTCCTTGCAAGCAAGAACCATATCTTTTTCATATTTTATGTCTCCCTGGTTAATGTGCTTTTCAGTTAGATACTCAATAAATGTTTATTTAATTTGTAAAAATGTGTATTTTTAAGATATGCCACAATTGACAAAAATCATAAAATTATATTGCAGAAAAATCCTTAGAAATTCATTTAGTCCAACTTCATCCTTTCCTAGTTGGAAAAACTGAAATCTTTAGGGGTTAAATGATTGCCTACAGTTTACTACCACTCAAAGGTTTTTTCTATAATTTATTATATTTTCATTTTTTAAAAATTTATTTTTGAAACAGGATCTTGTTCTGTCATCCAGGCTAGTCACAGCTCACTGCAGCGTCAACCTCAAGTGGCTCAGACTAAAGTAGTCACGTGCCATCATAACTTGCTAATTTGTGTATTTTTTGTAGAGAAGGAATTTTGCCACGTTGCTCAGGTTGGTCAACTCTTGGGCTCAGGCGATCCTCCTGCCTTGGCCTCCCCAAGTGCTGGGATTACAGACATTGTCCATCATGCCTGGCCCTTATCATTATTATTATTATTATTATAAATAATTATTTTAATAATTATAAATAATAATAATTTTTAAAGTTCAGCTTTTTATTGGACACATTATAAAAGAGATTTAGTCAAAAAGACCAAAGCCCATGTCATCATCAGACTCCTCGGATTCTTCTTTCTTTGCTTCCACTTTCTTTTCCTCAGCTGGAGCAGCAGCAGTGGAGGGGGCAAGACCTCCGCTGGTGCAGCACCAGCTGCTGGAGCAGGTCCAGCAGCCCCCACATTGCAGATTGCAACCCCTACAAAGGCCTTTGCAAACAAGCCAGACCAAAAGGTTCAACATTTATACTGGCTGCTTTAATAAGGGCATTGATCTTATCTTCCTTAAGAGGACGGTCACCTTATAGTCATGCAGAATGAGGGCCAAGTAGATACAAGCGAGCTTGGTAGTAGAGGAGGCCATGGTGTGTCCTAGTATGGGGCTAGCGCTGCTGGATGTGCTGCTAGTCGCTGGATAAAGTGAGGGCCTCACCCCAACACGGCCTTAGCTTGGAAGGACCGAGCACCTTGGTGGCAGCCAAGAAAAGCCCTTATTATTATTTTTAAAGACACAAGATCTTACCATTTTGCCCAGGCTGGCCTTGAACTTGTGGGCTCAAGTGATCCTCCTGCCTCACCTCCTGAGTAGTTAGTGAAGCTACAGGCATGCATCACTGTGTCTAGCTTTATAAATATTACTTTTTTTTTTTTTTTTTTTTTTTTTTGAGACAGAGTTTCGCTCTTGTTACCCAGGCTGGAGTGCAATGGTGCGATCTCGGCTCACCACAACCTCCGCCTCCTGGGCTCAGGCAATTCTCCTGCCTCAGCCTCCTGAGTAGCTGGGATTACAGGCACGCACCACCATGCCCAGCTAATTTTTTTTTTGTATTTTTAGTAGAGACGGGGTTTCACTATGTTGACCAGGATGGTCTCGATTTCTTGACCTCGTGATCCACCCGCCTCGGCCTCCCAAAGTGCTGGGATTACAGGCTTGAGCCACTGCTCCCGGCAATATTACATTTTAAAAAATTAAGACAACCCCAAACATCATCATGCTAATTGCCCTTATTTTTAAACTTTAATTTTGGAGCATATGGTCTTGTTGCTCTGGAAGAAACATTAACCTTTGTCATTCTCTGTCTGAACTGTTGCAAAGACTCTTCACTCTCCTGTAATTACCTGTACCTTATAATTCTGTCTTCTTTTTACATGATGGGAACCCTGTTTTAGCAGTCCTCCATCCCTTCTTTCAGGCAGCAAGTTGTTCATGTCAGGGTAAGACACTATTTCATGCATCCAGTAGTCAGAACTGCTGCCTCTGACAGCATCTGTTTGGCGTTGTCATGGTATCAGCATGTGACACTGCCCCTAAGCACATACAGAATTGTGGAACAAAATGTTAAAACTTCATTTAGCTCACAGAATTCTATTGAAAAATTATCCAGAACCAAGTATGGATCATTACGTGTAAAGTGGAAATAATTATAGCTCTTTTGGTCTGATAGTTGTGCTGTTGCTGGAATTAGGAAGCATTGTATGGAGATTTCAACATTCTAATTATTCTTTAAGATGGGATTTTGTTATCATACCTGGGACTTCTACTGAATTTATACTGTTTCTACCCTTCTGGCCTTATTTCAGACAAAGTTGGGATGTATTTTTTGTTTGTTGATGTTGTTTTGAGACAGGGTCTCGCTCTTTTGCCCAGGCTGGAGTGCAGTGGCGTGATATCGGCTCACTGCATACTCCACCTCCTGAGTTCAAGTGATTCTCCTGCCTCAGCCTCTCAGGTAGCTGGGATTATAGGCACCCACCACCCCACCCAGCTAATTTTTCTATTTTTAGTAGAGATGGGGTGGCACCATGTTGGCCAGACTGGCTTCTAACTCCTAACCTCAAGTGATCCACCCGCCTTGCCTCCCAAAGTGCTGGGATTACAGGCATGAACCATTGTGACCAGACTGGTATATATTTTGCTAAGAAAAGTTCCCAGTATGATTTCCTCATTATTAGCATTTGCGTCATTTTGGCCACCTACCCCAGATTCTTCCCTTAAAAGACAGAACTGTATGTTTGTTTTTCTGTGTAGTGGGTTGACCACACAGGTGCAGCCTCACAGAAGAAAGCTTTCCGTTCATCAGGATTGGGACTAGAGTTCAATTCATTTCAGCACCAATTGCGAATCCAGGATCAAGAATTTCAGGAAGGCTTTGATGGTGGCTGGTGCCTGTCTATACATCAGCCCTGGGCTTCTCTGCTTGTCAGAGGGATTAAAAGGTAAGAATAAAAATGAATCTGGGCAATGGAAGATCTTAGAGTGACATAAATTTAATTTAGAAATATGGATTGGAATTAGTTTTCCTCAAAAAGTGGTGATTTATAATACTCTTCAATAAATAGAACTTTTTATTTTTTGAGATGGAGTCTTGCTCTGTCACCCAGGCTGGAGTGCAATGGCATGATCTCTGCTCGCCACAGTCTCTGCCTTCTGGGTTTAGACGATTGTCCTGCCTCAGCCTCCAGAGTAGCTGGGATTACAGGCATGCACTATCACGCCTGGCTAATTTTTTGTATTTTTAGTTTCACCATGTTGGCCTGGCTGGTCTTGAACTCCTGACCTCATGATCCACCTGCATTGGCTCCCCAAAGTGCTGGGATTACAGGCTTGAGCCACTGCACCTGGCCAATAAATAGAACTTTAAGCAACATATTCATGTTACTGACTTGATAGTAGTGTATTTTAAAATTAATTTTAAAACATTTAAATTGACAAATATAGTAGTAGTAGTTTTTGTACTGAATAGCTTAAAAAACAAACTGAGTTTAAAAAGGCTAATGAAGCCGGGCGCGGTGGCTCAAGCCTGTGATCCCAGCACTTTGGGAGGCTGAGGCGGGCGGATAACGAGGTCAAGAGATCGAGACCATCCTGGTCAACATGGTGAAACCCTGTCTCTACAAAAAATACAAAACATTAGCTGGGCATGGTGGCACGTGCCTGTAATCCCAGCTACTCAGGAGGCTGAGGCAGGAGAATTGCCTGAACCCAGGAGGCGGAGGTTGCGGTGAGCCGAGATCGCGCCATTGCACTCCAGCCTGGGTAACAAGAGCAAAACTCCGTCTCAAAAAAAAAAAAAAAAAAGAAAAAAAAAAAGGTTAATGAACCAAGTCATAACAAATATAGAAGACCAATTTTTTCATCTTTGGAAGCAAATCTGTTGGAAAAACTTATCTTGGCCTTGGCCTTGTAATATTCTATTCAGCAATCTTAATAATTTGATCTTGGCCAGGCACAGTGGCCCAAGCCTGTAATCCCAGCACTTTGGGAGGCCAAGGCAGGTGGATCACGAGGTCAAGAGATTGAGACCATCCTGGTCAACACGGTGAAACCCCATCTCTACTAAAAATACAAAAAATTAGCTGGGCATGGTGGTGCGTGCCTGTAATTCCAGCTACTCAAGAGGCTGAGACAGGAGAATTGCCTGAACCCAGGAGGCGGAGGTTGCAGTGAGCCGAGATCGCGCCATTGCTCTCCAGCCTGGATAACAAAAGTGAAACTCCGTCTCAAAAAAAAAAAAAAAAAAAAAAAATTTTGATCTTATGAAATATAGTTTTGATGCTTATTTACTTATTAAAATAGCATATTTCATTTTGTCTTTATATCCATATATCTATTAATCTGGCTAATAACATTGAGAAACTATTTTATCACAAAATCCTTTCCTACAAAAGTAGAGGAAACTGAGATAAGTAAAGGTATTACAGAGCTGAGTTACAGTTCTTTTTTTTTTTTTTTTTTTTTTGTTTTTTTTTTTTTTTTTTTGAGACGGAGTTTCGCTCTTGTTACCCAGGCTGGAGTGCAATGGCGCGATCTCGGCTCACCGCAACCTCCGCCTCCTGGGCTCAGGCAATTCTCCTGCCTCAGCCTCCTGAGTAGCTGGGATTACAGGCACGTGCCACCATGCCCAGCTAATTTTTTGTATCTTTAGTAGAGACGGGGTTTCACCATGTTGACCAGGATGGTCTCGATCTCTCGACCTCGTGATCCACCCGCCTCAGCCTCCCAAAGTGCTGGGATTACAGGCTTGAGCCACCGCGCCCGGCTTGAGTTACAGTTCTTAATGATGATATTATTTAATAGCTTACTATTCCATGGTTTCTTGTGTTTTTTTTTTTTTTTTTTTTTTTTTTTTGAGACGGAGTTTCGCTCTTGTTACCCAGGCTGGAGTGCAATGGTGGGACGTGATCTCGGCTCACCACAACCTCCGCCTTCTGGGTTCAAGCAATTCTCCTGCCTCAGCCTCCTGAGTAGCTGGGATTACAGGCACGTGCCAACATGCCCAGCTAATTGTTTGTTTGTTTGTTTGTTTTGAGATGGAGTTTCGCTCTTGTTACCCAGGCTGGAGTGCAATGGCGCCATCTCGGCTCACCACAATCTCCGCCTCCTGGGTTCAGGCAATTCTCCTGCCTCAGCCTCCTGAGTAGCTGGGATTACAGGCACGCGCCACCATGCCCAGCTAATTTTTTGTATTTTTAGTAGAGACGGGGTTTCACCATGTTGACCAGGATGGTCTCGATCTCTTGACCTCGTGATCCACCCGCCTCGGCCTCCCAAAGTGCTGGGATTACAGGCTTTGCCCAGCTAATTTTTTGTATTTTTAGTAGAGACGGGGTTTCACCATGTTGACCAGGATGGTCTCGATCTCTCGACCTTGTGATCCACCCGCCACGGCCTCCGAAAGTGCTGAGATTACAGGCTTGAGCCACCGCGCCCGGCTCTTAATTCAGTTTTTAAAGATAGTGTTTTCCTTTGCTTTTCTTACACATGTAAATAGAAAACTATAAAGTACAGAAAAGTAACTAGAAAGATTATCTATAATCCCACACCAAGAAACAGCTATTATTAGCATTTTGGAGTATTTCTGGTTTTGTTTGTTTGTTTGTTTTTTGTTTTTTTGAGATGGAGTTTCGCTCTTGTTACCCAGGCTGGAGTGCAATGGCGCGATCTCGGCTCACCGCAACCTCTGCCTCCTGGGTTCAGGCAATTCTCCTGCCTCAGCCTCCTGAGTAGCTGGGATTACAGGCACGTGCCACCATGCCCAGCTAATTTTTTTTTTTTTTTTTTTTGAGACGGAGTTTCGCTCTTGTTACCCAGGCTGGAGTGCAATGGCGCGATCTCGGCTCACCGCAACCTCCGCCTCCTGGGTTCAGGCAATTCTCCTGCCTCAGCCTCCTGAGTAGCTGGGATTACAGGCACGTGCCACCATGCCCAGCTAATGTTTTGTATTTTTAGTAGAGACGGGGTTTCACCATGTTGACCAGGATGGTCTCGATCTCTCGACCTCGTGATCCACCCGCCTCGGCCTCCCAAAGTGCTGGGATTACAAGCTTGAGCCACCGCGCCCGGCCTCTGTTTTTCTTTTGAGACTGAGTTTCGCTCTTGTTGCCCAGGCTGGAGTACAATGATGCAATCTCGGTTCACCGCAACCTCCGTCCCTGGTTCAAATTATTCTCCTGCCTCAGCCTCCTGAGTAGCTGGGATTACAGGCATGTGCCACCATATCTGGCTAATTTTGTATTTTTAGTAGAGATGGGATTTCTCCATGTTTGTCAGACTGGTCTCTAACTCCGGACCTCAGGTGATTCATTCCACCTGGGCTTCCCAAGTGTTGGGAGTACAGGCGTGAACCACCACCCACCTGGCCATTTCTACTTTTCTTGTGTAAATTGTTATAGGGTAAGAGCATGATATATGTGTTTGTGTTTTTCGTCTTTCATTTATCATTACAACATATTTTATTTTCCTTCTTATTTTTTTCTGTTAGAATTTTATATGCTGGTCAATGTCCCAACTCATAACAGTAAAATACCTTATACTTAAATAGAATTTCAGTTTTCAAAGCGGTAGCTCTATGAAATATAGTCGTGTGCTGGATAATGGGCAAAGAATTTTTTTTTTTTTTTTCTGAGACGGAGTTTCGCTCTTGCTCTACCATGCCCAGCTAATTTTTTTTGTATTTTTAATAGAGACGGTGTTTCACCATGTTGACCAGGATGGTCTCGATCTCTTGACCTCGTGATCCACCCCCCTCGGCCTCCCAAAGTGCTGGGATTACAGGCGTGAGCCACCATGCCCAGCCACAGGCAAAGAATTTGAATAGATTTTTTACCAATAAATAAATAAATATAAGTGGCCAATAAGCACAAGAAATAATACTAACATCTTTGGTAATTAGGGAAATGTCAATCAAAATTACCATGAGATACCATTTCACACCCAGTAGGTTGGCTATAATTAAAAATAGAGGCCGGGCGCGGTGGCTCAAGCCTGTAATCCCAGCACTTTGGGAGGCCGAGGCGGGTGGATCACGAGGTCGAGAGATGGAGACCATCCTGGTCAACATGGTGAAACCCCATCTCCACTAAAAATACAAAAAACTAGCTGGGCGTGGTGGCGCGTGCCTGTAATCCCAGCGATTTAGGAGGCTGAGGCAGGAGAATTGCCTGAGCCCAGGAGGCGGAGGTTGTGGTGAGCCGAGATCGCGCCATTGCACTCCAGCCTGGGTAACAAGAGCGAAACTCCGTCTCAAAAAAAAAAAAAAAAAAAAAAAACAGAAATAGACCAAATGTGGTGGCTCACACCTGTAATCCCAGCACTTTCGGAAGCCATGGCAGGCAGATTACAAGGTCAAGAGACTGAGACCATCCTGGCCAACATCGTGAAATCCCACCTCTACTAAAAATACAAACATTAGCTGGGCATGGTGGCGCGCACCTATAGTCCTAGCTACTGAGGAGGCTGAGGTAGGAGAATCACTTGAACCTGGGAGGTGGAGGTTGCAATGAGCTGAGATCATACCACTGCACTCCAGCCTGGGGACAGAGCAAGACTCCACCTCAAAAAATAAAAATAAGGTGTAGTGGCTCACACCTGTAATCCCAGTACTTTGGGAGGCTGAGGAGAACAAATCACTTGAGCCAAGGAGTTCAAGACCAGCCTAGGCAACATGGTGAAACCCCATCTCTGCCAAAAATACAAAAAATCAGCCAGGTGTGGTGAGTGTCTCTTGTCCCAGCCACTTAGGAGGCTGAGGTGGGAAAATCACTTGAGCGTGGGAGGCAAAAGCTGCAGTGATCTCAGATCACGCCACCTCACTCCAGCCTGGGCCACAGAGAGGGAACTTATCCAAAAAAAATAAATAAATAAGGTGGTGGCTCACATCTGTAATGGCAGCACTTTGGAAGGCCAAGGCAGGTGGATCATCTGAAGTCAGGAGTTTGAGACCAGCCTGGCCAACATAGTGAAACCCCAGCTCTCCTAAAAATGCAGAAAATTAGCCAGGTGTGGTTGTAGGCACCTGTAATCCCAGCTACTCAAAAGGCTGACAAAGGAGAATCGATTGAACATGGGAGGTGGAGGTTGCAGTGAGGCGAGCTCGCACCATTGCCCTCCAGCCTGGGCAATAGGAGTGAAACTCAATCAACCAATAAAGTTGCTGAGGGTGTAGAGAAATTAGGCCAGGCTCAGTGGCTCACACTTGTAATCTCAGCACATTGGGAGGCTGAGGCAGGTGGATAATTTGAGGTCAGGAGTTCAAGACCAGACTGACCAATATGATGAAACCCTGTCTCTACTTAAAACACAAAAAATTAGCCAGACACTCAGGTGCAGTGTGGCCGGCGCCAGTAGTCCCAGCACTTTGGGCTGAGTTGGGCAGATCATGAGGTCAGGAGATTGAAACCATCCTGGCTAACACGGTGAAACCCCATCTCTACTAAAAATACAAAAAATTTAGCCAGTTGTGGTAGCACTTGCCTATAATCCCAGCTACTCAGAAGGCTGAGGCAGGAGAATCACTTGAACCTGGAGGTGGAGGTTGCAGTGAGCTGAGGTTACGCCAGTGCATTCTAGCCTGTGTAACAGAGAGAGATTCCGTCTCAAAAGAAAAAAGGAAAAAAAAAGATTATAATATCTATTTTTGCTGTGCCTTTTCTTTCTTTCTTTTTTCTTTTTTTTTTTTTTTGAGACAGAATCTCACTCTGTTGCCCAGGCTGGAGTGCAATGGCATGATCTCGGCTTGCTGCAACCTTCACCTCCGAGGTTCAAGCAATTTTCCTGTCTCAACCTCCTGAGTAGCTGGGATCAGACGTGTGCCACCACGCCCAGCTAATTTTTTTATTTTTAGTAGAGATAGAGTTTTGCCCTGTTGGCCAGGCTGGTCTCAAACTCAGGTGATCTACCAGCCTCCACCTCTCAAAGTGCTGGGATTTATAGGTGTGAGCCATTGTGCCCATCCTTTATTGTACCTTTTCTATGTTTAGATATATTTAGATATACAAAGTGTTATCACTGTGTTCCAATTGCCTACAGTATTCTGTACAGTAACATGCTGTACAAGTTTATAACTTAAGAACAAGAGGCTGCCGGACACAGTGCCTCATGCCTATAATCCCAGCGCTTTGGGAGGCCAAGGTGGGTAGATTACCTGAGGTCAGGAGTTCGAGACCAGCCTATCCAACATGGCGAAACACCATCTCTACTAAAAATACAAAAAAAAAAAAAATAGCTGGGCATGGTGGTGCGTGCCTCTAATCCCGACTACCTGGGAGGCTGAGGCAGGAGAATTGCTTGAACCTGAGAGGTGGAGGTGGCAGTGAGCCGAGATCGCAGCATTGTATTCCAGCTTGGGCAACAAGAATCCAACTCCATCTCAGGGAAAAAAAAAAAAAAAAAAGAAAAAGAGGCTATACCGTAGCCTAGGTGCATAGTAGGTTATACTATCTGAAATTGCCTAAAGACACATTTTTCAGAGCATATCCCCATTGTTAAGCAAGATGTGACTGTAGATTAGGCCAGTATTATTACAATCTTTGGCAAATGAGGATATTGAAGCAGGCAGAGGTAAAATATGAAGCTAGTTAGTGACAGAGATGGAACTAGAGTTCAGGTTTTCAAACTGCTCTTTCCTCTCTACTGTTCACGCTTCAGACATTACTTAGAGACAAATGATTATCAGCATTTAGGCATAATCATTTCTACTTTGGCAGTTTCACTATTAGCTGCCATTTCTCTACTTTGTTAAGGTGCACTACACCTCTTCTCCTGTCTTGAAGGTCAGTTCTTGCTTTGGCTCCTAATTATTTCATAGTTCATGTCTGTAAGTGCCATTAGAGAAGTGCATGGAAATCCGCTTCTGCTCCAGGATGATCAAACCCTTAGATGTCTGTTCTCACTGAGTTTTCTGCAATTTAGGTGTCTTCCTTTTCCAAAGTAGAAAACTAAACAACTTGCCTTCTGCTAAGGGAATCAGAGTATTTACATTTCTCTCATCCTATTTTGGATTTGGTTTCAAATTTTCTCACAGAAGCGAACAGCGTGAGCAGCATCTAGTGCATAGTCACTTTATTTTAATCCCACAGAAATAAAGCAGGTGGTTTTGCCACATTTGTGGAATCATTTTCCCAGTAATTCTTCAGATTATTTGGTGTAGAGGGAAGACATACGTTGGTTCATTCCCCATATCGTGCACCTACTACAAGCCTGGCACTCTTCCAATATATTTGTGTTGGAAAGCCAAGGATATGAAAAATTAATAACCCCATTTTCCACTATAAGAATGGGATGAGAGGGTTATATTATCAAGGTACCTTATTTAATTTGGTTGGAGGGAATAAGAAACATTATAACCCTTGGAAAGTAGCGATTAAATTCTGAAGGCATGCTGTTATTCTCCTTACAGGTTCTTTCAAACTAGTCCATAAGTTGTTTAATAGTCCACAAAGAAAACCCTGAATACAATTTAAAAATGTAAATGGGTGTGGTTCTAATTCAGAGTTAAAGCATTTTTATTTACTTAAATTATTGTAAATAATAAAAAGTAACATTCTTGGGAGTTATATGTAGGTGAGGATTTTTCTGTCAGATTGGAGAACAAATCAACTAATCTTCCAGGAAAAGTTTAGCCTTTGACTCAAGGGCAAGGATTTCCATATCTCTGGGATGACTTATATGTCTTGAAATTACAGGATTTGTGCTGGGCGTGGTAGCTCATACCTGTAATCCCTGCACTTTGGGAAGCTGAGGTGGGCAGATCACCAGAGATTGGGAGTTTAAGACCACCCTCACCAACATGGAGAAATCCCATCTCTACTAAAAATACAAAATTAGCCAGGTGTGGTGGTGCATGCCTGTAATCTCAGCTACTCCAGAGGCTGAGGCAGGAGAATTGCTTGAACCCTGGAGGTGGAGGTTGCAGTGAGCCAAGATAGCACTGCTGCACTCCAGCCTGGACAAGAAAACTGAAACTCCGTCTCAAATTAGGTAGATAGATAGATAGTTAGATAGACAGACAGACAGACAGACAGACAGATAGAAAGAAAAGGAAGGAAGGGAGCCGGGCGCGGTGGCTCAAGCCTGTAATCCCAGCACTTTGGGAGGCCGAGGCGGGTGGATCATAAGGTCGAGAGATCGAGACCATCCTGGTCAACATGGTGAAACCCCGTCTCTACTAAAAATACAAAAAATTAGCTGGGCATGGTGGCACGTGCCTGTAATCCCAGCTACTCAGGAGGCTGAGGCAGGAGAATTGCCTGAACCCAGGAGGCGGAGGTTGCGGTGAGCCGAGATCGTGCCATTGCACTCCAGCCTGGGTAACAAGAGCGAAACTCCGTCTCAAAAAAAAAAAAAAGAAAAGGAAGGAAGGAAGAAAAAGAAGGAAGGAAGGGAAGGAGGGGAGGAGACAGAGAGAGAAAGAGAGAGAGAGAGAGAAAATAATAGGATTTGTATTTTAGAAGCACCAAGACTGGTGAGGGCTCCAAGTCTGAGTTGTAGGGATCAGGTGAAAAGCAGGCAGGAGTTGAGAAAGATGACTTATCATTGTTCTTGTATAGGAGAAATTGTGGACAGAATTCATCCTCAAATGAAAGGTATTATGAGAAAGAAGTGTTTTTGACAAAAAATATCCTTCCTGGTAAAGCATCATCTATAGACCTCTTGGTTCAACTGGATAATTTGCTATGGGATTTGTTATATATCATAGGATCTTCCAGGAAACTAGAATTTAGATCACTCCCACTAATTTGTGTTTGTTCAAGGGTAGAGGGCAGATCCTGGTACACTCCCCACAGAGGACGACTTTGGATAGCAGCCACAGCCAAAAAACCCTCTCCTCAAGAAGTCTCAGAACTCCAGGCTACATACCGTCTTCTTCGTGGGAAAGGTAACAGTTGTATGTTCTCCTTTCAATTTTACTTCGTCAAGAGAAGTCATTGACGTTCGTCTTCTTTCACTTCCTTCTTCCTTTGGCTTTTTCTTCGTTAAAAGGGACTTTTAAACTCTGTATTTGTTTGTTTGTTTGGTGGTAAATCATTGACAGCATTGAAAGCATTAATCTGTAGAACAGCGCAAATAAAAATATCAATTTCCAACACAAGAAACCAACTAGTGTTAATTTTTTTATCTGAGAAAATCAACATCTTCTTTATTCTGAAGGCAAAATGACTAATGTAAACTCTGGTATCCTTACACTGGGAAAACAACCAAACAGGAATTTTTATTTAGAGTGGCCTAAATAGACACCTACTACTGGATTTGAGCATCAGAGTTGATTTACTTAAGCAACTTATTTTGGGAATCACCCCAAGAATACTAACTTTGGATCCTCAAGAAGACTTCTGACCTTTGGACATCCTGTTTTTCCTTCCTCTTACCCAGCTCTTACAGTTGTTTTAAAGGTAGAATAAAAGGATAACAATGCAACCATCTTTAAACATTTCTAAGAAACAGCCTCAAAGAATCACTAGGAATAAAAAGTGCATGCTTCCTTTCTTGGCTGGGTACCGTGGCTCACGCCTATAATCTTAGCACTTTGGGAGGCCAAGGAGGGCAGATCACCTGAAATCGGGAGTTCGAGACCAGCCTGACCAACATGAAGAAATCCCATCTCTACTAAAAATACAAAACTGCGCCGGGCGCAGTGGCTCAAGCCTGTAATCCCAGCACTTTGGGAGGCTGAGGCGGGTGGATCACGAGGTCGAGAGATCGAGACCATCCTGGTCAACATGGTGAAACCCTGTCTCTACTAAAAGTGCAAAAAATTAGCTGGGCATGGTGGCACGTGCCTGTAATCCCAGCTACTCAGGAGGCTGAGGCAGGAGAATTGCCTGACCCCAGGAGGCGGAGGTTGCGGTGAGCCGAGATGGCGCCATTGCACTCCAGCCTGGGTAACAAGGGCGAAACTCCGTCTCAAAAAAAAAAAAAAAATACAAAATTACCTGGGCATGGTGGCACATGCCTGTAATCCCAGCCACTCAGGAGGCTGAAGCAGAAAAATTGCTTGAACCCAGGAGGCAGAGGTTGCGGTGAGCTGAGATCATGCCATTGCCTGGGCAACAAGAGCGAAACTTTGTCTCAAAAAAAAAAAAAAAAAAATTTTTTTTTTGAGACAGAGACTCGTTCTGTCACCCAGGCTGGAGTGTAGTGGCATGATCTCTCCTCACTGCAACCTCTGCCTTCCAGGTTCAAGTGATTCTCCTGCCTCAGCCTTCTGAGTAGCAGGAACTACAGGCACGTGGTACCACACCTGGCTAATTTTTTGTATTTTTAGTAGAGACAGGGTTTCACCATGTTGGCTGAGGCTGGTCTTGAACTCTGACCTCAAGTAATCCTCCTGCCTTGGCCTCCCAAAGTGCTGGGGTTACAGATGTGACCCACCTCACCCAGCCTAAGAGCATGTTTCTCACATTTTAATCTTTTTTTTTTTTTTGTCATCTGTAACTGCCTTTCTTTGGTTCCAAAACTCATCACTACCAAAGTCCAATCTGATACAATTGCATATAGTAGAATTAATTTGTTTAGAATGAATTTGTGGGGTCCTTGAACTTTGATGGTATGAGGGCAAAGGAAAACTTTTCTAGCTTAGCATGTAGATAATGACCTAAGCGAGCCACTCACTGTATATTTTTGCTAAAATACGAATAGTTGTGCCAAGTAAATCTCACTGTTTTTCTTATGTCTACAAATAGATAATGGAAAAAGTTATTAATATTTGTTCAGAATTGAAAACAGATTCCTGAGGTCCAAGATCACAAAGAAGGAAATTTATTCAATCCTTTTGTTATTCCTGATTCAGATGTGGAATTTCCTAATGACTATCCGTCAGGTTGTCTACTGGGCTGTGTGGACCTAATTGACTGCTTGTCCCAGAAGCAATTTAAGGAGCAGGTAAGTAAAGAATACTTTTTTTCTTTAAGCAGAGACAGGGTTTCGCCATGTTGGCCAGGCTGGTCTTGAACTCCTGACCTCAAGTGATCCTCCCACCTTGGCCTCTCAAAGTGCTGGGATTATAGGTGTGAGCCACCACGCCCAGCCTGGTGCATATAAATTTCTGTATAAAAAGCCATTGTCATATTCCAGTTAACAAGTATAGGGTCTTCGTCCTTTACGAAAACCTTGCAAAAATCCTTGATTATTCCTTGAATTATTTTAGTTGGAGGGTGGGAATAGTAGGATCTGTTATTGCTAATTCTGGAGCTTTTGGTCCAGGCTATTGAACTCATGATAGGCAAATATATTTGACTCTGATTGCAAGGACTAAGCCATACTTGGAAGGAGGTTTGTGTATTTATGTATGAATATACATATGTATGTATTCATACATTTTATTTGGGTCACTAAAGATTGAACTGACAGGCCAGGCATGGTTGCTTATGCATGTAATCCCTGCACTTTGGGAGGCCAAGGCAGGTGGATCACCTGAGATCAGGAATTCAAGACCAGCCTGACCAACATGGTGAAACCCCACCTCTACAAAAAATACAAAAATTGACCTGGTGCAGTGACTCATGCCTGTAATCCGAGCACTTTGGGAGACTGAGGCAGGCGGATCCCCTGAGGTCAGGAGTTTGAGACCAGTCTGGCCAATGTGATGAAACCCTGTCTCTATTAAAAATACAAAAACAAGCCGGGCGCGGTGGCTCAAGCCTGTAATCCCAGCACTTTGGGAGGCTGAGGCGGGTGGATCACGAGGTCGAGAGATCGAGACCATCCTGGTCAACATGGTGAAACCCCATCTCTACTAAAAATACAAAAAATTAGCTGGGCGTGGTGGCGCGTGCCTGTAATCCCAGCTGCTTAGGAGGCTGAGGCAGGAGAATTGCTTGAGCCCAGGAGGCGGAGGTTGCGGTGAGCCGAGATTGTGCCATTGCACTCCAGCCTGGGTAACAAGAGTGAAACTCCGTCTCAAAAAAAAAAAAAAAATACAAAAACTTAGCTGGGCATGGTGGTGGGCACCTGTAATCCCAGTTACTTGGGAGGCTGAGACAGAAGAATTACTTGAACCCAGGAAGCAGAGGTTGCATTGAGCCAAGATCACACCACTATACTCCAGCCTGGCAACAAGAACAAAACTCCGTGTCAAAAAAATATATATATATATTTATACACAAACACACACACACACACACACACACACAATTAGCCACATGTAGTGGCACACACCTGTAATCCCAGCTGCTCAGGAGGCTGAGGCAGAACGGCTTAAACCCGGGAGGTGGAGGTTGTAGTGAGCTGAGATCATGCCACTGCACTCCAGCCTGGGTAACAGAGCAAAATTGTCTCAAAAAGAAAAAGGCCAGCGTTGTGCTTCACGCCTGTAATCCCAGCACTTTGGGAAGCCGAGGTGGGTGGATCACGAGGTCAGGAGATCGAAACACAGTGAAACTCCCATCTCAACTAAAAATTAAAAAAAAAAAAAAAATTAGCCAGGTGTGGTGGCAGGCACCTGTAATCCTAGCTACTTGGGACACTGAGGCAGGAGAATCACTTGAACCTGGTAGCAGAGGTTGCAGTGAGCCAAGATCACACCACTGCACTCCAGCCTAGCAGCAGAGCAAGACTCCATCTCAAAAAAAAAAAAATAAAAATAAAAATAAAATTGAACTGACATAACTATAGTACATGTTTGAACAGCAGAGGGAGCTGAAAGACTTTAACTTAATTAGAAAATTCCTGAAATATAGGACCCTTACGTTTAGACTCAAAACTAGCAGAAATCCAAAATAAGAAAAGTCCATCCTCGAAGCACAAAGAGTCTTACCTAATAGTATGGTTTTCCTGTTTTCTGAACAGTTACTTTAGATAATAGGGCTTCCACCACTGTGCTGAAGAAAACATGCTTCAGTTTCATTTATCTCAGCAAATTCTCTGTTTTTCAGACTTTTTTTTTTTTTTTTTTGAGACAGAGTTTCGCTCTTGTTACCCAGGCTGGAGTGCAATGGCGCGATCTCGGCTCACCACAACCTCCACCTCCTGGGTTCAGGCAATTCTCCTGCCTCAGCCTCCCGAGTAGCTGGGATTACAGGCACGTGCCACCATGCCCAGCTAATTTTTTGTATTTTTAGTAGAGACGGGGTTTCACTATGTTGACCGGGATGATCTCGATCTCTCGACCTCGTGATCCACCCGCCTCGGCCTCCCAAAGTGCTGGGATTACAGGCTTGAGCCACCGCGCCCGGCCTGTTTTTCAGACTTTCTTACCTTTCATGACTCTCATTACTGTCTACTTTTTTCCTTTACTATTCCCAGCCATTTCACCCTCTCTGTTCTTTACTCTTTATGTATTTATGTATTTATTTATTTGTTTGTTTATTTATTGGAAACAGGGTCTCACTGTATTGCCCAGGCTGGAGTGCCAGTCTTGGCTCACTGCAACCGCTGCCTCTTGGGCTTAAGTGATCCTCCCACCTTGGCCTCCCAGTAGCTGGGACTATAGGCATATATCACCGTGCCTGGCTAACACTTGTCATCCCTCTATATTTGCGTCTTTTGTTTTCTTGTGGGTTACCTCCTCGACCTCCTCTGATTATGTGAGTACAATGCATGCATTTCAGTGTGAATTTTGAATTCTAGCCTTTTGTTCTTCTCTTAGTATCTGATCCAGATCCAGGTAAAACCATAGACACATGGAGGCTGGACTATCCGTCTGAGCCTTTGCCCATTTTTTTTCAATGTCTACTTTCTTCCTCCCTTCTCCCTTTTCTCCCCCCATCCCCGAGTCTAGAAGTAATATCATAAAAATATCTTACATTGGTATAGGCTTTACAGTTTTAGAGACTCACAGTCATTAACAGCATAGTATAACATGCTGCATTCTGTTTTCTTCCTATGTATTTGTGTTCTAAAATAGAACCCAGGAGCATCTGGTAGTGTGGATGATGGTTTTTGGCAAGGGGCCTTGCTTTATTTTCTCATCTATTGATCAAGCAAACCACCACCTGATACAAAGTCAAATAATTTCAATCTCTAGACAGCCAGTCTTCTTTGTGCCACAAATTTGTGTAGAGAAGGGTAGGAAACTATAATCCAGATCTATTATAAGGGTTATAGGACTTAGAAATCTAATTAAAACAAGTTTTGTTGGTTTCTGAAGGATAACTCTTTTTCATGATACTTCTCCTTGAGCTTATATTCTGTCTCTTGTCCTGAGGTTGCTGCAGACAGCATGTAGAAGTGCAGGAAGCCTCCCAGATGTTCCCAGCTGGAGGTGCTGGCAACTCTCTTTTTGAATGTCTCTTATATGTAACATTAAAATATACCAGAAGCCAGAAGCCACTAGGCTTCATCGGACATGGGAATGCCATACCCATTTTACCCGTTTTCCCTATGGTCAGCTTTTCTGTAGCTTTTTTCCACCGTTTTTCTGTTTGTTTTTGTTTGTTTGTTTGTTCGTTTTGGTTTTGAGACAGAGTCTCTCTCTGTTGACCAGGCTGGAGTGCAGTGGTGTGATCTCAGCTCACTACAGCCTCCACCTACCAGGTTGAAGCGATTCTCCTGCTTTACTTTCCTGAGTAGCTGAGATTACAGGCATGTGCCGCCATGCCTGGGTAATTTTTAAAATATTTTTAGTAGAGACAGGGTTTCACCATGTTGGTCAGACTGGTCTGGAACTTCTGACCTTAGGTGATTTACCCACCTCAGCCTCCCAAAGTGCTGGGATTACAAGTGTGAGCCACCGCACCTTTACTGTTTCTTTTCTGTGTTTGAGGGTAGCATATGCCTTTATTCAGAATTGATGTTAGCCCTGTTTGACTCTTTTTTTTTTTGAGACGGAGTTTTCACTCTCGTTACCCAGGCTGGAGTGCAATGGTGCAATCTCGGCTCACTGCAACCTCCGCCTCCTGGGTTCAGGCAATTCTCCTGCCTCAGCCTCCCAAGTAGCTGGGATTACAGGCACGCGTCACCATGCCCAGCTAATTTTTTTTTTTTTTTTTTTTGAGACGGAGTTTCGCTCTCGTTACCCAGGCTGGAGTGCAATGGCGCGATCTCGGCTCACCGCAACCTCCGCCTCCTGGGTTCAGGCAATTCTCCTGCCTCCGCCTCCCTAGTAGCTGGGATTACAGGCGCGCGCCACCATGCCCAGCTAATTTTTGTATTCTTAGTAGAGACGGGGTTTCACCATGTTGACCAGGATGGTCTCGATCTCTTGACCTCGTGATCCACCCGCCTCGGCCTCCCAAAGTGCTGGGATTACAGGCTTGAGCCACCGCGCCTGGCTATTTGACTCTTATTTATTGAGTAAAGAGTTTATCACGGCCGGGCGTGCGGCTATTTGACTCTTATTTATTGAGTAAAGAGTTTATCACGGCTGGGCGCGGTGGCTCAAGCCTGTAATCCCAGCACTTTGGGAGGCCGAGGCGGGTGGATCACGAGGTCAAGAGATCGAGACCATCCTGGTCAACATGGTGAAACCCCGTCTCTACTAAAAATACAAAAATTAGCTGGGTATGGTGGCGCGTGCCTGTAATCCCAGCTACTCAGGAGGCTGAGGCAGCAGAACTGCCTGAACCCAAGAGGCGGAGGTTGCGGTGAGCCGAGATCGCGCCATTGCACTCCAGCCTGGGTAACGAGAGCGAAATTCCGTCTAAAAAAAAAAAAAAAAAAAAAAGTTTATCACTTTTAAATGTTGCAGCTTTGGTATTTGGCTGCCTCTTAGAAAATATCAAGACCACTCTTTGTAATTTACCTGTGTCTGTTTGAGCTAGAGTTCTGTGATGTAGAAAGTGTACTTGCAGGCCGGGCGCGGTGGCTCAAGCCTGTAATCCCAGCACTTTGGGAGGCCGAGGCAGGTGGATCACGAGGCCAAAAGATCGAGACCATCCTGATCACCATGGTGAAACCCCGTCTCTACTAAAAATACAAAAAATTAGCTGGGCATGGTGGCGCATGCCTGTAATCCCAGCTACTCAGGAGGCTGAGGCAGGAGAATTGCCTGAACCCAGGAGGCGGAGGTTGCGGTGAGCCGAGATCGCGCCATTGCACTCCAGCCCGGGTAACAAGAGCGAAACTCCGTCTCAAAAAAAAAAAAAAAAAAGAAAGTGTACTTGTCTAGTCTGTTATACCAACCCCATTCTTGTTTCTGAATGAATGAGATGAGAGTTTAGGAATAATGCCAGTTGCCTAGCATTTAAGAAACTATTCCATGGCATGGGTGTTCTCTGAAACACAAATTTGGGAAATATCTTTGGATTAAACAGATCTGTTTACTATAGAACATCTCAGAGTCCTTAATATGCTAGTGTAGATTATGGCTCTCTAAGAGGTGGATATAACATGCATCCCAAAACTTTGAGCATAAATTAATCCCCCACCTGCACATGCGCTACCTATTTACCTACTGCAGAACTGATATCATGGTATGTACAATTTAGGAGTGTTGTGTGTTTGATTTTTCTTTATTCTCACAGGTCAACTCACTGAGAAAGAACAATCCAGGAAGTAGTTTCCTAACCTGTGTCTTCCTTCAATATCTCCATATTCATTTATCACCCAGCCGAATCGCATTTTCTTTGAAAACTAGTGTGGATCTAGTAATTTTTATTTCAACTGAAACTAACTTCCTGTGTGACTTGGACCACATTTTGTCTCTCTATACTGTCCCCTTTTCATTCCTCCCAAAAAACTCAGTAATTTACTTCTGACCTCACATTCTTGGCCTTTCTTTGATAAATTCAAATACACTAAGTCCTCACTATTTTTGGCATACTATGATCATTTAATCCTCTTAAAAAAAAAAAAAGGAAAGAAAACTGAAAAAGTTTTGTTAGTGGTTGTTTTAAAATCAAGCGCATTATGCTGTTAAGTGGCTTTAAAAGATACATACTTACAGGTGGAAAGTCCAAAAAAAAAGAAAGAAAGAAAAAAGATATATGCTTTCCCCTGAGCCATGAACATTATAGTCTTCCTTTTATCTTCTAAGACTAGTATGGCCAGCATGACTAATTTATGCCAGAAAAAAAAAAAAAAAAAAAAAAAAATCCCTCTAGACCTTCAGCCCTCTTGAGTATTGGCAGAGGATCATCCTAAAGAAGGTAGAAGTGATACATAAAAGGCTATGGGTTCAACTCAGGGTAAAAAGGTAGATGATGAGAGCCATCTCATTAAAGCTTCTCCTCTGATTCTCCTGAAGGAGCCCTTGCTGTTTGCCAGCATTTTATCTGCCAGCAGCAGATGAAAGCTCTCAAAAACAGCAGGGAGGATGTTGACTGCAACAATACATCAAGGCTGTGGTTTGTAACCTCAATAGTAAGGCAGTTAAAACTTTTTTTTTTTAACAAAGACATTTTGATTGCCAAATCCATAACCATTAGCAGCTGTGGTTTGAACAGTTCTCTAGACCTAACAAGTTTTCAAACAAAAAGTTGAGTTGGTGGCTTTTGATTCTACTTCTGTGTGTTGTTTGTGCTATTTATATCCCTGCCTTCAATAGAACATCTGATTTGTCTGAAATCTCCAAGGTCATTGATTATTCTATTTCTTGTGAACTGAATCCATTCCTTTCCTGCCAGCTTACTGACCCTTTAGTCTATTTGATCTTATGGCTTTTATAAGAGCCAAGACCCTATCTTCAGGAATTATACTGAAGCAGTTATACTGCTGGGTGCCTGTTTCCAATAATTGACATCAGCAGTAGATTTGCAGTCTTCCACTTGGAAAGAGAATGTTACTTGTTCCTTCTTCTAGAAGATTATCCTCAGGATCTAGGAGAATTTGCTAGAAGAAAAATAAACAATTTTTTTAAAGTGAAAAAAAAAAGTATCCAAGCAACATAGATCTTTAGGAATAGTCCAAGTATCACATCGTATGTGGAAATAATCAGCTTCTATCATCAATGGATTGTCTGTGAGTCTAAGAGGTGAGAAATCAGAAAATGAAGGATTTTCTTTTTCCTTTTGTGAGACAGGGTTTCACCATCTTGGCCAGGCTGGTCTTGAACTCCTGACCTCATGATTCACCCGCCTCAGCCTCCTATGTTTCATGTATTTAGTGTTTTGTTTTTCTTCTGAAAATGAATATGAAATTCTTAAGATTTTCATATATATTTATTCATTAATAAATATTTGAGCCAGGCATGATGGCTTACGCTTGTAATCCCAGCACTTTGGGAGCCCAAAGTGGGTGTAACACTTAAGGTCAGGTGTTGGAGACCAGCCTGGCCAATGTGATGAAACCCTGTCTCTTCTGAAAATACAAAAATGATCTGGGTGTGGTGGTGCATGCCTATAATCCCAGCTACTTGGGTGGCTGAGGCAGGAGAATTGCTTGAACCTAGGAGGTGGAGCTTGCAGTGGGCCGAGATTGCGCCACTACACTCTAGCCTGGGTAACAGAGCAAGACCGTCTGGAAAAAAAAAAGTAAATAAATAAAAAATACTTGAGTGCCTATTATAAATCAGACCCTGTTCTAGACACTGAGGGAAACAAAAGGATGAATCAGCTGTAGATTCTGTCCTCAGATGTTTGAAAGACTGCTAGGTACATATGTATATAAACAATATAAAAAAACAAAATAGGCTGTGCACGGTGACTCAAGCCCGTAATCCCAGCACTTTGGAGGCCAAGGCGGGCGGATCACCTGAGGTCGGGAGTTCAATACCAGCCTGACCAACATGGTGAAACCCCATCTTAAAAAATAAAAAAATTGCCGGGCGCGGTGGCTCAAGCCTGTAATCCCAGCACTTTGGGAGGCCGAGGAGGGTAGATCACGAGGTCGAGAGATCGAGACCATCCTGGTCAACATGGTGAAACCCCGTCTCTACTAAAAGTGCAAAAAATTAGCTGGGCATGGTGGCACGTGCCTGTAATCCCAGCTACTCAGGAGGCTGAGGCAGGAGAATTGCCTGAGCCCAGGAGGCGGAGGTTGCGGTGAGCCGAGATCGCGCCATTGCACTCCAGCCTGGGTAACAAGGGCGAAACTCCGTCTCAAAAAATAAATAAATAAATAAATAAAAATAATAAAAAATAAAAAAATTAAAAAATTAAAAATAAATAAAAATAAAAAGTAAAATAGAAAGGTAGGTTTGGTCAGATGATTGTTAGTTTTGAATGATAGGCTATAGTCAGTTGTGAAATGGGATAAAAGTGTTTTGAAGTTTTTTTGAGGCATTAACATGATCTGAGGCTTGCTTAAGGGAAAACTAATTTGACAGAAATGTGGAAGATGAAGTGGAGAGAATCTGAAGATGGGAAGACTAGTGAGAAGACAGTTGTAGTCCAGGGTAGAGATATCTGAAAAATCTGTTCTAGGATAATGCCGGTGGAATTAGGCAAGACAGGAACTGATACAAGAGGTTTTATGTAGGTAGAATCTATCACTTGATGTGATGCCTTTATTTTACCTTTTTTTATTTTTATTTTTTTCTTTTTTTGAGATGGAGTTTCGCTCTTGTTACCCAGGCTGGAGTGGAGTGGTGCGATCTCGGCTCACTGCAACCTCCGCCTCCTGGGTTCAAGCAATTCTCCTGCCTCAGCCTCCCGAGTAGCTGGGACTACAGGCGTGCACCACCATGCCCGGCTAATTTTTTTGTTTTAGTAGAGACGGGGTTTCACCATGTTGACCAGGATGGTCTCGATTTCTCGACCTCGTGATCCACCCGCCTCGGCCTCCCAAAGTGCTGGGATTACAGGTGTGAGCCACCGCGCCCGGCCTTATTTTACCTTTAAGTAAAGCAAGGCTTAGAGAAAGTAGTCTATTTTATCTGGAAGGAATATGCTGTAGTCTTGCTGTCTTCTTAGAATCTGTTCAACACTTCTTGGTTTGTCATCTAGTCTGCCATGTAAATCAAGTGGCAGCTTACCTTTTAATTGAAGATATTATTGGCCAGGCATGATAGCTCATGCCTGTAATCCCA
This sequence comes from Saimiri boliviensis, assembly GCF_048565385.1. Classification (NCBI taxonomy): domain Eukaryota; kingdom Metazoa; phylum Chordata; class Mammalia; order Primates; family Cebidae; genus Saimiri; species Saimiri boliviensis. The sequence goes on along the minus strand of NC_133450.1, from coordinate 14,438,159 downwards.
GCACTTTGGGAGGCTGAGGTGGGCAGGTCACTTGAGCCCAGGAGTTCGAGACCAGCCTGGGCAACATGGTGGAACCCCATTTCTACAAAAAATACAAAAATTAGCTGGGTGTGGTAGCGTGCACCTGTAATCCCAGCTACTTAGGAGGCTGAAATGGGAGGACTCCTTGAGCCCAGGAGGTTGCAATGAGCAGATTGCACCACTGTACTCCAGCCTCAGTGATAGAACAAGACCTCACCTAAAAATAAAAAAGATATTATTGCTCAGAATATTATATAATCATACATTCATTAAGTATTTATTGACTATCCGTCATGTGCCAGGCACTGGGTTAAATGCTTAGAATCCAGAGTTTTAACAACAGTATTCCATTCCCTCTAGATCTTTTAGTATACTAGATGAAACTGAGACAAAAAAACCCAACCATAATAATTATTACATGAATAGTGGAATGCACCAAAGATGGGACCTAAATCCTAACTTTGCATGGCTGGAAGTAGGATGGGAGGGAGTGTTAAAAGAAGAAGCTTCTTTTAAAAACAAAAAACAAAACAAGGCCGGGCGCGGTGGCTCAATCCTGTAATCCCAGCACTTTGGGAGGCCGAGGCGGGTGGATCACGAGGTCGAGAGATCGAGACCAACCTGGTCAACATGGTGAAACCCCGTCTCTACTAAAAATACAAAAAATTAGCTGGGCATGGTGGTGCGTGCCTATAATCCCAGCTACTCAGGAGGCTGAGGCAGGAGAATTGCCTGAACCCAGGAGGCGGAGGTTGCGGTGAGCCGAGATCGCGCCATTGCACTCCAGCCTGGGTAAAAAGAGCGAAACTCCGTCTAAAAAAAAAAAAAAAAAAAAAAACAAAAACAAAAACAAAACAAAACAAAACAAAAAAAACGGCTGGGTGCAGTGGCTCACGCCTGCCTGTAATCCCAGCACTTTGGGAGGCCGGGGCGAGTGGATCATGAGGTCAAGAGATCGAGACCATCCTGGTCAACATGGTGAAACCCTGTCTCTACTAAAAATACAAAAATTAGCTGGGCATGGTGGCGCACGCCTGTAGTCCCAGCTACTTTGGAGGCTGAGGCAGGAGAATTGCCTGAACCCAGGAGGCAGAGGTTGCAGTGAGCCGAGATTGCACCATTGCACTCCAGCCTGGGTAACAAGAGTGAAACTCCGTCTTTAAAAAAAAAAAAAAAGACAAGTCCTGTAGAAACAATGCTGCGTGGAATACCATGATGGTAGATTGAAAAAAGAAAAAAAGCCGGGCGCGGTGGCTCAAGCCTGTAATCCCAGCACCTTGGGAGGCCGAGGCGGGTGGATCACGAGGTCAAGAGATCGAGACCATCCTGGTCAACATGGTGAAACCCCGTCTCTACTAAAAATACAAAAAAATAGCCGGGCATGGTGGTGCGTGCCTGTAATCCCAGCTACTCAGGAGGCTGAGGCAGGAGAATTGCCTGAACCCAGGAGGCGGAGGTTGCAGTGAGCCGAGATCGCGCCATTGCACTCCAGCCTGGGCAACAAGAGCGAAACTCTGTCTCAAAAAAAAAAAAAAAAGACAAGTCTTGAAGAAAGTGAAACTGATATTTTGTTCAGTAAACCATTCTACTTCATGTCACCATACCCTTTGTTCACTAGGAGAGCTCCTGCTTATCCTTTAAAACAACTCAGGCCAGCCTCTATGGCTCACACCTGTAATGCCAACACTTTGGGAGTCCGAGGTGGGCAGATCACCTGAGGTCAGGAGTTTGAGACCAACCTGACCAACATGTTGAACCCCGTCTCTACTAAAAATACAAAAATTGCTTGATGTGGTGGCAGGCACCTGCAATCCCAGCTACTACTCAGGAGGCTGAGGTAGGAGGATCCCTTCAACCCAGGTGAGCCAAGATCGCACCACTGCACTCCAGCCTGAGCAACAGAGCACGACTCTGTCTGAAAAAAAAAAAAAAACTCAGAAGTCTTACTCTTCTTCAGTTACTCTCTGAAGTCTTCCCTGACCCCAGCCTATTTCCTTTCTAACAGGATTTTTTGGGCTGTGTTCATACTTCTATTGTTGCTTTTTTTTTCTTGTTATTTATATGTTAATATGTAGTTCTTTGGGTGACCATCTATGTCTTTTTTTTTTTTTTTTTTTTTTTGAGATGGAGTTTTGCTCTTGTTACTCAGGCTGGAGTGCAATGGCGCGATCTCGGCTCACCGCAACCTCCGCCTCCTGGGTTCAAGCAATTCTCCTGCCTCAGCCTCCTGAGTAGCTGGGCTTACAGGCACATGCCACCATGCCCAGCTAATTTTTTGTATTTTTATTAGAGACAGGGTTTCACCATGTTGAAAGGGATGGTCTGGATCTCTCGACCTCATGATCCACCCGCCTCGGCCTCTCAAAGTGCTGGGATTACAGGCGTGAGCCACCGCGCCCGGCCCATCTATGTCTTATTCACCTTTATATCTCCAATGTCCTAACATATAGCCTGGTATATAGTAGGTACACAATAAGTGGTCAAGACAATTAATGGAGAGGCAGACAATGGTAGATATATGAAAACCCTTAAATGCCATATGAAAGGATTTGAACTGTGTTCTGAAGATACCTATGTAAAGTTGGGGTTTTTTTTTTTTTTTTTTTTTTTTTTTTTTTTTTTTTTTGAGACGGAGTTTCGCTCTTGTTACCCAGGCTGGAGTGCAATGGCGCGATCTCGGCTCACCGCAACCTCCGCCTCCTGGGTTCAGGCAATTCTCCTGCCTCAACCTCCTGAGTAGCTGGGATTACAGGCACACGCCACCATGCCCAGCTAATTTTTTTTGTATCTTTAGTAGAGACGGGGTTTCACCATGTTGACCAGGATGGTCTCGATCTCTTGACCTCGTGATCCACCCGCCTCGGCCTCCCAAAGTGCTGGGATTACAGGCTTGAGCCACCGCTCCCGGCTTGTTTTTGTTTTTTAAGACAAAGTCTCTTTCATCCAGGATGGAGTGCAGTGGCTCAATCTTGACCCACTGAAACCCACTGCCTCTCAAGTTAAAGCGATTTTCCTGCCTCAGTCTCCTGAGTAGCTGGTTTTTTTGTTTGTTTGTTTGTTTGTTTTTGAGACGGAGTTTCGCTCTTGTTACCCAGGCTGGAGTGCAATGGCGCGATCTCAGCTCACCGCAACCTCCGCCTCCTGGGCTCAGGCAATTCTCCTGCCTCAGCCTCCCAAGTAGCTGGGATTACAGGCACGTGCCACCATGCCCAGCTAATGTTTTGTATTTTTAGTAGAGACGGGGTTTCACTATGTTGACCAGGATGGTCTCAATTTCTTGACCTCGTGATCCACCCGCCTCGTCCTCCCAAAGTGCTGGGATTACAGGCTTGAGCCACTGCGCCAAGCTCTGCTTTTTGTTTTGAGATGGAGTGTTGCTCTGTCACCAGGCTGGAGTGCAATGGGGTGATCTCAGCTCATTGCAACCTCTGCCTCCCAGGTTCAAGCAGTTCTTTTGCCTCAGCCTCCCAAGTAGCTGGTACTACAGGCGTATGATACCATGCCCGGCTAATTTTTGTAGTTTTAGTAGAGACAGGGTTTCACCATGCTGGCCAGGATGATCTCGAACTCCTGACCTCATGATCTACCCACCTTGGCTTCCCAAAAGTGCTGGGATTACAGGTGTGAGCCACTGTGCCTGGCCTTGAGTAGCTGGTATTACAGGCTCACGTCACCACACCTGGCTAATTTTTGTATTTTCAGTAGAGATGGCGTTTCACCATTTTGGCCAGGCTGGTCTTGAACTTCTGACCTTGAGTAATCCACCCGCCTTGCTCAGCTTCCTTAAGGGCTGGGATTGCATACGTGAGCCACCATGCCCGGCCAAATCCATTAGAAGGATTATCCTGGCAGCTGTAGGAAGGATAGTCTGGATGGGACAAGCCTGAAAACAGGGAGATGATTTAGGAAATTATCATGGTTATCCAGGTGAGCTATGATGAAGGTCTGCAGCAATGCTGTGGCAGTTGAGTTGTAGAGAAAGGAACTGATGGTTGGAATGTTTAGGAAGTAAAGTTTATAGGATGTGAAGGGTGAGAGAACGAAGTCTAGGATAAAGTTGGGTTTCTTTTTTGTTCTAAAAGATGTGTTATTTAATAAAGGAGTATTGTTGACATTAATAACACCAGATTGCTTGACAATGAGCTTACCTTGATATGCTAAGTGCAGTCCAAGAACTCTCAGAGCTCTGCCTCAGAAAAGTTTTCCGTTGAGTCAGACTAGCCATTGGGAAAATAAAATCTAAAACTGGCACAGCCCTTAACTCAAGAGAAGTCTTCAGTATTCTGAGGTAATAGTCTTAGAGTGGACTTCGTTGACTCAGGACCTTATCATGTACTGTTTTTGTTTATTTTTTAATTTAATTTTATTTTTGAGAGGGAGTTTTGCTCTTGTTGCCCAGGCTGGAGTGCAATGGAGTGATGATCTTGGCTCACCGCAGCCCACCTCCTGGATTCAGCCTTCTGAATTCTCCTGCCTCGGCCTTCTGAGTAGCTGGGACTACCATGCCTGGCTAATTTTGTATTTTTAGTAGAGATGGGTTTCTCCATTTTGGTCAGGCTGGTGTTGAACTCCCGACCTCGGGAGATCTGCTCACCTTGGCCTCCCAAAACTGTCTTTAATTAAAAGGAATTTTCTTCTGGTTTTTACTATTAAGTTGGAGCGAAAATCTAGTATATTAAAATTAAGACCAGAAATTATTGTCATGAATGGGTGATTTCCCAGTTAGGTCTTGAAGAATCAGGCCAGAAAAGCTATGAGGTTAAAAATATATTAAAATTAAGACCAGAAATGATTGTCATGAATGGGTGATTTCCCAGTTAGGTCTTGAAGAATCAGGCCAGAAAAGCTGTGAGGTTAATTTTGGAGAAAATATACTTGCTTGACTTGTTTTATGTGTGAGGGTCCTAGCATATGATTCCATTGGGCACAGAAAACCACCGTGGAAATGTTACCGTGGATACAATGAGACCATGAGACCAGTGCTGTGTGGCTGCTGGCTAGAAGGTCCTTAAATTTGCATATGTCTTATCACTTACTTCTTTCACCTGTTGCATATATGGGTTGTCTCTGTAGCACTGAGCTGGAAGCCTCTGTCTTAGATACTAGGCCTATGACTAGAATTCGGTTGCTGGTATATGGGAGTTCAACTCCCCACTTTGGGCCAACTGGTATGATCTTTATTTAACCCTAGTCAAATATACAGTTGTTATCTGGTCAATTATGACCAGTATGTTACCCTGAAGTGAGAAAACTTTTATCTTCTAATATGGTGGGGGGGGTGCTGGGGTGCTAGTTATCCTGTGATACCTAGAATTGCTTTCAAGTAAAATATAAATGAGAACTGTTTATCAGAGAGCACAGTTACTTGCAAGGTATTCTTCTTTGAGTCTGTTCTTGCATGTCTTTATCCAACTCATTTCCTTCTGTCTTTCTGCATATTATCACCTCAGTCTTCTTACAGTTGGTTTTCAGCTAACGAGATTTTAAATCCTGATTTCATGTTCTGTCTGTTCCTCAAAATTCAAACCAAGAAAGCCTACAGCAAATATATGTTCTTTGTTAATTGATGCCCTATTTTTTTTTTTTTTTTGAGACAGAGTTTCGCCCTTGTTACCCAGGCTGGAGTGCAATGGCGCGATCTCAGCTCACCGCAACCTCCGCCTCCTGGGCTCAGGCAATTCTCCTGCCTCAGCCTCCTGAGTAGCTTGGATTACAGGCACGTGCCACCATGCCCAGCTAATTTTTTGCACTTTTAGTAGAGACGGGGTTTCACCATGTTGACCAGGATGGTCTCGATCTCTTGACCTCGTGATCCACCCACCTCGGCCTCCCAAAGTGCTGGGATTACAGGCTTGAGCCACTGCGCCTGGCGATGCCCTATTATTATTTGCTTTAGTTTTCCAACTAACAACTTACAAATCTTTTTTTTTTTTTTTTGTCTTTTTGTTTTTTTTTCCTTTTTGTGTAGAACAAGGTCTCGCTATATTGCCCAGGCAGGTCTTGAACTCCTGGGCTCAAGCTGTCCTCCCACTTCTGCCTCCTTAACAGCTGGGATTACAGGTGTGAGCCACAGCACCCAGCCTTTTTTTTTTTTTTTTTTTTTTTTGAGATGGCATCTTGCTCCGTCACCCAGGCTGGAGTGCAGTGACGTGATCTTGGCTCACTGCAACCTCCACCTCCCGGATTCAAGGGATCCTCCTGCCTCAGCCTTCCAAGTAGCTGAGATTACAGGTGCCCACCACCATGCCTGGCTAATTTTTTGTATTATTAGTAGAGACGGGGTTTCACCACGTTGGCCAGGCTGGTTTTGAACACCTGGCCTCAAGCATTCCACCTGTCTCGGCCTCCCAAAGTGTTAGGATTATAGGTGTGAGCCACTGTGCCTGGCCAACTTATAAATCTTAGACCTGGAGACAGGTATAAGATTAACTGATTGGAGGCCGGGTGCGGTGGCTCAAGCCTGTAATCCCAGCACTTTGGGAGGCCGAGGTGGGTGGATCACGACGTCAAGAGATCGAGACTATCCTGGTCAACATGGTGAAACCCCGTCTCTACTAAAAATACAAAAAATTAGGTGGGCATGGTTGCGCGTGCCTGTAATCCCAGCTACTCAGGAGGCTGAGGCAGGAGAATTGCCTGAACCCAGGAGGCGGAGGTTGCGGTGAGCCGAGATTGTGCCATTGCACTCCACCCTGGGTAACAAGAGCGAAACCCCATCTCAAAAAAAAAAAAAAAAAAAAGATTGACTGATCATCTGGGAATTTGTTGTAAAGAATGACATAGTTTAGGAATTATTGATCATTTCAGGACAAGAATGAATAAGAATGAAGTGGAGGCTTGCCAATTTGGTAAAAATGCCGATTTGCCACTAAATCAGTGGTGGTTGACAAAAATTGCTAACCAGGCTGGACGCGGTGGCTCACGCCTGTAATCCTAGCACTTTGGGGGCCGAGGTGGGTGGATCACCTGAGGTCAGGAGTTCAAGACCAGCCTGGCCATCATGGTGAAACCCCATCTTTATTTAAGAAAAAAAAAAAAAAAAAAAACTGCTAATCAATTCTTTTCTCCCATGAAAATGGCAAAATAAATTATATATACATATGTAATTTATGTTTTTTTGAGACTTAGTCTGGCTCTGTCACCCAGGCTGGAGTATAGTGGCTCAGTCTCAGCTCACTGCACCCTCCACCTCCCAGGTTCAAGCAATTCTCCTGCTTCAGCCTCAAAAGTAACTGGGACTACAGGCCCGTGCCACCACACCCAGCTAATTTTTTGTATTTTTAGTAGAGACGGGGTTTCACCATGTTAGCCAGGATGGTCTCGATCTCCTTACCTCATGATCCACCCGCCTTGGCCTCCCAAAGTGCTGTGATTACAGATGTGAGCCACCACTTCCACCCTATAATTTTTTGTTTGTTTGTTTTGAGATGGAGTTTTGCTCTTGTTACCCAGGCTGGAGTGCAATGGCGCGATCTTGGCTCACCGCAACCTCCGCCTCCTAGGTTCAAGCAATTCTCCTGCCTCAGCCTCCCGAGAAGCCGGGACTACAGGTGTGCGCCACCATGCCCAGCTAATTTTTGTATTTTTAGTAGAGACGGGGTTTCACCATGTTGACCAGGATGGTCTCAATCTCTTGACCTCGTGATCCACCCATCTCGGCCTCCCAAAGTGCTGGGATTATAGACATGAGCCACCACGCCTGGCCTATAATTTTTTTTTTTAATTGAGATGAGGTCTTATCATGTTGCCCAGGCTTGTCTTGAACACCTGGTTCAAGCATTCTGCCTGCCTCAGCTTCCCAAAGTGCTGGATTACAGGCCTGAGCCTAAAAGAAATGTTTTTTAGATAACTGGTGAACAGTTTCCCTCTGGAGAGGAGAAGAAAATAGCTGTTTAGAAGTTAATTACCTGTTGTGTTAGACAGCTATGAAATTTATGAGACATGAAGAGCAGGCCCACCTCCCCTACTTCTGAGGCTGGAAACCTGGTAAATAGGAGATTTCGTTGGCAAGAATAACAGCAACTTCCTGGAGTGTTTTACCAAGTTTGGTTAGATGTTTGATTTTAGAACCCAAATTCCCTAATCTGTTTATTGTGCTGTGTCAATAACCCTTAATCTAGCATCATTTCTAAACTGGATGTGCAGTCAAAGGTGGTAGCTCATACCTATAATCCCAGCACTTTGGGAGGCCAAGGCAAGAGGATTGCTTGAGCCCAGTAGTTCCAAACCAGCCTAGGCAACATAGTGAGACCCCGTCTCTACAAAAAATAAACAAAATTAACCAGGTCTGGTGGTGTGTGCCTGTGGTCTCCAGTACTCAGGAGGCTGAGGTAGGGTGACTTGAGCCCTGCAGGTCAAGACTGTAGTGAGCTATGAACACACCACTGCACTCCAGTCTGGGTGACAAAGTGAGACGTTGTCTTAAAAAAAAAAAAATTAGTTGTGTGTGGTGGTGTATATCTGTAGGTCCAGCTACTTGGGAGGCTGAGTTGGGAGGATCACTTCAGCCCAGAAGGTCCAGGCTATAGTGAGCTATACTCACACCAGTGCACTCTAGCCTGGACAAGAGAGTGAGAACCTATCTCAAAATAATAATTAATTGTCGGGCACTGTGGCTCATGTCTGTAATCCCAGCACTTTAGGTAGCTGAGGTGAGTGCATCATGAGGTCGGGAGTCCAAGACCAGCCTGACCAATGGTGAAACCTCGTCTCTACTAAAAATATGAAAACTACCTGGGCATGGTGGTGCGCAGCTGTAGTCCTGGCTACTTGGGAGGCTGAGGCAGAAGAATCACTTGAACCCAATAGACGGAGGTTGCAGTGAGCCAAGATTGTGCCATTGCACTCCAGCCTGGGTGATAAAATAAGACTCCATCTCAATAATAGTAATAATAATTAATTAATAACAAATGTAAAATAAAATGTGACATCCAGAGCTTATCCACATTCTTCATCTCCCTTCTCTTATTCTTTCTCTGGGTAAGCTGCATTTTAGTTTTCTGACTTTTAGACCAAATATCCCTTACTTGTTAGGATACAATGTAAATATATAGTGGCTTGTTAGTATATAATATGATCTTTAGTGCCAACGCCCTGGTTGTGGGGATTATGGGTGTTTTGTTGTTGTTGTTGTTTTTGTAGATACTGAGGCTCTGCCAAGCTAACTTTGTTTTAATGCATTTGATAATGAAATATAATCTCTTCTTCCAATGCATAGGCTTTACTTTATTCCTTGTAGACCACTTTGCTTTTCACCTCCGTTTCTTGTAAGCCCCCTGAAGTTCAGTGCTAGTAGTAGGAAAAGGGATTTTCACCTGAAACTTTAATTTGAGATTCAGCTAGGAAAGTTGATTTTGATGTTTGCTTTATTGTGAGGCATGATGGGTCCGAGGAACCTATTGTTATTTCATTTGTACACCATTTTCCCAGTTTTTCCCACTATTTAACATTTGCTTACTCTGTTAATACATGTCAGGGTGGTTTTTCTTAAACATAGAGCTATACTGACCACTTGCCAAGACATAAGCTTAGGGATAACACTTGTTTTTTTCTGAGATGGCGTCTCACTCTTGTCACCCAGACTGTGGTGCAGTGGCATGATCTTGGCCCACTGCAGCTTCCACCTATCAGGTTCAAGTGATTCTCCCACTTCAGCCTCCCCATGGTGCACGCCACCATGCCCAGCTAATTTTTTTGTATTTTTAGTAGAGATGAGGTTTTGCCATGTTGGCCAGGCTGGTCTTGAACTCCTGACCTCAGGTGATCTGCCCACTGTGGCTTCCCAAAGTGGTATGATTACAGGCATGAGCCACCATGCCCAGCCAAGAGTAATATCTACTTTTACTTAGAGTTACAGTTCTAAGAGTGTCCAGTTCCCAGCATGTGTGTATGCAGCATGAATAAAATAACTTTAATGTACAAGTTGGTAAATTCATTGCTTTTTTATTCAACAAGTATTTATTGATTGCCTACTATGAACCAGGCATGGTCCTAGATGCTGATGAGTAGACAAAACAAAAATCCATGTCCTCATGGAGCTTTCATCTTAGTAAGGTGAGACCAAATAAAAATTTTAAGTAAGTAAATTATATTGCATCAAATGATGGTAGGATAAGGTTGGAGAGGTAGGTTAAGAGTGCCATGTGTGCCGGGCGCAGTGGCTCAAGCCTGTAATCCCAGCACTTTGGGAGGCCGAGGCGGGTGGATCACGAGGTCGAGAGATCGAGACCATCCTGGTCAACATGATGAAACCCCGTCTCTACTAAAAATACAAAAAATCAGCTGGGCATGGTGGCACGTGCCTGTAATCCCAGCTACTCAGGAGGCTGAGGCAGGAGAATTGCCTGAACCCAGGAGGCGGAGGTTGCGGTGTGCCAAGATCACGCCATTGCACTCCAGCCTGGGTAACAAGAGCGAAACTCCGTCTCAAGAAAAAAAAAAAAAAAAAAAAAGAGTGCCATGTTTGTGGGGGAATTTGGTGCTCTGATTTTAAATAGGGTTATTGAGAAGATTCACTAAAAGTTGACATTTGGGGCCGGGCGCGGTGGCTCAAGCCTGTAATCCCAGCACTTTGGGAGGCCGAGACGGGTGGATCACGAGGTCAAGAGATCGAGACCATCCTGGTCAACATAGTGAAACCCCGTCTCTACTACAAATACAAAAAATTAGCTGGGCATGGTGGCGAGTGCCTGTAATCCCAGCTACTCAGGAGGCTGAGGCAGGAGAATTGCCTGAACCCAGGAGGTGGAGGTTGCGGTGAGCCGAGATCGTGCCATTGCACTCCAGCCTGGGTAACGAAAGCGAAACTCCGTCTCAAAAAAAAAAAAAAAAAAAAAGTTGACATTTGAACAAAGTTCTGAAAGAAGAGAAGAAGGAAGCCATGGAAATATCTAGAGTGAAAAGCATTCCAGGAAGAGGGAAAAGGCAAGTACAGAAAACCTGAGGCAGGAACAACAAGGAAGCCAGTGTGGCAAGAGTGAAGGAGAGAGGCCGGGCGCGGTGGCTCAAGCCTGTAATCCCAGCACTTTGGGAGGCCGAGGCGGGTGGATCACGAGGTCAAGAGATCGAGACCATCCTGGTCAACATGGTGAAACCCCGTCTCTACTAAAAATACTAAAAATTAGCTGGGCATGGTGGCGTGTGCCTGTAATCCCAGCAACTCAGGAGGCTGAGGCAGGAGAATTGCCTGAACCCAGGAGTCGGAGGTTGCGGTGAGCCGAGATCGTGCCATTGCACTCCAGCCTGGGCAACAAGAGCGAAACTCCGTCTCAAAAAAAAAAAGAGTGAAGGAGAGAAATAAGAGAAGGTAGGTATCAGAGAAGAAATGGATGGGGTGGGGTGGTGGGCAGATTGTCTAGGGACTTAGAAGTCATGGTAAGTAAGGACTTAGACTTTTATTCTGATTGAGATGAAAACCCATTGGAGAGCTTTAAGCAGAAAAATAGCATGATCTGATATATATATATAAATAGTTCTGGCGGCCATGTTGAGAATAGGCCAAGAGGGAAGTTAAAGGCAGAAACAGATGACATAGGAGGTTATTGAAGAAACCCAGGAGACATTATGATGGCCTGGACCAGGGAAGTAGCCATTGAAGTGTTAAGAAATGGTGAGGCCGGGCGTGGTGGCTCACGCCTGTAATCCCAGCACTTTGGGAGTCCGAGGCGGGTGAATCACGAGGTCAAGAGATCGAGACCATCCTGGTCAACATGGTGAAACCCCATCTCTACTAAAAATACAAAACATTAGCTGGGCATGGTGACACGTGCCTGTAATCCCAGCTACTCAGGAGGCTGAGGCAGGAGAATTGCCTGAACCCAGACCCAGAAGGCGGAGGTTGCGGTGAGCCGAGATTGTGCCATTGCACTCCAGCCTGGGTAACAAGAGCGAAACTCCGTCTCAAAAAAAAAAAAGAAAAAAGAGGCTTTACCCTTGCATCCTTAACCTTACTTTTCTACCATGAATATTTTGACCCTGCCTATTAATATGATTGTGGCTGATACTATTAAGTTTGTTTTATAGGCTGGGTGTGGTGGCTCTCTCCTATAATCCCAGAACTTTGGGAAGTTGAGGCAGGAGGATCACTTGGGTCCAGGAGTTTGAGACCAGCCCGGGCAACATAGCGAGACCCCATCTCTGAAAAAAAAAATCAAAAACAAAGTACATGTCACACCTCTTCCACAGGGGAAGCCATAGTGTGTGGGCAGGACCAGAAGCTGCAAAAAATCCCTTCCATTTTCCCCACAGCATGACTTATCACGTAGGACAAGAGTGGTCAATAAAGAAGTTTAATCATTCTTGTAGTTACAGAGAAATTTGAATTTCCTTACCTTTTAAAATAAAACTTTTAGTGGCTTAGACTTCAGAAGGCATATCTTAGCAATCAAATAAGGGTTGAAAATACAGGTAATTTCATACTTTTGATGGTACTTATTAGGAGAAAGGCTCCTCTGGTAATGAAGTTTGACCCAGAAGCCTATGAGTCATATTTGTTGAACATGCTAAACGTAGGACATAGTAAGATAGGAAATAATGAAATTTCAGCTCAGTTAGCCCTCAGTTGCTCTTAAATTTTGATTATGTAGCCAGCATAGTCTTACTCTAGGTTCTGTGTCTGTTTTTACAGAAAAAAACAAAAACAAAACAAAACTCCTAACTATTCATTCACAGATTTGTTTTATGATAAAAATTCCAAAGAAGGTTTCTAAATAATTTTCAGAATTGCTCTACCAGTTACCTTTTCACCCGAAGTAGATCTGGAAAGCATCCAGCAAAACAGCTTTTGCATGTTCATACCTTTCAGAATGAATCATCTTCCTTCCCTTTAGCGAGAGAAGGGCTATGTGTACTGTTTCTGGCAAATTTCCACAGATGTTTTATTTTTCTTAAGTCTTCCAGTGCTTCACTTGAGTTGAACCTATCAGGTACCTGATGTTCCCCAAGGAGATCTTTGAATCTCCTCAACCTTGGTTGTTTCTGTTAAAAGAGCAGTCAGTTCTGATTCTCCTGGGAGGATTTCAGGTATCCTTTTTTTTTTTTTTTTAAAATGAGGTTGTTCCCACTATAGGAAATCAGAGATGGCAGGCAATAGACTGTATAATGCTGTGCTAAGGATTGTAGAAAGGTGAAGGTTTGTTCTTGCTTGTTGAGCATAATCCTCTTTACCTGTGAAATGAAGAGTACTATCATTAGAATGTTGAGGTGAAATCTGGGGCATCCTCTGATCTCCTTAAATTCAAAATTTGTCCCAACTAGCCTGAACTTTTTATTTTTATATTTCACAGTTTCCAGACATCAGTCAAGAATCTGATTCTCCATTTGTTTTCATCTGCAAAAATCCTCAGGAAATGGTTGTGAAGTTTCCTATTAAAGGAAATCCAAAAATCTGTAAGTCATGATTTTTTTTCTTTAAGATAGTCAAGTGCATTAGTGAGAGGTGGGGAAGAAAGTAGAACAAGGAGTTGGATCTGTAACTGACTGTGAACAGTCAATTGCGGTAACCCACTTTGGACCAGCCTGTAAGTCACGATCTTTGATGGTCTAATTTTCTTTTCTTTTTTTTCTTGCATCTCACTTGTCTAAATTTTTATAATCTTCTCTTTTACTTTGTTCTGTGTGTTCCTAGTGCTGGAGGTTTAATACAATTATACTTATCAATAACTTTATGTTAGGTTAACTACAATAAAGCCTCTTCAGAGTATACCTTGATCCACAATTGCTGGCATAGTAAGTCACTAAGTCTGAAATAGTAAGATCTTCTATTTCAGACCCTATTAGATTAAAACGATGTTTGTCAGCCAAAAGAATATGTTTTACACCACCGTACTGCTCATTAAAGGAAGTAGTAAGGCAGTGCACTGGCAACCCTGTCATTTATCTGTTTATCCATTGTTAGTATTCAACTCAAGAACAAGGGCTGGGCGTGGTGGCTCATCCCTGTAATCCCATAATTTTGGGAGGCCAAGGTGGGTGATCATCTGAGGTCAGGAGTTTGAGACCAGCCTGGCCAACATGGTGAAACTCCTGTCTCTACTAAAAAAAAAAAAAAAAAAAAAAAAAGCCAAGCATGGTGGTGGGCACTGGTAATCCCACCTATTCAGGAGGCTGAGGCAAGAGGATCACTTAAACCCAGGAGTCGGAGGTTGCAGTGAGCCAGGATTGCACCACTGCACTCCAGCCTGGGCAAAAAGAGCGAAACTCTATTTTAAAAAATGAAATAAAATAAAAGTTAACATTTTAAATATTTATTATTGAGTATCTACTTTAGAACTACCACTTCCCATATTTCCCTTCATTATTGGTTCTCAGAGTACAGATGTGGCTCTCTTGTTTATTCTTTTTTTTTTTTTTTTTTGAGACGGAGTTTCGCTCTTGTTACCCAGGCTGGAGTGCAATGGCGCCATCTCGGCTCACCACAACCTCTGCCTCCTGGGTTCAGGCAATTCTCCTGCCTCAGCCTCCTGAGTAGCTGGGATTATAGGCACGTGCCACCATGCCCAGCTAATGTTTTATATTTTTAGTAGAGACGGGGTTTCACCATGTTGACCAGGATGGTCTCAATCTCTTGACCTCGTGATCCACCTGCCTCAGCCTCCCAAAGTGCTGGGATTACAGGCTTGAGCCACCGCTCCCGGCTGCTTTTTATTAAAAAAATTTATTAGTTAATTGATTGAAACAGGGTCTTGCTCTGTCACCCAGGCTGGAACAGTGGCATGATCATAGCTCATCGAAGCCTCAGCCTCCCAGGTCTAATCCTCCCACATCAGCCTGCTGAGTAGCTGGGACCCATCTTTTCTTCCTCTGTCCTAGAGCAGCCTCTTCTATTTCAAAGCAATCTCAAAACACATATAGTGGTGTCCTTCTTGCCTAATATCCTTAGAAAAGCAACATCAGCAACTCTCACATTTGCTCATGTCAGTTACCATTTTGTGCCTCTGCGTCACTGCTTTCCCACTGTGTGAATTGCGTGATTCTAAGGTATGCATTGTCCTCACTTGTGCACAACTCTACCTTGTCCAGTACCTTGGGGACCAACTAGCCATTTTATAAATCTATGCCCTAGAGAAGTACTTCTCAAACTATAATGTAAATAAAAATCACCTAGCAAGCTGTTAAAACACAGGTGCCTCCATCCTGCTCACAGGTGATACTGATGCTGTTGGCCAGCTGGCTACACTTTAAATAACACTGCTTTCAATCACAAAATGAAATGCTTGGAGTAGGAATGTATATTAATGTATATTTACTGCAAAATTCAGGCAACATCTTGATTGATAAAATCCTGATTCCTACACATTAGAAGATCTGAACCAAGCTGCCCTTAACTGACACAAATTATTTACTTCAGATGGTACTCCAGTTGGTAGCCCGGTGGCCCTGGAAATCCTTTTCCCCACTACTAAGGATTTATTTATTTATGAGATAGGGCCTTGGCCTGTCACCCAGCCTGGAGTACAGTGGTATAATTGTGGCTCACTGCAGCCTCCACCTCCCGGGATAAAGTGATCCTCCCATCTTAGCTCCCCAAGTAGCTGGGACTACAAGTGTGTGCCACCACACCCAGCTAATTCTTAAATTTTTGGTAGAGATGAGGTCTCACTATGTTGCCTAGCCTGTTCTCAAGCGATCTTCCTTTCTTGGCCTCCCAAAGTGTTAGGATTACGGGTGTGAGCCATGGCACCTCGCCCTCTTTAGTATTTAGATCTCTCTTTTGCCCTCTGTCAGTTTTGATTGTGGCAGTCTACCCCTTCCTCCTCCATTTCATTCTCACCTTACTCTAGGCACTGGTGGCAACACTGGTGGTAGGTGGTAGTAGATCCTCTCTTTCAGACCCACTCTTACTTGATCTTTATTCCCAATTTCCTTTTTGTAGCTTCTTTCCCTAGTTTGGTTTTCATGTGCAGCTTAAACTCCTGTGAGAAAATGTTCTGTGTAGAGTTTAGATATTTCTCTGGAATGTTTTACTTTAGTAATTTCTCTACACCTTCAGGACCTATAGGGCCTTCATTTTTCTCCATAAGGTTTCATGATGGTGAGGGGAGTGATGTTCTTAGCAGAAAGCTTTAATAACTTCCTGTCTTTTTCCTGTTGTTTCGGTTAGTTAATGGTGGACAAGACAAGGTTAAACATTGGTCAGAAGCAAGAGGAAGTGAATTTTTTTTTTTTTTTTTTGAGACAGAGTCCTACTCTGTTGCCCAGGCTGGAGTGCAGTGATGTGATCTCGGCTCACTGCAACCTCCACCTCCCAGTTTCAAGCAATTCTGCTGCCTCAGACTCCCACGTAGCTGGGATTACAGGCACATGCCACCAAGCCTGACTAATTTTTTTTTTTTTTTTTTTTTTTTGAGGCAGAGTCTCACTCTGTTGCCCAGGCTGGAGTGCAGTGGTGCGATCTCAGCTCACTGCAACCTCCACCTCCTAGTCTCAAGCAATTCTGCTGCCTCAGACTCCCACGTAGCTGGGATTATAGGCACATGCCACCAAGCCTGACTAATTTTTTTTTTTTTTTTTTTGAGACAGAGTTTCGCTCTTGTTACCCAGGCTGGAGTGCAATGGCACGATCTCGGCTCACCGCAACCTCCGCCTCCTGGGTTCAGGCAATTCTCCTGCCTCAGCCTCCTGAGTAGCTGGGATTACAGGCACGCGCCACCATGCCCAGCTGATTTTTTGTATTTTTAGTAGAGACGGGGTTTCACCATGTTGACCAGGATGGTCTCGATCTCTTGACGTCGTGATCCACCCGCCTCGGCCTCCCAAAGTTCTGGGATTACAGGCTTGAGCCACCGCGCCCAGCCCTTGTATTTTTTTTTTTAGTAGAAGTGGGGTTTCACCATGTTGGTCAGGCTGGGAAAAAAATTTTTTTTTTTAGATGGGATCTCATTCTTCCATCCAGGTTGGAGTGCAGTGGCACAGTCTTGGCTCACTGCAACCTTCACCTCGAAGGCTCAGGTGTTCCTCCCACCTCAGTCTTCCAAGTAGCTGGGACCACAGGTACATACCAACATGCTTGGCTAATTTCTTGTATTTTTGGTGCAGACAGGGTCTTCCCATGTTGCACATGCTGGTCTTGAACTCCTGAGCTCAGGCGATCCACCCACCTTGGCCTCTCTAAAAACCTTCTACTCTGCCGTAATTCTTTTCCCTTAGGTCCTAGGGCATGCCTCTAGTAGTTTAAGCCAGAAAAGTCTTTAATCCCAGTTACATTAGGGAAAATACATACTTGCCTCTTAATTTGGAATGCTTATCACATTTTCCCCTAGATATATTATTACATGAAGTGATTAAGTTTAATAGCATTGCCGGGCGCGGTGGCTCAAGCCTGTAATCCCAGCACTTTGGGAGGCCGAGGCGGGTGGATCACAAGGTCAAGAGATCGAGACCATCCTGGTCAACATGGTGAAACCCCTTCTCTACTAAAAATACAAAAAATTAGCTGGGCATGGTGGCGCGTGCCTATAATCCCAGCTACTCAGGAGGCTGAGGCAGAAGAATTGCCTGAACCCAGGAGGCGGAGGTTGTGGTGAGCCGAGATCGTGCCATTGCACTCCAGCCTGGGTAACAAGAGCGAAACTCTGTCTCCAAAAAAAAAAAAAAAGTTTAATAGCATTAATAATATTAATACTTGGCTGGGCGTGGTGGCTCACGCCTGTAATCCAAGCACTTTGGAGGCCAAGGCGGGTGGATCACCTGAGGTCAGGAGTTCAAGACCAGCCTGATGAACATGGTGAAACCCCGTCTTTAAAAAAAAATTAAAATGGGGCCAGGCACGGTGGCTCAGACCTGTAATACCAGCACTTTGGGAGGCCGAGGCGGGTGGATCACGAGGTCAAGAGATCGAGACCATCCTGGTCAACATGGTGAAACCCTGTCTCTACTAAAGATACAAAAAATTAGCTGGGCATGGTGGCGCGTGCCTATAATCCCAGCTACTTAGGATGCTGAGGCAGGAGAATTGCCTGAACCCAGGAGGCAGAGGTTACGGTGAGCCGAGATCGCGCCATTGCACTCCAGCCTGGGTAACAAGAGCGAAACTCCGTCTCAAAATAAATAAATAAATAAATAAAAATATAAATAATAATAATAATATTAATACTTGGTCAGACACAGTGGCTCATGTCTGTAATCCCAACACTTTGGGAAGATAAGGCAGGAGGATCACTTGAAGCCAGAAGTTTGAGACTAGCCTGAGTAACAGAGAGAGACCGTATCTCTACAAAAAAAAAAAAAAAAAAAATCCCAGTGTAGTGGTGAGTGCCTAGAGTGTCAGCTACTTGGAAGGCTGAGGCAGAAATACTGCTTGAGCCCTGGAGTTCAAGGCTGCAATGGGCTGTGATTGCAATACTGCACTCCAGCCTGGATGTCAGAGTGAGATCTTATCTTTAAATAAATAAATAAAATAGATAACTGTCTGCTTTACTTGTAACACTATGGCTTACGTATTTGTTTTTTGTGGGATGGCTTAGGAACCTAGCCACCCTTTACAGATTAGTTCTATGACAAATATATTCGAAGTTCCAAACTTTTAGTTTTGAGACAGAGGTCTCACTATGTTGCCTAGGCTTGCCTTGAACTCTGGCCTCAAGAGATCCTCCTGCCTGAGCCTCCCAAGTAGCGGGAACTACAGACATACACTACTATGCCCAGCTTCAGTTTCCAAACTTAAGACTTGCAAATAAACTTTTAGAATATGACACATTTACCTGTTATATCATATAAATATATATATATGTATAAATGCTTAAAATTAAAGGTGTATACTTTGTTTTTGGAAGTGTAAATTTGAGTTTGCTTGACCTTAAGGTAATTGCGTCTCCTGAAATTGAAATAATTGGCTGGCCATGGTGGCTTACGCTTGTAATCCCAGCACTTTGGGAGGCCCAGGTGGGCAGATCATGAGGTCAGGAGTTCAAGACCAACCTAGCCAACATAGTGAAACCCCATCTCTACTAAAAATACAAAAATTAGCTGGGTGTGGTGGCATGTACCTGTAGTCCCAGCTACTTGGGAGGCTGAGGCAGGAGAATTCCTTGAACCTGGGAGGCAGAGGTTGCAGTGACCTGAGACCATGACATTGCACTCCAGCCTGGGTGACAGAGTGACACTCCGTCTCAAAAAAAAAGAAGAAATTGAAATGTTAGAAAACAGCAATATTCAAGAGGGTATCAATCACTTGGCTATGTATGTGTTTTATATAGGTTGAATACTCAAACAGATGAAAATTTTTAAAATTTAACAACATGTTCTATAAACTCATGCACACTATATATGTTGCAGAGCATGTGAAAATTCCTATGAGAGTTATATAAATTGATGACAAATACTTTTCCCCTTTTAACTTCTTGCCCATCTGCTGCTCATGCATTTGATTTTCTTTTAGGCATTATGATTGAGGATGTGGTTTAACACTGAAATGATTTCGATACTAAATGTAAAAATATTGGGGAAATAGAAAAACTAAGTGTTACACCCTACCATGAAGAGGATAGTAGGTTTCACTATCCAGATCCTGATCTTGGAAGCCCAGGCTGAACTAGAAGTCAGAGCTTAGAGTTCCTGCAATCCAAGGACAGTCATGATGACTGCTTCTTTCCATAAGTCCCAGTCCCTTACCATCATTGCCCACAGCTGGCCCAAGAGTTACCACTATTGGCAATCACTCTGTTAGACGTTAGGGATACAAAAATGTCCATGATTATAAGGAGTTCACAGATTCTTGGCAAATCTCTGATTTTTTTTTTTTAAGCAGCCTAAGGGATGAAAGAACTTCTGGATTCCTGGGAATATCCTGCAAATCTTTGTCCTCTTTTGTTTGTCCTTTTAGCTTTCCATTTTAGACATCATCACTGAAGCCAGAGATTAGTCTGCCTACCAATGAGTGTTTTATTCTGATGGGTTGATCTTACCTGAGCTGGTTTCACATGAGGCCTTTCATAATCATACTGGAGTTTCCTGAAACTTTTTTTTTTTTTTTATTTTGAGACGGAGTTTCGCTCTTGTTACCCAGGCTGGAGTGCAATGGCGCCATCTTGGCTCACCGCAACCTCCGCCTCCTGGGTTCAGGCAATTCTCCTGCCTCAGCCTCCTGAGTAGCTGGGATTACAGGCATGCGCCACCATTTCCAGTTAATTTTTTTTTTTTCCAGTTAATTTTTTGTATTTTTAGTAGAGACGGGGTTTCACCATGTTGACCGGGATGGTCTCGATCTCTTGACCTCGTGATCTACCTGCCTCGGCCTCCCAAAGTGCTGGTATTACAGGCTTGAGCCACCGCGCCCGGCCTGGCTCCTAAAACTTATAATAGGAATGTTCTTTTTTTTTTTTTTTTTTTTTTTTTTTTTTTTTTTTTTTTTTTTTTTTTGAGACTGAGTTTCACCCTTGTTACCCAGGCTGGAGTGCAATGGCGCGATCTCGGCTCACCGCAACCTCCGCCTCCTGGGATCAGGCAATTCTCCTGCCTCGCGCCCGGCGATAGGAATGTTCTTATTCAGTAAAGCTTTAAGAATGTGAAGAAGCCGGGCGCGGTGGCTCAAGCCTGTTATCCCAGCACTTTGGGAGGCCGAGGCGGGTGGATCACAAGGTCGAGAGATCGAGACCAACCTGGTCAACATGGTGAAACCCTGTCTCTACTAAAAATACAAAAAATTAGCTGGGCATGGTGGCGCGTGCCTGTAATCCCAGCTACTCAGGAGGCTGAGGCAGGAGAATTGCCTGAACCCAGGAGGCGGAGGTTGCGGTGAGCCGAGATCGTGCCATTGCACTCCAGCCTGGGTAACAAGAGCGAAACTCCGTCTCAAAAAAAAAAAAAAAAAAAAAAAAAAAAAGAATGTGAAGAAAGTGATACAACTTTTTTCTTCTGAGGAATCTGAAATAAATAGTAATTAAAAGACTTGCTTGGGGTTATGTGGTAAATGAAAGGCAAAATTGAAACCATAACTAAGAAACCCAATTCCCAAGGCTCAACATAAATAATATAACCACCCTTACTTCTTCAGGAGACTTTGAATTGATGAATCCCCCACCTCCTTTATTTTTTGAGACGGAGTCTTACTCTGTTGCTCAGGCTGGAGTGCACTGGTGAGATCTCGGCTCCCTGTAATCTCCACCTCCTGGTTTCAAGGGATTCTCCTGCCTCAGCCTCCTGAGTAGCTGGGATTACAAGCAAGTGCCACTATGCCCAACTAGCTTTTGTATTTTTAGTAGAGACAGGGTTTTGCCATGTTGGCCAGGCTGATCTTGAACTCCTGACCTCAAGTGATCTGCTTGCCTTGCTCTTCCAAAGTGCTGGGATTACAGGAATGAGCCACATCCAGCCTGAAGCACTTTAATATATATTATTTCAGTTACAGGCTGAGCATCCCAAATTTGGATTATTATTATTATTATTTTTGAGACTAGGTCTCACTCTGTCCCCCAGACTGGAGTGCAGTGGTGTGAACTCAGGTCACTGCAACATCTGCCTCAGGGGCTCAAGCTATTCTCCCACCTCACCCTCCCAAGTAGCTGGGACTGTAGGCATACACCACCATACTTGGCTAATATTTTATTTTTTATTTTTATTAAATTTTTTTTTTTTTTTTTTTTTTTTTTTTTTTAGTTTCCCGCTTATTACCCAGGCTGCTGGAGTGCAGTGGTGCAATCTCAGCTCACTGAAACCTCCATCTCCTGGGTTCAAGCGATTCTCCTGCCTCAGCCTCTGGAGTAGCTGGATTACAGGTGCCCTCCACCACACCCAGCTAATTTTTGTATTTTTAGCAGAGACGGGGTTTCACCATTTTGACCAGGCTGGTCTTGAACTTCTGACCTCAGGTGATCCGCCTGCCTTGGCCTCCCAAAGTGCAGGGATTACAGGTGTGAGCCACCACACCCAGCCAAAAAAAAAAAAAAATTCTTTTTTGACAGAGTCTTACTCTGTTGCCCATGCTGGAGTGTAATGGCATGAGATCTTGGCTCACTGCAACCTCCACCTCCTGGGCTTGCTCAAGCCATCCTCCTGTCTCAGCCTCCCGAGTAGCTGGGACTCCAAGCTTGCACGACCATACCCAGCAAATTTTTATTTCAGGTTTTTTTTTTTTTTTGAGACGGAGTTTTGCTCTTGTTACCCAGGCTGGAGTGCAATGGCGCCATCTCGGCTCACCGCAACCTCTGCCTCCTGGGTTCAGGCAATTCTCCTGCCTCAGCCTCCTGAGTAGCTGGGATTAGAGGCACACGCCACCATGCCCAGCTAATTTTTTGTATTTTTAGTAGAGACAGGGTTTCACTATGTTGACCAGGATGGTCTCAATCTCTCAATCTCGTGATCCACCCGCCTTGGCCTCCCAAAGTGCTGGGATTGCAGGCGTGAGCCACCACGCCGGCCCGGTTTTTTTGTTTTTGTTTTTGTTTTTTTGTAGAAACAGGGTTTCACCATGTTGACCAATCTCATCTAGAATTCCTGGGCTCAAGCGATCTGCCTGCCTTGGCCTCCCAAAGTACTGGGATTACAGGCATGAGCCACCATGCCATACCCCAAATCTGAAAATCTGAAATGCAAAATCTAAACCTTTTTGAGCTTCAACATAATGCTCAAAGGATATGGTCATTGGAGCATTTGGGATTTTGGAATTCTGGATTTGGGATACTTAACTATTAAGTATATAAAATACAAATATTCTAAAATCCAAAATACTCTGAAATTCAAAACACTTCCAGTCCCAAGCATTTTGGATAAGAGATACTGAACCTGTAGTTATTTGATTAAAGGACTTAGTGTACATGTAATATATGTAGTTCAGTGCCTGGTCTATAGAAAGTACTTCGTGTTAGCTATAATCTTATCAGTAACTCTGTGAGGTAGGAAGGGCTTTTTCTTCCTTTCATTTTACAGATTTATAGAAGTTGTTTTACTCAAGTCTTTTTGGCTCAAGATTTCCTCTTTTTTTTTTCACTATATCAGATTGCCTCAGGAATAAATTATTCCAATTTACATTTCATTTCTAGGGCACAATATAATAGAGCTGAAAGGAAGCTTCAGTATTGTATAGTCCAGTTTCCTTTCAGAGTTGATAAAATTGAGGATAAGAGTGACTAGGTAACATACTCAAGGTTATACAACTAGGAAATCTCAGGATTAAAATTGAGTTTTTTGGCCAGTGTGGTGGCTCATGCCTGTAATCCCAGCACTTTGGGAGCCCGGGGCAGTGCAGGCAGGGTGGGGGGATTGCTTGAGGACAGGAGTTCAAGACCAGCCTGGCCAACATAGTGAAACCCTATCTCTACCAAAAAACAAAAAAATTAGCCAAGCCTGATGGCACACACCTGTAGTCCCAGCTACTGGAGAGGCTGAGGCAGAATTCCTTGAACTCAGGTGGTGGGGGTTGCAGTGAGCCGAGATCATGCCATTGTACTCCAGCCTAGGCAACAGAGTAAGACCCTGTCTCAATCAATCAATCAATCAATCAATCAAACTAAGTCTTTCAACATATTCAGTACAGACAACTGGAAGTCTGGAGTCCTAGATGGAATTCTAAATTCTGTCCTAGCTTGTCCTAAAAAGCTGAAAGAGACTCAATTTGTATTTTTTCCTTTGGGTACCACCACCTTTACAATCTGTGCTCTTACATATATTTGATATCTGCTATTTGTCGTTACTTAGTGCTGTCTATAATACAGAGCTTTTGAAATTTGTAGTGTCTACTTTTGTTTAATTCATTTGGAGAGAGCATTTATTGAGCGTCTACCATTTGGCAGTCACTATGGTAGTGTTAGGGATACAAAGGCTGACTTGCCTTGTAATAGGGCTCTTTGCCAGATAGCTGGCGCATGTTCAGGTTTTCAGCCAGGCAGCATAGGGGATAAAAGAACTCCTGAATCCCTGGGAATGCCCTGTGCTTTAAAGCTCAAATGAAAATCAACAGCATTGTGATTCTTGTGAAATGATATTCAGGGTATCACTTAGTGATGGTTTCTGAGGAAGCCCAGAAAAGGACAAAATGTTCTTCTAGAAGCAGGTGTAGCCTGAAAGAGAGAAACAGACAGAGAGACATCATGTTGGGCAGGAGGAGATTGAAGAAAATAGGGAAACTTGTTAGGTTGAGGCTATTTTTCTCACAATCTTGTTGTGCAGTAGTCAGTAAGTGCATGTATTCTTAACTTAATTGGACAAGGGAAAAGACTGAAGTCCAGAGATTGAATGACTTGTCCAAGTCCTACAGCTAGTTAATACCAGAGAAGGGTGGACTAGAACCTAGGTCTTCTTTTAGTCCGATGCTCTTTCTGTTATGCCTGATTGCTGCAACAAATGAAAATGACAACATATGAGAGGTAGTGGTTGTGGGCATGGGCCTGTGGTATACTCAGCTGCCTTTGAAGGGGAAGACTCGTTGTTGTTTTTTTTCTCTATTTTTTTTAGTGCTGAGACTGAACTGAATTGTATTGCTGTGTTCACTGTAAGCATCACTGTTGACTTAGATGAGACTTTTTGTGGGAGAAAACAAACTGCCAAGCTGTTCTCAGGCGAGACAGACAGGAATTCTGTTAAGATTCTCCTAATGAGATGAATGGTTCCTAAGGCTGCTGCTACTGAGCCAAACTCTATCCTGGTAGATCTAAGAAGTAAGAGGTCAGAGACCACATCAGTAATACACGTTTCATTAGGGTCACCTGGGATAGGAAGGTTGCTTGTTTTCTAAGTTTCATACTTAGAGAGTCATATAGCCTATGACCTTTACCCTTCTTAGCTGGTGATAGGGGCCCTTTGTCAGTACAGCATTCATGTGGATTCTATTCCACTGTTGCAGGTCACTCCCCCTGTTAAGTCTGAGGCAGCAAAGGGGTATTGAACTGCTTTTCTCACTGTGAAGGAGGTTCATGCATTATGCTCAGCCAGTTAACAGGTCAGAGGAATGGGTTTCCCACTGTGTGAAATGCCTGCCTTGATTGCATGTGTATATTCTTAAAATTTTTCTTTAGCATCAAACACCCTTAAAAATGTGATATTTCTTTTCAGTAGCTACAAAATTAGAAATAACTTCTTTGATTCTTAGGACACTCATTGTATGTGTGTGGGTATCCCTGTACAGTGTTCCCACTGCTTCCTTATTCTTATAGAATGAAACTCTGAAGTTTGGAAGTGTCTGAGTCCTGAAGTAAGATAATTGAATGTGACAGGAACACAGTAACCAGAAGACCTGGGAGGCTACAAAAGATTTGCATTGCAAATACAAAAATGAATAATGAGACTTCTTTTTCTCCCTTACAGGGAAACTGGATTCCAAGATCCATCAAGGAGCAAAGAAGGGGTTAATGAAGCAGAATAAAGCTGTCTGACCCAGGAGAAAAGGAACTATACAGCATAGTGGAGTTTTGTGTACTAAAATTGCTATCAACTGGTCCTTTGGAATTGAAGTAGTAGAAACCTAAGGATTGGCATCAGGCTTGAATATCTCAAACTTTAACTCTTGCCAAAATCTGTATATTTTTCTTAAGGAGTGGGATTCCTACTTTATGTAATGGGTCAAAATCTTTGAATATATTATTTATAAAAGCCTATTTTAAAAATTCGAAGTCTTTTGACATTTTTCTCAAAATAGTATCAAAAGAGATAGGAACAAGGCGGAAATTTCTTTCCTTTCTGAGACTTGTATTTGCAGTTAGAAAGTTTTTAACCTAGATTAATGATTTTTTTTTAGGGATCCTCTCAGATTTTAAAGTTTCTTATCAAAGGGATAATCCAGTAGAGTAATAAGATGTTTGAGGAATCCTGTGCTTAATACAAACCTGTGATGGGACAAAAAGGTTTGTACCAAGTTTTCTGCCCCAATCCAATGTCTCTTGAAGGGAACTGTCTGAGTGAAATGTAAAAAGCTGAGTAACATAACCCTCATTGGCAAAAAAAAAAAAAAAAAAAAAAAAAATTTTTTTTTGGATGGAATAACCTGAAGAAATGCTTCCACTTTGTTGTTGGGTTTGAGAAGCCAGGATACGAATGGTTCAGACTGGGAGGGGATTGAGCCACCTGCTAAAGCAGCATGAAGCTGCCCTATTTATTTTGTTCATATTGCAAAAGCGTCACTTGGATGGGGCAATTAGAAACAAACTGAAAAATAAAATTGCCTCAGTAAATGCATCCAAATACCCTCCAAATGCTGAAATCAAACTTTTTAAACCATTCACATCCCAGAAAGCTCTGTGCTTTGGAAAAAGAAGAGGTTGGTTTGAAATGAGATTTTTGCTTGTCAGTCTGGCCATACTTAGTGAAACACTTTGTTTCTGAGGCTGTTCTGAAGAGCTGTCAGAATCTCAGTTGCTGGCATCCTGAGGAAATTCATGGTCTTAAATGTGTATGTTCTGCTTTTTATAAAGCAACACTACCACACTGGGGAAGTTGGACTCCCTCCAGCAGTTGTGTGTATGACTTAAAAAGAGAGAGCAAGGGAGAGAAAAAAATGTGCCCTGCGTTATGAAAAAGATTAATTTCCCCTTTCTTTAATCCTTCATATTCAGCGTTTATTTGCATTGAAATGCCTCCACTCATTATGCATTGATGTTCACTCAACTGTGAACCCTGCTTGTTGCATAGCTCTAGGCGTTGGTTTTGCAGGGCCTGATCACTCTGGATTCCCAGGGAAAACCCACCCAGTTCTTGTTCTGGTGATGCAAACACGTAGTATTCTCTTTTTCTGTTCAACCTCTGGAGAAAGGGGAAAAGACTGCTAATGTCCACCTCTTTGGTTGGTGGGGGGAAGGGCGGGTGTAGTCTGTCTCTGACCTCCTGCAGACCCTACTATTAATGAAGCCATACTGAGTTCACTATGCAGCTAATAGTTTACCAAGGAGTAGCACCTTGAATTCTGTGCAGTCGCCTGCCTCTCTTAATACCAAAATAAAACTAGAAGGCAGGAGGTGAAGAGCCTAGGGAGGGGTAGAAGTTTATTTGAACAACAGCCTGAGCATAGAAGTGTCTGGATTGATTTTTTCACCTGGATGGACTGTGTGTATGCCAAAAGAAAAACATCAGGAGCGGCAACAGATCAGGTTATGCAACCATTTTGTGTGCTCAGATAAGACAGTTTACAAGAACTTTACAAGTTTACAAGAACCCACCTCAGTATCCAAAATATGCAACTGGAGCCTCATTAATAAATGGCAGAATAACATGGAAATTTCTTTTCATGGTTAGACTGTGAAAGTCTGTCTTCAGTTCATATGGTTTTGGTAAAAAGGTCTCTCTTTTATTTGTAGAGACACCAGGGAGGAAGTGTGGGAGAAACCTGGGGGTAGATGGCCTTCAGTTGCTCAGTGATGAATAGCATAATTTAAAGCCTAGTGGAAATTCTTAGCAGCCTGAGTGCAAACTTGCCCACGAATAGCCTTTTAGTACTTACAACACTTTACTCTGACCCTGTAATTCTGGGACAGCATGGCCTAAGGGAAGTTTCACATTTCTGAGCTGGTTTTTTGTTGCAGTCTAAATATCTGTACCCCCATTTGGATAGTTGGGTTCAATTGCTGTCAACTCATATAGTACCTAAAGGATTCAACTTTTTGGCTTTTTTGTTTTCATTTTTCCAGGCAGGCCTCAGTCTCATTTATATAAGGTCATAGTAGGGGATATATGAAACTGGAGACTTTCTCTGACAGGGTTTAGGAAGCCTAAGCTTTGGGCCAGGCATGGTGGCTTACACCTGTAATCCAAGCACTTTGGAGGCCAAGATGGGCGGTTCACCTGAGGTCGGGAGTTCAAGACCAGCCTGACCAACATGGTAAAATCCCGTCTTAAAAAAAAAAAAAAAAAAAAAAAAAAAAGGAAGCCTTAGCTTTGCAGTTAGATGTCTGCACTAGAGTAAGGATTTTTGTTTGTTTCTTGCTATAGCTAATCTGGAAAAAGAAAACTAGGTGTCCCTTCTTTTAAGTCAGAAATTTACATAAATTCTTTTTTTTCCTAGAAAGTGTGAAAAATTCAGACTTCAAAATTATTTTTACAAATATTTACAAAGTTATGGCTTTTTTGAATTATAATCTCTTTCTACTTTACTGTCTCTACTAAAGTCCATTTATGTGGATTTCATTTAATTTAGTAATTAAAAAAAATGTTCCTAGCAAAGATCAAGACAGTATGGGGTTTATTCTCAAAAAGCCAACTTAAAAAGACCAGTAAAAAGCAAGCATCTGTTAAACTAAAGAAATCAGTGAATTTCAGCTTGTTAGGCCTGGGGAAGGAAAGAAAGTCCAATGATGAAGGATTTTTTTTTCCTAGAGATTCAAATAGCAAGTATACACCTGCTGCTCTGAGCTTCTGTGAATGTGTTTGGAGGAAGGTGATCCCTACCACAGGCTCCAGCAGCAACAAGGGATCCAGCATGTGGGGGGCTTTTCTACTTCTCTCATGCAGAGAGGAAAGAATACAGCCTCAGTGCCATCCTCTGACACAAACTTATGTAAATGTCCATTTATGTGTATGTACATAATGTGGCTTAATTCATAGGGTGACAACTGATAAACTGATCCATTTTCAGACTTCATTTGTGACCATGGAGAGTCCAGAGAGACAACCTAGTAACTGTACCCTAGCTTGAGGTCAGAAAAATTGTTGTGTTTATGGTGAGTGGGACTGTGGAGCAGCGGGGTGGGAGGGAGTTGCTGAGAACCCATAGAGATATGACACAGGTAGAGAGTAAGAACGTGGCATAAGGAGAAAAGAAAATGTCAGTACAGATTTAAGAGTCTAGAGCTGTACTGTCTATTATGGTAGCCACTAGCCACTTGTGGTTATGTAAATTTCAATTAAATGAAATTAAGGATTCAATTATTCAATCACTGTTGACCATATTTCAAGTGCTCAAATAGCTACATGTGGCTAGCAACTTCTGCATTGGATAGCGCAGATATAGAACATTTCCATTGCTGCAAAAAGTTATATTGGATAGTGTTTGTCTGGAGGAGGGGTTGGCAAACTTTTTCTGTAAAGGGTCAGTTAGGAAATATTTTAGGCTTTACACAGGCCATGCAGTCAGTCCTTGTTTCAACTGTTCAACTCTGCTGTTGTAGTAAAAATGCATCTATAGATGATAATATAAATGAATGAGCTTGGATAGTGTCAAAACTATTTACAGACACTGAAATTTGAATTTCATATCATTTTCTTTTTTTCTTTTTTTTTGAGACAGAGTTTCGCTCTTGTTACCCAGGCTGGAGTGCAATGGCGCGATCTCGGCTCACCGCAACCTCCGCCTCCTGGGTTCAGGCAATTCTCCTGCCTCAGCCTCCTGAGTAGCTGGGATTACAGGCACGCACCACCATGCCCAGCTGATTTTTTGTATTTTTAGTAGAGACGGGGTTTCACTATGTTGACCAGGATGGTCTCGATGTCTTGACCTCGTGATCCACCTGCCTCGGCCTCCCAAAGTGCTGGGATTACAGGCGTGAGCCACCGCGCCCTGCCTCATATCATTTTCATATCACGAAATAGTCTTAACTGTTTAAAAATGTAAAAATCGCCAGGCGCAGTGGCTCACGCCTGTAATCCCAGCACTTTCGGAGGCCGAGGTGGGTGGATCACGAGGTCAACAGATCGAGACCATCCTGGTCAACATAGTGAAACCCCGTCTCTACTAAAAATACAAAAAATCAGCTGGGCATGGTGGTGCGTGCCTGTAATCCCAGCTACTCAGGAGGCTGAGGCAGGAGAATTGCCTGAACCCAGGAGGCGGAGGTTGCGGTGAGCCGAGATCGCGCCATTGCACTCCAGCTTGGGTAACAAGAGCGAAACTCCGTCTCAAAAAACAAAAAAAACAAAAATGTAAAAATCATTTTTGCTCATGGTACATACTAAAACAGGTGGTGAGCCTGATTTGACCTGTAAAATGCAGTTTGCCAACCCTTGGTCTAGAAGAACAGTGGGTCAAAACTTAAGATTTGTTTACTACATAGGACATCCGAGCACTTGAAAATTTTTTGTGGTTCTTCGAGGCTTGAGAACTTTCTCTGGCTAAAACTTGAGGTTCACTGCAGGAATGTTTATCTTCCTTTGTTCCCTACTTTTGCAGTCTAGTTCTCTCCAGTGGCAGTCATGCTCCTTCAGTGGGAGATGACAACTGGAATGTTTAATCTTTAATTAAATCACGCCTAAATCTAAAACACTAAACCCTTTTCTGGCTCCACCTACTAAGTAGCTGAATCCTCACTTGTGACTTTGTCTAGTATACATTGGAAGTTCGCTGTCACCTGGGATCAGTTCTGCCCCTGTAGTGTCTAACAACATGGCTATGGTGGACCAAAGAGAGATTATTGTTCCTGGACAGACAGGCTTAGTTTTTATCTTTAGCTATCAACCCCTCCCCCCTTTCTTTTTTTAGTGGAATGGAAATGAGGAGTAAAGGGATTTTGTGACCTCACTTATCTCCAAGTCGCATGCTATCTTGAGTGGCACTGTTGAAGGAGGCCTCAGGATAAGGGGAAAAAATTAAGATAAATGCAAAGCCAAATAAAATGGTCAAAGACAGAGGAAGGACATAATCGGGGCCAAGATGTGGGAGGCCTTGAGAATTAAGGTAAATTTGTTTACTATGGAATGCGGCGGAAGTCTTAGGAGGTCGTCATGAACAGATGTTTCACAAGTGAGAGGTGGGTGGGAGAGTTCACCTAAACATGGACTGAATGCCTACTGGACACTAGAGACTGTGCTGGGCAATCAGAGATGAACGGCAGATAAGGAAAGATAAAAGCGACAGACAATCCTTAGAATGGTGGGTTGAAGAAGGACAGAATAAGACTTTTAGATAATAAAAGGCAACAAGATTTAGTGATTTGTATGGTGAGGGGAAAAGGGATAAATAGAGGGTTTAGAAATGGGTGCTTTGGGGAGAAAAGCAAGTGGTAATCCTAAAAGAAAAAGCTGGAGAACACAGGATAAAAAATTAGGAGGTTGGTACTTTGCTGAACTAAGGGGTAAAATGGATGAAACCATCAGGAGCTGTGATGGCTCTTCTGTTCTTTGTGGATGCCCATGTTCAGACCCCCTACGGCCCTTTCCTCTCTATGGTTGAAGGACAGCTACAGAAGAGGTGTCTTCTATATTAAAAGGTCCAATATCCCCCAGAGACCTCTCTGTGAGGAAGTTTGATCCAGCGGGAGTTCTATTGCCCATGAGGAGACAGCGTTAAGTTCGTGCTCTCCAATCCAGGTTTCTTCGAGTTTATCTTGGTTTTAACCGGCTCGCCGGGTTTTCCAGTATTCCTCGAGCTACGACTCTCTAATCTGGGCTCCGGGCGAGCGCGCATTCCGAGACCCAGGATTTCTCTGCTTTATCCAGGTTCCAGGTTTCCCCTGCGCTCACCCGCTCCAGACTCCACACCAGCGCGGAATCCGGATCCGAGGGCCTGGCAGTCTAGTGTCCGGGTCTTCCAGGTGACTCTGGTTGTCCCGGATCGCGGCGGCGGCGGCGGCGGCGGCGGCGGCGGCGGCGGCGGCGGCTGAGGGACCCGTGGCCCCGGACACAGCGGCACCGGCCGGGCGGGGCGGAGCGGCGCGGGGAGGGGGCGGAGAGCCAAGCAGGGGTGGGGTGGGGGGGAGGGGCCGCGGGAACGGATGGCGGCCTGGGCCCGGTAGCAGCGGCGGCTCTACGGCCCGGGGCCCCGGGCGGGCGGAGGTGGCGGCTCCCGGGACCGGCCGCGCGGTGAGTCCGGAGCTTTGTGTGGAGCCGGGACTGGGGGAGGAACGAGGCGGCGGCACCGATGGGGCGCGGGGCTGAGGGAGCTGATGGGGGCCGGGGGCGGCGGCGCTGCCTGACGGAGGAAGTGGGGGTTGGGGGGCTGGGGCGGAGCGAGGGGAAGGTGTGTGTGTGGGGGGGTCGTTGCGTGGGTGGGGGAGGGGGCGTCGAGGGGGCGCGGGGTGAAGTTCAAAGCGTGGCCAGGGCCGGTTCAGGCTGAGGGTAGGGGTGCCCGGGAGGGGATTAGGGTCTGGCTAGGTTGTGGGAGCAGGCCAGAGAGTTTCTGAGGCGAGTCTGGGTACGTTGAGGGCGCTCAGGGCGACTGGGGACAGTCAGGGAGTTGGAAGTGGGGGGGGGGCGGGTTCAGAGCAAAGGGTTGGAAGCCGGACGTGTGCGTGACCCAGGAAAAGGGAGCAAGGTGGTTGGGATCCTGCAGTAAGTAGGTTGTGGGTGTGTGCCCCTAACAGTCTTCAGGTCACATTTACTCCCGTCCTTTTCTTCAAGATGGAGGGATCCCTGGGCCTGGACCTTAACTGTTATCCTTGTACCCCCGGGAGGGTTTGTGACCCTATCCTGTTTGGAAAACCCATGCTGCCCTCTTTTCCCTTTATGTGTAATTACGGTTGGATCATCTCTGTGCTTTGCTCAGATTCTCCTTCCTCCCTTTGGGGTTGAGGAGGAGGAGACACATCTGACCAATTAATGTGTGTTTGTGAAACAGGCAGCAGCAAACAGTCATTTCAGCTTCTAGGAATTAGGCTCACACAGGGTGGAGAGATCAGAGCCCTTCAGGGGGAATATTTCTGAACAAATCACAGATGATTAAATTCTCTAAGAAACAGCTCCCTACCTAAATGAGAGTAGGAAAGATGGGGAAGAAAGCCTGTCTGTTTCCAGCCATGTGTCCTGGGCCCCAGGGGTTGAGGAGAGTCCCCAAACCCCTACAGGCCTCCCTTTTCTGTATTAGGCTTTGCTGTGCAGCCTTGAGTTAATTTCACCCCTGCTGCTTTGTCTTGAGGGAGGGAGTGCTGGTTTAGGCTGTTGTGAGGAGATGACTGTTCTGCTGCCACACACAATAGTCGTGTCATTTTATCGGGAGTGCTACCCCAGGGCTGAGAACTGCTGCAGCAGAGATAAACCGGTCCCTCTCACCCGCCTATTGTGTACACAGTGAAGGTCATAGGTTCAAGTCTTGTCTGAGAGCTTTGGATATGCTCCATCTCCCAGGATCCTCAGTGCCATTTTCTTCCTTTTCCAGACTGGGGCTTGCCATTGGAGGAGGCCAGACAGAAAGGCTCTTCTTTTTGAGTGAGGAACAATGCAGAGCTCATTGGCACACATTTTTCAGAAGAATAGGGGATGCCAGCCATGTTGTGCCTGCCTCTTTGGCTAGCCTGTACTAAGTTGTGAAGGAATAGTGTCTGGTAGACTCAACTATGATGTTTGTTTCAGACTCTTAAGGAAGAAGACTCCAAGGGAAGGTTCTGCTCTTACTTGAATCGTCATATTTAATTCTTTTATGTAAATTGAACACTCCTGTAGTGAATTTTGTTGGTTTAGGAATACCACTAAAAACCTGTGCAGGGTTAAGATAGGGAGTCAAGGCCAGGTGTGGTGGCTCATGCTTGTAATCTCAGCAATTTGGGAGAATGAAGCAAGAGGATGACTTGAGCTTAGGAGTTCAAAACTAGCCTGGGCAACAAAGCAGGACCTGTTTCTTAAAAAAAGTCGAGAAGCAAATACCTTTTTAACGCTTACTTCCTGGTCAATAATAATAGCACAACAAAAAAGCCACAGAATTTGCCTATCTGGGCAAGGGCTGTGGGAACAAACCTTTTTATATTTATTTTTACTTTAATGAAAGGACATGACTTGCTCATTGTGCAAAATTCTGTATTTGCCTCTGTATTGGGAAGAAATTTGCCAAAGAAATAAACGTTTTTGAAAAATCATATAGGTCTTAGGGATTATTAATGAGAGAAAGATGAGAACAAACTAGGAGTCCTATTGTACATATTTGATAGAAGTGCCCAAATAATATTTAGGTACTATTAGTTGTGTAAAAAATTATTTGGGACCAGGCGTGATACTCACACCTGTAATCCCAGCATTTTGAGAAGCCGAGGCAGGAGGATCACTTGAGCCTAGGAGTTTGAGAATGGCCTGGGCAACATAGTGAGAACCTATCTCTACAAAAATTTTAAAAAATGAAGCTGGCTGGGTATAGTGGCTCATGCTAGTGGTCCCAGCTACTCAGGAGACTGAGGCAGGAGGATAACTTGAGTCCAGGAGTTAGAGACCAGCTTGGGCAACATGGCAAAACCCCATCTCAATAAAAAATATAAAAAATATTAGCTGGATATGGTGGCATTTGCCTGTGGTCCCAACTACTTGGAAGGCTGAGATGGAAAGATCTAATTGAGTTCAGGAGGTTGAGGCTGTAGTGAGCTGTAATTTCACCACCGTACTGCAGCCTGGGTAATAGAGCAGGACCTTGCCTCAAAAAGAAAAAAAAAAAAAAAAAAAAAAAAAAAAAAAATATATATATATATATATATATATATATATATATATATATATATATTTGGGGCTAGAAAATAGTTTTCCATTTAGGCCAGGCTCAGTGGCTCACGCCTGTAATCCCAGCACTTTGGGAGGCCGAGGTGGGTGGATTACCTGAGGTCAACAGTTCGAGACCAGTCTGACCAACATGGTGAAACCCCATCTCAATTTAAAAAAAAAAAAAACAGAAAAACAACAACAAAAAACTTTTCTTTAAAAAGGGATTAGACGTAAAAGTCATTGTGAATGGGGAATTGTATGTAATATACTGCGTATACAATAGCCAACTATTTCCCATATGATATTGTTGAATAAGAACTTTAGCCTTTGGTTTTGGTAAAGGTCTTTCTGAGGCAGTGAGTCTGTGGTGCCTCCCTTATCCCTTTATTTCAGTGAGTTTTTTAAAATGATGGCCTGCCATTTAGCGGTGTTGGGCTTTTGATAGGCGAGAACAGGTTGTTCTGACTTTTATATTTTTTTGATGACAGAACTGTCTCAAGGCCTTACTGGAGGTGTTGTCTGTCTTTAGACTGTTTCCAACTTTATGTCCTAGGTATATTTGAGTGAAGCCTCAGCTAAACTGCGTCCAGAGCTTTTTGCTCTTGGGCTTTTGGCATTTATTATATCTGAATGCTGTCAGGTGACAGTGAAGGGAGAAGCCTCAGATTAAATTTGTTCTGATTAGATTTAGTGGCTTCAGAGTTGGGCTCTTGCCACATGGAATCTCATGTGAGTCTTCTGATTGTGACCATCATTCAAAGAGTGCTTTGGGTTCCCCCACCCCTCCCACCTTCTTGGTAGAAAAAAAATTTCCTTGTGATAGAGGTCTAGAAAGTTGGACAGATTAGTGCTTATTTTGTGAGGATATGGAAGCATAATTTTGGCTCCTGGTAGCAATTATGTAGCAATTAGCATATAGCAACTAAATGACTGGAACAGGATAATTTGTTGAGGGGTTTACTGATTGCTTTGTCAAGTGGAAGTGCCACTCCTTATTTATTTGACTCAGAACACTTGCCTGAGCTTAGCCATGGAGCCTAAGTATAGCAATGATATGTGTTCTCCAGAAGTTCCCACTCTGCTTTCTCTTTCTAGTTACTTCTTTCCCAGGTATCTTAGTACTTGTACTGCCCTTTTCTCCTACACTGAAGGTAGGTAAGCAATTGTTATTTCCCTCATGTAGAACTGGTCATGGTGGGAATACTGCCAGGCAGATGGGACTAGTCTGAGATAAGGCAGCCTTATATTGTGTGGGAAATTTTCAGCCACTTAATTCTCTCTTCCTCTTCATTTTTCAAAATAAATTTCCTTTAAAAAAAACCCCACAAAATGCAAATCTCATAGTGTATTAAATATGCCTTCATGATACCTCTCTTTGGTCTGTGACAGACAAAATGGAGATAGGTGATGTTGATTGGCAGGTTTTGGGTCCACTAAGTATCGGTAAAAGACTCTTTTCACTAGGGAACAGGTAATTCACCGAAGCACCTGCCT
Source organism: Saimiri boliviensis (assembly GCF_048565385.1). Taxonomy (NCBI): domain Eukaryota; kingdom Metazoa; phylum Chordata; class Mammalia; order Primates; family Cebidae; genus Saimiri; species Saimiri boliviensis. Next base: position 14,402,402 of record NC_133450.1, on the reverse strand, counting down.
AGCTGGGCATTTGGAATTGGCAGCAGCTGTGCAGCTGAAGAGGGATTACTGAGCAGGTGGTTGAAGAATCACATGCTACAGAGACAAGAAAATACTTGGTCTTGTGTGGTTTAGGTTCAGTATGTATGAGTCAAATTGCAGTTTGTTTCATGTTTCTAAATTCTTGTTGATTTGTTAGTAAGATGGTGATAGAATAGAGAAAAGAGATTCTTCTGTATCTTTTTTTTTTTTTTTTTTTTTTTTTTTTAAGATTACTGAGTAGCATACCCTAGACATGGCCCTGCACCACTCAGTTGTATTTATGTGTGTTCTGGCTTTATGCTCTGTGAATGGGAGGGAAATAGTGGTAATTCAGTGTTTCTAGTACTTGTTTATTAAAGGAAAATTGGAAAGGAAAATTCTCTGCTTTCTGTGTGGTGAAAAAGATTTAGCCTACTGGGTGGATACCTAACAGGTTTTATGCAAATGTGTAAATTTGTGTCTATCTGACATGCCTTATTCAAGACATTTGCATCTTTTTATATTATGAATATATTTCCCCACATGAAGTTTGCATCTCTTTGGTTTTTTTTTTTTTCCCCAATTTTTAGTTTCTCCCAGCACCTTTGTAACTCTTTCCCTGACATTGACATTAACATCACTTGTTAGAACCATGTCATCACCAGAAGACCAAATGATGTTAAGGAACATCTCCACTAAATATTTATCTTAAAAACAGGTATAGGCTGGGCGCAATGGCTTACATCTGTAATCCCAGCAGTTTGGGAGGCCGAGGTGGGCAGATCACCTAAGGTCAGGAGTTTGAGACCAGTCTGGCCAACAAGTGAAATGCTGTCTCTTCTAATAATACAAAAATTATCTGGGCGAGGTGGTATACACCTGTAATCCCAGCTACTTGAGAGGCTGAAGCTGGAAAATTGCTTGAACCTGGGAGGCGGAGGTTGCAGTGAGTTGAGATTGAGCCATTGCACTACAGCCTGGCAACAAGAGCAAAACTCTGTCAAAAAAAAAAAAAATATGAAAAGGGGGTGGGGGATAGCATTTTCTGTAACTTGGGAAAAGACTTGGAGGTTTTCTGAAAAATAAGATTTTTAAATAGATTATCATCTCTGTTAATATGATTTTCTCTTTCATATGTTTGTGTCACCATAATAGGCAAAGCCAAAGAGCCTAAAATTTATAAGCAAGTAACTTTGTGTTTATTTTCTGACCTTTTTAGTGCCTTCCATTCGTTTTCTGTATTAGGCCAACAGGTTGTGTGCTCCTTCTCTTGAAACTCATACACACATGACCTAATGGAATTCACAGGGTACTAATTAATGGATGATTGAAGAGAAATGAGCCTTATGAACTGTTTGAAAGTTCAGAAATCTCTTTCCCACAGCCCAAGTGGAGTGAAGGCTCTTTGAGGGAAATTGAGGTCAAACTGTGACTCAGGTCAGGGCCTATGGACCATTGCATAGGTGGAGACATTTGCAGTAATCTACCTAAACTTAGTTTGTAACCTAGCTTTAAGTGGAAGCCTAGCAACAACAGTTAATTGTTTAATACTCATTTCTAGGAAAGACTGTCAAGTTCTTGATTTCCTCATATGAAGCTATGGCAGTTTTTGTGTTTGTTTGTTTTTTTTTTTTTTTTTTTGAGACGGAGTTTCGCTCTTGTTACCCAGGCTGGAGTGCAATGGCGCGATCTCGGCTCACCGCAACCTCCGCCTCCTGGGCTCAGGCAATTCTCCCGCCTCAGCCTCCTGAGTAGCTGGGATTACAGGCACGTGCCACCATGCCCAGCTAATTTTTTGTATTTTTAGTAGAGACGGGGTTTCACCATGTTGACCAGGATGGTCTCGGTCTCTCGACCTCGTGATCCACCCGCCTCGGCCTCCCAAAGTGCTGGGATTACAGGCTTGAGCCACCGCGCCTGGCCTTTGTGTTTGTTTTTTTTTTTTTTTTTTTTTTTTTTTTTTTTTTTTTTTTTTTTTTTTTTTTTTTTTTTTTTTTTTGAGACGGAGTTTCGCTCTTGTTACCCAGGCTGGAGTGCAATGGCGCGATCTCGGCTCACCGCAACCTCCGCCTCCTGGGTTCAAGCAATTCTCCAGCCTCAGCCTCCTGAGTAGCTGGGATTACAGGCACGTGCCACCATGCCCAGCTAATTTTTTGCACTTTTAGTAGAGACGGGGTTTCACCATGTTGACCAGGATGGTCTCGATCTCTCGACCTCGTGATCCACCCGCCTCGGCCTCCCAAAGTGCTGGGATTACAGGCTTGAGCCACCGCGCCCGGCCGTGTTTGTTTTATTAAAACTGTTAACAGCCGGGCAGGCCGGGCGCGGTGGCTCAAGCCTGTAATCCCAGCACTTTGGGAGGCCGAGGCGGGTGGATCACGAGGTCGAGAGACCGAGACCATCCTGGTCAACATGGTGAAACCCCGTCTCTACTAAAAATACAAAAAATTAGCTGGGCATGGTGGCGTGTGCCTGTAATCCCAGCTACTCAGGAGGCTGAGGCAGGAGAATTGCCTGAGCCCAGGAGGCGGAGGTTGCGGTGAGCCGAGATCGCGCCATTGCACTCCAGCCTGGGTAACAAGAGCGAAACTCCGTCTCAAAAAAAAAAAAAAAAACAAAAACAAACAAACAAAAAAAATGTTAACAAACCACTTATTCTCTCCTAGCACTCTCAGTAGTTTGCTTCCTTTTACCTCTCCCCCGCCCCCATCTCTTATCCCACTTCTCTACCCTGAAGACTTCTCTAGCAGCTTGGAAACACTCTAATTACTGTAGCTATTACAGTCACAACCCAGATCCTCCACCGCCTTCCTTTTCACCCCCTTTCTATTTTCCCCCCCTCCTCTTGCTCTAGCAGCAGGAGTTGAACTGCAGTCTCATGAGCACAGTTAGATCTATGAATGAGCTTTATATCTTGTCAAGGCAGAACTCCAGATCCAACAGGGCTAATTTTTCATGGTTCTCTTGCTGTTTGTTCTTGGATCAGAGTCCCAGACATAAGAGATGGCAAATACCTATTAGGTCATATCTAGTCCATCACTCAGGGGCAAACCTAGGATTTTTCTCTTGTCTCTGTGAGAAATTTTTCCTTCTTTCTTTTGCAGGTGAGAGCTGTCTGATGCCAGACAAGCTCTGAAACTGCCTTCTTTTTATTGTGTTCTGTGGTCATTAGTGTCTGGCCAACTTCTTCGGGATTTTTTTTTCTGATTGCATTTTCAGGATTACTTGCTCTCAGCAATATCTCTACCCCTTCTTCAGTTCTTTCTTCTTGATTGTTGGCATCACATTTGTGGACTCCTTTTGTACCATCAGTTATCTATACCAGAAGTATCACTTTTCTGACCTTTGCCACGAGTGTCATTGTGGCCTGCTATTCAGGAGGTACATTTGATGGAAACACAGGACATAAATTCTAGCAGGTGGTAATTAATTAAATACTTTAGAAAATATGTGCCTTAAGTAACCCCTGCACTATATGAACAAATGTTGCTGCTTTCAACAAATGTTGATTTGGCGGGTACTTCAGTTGTAACACTTTTTGTGACTTTGTTACAATTAAGATACTGTCTAAGAGTGTTAGGTTTTGTTTTACTAGTATAGCTTTTTTCTTTTCTTTTTTTTTTTTTTTTTGAGACAGGGCCTTGCTCTGTCACCAGGCTGGAGCATAGTGGCACAATCACAATCACAGCTGGCTGCAGGCTCAACCTCCTGAGCTCAAGCAGTCCTCTTGCCTCAGCCTCCCAAGTAGCTGGGAGTGCAGGCAGGCACTACCACACCTACCTAATTTTTTGTTTTCCTTCCTTCTTTTCCTTCCCTTTCTTTTTTCCTTCCTTCCTTCCTCCCACCTCCATCCCTCCCTCCCTTCCCCTCTTTCTCTTTCTCCCTTTTTCTTTCTCTCTTTTTTTTTTTTGTTTGTTTTTTGAGACAGAGTGTCGCTCTTGTTACCCAGGCTGGAGTGCAATGGCGCGGTCTTGGCTCACCACAACCTCCACCTCCTGGGTTCAGGCAATTCTCCTGCCTCAGCCTCCTGAATAGCTGGGATTACAGGCACACGCCACCATGCCCAGCTGATATTTTTAGTAGAGACGGGGTTTCACCATGTTGACCAGGATGGTCTCGATGTCTTGACCTCGTGATCCACCCGCCTTGGCCTCCCAAAGTGCTGGGATTACAGGCAGGCTTTAGCCACCGAGCCTAGCCTCTTTTTCTTTTCTTTTTTTTTTTTTTTTTTTTGAGACGGAGTTTCGCTCTCGTTATCCAGGCTGGAGTGCAATGGCGCGATCTTGGCTCACCGCAACCTCCGCCTCCTGGGTTCAGGCAATTCTCCTGCCTCAGCCTCCTGAGTAGCTGGGATTACAGGCACACGCCACCATGCCCAGCTAATGTTTTGTATTTTTAGTAGAGACGGGGTTTCACCATGTTGACCAGGATGGTCTCGATCTCTCGACCTCGTGATCCACCCGCCTCGGCCTCCCAAAGTGCTGGGATTACAGGCTTGAGCCACCGCGCCCGGCCCGCCTCTTTTTCTTTTCTTTTTTTTTTTTTTTTTTTTTTTTTGAGACAGAGTTTCACTTTTGTTTCCCAGGCTGGAGTGCAATGGCGCGATCTCAGCTCACCACAACCTCCGCCTCCTGGGCTCAGGCAATTCTCCTGCCTCAGCCTCCTGAGTAGCTGGGATTACAGGCACACGCCACCATGCCCAGCTAATTTTTTGTATTTTTAGTAGAGACAGGGTTTCACCATGTTGACCAGGATGGTCTCGATCTCTTGACCTCATGATCCACCCACCTCGGCCTCCCAAAGTGCTGGGATTACAGGCTTGAGCCACCGCGCCCGGCCCCGGCCTCTTTTTCTTTTCTTTCTTTTTCTCCTCCCTTACCCCCTTCTCTCTCTTTTTTTTTTTTTTTTTTTTGAGATGGAGTTTGGCTCTTGTTACCCAGGCTGGAGTGCAATGGCGCGATCTCGGCTCACTGCAACCTCCGCCTCCTGGGTTCAGGCAATTCTCCTGCCTCAGCCTCCTGAGTAGCTGGGATTACAGGCACGTGCCACCATGCCCAGCTAATTTTTTGTATTTTTAGTAAAGACGGGGTTTCACCATGTTGAACAGGATGGTCTCGATCTCTTGACCTCGTGATCCACCCGCCTCAGCCTCCCAACGTGCTGGGATTACAGGCTTGAGCCACCGCGCCCGGCTTCTTTTCTTTTCTTTCTTGAGAAAGGGTCTCATTCTGTCACCTAGGCTGGAGTGCAGTGGCGCGATCACAGCTCACTGCAGCCTCGATGCCACCACACCTGGCTTTTTTGTATTTTTTGTTTTGCTGTGTTGCCCAGGCTTATCTCCAACTTCTGGGCTCAAGCTATCCTCCCACCTTGACCTCTCAAAGTGGTGGGATTATAGGCATGAGCCACTGTGACTAGCCTAATTTTAAAATTGTTTTTGTAGAGATAGCGTCTGTGCTGTGTGCCACTGCACTCCAGCCTGGTTGCCTAGGCTGGTCTTGAACTCCTAGACTCAAGCAGTCCTCCTGCCATGGCTTCCCAAAGTTCTGGGATTATAGGCATGAGCCACTGTGCCCAGCTAGTATAGCTTTTCAAAGAATAGAGGGGAAAAAAATTTTAGAATTGAGGGTCATAAAACCCAGATTTTCATCATTACTATGGCTCTAACTAGCAGTTTGACCTCGTGCAAGTCATATCTCTGTTTTCACATGCCTCATCTCTAAAATGAACACATTAGACAAGATGGTTGCTGCAGTTCCATTTAGCTGTAGAAATTCATGATACCGGCCGGGCACGGTGGCTCATGCCTGTAATCCTAGCACTTTGGAAGGCCGAGGCAGGCGGATCACCTGAGGTCAGAAGTTCAAGACCAGCCTGACCAACATGGTGAAACCCCGTCTTTAAAAAAAAAAAAAAAAAGAAAAGAAAAGAAATTCATGATACCAAGATTCACACCCAGGCTGACACCTGTAGTCTTAGCACTTTGGGATACTGAGGAGGATCACTTGAGCCCAGGAGTTGGAGATGAGCCTAGGCAACAGAGAAGCCTCATATCTTAAAAAAATAAAAATAGGGTCGGGCGCAGTGGCTCTCGCCTGTAATCCCAGCACTTTGGGAAGCCGAGGAGGGTGGATCATGAGGTCAAGAGATCGAGACCATCCTGGTCAACATGGTGAAACCCCGTCTCTGCTAAAAATACAAAAAATTAGCTGGGCATGGTGGTGCGTGCCTGTAATCCCAGCTACTCAGGAGGCTGAGGCAGGAGAATTGCCTGAACCCAGGAGGTGGAGATTGCGATGAGCCAAGATGGCGCCATTGCACTCCAGCCTGGGTAACAAGAGCGAAACTCCATCTCAAAAAATAAAATAAAAATAAAAATAAAAAAATTTATTCTGGCCAACATGGTCAAACCTCGTCTCTGCTAAAAATACGAAATTAGCCGGGTGTGGTAGTGCATTCCTGTAATGCCAGCTACTTGGGAGGCTGACACAGGAGAATCACTTTAACTTGGGAGGTAGAAGTTGCAGTGAGCTGAGATCGAGCCATTGTACTCCATCCAGTCTGGGCCATGAGAGAGAAACTCTGTCTTAAAAAAAGAAAAAAAAGGCCGGGCGCGGTGGCTCAAGCCTGTAATCCCAGCACTTTGGGAGGCCGAGACGGGTGGATCACGAGGTCGAGAGATCAAGACCATCCTGGTCAACAAGGTGAAACCCCGTCTCTACTAAAAATACAAAAAATTAGCTGGGCATGGTTGCGCGTGCCTGTAATCCCAGCTACTCAGGAGGCTGAGGGAGGAGAATTGCCTGACCCCAGGAGGCGGAGGTTGCGGTGAGCCGAGATCGCGCCATTGCACTCCAGCCTGGGTAACAAAAGCGAAACTCCGTCTCAAAAAAAGAAAAAAAAAAAAATTAGCCAGGTGGTGTGCACTGTGATCCCAGCTGCTCAGGAAACACAGATGGGAGGATTGGTTGAGCCCAGGAGGTTGAGGCTGCAGTGAGCTGTGATCTCACCACTGCTTTTCAGTCTTAGTGACAGAGTGAGACCCTGTTTCAAAAAAAAAAGATTATGATGGAAGAACACGACAGAAGTATCTGACATAGTGAGCATTTTTTAAATTTTTATTGCTGTGTCAGAAATGTAGTCAGTATTCAGAATGGCTAATGAGCGCAAATTCAGTTTCCTGGAGCTTGACTCTCACTGCTCTTTAATTTGTTTGGAAAGCTGTACTTTTTATTTGGCGGTCTTTTTTTGGAGGATTTTGTAGCCTCATTCTGTAGGCTCACCAGCTTGCCACATGTATCTTTTTCTAGTGTATTTATAGGAGTGGGCCAGGTGCAGTGGCTCACGCCTGTAATCCCAGCAGCTTTGGAGGCTGAGGTGGGTGGCTCACCAGGTCAAGAGATCGAGACCATCCTGGCCGACATGGTGAAATCCCATCTCTACTAAAAATACAAAAAAAAAAAAAAAAAAAAATAGCTGGGCGTGGTAGTGCACGTCTGTGGTCTTAGCTACTCTGGAGGCTGAGGTGGAAGAATTGCTTGAACCCAGGAGGTGGAGGTTGCAGTGAGCTGAGATTGCGCCACTGCACTCCAGCCTGGCGACAGAGCAAGACTCCGTCTCAAAAAAAAAAAAAAAAAAAAAAAAAAAAAGACATAGGAGTGGAAATCAGAAAGCTGCAGAAAAGGCTGACCTGGCGTGGTGGCTGATGCCTGTAATCCCAGCACTTTGGGAGGTCGAGGCAGGCAGATGAGCTTGAGGTCAGGAGTTCAGGAAAACTGCAGAAAAAGAACCTTAGCTTGTGAGATGGAAGTTGTACCTGGAAGGATTTGCCATCTATCAGTAAGAAGTAACTTTGTACATTCAGTCAAGGATCTAATAATCTATTATATCTGAAATCTGGGAGCTAAATTGGATTGATTATGGAAGTTAGTTGAATATTTTTCCACGTTTGACTAGTCAATAGAAATTACACTTTGAATTAACTTCTTGGGACTGAGTACAAGTTGAGTTGCCCACAGTGTTTTGTTTGGAAAATAAAATTATGTTATTTATTTATTTATTTTTAAAGATGGGGTTTCACCACGTTGGTCAGGCTGGTCTTGAACTCCCGACATCAGGTGATCCGCCCGCCTCGGCCTCCAAAGTGCTTGGATCACAGGCGTGAGCCACCACGCCTGGCCTATTCATTTATTTTTGAGATGGTCTTACCCTGCCTCCCAAGTAGCTGGGACTACAAAAGTGTGCCACCACCCCTGGCTAAATTTCGTATTTTTTTTTTGCAGAGATGATGTTTTGCTATGTTGCTCAGGCTAGTCTTGCTCAAGCTATTCTCCTGCTTTGGACTCCCAAAGTGCTGGGATTACAGGTATGAGCCACCACACCCAGCCAGTTATGTTATTTTTAATGCTGAAAATGCACATTGGTGACATTTGATGAAGTATGACTAACAAGGAGGGTGTTTCTGAAATACCCCCCAAAAGAGATGAGAAATTAAAAGCTGGTTGGTGAGTACCTGAACTTTCAGATTGAAAGTAATGTTAGGAAGTCTTTGCTTTCAAGCAGTTTTAAGGAAATAAAATTACATAAGCAAGTTGTTAATTCCTTGTGTTAGGATTTTTATTAGCATTTTCCAGTTAATTCTTTGATATGGGACTTCCAATAGTAGCTATTAATACTTATTGAATGGTAAGAGGATGCTGGTCTTTTAGTCTTTTGTTGTTAACAACAAAATCACAGGTTTAATCTACCTTTGAACATTGGAAATAATATTCATTCTTTTCAAATTTGTACTTAAAACATCTATTGGTCTGGACGTGGTGGCTCACGCCTGTCATCCCAGCACTTTGAGAGGCCAAGGAAGGCAGATCACTTGAGGCCAAGAAGAGACCAGCCCGGTGAACATGGTGAAACTCCGTCTCTACTAAAAATACAAAAAAATTAGCCAGGAGTGGTGGCACATGGCCTCTAATCCCAGCTACTCGGAAGGCTGAGGCATTAGAATCATTTGAACCTGGGAGGCAGAGGTTGCAGTGAGCTGAGAGTGCACCACTGTACTCTAGCCTGGGTGACAGAGCAAGACTTTGACTTAAAAAAAAGAAAGTCTATTGGTCTGGAGTAGAAAAGTTTGGTAGGCAGAGCTGTTGTTTGTTTTGTATCATTAAAAAGTCCTGAGAGTGCCTTGCTTTATTCCCAGCCATCTGTAGCACATCACTAATTTTTAGGTAATCTAAAGATTATTTTGGGAAGTATTCCACTTGAATGTGAGGTTTTAGAATCATTTATATTATAAATATAAGTAGGGTTTTTTTTTTTTTTTTTGCCCAGGCTGGAGTGCAATGCTGTGATCTTGGCTCCCCTCAACCTCTGCCTCCCAGGTTCAAGCGATTCTTCTGCCTTAGCTTCCCAAGTAACTGCAATTACAGGCATGGACTACCATGCCTAGCTAATTTTGTATTTTTATTAGAGATGGGGTTTTTCCATGTTGCCCAGACCAGTCTCAAACTTCCGACCTCAGGTGATCAGCCAGCCTCTTCCTCCCAAAGTGCTGGGATTACAGGCCTGAGCCACCATGCCTGGCCAATATAAGTAGTTTTTTGGTTGGTTGGTTGGTTGGTTGGTTTGTTTGTTTTGAGACGGAGTTTCACTCTTGTTACCCAGGCTGGAGTGCAATGGTGCGATCTCGGCTCACCACAACCTCCGCCTCCTGGGTTCAGGCAATTCTCCTGCTTCAGCCTCCTGAGTAGCTGGGATTACAGGCACGTGCCACCATGCCCAGCTAATTTTTTGTATTTTTAGTAGAGACGGGGTTTCACCATGTTGACCAGGATGGTCTCGATCTCTTGACCTCGTGATCCACCCGCCTCGGCCTCCCAAAGTGCTGGGATTACAGGCTTGAGCCACCGCGCCCAGCGGTTTGTTTGTTTTTGAGATGGAGTTTTGCTTTGTTGCCCAGGCTGGAGTGCAGTGGTGCGATCTTGGCCCACTGCAACCTATGCCTCCTGGATTCAAGTGATTCTCTTGCCTCTGCCTCAACCTCCCTAGTAGCTGGGATTATAGGTACCCGCCACCACACCTGGCTAATTTTTGTATTTTTTTAGTAGAGATGGGGCTTCACCATGTTGGTCAGGCTGGTCTGTAATTCTTGACCTAAGGTGATCCACCTGTCTCAGCCTCCCAAAGTGCTGGGATTACTGGCATGAGCCACAGCGCTTGGCCTATAAATAGTTTTTATAGATGGTTTTTAAAAAGTGTGAGGTGCGGCCGGGCGCAGTGGCTCAAGCCTGTAATCCCAGCACTTTGGGAGGCCGAGGCGGGTGGATCACGAGGTCGAGAGATCGAGACCATCCTGGTCACCATGGTGAAACCCCGTCTCTACTAATGGTGCAAAAAATTAGCTGAGCATGGTGGCGCGTGCCTGTAATCCCAGCTACTCAGGAGGCTGAGGCAGGAGAATTGCCTGAACCCAGGAGGCGGAGGTTGCGGTGAGCCGAGATCGCGCCATTGCACTCCAGCCTGGGTAACAAGGGCGAAACTCCGTCTCAAAAAAAAAAAAAGTGTGAGGTGGAGTATAGGGGTTGGATTGCAAAGTGGCCAAAGTGGGTACCACGAAACCTTTGTCTGTCAGACCACAGCATGAAATGCAGATTAGGCGGTTAGGCCATATTGCATGCTGGTGGTGCATTTCATGCTAGTACCTAAAGTTTCTTAGACTGAAGTTCAGTATTTGTGGAGAACGACATGGTGTCCACTTTATACAAAGGATAGCTAGTGGGCTTTTGGGATATTATCAGCAGTGTACCTAGCAACGTTCCTAGGTGGGCACTTTGTGTCTGGTGGAGGTGAACTTTCATTCGTATGAACAGAAGTGAATATTCATAAGGATAAGATGGGTGTAGTGGCACTTGCCTGTAATCCCAACACTTTGGGAGGCTGAGACTGGAGGGTCACGTGAGTCCAGGAGTTTGAGGCCAATCTGGACAACATGGAGAGACCCCATCTCAACAAAAAATTTTAAAACCTGGCATGGTAGCACACTCCTGTAGTTCCAGCTACATGAGAAGTGGATCACTTGAACTCGGGGGGTTGAGGCTGCAGTGAGCTGTGATCGTGCCACTGCACTCTAGCCTGGGCAACAGAGGGAGACCCTGTCTCAAAAATAATAAAGAAAAAAAAAGAAAAAGAATGTACCTTGTAAATTTCAGTTACAAATTCCGAAATTTGGTGTAAAACTCAGGATTTATCTTTGTTTTGGAGTGGATGTCTCTAGAGCAGTGTCCTAAAGAATGGTATCAGAAATTAAATGATAAGAAAAGTCATGGAATTGTGAAGCTTACTAGATACTTATGTGAAAGGTATATAGGAAAGGGAAGAAATTTGTTTCTGTTTGGCATCTGCTTTCACATGTACTTCCAGTTCATAATTTGAAACTTGCCTATGCTTTTCTTCTCTAAGCGTCACTGTTCTTTCAGTTGTTTTGGCTTAAAAACTTTTGACTCATTTGGTTCTTTTTTTTTCTCCTCACTACCTCATCTAAATCATTCACCAAATTAAGTATCTAAGCATTCACTAGTTGGATAGCTTGCCATTTAGCCTCACTTTTTCTTTTCTTTTCTTTTGAGATAGAGTCTTGTTCTGTCACCCAAGCTGGAGTGCAGTGGTGCAATATTGGCTCACTGCAACCTCCACCTCCTGGGTTCTAGTGATTCTGGTTTCAGCCTCCCAAGAAACTGAGATTACAGGTGTGCACCACCACGCCTGGCTAATTTTTGTATTTTTTGTAGAGACAGAGTATCACCATGTTGACCAGGCTAGTTTTGAACTCCTGACCTCAGGTGATCCTCCCACCTTGGCCTTCCAAAGTGCTGGGATTACAGGTATGAGCTACCACGCCCAGCTTAGCCTCACTTTTTAGTCTGACCTAGTTTAGGTCTTATGTATATTATTGCAATAATCTCATGGTGAATGCCTCTTTCTGTATTACATGCTACATATAGCTGCTGTAGTATAATTTTTATTTACTCACTTAGGTAATATTTATTGCATACTTATATGCCAGGCCACACAGGGTCTTGTCTTGTTAGGACTTGTAGTCTGGTGGGAGAGACAATGAATTTATGAACTAAAGTGCTCTGAAAGATAAGAATTTTGCTCTGGAAGAGTGTGTAGCAAAGAAAGCCATCACTGACTTAAAATGAGAATTCTGATCATTTTGCTTCTTTCTGTAAAACCTTTGATGATTCTCATTGCCTGTATAGGTCAGTATTCAAAGTTCTTTATGATTTGACCAAACCTGGCCTTCCTCAGCCTTATTTCATAGTTTTTACTTTACCCATATCTTTTTTTGTTGTTGTTTATTTTATTTTATTTTATTTTTTTTGAGACGGAGTTTCGCCCTTGTTACCCAGGCTGGAGTGCAATGGCGTGATCTTGGCTCACCGCAACCTCCGCCTCCTGGGGTCAGGCAATTCTCCTGCCTCAGCCTCCTGAGTAGCTGGGATTACAGGCACGTGCCACCATGCCCAGCTAATTTTTTGCACTTTTAGTAGAGACGGGGTTTCACCACGTTGACCAGGATGGTCTCGATCTCTCGACCTCGTGATCCACCCGCCTTGGCCTCCCAAAGTGCTGGGATTACAGGCTTGAGCCACCGCGCCCCGCGCTGTTGTTGTTTAAGATTTGGGCTCTTGCTATGTTTCCCAAGCTGGCTTCAAACTCAGGCTCAAGTGACCTCCTGCCTCAGCCTCCCAAGTAGCTGAATTACAGGCCTGCGCTAGCATACCCAGCCTTATCCTTTTTTTTTTTTTTTTTTTTTTTTTTTTTGAGACGGAGTTTCGCTCTTGTTGCCCAGGCTGGAGTGCAATGGCGCGATCTCGGCTCACCGCAACCTCCGCCTCCTGGGTTCAAGCAATTCTCCCGCCTCAGCCTCCTGAGTAGCTGGGATTACAGGCACGCGCCACCATGCCCAGCTAATTTTTTGTATTTTTAGTAGAGACGGGGTTTCACCAGGATGACCAGGATGGTCTCGATCTCTCGACCTCGTGATCCACCCGCCTCGGCCTCCCAAAGTGCTGGGATTACAGGCTTGAGCCACCGGGCCCGGCCGCTTTTTTTTTTTTAAAAAAAAAAAACAAAACAAAACAGCTCTTCCTTCAAGTTACCCTGCATTTTTCAGTCTCCATATCTTAGGTTTTTTTCTTTTCTCTCCTTTTCTGTTGGAGTGCAATACCTTGTTCCCAGGACACTTAACTCCCAAATCTAATTGTTCCTTCAATTTAGCAAAAAATTTCCTTCCTAAAGCCTTTCTTATCCCACTTCTTCCCACCCACCTGTTTCCAGAATTGATTTCATCTTCCTCTGTATCTCTAACTTTTTGCTGGGATCTGTGTTATAGCACTTTATCATGTGTTGTCTTTAATTGTAACTATTTGTGAATGTATTTTCTTCATCCCTCGTTTTAAGCTCCTAAGATACCTGTGTCTCCTCTATTCCCTAAACTTTTAGCCCAGTCCTTTGAATATAACTTTATGCTTAACTAATGCTTGATGAATTGAATTAGAACTTGATTCATGAAAAAAGAAATTTTTTTTTTAGACTTCATTTTGTGTAAAAGTAACTTCCATTCAACACATTTTATCCCATATTGAATAAACTAAGAACAAGGCAGACTGTGAAAGCCTTGAGAAACTGTTCAGATTCAAGGATAAGCATTTGTTGCCTTTACTGCTTATGACTGGACTGTGGTTCCATACATCTAAGCTGATAGTAAATTTGGAGAAGGTGGTCAGGTGGTGGTACATGGCAGGTGAAGGCGAGATAAATTAGTCACAGGAACCAAATTGGTTCTGTTAGAGAAATACAGGCATTGTTGGGCCATCTGGGTGTGGTTGACCGCTGGGAGGTCTTTTTAGTTTTTCTTACTCACTTCATTCCATAAATATTTATTGGATGCCCACTATATATGAGGCCCTGTTTTAGTTATTTAAGATCTATCAATGAACAAAATAGACAAAACAAAAGCCCAACCTCATGGATTTTATCTTTGTTGTTGTTTTTTGTTTTTTGTTTTTTTTTTTTTTTGAGACAGAGTTTCGCTCTTGTTACCCAGGCTGGAGTGCAATGGCGCGATCTCGGCTCACCGCAACCTCTGCCTCCTGGGTTCAGGCAATTCTCCTGCCTCAGCCTCCCGAGTAGCTGTGATTACAGGCACGTGCCACCATGCCCAGCTAATTTTTTGTATTTTTAGTAGAGACGGGGTTTCACTATGTTGACCGGGATGGTCTCGATCTCTCGACCTCGTGATCCATCCGCCTCGGCCTCCCAAAGTGCTGGGATTACAGGCTTGAGCCACCGCGCCCGGCCATGGATTTTATCTTTGAATAGAAAGAGATAGAAATAAACATAATAATGTATACCATTAGGAAGGTAGGCCAGGTGTGGTAGCTCATGCCTGTAATCCCAGTACTTCTGGAGGCCGAGGCAGGCAGATCACCTGAGGTCAAGAGTTTGAGACCAGCCCAACAGCATGGAGAAACCCCCTCTCTACTAAAAGAAAAAAAGAAAATTAGCCTGGCGTGGTGGCACATGCCTGTAATCCCACTTACTCAGGAGGCTAAGGCAGGAGAATCGCTTGAACCTGGGATGCGGGGGTTGCGGTGAGCCAATATTGCACCATTGCACTCCAGCCTGGGCAACAAGAGAGAAACTCCATCTCAAATAAATAAAATTAGGAAGGTAATAAATGATATGGGGAAAAGTACATCAGGATAAGGAGAATTGGGAATGGAAGAGGGTTTGATAGGAGAGATGGGAGGGGTTACAACCCTAAATAAGATGGTCAAAGTAGAGATCTTTCAGAAATGTTGTTACTGAGTTGTTAGGCACTTTCCTGAGATTAGTGAATTCTCATCTGCCCAGCAGAGAAAAAGGGGCAATATCTACAGTTGTTCCGTAGTCCAGCTGACAATGAGGAGAAATAGCTACTCCTTATGTTCTTTTCTCTGGCTGCTCCTCTGGCTGGCATCATTGGAAGTTAATTGGGGTGAAAATTGCTGTCAGTCATGTCTGGAAGACAGCAAGAATGGAACTGGAGGTCTTATAACCAGTTCCCTGAGGGGTGGGATTTACCCTTCTGCTGACTGAGCCTTGGTTGCTCAGAGTGATGGGTGAGTTGGTTTCTGACTTTTTCCTTCCTCAAAGGGAGAAGCCCAGTGTTGTAACATTCTCTCTTCTTAGGCCTCAGCAACTTTATTTCAGGTAGCTCTTTACAAAAAAAACTTCCAAAGAGTGTGTACTATGGTCCTGGTTTAAAAGATGAATTTTCAGGTTTTTAGTGCTTTTACTTCCTCTCAACACATTAGTTATGTTTTGGAAGTTTCAATACTAACTCAGCAGCCTAAAGTTGAAGTTGTCTTATGTCTAGATGCTCTCTTGTTTGAATTACGGATTGTAAATTTATTTATTTCCTTGCTTGACCTTTTCTAACCCTTCTACTCATTATTTTTCTTGTTACTTCTTCCATTTTCTCCTTTCATGAAACTGATAGGAAACAGTCCCTTAGGCCAGATAGCTGTTTAGGTAATTGGCCAGAAGCTAAAATTTATACATAATATGTAAGAGATGGAATGGAATGTCTTCTTTTCTTTTCTTTTCTTTTCTTTGAGACAGAGTCTTGCTCTGTTGTCCAGGCTGGAGTGCAGTGGCACAGTCTCGGCTCACTGTAACCTCTACCTCCCAGGTTCAAGCAATTCATCCCCCTCAGCTTCCCAAATAGCTGAGATTATAGGCATATGCCACCATGCCCAGCTAATATTTGTTTTGTTTTTTTTTTTTTTAGTAGAAACAGGGTTTTATTAAATGAAAGTTGCCAGGAAAATTTATATTAAATTAATTAAAAAACAAACAAACAGGGTTTTACTATGTTGGCCAGGCTGGTCTTGGAACTTGTGACCTCAGGTGATCCACCCACCTTGGCCTCCCAAAGTGCTGGGATTACAATCGTGAGCCACTGTGCCCGGCTGAATGTCTTATTTCTGTCCACATGTCATATTGGGTGCTTGTGAACATCAAGCTTTCAGCCTGTTACACTGTATGCTGTTTGAGATAGCTGAGGATATATTGGGACCTGTTCACTCTGTTTTTGGTTATTTATACCACCAGCTTGTGTAGTGGCATTATCCAAGAAGACCTGTTTGCCATTTTGTAAAAATATGGTCTTTTTCACATATAATTTTAGAATAAAGGGGTGTGTGTGTGTGTGTGTGTGTGTGTGTGTGTGTGTGTGTGTTTAAAGAGGTGGGGTCTTGCTGTGTTCTCCAGGCTTGAGGAGAGTGGCTATTCACAGGTGCGATCATAAGTGTGCTGTGGCCTCAAATAGGCCTCATAGGCTTGAACTGTCTTCCTACCTCAGCCTCCCAGGTAGCTGGGACTACAGGCACATGGCACTGCACCTGGCAGAATAAATGAACTTCTTTTTTATGTATATTTTTTGAGACGGAGTCTTACTCTGTTGTCCAGGCCGGAGTGCGTTGGTATGATCTTGGCTCACTGTAACCTCTGACTCCTGGGTTCAAGTGAGTCGCCTGCCTCAGTCTCTCAAGTAACTGGGATTACAGGTGCTTGCCAGCATACCCAGCTAATTTTTGTCTTTTTAGTTTTTAGTAGAGACGGGGTTTCACCATGTTTACCGGGCGGGACTCAATCAAACTCCTGACCTCAAGTGATCCCTACCTCCCCGACCACCCAAGGTGCTAAGATTACAAGTGTGAGCCACCTCATGGCCAGAATAAGTGAATTTTGTAGTGAACTCAGATCCATACTAAGGAAAAATCTCTTACTTTTAAGCAGGTAGAGTTCTAATATTGGGCAGGTTTTATGTGACCTTTCTCTGGGAGGGTTTGCTCTGTATCAGACTTGAAGTCATGTGTTCTCACTACCTATGTTTAAGTAGTACCATAACGGATTACTGATACTGTGAATTTTTTTTTTTTTTTTTTTTTTTTTGCCAGCAGCTGTTAATTCAAGTGTAGGTTGTTGTTTTCTTTAGTGGTTGAAAAGATATTAGTTTAACTGACCAAATTGTATTGCTTTTATTAGTAAGAGAACTTGGGCCGGGCGCAGTGGCTCATGCCTGTAATCCCAGCACTTTGGGAGGCCGAGGCAGGTGGATCACAAGGTCAAGAGATCGAGACCATCCTGGTCAACATGGTGAAACCCCGTCTCTACTAAAAATACAAAAAATTAGCTGGGCATGGTGGCGCGTGCCTGTAATCCCAGCTACTCAGGAGGCTGAGGCAGGAGAATTGCCTGAACTCAGGAGGCGGAGGTTGCGGTGAGCTGAGATTGCGCCTTTGCACTCCAGCTTGGGTAACAAGAGCAAAACTCCGTCTCAAAAATAAAAATAAAAATAAAAAATAACTTGAACATAGCTTGTTTGCTACTGTGTACTTAGTAATGTTTCTATGGTTTGTGTTAGTAGGCCCTTTCAGTTGCAGAGCTAGAAATCTAGGCAATGTAGTTTTCAGATGAGATTCATAACACTATCTGACAGAGTGGGAAGTGCAAGGAAGTATCTGGCAATATTGTTTTTCTTACGGAAACTTTCCATAAGAAAGAAATTCAGTTTTGGCCGGGCGCGGTGGCTCAAGCCTGTAATCCCAGCACTTTGGGAGGCCGAGGCGGGTGGATCACAAGGTCAAGAGATTGAGACCATCCTGGTCAACATAGTGAAACCCCGTCTCTACTAAAAATACAAAAAATTAGCTGGGCATGGTTGTGCGTGCCTGTAATCCCAGCTACTCAGGAGGCTGAGACGGGAGAATTGCCTGAACCCAGGAGGCGGAGGTTGCGGTGAGCCGAGATCGCGCCATTGCACTCCAGCCTGGGTAACAAGAGCAAAACTCCGGCTCAAAAAAAAAAAAAAAAAAAAAGAAATTCAGTTTTAACAAGGTCATATTTGAGTAGGTGACATAATGGTAAAATGACATTATCTGCCAATAACAGATCTATATATTGTACCTGAATGTGTGATCTTAAGCATTCGATTTCTTTAAAAGTGTTACCAGGGCTGGGTGTGGTGGCTCACACCTGTAATCTCAGCACTTTGGGAGGCCAAGGTGGGCAGATCATTTGAGATGAGGAGTTCAAGACCAGCCTGGCCAACATAGTGAAACCCTATCTCTACTAAAAATAGAAACATTAGCTGGGTGTGGTGGTATGCACCTGTAATCCCAGCTACTAAGGAGGCTGAGGCAGGAGAGTGAATTGAACCTGGGAGTCTGAGGTTGTAGTGAGCCAAGATTGTACCACTGTACTCCAGCCTGGGCGACAGACTGAGACTCTGTCTCAAATTTTAAAAAGTAAAAAAATTAAAAACAAAAGTGTTACAGGCTGTGCACGGTGGCTCACACTTGCAGTCCCAGCACTTTGGGAGGCTGAGGTGGTTGGATCACCCTGAAGTCAGAAGTTCGAAACCAGCCTGGCCAACATGGCAAAACCTCATCTCTACTAAAAATAGGAAAAATTAGCCTGGCATGGTGGTGGGCCCCTGTAATCCCTGCTTCTCAGGGGGACTGAGGCAGAAGAATAGCTTGAACCTGGGAGGCAGGGGTTGCAGTGAGCCGATACCATCCCACTGCACTTCAGCCTGGGAAACAGAGCAAGACTCTGTCTCCAGAAAAAAAGCGTTACCAATAATTTAATTCTCATCTCATATACTTGATGGAAGGAGGCTAACTATTGAGGTGTGGTGCTGCTGGGCTTTATAGGAATGATAGGAATTATTATTCATAGAAATGATAGAAGCAGCAAGTGATTATATTTATTATAAGGAATAACAAAAATGTTAATTTTTTTTTTTTTTTTTTTTTGAGACGGAGTTTCGCTCTTGTTACTCAGGCTGGAGTGCAATGGCGCGATCTTGGCTCACCGCAACCTCCGCCTCCTGGGTTCAGGCGATTCTCCTGTCTCAGCCTCCTGAGTAGCTGGGATTACAGGCACGCACCACCATGCCCAGCTAATTTTTTTGTATTTTTAGTAGAGACGGGGTTTCACCTTGTTGACCAGGATGGTCTTGATCTCCTGACCTCGTGATCCACCCACCTTGGCCTCCCAAAGTGCTGGGATTACAGGCTTGAGCCACCGCGCCCGGCCCAAATGTTAATTTTTTTCCTGTAACAAGAGAAGTAGCATGGAACCTTGAAAGGTTTAAATTCTTGCTTAAATAAAAATGTCAGCCTTAATCAGAATAATGTGACTACTTGAAATGATAAAGGAGTTGGAGAAGCTGCAAAATTAGGTGAGATAGTATACAAGGTTTATTTTTATATAGGTTGGTTAAATGCTTCATTGAGAACAAATGCGGTTTTGTCTAAGATAAGCTACTCCCCATAATTGGCAGTTTTAGAACCTGTAAAGCAGAGAAACAACCTGAATTTTACCTGGAGGAACAAATAAGAATTGCTTCACGTTTCTGTAGATCAGGCATTATTTCCTAATAATATTACCATGATTAAGTTTAGCTCTCTTTAGAAAGGAGAACAAAATCTATCATATGAGGATTCAGTTTTAGGAAATTGAGCTGTGATATGTGTAAGGGTGAGTGGAAAGAAAGATTTTTAAAAGAAACCCACTGGAAAGTTTTAAAGTCTTAAAAATTGTATTTGAAGTACACGTTAAAAGACCAAAAGACCGTACAAAACAGATGGTTATTTGCCTAGGCCTAGAGGCTGTGAAGAGAAGAAAGATATCTTTCTAAGAAGAAGGTATCTTGGCTGGGTGTGGTGGCTCACGCCTGTAATCCCAGCATTTTGGGAGGCCAAGGCAGGTGGATTATGAGGTCAAGAGATCAAGACCAAGATGGCCAGCAGGGTTAAACCCTGTTGCTATTAAAAATGCAAAAATTAGCTGGGCATGGTGGCAGATGCCTGTAAGTCCCAGCTACTTGGGAGGCTAAGGCAGGAGAATTGCTGAACCCGGAAGTCGGAGGTTGCAGTGAGCCGAGATCGTGCCATTACTCTCCAGCCTGGGCAGCAGAGTGGGACTCTGTCTCAAAAAAAAAAAGAAGGTATTTCTAAAATATTAGAAACGTTTTCAGTCCAGGCCAGAGAAGCCCACAGAGTGATTAGGAGCAACCTAGGAATTAGGAATAAAAGATGAATTCAGTAAGCCGCTGTGCACAAGTGATGCTAAGAGATTTTATTTGTATGTTTTTTTTTTTTTTTTTTTTTTCATTTCAGACAGTCTTGCTCTGTTGCCCCAGCTGGAATGCAGTGATGTGATCTCAGCTCAATGCAACTTCCGCCTCCCAGGTTTAAACAATTCTCCTGCCTTAGCCTCTTAAGTAGCTGGGATTACAGGCATGTGCCACTACACCTGGCTAATTTTTGTATTTTTAGTAGAGATGGGGTTTCACCATGTTGGTCAGGCTGGTCTCGAACTTCTTATGATCTGCCCTCCCTGACCTCTTAAAGTACTGTGATTACAGGCGTGAGCCACTGCACCTGGCCTTGTTTTTGTTTTTAAAAAATATATGTTATAATGAAAAGGGCAGCTAGAGAATTGGTAAGACTACTTGATCATGGTGTGAAAGATCCATTTAAGGATGAAAACACTAGAGAATTTCCACTGTTTCTTTCCAACCAGATTATAGTTTCTAGTACAAATGATGATAGATGATTACCTTTTTTTTTTTTTTTTTTTTAGATGGAGTCTCTGTCGCAAGGGTGGAGTGCAGTGGTGTGATTTTGGCTCACCGAAACCTCTGCCTCCTGGGTTCAAGCGATTCTCCTATCTCAGCCTCCTGAGTAGCTAGGATTACAGGCATGCGCCACCATGCCTAGCTAATTTTTGTATTTTTAGTAGAGACAGCATCTACCATGTTGGCCAGGATGGTCTCAATCTCTTGACCTTGTGATCTGCCTGCCTCTACCTCCCAAAGTGCTGGTATTATAGGCATGAGCCACTGGACCTGACTGATGCTTAACTTTTTAAAAAAGGTTTTCTGGGGCCGGGTGCGGGGGCTCAAGCCTGTAATCCCAGCACTTTGGGAGGCCGAGGCAGGTGGATCACAAGGTCAAGAGATCGAGACCATCCTGGTCAACATGGTGAAACCCCGTCTCTACTAAAAATACAAAAAATCAGCTGGGCATGATGGTGCGTGCCTGTAATACCAGCTACTCAGGAGGCCGAGGCAGGAGAATTGCCTGAACCCAGGAGGCAGAGGTTGCGGTGAGCCGAGATTGCGCCATTGCACTCCACCCTGGGTAATGAGAGCGCAACTCCATCTCAAAAAAAAAAAAAAAAAAAAAAAAAAAGTTTTTCTGATTAGAACATGAATAAATCCCTTAGAAAGTACAGAAAAGTATATATAAGTCCCAGGAATTATCCCAGAAATGTTAAACGTTTATTTAATATTTCCTACACTTTTTTTTTCTAGCTGCCAAGGCTTTTCTTGATTAAATTAATAAACTTGATGAGCTCAAATTTACCCAAGAATTTAGGAAGAATTCAGAGATAACCTGTGGAATGCTTAGTGAAAGTATATCACCTTAGGTTGTAAGTGGCATGGTCAGTCTTTAATGAACTGGGGTCGATTTCAGATGTGGTTCTGTCCATAAGAAGGATTCAGAATGAAGGGACTAAAATCTCTACCATATTAGAAAGTTGGTAAATGTGGATTAAAGATTGAGATGACTTGGTGCCATGCATTTTTATTGGTGTCAAGGCAGTGGGTTAGTTTACGTAAGAAAAAGTCACGTATGACAAATCATTAATATTTTTATATGAACACAGTTGTTCCCAGTGGACATTGTTTAATTTGAAAAGACTTTTGGTAAGTCAAGCCAAAGACTGAAAACTTTAGTAATGGAGTGGCGGAAAGTTGTTTTGTTGTGAATTAGGAACCTGATTTTCTGACGGTAAATACTTCCATAGGTCTCAAGTCCCTTTTCTTCATTTCTTTCTTCTTTTGAGATGGAGTCTCGCTCTGTCACCCAGGCTGGTGTGCCCAATCTTGGCTTAGGGCAACCACTGCCTCCTGGGTTCAAGCGATTCTCCTGCCTCAGCCTCCTGAGTAGCTGGGACTACAGGTGTGTGCCACCATGCCTGGCTAATTTTTGTATTTTTAGTAGAGAGGAGGTTTTACCACATTAGCCAGGATGGTCTTGATCTCCTGACCTTATGATCTGCCTGCCTTGGCCTTCCAAAGTGCTGGGATTACAGGCATGAGCCACTGCGCCCAGCCCCCTTTTCTTCAGTTCTGAAACCTCCAAAAGCTCTGAAAACTGAAAGCTTTTTGGGAAGATACGCACAAATCTGACTTCGACTAATAAGAGGCTTTTTATAGTGTTTTGCTTACAGTAAATATTCTTTTTTTCTTTTTCTTTTTTTTTTTTTTTTTTTGAGACGGAGTTTCACTCTTGTTACCCAGGCTGGAGTGCAGTGGCGCGATCTCGGCTCACTGCAACCTCCGCCTCCTAGGTTCAAGCAATTCTCCTGCCTCAGCCTCCTGAGTAGCTGGGATTACAGGCACGCGCCACCATGCCCAGCTAATTTTTTGTATTTTTAGTAGAGACGGGGTTTCACCATGGTGACCAGGATGGTCTCGATCTCTCGACCTCATGATCCACCCGCCTCGGCCTCCCAAAGTGCTGGGATTACAGGCTTGAGCCACCGCGCCCGGCGCTTACAGTAAATATTCATATTACTGGAGTAGTATTAACTTGTTTGATTACAGGGTGCTGTTTCAGTTTTGTTCTGTTTTTTTGGGGGACAAGTTCTTACTCTTTACGTTAAATTAAATGTTTTTTTTTTTTTTTTTTTTTTGAGATGGAGTTTTGCTCTTGTTACCCAGGCTGGAGTGCAATGGCGCGATCTCGGCTCACCGCAACCTCTGCCTCCTGGGTTCAGGCAATTCTCCTGCCTCAGCCTCCTGAGTAGCTGGGATTACAGGCACGTGCCACCACGCCCAGCTAGTTTTTTGTATTTTTAGTAGAGACGGGGTTTCACCATGTTGACCAGGACGGTCTCGATCTCTTGACCTCGTGATCCACCCACCTCGGCCTCCCAAAGTTCTGGGATTACAGGCTTGAGCCACCGCGCCCGGCCAAATTAAATGTTAACATCTTGCCCAGGCTGAAGTTCAGTGGCAGAATCATGGCTCACTGCTGCACTGACCTCCTGGATTCCAGTCATCATCCCCTCTCAGCCTTTGAGTAGCTGGGACTACAGATGCACACCACTATGTCTGGCTACATTTCTTATTTTAGTAGAGACGAGGTCTTGCTGTGTTGCCTAGGCTGGTCTCAAACTCCTGAGCTCAAAAGATTTTCCCACCTTGGCCTCCGAAAGTGCTGAGATTGTAGGTGTGAGCCACCATGTCCAGCACTGTTTCACTGTCTACTGATAGCATTACAGTATACTTATAAGGTGCATTAATTATCTGAGCTGGCATGGAACTCCTAGGCTCAAAAATGATCCTCTTGCCTCAGCCTCCAAAATAGCTAGGACTGTAAGTATACATCAGCAAACCTGGCTATTTCAGCTTCTTACAGATGAAATAACTGAGGCTCGAATAGGTATAGTGACTTCCCAAGGTTGTTACACATCAAGGGAGAGTAAATAGTAGAATTGAGTTTTTCTGCCTGTTTACTTGGTTTTGTGGTTTTTTTCTCCATTGCACTGTGCTGTTTCCTCATTAATATATTAACAAGTTTGATTAGAGGGTGCTGTTTCAGTTTCTTCTCTTTTTTGTCCTTGTGGCATTGCCTTCAAAGACCATCTTGATGATAAGTTCTATGTGGAAGAATTTAAGTAGTGACATTCATCTTATTTGACATTTTAATACATGTTTCACATAAGTGAAATATTCAGATTTTCCTATGGCATTAAACTCTTCCAGGTAGTTAGGTCCCCAGATTGTTGAGATTGTGCTTCAGGAATATCTTGACTGAGACGAAAAGTAAATGAGCTTCAGTGCGAATAAGAATTGCACTTAAGGCCGGGCACAGTGGCTCAAGCCTGTAATCCCAGCACTTTGGGAGGCCGAGGCGGGTGGATCACGAGGTCGAGAGATCGAGACCATCCTGGTCAACATAGTGAAACCCCGTCTCTACTAAAAATGCAAAAAATTAGCTGAGCATGGTGGTGCGTGCCTGTAGTCCGAGCTACTCAGGAGGCTGAGGCAGGAGAATTGCTTGAACCCAGGAGGCGGAGGTTGCGGTGAGCCGAGATCGTGCCATTGCACTCCAGCCTGGGTAACAAGAGCGACACTGTCTCAAAAAAAAAAAAGAAGAATTGCACTTAAAATGAGGGAGAGTCGGGCGCAGTGGCTCATGCCTGTAATCCCAGCACTTTGGGAGGCCGAGGTTGGTAGATTACTAGGTCAGGAGTTCCAGACCAGCCTGGCCAATGTGTTGAAATCCCATCTCTGCTAAAAATACAAAAAATTAGCTGTGCATAGTGGCAGGTGCCTGTAATCCCAGCTAGTCGGGAGGCTGAGGCAGGAGAATTGTTTGAACCAGGGAGGCGGAGGTTGCAGTGAGCCGAGATAGTGCCACTGCACTCCATCCAGCCTGGGTTGTCGATAGAGTAAGACTCCATCTCAAAAAAAAAATTATCTTTCCAAGTACTAGATAAATTATTTTTGTTTTCCTATGAACTTTGTATTAAAGATCAAAGTAGTATGCCATCTTTTTTTTTAGACGATCTCACTCTGTCATCCAGGACAGAGTTCAGTGGCATGATCTTGGCTCAGTGCAGCCTCTACCTCCTAGGTTCAGGAGATTCTCATGCTTCAGCCTCCTGAGTAGCTGGGACAATAGGCATGTGCTACCATGAGCCGCTAATTTTTTATATTTTTAGTAGAGGCAGGTTCTGCCATTGACCAAGCTGGTCTTGGACTCCTGACCTCAAGTAGTCTATTCCCCTTGACCTCCCAAAGTGCTGGGATTTCGGGTGTGAGTCACCGTGCCTGGCCTTTGCTCCCATTTTTCTAAATAATCATGTGTTCTCTTACTGTCCTTCTCTTCCTATTAAATCATCCCAGTATCATTATGTCACAATTTTTGGTTAGGTCAGTATTCATTATTTATTGTGCTGAGTAAATAATGTTTATTATTGAGCCATTTGATATACTATTATATTTTTGGTGCAATTTATTTCCCTCAGGATTTAATATCATTACTTTATTTTTTCGTTTGTTTGTTATATCCCTATTTCTGATTATTTTTTTCAGACTCCAGCAGATCTGTAAATCTCATAGTATAGTCTAAAATCAGGTAATCTGTAAGTTAGTTTCTTATTGTCTCCCTCAGTTCCTCCTTTCCTGTTATCTCTCTAAATGGCCTTACCTGTGAAGATTAATGGTATGATTCCTTTTACATCTAGTGCTACTTTATGACCAGGACTATGTTAATAGTAAGACAGTTCTCTTGTTCATAGGTATTTATTCTTTTACTTTTTTAAAAAGTATAGTTTGTATGTAGTAAAGTGCAGTAAGTGCATGAATCTTATAAACAACTCAATTTTTCCATATGTGTACAGCCATATAACCACTATCCAGTTCAAGATACAGAACATTTCCAGCACTCAGTAAGATTTCCTCATGTTTCTTCCTAGTTGGTATCCCTTTCCCCAAGCATGACCACTTTTCATGACTACTTTTGTCACCTTTGATTCGTAGGTGTTTAAAGTGTGACACATGGATGGTTTCAGTCTGACAGAACTTTTACATGTAAAAGTTTATACTTTATAGATTTAAATATATATACTTTATACATTTAAATATATATCTGTGGGCTCTTAGGAGTTTGTGGACTGGTCCTTTTTTGGAAGTGACTATGCATGGATGGGACTGCTGAAAGGCTAAGATAATACTAAAAAATGGTTAGGCATTTTAAGAAATGAAAGCTGCTTTGTTTTCTAAACTTTCCCTTGGACTCTTAATGAATCTGCATTCTTTATCCTGGAGAAAGAAATCCATATTCTGATTTAGTAGATTTGAAGGCTAACTGCTAATTGAGAGAGTTTGTAACTAGTGACAAATCAAGGTGAAGTAAGAATGGAGAGGAGAAATGCCAGCCGGGCATTGATGTGTCTCTGCTCCTTGAGGAAAACAGTATTAGTTCATTCACTCATTTGTTGACCCAAATATTTAATGAAGATGGACTGTAAACTAAACACTGGTTCTTCAATGGTGAGCAAAAGAGAGACATTCTCTGCCCTCAGGGTGTTTGCAGTGTAGTAAAGGAAACAAATGTGACAGATTTGAAGCAAAATGGTGGCAGTGTGACCATACTACAAGGCTGGAGAAGTAGTGTTAGATATCTAAGGATATTTCTGTGGATTCCACTCTTTTTTATGGCTACTCTAGCATTATTGATGTCATCTTTTGATAAGAGAAGTTTTTTTTTGCCCCCTCAGATTTACTCTAGTGCTTTTTGTAGAATAGATTTGGGAAGGGAGATAAGGTCTAAAATATAAAAAATGAAGGCAATCCTTGTATGTTCAGAAAAATGCTAAGTGTTTTTCCTTTCCCTGAAACTATGAATTTGACCATGTTTAGAGATGAGGAACCAGGCGCGATGTAATCTCAACACTTTGGGAGGCCAAGGTGAGAGGATCTGTTGAACCCAGGAGTTTGAGACCACTCTGAGAAACAAACCTTGAACCCAGGAGTTTGAGACTGCAGTGAGCTTGTGGTTGTTTACACCACTGTATTCCAGCCTAGGCGGCAGAATGAGACCCTATTTCAGAAAAAAAAGAGGAAAATTTGACACAACAGTTCTGTGTGCAAGCCTAGCTTTTTAGGTGTTTTGAATGCTAGCCATCTCTACTATTCACTTTTTTTTTTTGAGATGGAGTCTCACTTTGTCGCCCAGGCTGGAGGCATGATCTCAACTCACTGTACCTCTGCCTCCCAGGTTCAAGCGATTCTCCTGTCTCAGCCTCCCAAGTAGCTGGGATTGCCACTGCACCCAGCTAATTTTTGTATTTTTAGTAGAGATGGGGTTTTGCCTTGTTGGCCAAGCTGGTCTCAAACTTTTGACCTTAGGTGATTCACCTGCCTCGGCCTCCCAATGTGCTGGGCTTACAGGTTTGAGCGACTGCGGCCAGCCACTTTTTTCCTAACAATCTGATGTCACTTTCTCCTTAGCGCAAAAAATTTACTCTGGGAATAAGAACTTCTAAAGGGCTACATAGCCATCCAATTATGAGGGGAAGAGGCATGGCAGAGCTTATTTTTAAGTTTTTATTTACTTGTTTATTTTGAGATGGCGTCTCACTCTGTCACCCAGGCTGGAGTGCAGTGGCATGATCATGGCTCACTCCAACCTTGACCTCCAGGGCTCAACTGATAATCGCGTCTCAGCCTAACAAGTAGCTGAGACTACAGGCATGTGCCACCACATCTGGCTAATTTTTTTATTTTTATTTTTGTAGAAACAGGGTCCCATTATGTTGACCAGGCTGGTCTCAAACTCCTGGGCTCAAGTGATCCTCCCGCCTGAGTCTCCCAAAGTACTGGAATTACAAAGGCATGAGCCACTACACCTGGCCGATAGTTTTTAAAAATTGTTTACCTTAGATCAGGCGTCCCCAAACTTTTTACACAGGGGGCCAGTTCACTGTCCCTCAGACCATTGGAGGGCCGCCACATACTGTGCTCCTCCCACTGACCACCAATGAAAGAGGTGTCCCTTCCTGAAGTGTGGCGGGGGAGGGGGGCGGTAGTTTGGGGACGCCTGCCTTAGATAATCTGCCTCTGCTTTTTGGCCTACCTATACACAGACTTTTGTAAGGGTTTTCTGTGTGGCTTACTTTCACCAAATGATTTTCTATAAGGGTTAGGACTGAATTATTTACATACTCAGTATACCATTAAGCCTACTGGGGAATGTATGCTGGCACAGAGCAGTATTAACAAACACCAAGGATCTAAACCTGAGCCCAGTTGAATTGCTGTGTCCTAGTGGAAGAGTCAGTTGCTTATGTGAAATGAAACAGTTCAAGCCTTTTAATCTTTGTTGGAGAATAGCAGCCTGTAAGGACTATAAAACTATTGATGGGTCGAAGCATATAAAGACTCGGGGACTAAAAGATACTGCTGTTTTCCTCTCCTGTCCTTAGGTGACACATGGTCAGATAAGCCCTATTGAATTGGATCTGTCTTCTCAAATTGGTACTGTTAGTCTGTTCTTTATCTAATCTCCATTGGAGATACAGGCTGAGAGCTATGATACTTGAGGAGATGACATAGTTCCTTTGTTACAGTAATTAATGTAATAATTAAGCGAGAGGCCCAAAGGGAAGGTGATTGTTTCTTGTTAGAGCCCTAGGTGGAAATTTATTTGATTATGGAACTCCAGTGAAGTGTGGCAGGTGGAGAAGGAGATGCCTGTTTTTATAGTTGGGTAAGCTGAGAGTCATTGAGGATGGTTTACATGTTGTACTAACCATACTGAAGCTGGCTAAGTATGAATTGATTTCAGGGCAGCATCTAGAATTCAGGGAAGATGGTATAATATGGTTCCCTTCTCAGCAACTTTGTCATATCCCACTGGTTTGTTGACAACTTCCCTGAGATACAAAATCCTGTAAACTTCACCCAGTTTAGATTTGCAGGCCTTTCTTGTCAATGGGATCAACAACCTTGTGGGTTAGAACAGTTGGCAAAAGAGGTAGTCCAGATGTTAAACCTATGAGTCTTGCCAGGTGTGGTGACTCATGCCTGTAATCTCAGCACTTTGGAAGGCCGAGGGAGGCGGATCATGAGGTCAGGAGTTCGAGGCCAGCCTGGCCAACATGGTGAAACCCTGTCTCTACTAAAAATACAAAAATTAGCCAGGCGTGGTGGCACGCACCTGTAATCCCAGCTACTCCAGAGGCTGACGCTGGAGAACCGCTTGAATGTGGGAGGCGGAGGTTGCAGTGAGCCAAGATCGCGCCACTGTGTTCCAGCCTGGGTGACAGAGCAAGACTCTGTCTCAAAACAAAACAAAACAAGTCACATGTGAATGTAAGTGTTGCCTAAAAGGAAAACCCTGATCACTGAGTTCATGGAAGAAGAAAAAGATTGCCATTTCCTTTCATAGAACTCAAATGGATATTGGTACAACCTATAATTTGTTAAAAAAAATTTTTTTAACATATTTCTTTATTTTTCTTAATGCTTTATATGCCTTGTAAAAGGTAGAACCATGAAACAGTTCTCCCTGAGTTCAGACACTAGAACCTTATGAGTAGTTGGGTCATATATTTTTGAGTTGTCTTCCTTTTCTTTTTAAATAAATAGAGATGTGATCTCGCTGGGTTGCCCAGGCTGGTCTAGAACTCCTGGGCTCAAGTGATTCTCTCACCTTGGCCTCCCAAAGTGCTGTGTTTACAGTTGTGAGTTGCTGTACCCAGCTTTGGCTTGTCTTACATTTTTCAAATTTATGTCCTCATGATATGCTCAGAATGTGATAGACTCTTCCTCCATCTTATAATGAGAAAATAGAGAAAATACATAACGAAGCAGTTTGGCTAGTGTCAGTGGAAATTTGAGTCCAGAAATTGTATCCTGACTCAAAGTGCAATGTTCTGTTTACTACACCGTGCTACCCTCCTTGAATTGAGTATAGCATTTTTTTTTCCTTTGGCATGCAGATTTTGGGGGGGAGTACCTAGCTAGACAGCCTTATTACCCATATTTTGTGTGTGACCTGTGTGGTCCCAAGCAGATTATAATTCATACACAACTGTCACATGCTCAGGCCAAAGCCTATAAGAGGATTGATCCAAAATCCATAAGAAAAGGGGAGGACAAATAAATTTATAGTAGAACAGTATTAGACAATTTACTGCTTAGACTGGATTATCTGTGGGTAGTTACCAGTTAAAGGAATTGGGTCTTTGAAGCCTTCTTGGATGGATACAGAGATCTCTTTGGGGTGAAAGAAAAATGTAGTGTTTCTTGTTATGTTTGGACATGAGTAGCGTCCTGCTGCTATTTTTGCAATCTGAGCTGGGACAGAAACCTCACATGAAAACTTTTTTCTCCTTAACCTTTTTGAAGGAGAGGACTTTTTCATTCCTGAGGTAGCAGAGTGTTATGGTCTATGACATATGTCCTTAAAAGAGCAATTAATGACCTAAAATGTTTGATTTACAAATGTATAAGCCTGTGGGGCTGGGAGTCAGAGAGATGGATGTTGTTATCATGTGTTTTTTAAGCAGGAATGCTTTGGGTAAATACAGGGTATGGAAAGTGGCTGTCATGACCTATCTTGGTTCCTTAAACATATCCATGCAGAGAGGAGTTTCTTCTTTTTTTTTTTTTTTTGAGATGGAGTTTCGTTCTTGTTACCCAGGCTGGAGTGCAATGGCGCCATCTCGGCTCACCGCAACCTCCGCCTCCTGGGTTCAGGCAATTCTCCTGCCTCAGCCTCCTGAGTAGCTGGGATTATAGGCACGTGCCACCATGCCCAGCTAATTTTTTGTATTTTTAGTAGAGACGGAGTTTCACCATGTTGACCAGAATGGTCTCGATCTCTTGACCTTGTGATCCACCCGCCTCGGCCTCCCAAAGTGCTGGGATTACAGGCTTGAGCCACCGCGCCCGGCCCTGAGAGGAGTTTCTTAATGATCAAATGTAGGAACAAAACAGATAGTACTGACAACTCATGGTGGACAAGTGGTTTCAGAGGCTGGTGAGTTGCAGTCCTAAAAAAGAAAGTGGAATACAATTAGGCAGAAGGAAAGAAAAGAGAGGAAAATAGTGACAGAAGCTTGTGTAAGTTGTTGAATGCTTTGTGGTCTCTGTAAGATATTGGTTCTCCTGATTCTGCGCTTTGTCTGCCATGAAAGCAAGAGGTCAGTGCTTTTCATTTCCCACTATCATATTGGTTACCCTACCTCCTGGGGTTAAACATCTCTGCAATGACCTGTCAAAGAGTTGATTATTAGCTGTATAAAGCCAGGGTTGCTGTAGGGAGCAGATGGGAAGTGGTTTGGCTGCTGCAACCAGGCCGATTGAAGAATCCTTGGCAGTTTTACCGTGTATCTTTGGAAATATACTACCAAAGTTACTGTGAAGTTTCCTGGTTTTGGAAACCTAGATTTCTGAAAAGTCACCTGGTTGAAAAGTAGCACTTATGAGAACTATTCACTCTCAAAAATAGGAATACAGGGACTTTCTAAAAGAACATCAGGACCACTAAAGATGAGTCCTTGGGATATGTTTTCTTTGCATCCTGGTCACTCAGACATTTTGGGTAGGTTTCTAGTAGGGAAAGCACTTTTTGATAGGGATATTAATAGAATTATAGATTTGAAAAAGGCCTTAGAGGCATGTCTAGACTAACCCTACCACACATAGGGGAATCTTTTATGTATTTGCTTGACAGGGATTATGCTTTTTCTGCTTAAATACTTTGAGTAAAATAGATTTTAAACATTGTGGATCATTGTTGGAAATCTCAGGATATTAAATTTTGTCCTGAGTTAAACATCTGTCTTTCAGTAACTCCTACTGACTGATTCTATTTCTACCCTCAGAGTCACAAAGTTACTTTCTCTCTTCTACACTGTGGACATCATTCATTCATTCATTCATTCATTCATTCATTTTCTTTCTGAGACAGTCTTGGCTCTGTTACCCAGGCTGGAATGTAATGGCGCGATCTCAGCTCACTGCCTCCCAGGTTCAAGCCATTCTCCTGCCTCAGCCTCCCAAGTAGCTAGGATTACATGCACCTGCCATAACACCTGGCTAATTCTTCATATTTTTAGTAGAGATGGGTTTTTACCTTGTTGGCCAGGCTGGTCTTAAACTCCTGACCTCAGTTGATCCACCCATCTAATTTCCCAAAGTGCTGTGATTACAGGCATGAGCCACTGTGCCTGGCACCATCATATATTTGAAGCTAACAGCCTGTCTTCCTTCAGTGTTCTCCTTTTCAGAATAAAGAATCCCAGTTTCTAAGGCCATTTCTCTTATGAAAGCCATTATGAAATGGCTTCTCAGTATTGTATCATACCGTGCTCTATAGTACATCCTTGCAGTTTATTAATATCATGCTTAAGATGTGGAATCTGGAAATGAGCACATATCAGATGTTCTTTTCGCCTCCAGCTACCATTTCAGAAAAAGTACAATTTTTGAAAAATGTGATGGCAATATTACTTGCTTACTAGAAACAAAACAAAACAAAACAAAACAGTTTGCCATGGCATATGGAATTGTAATAAGAGGAATTTGAAAAAAATGTCAGCTTTATAACTTAAAGTTCATCTTTCCTTATTGTTGTTAAGGCTTTTTGAGGTATATTTTTATAACTTTTTGAGGTACATTGTTAAAGGAATGGTTTTGCCTTACATGTTTTTCAGGGATAATTTTTAATATCTGTGTTGAGTTTTACTATTCATGCTACAAAATGCAGTTGGTATTTGTATTTATAGGAATTATTTAAATTTATGCTACATTGAACTGATTTTAGTATTTCAGGTAGTTTTTTTGTTTGTTGGTTAGTTTTTTGACATGGTGTCTTGCTCTGTCGCCAAGTCTGGAGTGCAGTGGCAGGATCGTGGCTCACTGAAACCTCATGTCCCAGGTTCAAGCGATTCTCCTGCCTCAGCCTCCCAAGTAGCTGAAATCATAGGATGCACCACCGTACCTGGCTAATTTTTGTATTTTTAGTAGAGAAGGGGTTTTGCCATGTTGGCTAGGCTGATCTGAAACTCCTGACCTCAAGTGATCCGCCCACCTGGATCTCCTGAAGTGCTGGGATTATAGGCCTGAGCCACAGTGCCTGGACTTTTTAAATGAATTTTAATTGATAACTGCATTTTTTGTTTCCTTGCACCCTTTTTTTAAATGTTATATCCTTTTGTCCTCTCAACTAAGTTATATATTTTCATTTTAACCTTTTATCTTTTTTTTTTTTTTGAGACACAGTTTCATTCTGTTTCCCAGGCCGGAGTGCAGTGGCGCCATCTTGGCTTACTGTAGCTTCTGCCTCCCAGGTTCAAATGATTCTCATGCCTCAGTCTCCTGAGTATCTGGGATTACAGGCATGAGCCACCACACCCAGCTAATTTTTGTATTATTAGTAGAGATGAGGTTTTAACCATGTTTGCCAGGCTGGTCTGGAACTCCTGACCTGAAGTGATCTGCCTGCCTCAGCCTCCCAAAGTGCTGGGATTACAGGCGTGAGCCACTGTGCCTGACTTCTGTTACCTTTTTAATGCTCTCTTCCTTACTGGCATACTTTATCATGCATCCTACAGCAGGGCAGCCAGTACAGTATACTGAGAACTGTCAGAAGCTAATTTTTCTGTTTTAAATGCTTTCCTTACTCTTCCAGAGTCTCTCTTCCATTACCATTCTATTTTCTAGAGTTATGTTGTTTTTCTAAGGATAAAGTAAGGTGGGGTTGTTTTAATGTGGGGTTGTTTGCCACAGTTGCAAAGATTGCAAAACTAAAAGATTATGACTTGGGGAAGAACTGTGCTTTAATAATTCTGTATCATGGAAATTCAGTTTGCATCTCCTTTCCTAGAGATGCCCTTTGCCCCTCATAATAGAAAGATTATTTTCAGTACCATGTTCCATTGCCTTATTCACTGTCTTTTATTTGCTGCTGTTTTTTAAGTACCTAGCTTAGTGCCTGGCACATAGTAGGCAACAAATAAAAGATTTTTTAGTGAATGAGCAGGTATGTACTGTGCTATTTCATGGAAGCCAAGTCTTCTTGTGTAATGTTGAGAATTCCAAACCTTGCTAATTTCTTCAGAATTCTAGATCATTTTCAGAGTATCTTTTTTCTTTTTTTGAGACAGGGTCTCACTCTGTCACCCAGGCGTGAGTGAAATGGCACAATCTCAGGTCACTGCAGTCTTGACTCCAGGATCAAGCCATTCTCCCACCTGTTAGCTCCCTGAGTAGCTGGGACTACAGGCATTACCATCTCACCCAGCTGATTGTATTTTTTATAGAGACAGGGTTTTGCCATGTTGCCTGGACTGGTCTTGAACTCCTGGGCTCAAGTGATTCTCTCACCTTGGCATCTTAAAGTGTTGGGATTACAGGCGAGAGCCACCATGGCTGGCCTAGAGGTATCATTTAATCTTAAGAGATTGTGTTTCCTTTACCTTGTGGTTAGATTTTTTTCATAATTTCTACGTTATATCCCCTCATCCCCACTTTTTGCTCATATCGTATGAAATAAGATCTATGTAGACTTGACGTTTACTAATAAATAGTGGTTGGTTGCTGTTAACACTAAGGTCTCCATTTGGGTAATGGATGTATTTTCTTTCCACATCTACAGCTAAACGGCAGATAAATGTGCACACCTCTCCCTCTTAAATTCCAGTTGCTAGCAGGCATTTACCTGGCTCCTCTCCTTTTGCTCTCCTACTGTGACATCTTTTCTTGCCCCTACACCCTTATTCTTTGACATTGCTCTGAGGGAGTAGGTAAAAAAGTCCAATTTGTCCTGTCTCTATCCATCTGTAGCATTTACAGATCTCTACAAAGTTAGAGATCCACTTTGCAGAATTCAGTGTGACACCACTGGCTTGTGATTTCTACTCAATTATCTTATAAAAATTACTTTTTGGCCGGGCGCGGTGGCTCAAGCCTGTAATCCCAGCACTTTGGGAAGCCGAGGCGGGTGGATCACGAGGTCAAGAGATCGAGACCATCCGGGTCAACATGGTGAAACCCCGTCTCTACTAAAAATACAAAAAATTAGCTGGGCATGGTGGCACGTGCCTGTAATCCCAGCTACTCAGGAGGCTGAGGCAGGAGAATTGCTTGAACCCAGGAGGCGGAGGTTGCGGTGAGCCGAGATGGCGCCATTGCACTCCAGCCTGGGTAACAAGAGGGAAACTCTGTCTCAAAAAAAAAAAAAAAAAAAAAAAAAAATTACTTTTTGGCCAGATGTGGTGTCTCACGCCTGTAATCTCAGCACTTTGGGAGGGCGAGGCAGGCAGATCACTTGAGGTCAGGAGGTTGAGACCAGCCTGGCCAACATGGTGAAACCCTGTCTCTACTAAAAATAGAAAAGTTAGCCCATTGTGGTGACGCACGTCTGTAATCCCAGCTTCTTGGGAAGCTGAGGTGGCAGAATTGCTTGAAACCTGGGTGGCAGAGGTTGCAGTGAGCCAAGATCACACCACTGCACTCCAGCCTGGGTGACAGAACAAGACTCTGACTAAAAAAAAAAATTTTTTTTTTTAAATGGGTACAGAAAGATGGTGGACAGAGGAATAAGTAAGAACGGAACTCTGGCTTTATCATAAAAATAATACTGGATGGTATATGTTGACTGCCAGGTTTTCTAGATGGTACACTCCTCAAGTCTTGTTAGTCAGGAGATAGTAGAGAGATTGCCTCTTTTTTTGTTTTGTTTTGTTTTGTTTTGTTTTGTTTTGAGATGGAGTCTCTGTCACCCAGGCTGGAGTGCAGTGGTGTTATCTCGCCTCACTGCAACCTCCGCCTCCTGGATTCAAGTGATTCTCCTGCCTCCGCCTCCCAAGTAGCTGGGATTACAGGTGCCTGACACCATGTCTGTCTAATTTTTGTATTTTTAGTAGAGACAGGCTTTCGCCATGTTGGCCAGGCTGATCTTGAACTCCTGACCTCAGGTGATCTGCCCGCCTCTGCCTCTCAAAGTGCTGGGATTACAGGCGTGAGCCACTGTGCATGGCCATATATTGCCTTTTTAATAACCTCTCACCACCACCCCCTTTTGTAGCCAGTCTCTGTTTCCTGTGGTGTGAGGCCTGGTGTTTGTCAGTACAGTGCCATCAGTATTATATGAGAAAGGGAAGAGTTATCCCACATCCTGGTGTTAGGATTTTTAGTAGTGTCCAGTTTTTTTTTTTGTTTGTTTTTTTTTTTTTGAGACGGAGTTTCGCTCTTGTTACCCAGGCTGGAGTGCAATGGCACGATCTCGGCTCACCGCAACCTCCGCCTCCTGGGCTCAGGCAATTCTCCTGTCTCAGCCTCCTAAGTAGCTGGGATTACAGGCACACGCCACCACGCCCAGCTAGTTTTTTGTATTTTTTATTTTTTTTGAGACGGAATTTCGCTCTTGTTACCCAGGCTGGAGTGCAATGGCGCGATCTCGGCTCACCACAACCTCCGCCTCCTGGGTTCAGGCAATTCTCCTGCCTCAGCCTCCTGAGTAGCTGGGATTACAGGCACGCGCCACCATGCCCAGCTAATTTTTTGTATTTTTAGTAGAGACGGGGTTTCACCATGTTGACCAGGTTGGTCTCGATCTCTCGACCTTGTGATCCACCCGCCTCGGCCTCCCAAAGTGCTGGGATTACAGGCTTGAGCCACCGCGCCCTGCAGTTTTCTGTATTTTTAGTAGAGACGGGGTTTCACCATGTTGACCAGGATGGTCTCGATCTCTTGACCTCGTGATCCACCCGCCTCGGCCTCCCAAAGTGCTGGGATAGTGTCCAGTTTTTAATTAACATTTTTCTTTTCTTGTGTGTCTTCGTAAGTATTTTAGTGGGAAGTGGGAAAGGCCACTTTGAATTCTGCTATTGAGATATAATTTGAAACCTAGAGCTTGATATAGCTGATTTAACGTCTCTGAACTTATGCTGATTGGTTGAGTCCCCTCTCAGATTGTCTCGTCTAGTTGAAGTCTTAGCCCCCTGTCCTGAAGTTGCTTTTTCCCCAGTTCTGCTTGTTTTTCCCTTTTATTCTTAGCAATAATAAGACTTTTCTTCCCAATAGTAGGAGGAATCTATTCTGTTTTTAGTAGAGACAGACTCAGTTAGAGGGTTTTTAAAGCTTTTGCTAGATCATGTTCTGAGCCTTTGATGATGTAAAAAAAAGCAAGGAGAAATGGGGGTATGAGTAAAGCTGTGCTAGAGCTTGACTGTGTTGTGCCAGGGCCTGTATTGATTGAGGGAGGATTGCCAGCTGACAGTGGTAGTAGAAATAGGTCTCTTAGGAATGGGAAATCAACTCTAGAGGACTCCTAGTTAAGACTTACCAGAGAATCTTTGGGCTGTTGGAAATATTGTACTTTTCCCTAGGGAGATGGAGTGGGAATTGATTTTTCCTTAGGTCCAATGTAACTTGGTTAGAAATACAATTTTACCTGTTTGTTGTGTCTGTTGTGATATGATAGTCCCATAGGAAGGGTCTGTATTTGTGTGGGAGTTTATTTCAGGCTGTCTCTTGCCTGTATTGTTTAACAGCTTTTTAAATTTTCTTTTTCCAGCAATGATGTTGTCCACTGGGCATGTACTGACCAATGTGGCAGGTCTGAGAACATAGCTGAAGCTGAAAATAGGAAAGCTGGGGGCGAGGAAGAGCCTTGAATCTGAGGTGGGACGTTGACTCTAAGATGTCCTTGAGCAGTGGAGCCTCCGGAGGGAAAGGAGTGGATGCAAACCCGGTTGAGACATACGACAGTGGGGATGAATGGGACATTGGAGTAGGGAATCTCATCATTGACCTGGACGCCGATCTGGAAAAGGACCAGCAGAAACTGGAAATGTCAGGCTCAAAGGAGGTGGGAATACCGGCTCCCAATGCTGTGGCCACACTACCAGACAACATCAAGTTTGTGACCCCAGTGCCAGGCCCTCAAGGGAAGGAAGGCAAATCAAAATCCAAAAGGAATAAGAGTGGCAAAGACACTAGCAAACCCACTCCAGGGACTTCCCTGTTCACTCCAAGTGAGGGGGCAGCTAGCAAGAAAGAGGTGCAGGGACGCTCAGGAGATGGTGCCAATCCTGGAGGCCTGGTTGCTGCTATTGCTCCCAAGGGCTCAGAGAAGGCGGCTAAGGCATCCCGCAATGTAGCCAGTTCCAAAAAGGAGAAGGAGAACAGCTCATCTAAGAGCAAGAAGGAGAGAAGCGAAGGAGTGGGGACTTGTTCAGAAAAGGATCCTGGGGTCCTCCAGCCAGTTCCCTTGGGAGGACGAGGTGGTCAGTATGATGGAAGTGCAGGGATGGATACAGGAGCTGTGGAGCCACTTGGGAGTATAGCTATTGAGCCTGGGGCAGCGCTCAATCCTTTGGGAACTAAACCAGAGCCAGAGGAAGGGGAGAATGAGTGTCGCCCGCTAAAGAAAGTCAAGTCTGAAAAGGTAAGAGGGGGCCAGATCTGACTGCCAGTCAGAACTGCCCTGGACTAACTGCCAAATACTATGTGTTTTCTGTGGGAGGCTCATTAGTTTGTGGGTAATGACCAATTACAAGGTCAGAGCAGCTGGTAATGATAATGTGGTTTTGTTCCAAATTAGAGGATTCCCTGCAGACTCATTTACAGCAGGCCTGGCATTTTGGAACAGGATATCTGTTATTGGGGGCAGCAGCTTTGTAGAATGAATTTTCTGTAGTCTAAGTTGGGACCTTCCCACCTTGTCCTTGCCCAACTCAAGACACTTGTTGGTAGAGATTGGCATCAAACCTTTATTTGGTTCCCAGTTTGATGGGGTTTTCATCATCAGACTCAATAATAGTTGATAAACAATATGCCTTTGGTCATAATATAGATTGAATATCGTTCTCAATGGGATAAATGGTGCTGCTCGGTCTCTGGGTTAAATTTCATGGCATGTCTACCAAATGTTACATTGCTGGCTACCAAAGAGCAAAGGGGCACATTTTTGGGGCAGGAGGTACTCATTTTATTATGAGGTACTTAGACCTTATGAGTTACTGTTGTGGCTATGAAAGTTTGGCCTAGAAAGAGATTCTTTGGCCACTAAAGGTGTAGCTTTGTGCCAGGTAACTCCTACAACTATTAGGAATCAAAGTCTTCTGGTGGTTTAATAGCTGCCAATAGTGTAATGATACCTTGCCTTCCACTTGATTTGGAAGGACAGGTGCCTGCAGTCCCAGGAGGGCTTAGAACTGAGTCCCTCCTCTGAGAAGATGATCTTAGTTCATGCTTCAGGAAATGGAACTTGCAGGCCTGGAGGAGAATAGGTGTGAGGCTAGGGTCAGCTCAGGCTGCTTTAAACGTCAGCCTACAATTTCCTGCAAAGCAGTGGCCTTACGATGAGCTGTTCATTGGCTCTTGATTTTCTGCTCTGTGCTCTGCTCACTCTGTGCTTTCAGCTGATCCCAGCAGATGCAGTATAAATTGATTTCTCTGTAATTACATCAGCTGCAGCAGGGAATATCTATTTCCATATGTAAGTGTTAATAAATAAAGGCTGGATGTGTATGTTTGGGTGGTAGTGCCCTCTTAGTGCCTGGATTCCAGTGGTAGCTCATGCTTTCCTTGCTGTTGGTATTTTGGTCTTTGCCTCAGGCACATCTGTAGCTCTTAGCAACATCTGGGCTTCTCCAGTAATAGGGCTGTGAGTTTCTTCCACTAATAACACAATGTCTCATTCCCTTTTACCAGTGGCAGCTGCCAGAGAGGCTGCCTGTGTTTAGGTGGCAGATGCTATAGTCCACTTCAGTAGAGTCAAGTTCCAGCTGGTTACTGGCTTGGCTCATCCTGTGCTGGCTGTGATTTGCTATTTTCTCTCGGGTACAGATGGATAATACTGTTTTAAAGAGGCTTAGGAGTACTAGCAGTTGTTGCTTCTGTTCCAGGCCCATTAAAACTGTTCCCTACATCTGGCTTCAAGAAACTCTTGCCATATATCCATATTCATAATAATTATTCTTCCTGTGCTGAAAAGTACTTCTGAGGATGACCTTCATTCTCCTGTCTAAATTTTAGAGTACTGGTCTCATGTTGCAACCTTCTATGCCTACTGGTAGTTTGTGGATGAAAGAATTAATACTGCTTAGCTTTATATTGGATTTAAGTGTAAATGTCCATGATTGTCTCCAACAGAGAAGCAAATGGATCCCATTTTCTCACATACAGGTGCAGTGACTGGTTGAGTAGCTACCCTTCAGATTATAATTGGGCTGAAAGATGCAGTCTCTTCAGCTAAGAATACATCTTGGTGCCCGGGAATTTTGTCCCTTAATAATGTTGCTTTGCTATATAAGCTTTGCCTCCCAGGGAGACTGTGAGAATGGGACAGTAGGATGAAAAAGAAAAGGGAAAGGGACTGTGCTTCAGTTTTTGAAAAATAGATAAAATTGCTGGCAAGTACTTTTAGAAGGAGACAATTTGCTATAAAGTTTCATTTGAACATAAGCAAGAACCTGCTTTCTCAATTCCTTCCCCTAGTTCCTCAACCCTTTTGGACAGTCTAGTTCTGGGGGTACCTTTTCATATTACCTTTGGCTATTGAAATAAATAATTGAATA
The DNA here is from genome assembly GCF_048565385.1 of Saimiri boliviensis. NCBI lineage: Eukaryota > Metazoa > Chordata > Mammalia > Primates > Cebidae > Saimiri > Saimiri boliviensis. The sequence continues at coordinate 14,362,169 of NC_133450.1, read as the reverse complement.
AATGTTTGGAAGGTGCTAGGAGATTAAAACATACTGTGCAGGGAGAGAACATTTCTGGACTGTGAGGAGCAGGAGAGGCAAGCTAAAGGAAAGAAAGTTAAGAATTGTGCAGTGGCCGGGCGCGGTGGCTCAAGCCTGTAATCCCAGCACTTTGGGAGGCCGAGGCGGGTGGATCATGAGGTCAAGAGATCGAGACCATCCTGGTCAACATGGTGAAACCCCGTCTCTACTAAAAATACAAAAAATTAGCTGGGCATGGTGGCGTGTGCCTGTAATCCCAGCTACTCAGGAGGCTGAGGCAGGAGAATTGCCTGAACCCAGGAGGCGGAGGTTGCGGTGAGCCGAGATCGCGCCATTGCACTCCAGCCTGGGTTAACAAGAGCGAAACTCCATCTCAAAAAAAAAAAAAAAAAAAAAAAAGAATTGTGCAGTGAATGGAAGAGCTTTTGAAAAACAAGAATCTCTCGGTTTTGGGCATAATAGGTGCTTAGTGAGTATTTGTTGATTAGTTCTATAATTTATAAGCAAAGTCTTTGAAAATGTCTTTAAAATTTTCGCTCTGAGAAATTGGCTTGCCTGTGGTTTGAGATGTTTCCATGTAGGGACAACCAACAGAACCAAAACAGCAAAACATTATGTTTTGATATAATCTAGGAATGCATCCTCTAACCTGGGAGCTGTCATGAAGAGGGAGAAGTCATAAAATTTGGGAAGTTTCTTGACTGAGGTCTGTTGTGCCGAGTAGCAATGTTGACTACTAGCTAGGGGAAGATTTGAATATTGAAATTATTGGCCTATCCTGCTGACTCATGCCTGTAATCCTAGCACTTTGGGAGGCCAAGGCCAGCGGATTGTTTAAGCTCAGGAGTTTGAGACCAGCCTAGGAAACTACAAAAACTACAAAATTAGCCGGGCATGGGTGGTGTGCATCTGTAGTCTCAGCTACTGGGGAGGCTAAGGTGGGAGGATAGCTTGAGCTTGGGTGGTAGAGGTTGCAGTGAGTTGAGATGACACCACTGCACGCTAGCCTGGGCAATAGAGCCAGATCTTATCACAAAAAAAAAAAAAAAAAAAAAAAAAAAGAAATTCTCTACCTCACGTTCTTCTCTCTTGTGATGGCAGATATCTTAGACTATGGCCAAGGAAATGTTCTTTCAGACAAGATGTGGATTTTCCTTCATGGAATCTCAGTTTTGCTCAACCATACCTTCCTCTGACAGGGCTCGCTGTCTGTTTCACAGAGTTCTAGGAGAGACCAGAGATGGCTCTTAGCAACTGCTGCTGCTCTGAATTGTTATTGAACACTTCTGCCTCATACTTCCTGCCAGCTGAAGAGATGGGGGAGGGAATGTTGAGGAATAAACAAGACAGAGCCTTCTGGCTCCTGCCTGTTCCCCTTGCCTTTGGTTTGATTGATGGGTTGTTAAGTTAGGGATGGAAAGGGAGGTAGGGAGGAGGGCAGGCGCCTGTCTGAGTGTCCTGAGCTTAGTGCTTTTGTCGCCACTCTGACAGGCAAGAAAAAAGGAATTTACAAACCACAGATGGCAACGATCTATCTGTGCTAACTTTGTCAGGGCTTGTGACCAGGAGTTAAGGTAAGACTCCTTTTCCCTCAAATCATATAAAATAGCCAAGTAGGCTCTAGTAGTTAAACAAAGGAGCTTGAAGTTTGCAACTAAAAGCTCCCCCTCACATCTCTTTAGCTGCTGCTTTTGATCTTGCAAGGTAGGAACACTGCACTTTGCTTTTCCCGTGTTTGAGTGTCAGCTTCTGCTGCTTTCAGAATGCCACATGTATTTACCACTTCCCCCATTAGTTTAGGATACAAAGGAAACCATAAAATGTATTCTTTGCTCTTTCAACTTCTGATCATGCATGCTATCACATCCTGTGTTCTTAAGAGCATCTTGCTTTTTGTTGGTTTTATATTCCTGCCCTAATTTGTGCTTTCTAGCTCAGCTCTCTTGTATCGGAGTCCCTCATTGCCCAACCAAGGTCAGGTGTCTTTTATTCCTTCTGATCCAAGGCTTCTCTCTTAACGGCTTCTTCACTAGCTGTTATTTCTCCGCTATTGATGGCATAGCATTCAGCTTTGCTTCCTGAAACCAAATGCCCTCAAGCATTTTCCTTCATGGAAAAAATTAAAAAGAAGTTGATATTTATGTGGGACAGAGTTGTGGTCTGTAACTACAAGCTTAATTTATTTTTTCATTCAGAAATTCTATTTTCCTTCTATATGTTGTAATTCAAGGTGGTCCCAGAGAAAGATTATCTTGTCCAGTTTCCTCATTTTATTGAAGAAACTAAGACCAGTGAGGTCCTGTGACTTGCCCAGCATCTCACAGGTAGTCACTGAAAAAGCCACATTTCTAGATACCAAATTCTTATGGCATGTTGTTACTCTGGGATTGTTAACAAATGTTTAACTGTCAGGAAGGATTCTCAATTTTCCCACTTTATTTATTATTTGTTTAGTATTACTGTTACTTTTTTTGAGTTGGAGACTCACTCTATCACCCAGGCTGGAGTGCAGTGGCACAATCTTGGCTCATTGCAACCTCTGCCTCCCGAGTTCAGGCAATTCTCCTGCCTTAGCCTCCTGAGTAGCTGGGATTACAAGCACGCACCACCGTGCCTGGCTAATTTTTTTGTAATTTTAGTACAGATGGGGTTTCAACATCTTGGCCAGGCTGGTCTCAAACTCCTGACTTTAAGTGATCCACCTGCCTTGGCCTCCCAAAATGCTGAGATTACAGGCATGAGCCACTGAGCCCAGCCTATTTGCTTATTTATTATTATTTTTTGGAGATGGAGTCTTGCTCTGTTGCCCAGGCTGGAGTGCAGTGGCATGATCTCAACTCTGCCTCCTGGGTTCAAGTGATTCTCCTGCCTCAACATCCAGAGTAGCTGGGATTACAGGCACGCGCCACCACACTTGGCTAATTTTTGTATTTTTAGTAGAGATGGGGTTTCACCATGTTGGTCAGGCTGGTCTCTAACTCCTGACCTCCTGATCTGCCCACCTCAGCCTCCCAGAGTGCTGCAATTACAGGTGTGAGCCTCTGCACCCAGCCCTAATTGCTTATTTTTAAGACATGGTTTCGCTATGTTGCCTCTGCTGATCTTGAACTCCTGGGCTTAATGCACTTCTGTCTTGAGCTCGTGAGTAGCTGGGACTACAAGTGTGTGCCACCACACCTGGCCATTTTTCCAGTTTAAAGACTGCCTTGAAACACTAGATGAAAATGCTTACTTACATACTCCAAAATTGCTTTCACCCCAAAACTGCTTTCACATGTTTTTCACAGTGACATTAACATTGTAGACACTCAATAAACAAAGGATCTTTGAGTTTGGGGTTTTAGATAAGGTAATGAATGATGTCTGCACAGAATAATCATTAGCTGGCACTGAACCTGTCCTGTTATTTATAAAGAAGAAAAGTTACTTTAAAACTGCTACTTTAAGCTTGACTACTTATGGTATATGTGTGTGTGTGTGTGTTGTGGAATATTTCATTCAGCCAAATTTCATTGTAATAATTGAGGAATATTTCTTTGTTTACTTGGCAATCGCAGGTAAGAAAAAAACCCTTTTCTAGTGCTTCTTCCTTGGACACATCACTAATAGGCAGACCTTCAAATGTATCGTGGATATTATTAAATATTTCGGCCAGGCGCGGTGGCTCAAGCCTGTAATCCCAGCACTTCGGGAGGCCGAGGCGGGTGGATCATGAGGTTGAGAGATCGAGACCATCCTGGTCAACATGGTGAAACCCCGTCTCTACTAAAAATACAAAAAATTAGCTGGGCGTGGTGGCACGTGCCTGTAATCCCAGCTACTCAGGAGGCTGAGGCAGGAGAATTGCCTGAACCCAGGAGGCTGAGGTTGCGGTGAGCCGAGATCGCACCATTGCACTCCAGCCTGGGTAACAAGAGTGAAACTCCGTCTCAAAAAATAAAATAAAATAAAAAATAAAATAAAATAAATAAATATTTCGTAGAGATGATATACTGTTGGATATTGTTATCACTTTTCATTCACTTGGTACACTAATTGAGTGTACTTTAGATACTAGGTTTTCTACTTTGTATTGGGTATACACTGGTGAGTAAAACGGAGGTGGTCTCTGCTTTTTGAGGAGCTTACAGTTTACCAGCTAGAGCAGAGTTCCTAAAAGTGTGTCCCATAAAACCATGTACATCATATCACCAGAGTATCAGAAATGTAGATTCTTGGACCCTGTCCCAGATCTGCTAAATAAGGTTTTGGGGTAAGGGCCCAGAAATCTATACTTCCAGAAGCCTCTCTAGATAATTGCTATGTATGTTAAGGTTTGAGAACCTTTGTGAATTTTCCTTTCAAGATAGGTATCTCCTTTAAAACACTAGCCTTCAGGCCGGGCGCGGTGGCTCAAGCCTGTAATCCCAGCACTTTGGGAGGCCGAGGCGGGTGGATCACGAGGTTGAGAGATCGAGACCATCCTGGTCAACATGGTGAAACCCCGTCTCTACTAAAAATACAAAAAACTAGCTGGACATGGTGGCGCGTGCCTGTAATCTCAGCTACTCAGGAGGCTGAGGCAGGAGAATTGCCTGAACCCAGGAGGCGGAGGTTGCAGTGAGCCGAGATCGCGCCATTGCACTCCAGCCTGGGTAACAGGAGCGAAACTCCATCTCAAAAAAAAAAAAAAAAAAAAAAAACCACTAGCCTTCTAAACTTGAATTTCACATAAACTCTTATGTGTAATTTAGTGGCTAACGGCATAAACTCTAGCCAGGCATCCTGGCTTGAGCCTTGGAGGTCAAGGCTGTAGTAGTGAACTGTGATCACACTACTACACTCTAGCTTGGGTGACAGAGTGAGACTCTATCTCCAAAAAAATATTAAATTTTAAAAGAGTGTAAACTCTGGAGCCAGACTACCTGGCTTTGTATCCTACCTTTCCACTTTTTTACTGAGTGATCTTGACCAAGTTTCTTAATTGTTCTTCCTCAGTTTTCTTATCTGCAAAATGAGAGAAGCAAAGCACCTACATAAGTTTGTCTTTGTGTATGTATGTATTTATTTATTTTTGAGATGGAGTCTCACTCTGCTGCCCAGGCTGGAGTGCAGTGATGCTATCTCTGTTCATTGCAACCTCCACCTTAGCCTCCTGAGTAGCTGGGATTACAGGCATGCACCACTACACCCAGGCAATTTTTGTATTTTTAGTAGAGACAGGGTTTCACTGTGTTGGCCAGGCTGGTCTTGAGCCCCTGGGCTCAAGTGATCCACCTGCCTTGGCCTCCCAAAATGCTGGGATTATGGGCATCAGCCACCATGCCTGGACTTGTTTGTTTTTAGATTAAGTTAGCTAATTCGTATAAAACAGTGCCTGGCATGTAGGAAGCATTCAATAAGTATTAGAAAAAATGAAAATACAATTTGATTGGAAATAGGTCTTAGTCTGTCCTAGGCAATAATGTACTGAAAGACAACAACATTTCACTTTTCGGGAATCCCAGTATGAGTAGAATAGATCAACATGTTAGCTAAGACTTACCACCGTGTTCTGAAGAAGTTCCAGATCTAGGCTGGGAAATTTTCATGGTGGTAATGTGTTCTAAAGCCCCTGATATTTATAGTTGGAGGTCGGGGGAAGACCAAAAATTAGCTTAGAGTATATTGAAGTGGCCTGTTGAATTTCAGACTTCATATGAATCAAGTTTCCTTTCTGGCCACATCCCTGGTATTGGGTTGGGTATTATTGGATGGATGTTACTGTGGTTTTGCCCGGTATATGTAATCTCATGGACACTGCAGTAGCGCTGTTTTTGTTTCTACACAAGAATGCATGGAAAAATCTAAGTTCTAGCCATTAATCTTTCTCCCCCAGTGTGAACTTGTATTTTTGCCATTTGGGGATAAGAGCTTTTACCAGCAGAGCTCATCCAGGGAGGCAGCAAGGCTTGGGCTTTCAGGCTGGAGGCGGCAGTAACATACACAGCTGAGATCCTGCTACTCCTGGCTATCTGAGCCCCCTCTCTGTGGTTTTCACTCTTGAAGCCATGCTTGAGTAACCCACCTCCAGAGCTGCTGACAGGGCTGTGTTCAGAGGCCTTGGAAATTACACTGTTCATTTCCTTATCATCCAGTGACCTGCAGTGCAGAGCCTTCTGGTGTAGGAACAAGGCAGCAAAAATCCAGACGGCTCCCAGCCAGCATGTGTCAAGAGCTACAAAGAAGGAAATTGGACTTGCTCACTTAAAAACCATGGGGTTAGGCTTTGATTTTCGGTTCCTGTGGAGAGTTATTTGTGTGTATGAGCATGTACTATCTCTGTATATATGTATAGAATGAGTCTGTTCATGGCAAAGCTGTGAAGGAGGAGCATCTGAAAGTAGAGAGCAGAGGGAAGATGGCTTTTCTCTTCAGTTAATTTCCCTGTTGTGTCGTTGGGGTGGGCCTGGAAGCATTAGCATCAGGAAGGTGCCAGACCATATTAATATTTTAAAATATATTTCTCTCAGTACAGTTTAGTCATGGTTGAAAGTACCCACACATGAACCTTCTCTGCCTGGCCGAGAAGACATTTTTAGCAAATCGTATTTCCCAAAGTCATTCATCCTAGATGACATTGACATAATCAATATTTAAGCTGCCTAAGAAGTGTAGACTTTGGGTCAGTCCTCGGTAAGAGTGATAGCTCTTTTGAGATGAGAGGATAGTGTGATAAAAAAGAGACCTATGTGGTAGCTAAGGTGAGCTAAGGAGGAATTTGGAGCATTTTGGCATTTTCTGTTTATAGGGTAAAGGTCTATTACATTTTAAGAGCGCATCTTTATTTTGGGGGTTGGTATTACAAAGCAGTCTACTCTTTTTGGCATCTGTTGCCAAAGGAGGCCCAGAGGAAAGATTCAGGCTGAAGTAAAATGTGAGCGGTAACAGGTTCTTAGCCAAATTTACAAACATTCTGTCCTTAATTTTCCTTTTTCTGGATTTCACCTGCCTTCATGTTACTGGTGCCATTGGAGCCTTTGTAAGGTGGGGAGAAAAAAGAAAGAAATCTTTAAGCTTTCAGAACCTGGAGGTGTTTTAAACCCTGAGTGTCTGTCTTGTTGAAAGGACTCTGTAGAGAAGTGTCTTCACATGAGGTGATACCTAAGGTGAGAAGGGATTACTTCCTTTTCCCTTCATGTAAGTTAGTTGGCCCTGTATCAGTAGCATTTGAGGATTTGATAAAAATTTGGATCTCACACCTCCTTGCAGTACATAAAGTTAGAAACTCTAGGCTTGAGATACAGCAATTTTTTTTTTTTTTTTTTTTTGAGACAGGATCTCACTTTGTTTCCCAGGCTGGAGTATAGTGACACAAATCAAGGCTCATTGCAGCCACAACCTCCCAGGCTCAAGTGATTTTCTCATTTTCCCACCTCCCCAGTAGCTGGAACTACAGGTGTGTGCCATCATGCCCAGCTAATTTTTCAATTTTTTTAGAGACTGGGTCTCACTGTGTTGTCCAGGCTGGTCTTGAACGCCTGACCTCAAGCCATCCTCCTGCCTTGGCCTCCCAAAGTGTTGAGATTACAGATGTTAGCCACTGTGCCCAGCTGAGGCCCAACAATTTGTGTTTTAACATTAGCTGTCCTGTTGATTGAGATATACACTAAAGTTTGATATCTGCTATTGTAGAGCACTCTTCCCTTTTAATAGTTAAATTGAAATTACCAAAAACTTTAAAGGGTAAAATGTAATCCTGGGCAGTAGGTATGATTTTTTTCTCTTCTTTGAGTGATATCCATGTATATTTTTAACTCTGTGGACAAACTGACAGGAACCTAAAATTGGAATGAGTATCTAAGGGTCTGAGACTTTCAGAGCAGAACAGTAGAAAGGATACTCAAAGAAGACCTAATTTTCTCATCAGAATGGTGGAAGTAAATAATAGTACTGACCACATAGGGTTATAGTGAGGCTTAAATGAGATAAAAATGTTAAGCACTCAGCACAGTGCTTAGCATTATAGTAAGTAACCAGTATGTTAGCTGTTGCTGATGTTACTGTTCTTAGCTTTTTTTTTTTTTTTTTTTTTTTAAGAGACGGAGTTTTCGTTCTTGTTACCCAGGCTGGAGTGCAATGGCACGATCTCGGCTCACCGCAACCTCCGCCTCCTGGGTTCAGGCAATTCTCCTGCCTCAGCCTCCTGAGTAGCTGGGATTATAGGCACGCGCCACCATGCCCAGCTGATTTTTTGTATTTCTAGTAGAGACGGGGTTTCACCATGTTGACGAGGATGGTCTCGATCTCTTGACCTCGTGATCCACCCGCCTCGGCCTCCCAAAGTGCTGGGATTACAGGCTTGAGCCACCGCGCTCAGCCTGTTCTTAGCTTTGAGATGTGAGGTCATTGTGAAATTAAGGAGAAAAGATATCCTTTTTTGTGTGTGTGTGTGAAAAGATATACATATATTTAGAATTAGCCAGCTAGACTCAGTTTAGATGATCCCAATTTTGTTAGCAACATCCAAAGCATCGTTATCAGGAGTCAGTCGAACATATGCCGCCTCCTCTCCATCAGGCCTAATCAGGGTGTTGACCTTGGCCACATCAATGTCATAGAGCTTCTTCACAGCCTGTTTGATCTCGTGCTTGTTGGCTTTAACATCCACAATGAACACAAGTGTGTTGTTATCTTCTGTCTTCTTCATGGCAGACTCAGTGGTCAGCGGAAACTTGATGATAGCATAGTGGTCCAGTTTGTTTCTCCTGGGGCGTTCTTCCGAGGATATTTGGGCTGCCTCCGGAGTCGCAGTGTCTTGGGCTGCCAGAAGGTGGGTGACGTGCAGATCTTCTTTTTTTTTTGTGGCTGTGGACACCTTTCAACACTGCCTTCTCGGCTTTTAAAGCCTTCGCTTTGGCTTCGGCTTTAGTGGGGGCAGGAGCTTCCTTCTTCGCTTTAGGCGCCATCTTTTGAAAAAGGCGAAAGGATATCCTTAAAGACTTGAAGAGTTAATCCCCTGAAGGCTTTTGAAAATAAGGAATTTGTGATACCTAATATTCCAACTCCTATTGATTTCCAGTAAGGCTTGAGGGAGAGATTGATTCAGAGCATTTAGAGGCATTGAAATTTGGGATTTCCTTGATTGGTCAGTTTGGAAATGTTCATTGGACTTCTTTTGGTAGAGGGCTGATCTCAGGTTGAGAACCCTGGCGTTTGTTTGACTGCTCTCCATAACAGTCAGTTTCTTTGGTATATAACCAGCTTCTTATTTTCCTAAGGATTGAAATGAAGATAACATGATTGTTTTCATATAGGAAGTTTCTTTCCTCTCTCTGCTAATCCTTGTAAGGTACAGACTTTAGCCTTTTGAATGGATTAGCAGAGGAACAGTCAAAAGAACAAGGACTTTAGTCCCCTTCTCCTTGTTTTTCCTCTGTGTGATTTCAGTTAACCCTCAGACAACTGAGATGTGAAAATATTAAATGGAAAATTTCAGAGATAAATAGTTTTAAACACTACATTATTTACCTTATTTCATCTCATCACGTAGATACCACACATCACAAGGAGGGCAAGCATAGTACAGTAAAATATTTTGATAGAGAGTGAGAAAGAAAAAGATACCACATTCACATAACTTTCATTACAACACATTGTTTTATTAATTTTTAGGGTTTTTTTGTTGTTGTTGTTTTTACAGACAAGGTCTCTCTCTGTTGCCTAGGCTAGAGTGCAGTAGTAGTACGATCACAGCTCACTGCAGCCTCAAACTCCTGGGCTCAAGTAATCTTCCTGCCTCAGCCTCCTGAGTAGCAGGGACTGCAGGCATATAACACCATACCAGGCTGATTTTTAAATTTTTTATAGAGCTGGGATCTCTCTAGTTTCCCAGGCTGGTCTCAGACTCCTGGGCTGAAGTTATTCCCCTATCTCAGCCTCCCAAGGTGCTGGGATTACAGGTGTGAGCCAGCATGCCCAGCCCCAGTTATTGTTAATCTCTTACTGTGTCTAATTTATAAATAAAACTTTATCAGCTGGGCATGGTGGCTCATGGCTGTAATCCCAGCACTTTGGGAGGCTGAGGCAGGCAGATCATGAGGTCAGGAGTTCGAGACCAGCCTGTCCAACACAGTGAAACGCTGTCTCCACTAAAAATGCAAAAATTAGCCAGGTGTGGTGGCGTGTGCCTGTAATCCCAGCTACTCAGGAGGCTGAGGCAGGAGAATTTCTTGTATCTGGGAGTTGAAGGTTGCAAGAGCCTAGATCGCACCACTGCGCTTCAGCCTGGGTGACAGAGCAAAACACTTGTCTCAAAAAAAAAAAAAAAAACAAAAAAAAACAAACTTTATCATAGGTGTGTACGTAGAGGAAAAAGCATAGTATATGTAGGGTTTGATACTATCTGCTGGGGAGTCTTAGAATGTATGTTCTGTGGTTAAGAGGGGACTACTACTTTTTTGTGAGGAATTAAGAAAGACAGTTGTTAGATGTTTTGAGGAGGTCAGTTTTTACCCTGAGATGTTTGTTGTCCATTGGGACATGACCGTTTGACTGTGCGCCTGTGAAATACTCTAATTGCTTTTTAAATTTAAGACTACTGGGTTACAGCCTTGGTGGCAAATACTAGATTATGTTTTGATGAGCCAGACCTGGGCATTAAATCCTTTCTTGGACTCTGTTATCATTTAGTAATGAGTTCTTTTACTTTTTTTTTTTTTTTTTTCACGGATCATAGGAAACAAGAGTTCTTTTCTTTTTTTATTTTTGAGTTTTATCTTTTATTTTACAATAAATGAGTAATGCCTGTAATGCCTGTAATCTCAGTTACTCAGGAGGCTGAGGCAGGAGAATTGCTTGAACCTGGGAGGTGAAGTTTGCAGTGAGTTAAGATCGTGCTAATATGCATTCCAGCCTGGGTAACAAGAGTGAAATTCCATCTTAGAAAAAAAAGAAGAAAGGAGGTATACTTAGACCAACCAAATCAGCATACTTGTTATAGAAATTAACATTCAGAAAAAAAAATAAAAAGAAATTAACATTCAGGTTGCAGAATTTCTTGGTCCTGAGACAGCTTAGGGTGCATATCAGAATCACTTCTGGAGCTTTTACACAGTATCAGTGTCCTACTGGCTAAATCTTTGGAGCTGGAGACTCTAATCATATACTTTTTTTGTTGTTGTTTAAGACAGAGTCTCACTCTGTTGCCTTGAGTGCAGTGGCTCGATCTTGGCTCACTGCAACCTCCAACTCCCTGGTTCAGGCAGTTCTCCTGCCTCAGCCTACTGAGTAGCTGGGATTACAGGCATAACGCTACCATGCCCAGCTGATTTTTGTATTTTTAGTGGAAACAGGGTTTCATCATGTTGGTCAGGATGGTCTTGATATCCTGACCTCATGATCCGCCGACCTCAGCCTCCCAAAGTGCTGGGATTATAGGCGTAAACCACCGTGCCCAGCTTACTTTTTTTTTTTTTTTTAAGTTCAACAGGAGCTTGTAATGTTCCTCTTGGTTAAAAATCAATATCATGTGAAAAGGACTCTCTTTTTTTATTGCTTAGTCTGCAGGATGCTTATGTTGGGGTCATTTATTTCGGAATTCAACTATAATGAACCTGATTTCTCATTATCACCTTAACTGGGATAATTAATTATTGAATTTCTGACAGCCTTTAAGGTAGAGTATCCATATCTGTGTTACTAATTCAGTTTTTTTTTTTTTTTGAGACGGAGTTTCGCTCTTGTTACCCAGGCTGTAATGCAATGGCGCAATCTCGGCTCACCACAACCTCCGCCTCCTGGGTTCAGGCAATTCTCCTGCCTCAGCCTCCTGAGTAGCTGGGATTACAGGCACACGCCACCATGCCCAGCTAATTTTTTGTATTTTTAGTAGAGATGGGGTTTCACCATGTTGACCAGGATGGTCTCGATCTCTTGACCTCATGATCCACCCGCCTCGGCCTCCCAAAGTGCTGGGATTACAGGTTTGAGCCACCGCGCCCGGCCCTAATTCAGTTTTAAATTGTTCCAGAATTAAGGCAAATTTAAGCAAAATTTTTTATGGTTGGATATATTTGCCACATATAAGCTATTTGTGCTTTTTTTTCTATGTAGATTAATAAGGAGCAGAATACAGGTTGGATAATCAAGATTTATTGCACATCCAAAACCAGTCTGTTTCCTCATTGGTTTGTAAATGTATTTCTGTGTTTGTATTGGATAATAGGTTTTCCTAATTTTCTGGAAATTTATGACATTCCAAAATAAAATAATGTAGCAATGCAAAAAATACCTTATTCCTGAGTCTGCTTCTGGATGCATTCAAAGTAAACATGCCGATTTAGGAAGAGGAAATATGACGTAACAGAAATAGAAGTCCCTTGTATCTTAGTTCTTTGTTGTTGATTTTCATATAAACACAATTTCTTTGAAATAAAAAACAGCATTAATGTTTTGGGGTACAAAATATTTCCTTGTTGAGATTTTAAGTCTTATGCCTGAAGAAGAGTAATTAGAATGCTAATTGTTATCAGAGATGAACGCATACCTAATTGTGCAGCAAAATCATACTTTAAAAAAAAATTAGGTTGGGCCGGGCGTGGTGGCTCACGCCTATAATCCCAGCACTCTGGGAGGCCGAGGCGGGTGGATCACGAGGTCAAGAGATCGAGACCATCTTGATTGGCAAGGTGAAACCCCGCCTCTACTAAAAATACAAAAATTAGCCGGGCATGAGTGGTGCACGCCTGTAATCCCAGCTACTCGGGAGGCTGAGGCAGGAGAATTGCTTGAACCCAGGAGGCAGAGATTGCGGTGAGCCGAGATTGTGCCATTGCACTCCAGCCTGGGTAACAACAGCGAAACACCGTCTCCAAAAAAAAAAAAAAAAAAAAAAAAATTAGGTTCAGGGGTACATGTTGCAGGTTTGTTATATGCATAAATTATGTGTCACATGGGTTTGGTGTACAGATTATTTCTTCATCCACGTAGTAAGCATAGCAAACTCATACTAGAAAACATTGTGGTATGTCATTTGTTGTCCAAAATAATAATTACATAACCTTAAATTCTTACAATAAAATTTAAATTAAATAATTTAATATTAAAATTTAAATATGCTTTTTAGTACTGGTGCATGTATTACCTGTGTTCTCAGAATTTACATTAATCTGTACTTTAGATGGATCTTTTTTTAGATTTCAGAGTATCTCAAATTCATACACCACTGTGAGTAGGAGGAAAAAAATTGGCAAATGTGGGAAAAAGCTCATCATACAAAGTGACTACACATTTATATACACCATATTAGACTAGATCTTAATTTCATCACTATGCAGATTCCCAAACATCTGGTACAGTGTCTGTTTTAGATAAAATTTGCCATAAGGCATTTTTCATTTTGCTTGTACATATGTGCTTGGATTGAGAATGTAGGGATTTGAAATCAAACAAGCTGATCGCTTATTACAATTTCAGAAAGAGACTGAGAAATTCTTTCATTTTTGTTTGCCTCTGGCGTCTTTCCTGTCCATTCCCATCTCTTACAGGGATTAGGTTCTAAAGTCAAGGTGTGAGCCACTCAGTCAGAAATTACTTGCAGAATTTCTTAGGATGATGCCATGTTGAAGATTGACATACTGGCTTCATAAATTCAACATAATCAATTTTGTCTTTAGCATTGAGACAAGCCATTATTTTTTCAGCTGAGGTCCCCATGTAAGAGCTGACTTGTGTGATAGATAGACTATATTAATGAAAATTATGTATTTGTAAATACTAGAATCACCCTAAGCCTAGTAAAATGCTTATATTATGAGAGGCACATGGGAGTGGAAACAAGATTAAGAAACAGCCAATTGGCTGGGCATGGTGCTTTACACCTGTAATCCCATCACTTTAGGAGGCCAAGGTGGGTGAATTGCTTGAGCTCAGAGTTGGAGACCAGCCTGAGCAACATGGGGAGGCCCTGTCTGTACAAAAAAAGTAAATAATTAGCTAGGTGTGGTGATACATGCCTGTGGTCCTCAGGACCGCATACCTTAGCTACTTGGGAGGCTGAGGAGGGAGGATTGCTTGAGTCTTGGGAGGTTGAGGCTGCAGTGAACCGGGATCATGCCACTGCATTCCAGCCAGGACAACAGAGCATGACCCTCAGAAAAAAAAAAAAAAAAAAAAAAAAACAGTTTAAATCTCCTATCTCTGGCTCTCTCCAGAGCCTATACTCAATAAGCAAAACAGCCATGAGGCCCAAACCATTCACATTTTTTTCCTTCCTTTTTTTTTTTTTTTTTTTGCCAGTTACATATAGTTGATTTTATAATGGTAAATATTATCTATTTAGTATACAAAGGTATTTTATGACAGTAGAGGAAATCTTAGGATCAAGATTCTCTGTGTAGTGGAAACTTTGGGTCCATGGAATGAATGTAGCTTAATGTAATGATCATTGTAGTATTTAGTGTTTAGTTCCAACCTTCTTGTTCCTCACAGTGCCCACAGATTCCTTCTCTTTATTTCTGTATGGTAACCTCAGATCTTACCCTTGAATTGAACAAGAACTGTCATGAGGGTAGAGCTGTTCTTCTCTTACCAACATAGATATTTTTGAGCCTAGTTTTGCTTTCTTAGGCCCAGTGCCTTTTGGTAGATCCTTTGAGGTATACCTTTCGCCTTCTAGGCTTTTCTCACTTTCACCTTTAGATTCTATCTAAACTATGCCTTTTTAAATTTTTTTTAAGAGACTGGGTTTCACTACCTTGCCTAAGTTAGACTTGAACTCTTGGGCTGAAGCAGTTCTCCCACCTGAGCCTCTGGAGTAACTGGAACTATAGTCCTGCACTGCTGATCCCATCTTAAAACATGGTTCTTTTTTTTGAGCGGAAGTCTCACTCTGTCGCCCTAGGCTACGGTGCAGTTAGTTGGGGGATCGGGGTTTACTACATCCTCCACCTCCCAGGTTCAAACGATTCTCCTGCCTCAGCCAGCCTAGTAGCTGGGATTACAAGCATGTGCTACCACACCTGGCTAATTTTTGTATTTTTAGTAGAGATGTGGTTTCACCGTATTGGCCAGGCTCGTGTGGAACTCCTGGCCTCAAGTGATCTGCCTGCCTCTGCCTCCCAAAGTGCCGGGATTACAGGCGTGAGCCACCATGCCGACTGTTTCCTTTTTTTTTTTTTTTAATCTTGTTGTTTTAATTTTTTTGTTATTTCTGAAATAACATTTTACATTTGTGGTTGTTCTTGTCTTAAGCAAATGGGATTATATTTGGTTATGCAGATTTAGGAAGGACGACTCCTTCTTCCTCAAATAAAAATAACCAGGAAAAAGCAGTTGTTTTCCTTGGTTCTACTTTGGACGTTCATTATAGTCTGGGTACAACATTGTATCTTAAAAACTACTGTACTTTTTTTGACAGTGAGGTGTTTTACCTATACTTTAAAATTGCTGTTAGTTACTGCCTCGAGATGACACTGCTGTGAATAGTATACCTTATTTGAAGGCTTGATGCTTTTAGGGATGTACTGGTATTATCTCTTGGACAAGCCATTGCAATTGCCCTGGAGGACTGGCCAGACAGAAGTTTTCGTGTTGAAAAGCTGAGTAAAAATGACTCTGGATGTAGGCCAATATAGTATCACTCAGGAAAAAGAGAAGCACAGTGTAACTCTCCCTGGGAAGCAGTTTGACCAGGACAAAGCTCCCAGAAATGGAAATTTAAGCTTATTGATTTGGGAAACTCTTGGTGTTTGCCCCTCAGCCTTTGTGAAATGTATCTTCTTTTTAAAGGAGGGAGGGGTAGGATAGAGGAGACTTAAAGGCTTAAAATAATGTCCCCTGTCAACCATCTAATCACCTCCTTAGAACTAAGCAGGTAAGGCCAGCCTCGGTGGCTCACGCCTGTAATCCCAGCACTTTGGGAGGCTGAGGCAGGCGGATCACTTGAGCTGAGGAGTTTGAGAGTAGCCTGGCTAACATAGTGAAACCCCACTTCTACTAAAAATACAAAAAATTAGCTGGGTGTGGTGGCAGGCACCTGTAATCCCAGCTACTTGGGACTGTGAGGGAGAGAATTTCTTGAACCCGGGAGTTAGAGATTGCAGTGAGTTGAGATTGTGCCACTGCACTCTAGCCTGAGTGACAGAGCGAGACTCTGTCTCAAAAAAAAAAAATCTTGTATTTATCTTAGGGATGATTCCTTATCTTTTTTGGGGGGATTTTTTTTGAGAAGGAGTTTTGCTCTTGTTGCCTAGGCTGGAGTGCAGTGGCACAATCTTGGCTCACCGCAACCTCCGCCTCCTGGGTTCAAGCAATTCTCCTCCCTCAGCCTCCCGAGTAGCTGAGAATACAGTCACTCACCATCATGCCCGGATAATTTTGTAATTTTAGTAGAGATGGGGCGTCTCCAATGTTGATGAGGCTGATCTCAAACTCCTGACCTCAGGTGATCCACCCTCCTCGGCCTCTCAAAGTGCTAGGATTACAGGTGTGAGCCACTGTGCCCAGCCTATAATTGCATTTATTTTGTTTATGTGTTTCTGTATCTTTCAGAACCATTTCCAGAATTAATCAGGCTACAGAGCAATTAAGTCCATTCTTAGCTTATCAGCTCTCAGGATGATTCTGATTTAAAAAATTTTCACCAGGTTCCAGCAGTCTCTAATACTATATCAGTTTCTTCTCTTCTTATTACCTACTCTGGAAACCTTTTACTTGATTTCTTCTGGCTCTACCTTTTTTAATTGGGAGTTTTAAGCTTCTTGCTTTTATAATAGAAGTGGCTCATGCCTGCAATCCCAGCACTTTGGGAGGCTCAGGCGGGCGGATCATGAGGTTGGGAGATCGAGACCATCCAGGCCAACATAGTGAAACCCAGTCTCTACTAAAATTACAAAAATTGGCTGGGTGCGGTGGCTCACACCTGTAATCCCAGCACTTTGGGAGGCCGAGGTGGGCGAATCACCTGAGGTCAGTAGTGCAAGACCAGCCTGGCCAACATGGTGAAACCCCTTCTCTACAAAAAATACAGATAGTAGTGGGGCATTGTGGCAGGTGCCTGTAATCCTAGCTACTCGGGAGGCTGAGGCAGGAGAATTGCTTGAACCTGGGAGGCGGAGGTTGCAGTGAGCTGAGATTGCACCATTTTACTTCAACCTGGGCAAGAGAGCAAGACTCTGACTCAAAAAATAAAAATAAAATAAAATTACAAAAATTACCTGGATTTTGTGGCATGTGCCTGTAATCCCAGCTACTTGGGAGGCTGAGGCAGGAAAATTGCTTGGACCAGGGAGTAGTCGGAGATTGCAGTGAACCGAGGTCGGGCCACTGAACGCCAGCCTGGTGACAGAGGGAGACTTCGTCTCAAAAAAAAAAAATTGCATTAGCTGATTTTAAAATTCCTTCTGGGCTGGGTATGGTGCCTCACGCCTGTAATCCCAGCACTTTGGGAGGGCAAGGCAGGTGGATCACAAGGTCAAGAGATCGAGACCATCCTGGTCAAGATGGTGAAACCCCGTCTCTACTAAAAATACAAAAAATTAGCTGGGCATGGTAGCACTATCCTAGTCAAGCTATTCAAATTTATGGATACTCATTTAGTTCATCCAACAAATAATTTTTTTTTTTTTTTGAGACGGAGTTTCGCTCTTGTTACCCAGGCTGGAGTGCAATGGCGCGATCTCGGCTCACCGCAACCTCTACCTCCTGGGTTCAGGCAATTCTCCTGCCTCAGCTTCCTGAGCAGCTGGAATTACAGGCACACGCCACCATGCCCAGCTAGTTTTTTGTATTTTTAGTAGAGACGGGGTTTCACCATGTTGACCAGGATGGTCTCGATCTCTCGACCTCGTGATCCACCCGCCTCGGCCTCCCAAAGTGCTGGGATTACAGGCTTGAGCCACCGCGCCCGGCCAACAAATAATTATTAAATAATTATTAAATAACTACCATGTGCCACGCAGTTTGCTGGCACTTAGGATAGAGTTGAAGCCAGGCATACTGGCTCACACCTGTAGTCCCAACTACTTGGAAGGCTGAGGTAGGAGGATCTCGTTGAGCCTAGGAGTTCAAGTCTAGCCTGGAGAACAGAGCAAGACCCCATCTAAAAAGAACAAAAGTTAAACAAAATAGACGTGGTCTCTGCTCTGTGGAGTGTGTGTATATTTATTTCTGTATGATATATATACAATATAGAAATAAATTAGAAATATATATATATTTTTAGACACTGTTGCCCAGGCTAGAGTATGGTGGCACAGTCTTGGCTTTTTGCAACTTCATCCTCCTGGGCTCAAGTGATTCTCCCAGCCCAGCCCCCCAAGTATCTAGGACTACAGGCATGTGCTACCACACCTTGCCAATTTTTTCATTTTTTGTAGACGCAGGCTTTCGCCATGTTGCCCAGGCTCATTTTGAACCCCTGCCTTGGCCTCCCAAGGTGCTGGGATTACACACGTGAGCTACTGCGCCTGGCTCCTGGAGTTTATATTCTAATGAGGGAGACAGATAAATTGGTTATTATAACAAACTTTGACAGAGTAATGATAACATAGGGTATTGTGAGTGTACATAGCAGTGGTGGCTAGAGTATAGTGTAGGATCAAGGAAGATCTCTGCTCAAAAGTGGTGACAGAGATCTCTAACCTCTCTGGCTAAACAAAGACCCAAAGGGATAAGCAGGAATTAGATAGGTGATGGGAGAGAGAGCCAAAGGCTTGTGCCAGGTAAGACAATAGCATAATCAAAGGCAAAGTGGTAAGACTAATCTTGGGGCATGAGAAGAACTGGAAGAAGTTCACTATGACTGGAAGAGGAGAAATAAAATGGTAAAGGATGAGGCTGGAGTTCTATGGGGTCAGATAGTAGAAGGCCTTAAAAGGCTTGTTAAAGGGTTTGGATTTCATGCTAACATCTGCAGAAAACTATTGTTAGACTTTTTAGTGGATTAGAGTCATTGATCTTTGAGTTTTTGAAGAATTACACTTGATGTCATCTGCAGAGTGGATTGGAGAGCAAGATTGAAGGCAGTCAGCAAGCTGTTAGCATAGACCCATTAAGATTGGCAGACAGGCTGGGCGCAATGGCTTACTCCTGTAATTTCAACACTTTTTGAAGCCAAGGCGGGCAGATCACGAGGTCAGGAGATTGAGACCAGTGTGGCCAACATGGTGAAACCCTGTCTTTACCAAAAATGCAAAAAAATTAGCTGGGCGTGGTAGCACGCACCTGTAATTTCAGCTACTCTGGTGGCTGAGGCAGGAGAATCGCTTGAACCCAGGAGGTGGAGGTTGCAGTGAACCAAAATCGTGTCACTGCGCTCCAGCCTGGGTGACAGTGAGACTCCGTCTCAAAAAAAGAAAAAATTGGCAGACAGGTGGACCAGAATATTATGAATACAAAAGGAGCAAAATGGGTAGATTTGAGAGAATAGAAATTCAATTGATAACACCTTGGCAATTGATACCATGTTGGGAAGAGATTGAAGGAGAAGTCAAGAGTCACATCCAGATTTTGGGCATATGAGCCAAGTTGTTCATGGAACCACTTACTGATAGGAGGGAACACTGAAAAGGGGCAAGTTTGCAGGAAACGATAATGAGTTTAACTTTGGACATGTTTGAGGTGCTTGCACTGCCTGTGCTGGGGATAATGTAAGCAAAGTAGATTTGATCCTGCTCTTTCTAGGGCATGTGGTCTAGTAGGGGAGATAGAATGGAATCAAGCAATCATGCACATCTATCATTATACACTCTTAAAATTATAAAAGTAAAAGTTATAGGGTGCTGAGAGCCTATAATTAGGAACTGACCCATTCTTTGGGGAGGGGAGGGGTCAGAAAATATCCATGAAGAAGTTTGAGTAAATATCTGAAGGTTGAATAGTAGTTAATTTGGAAGAGGGAGTTGAATGAATGAACAACCAATAGAAATTTTCGTTGAGGACTGGATGTGTGAGAGAGAACTGGAAATATAAAGATTTGAGAGTTATTAATGTGAACACATAAATGGTATTTGATGCCATGGAAGTGAATGCTTATCCAGGAAGAATGTGTCTGTGTTGAATGAAGGGGGCTCAGTATGGGTCACTGAGGAATAGCAAGAAGGTGGCTACCATAGATGGCATATTAGGAAGTGGTTCCTTGTGTCCTAGATAGAATACAAAACCCACAACTAACTGGGAACATATGTCTATACAAACATTTTAAAATCCACTGAAAGAGGTTATAGAACTTGCTTGGTTCTATAGTTAGAACTGGTTTTATTGGATTGAGGCACACTTCAAGGAAAAGTTCCTTTCTCATGCCACTTATGAACAATGAAAGAGTGATCTTTGCTTTTCTCTTTAGCCACTTCCCATATTTTCCCTGCCTGGCATCATCAGTCTCAACTTTTTTAGTTTTCCTTTTTTCTTTTTTGATCTAATTTTCAGTTAAACTCTCAGCTTCTAATAATATTAAAGTGAAAGCATAGACATTGTAATCTGGCCTATGTTTGTATTCCGGCACTGACTGCCATTTAATACATGTAGGATCTTCTGCAAATTACCTCTCTGTATCTCATATTCCTTAGATTTTATAGGGTTTTAATTTAAAAGATCTAAAAGTACACTGTAAGTGCACAGTATATGAAAGTTATAATAGTTATAGGCCAGCAACAAACATCTGTTCTATTTTCCTTTTTTCCTTGCAGCTTCTCTTGTTTTTCCAGGCAGATGAGTAGTTTCATCTGTGATCATTTATGCTCTGTGCCACCTCCTCATGGGAGTCTGTTACAGAAGCTTTTCTGCCAGAGCAAAAGGAGTCTTGCATTTTTGTGGTAAAAGTCCTTTCTGTAGAAGGAATACAGGAAGGTTTATGGGTTGCTGTAACCAGAATTGTTCAACAACAATACTATTGACATTTGGGGCTAGGGTAATTCTTTGTTGTTGGGGTGATCCAGTTTATTGTAGGATGTTTCACAACATCCATACCTTTACCTCCTAGGTGCCAGTAGTATTTGCTCCAACATAAGACAACCAAAAATGTCTCCAGGCACTGCCAAATATCCCCTAGAGGGCAAAGTTTTTGTTTCAGCACTGTTTGCTAAGACATTATTGATATGGATGCTATTTACATGACTGTGTGTTCAGTTTATGAAAATGCAGAGTTGTACATACATGATATATATAGTTTTCTGTTGTGAATGTTGTTTCCATAGAAAGTAGAAAACCAAAGGCAGTTAGAGAACCAGGCTCCCTAACCTGTGTCTGAGTTTTTATTCTCCCCAAATCTCTAT
The DNA here is from genome assembly GCF_048565385.1 of Saimiri boliviensis. NCBI lineage: Eukaryota > Metazoa > Chordata > Mammalia > Primates > Cebidae > Saimiri > Saimiri boliviensis. Next base: position 14,340,918 of record NC_133450.1, on the reverse strand, counting down.
TTTTCTTTTTATTTTTTATTCTTATTTTCTGAAATTTTTTTTGGCTAATATATTTTTTTCCCCACACATTCTGATATTTTCCCCAAATCTCAAAAGGTGAGGTAAAATTAAGAGAGAGAAGAGTTCACGATAGAGTGGGAAGACAGCAAAAAGTAGCCTGATAAACTGACTTCCAATGTCCCTTTTCAATTCCTATCTATTAGGATATGGAATTCAGCCTAGGGAAATTTCTATTACAAGATTTCAGAAATAAGCTCTGGGTACAGGACAGAATTAAATTATCAGCCAAAGAGATTATCGTACTATCTTTCTTCTCACCTTCTCTGCTACACCGTGACAGCAAGGAGAGGCTCACCTGATTTGGGTCCTTTCAGCTCCTATGACTCTTTACCTGATGGCCACTAAAGTTATTTCTGAAAGTGTTTGCTTTTACTTTTAATATAAAATCTTAACATTTTTCTTTACTTTGTACAGGTGGGTAGAAAGTCTTTCCATATTAGATAATGTTGACTACTCCCTGAAAACATAGTCCCCAGAGAAGTCATTGGATAGCACCCAAGCTGGAAGCAATAGGTTAAGTAACCCATGTCAGTGTCTTGAGAGGAGTCCAAGAAAAGATCCCGTTTTGAAGTTTGAAAGATCCTTTAAAGAGAGGGCAGACCTTGGGCCAAGCAGCCTTTGAGGTGGTAACCAGCTCATAAACAAGAGCTGGCATGTGCCAACAAAGTCTCTCATCCTGGCTCCAGAGTTGGCTGAGAGAAATTTGTGGAAGCCTCTTTAAGTGGAGGATTGTTCTTGGCTTTGGCTTTTGTTTGGCTGGAAATGGAGTAGGGAGGGAGCTTGGATCTGGTCTCTGGGGTGTTGGCATTGCCCAGAGAGGAAGATTTTTTTTTTCCTTGTTTTATTTTTTGCTCCCTGACCCTCCCCTAGTATTAACATTTCAAGGTACGGGAAATGATTGGATACTGTTTTGTAACTCTTTTAGGACAGCCTGTTAATATTCTGGTGTGAAGATGACAGCCAAGAAGAATTTTAACTAGGTAGAATCAAAGCTCATAATCTTTATGAAAATATCCTAAGCAGGGAACCCTCAATTTATTTTGAGATGTTTGAGTTTTACTAAAATCACATCATTGCCAGTTTGGTTTTTTTAAAAAGGACAGTCATAGTGGCTAAGGAGACCAGTAAGACCTGGAGTTGGCAGTACAGTGAGCCATCTGAGGAAAAAGGAAAGAGGAATATTAGTGTGGGAAAGAGGTACAACTGTGCCTCCGGATCCCTCTCCCTTCATTATTCTTTACTGGCCCTGGCAGCTGTCAAAGTTTGCTTAATATAGTTGTGGGCTGGAGATTGTTTCTTAATCCCTGTATTGGAGTACCAAGCTCCAGCTGTGTTATCTAGGCTCTGGGGCCCTGGCACTTAGCTAACTAATGCTGAGGCATCTGGTGACTTGAGACAAAAGCCTGTTTTGTGAGAGAGAAGATTGGGCAAAACACAGGCATTGTTATCTCTAATGCCCCCAGGGCAAAGTCTACTGAGCAAGTGAGAATGCCTTGACCTTGTGAGTTTACAGCAACCTGTCCACTTGGTTTTAGGTTTCTTTGAGATTATTTTCTACTAACGAGGTTTCAGCATTCCGGCATTGAAATCTGTAAGTGCTTTATTATAAAGAATTTGGAAAATGCAGATAAGTAAAAGGAAGAATATAAAAATTGTACTTCATTCTACCAGATTCTTTTTTTTTTTTTTTGAGGTGGAGTTTCGCTCTCGTTACCCAGGCTGGAGTGCAATGGCGCGATCTCGGCTCACCGCAACCTCCGCCTCCTGGGTTCAGGCAATTCTCCTGCCTCAGCCTCCTGAGTAGCTGGGATTACAGGCACGCACCACCATGCCCAGCTAATTTTTTGTATTTTTACTAGAGACGGGGTTTCACCATGTTGACCAGGATGGTCTCGATCTCTTGACCTCGTGATCCACCCACCTCGGCCTCCCAAAGTGCTGGGATTACAGGCGTGAGCCACCGCGCCCGGCCCATTCTACCAGATTCTCAAGAATTTCTTTAATGTTGTGGAACTGGCTGAGTTCAGTATTGGCTTGGGCATGATCTGTATACCTCATGAGTCTCAACCCTGTTCCTTTAAACATTTTTAATTTTCTCATTAGAGATCTGACCTGGTTTGGCCCTGCTTGGCTAGATTTTATTACAATTGATGTGATCTCATCCTGGAGTATGAAACTCATCTTCTGTGTTTAGCTTTTTATAACTTGTCTCAAACCAATTTTTTATCTTCATCTGTGATTGTCTTCAGAAGTCTTGGTATTTGTTTTTTTAAATTGGTGGTGGTGAGTGTGTAGGGGGAGAGTAGTTTTTTTATTTTTATTTTTATTTTTTTTTGAGACAGAGTTTCGCTCTTGTTGCCCAGGCTGGAGTGCAATGGCGCGATCTTGGCTCACCACAACCTCCGCCTCCTGGGCTCAGGCAATTCTCCTGCCTCAGCCTCCTAAGTAGCTGGGATTACAGGCACGTGCCACCATGCCCAGCTAGTTTTTTGTATTTTTAGTAGAGACGGGGTTTCACCATGTTGACCAGAATGGTCTCGATCTCTTGACCTCGTGATCCACCCGCCTCGGCCTCCCAAAGTGCTGGGATTACAGGCTTGAGCCACCGCGCCCGGCAGTTTTTTTATTTTTAAAGACTTAATGTTGACCTTCTTTCTTCTGTTTGGAAAGAGATGTCTGTGATGTCAGTTAACATAATTTGGTTTCATTGATGAGCTTGCTCAAGACATGAGCTTATGAGATTTCCTAGTTATATAAAAAGAAAAGGGCTGTCTTTCATGTTTTCTTTTTCCCTTCTGGAGTAACATTTTAGTTAAGGAAGTTACACAAAAACAAACCCATCCTTTTTCTGTACAATTTTCTATATGGATTTTTATGTTGACCTGTCTAGACCTTTTGCCTATTAGGTGTTTCCGTAGATGTTTAAATTTAACTTTCAATACGTTTATGATTTTTTTTTTTAAAAAAGGAAATTTTGGTGCAATAGAGAAATGTATTTTGGATTTATTTATTTTTCCTTTTAAATGTTAAAATGAGGCAGGAATACAGTACTTTCAGCCTGTTGTCTAAAGGTACTCTAACATTTACAATATCAGATATAAGCATTTGCAAAAGAGATCTTCCTTAATGTACCATACCCTTAAGGAACTTGTGACAGGACAGAAATGGGGAGAGATGTTAGCAGGGTGTATTTTAATTTATATTCTTTAAAAGTTTACATTCTGTATTATGATGAATTATTATTGTAGATTTTCTTTTCATGTAGTACGAACTCCCTTGCATAACTGGAGAGAAGAGCTTCCAATTAAAGTAATTATGCTAGCAGCTCTGAAACTACTCTTTGGAACTGTTGTCAGCATTTTGGTTTGAAGAAATCAGATCAGGATTGACTGCCTAATAGTAGGCATTTAACAAGAGCCTGACATAAGAATTTAAGGAAATCTAGGAAAATCTTTGAAAATCTTCTATATTATAGGCTGGGCATGGTGGCTCATATCTATAATCCAACCACTTTGGGAGGCTGAGGTAGGAGGATCACTTGAGGTAAGGAGTTTGAGACCAGCCTGGCCAACGTGGTGAAACCCTATCTCTAAAAATACAAAAATTAGCTGGGCATGGTGATGCGCGCTTGTAATCCCAGCTGCTTGGGAGGCTGAAGCAGGAGGATTACTTGAACCTGGGAGGCAGAGATTGAAGTGAGCAGAGATCACACCACTGCTCTTCAGCCTGGGCGACAGAGCAAGACTCTGTCTCAAAAAAAAAAAAAAAAGAGAAAACAAAATCTTCTATGCTATAAAGTTAAATTTCATATCAATGGGAGATTGAGAAATGATGGCTAATGGCTTAAGCTGTGGGTAGAATTTCAGCTTTTTGCATGTTTATCAGATGCCTTTTCCTGGTTATTATAAAAAAAAAGTAGTGTTTCCAGAATCCATTAATGATTGATAAATGGAATTTTTTTTGGAAGAGGTTAGCCAGACAGGTTTTTTTTTTTTTCCTGATACGGTTTTTTATTTAAAAATTGAGAAATAATTTTTTTCAGTATACAATTCAGTGGTTTATACTATATTCACAAACGATGTAACCATCATTCACAAACTGTACAACCAACTGAAAACAAATTTTTTTCTTTTACAGAAATCTGCCAAGAGTAAGCATTTAGGGAAACAAAATTTTAATGATGTCAGGATCTTACATTTCATCCTTTTAAGGGCTAGAGTGTATCAATTATATACAGTCAGTCTCCTTCATAAGTAGGTAGGCACATGAATTTTTATCTCCTCAAAAATAAACCATGTACTTGTTAGCAGTAACCCCATCCTTACTACCCTCATTCTTCATGTTCTTCAGCCCCTGGCAGTCCCCTTCTGTCTCTCTAGAAATTTCATGTAAATGGGTGCTGGTACAGTGGCTCACACCAGTAATCCCAGCACTTTGGGAGGTTGAAGCAGACAGATCACAAGGTCAGGAGTTTGAGACCAGCCTGGCCAACATGTTGAAACCCTGTCTCTACTAAAAAGACAAAAATTAGCCAGACGTGGTGGTGCATGCCTGTAATGTCAGCTACTCAGGAGGCTGAGGCAGGAGAATCAGTTGAACTCGCCAGGTGGAGGTTGCAGTGAGCCAAGATTGTGCCATCGCACTCCAGCCTAGGCAAAGAGTGAGACTCCATCTCAGAAAAAAGACCAAAAAACAAAAAACCAAAAAAACTTGTAGGCCAGACACAGTGGCTCATGCCTGTAATCCAAGCACTTTGGGAGGCTGAGGTGAGTGGATCATGAGGTCAGTAGTTCAAGACCAGCCTGGCCAGCATGGTGAAACGCCATCTCTACTAAAGATTAAAAAAAAAAAAAAATTAGCCGAGCGTGATGGCACGCCCCTGTAATCCCAGCTACTCAGGAGGCTGAGACAGGAGAATTGCTTGATCCCGGGAGGCAGAGGTTGCAGTGAGCCGAGATCGATCCATTGCATGCCAGCCTGGGTGGCAGGGCGAGAGACTGTCTCAAAACAACAATAACAACAACAAAAAAGAAATTTTCATGTAAATGGAATCATACAATATGTGGCCTTTTGTGTCTGACTCCTTTCACTTACCGTAATTAGTTTTGTAGCATGTATCAGTACTCCATTCCTTTTTATGGCTGAGTAATATTCCATTATATATATATATACCACATTTGTTTATCCATTCATCAGGTGATGGCTCTTTGGTTTTTTTCCTTGTTTTGCTTGTTATGAATAATGCTGCTGTAAACGTTTGTATAGAAGTTTTTGTATGGACATAATGTCTTCCATTTTTTTCATTATATACCTAGGAATAGAATTGCTGGGTTATATGGTAACTCTTTGTTTAACTTTGTTTGGAGCTGTCAAACTGCCAGAATGTAAATGGCTGTGCCGTTTTACATTCCCACTAGCAGTGTACAAGGATTCCAGTTTCCCCACACTCTCAACAATACTTGTTATTGTGTATTTGTTTAATAATAGCCATCCTTGTGGTTTTGACTTGCATTTCCTTAATGCCTAATGACCCTGAACATCTTTTTATGTGCTTATGTGCTTGCATATCTTCTTTGAAGATAGCTGATTCTTTGTCGATATTTTAATTAGGTTGTCTCTGTAAGAATATATTTTGGATACTAGTGTCTTCTAAGATTTTTATGGTTATAGCTCTTATGTTTAGGTCTTTGATCTATTTTGAGTTAATTTTCCTATATGGTGTGAAGTCGGGATCCAGCTTCATTCTTTTACGTGTAGATACGCAGTTTTCCTAGCCCTGATTGCTGAAAAGATTATTCTTCCTGAAAAGACTATTCTTCCCCCCAACTGGATTTTCTTGACACCCTTGTTGAAAATCAGTTGGCCATAAATGTATGAGTTTTTATCTGGACTCTCAAGTTTTGTTCTATTGATCAACATATCTATCCTTGTGGCAGTATTACAATCTTGATTACTTATCTTTATAGTAAGTGTTGAAATTTGGAGTTGTGAGTCTTTCAGCTTTATTCTTCTTTTCAAGATTGTTTTGGCTAGTCTGAGTCCTTTCCATTTCCATGTGAATTTTAGGATCAGCTTGTCAATTTCTGCAAGAAGCAGGCTGGGATTTTGATGGAGATTATATTGACTCAGTCAGTTTGGAGAGTTCTGCAATCTTAACAATGTAAAATCTTCCAATCCATGAACATGAGATGTCTTTACATTTATTTAGAATTTCTTTAATTTTTGTCAATGATGTTTTGTAGTTTCATTGTACAAATCTTGCACTTTTTTTTCTTTGAGACAGAGTCTCACTCTGTTGCCCAGGCAGGGGTACAATGGCACAATCTTGGCTCACTGCAACTTCCACCCCCAGGTTCAAGTGATTATTCTGCCTTAGCCTCCCAAGTAGTTGGGATTACAGGTGCGTGCCACCATGCTTAGCTAATTTTTTGTATTTTTAGTAGAGATGGGGTTTGACCTTTTTGGCCAGGCTGGTTTTGAACTGCTGGCCTCAAGTGATCCACCTGCCTTAGCCTCCCAAGTGCTGGGATTACAAGCATGAGCTACTGTGCCCAGCCCTATTTTTTTTCTTTTTCTTTTTGCCAATCATATTTGGGGGGGGTGGGTTGTATACCAAAATCTTGCACTTCTTTTGTTAAATTTATTCCTGAGGATTGCCTTCTTTTTTTTTTTTTTTTTTGTTTTTTTGTTTTTTTGAGACGGAGTTTCGCTCTTGTTACCCAGGCTGGAGTGCAATAGCACGATCTCGGCTCACCGCAACCTCCGCCTCCTGGGTTCAGGCAATTCTCCTGCCTCAGCCTCCTGAGTAGCTGGGATTACAGGCACGTGCCACCACGCCCAGCTAATTTTTTGTATTTTTAGTAGAGACGGGGTTTCACCATGTTGACCAGGGTGGTCTCGATCTCTTGACCTCGTGATCCACCCGCCTCGGCCTCCCAAAGTGCTGGGATTACAGGCTTGAGCCACCGCGCCCGGCCGGATTGCATTCTTTTAGATGCTATTGTAAATGGAATTGTTTTCTCTTTCATATTTGTATTATTCATTGCTTGAGTACAGAAATACTATTGTTTTGTATATGATTTTATATCTTACAACCTTGTGGAATTCATTTGTTGGCTCTGATATGATTTTTGTGCATTCCTTAGGATTTTCTATATATGAAATCATGTTATCTGCAAATAGAGAGAGTTTTACTTCTTACTACATTCTTTTTTTTTTTTTTTTTTTTTTTTTTGAGACGGAGTTTCACTCTTGTTACCCAGGCTGGAGTGCAATGGCGCGATCTCGGCTCACTGCAACCTCTGCCTCCTGGGTTCAGGCAATTCTCCTGCCTCAGCCTCCTGAGTAGCTGGGATTACAGGCACGCGCCACCACGCCCAGCTAGTTTTTTGTATTTTTAGTAGAGACGGGGTTTCACCATGTTGACCAGGATGGTCTCGATCTCTTGACCTTGTGATCCACCCGCCTCGGCCTCCCAAAGTGCTGGGATTACAGGCTTGAGCCACCGCGCCCGACCCTTACTACATTCTTGATGTCTTTTTTCTTTATTTATTGCCTAATTCATCTAGCTATAACCTCCAGTACAATGAATACAAGTGGCAAGAGCAGGTAACTTTAACTTTTCACTGATTTCAGGGAGTAACTTTCAGTCTTAAATTATTAAATACAATGTTAATTAACTGTGGACTTTTTTTATAGATGACTTTTACCAATATGGGATTTTCTTTTCTTAGAGATGAGTTCTCATGTGGTCACCGAGGCTGGAGTGCAGTGCCACAATGACAGCTCACTGCAGCCTTGACCTCCCAGGCTCAAGCAGTCCTCCTGCCTCAGCCTTCCAAGTAGCTGGGACTACAGACACATGCCACCATATGTGGCTAATGTTTTTTTTTAGACACAGGGTTTCACTATGTTGTACAGACTGCCCGGTCTAGTCTTAGACTCTTGAGTTCAAATGATCTTCCCACCTCAGCACCCCAAAGTGCTGGAATTACAGGCATAAGCCACCGTACCCAGCCCAATACGAGATTTTGAAGGGAACATTTATACTGTAGTTTGAGATTTAAAATTATGTCGATGTTCTTCAGAACAGGGTAATTCTTGAGGGACAAGTGAGGTAGGAGGCTGGGAGAAACCTCTGGAATGTAAAGCACACAAGATTGAGAGCACCTAGCTTCTAGTGTCTCTTTCCCTACTTAAGCTGGACAACATTGGAAATTCTGTTTAATTATTTTTGCTTCCCTCATTCATGCTTTCTGTTCATCACATTTTTACATTTTTATTAATCATCTAGTTTGCCAGTATTTTGAGTATGCAAGGTTAAAAGACTAACAGCTATCTGAGTCTTTGTCTTCAGATATATACCTTTCTTGTCTTTTCTTTTTTATTTCCTGTGGAGATGGAGGTATTGGGCATGTGTTGATTTCTGGGCACATGTTATGGCCCTGCTTATTTTCAGAGTTCAGTATATTCTCAGTGTTAAGACCAGCCTTCCATGTAAGATGGCATGAGTCCTACCTATGTGTCAGTCTCTTACACAATTATTATTTCAAACTACTGTAGTTAGAGCAGTGACTCCCTGCATTCCCTGCCCTGACATCTCTCCTAAATTTTCCTTACAGATTTCCTTGCTTGGTTGTCCCAAATGTACTTCAAATTCACAAAGTTCAAAGAAAAATCATAATTTGTCCCTAAAGCCCTCCTCTCTCCATTTCTTTCTCCAGTACTTTCTCAATTTTAGTAGTGGGAATACTTCTTCCCAGTCATCCAAACTAGAAACTTGAGCCATCCTTGATACCTTTCCCTCACTGCTCACATCTGGTGCATCACAGGGGTTCTTTAAGAGACTCTTCTGCTTATCTTTTGTTACGTCCCCTCTTTATACTTGTTGCCACTTCCTTTGTTGAGACTCTCATCATTTTTAACCTGGCCCAACTCTATTCTCACCCCCTTTCTTTCCCACTTGTCATTTAGGATCCAGCTTAAATATCACTTTCTTTTTACAGCATATTCCTGCTAGCCAGTTACTCAGACTTCCAAATGAAATTAAACACGTATTAATATTATAGAAATGTTGAATATTATATATGGGTTAATAGCACAAATTATAGAGTTATGTGGGCTTCAGTCTGAATCCTGGCTCTTTTTTTTTGAGATGTCATCTGGCTCTGTTGCGCAGGCTGGAGAGCGGTGACGTGATCTTGGTTCACTGCAACCTCTGCCTCCTGGATTCAAGCGATTCTCCTGCCTCAGCTTCCGGAGTAGCTGGGACTGTAGATGTGCACCACCATGCCCGGCTATTTTTTGTATTTTTCAGTAAAGACGGGGTTTCATCATATTGGTCAAGCTGGTTTCGAACTCCTAACCTCATGATCTGAAATCCTGGCTCTTTTTTATTTATGGTTCTTTTGTTTGGTTTCTTGTTTTTCTTTAATTAAATTAATTTTTTTTTTGGCTGAGCACAGGGAACTTTACTAGTGGTATACGACCAGGTAGGGCTCCCTAGACCCCTCCCTCTTCAAGGGATCTGCATGGGAACTATGAAAAGGGCAGATTATCAGTGTGATGAGAAACTGAGTGTGGTAGGGACCCCCCGGCAGTGAAGGCCTCTCTCTTCCTCTCTTGCTCTCCCTGGGGTTGGTAGTCCAGGGGTCTTATTCCTTGGAGGAATAAGCCCAAATTCCATGTGGGCCATGAGGTCCACCACCCTATTGCTGTAGCCAGATTCATTGTCATACCAGGAAATGAGCTTGACATAGTGGTCGTTGAGGGCAATGCAAGCCCCAGCATCGAAGGTGGAAGAGTGAGTGTCGCTGTTCAAGTTGGCGAATACCACCTGGTGTTCGGTGTAGCCCAGGATGCCCTTGAGGGGGCCCTCCGATGCCTGCTCTACCACCTTCCTTTTTTTTTTTTTTAGACTGAGTCTCACTCTTGTCACCCAGATTGGAGTGTAGTGGCGTGATCTTGGTTCACTACAACCTCCGCCTCCTGGGTTCAAACAATTCTCCTGCCTCAGCTTCCTGAGTAGCTGGGATTAAAAGTGTCCACCACTACACCCAGCTAATTTTTGTATTTTTAGTAGAGACGGGGTTTCTCCATGTTGGTCAGGCTGGTCTTGAACTCCTGACCTCAGGTGATCTGCTCATCTTGGCCTCTCAAAATGCTGGGTTTACAGGGATGAGCCACCACGCCCAGCCTTCACCACCTTCTTGATGTCATCATATTTGTCAGATTTTTCCAGACAGCAGGTCAGATCCACCACTAACATGTTGGCAGTGGGGACATGGAAGGCCATGCCAGTGAGCTTCCCGTTCAGCTCAGGGATGACTTTGCCCACAGCCTTGTCAGCACCAATAGAGGCAGGAATGATGTTCTGGAGAGCCCTGCGCAGCTGTCACACCACAGTTTCCTGGAGGGGCCATCCACAGTCTTCTGGGTGGCAGTGATGGCGTGTACTGTGGTCATGAGTTCTTCTACGATACCAAAGTCATCATAGATGACCTTGGTTACCTGTGACCTTGGTTAAGCAGTTAGTAATGTAGGAGGCATTGCTGACAATCTTGAGGCTGTTGTTACATTTCTTATGGTTCATGCCCATTGCAAACATGAGGATGTCAGCAGAGTGGACAGAGATGATGACCCGTTTGGCTCCCCTCCTGCAAGTGAGCCCTGGCCTTCTCCATGGTGGTGAAGATGCCAGTGGACTCCACGATGTACTCAGCACCATCATCACACCATTTGATTTTGGAGGGATCTCGCTCCTGAAATATGGTGATGGGATTTTCATTGATGACAAGCTTCCTGTTCTCAGCCTTGATGTTGCCATGAAATTTGCCACGGGTGGAATCATACTGGAACATGTTGACCATGTAGTTGAAGTCAATGAAGGCGTCATTGATGGCGACAGTATCCACTTCATCAATGTTAAAAGCAGCCCTGGTGACCAGGCACCCAATACCACCAAATCCGTTGACTCCGACCTTTACCTTCACCATGGTGTCTCAGGGATACGGCTGGTGATGTGAGAGAAGATGAGGCTGTTCTGTCGAATAGGAGGAGCAGAGACTTTTTTGAGTTTCCCTCTTGTGGCCCAGGCTAGAGTGCAATGGCGTGATCTCAGCTCACAGCAACCTCCGCCTCCCAGGTTCGAGTGATTCTCCTGTTTCAGCCTCCTGAGTACCTGGGATCACAGGCATGCGCCACCATGCCCTGCTAGTTTTGTAATTTTAGTAGAGACAGGGTCTCTCTATGTTGGTCAGGCTGGTATCAAACTCCCAGCCTCAGGTGATCCGCCTGCCTTGGCCTCCCAAAGTGCTGGGATTACAGGCGTGAGCCACCGCTCCCGGCCTTGTTTTTTTTTTTTTTTTTTTAATTTTTTAATAGAGCCTCATTCTGTTACCCTGCTGGAGTGCAGTGGTGTGATCTCAGTTCACTGCAACCTCTGCCTCCCAGGTTCAAGTGATTCTACCACCTCAGTCTCCCAAGTAGCTGGGACTACAGGTGCATGGCACCACGCATGGCTAATTTTTGTATTTTTTAATAGAAATGGGGTTTCATCATGTTGGCCAGGCTGGTCTCAAATTCCTGACCTCAGGTGATCTGCTTGCCTTTCAAGTTGCTGGGATTATAGGAATGAGCCACTGTGGCTGGCCTGAATTCTGGCTCCTAATAGCTATTGACCTTGAGCATATTACCCAGCCTCTGGGCCTCAGTTTACTTAGCTGTAAAGGAACACTGATAACTACTTTATAGAGCAGAAGTGAAGATTAAATGCAATTACAAAGATTATAGTATCATGGCTACAATATGTTGAACATGTTATTTGCTAATCACTGTGCTAAGTGTAATACTTGATACATATTGCTTATGAAAAGTAGTTAGTTCAATGCCTAATATTTAGTAGGCATTCAGTAAACAAAAGATAGTATTTTCTGTATGGTCTTCTTCCATTTTTAGCTTTTTTTTTTTTTTGGAGACGGAGTCTTGCTCTGTTGCCCAGACTGGAGTGAGTGTAGTGGTGCAATTTTGGCTCACTGCAACCTTTGCCTCCGGGATTCAAGCAATTTTTCTTCCTCAGCTTCCCGAGTAGCTGGGACTACAGGTGTACACCACCATGCCCGGCTAATTTTTCTTTTTCCTCTTTTAGTAAAAACGAGGTTTCACTGTGTTGCCCAGGTTGGTGTTGAACTCTTGTCTCAGGCAATTCACCCACCTCAGCCTCCCAAAGTGCTGGGATTACGTTTTTAGCATCATGCACAAGAGCCATGTCTTGTCTTTGTGACTGACAATATGGTAGGTAACAATAAACAGTTGTTGAGTTTGAATTTATTTAATGTGATTTGAGTAACTGCCAGAAGTCTCCTTCATTATAATATTCCCTGCTAACTTGACTGCAATTCCTTTGGAATTGAAGATTTTGAGTTTTTTTTTTTTTTTTTTTTTGAGACAGAGTTTCACTCTTGTTACCCAGGCTGGAGTGCAATGGCGCGATCTCGGCTCGGCGTGATCTCGGCTCGGCGCGATCTCAGCTCACCGCAACCTCTGCCTCCTGGGTTCAGGCAATTCTCCTGCCTCAGCCTCCTGAGTAGCTGGGATTACAGGCACACGCCACCATGCCCAGCTAATTTTTTTGTATTTTTAGTAGAGACGGGGTTTCACCATGTTGACCAGGATGGTCTCGATCTCTTGACCTCGTGATCCACCCGCCTCGGCCTCCCAAAGTGCTGGGATTACAGGCTTGAGCCACCGTGCCCGGCGATTTTGAGTTTTCTATAAAAGTACACATACCCCTGGAGAGAAGTAATACTTTGAGCTATTATCAATAGCCATCTTATGGGATGTTTATCACCTGCTGTTAATCATTGTTGTTTATCACCTGCTTTCAAATCTGAGAAAGACCTTGCAGGATGAGACTTGTGTAGGAAAGAAAGAGACCTGAGCTCTCAATATCATGTGGAACAAAATTATTATTCCCTATTTGCCTCAGAATTACTTTTTTCTAATTTGTATTGTATATCATTCTACTTAACATACATGTACTTCATTTAATAGCTATGGCTCTCCTGTGGGACAATGGAATTAGATCAGCAGAATGAGTCATTTCCATTACTTAGGTTATTTAGCACTTTGTGATATTATGGACATGATGGCAGATTCATTCCCTATGTAGTTAATAGCTTTATATTGAGTACTGAGAGAGGATATTCTAGACCTGGTCCCTAATTTTGGCCAGCCGTTTTGGCCAAATGAATGTCATTTGTCAGCTCCCCTATGAACTGCCCCAAGGATTGCTGAATATAAGATGAGATGATAAACCTAAAAACACTGAAAAGGCTACATGAATGCAAAATGGATCATTCCAGATTTTATTTTTATTTTTATTTTTTAAAGACCAACAGCCTGAGAGTCTGTGGAGCTGACAGCTCTCCAGACTGAAGGCCCAGATTTTATTATTATTATTATTTGATACGTCTCACTCTGTTACCCAGCCTGCAGTGCAGTGGCAACAATCATGGCTCACTGCAGTGCCTCCCAGGTTCAAGTGATCCTTCCACCTCAGCCTCCCAAGTAGCTAGGGCTACAGATGTGGGCCACTATGCTCCGCTAGTGTTTTCTTTTTGAGCTGGAGTCTCACTCTTGCTGCCTAGGGTGGAGTGCAGTGGTGCGAGCTTGGCTCACTGCAACCTCCGTCTCCTGGGTTCAAGCAATTCTCCTGTCTCAGCTTCCTGAGTAGCTGGGACTATAGATGTGAGACACCAGACCCAGCTAATTTTTGTATTTTTAGTACAGATGGGTTTCACCATCTTGGCCAGTATGGTCTTGATCTCCTGACTTTGTGATCTGCCTGCCTTGGCATACCAAAGTGCTGGGATTACAGGCACAAGCTGCTGCACCTGGCCAATTTTTTAATTGTAGAGATGGGTTCTCCCTATGTTGCCCAGGCTGATCTCAAACTCCTGAGCTCAAAAGAGCCTCCCACCTCAGCCTCCCAAAGTGCTGGGATTATGGATGTGAGCCATTGTGTCCAGCCTTATTCCAGAGTTTAAATACATGACCTTGGAAAACTCAATTATGTGGGCCTCAGTTTCCTTATCTCTAAAATGAAAGACTTGGGGAAAAAATTACTTTCAACACCCTTGTCAACTCTAAAATTTTGATAAGTTCCATTCTCTCTCTTCCTAAGTTATGTCCCTTGCTTCCATATAGTCTCTTCTCAGCACAGCAGCCAAAATGATTCTTTGAAACTTGTCCATTCATTATCACTCCTCTGCTCAGAACCCTCCATTGGTTCTTAATTTCATGCTGAGAAAAAGTCAGTGATCCGCATCATCTGTGCTTCTCTCTGCCATACCTCTGTGGACTTATCTCCTATTTCTTCCTACTGTCATGCATATGGACTTATCTCCTACTCTCCCTACTCCAGCCTTACTGGACTCTGCTGTTGCTTGAAATGCAGCTTCTCTTGCCTTAGGTCTCTTACACGGAAGGTTCTGGCTACTAGAATTCTTTTTTCACAGATAAGTAAGTAGCATGGCCAGCTCCCTCATCTCTGTCAAGTCTTTACTAAAATGTCAACCTGTTTGAAATCTGCAACCACCTCTGTACCTGCCTTTTACCGTGTTCCATTATTTTTTCTCAAAGCACTAATCTTTTAATTTACTATGTGTATACTTGGGCACTTTTTTGCCCAAGAGTGCAATTGCTGGGTTATATGGTAATTGTGTTTGGGTTTTTAAGAAACTGGTTTCCAGAGTGGCTGTACCATTTTACATTACCACCAGCAATGTGTAAGAGGTCTAGTTTCTTTTTCTTTTCTTTTCTTCTTTTTTTTTTTTTTTTTTGAGATGGAATTTAACACTGTCACTCAGGCTGTAGTGCTGTGGTGTGATCTCGGCTCACTGCAATCTCCGCCTCCTGGGTTCAAGCAATTCTCCTGCCTCAACCTCCCGAGTAGCTGGGACTACAGGCGCATGCCACCACACCAAGCTAATTTTTTTGTATTTTTAGTAGAGATGGGGTTTCACCATTTTGGCCAGGATGGTCTTGATTTCCTGACCTTGTGATCTGCCCACCTTGGCCTCTCAAAGTGCTGGGATTATAGGCGTGAGCCACCGTGCACGGCCAAGAGATCTAGTTTCTTTGCATTGTTGCCAATATTTAGTGTTATCTCTATTTTTTATTTTAGCCATCCAAGCAGGTGTGTAATGGTACCTCATTGTGGTTTTAATTTGCTTTTCTCTAATGATTAACAGTGTTCAACTTCTTTTCATATGCTTGCTTATCACCTGTGTGTTCTCTTCAGTGAATCGTCTCTGGAGGTCTTTTGCCTACTTTCTTTTTTTTTATTATCATTAATTTTTTTCTTTGGCCATTGAAATAAGGACTCACCATTTTCTAACTGGGTGATTTTTAAAAAATACATATTTTTTAGGGACGAGGTCTCACTCTGTGGAACAGGCTGGAGTATAGTGGCACTATCATAGCTCATTGCAGCTTTGAACTCCTGGCCTCAAGCTGTCCTCTCACCTCAGCCTCATGAGTAGCTAGGACTACAGGTGCATGCCACTACACCTGGCTAATTTTTTAAATTGTTTATTGAGACAGGGTCTTGCTATGTTGCCAAGGCTGGTGTTGAATTCCTGGCCTGCAGCAACCCTCTTGTTTCAGCCTCCCAAAGTGTTGGGATTACAGGCATGAGCCACTATGCCCAGCCTGTGGCATGATTTTATTATGGTTGTATAGCCTCTTCCTGTTCTTTCTTGTTTTCTGAGCTTGATTCTCCAGATTTCCTGGAAATTCGGTGAGTCACCCACTACTGACCTTCAACTTTTGCTTGAATCAGCTAGGGTTGATTTCTGTATGCAACTAGGGACCTTGAGTTATATAGTTTCTGAATTTTGAGAGTAAAAACCACAATACATATTAAAGACATGCACCATCTTACCAGGGAAACAGGTCTTAATGAAATACTAGAACTGGCCGGGGTCAGTGGCTCATGCCTGTAATCCCAGCACCTTAGGAAGCCAATGCAGGAGTATCACTAGAGCTAAGAAGTTTGAGATCAGCCTGGGCAACTTAGCAAGACCTTGTCTATACTAAAATTCCACCCCCTCCCCCCACCAAAAAAAAGAAAAATTAGCTGGCATGTGAAGTGGCATGTGCCTGTAATCCCAGCTACTCTGGGGACTAAAGAAGAAGGATTGCTTGAGCCTGGAAGATTGAGGCTGCAGTGAGCCCAAATCGTGCCACTGCACTTCAGCCTCGGGGACAAGAGAGAGACCCTGTTTCATAAAAACAAACAAAAACGCAAGGGGGCTGGGTGTGGTGGCTCAAACCTATAATCACAGCACTTTGGGAGGCCAAGGCAGGCAGGTCACCTGAGGTCAGGAGTTTTAGACCAGCCTGACCAACATGGAGAAACTCTGTCTTTACTGAAAATACAAAAATTAGCCAGATGTGGTGGTGGGTGCTTGTAATCCCTGGAATCCCAGCTACTTGGGATACTGAGGCAGGAGAATTGCTTGAACCCAGGAGGTGGAGGTTGCAGTGTGTGCCACTCCACACCAGCCTGGGCAACAGAGCGAGACTCTGTCTTAAACAAGAAAGAAAGAAATACGAGAACTGTATACCACAGAAATGTGATAGCTTATTTAACACAGAGAAGTGATATAAATAAAAGGGAAATTAGTGACTGGAGCATGTGGAACATGTTTATAGAAAAACTGGATGCAAAAATTTACATAGAAGTGTTTATATACCACGGAGCTTTGGTAGAACACAAACTGTAATATGATTGTTTTGCCCCCTTAGGGGCACTATCTTCTTCATTGAAAATATATACCCTAAGATATTGCTCTTGTTAGGTTAATCTCTTTCCTTTGTTGCATTAGAAGGTGAAAAACTTTTTCAGATGGGTTAGATTTCCCTCAAAAATATTTCTACTGATAAGATGTTCAGATAGCATCTTGGGGTCTACTACTAGATCAAAGAGTCAGTTGCTAAAAGAGTGGATTGTCACAAACTGTTACCATCCTGGCATTTTAAGCTTTTGAGAAATGTAAAATAATTCTTCTTCACCAAAATGTTTGAGGTTTTTGCTTTAGTTTATAGATTGGTTTGTTTATTTATTTATTTAGCGACGGAGTCGCGCTCTCTTGCCCAGGCTGGCATGCAGTGGTGCAGTCTCAGTTCACTGCAACCTCTGTCTCCCAGGTTCAAGTGATTCTTGTGCCTCAGCCTCCTGAGTAGCTGGGATTACAGGCGTGTGCCAGCATGCCTGGCTAATTTTTTGTATTTTTAGTAGAGACGGGGTTTCAGCATGTTGGCCAAGCTGGTCTTCAACTCCTGACCTTGTGATCCACCCACCTCGGCCTCCCAAAGCACTGGGATTACAGGCATGAGCCACCACGCCCAACCTAGACTGGTTTATTATAGTTTATTTGTAAATTTGGCTCATCGTAGAATATATTAGTAAATTTATAGTCAGAAGCCAGACAGTTTTTAAAAATATTATCTGTAAAGTGAGGATTTTTGTTTGGTTTTATTTTTCTTTTTTTTTCTTTTCTTTTCTTTTCTTTTCTTTTTTTTTTTTTTTGAGATGGAGTTTCGCTCTTGTTACCCAGGCTGGAGTGAAATGGCGCGATCTCGGCTCACTGCAACCTCCACCTCCTGGGTTCAGGCAATTCTCCTGCCTCAGCCTCCTGAGTAGCTCGGATTACAGGCATGTGCTACCATGCCCAGCTACTTTTTTGTATTTTTAGTAGAGACGGGGTTTCACCATGTTGACCAAGATGGTCTCGATCTCTTGACCTTGTGATCCGCCTGCCTCGGCCTCCCAGAGTGCTGGGATTACAGGCTTGAGCCACCGCGCCCGGCCTGGTTTTATTTTTCATAGAGACCTGTTAGCCAGGCTAAAGTGTGGTGGTATAATCAGCTCACTGCAGCCTCAAATTCCTGGGCTCAGACAATTCTCCCGCTTCCGTTTCCTGAGTAGCTGGGACTACAGGCTTGCACCACCATGCTTGACTGGTTTTTGTATATTTTTCTTTTGAGATAGAGTCTTGTTCTGTCACCCAGGCTGGAATGCAGTGGTGCGATCTTTACTCAATGCAGTGGCACGATTTCAGCTCACTGCAACCTCCACCTCCCAGGTTCAAGTGATTCTTCTGCCTCAGCCTCCCAAGGCGCCGGCCACCATGCCTGCCTAATTTTTTTTTTTTTTTCCCCCAGACAGAGTCTCACACTGTTACCCCGGCTAGAGTGCAGTGGCATGATCTTAGCTCAATGTAATCTCTGCCTCTTGGGTTCAAGTGATTCTCATGCCTCAGTCTCCTGAGTAGCTGGGATTACAGGTGCCCACCACCATGCCCGACTAATTTTTGTATTTTTAGTAGAGACGAGATTTCACTGTTTTGTCCAGGCTGGTCTTGAACTCCTGACCTCGGGTGATCCACCTGCCTCGGCCTCCCAAAGTTCTGGGATTACAGATGTGAGCCACCATGCCTGGCCTGCCCACCTAATTTTTATATTTTTAGTAGTGATGGGTTTTTGCCATGTTGTCCAGGCTGGTCTCAAACTCCTGACCCCAGATGGTCAGCTCGCCCTGGCCTCCCAAAGTGCTGGGATTACAGGCCTGAGCCACTACATCCAGCCTATTTTATGTATATTTGTAGAGGTAGGATCTCACCATCTTGCCCAGGCTGGTCTCGCACTCATGGGCTCAAGTGATCCTCTTGTCCCACCTCCCAAAGTCCTGGGATTACAGGTGTGAGCCACCTCACCTGACCAAGAGTTTTATTACTAGCTGGTTTATGATGCTAGCTCTCTGTGTATCTTCTATACTTTATGTTAGGATTCTTTTCTCTCATCTTCCCCCATCATCATCTTTTCTTCCTCACAGCATATTCTTGGAGAGAAAGGAGTAGGCAGGAGTTTGTGATTATTTGAAGACAGGTGGTGAGAGAGATGTGGGGAGGCTGGTCAAAAGAGAAAACTCATGTTTAAAGCAGTGGAATACCAACACTACTTTACTTTTTGTCAGTTGCTGATGGCTTTGTATTTAGTAATCCACAATAGGTCATGAATCTTTAGATACAGATAGGTTTTTTTTGTCCAGTCTGGAGTGCAGTGTTGTGATCTCAGCTCACTACAACCTCCACCTCCCCAGTTCAAGCGATTCTCCTCTCTTAGCCTACCAAACAGCTGGGGCTACAGGCATGTGCCGCTGCGCCCGGCTAATTTTTGTATTTTTAGTAGAGGCGAGATTTCACCATGTTGGCCAGGCTGGTCTCAAACTCCTTACCTCGTGATTTGCCCGCCTCAGCCTCCCAAAGTGCTGCGATTACAGGCATGAGCCACCATACCCAGCCACAGATAGGTTTTTAAAATGTGAATTAAAAAAAATCCTGAGTCTAACTAAAATCCATCTTAGTTTCCTTCTTTTTCTCCAACAATAGGAAATACGGAAAAGCAGAGAAGAATTGCATTTTTCTGAAAGGAGAATAATTGGCAGAGTAGAACACTTGCTAGTGAATTACAGTAGGACTATAACTTCTATAGAAAGCGAATGGTTATGGCCAGGCGCGGTGGCTCACGCCTGTAATCCCAGCACTTTGGGAGGCCAAGGTGGGTGGATCACGAGGTCAAGGGATCAAGACCATCTGGTCAACATGGTGAAACCCCATCTCTACTAAAAATACAAAAAATTAGCTGGGCATGGTGGTGCGTGCCTGTAATCCCAGCTGCTCAGGAGGCTGAGGCAGGAGAATTGCCTGAACCCAGGAGGTGAAGGTTGTGGTGAGCCCAGATCGCGCCATTGCACTCCAGCCTGGGTAACAAGAGCGAAACTCCGTCTCAAAAAAAAAAGAAAGGGAATTGTTGGTAGAATTCCTTCTCATGCCCTCCCTTTGGCTTCTCCTATATACTTAAAACTGAAAATGGGTCCATTTCTTCCTTTCTGTTCCTTTCCTTCTCCTCAATGGATCCATTTCTTCCCATTAAAAATTAGGTTGGGCTGGGCGCAGTGGCTCATGCCTGTAATCCCAGCACTTTGGGAGGCCGAGGCGGGTGGATCACAAGGTCAGGAGATCGAGGCCATCCTGGTCAACATGATGAAACCTCGTCTCTACTAAAAATACAAAAAATTAGCTGGGCATGGTGGCGCGTGCCTGTAATCCTAGCTACTCGGGAGGCTGAGGCGGGAGAATTGCCTGAACCCAGGAGGTGGAGGTTGCGGTGAGCCTGGATCGTGCCATTGCACTCCAGCCTGGGTAACAAGAGCGAAACTCCGTCTCAAAAAAAAAAAAAAAAAAAAAAAAAAAAAAAATTAGGTTAAGTTGGGCATGGTGGTATAGACCTGTAATTCCAGCTATTTAGGGAGACTGAGGCAGAAGGATCATTTGAGGCCAGTCTGGGCAATAGAGGGAGGCCCCCATTATTTCTGTCTGTTTCTGTCTCTGTCTGTTTCTGTCTCTGTCTGTCTGTCTCTCTTTCTCTCTCTCTCCTCTCTCTTTCAAACACACACACACACACACAGTATTATTGAGAAAGTTGAAGGTAAGACATACTCCCCAGTAGATGTAGATATATATATATTTTTTTCTTTTTTCTTTTTTTTTGAGTTGGAGTCTTGCTCCCTTGCCTGGACTGGAGTGTATTGGTGCAATCTGGGATCACTGCAGCAACCTCCACTTCCCGGGCTCAAGCAATTCTCCGACCTCAGCCTCCCGAGTAGCTGGGATTACACCACCACCACACCCAGCTAATTTTTATATTTTTAGTAGAGATGGGGTTTTACCATGTTGGTCAGTTTTGTCTTGCACTTCTGACCTCGCGATCCACCTACCTTGGCCTCCCAAAGTGCTGGGATTACAGGCATGAACCAACACGCCCGCTCCCTCTCCCAGTAGATATTTTTTTATGCTATATGAGAATAAGGAAGCTTAGAAAATGGCCTAAAACCATTTTTTCTCAAACTTTTAACTTTGCATGCAATGTTTATGGGCCTCTTGGGCAAAACTGTAGACATAATTTTGCCTGAATCTATTTGGATTTTTTTCAAGTAGTTAATATGAGAGAGAGAGGCAGAAATAATAACCTCTTCCAAGTTCAACTATGAGATTTAGGCCACTTTTTTTCTAGAACTTCCTTCCTGACTTAAGATTTCTCTGTGTATACTCTCATCATCAAATGGAACTTCAGCTCTGTAATACTGAAATAGGATTAAAATATTGTCACCTTTCAAATTTCTGTGCACTATAGTATAACTCATTATATTTTAATCAGTGCATCTAAAGAGGTTTTTATCTTTCAACCTAAACCTGATTGTCTAGTGATATTCCATATCTTGCTGATGCTTAATATACCAACCACTCAAATGCTGAGGCTGAAACAGAGAATCATCTTAGATTCTCTGCTTTTCGCTTATCCAGAAGTCACATGTACTGCAGGTGGTTCTTAGCAATATGTACCCTCCTTTTCTCCATCCCAACTTTCTCTGCCTTAGTTGGACCTTAATACTTTTTGGCCAGGCGCTGTGGTTCACCCCTGTAATCCCAGCACTTTGGGAGGCTGAGGTGGGTGGATCACCTGAGGTCAGGAGTTTGAGACCAGACTGACCAATATGGTGAAACCCTGTCTTTAAAAAAAAAAAAAAGGGCCGGGCGCGGTGGCGCATGCCTGTAATCCCAGCTACTCAGGAGGCTGAGGCAGGCAGAACCCAGGAGGTGGAGGTTGCGGTGAGCTGAGATGGCGCCATTGCACTCCAGCCTGGGTAACTAGAGTGAAACTCCATCTCCAAAAAAAAAAAAAGAAAAGGAAAAAAAATACTTTATACCTGCATCATTCCAGGTTGGTCTCCCAGCTTCTGGTCTAGTATCTCTCCAGTTCATTTTCTGTATTGCTGCCAGGTTATCTTTCTAAACACTTTGGATTAAATTCATATATCATTATGTACTAAATTCCAGTTCCAGTGAGAACACATGGATACATGGAGGGGATCATCACACACTGGGGCCTGTAGGGGATGGGGGCAAAGGGAGGGGGAGAGCATTAGGACAAATACCTATTGCATGTGGGCCTAAAACCTAGATGATGGGTTGATAGTTAAAGCAAACCACCATGGCACATGTATACTTATGTAACACATCTGCAGGTTCTACACATGTATCTCAGAACTTAAAGTAAAATTTCAAATAAGGGGCCGGGCGCGGTGGCTCAAGCCTGTAATCCCAGCACTTTATTTTTTTTTTTTTTGAGACGGAGTTTCGCTCTTGTTACCCAGGCTGGAGTGCAATGGCGCCATCTCGGCTCACCGCAACCTCTGCCTCCTGGGTTCAGGCAATTCTCCTGCCTCAGCCTCCTTAGTAGCTGGGATTACAGGCACACGCCACCATGCCCAGCTAATTTTTTGTATTTTTAGTAGAGACGGGGTTTCACCATGTTGACCAGGATGGTCTCGATCTCTCGACCTCGTGATCCACCCGCCTCGGCCTCCCAAAGTGCTGGGATTACAGGCTTGAGCCACCGCGCCCGGCCTCAGTTTCTTAATCTTAAGACACACAGCCCTTCAGAATTCCATCCCAGTATGTTTTTTTTTTCCTAATTTCATCTTTTAGCATTCCTCCTTTATTTCCGGCATACTAAAGTATGGCACTTCTCTAGACATGCCTTGGAGTTTCATATTTTCTATTGTTTCATATCATTGTGACTTTGTCTGTATATACCTTTTTCTCTGCTTAGAACACCTTTCCCTGCCTTTTTGTTTGTTTGTTGCTTTTTTTTTTTTTTTTTTTTTTTTTTTTTTTTTTTTTGAGACAGACTATCCCTCTGTTGCCCAGGCTGGAGTGCAGTGGTTGTATTTTGGCTCACTGCAACCTCCACCTTGGGTTCAAACAATTCTCCTGCTTCATCCTCCCAAATAGTGGAGATTACAGGTGCCTGCCACCGCACCTGGCCAATTTTTGTATTTTTAGTAAAGACATGATTTCCACCGAGTGTGGTGGCTCAAGCCTGTAATCCCAGCACTTTGGGAGGCCGAGGCGGGTGGATCACGAGGTCAAGAGATCGAGACCATCCTGGTCAACATGGTGAAACCCCGTCTCTACTAAAAATACAAAAAAATTAGCTGGGCATGGTGGCGCGTGCCTGTAATCCCAGCTACTCAGGAGGCTGAGGCAGGAGAATTGCCTGAACCCAGGAGGCAGAGGTTGCGGTGAGCTGAGATCGCGCCGAGCCGAGATTGCGCCATTGCACTCCAGCCTGAGTAACAAGAGTGAAACTCTGTCTCAAAAAAAAAAAAAAAAAAAAAAAAACTCAGTAGCTGTAATCCCAGCTACTCAGGAGGCTGAGGCAGGAGAATTGCCTCCCGGGAGGCGGAGGTTGTGGTGAGCCGAGATGGCGCCATTGCACTCCAGCTTGGGTAACAAGAGTGAAATGCCATCAAACAAAAACAAAAACAAAAAACAAAACAAAAAAAGACATGGTTTCACTATGTTGGCCCGGCTGATCTTGAACTCCCGACCTCAAGTGATCTGCCCACCTCGGCCTTCCAAAGTGCTGGGATTACAGGCGTGAGTGCCCACCAGTGTACCAGGTACCGTTTTAGTGCTTGGGATTTACTGATCAACAAAACCGCAAAATAAACAAAAAATTCCCTGTTTTAATTACATTCGAATGGGGGGAATATACATAAATATTAAGCATGAAAATAGTAATTTTTTATTAGTGGTGAGAAGGGCTTTGGAGAAAAATGAGGCAAAGTAGGAGGATGGGGGTGTAGAGAAATATACTGTTTTTAATACACTTATAGATTACTTTTGGATTAACACTGAAAAGTCATCAGATTTACACCATAAACCAAATAGCAGGAAAAACACTAATTCATAATTAATTATTCAGTGATGACCCTTTGATGAAGATTATTTGAAATTTACATACGTATTCCCCAGTGATTCTCTTCTCCAATGGAATTGTCTAATTTGCAAGGAAGTTTTTAGAAGAAATGCTTCGAAGCAAGCTATACTTCGATACCTCAACCATAAAACATCTAATTTTCATAGAAAAAGATTTGAAGTTTGTGACAGTTACAAAGTAGGAAACAAAGGTCCTATCCTTACCCAGTTGCAGAATTTCTCATTTTACCGTCTCACTTAGGAATGGTCAATATTGGCCGGGTGCGGTGGCTCATGCCTGTAATCCCAGCACTTTGGGAGGTTGAGGTGGGTAGATCACGAGGTCAAGAGATCAACACCATCCTGGCCAACATGGTGAAACCCCGTCTCTACTAAAAATACAAAAAAATTAGCTGGGCATGGTGGCGTGCATCTGTAATCCCAGCTACTCGGGAGGCTGAGGCAGGAGAATTGCTTGAACTCAAGAGGTGGAGGTTGCAGTAAGCTGAGGTTGCGCCACTGCACTCCAACCTGGTGCCTGGTGACAGAGTGAGACTCTGTCTCAAGAAAAAAAAAAAAAAAGGAATGGGCAATATTATGTTTGAGAATAATAACGCAAAGGAAATAGAAAAGGTGCCTCTTTTGAATAATTTTACTTATGTACACGTTAACAAAACACGAGATGTTGAAGAAACAACACTGCACCAGATGCCTATTAAATCAATTGCTTTTCTTTACAGGTCGATATATCAATAGACTTTTGTGAATGTGCTCAGTTAATAGACCTACTTTGGCTGGGCTCATATTTCTAGCACTTTGGGAGGCTCTGGCAAGTGGATCACTGTAGCCTTGGAGTTCAAGACCAGCCTGGACAACATGGCAAAACCCATCTCTACAAAAAAATATATGAAAATTAGCTGGGCATAGTAGTATGTGCCTATATTCCCTGCTACGTGACAGTCTAAATCAGGACTTGAGCTCCGCAGGTTGAGGCTCCATTGAGCTGTGATCTTGTCACTGCATTCCAGCCTGGGCAGCAGAGCAAGATCCTTTTCAGAGTCCTTGAAGAGAAATTCTTAGAGAGTTATTTGCTCTGCATATATGTCAAAACAACTTACTTGAGATGAAATATTCAGAATTATAAATGAAATCTTTTAAAAAATAAAATGATATAAAAATATTTTCTCCGTTAATGTAGTGGTAATGCTGCTGCAAAGACGGACATGTAGATATAAAGGCTTCATGTCAAGGGTTTACCTTAAATCCCTGAGATTTAAGCACATGAATTGTTATTACTCAGTTTTGCATAGGAGAAATTCAGGGTTGCTTGTAGGTCTGAATTCTACAGTAAATTATATTTTCAAAATGGTGACTCTAATAATAACGCAATAATACTAACAATAACAATACTCACTTTGCGCCAATACTTTTTTTTTTTGAGACAGAATTTCGCTTTTGTTCCCCAAGCTGGCATGCAAGCATTTGATCTCTGCTCACTGCAGCCTCCGCCTCCCATGTTTGAGCAATTCTTCGCCTCAACCTCCTTTGTAGCTGGGATTACAGGCTCACGTCACCATGACTGGCTAATTTTTTTTTTTTTTTTTGTATTTTTAGTAGAAACAGGGTTTCACCATGTTACCAAGCTGGTCTCAAACTTTTGACCTCGGGTGATCTGCTTGCTTCAGCCTCCAAAAGTGCTGGGATTATTGGTGTGAGCCACCGCTCTCAGCTGTGCCCAGACTATTGTAAGAAGTTTATGTATATTTACTATTTTAATCCTCACACATTAATGAAGTAGGTACTATTAATATCCCATCTACAGCTGAGGAAACTGAGGCATGGAGCAATTAGGTTTTATTTTCCCAAGGTTACATAGGCAGAGCCAAAATTCAAAGCCAAGTGGTCTGGCTTCAGAGTCTGTTCTCTCTCTCTCTCTCTCTCCCTCTCTCTCTCTGTGTGTGTGTGTGTGTGTATGTGTGTGTGTGAGAGAGAGAGACAGAGACAGAGACAGAGAACACACACATAAAATTTACCATCTTATCCATTTATTTTTGGTCCATGTTTTGTGTTTGTTTTTATTTTTTTCTTTTTTGGCTCAATTTAATTTACTTTTGAGATAGGGTCTCACTGTCATTAAATCATAGCTCATTGCAGCCTCAAACTCCTGTGCCCAAGTGATCCTTCTACCTTGGTTGCCCAAATAGTTGAAACTACAAATCTCTCTCACCACAAAAAAACTAATATTTTTATTTTCCTTTTTTTTTTAGGAGACAAGGATCTTGCTATATTTTCTAGGCTGGAGTGCAGTCACAGCTCACTGCAGTCTCTGCTTCCCTCAGTGGATCCTCTAACCTTAGCCTGTCAAGTAGCTGGGGCTACAGGCATGCATCACCATGCCCAGCTAATTATTTTCTTTTTTCTTTTTTCTTTTTTTTTTAGAAATGGGGTCTCCCTGTGTTGTCTAGGTTGGTCTTGAACTCCTGGGCTCAAGTACTCCACTCCCCTCAGCCTCACAAAGTGCTGGGATTACAGGCATGAGCTACTGTGCCCAACTGTATATCTTCTTTGTAGAAATATCTATTCAAGTGTTTTGCCCATGCTTGAATTGGGGTTTGTTGTTGAATTGTGGGAGTTATTTATGTATTTTGAATATTAGTCTCTTATTAGATGTTTGATTTGCAGGCCAAGTATGGTGGCTCCTGCTTCTAATCCCAGCACTTTGGGAGGCTAAGGCAGGAAGATTGCTTGATGCCAGGAGTTCAAGACCAGCCTGGGCAACATAGCAAGACCCTGTTTTTAAAAATAAATAAATATATATATTTTTAAAAGAATAGATGGTTGGGTGCAGTGGGTCTGTCTATAATCCCAGCACTTTGAGAGGCTGAGGCGGGTGGATCACCTGAGGTCAGGAGTTCAAGACCAGCCTGGCCAACATGGCAAGACCCTGTCTCTATTAAAAATATAAAAATTAGCTTGGCGTGGTGGCACGTGCCTGTAATCCAGCTACTCAGGAGGGTAAGATAGGAGAATCACTTGAACCCAGGAGGTGGAGATTTCAGTGAGCGAAGATTGCCCCACTGCACTCCAGCCTGGGCGACAGATCGAGACTCTGTCTTGAAGAAAAAAAACAGAATAGATACGTGATTTGCAAATATTTTCTCCCATTCTGTAGCTTGTCTTTTTAATCTTCTTATGCATACATTTTCAATTTTGATGAAGTCGAATTTATTTTAACATTTGTTACCTGTATTCTTTGGTGTCTTAGTCAAGAAATCACTGCCAATCAAATGACAGGAAAATTTCCTCTATAGTTTTCTCTAAGAGTTTTATAATTTTAGCTTCTGCATTTAGGTTGGTACCTTTTTTTTTTTTTGGTTTGTTTTGAGATGAAGTCTCGCTATGCTGCCCAGGCTGTACTCACAACTGCTGGGCTCAAGCAGCCCTCCCACCCTGGACTCCTGAGTATCTGGGACTACAAGCATGCATTACTGTGCCCAGCTGGTTCATTTTGCATTAATATTAGTTATGGTGTAAGGTAAGGGTCCAGCTTTAATCTTATGACTTCTTTTCATTTCTGGCTCATTGTTTTTTACCTCCAAGTGTACTTACATCTTAATTCAAAAAGTTGGCATAAAGGATTTAGAAAAAGTGGATGTCTCTGGGAAGGGATGGCCAAGGAGAGGGAGAAAAACACATCTGATCAATGGGGCAGTGAGAACTTACATATTTATTAATTAAGCTTACCCCCTTAATAGCGCATGTTTTGTGTTATTTCAAAACAATTACAATAGTAACATCAAAGATCACATGTCACAGATCATTGTAACAGATGTAATAATAATGAAAAAGTTTGAAGTATTGTGAGAATTGCCAAAAGGTGACACACATACATGCAGTGAACAAAGGCTGATGGAAAAGTGGTGTCAATAGATGTGCTTGATGCAGGATTGCCTCAGCCTTCAATTTGTTTTTTAAAAAATATGTTTTCTGTGGAGTACAGTAAGCTAAGTACCATAAAACAAGGTATGCCTATATGCTTCCATTTTCTTGAGGTAAAATATGTGAATCTGAATGGCTAAACTATATGGTATTGAGATGTTTAACTTTCTAAATAACTACCAGCCGGTCTGCAAAATGGTTCCACCATAGTACCTTCCTACCAGCAGTGTATGATAGTTTTAGTTGCTCCATATCTTCAACAATTGGTATGGTCCTTTTTAAAGTCATTTTAATAATGTGTAGTTGTATCTCTTAGTGGTTTTAATTCACATTTCCCTTTTGACTAATGATGCCTTCTATGCATTAGTTTGCCATCTGTGTATCTTCTTTCGTAAAATGTCTCTTAAAAATATTTTTCTGGGTCAGGCGCGGTGGCTCAAGCCTGTAATCCCAGCACTTTGGGAGGCCGAGGCGGGTGGATCACAAGGTCGAGAGATCGAGACCAACCTGGTCAACATGGTGAAACCCCATCTCTACTAAAAATACAAAAAATTAGCTGGGCATGGTGGCGCGTGCCTATAATCCCAGCTACTCAGGAGGCTGAGGCAGGAGAATTGCCTGAACCCAGGAGGCGGAGGTTGCGGTGAGCCGAGATCGCGCCATTGCACTCCAGCCTGGGTAACAAGAGCGAAACTCCGTCTCAAAAAAAAAAAAATACATATATATATTTTTCTGGGCTGGGTGCGGTGGCTCACTCCTGTAACCCAGCACTTTCAGAGGCTGAGGCAGGTGGATCACCTGAGGTCAGGAGTTCAGCCTGACCAACCTGAAACCATGTCTCTCCTAAAAATACAGAAACTAGCTGGGTGTGGTGGCCAGTGCCTGTAATCTCAGCTAATTGGGAGGCTGAGGCAGGAGAGTCACTTGAACCCAGGAGGCAGAGTGGGTGACAGAGTGAGACTCCGTCTAAAAAAAAAAAAAAGAAGAAAAGGTGCAGTGCCGCATGCCTATAAACCCAGCACTTTGGGAGGCTGAGGTGGGTGGATCATCTAAGGTCAAGAGCCAGACTGGCCAACTGGGTGAAACCCATTCTCTACTAAAAATACAAAAATTTGCCAGGCATGGCGTCACATGCCTGTAATCCCAGCTACTCGGTAGGCTGAGGCAGGAGAATCTCTTGAACCCAGGAGGCAGAGGTTGCAGTGAGCCAAGATTGTGCCACTGCACGCCAGCCTGGGTGACAGAGTAAGACTATCTCAAACAGCCAGGCGCGGTGGCTCAAGCCTGTAATCCCAGCACTTTGGGAGGCCGAGGCGGGTGGATCACGAGGTCAAGAGATCGAGACCATCCTGGTCAACATGGTGAAACCCCGTCTCTACTCAAAATACAAAAAATTAGCTGGGCATGGTGGCACGTGCCTGTAATCCCAGCTACTCAGGAGGCTGAGGCAGGAGAATTGCCTGAACCCAGGAGGCGGAGGTTGCGGTGAGCCGAGATCGCGCCATTGCACTCCAGCCTGGGTAACAAGAGCGAAACTCTGTCTCAAAAAAAAAAAAGACTATCTCAAACAAAACAAACAAAATTTCTTATTTTAAATTGGATTGTTTTCTTATTTTGTGTTTTGAGAGTTCTTGATAGGTTGTACATGTAAGTTCTTTATCAGATGTGATTAGCAAATATTTTCTTCCAGTCTATGGCTGGCTTGTCTTTTCATTATCAGTGATAGGAGAGCAAAAGTTCTTAATTTTGAAGAAGTTTTGTTCATCATTGCTTTTGTAAATGGGTCATGCTTTGCATATCTAAAATCTTTATCTAACCTAAGATTACAAAGTTGTTCCAACTTGTTGTGGTTGTGGTTTTTGAGACGGAGTCTCTGTTGTCCAGGCTGGAGTGCAGTGGCACAATCTCGGCTCACTGCAATCTCTGCCTCCTGTGTTCATACGATTCTCCTACCTTAGCCTCCTAAGTATCTGGGACTACAGGTGTGTGCTACCACGCCTGGCTAATTTTTTGCATTTTAGTAAAGATTGGGTTTCCCCATGTTGCCCAGGCTGGTCTTGAACTCCAGAGCTCAGGTATTTCACCTGCCTTGGCTTTCCAAAGTGCTGAGATTACAGGTGTGAGCCACTGGGCCTGGCCTCAAAGGTATTCTGTTTTCTTCCTGAAGTTTTATAGTTTTAGGCTACGTATTTCAATATCTCATCCAACTTTAGTTAATTTTTATATATATTGCAAGGTGTGGATTAAAATTTTATATGTATTGCAAGGTGTTGTTTTCTTTCTTTTTTTTTTTTTTTTCTTTTTTTTGAGACACAGTCTTGCTCTGTCGCCCAGTCTGGAGCACAGTGACTCAATCTTGGGTCAGTGCAACCTCTCATTCCCAGGTTCAAGCAATTGTCCTGCATAAACCTCCTACAGGTATGCACCACAATGCCTGGCTAATTTTTGTATTTTTAGTAGGGATGGTTTTCGCCATGTTGGCCAGGGTTATCTTGAACTTCTGACCTCAAGTGATCTGCGTGCTTCAGCCTCCCAAAGTGCTGGAATTACAGGTGTGAGCCACTGCGCCCAGCATTGTTTTGTTTTGTTTTGTTTTGTTTTTGAGGAGGAGTTTCGCTCTTGTTACCCAGGCTGGAGTGCAATGGCACAATCTCGGCTCACCGCAACCTCCGTCTCCTGGGTTCAGGCAATTCTCCTGCCTCAGCCTCCTGAGTAGCTGGGATTACAGGCGCGCGCCACTATGCCCAGCTAATTTTTTGTATTTTTAGTAGAAATGGGGTTTCACCATATTGACCAGGATGGTCTCGATCTCTTGACCTCATGATTCACCCGCCTCGGCCTCCCAAAGTGCTGGGATTACAGGTGTGAGCCACCGCACCCGGCCCCTACCGTTGTTTTTTTGAAACAAAGTTTTGCTTGGCGCCTCAGGCTGGACTGCAGTGATAAGACCATATAGCTCACTGCAGCCTCAAACTCCTGGGCTTAAGGGCTCAGGCTCCCAAGTAGCTGGAACTACAGGCATATGCAACCACACCTGGTTAATTTTTTTTTTTTTTTTTGTAGAGATAGGGTCTCACTGTGTTGACCAGGCTGGTCTTGAATTCCTGGCCTCAAGTAGTCCTTCCACCTCTGCCACTCCAAAGTGCTGGGATTATAGGCATAAGCCACCATAGCCAGCCAAAATGAGTTTTAAAAATTTTTGGTTTTGTTAATGGGTATTCAGTGGTGTGGCAGTTTGTTTAAAAACTGTTATTTTTCTCCTGAGCTGCGTTTTTACCTTGTCAAAAATTAATTGACCATTTATCATAGATGTGTGGTTCTAGTTTTGTTCTATCTGATTTGTCTATTTTAATTGGCATTATTACATGTCTTGATTACTATATAATAAATGTTGAAGTCATATGATTTAAATCTTTCAACTTTGCTCTTTCACAGTTACTTTGGCTAGTGTACATTCTTTGATTGTCATAAAAATTTTAGATTCAGCTTGTCCATGCTTTAAAAAAAAAAAAAAAAGGAAGAAACCTGCTAGGACTTTAATTGGAATTGTACTGAATCTATCAATAAGTATGGAGAGAATTTCTGTTTTAACAGTATTGTCTATAATCTGTGAACACAGTTTATCTCTTGATTTTAGGTCTAATTTCTCTTTACAATATTTTGTTTTCAGTGTATATATTTTACACACTTTAAAGTTTTTCATATTTTATTATTTTATGTTTTGAGGCTATTGTAAATTCTTTTAAAATTCAGTTTACATAATGAAATTTATTTTCATATAGTGATCTTATATGCTGCAACTGTGCTAAACTAATATATCAGTTCTTAGTAGCTTTTTTAAAGATGTTATAGAATTTGTGGCTGAGCAAGGTGGCTCATGCCTGTAACACCAGCACTTTGGGAGACCAAGGCAGGTGGATCACCCGAGGTCAGGAGTATAAGACCAGCTTGGCCAACATGGCAAAACCACATCTCTACTAAAAATATACACATCAGCCAGGCACAGTGGCACAAACTTGTACTCCCAGCTACTTGAGAGGCTAACGCAGGAGAATCGCTTGAAGCTGGAAGGCAGATGTTGCAGTGAGCGAAGATCACACCATTGCACTCTAGCCTGGATTACAGAGCGAGACTCAGTCTAAAAAAAAAATCAGTGGAATTTGCTACCTAGACAGTCATGTCATTTTCAAATTAAGAAACTTTTACTTTCTTCTCATTTAGATGCCTTTTATTTTTGTTGCCTTTATTGAATTAAATTGAACCTCTATTACTATGCTCAATAGAAGTGCTAAGAGTAGGCCGGGCGTGGTGGCTCACATCTGAAATCCCAGTACTTTGGTTGGGAGGCTGAGGTGGATGAATCATGAGGTCAGGGGTTCAAGACCAGCCTGGGCAACATGGTAAAACCCTGTCTCTACTAAAAATACAAAAATTAGCTGGGCATGGTGTTACACACCTATAGTCCCAGCTACTCGGGAGGCTGAGGCAGGAGAATTGCTTGAACTCAGAGGCAGACGTTGCAGTGAGCCGAAATCGTGCCACTGCACTCCAGCCTGGGTGATAGAGCGAGACTCTGTGTCAAAAAGAAAAAAAAAAAGGGCTGGGCGCGGTGGCTTACGCCTGTAATCCCAACACTTCGGGAGGCCGAGGCGGGTGGGTCACGAGGTCAAGAGATCGAGACCATCCTGGTCAACATGGTGAAACCCCGTCTCTACTAAAAATACAAAAAAAAAAAATTAGCTGGGCATGGTGGCGCGTGCCTGTAATCCCAGCTACTCAGGAGGCTGAGGCAGGAGAATTGCCTGAACCCAGGAGGCAAAGGTTGCGGTGAGCCAAGACCGCGCCATTGCACTGCAGCCTGGGTAACAAGAGTGAAACTCCATCTCAAAAAAAAAAAAAGGCGGGGGGAGGAAGTGCTAAGAGTAGACATCTTTACCTTGCTCCTGATTTTAAGGGGAAACCATTCAGTTTTCACCATTAAATATGATGTTAGCTGTAGTTTTTTCATAGATTTGCTTTTTTGGATTGAGAAAGTCCTCTTCTATGCCTGGATTGCTAAGTGTTTTATCAGGAATTAATGTTAGATTTTGCCAAATGCTTTTTCTGCATTATTCAGATAAACACATACTTTTTAAAATTTTAGTCTCTTGGCCAGGCACAGTGGCCAACACCTCTAATTCCAGTACTTGGAAGGCCAAGGCAGGCAGATTGCTTGAGCCCATGAGTTCAAGGCCAGCCTGGGTAACACGACAAAACCTTATCTCTACAAAAATTAAAAAAAAAAAACAAACCCAAAAATTAGCCGGGTCGTTAGACTGCAGGCATACACCTGTAGTTCCAGCTACTCTGGAGGCTGAGGGGAGAAGATCAGTTGGGCCCAGGAGGTTGAGGCTGCAGTGAACCTTGGTAGTGCCACTGCATTCCAGACTGGGCAACAGATCAAGACCTTGCCTCAAAAAAAAAAAAAACAAAACAACAAAAGGCCGGGCGCGGTGGCTCAAGCCTGTAATCCCAGCACTTTGGGAGGCCGAGGCGGGTGGATCACAAGGTCGAGAGATCGAGACCAACCTGGTCAACATGGTGAAACCCCATCTCTACTAAAAATACAAAAAATTAGCTGGGCATGGTGGCGCGTGCCTATAATCCCAGCTACTCAGGAGGCTGAGGCAGGAGAATTGCCTGAACCCAGGGGGCAGAGGTTGCGGTGAGCCGAGATGGCGCCATTGCACTCCAGCCTGGGTAACAAGAGCGAAACTCCATCTCAAAAAAAAAAAAAACACAACTAATCTTTTACTATGGTGAATTACATTGTTTAAGTTTCAGATGTTCAAACAACTTTATATTCCTGGTATAAACCTCACTTGATCATGATTTATTGACCTTTTTATATATTCTTGGATTTGATTTGCTAATTTTTAAAGAATTTTCCAGCTCAGTGCAGTGGCTCACACCTGTAATTCCAGCACTTTGGGAGGCTGAGGTGGGTTAATCTCCTGAGGTTAGGAGTTCAAGTCCTGCCTGGCCAACATGGTGAAATCCTATCTCCACTAAAAATAGAAAAAGTAGCCAGGCTCAGTGGCGTGTGCCTGTAATCCCAGCTGCTCGGGCGCCTGAGGCACGAGAATCACTTGAACCTGGGAGGTTGCAGTGAGCCAGGATTGTGCCACTGCACTCCAGCCTGGGTAACAAGAGTGAAACTCTGTCCCCAAAAATAAAAATAAAGAAATAAAAATTAAAAAGAGATCCGGGTACGGTGGCTTATGCCTGTAATTCCAGCACTTCAGGAGGCCAGGGTGGGTGGATCATAGGTCAAGAGTTTAGGACCAGCCTGGCTAACATGGTGAAACCTTGTCTCTAACTAAGAATGAAAAAAATAGCCGGACATGGTGGCGCATGACTGTAGTCCTAGCTACTTGGGAGGCTGAGGCAGGAGAATTGCTTGAACCCAGGAGGCGGAAGTTGCAGTGAGCTGAGGTGCCACTGTACTCCATCCTGGGTGACAGAGCCAAGACTCCATCTTTGGCGGTGAGGAGGAAGAAAACCTGGAAGATTCAGTGAAATACAGAAAACAAAAATCACCCATAATCCAACAAATAGCAATAATGCAGTAACTACTTTGTTGTTGTTGGAGACAGGATCTCCCTCTGTCACCCATGCTGGAGTGAAGTGGCATGATCACGGCTCACTGCAGCTTCAGTGTCCCTGGCTCAAGTGATCCTCCTTCCTTAGCCTCCCAGGTAGCTGGGACTACAGGCACTCGCCAACACGTGTGGCTAATTTTTTTTTATTATTTGTAGAGAAAATGTCATGCTGTGTTGCCCAGGCTGGTCTCAAACTCCTGGACTCAGGCAGTCCTCCTGCCTTGGCCTCCCAAAGTCCTGGGGTTACAGACATGAGCCATGACTCCTGGGTAATTTAAAATTTTGTATAGAGACTGGCGTCTGGCGATGTTGCCCAGGCTGATCCCGGACTTCTGGTCTTAAGTGATCTTCCCACCTCAGCTTCCCCAGGTGCCAGATTATAGGCATGAACCACTGCTCCTGGCCAGCACTTAGTTTAAATGCTAGGCATTATTCTAAATGCTTCATACATATATTAATTTGTTTAACCTTCATGACAGTCAGATATTATCTATTTGCATTTTATAGATGAAGAAACCAGATGAAAGGTTAAATAAGTGATCAATTTCTGAGCCCTAAGTAAAAATTTAACAGA
Source organism: Saimiri boliviensis (assembly GCF_048565385.1). Classification (NCBI taxonomy): domain Eukaryota; kingdom Metazoa; phylum Chordata; class Mammalia; order Primates; family Cebidae; genus Saimiri; species Saimiri boliviensis. Next base: position 14,305,816 of record NC_133450.1, on the reverse strand, counting down.
AATCTTTGCCCTTTCCTCCTAGCCACTAAATACTTAACACTGCTTTACCAGTCTTTAACATAATGCTAGTGTATTTAGTCTTTGTAATCTGTTAACACCGTATTGACCCCAGTTCTCAGTTATATACAGTGTTTACCTTACAATTTTTAGCCTCTGTAATACAGATGTAACATTACCTAGGTTTACTGAGGTTTTTATTTTTTTGTTTTTGTTTCTTTGAGCTGGAGTTTCACACTTGTTGCCAGGTTGAAGTGCAGTGGCTCAATCCCGGCTCGTCGCAACTTCCACCTCCTTCGTTGAAGCCATTCTCCTGCCTCAGCCTCCAGAGTGGCTGGGATTACAGGCATGCGCCACCATGCCCAGCTAATTTTGTATTTTTAGTAGAGACGGGGTTTCTGCATATTGGTCAGGCTGGCCTGGAACTCCCGACCTCCCAAAGTGCTGAGATTACAGCTGTGAGCCATCGTGCCCAGCCGGCCTCTTAGACTTTTTTATAGTTACTAGATTTAGTGAATATTTTGTCATCACTACTTGAGGGTTTAAAAATACTATTTTATCCTGTCTGCTTTTTAGAAGGATTTAATGCCTTTTATAATAAATGAGTCATTCAATGAATTTCTAAACATTAAAGATTAAAAACCATAAAGAGGAACCAGGATGATTATATCTAAAATGTAAGATCATTTACTAATAAGTTAATATTAAATTTAGTTCTTCTGAGGCCGGGTGTGGTGGCTTACGCCTGTAATCCCAGCATTTTGGGAGACCAAGGCGGGTGGATCACTTGAGGTCAGGCATTCGAGACCAGCCTGGCCAACATGGTGAAACCCCGTCTCAATAAATAAATATATAAAATAAAATTTAGTTCTTCTTTCTGATATTTTTGATAAGAAAGAGATTCTTGGTTTTGGAGATAGCACAGACTATTAGTTTGAAATTATGATATTTTGTATGTCAGATATTATTCAGAATGCTAAAATATCTGTCACTGAACAAACCTGAAATGTAATTCTTTTTGGCAACTTCTGATACCAAAAAAAAATTCTTGGCTGGGCGTGGTGGCTCACACCTGTAATCCTAGCACTTTGGGAGGCCGAGTCAGCAGATGACAAGGTCAGGAGCTTGAGACCATCCTGGCCAACATGGTGAAACCCTGTCTCTACTAAAAATACAAAATAATTAGCTGGGCATGGTGGCACATACCTGTAGTCCCAGCTACTCTGGAGGCTGGGTCAGGAGAAAAGCATGCATCTGGGAGGCAGAGGTTGCCTGTCACCCTTTGTTTTCCCCTTCCCATGCCATCTCTTGCCACCCCTATTCTCACCTCCTACCTGGTTTCCAGTCCTGGTTCTGCTTACCATGTAACTGTGGCAGTTTACTTAATCTCTCAGAGCCTCAATTTCCTCTTCTATACAATGTGCATAATAATAATAGTTTCTTTTTCATAGAGTGGTTGGGAGATTTAATAGGTAAATACATGGAATACTCTTAAAATAATTCTTGACACTTAATAAGTACTATATAAGTATCATTACTGTTGTCTGGCTCATATTTATTTTTCTGATATTAGTTTAGAGTTTACTTCTTCCTTCTGGGAAGTCTTTTCTGACCCAAAGCTGAGTTACATATTCCTCTTTGTGTTGCCACAGATTCCTGTGCCTCCCTTGCCATGTTGTATTGTCAGTCTAATTGTTTCATTGCCACGAGTTAGTTTTTCTTTTTTGTTGTTGTTTGAGGGACAGTCTCGCTCGGTCACTCAGGCTGGAGTGCAGTGGTGTGATCTTGGCTCACTGCAACCTCTACCTCCTGGGTTCAAGCAATTCTCCTGCTTCAGCCTCCCAAGTAGCTGAGACTACAGGCACGTGCCACCACACCCAGCTGACACAGGGTTTCATCGTGTTAGCTAAGATGGTCTCAATCTCCTGACCCTGTGATCCACTGCGCCTGGCCTCTTTTTTTGCCTCTATCACATGATCACATCCTCCTTGCTTTGCATGTAGTAGCTACTCAATAAATATTTGTTGTCTAGCACACATGTACAGTTCAAACAGAAAACTAAAATAAAGTGTGAGGAAATCTTGATATTTGAACTTAACTATCGAGGTTTATTTCAAAGAATTTTGTTTTGCAGATTTTTCTGTATAGCTTTGAAATCCTAAAATATTTTCATTTGCCATTTCCTTTGAGTCAGCAAGCCTTTTGTCTGGACCTTGACCCAAGGAGTTAAGATTTTTCTCACTATTCTACTCTATCTCCCGGTCTAAAATAGTGTTGTACTTTTTAGTGTCTGGGAGACATCATGCATTTGCAATTAAATTCTCCTCTTTGGCTGGAATGTGAATAAATATCCAGAGAGGATACATAATTCCCAGGCTGAACTCTAACTTTGTGACTATTTTAATGTGTAGCCTCATAAATGTAAATTTTTAAAGTTTTAGACCAAGGAGGTGCTCGTTGTTCTGCCTTAATTGGAACTTCTGTTTAGAAAGAAGGATCTCTTGGCTTTAAGATGAAATCGCCGGGCGCAGTGGCTCAAGCCTGTAATCCCAGCACTTTGGGAGGCCGAGGCAGGTGGATCACAAGGTCGAGAGATTGAGACCAACCTGGTCAACATGGTGAAACTCCGTCTCTACTAAAAATACAAAAAATTAGCTGGGCATGGTGGCGTGTGCCTGTAATCCCAGCTACTCAGGAGGCTGAGGCAGGAGAATTGCCTGAACCCAGGAGGTGGAGGTTGCGGTGAGCCGAGATTGCACCATTGCACTCCAGCCTGGGTAACAAGAGCGAAACTCCATCTCAAAAAAAAAAAAAACAGATGAAATCAAGAAGTGATAGTGGGGAGACTCAAGTCCTGGGGATAAAACCAGAAAGGGCCGGGTGCGGTGGCTCAAGCCTGTAATCCCAGCACTTTGGGAGGCCGAGATGGGTGGATCACGAGGTCAAGAGATCGAGACCATCCTGGTCAACACAGTGAAACCCCGTCTCTACTAAAAATACAAAAAATTAGCTGGGCGTGGTGGCGCGTGCCTGTAATCCCAGCTACTCAGGAGGCTGAGGCAGGAGAATTGCCTGAACCCAGAAGGCGGAGGTTGCGGTGAGCCGAGATCGCGCCATTGCACTCCAGCCTGGGTAACGACAGCGAAACTCCATCTCAAAAAAAAAAAAAAACAAAAAAAAAAACAGAAAGGGCCAAAAGCTCACCTGGGTTAGTCAGGCAGGTATGGAGGTGGTGGAAATCCTCAAAGTTAAAAAGTGTCTGATGGCAGCAACCAAGGGGAAAGGGAGATTGGCAGAGTCCCTGGAGTCTCTAGCAAGAAGGAGACCATGGGTAGCCAAGTTAAAATCTGAGAAGGGGCCCTGTAGCTGAACACCAGAATAGACTTTGTGTGAGGTATTCCCAATTCTAACATTTATTTACCACATTCTGTGTACAAGGTTCTGTGATCATTGTCAGGGGGAATAAAGTAGTGGCATAGTCTCCTAGAGAATCTTAGTATCCAGTTGGAAAGATGGATATATAATGAATAATTATATTAATAACATTAGTAAGATCCCCTACCATCTCCAAGAATATGAACTCCATGAGAACATAGAAGATGTCTGTTTTGTGTCCAGCACAAAGTGATTGCTCAATAAGTATTTATTGAATAAATAAATTTGGTTAGCTCTTCCTAGTTTATTATGTGCCTTCACAGATATCTTGTTTAATGTTCTGCCTTCCTATCTTATTCACCCACTTTGTGATGTAAGCAAGATAAATAATAGTATCTATAGCAATAATAGTATAGACAATAAATTGAGTAAAATAGAAGTTAAAATGATAAATGGAGAGTAGAGTAAAATAGGAGCTTTTGTAGCTACATCTTTTTTTTGAGACAGTCTCAGTTTGTCGCCTAGGTTGGAGTGAAATGGCATGATCTTGGCTCACAGCAACCTCCACCTCCCAGGTTCAAGTAATTTTCCTGTCTCAGCCTCCCAAGTAGCTGGGACTGTGGGTGCCTGCCACAACGCCTGTCTAATTTTTGTATTTTTAATAGAATCGGGGTTTTACCATATTGATCAGGCTGGTTTCGAACTCCTGACCTCCGGTGATCGCCCTCCTCAGCCTCACAAAGTGCTGGGATTACAGGCTTGAGCCACGGTACCCGGCCTGTAGCTGCATCTTAACCAGATGAGTTGTTATACCTCTGTCCAGGATCTAGAGCAATTACATACATACTTATCACCCTACCCTTCCTTTTGTCTCTCTTTTTTGTTGTTGTTGGTTTTTTTTGGGAGTTGGGGGAGATGGAGTCTTGCTCTGTCGCCAGTCAGGAATGCAGTAGCGCAATCTTGGCTCACTGCAACCTCCACCGCCTGGGTTCAAGTGATTTTCCTGCCTCAGCCTCCTGAGTAGCTGGGACTATAGGTGTGGGCCACCACGCCTGGCTAATTTTTTGTATTTTAATAGAGACAGGATTTCACCATGTTGGCCAGGATGGTCTCAATCTCCTGACTTTGCGATTAGCCTGTCTCAGCCTCCCAAAGTGCTGGGATTACAGGTGTGAGTCACTGTTCCTGGCCCAGTTTTTTAATGTTTTTTTTTTCCCCCCACAGAGGATCCTTTGGTTTTCTACTAGATGTTATTCCATCTAGATAGTGTTTACTTCTTGTTCATAGTCATCTCTTACTCAGGGAATTCCTTATTTTCTATTCCTGAAATCGAAATATTCTTTCATACTCATTATTTAAATGCTAACAGAAAACTTGGGGACCTCTCTTCCTAACAAGGTTGTCTCAAATTTTCTGCCCATCTGTGTGTATTCATGCACATGAGCATGTGTGTGGAGGAGAATAGTAAAAGAACAGAGATGGAAAAGATTTTGAAGTGGGATGCTTGGCAAGAGGAGTAAATAGATGAAAATTATGAAGGAGAAATTGGCAGGATTTCTTAACTGACTAGATAATGGAAACAAGGAATAGAGAAACAGGTCAAAGTTGGCTGCAATCCATAGAATGTATATTTTAATTTAAGTGCTAAATTCTCTCCATACATTTTTCATGAACTTTGAAAGATTTGTTGGCTTTATACGAACCTGTGAACTTTGATGGGAAAAACAGCATCTTTAGAATTTGAGCATAGTCTCAATGTTACTAATTCTTCTGCTTAGAGATACTCAAATGACTTACCAAATTAGGATAAAATCAAAATTCTTTTACGAAGGTCCAAAATTTCTATGTATCCTACTGCAACTGCCTAGTTAAACTGATCTTACCATTGTTCCCATTCATATACTGTCCACACAGGCCTTATATCTGCTCTTACCTCAGAGGCTTTTTGTTTGTTTTGTTTTTTGGGGGGAGAGGGGTTTGTTTTGTTTTGTTTTGTTTTGTTGAGTCTTGCTCTGTCACCCAAGCTGGAGTGCAGTGGCATAATCTCAGCTCAGTGCAACCTCCAGCTCCCGAATTCAAGCAATTCTCATGCCTCAGCCCCCTGAGTACATGGGATTAAATGTGCACAACACCACGCCTGGCTAATTTTTGTATTTTTAGTAGAGATGGGGACATGTATTTTTAGTAGACATGTTGATCAGGCTGGTGTCGAACTCCTGACTCTCGTCATCTACCTGCCTTGGCTTCCCAAAGTGCTGGGTTTACAGGGCTGCCACGCCCAGCCCAGAGTTTTTATACTTGCTGGTCCCTCAGCCTGGTTGTTCCTCTCCAGTACTTGACTTACTCACCTATCAGCTCTTCCATACTCTTTTATCTAAAGTAGTACCTCAGTGACTTGTCATCTAACCTGTTACTCTGTTTTTGTTTTGTTTTTACAACTGCACTTACTACTTTCTGATACTGTCTTCTTGTTTGTCAGTTTTTCTCTTCTAGACAGAAATCTTTGTGAGATCAGGTTCTTGGCTCTTTACTGATTACTTGAGTCTCCATTGCCCAACTTTCTTGTTGCATCAGTTTTAATATGGCAAACCAAAATAGGTTCTTTTTTTTTTTTTGAGACGGAGTTTCACTCTTGTTACCCAGGCTGGAGTGCAATGGCGCGATCTCGGCTCACTGCAACCTCCGCCTCCTGGGTTCAGGCAGTTCTCCTGCCTCAGCCTCCTGAGTAGCTGGGATTACAGGCACGCGCCACCATGCCCAGCTAATTTTTTTGTGTTTTTAGTAGAGACGGGGTTTCACCATGTTGACCAGGATGGTCTCGATCTCTTGACCTCGTGATCCACCCGCCTCGGCCTCCCAAAGTGCTGGGATTACAGGCTTGAGCCTCTGCGCCCGGCCTATCAAAATAGGTTCTTAACTTTAAAAAATAGCAATGCTGCTTAAGATTTTATTATTTAAAACCTAATGTCTCTGAATGCTAACTCCCTTTTTATATTGCAGTATGAATTATTCTCTCATAATACTTTTTCTTCTTGCCATCCATCCATCTGTCCTTCTTTGAGACAGGGTCTGCCTATGTTGCCCAGGCTAGCCATGAATTCCTGGGCACAAGCAGTCTTCTCACCTCAGCCTCCCAAAGTGCTGGGATTACAGGTGTGAGCCACCACACCTGGGCAGTCTCATAATTAATTTTCATTCCTCACTCTTTTTCAGATATACTCTCTAGAAAGCAACTTGTGCCTACCAAGACATTATGGCCAAAAACCTATCCCAGGCAATAGATCAAGTGTTAATACTATGTTTCCTATCCTGAAGACCAGGAACTGAACATTGTTGTGTTTGGGTATTGTGAGGATGGAAGTCATCAAAATATTTTTCAAAGTGGGCTTAGTACATGCCATTTTGTTATCTACCTTGAGAATTGGAGTTTGTGTTTAAGTTTCAGTGAAATAAGGGTAGACCTGATGCCTGTGAAAATTTTGATAATATGTTTTATAATGTACTACCTGACATCATAACATACTGCCTGACATCCAGATCATCTTTTTGAGTTTTATAAATCTTCAAACTTCAAAACTAGTAGGTGCTAGTATAAAACCTAATGATTTCAGTTCAATCTTTTCATTCTCTAAGGTCCACTTTTCATTCTCTTAAGTACAAGCCTATTTCTGTTTGGCGTAGTGCCAAGAACATTGATGAGTGTTGGCCCCCAAATAATTGTCAAGATTCTGTTCACTTAAATTCATTATAAATTAGTAATAATAGCTGTCATTTATTCTGGGTGCCTTCGAAGTAGACTGTGGTTGGCAACAATTTATCTTGATAATCTCACAACAACCTGGGCATTTGAAGAAACTTTGGCCTAGAAACATTTATGCCCCCAAAATCACACAACTAGAAAGGAGCAGAAGTTGATTTACCTCCTGAATCTATGTGACTTCAAAGCTGGTCATCTTACCACTATGCTGGCTGCCTGTATCATTTAATGTGATGAAGGCACTAATTTGACACCCATACTGGGCTCATGTTACTAGTAATCCTATATCACAGCCACACAAATGCTTAGAATTCCTGGCTGAGATCAATCCACGTAATTATATTACACTTCTTGAGTTTAACTAATAGTGCTAGACAAATAGGAAGGGAGTTTTATGTTCTTTGTTTATTTGCAGTAATTTCATGGTGTTCATAATTAAATTATAGCCTGAGTTTAAAGTTCAGAAGCAGAAGGCAGCCAAAAAAAATTTTTTAACTCATACATTTATCCCTAAATAATCAAATCCCAGCAAAAATTTTAATATTAGCAGCAACTTCTTTTTATCTAGCAGCAGTTTCTTAAGAGAGAGAAGAAGAATGTGTGTGTGTGTGTGTGTGTGTCTAGGGGAGAAAGAGAGCGGGAGAGCACGTATGTAAACTTAAGAGGTGAATTCATTTCTGAAGTCAAATTATCTAATGTAAGACGGAGGATAACCTCTAGGCATGGTGGTGCACACCTGTATGTAGTTCCAGGTACTCAGGAGGCTGAAGTGGAAGCATCACTTGAGCATCACTTGAGCCTTGATGTCAAGGCTGCAGTGAGCCATGATCACACCACTGCACTCCAGCCTGGGGAATGGAGCAAGATCCTGTCTCAAAAAATAAAAACTAAAAAAATTTTAGGCTGGGCATGGTGGCTCACACCTGTAATCCCAGCACTTTGGGAGGCCTAGTTAGGAGGATCACATGAGCCCAGGAGTTCAGGACTAGCCTGGGCAACATGGTGAAACCCCGTCTCTACCAGATATACAGAAAGTGTGGTGGCACATGCCTGTAGTCCGAGCTACTCGGGAGGTTGAGGTGGGAGGATTGGTTGAGCCCAGGATATTGAGGCTGCAGTGAGCCATGATCACACCACTGCACTACAGCCTGGGTGACAGAACAAAACCTTGTCTCAAAAAAATAAATAAATAAGGCCGGGCGCGGTGGCTCAAGCCTGTAATCCCAGCACTTTGGGAGGCCGAGGCGGGTGGATTACGAGGTCAAGAGATCGAGACCATCCTGGTCAACATGGTGAAACCCCGTCTCTACTAAAAATACAAAAAACTAGCTGGGCATGGTGGCTCGTGCCCGTAATCCCAGCTACTTAGGAGGCTGAGGCAGGAGAATTGCCTGAGCCCAGGAGGCGGAGGTTGTGGTGAGCCGAGATCGCGCCATTGCACTCCAGCCTGGGTAACAAGAGCGAAACTCCGTCTCAAAAAAATAAATAAATAAATAAAAGTAAAAATAAAAATCTAAAAGATTAAGAAGATAACTATGCAAAACACTATTGGAACGATACTAACAATACAGTAGTCCCTCTTGACCATAATTTTGCTTTCCAGCTTTTGCTTTCTATAGTTTCAGTTACCTAAAGCCAACCACGATCTGAAAATATTAAATGGAAAATTCTAGAAGTAAAAAATTCATCTATTTTATTTTGTATATTTTTTGAGACAAGGCTGGAGTGCAGTGATGCAATCTTGGCTCACTGCAACCTCCACCTCCTGGGTTCAAGCAGTTCTCCTGCCTCAGTCTCCCAGGTAGCTGAGACTGCAGGCACCAGTCACTATACCTGGCCTAAATTTTAAATTGTGCCTCATTCTGAGTAGCATGATGAAATCTTGCACCATCCCTCCCTTCCGACCCAAGATGTAAACTATTCACCTTTATCTAGCATATCCATGTTGTATACACTGGCTGCTACAAAGTTAGTCACTTCATAGATGTGTTGGTTATCAGACTGAAAAAATATAGTTTATGTAAGGTTAGGTACTATCTGTGGTTTCAGGTACCCACTGGGGGTCTTGGAATGTATCCCCCAAGGTTGAGGGCAAGCGGGGGACTACTGTAATTGCCTGAGTGACTCAGAATGAAGAGCTGTTGTGTTCAGAGAAGCTGCTTGTTATTTAATTCATGTTAGTACCAGATAATCGTAAGATGGCTCTAAGTATAGTGGGTATTAGGTCATTGCTGGGTCTTATTTAAGGTGGTAGGTGTGTTAGAGAAGGTAACATTTAGAAGTTGAGAGCAGACAGTAAGGTTTGTTTTGACTTAATACAACACTTGAAATAAAAAGCAGTTTGTTTTCTTTTCAGGCATAAAAATATCCATTCCTTAGAACTAATTCTCCATGTGTTTGTTACGTTGTTTTTTGTTTTTGCGTGGGGTTTTTTTTTTTTTTTTTGGTCATATTCACAAGGGAAACCAGAATCTATGTTCCTCTGGAAGATGAGGTGAAGAGAAGTATAACCTATTTCAGTTTAGGTCTGTATGGTCTGGGTTGAATTAAACCAGATATATATTAGAGCATGTCAAATTCAGCCACTTCCCTTCATCCACTAAATACAGTGAATGACAGTAATGCCACTGATACATTGTTATACACATTGCTCACTAACTTTTTTTTTTTTTTTTTTTTGAAATGAAATGGGGTCTTGCTCTGTCACCCAGACTGGAGTGTGATGGTGTAACCTCCCCCTACTGGTTTCAAGCAATTCTCCTGCCTCAGCCTCTCGCATAGCTGTGACTACAGGCAGGTGCCACCATGTCCAGCTAATTTTTGTATTATTTATTTATTTATTTATTTATTTTTAGTAGGGTTGGGGTTTTGCCATGTTGGCCAGGCTGGTCTCAAACTCCTGACCTCAGGTGATCTACCCACCTTGGCCTCCCAAAGTTCTGGGATTACAGGCATGAGCCACCACACCCAGCCACTAACATCTTTTATCCATTAGCAGTTGTTAATTTTGTTTTGCTTGTCTTTAATTGCTTGTCCTTTTACTAGGAGAAAGTAAGTACTTTACTGATAATTCACAAAACTGTTCCATCTTTACTGTTTACATCTACTTAGCCTATTAAGAATGTATAACAAGTTATATATGCATTTTAGTAAATGATTTTATTGCCTTTAATTTTAGAAATATTGAGAGCAGAATGGAACACTGAAAAAATCAGATTGGGCAAAGGCATTCAAAGTGATTGTTATGGTGATTCTGATCATTTCTTAAGAAAATGGAGTTAGGAAGATTACTAGAATAGCAGCTTTAATGTTGAGCTAAGATTCATTTTTGTGTTTCTTAAAATTTACCATAGTTTTGGCTAAAGTAAGAAGGACAGTGAGTACTTACTTTACACAGACCTATACATTCATTTAAAAGCTTTCTTCAGATCAAGCAAGGTGACTCACACCTGTAATCCCAGCACTTTGGGAGGTCAAGGCGGGTGGATCACCTGAGGTCGGGAGTTTGAGACCAGCCTGGCCAACATGGTGTAAACCCCGACCCTACTAAAAAGTACAAAAATTAGCTGGACGTGGTGGTGGGTGCCTGTAATTCCAGCTACTCAGGAGGCTGAGGCAGGAGAACCTCTTGAACCCAGGAGGTGGAGATTGCAGTGAGCTGAGATTGCATCACTGCACTCCAGCCTCGGTGACAAGAGCAAGACTCCATCTCCAAAAACATAAATAAATAAATCATTCATTCTTCATTTAAAGTACTTTATTTTATCTTATTTTTTCTTTAGTTAGAGTCTCATTTTGTCACCCAGGCTGGAATGCAGTGGCACAGTAATGGCTCACTGCACCCTCAACCTCCAGGCCTCAAGCTTTCCACTTCAGCCTCTTGAGTAGCTGGAATTACAGGTGTGCACCACCATGCCTGGCTAGTTTTTTTTATTTTTTTGTGGAGACAAGGCCTCACTGTGTGGCCCAGGCTGGTCTTGAACTCCTGGGTTCAAGCATTTCTCCCATCTTAACCTCCCAAAGTGTTGGGATTACAGGCTTGAGCCACCGTGCCTGGCCCAATTGAAGTATTTTAGATATACCTCCTCTCCAGGCAAGGTGGTTCACACATGAAATCCTAGCATTTTTGGAGGCTGAGGCAAGAGGATTGCTTGAGCCCAGGAATTTAAGTCTGTATTGGGCCATGATCATGTGACTGCACTCCACCTGGGGCCACAGATGGAGACCTTGTCTCTAAAAATGAATGAATATATGCATGAGCCTCCTGAGAAGCCATGGAGAAAGAAGTAAGCATGACCAGTCAGTCACTGACATTTAAACTGTAAGAAAAGTTGACTTTATTTTACGTGAACTTTAAAGGAGTCTCTGTAGGTAGGTACTTCAAAATGTGTAAATGTAATTGTATCAGAATAGGTGGCCATGATGTGATTTGATGAGACTGCCGAAAGCCAGAAGTTCTAGCCATTTCTTAAAAGGTCAGTTAGCTAAACACTAGTTAGGATTTATTTATTTAATTGATTCACAGCTTAAAATTAAGTGTAGTAAAAAACAGATATAGAAGAGATGGGGAAAAGTTTAGAATTGGAGGGTCCTCAGATGCTTGTGGAGGGAGTGGTAGAGACAGTGTTACCTACTTCCCAGTTTTACCTTGGATGACCCTTGTTACAAATCATTCTGAGCTGCTTTTGAGAGCTAGTGGAGAAAGATTGTATTACATTCTAAGCGAATGTGACTCAGTCCTACTGGAGGCCACCATTCTCTTCCAGGTCATGGGTGGTATCTCTTAGTGTCATTACGAGGTGAGGACTATTTCATGGCAGGTAACCTTAAGCTGCTGACAGGACAGAAGCCTTTGTGATAAGCATTTGGAAATCTGACTCCTCCAAAGAGTGAAACATCAGAAACTGTAGAGTATATGAATTTCGCCTATTAGGCAGTTATAAGGAAATAGACGGCTAAAAAGGAACTGGCTAATTAGAGTTGAGAGAAAATATTTATAAACAGACTTTAAATACTTTAAAAGCAAGCTTTTATTTTATATTCTTTCAGTGGGGATAGTGTGAACTGGCACCTCCTTTAAAAACCTTGAAGTCCATCTAAAAAATTACCATTTACTTGCAGATGTTTTCTTGTGGAAGAAATAAAGTTAAATAATAATAATAAATTACCAAGACAGGTTTCCAAACATGATGGACTAATTACCTGCATATTGTGGCAAGATATTTTCCTCCTCCCAACATTTTATTATGAATAATTTTAAACATAACAGAAAAATTAAGAACAGTGAAATGATCACCCACTGCCTAGATTCAGTAATTGTCAAAATGAGTTTACTCATGTTGTTTTTATTTTATATTTTGTGGGATTAGTAAAATTAGCTTCATTTTGGCCAGGCTCAGTGGCCCACACCTGTAATCCTGGCACTTTGGGAGGCTGAGGCAGGCAGATCACCTGAGTTCAGGAGTTCGAGACCAGCCTGGCCAACATAGCAAAACCCTGTCTCTACTAAAAATGCAAAGATTAGCCAGATGTGGTGGCATGCACCTGTAGTCCCAGCTACTTGGGAGGCTGAGACAGGAGAATTGCTTGAACCTGGGAGGCAGAAGTTGCAGTGAGCCAGGATCATTCCACTGCACTCTAGCCTGGGTGGCAGAGCGAGACTCTGTCTTCAAATAGATAGGTGGATGGATAGATAGATAGATAGATAGATAGATGGATCGATCTATGTGGGCATTCATGTCTTTGTCTTTTTAAAAGTCCCTGCTGATGCTACAAGTAAGAGATGATTTGCACAGAACAAGTGCTCAGGTTGATACACAAATTCCTTCTGTAGAGTGTTAATACTAGAGGGGAAAATAGGGAACTTTTGGGTAGAGATTCGTCCATAGAGCAGAAACACAGAGGGTTTAGGCACCTCATAAGAGCGAAATAATACTGCCATTGATCATGGTGATAATAAGAGAGTAAACGTTTATTATTTGCTAAATACAGTACTGGCACTTTCAGTGTATTAAGTGAATAGATTAAATGGGTTAATAAATGTAGAATAAATAGAATAGTGCCTGGTGCATGGTAAAAAGCTATATAAATTATAGCGGCTATTTTTATTGTTGTTCTTTTACATTTAAGCTGACACTGAAAGATAAACAGCTAGGTGTACAAAAATTAAGAAAGGGAAAGAGGATTTTTAGGCAGAGAGGACAGCAAGTGCAAAGGCCTGAGGGGAAATGGGTTTGACAGGGTTGTATAAACAAAAATGTCACTTTCTGAGTGAGTCCTTCCCTGAATACTCTATTTAAAACTGGCCAGGTGTGGCAGCTGTTACCTGTAATTCCAACACTTTGGGAGGCCAAGGCCGGCATATGGCTTGAGTCCGCGAGTTCAAGACCAGCCTGGGTCACATAGTGAGACCCCCCTACCCACCCCTTTCCTACAAAAAAACAAATACTCTGGGCATGGTGGCATGTGCCTGTAGTCCCCACTACTTGGAATGCTGAGATGGGAGGATCACTTGAGCTAGGGAGATTGATCGAGGCTGCAATGCACCATAATTATACCACCGCACTCCAGCCTGGGTGACAGAGGGAAACCCTATTTCAAAAAAAAACTAAAAAAGAATAAAATAAAATTACCTGCCTACACAAACTTTCTATTCCTTCTTCCCTGTTTTCTCCATAACACTTTTTGAGGAGGAGTTTCGCTTTTGTTGCCTAGGCTGGAGTGCAATGGTACCATCTCGGTCACTGCAACCTCTGCCTCCTGGGTTCAAGGGATTCTCCTGCTTCAGCCTCCCAAGTAGCTGGGATTACAGGCACCACCACACCTGGCTAATTTTTGTGTTTTTAGTAGAGATGGGGTTTCTCCATGTTGGTCAGGCTGGTCTCCAGCTCCCGACCACAGGTGATCTGCCCACCTCGGCCTCCTTGAGTGCTGGGATTACAGGTGTGAGCCACCATGCGGGCCTTCTCCATACACTTAATGCTCTCCCACATACTATGTAATTTATTTTGGTTGTCTCTCTCACAATGGGATATAAACTTCTTGAGGACAGGGATTTTTGTCTTTTGTGTTCGTTGTTATACCCAGGTCCTCTTTTAGGCCATGGGACTTTTTCCAGTAAATAAGAAAAAAAAGGTCTACTCTCCAAAGGGTTGTGCCTCTACACCAGGACATGCAGTATGGCTAGCAAAACATGGCCCTAGATTTTGGCCTCCTCAGCCAATTATACAAGACATAATTGAGCAACCACTACATGGCAGTCCTAGGATGCATTCATAGTCCCTAAAACAGTGCCACCATGTAGCAGGCATGAATAAATATTTGTAGAATAATGGAATAGTTTAGAGTGAGGAGGAAGAGTGATTATGAGATGAGAAAGTAGGCAGAAACCAGGTCAAGTAAGGACTTCTAAGGAGTTTGATCTTTTTTTTTTTTTTTTTGTCAACTGATAAGTCCCATGGAATACTTTTCATTAAATCATAGTCTGTATTTTCAGTAAGCAGTGCAAGTAATTCTGCAGTAGAGTTAGTGGTCAAGTTAGTGGTCCAAGTTTCAGTACTTTTGGACCTTGACTTCAGGGATCCATCTCCTGCCTATTTGATCCTTGTCTATTTGGCATTTTACTTTGCCTGTATATATGGGTTTTCCATGTTCTTTCAAATTCTGTGTAGGGGACTTTGGGATGAACTATATATAAAATTATCATTTTTTTTTTCTTGCAACTCCAAATCCTGACACAGTAGGATCAAGTTTTTAAAAGGGGTTGTTGCAGAAAACCAAGGACCTCAGGTTCTTGTGACTGAATGGTGAGTGAGGGGAGAAATGAGGCCACTTGATCATTACTCTGTTTAGGAACTTGGTGTATGAATTAGTAGAGACCATCACATTTTTCATCAATTGCTAACCTCCCCCCACCCTCCTGACAAAAAAAACCACCCGCCTTCTCTGATGTTATGATTTAGGGGCCCCTGTTCACTGAGGGGATAACAGCTGGAATTGAGACACTACATTAATTGTTTTTTTGAGCTTCTGTTTCTCTCTCATATTGGATATTTATTTATTTATTTGGTGGCATCCAGCGCCCCATTTGAGAATTTAATTTCTGTTTGAGAAGTTTTTGTTCGTAGTTTTTTATTTTATTGCCTTTCTTTTCTGTGATAGGTTAAGGATACAGCTTGATAAAGAAGGAACCTGCAGGGGTTTATTGATGGAGTTTCTGTCTCACCATGCTCTAGGCCTAGTACATACATGCTTCTGATGAATCACTGCGGTTAGTATTGAGTATCTCCTGATCCTCATAGTCCATGTTATGCAAAGCATGGAATCTGCCCAAGGGGCTTAATAGCTAAATCATTCACTTGATCTGTTGGCTTTTTCTTTTTCTTCCCTTTGTTCGTGGTTACAGGGAAGAATATGAGAGTTATAAAACTGTAAGCAAGAAAAAAATCTAGACTTTGTATCTTTATTGTTGCCTAGGAAGTGGCCTGGGAGTTCAAATGCAAGGATTTGAAGCTTTGTGCAGCTGCCACAGATAACCTGCTCTAATTGGGATGAGGATGAAGTATTTCCACATGATTGCTGTTTGCCCTGATGTTCCCTCCCTCTTCCTATTTCATTAATTGCTTAGCAGTTGCTGATGCAATTAAAACGAGATGTGTCTGCAGCCTCTGGTTTGCTGTCAGAGCCATCTTTCTAAGGTCTTCATGTTAGTGCTAGGGATGGGTGAACATCTGATTTTGAAGCAAGAGGAGGGAGGGACCCGTGGCTGTAGTTAAATGCAGTTTTCTAAAAGCAGCAGCTTTCAGAGTTGGATTCCTCCTGACACTAATCATTTTACCAAGCCATGCCCTAGTCCCTTATGCGGTTCATTAATGGGGCTTATACACGGTAGAACAGCATATAGAAATGAATTCTGCTGAATTGCTTTTGCTGGTGGTGATGTGGAAAGTGCTTTTCATTTTTAACTAAGAACAAGAAGGAAACAGCCTCAAAGTGTGAAAGAGTCAAAACCAAATCCAGGGGTTTTTGTGAAAGACAAGACTCTCGATATGTTAAGAGAGCTGAATTGTACCACTTAAGCCCCCAGGAAGTGCTGATGTTGCCAGTCTGGAGACAACACTTTCAAGAGTTCTGGCCTAAGCATAATCCCTTACACATAGCTAAAACTCAGTATTTGTTGACTGGTTTTTCTCATAGTCTCTCTTAGGATGTGATAGTTTCCAATTTTTTTTTTAAATTTTATTATTAAATATTTTTTTGAGACAGGGTCTTGCTATATTGCTAGTCTGATCTTGAACTCCTCAGCTCAAGCAATCCTCCTGCTTTGGGATTACAGGTGTGAACCACCATGCCAGGCCTTTCCAAAGATTTTTATCAGCATTTTTTTTTTTTTTTTTTTTTTTGAGACGGAGTTTCGCTCTTGTTACCCAGGCTGGAGTGCAATGGCGCGATCTCGGCTCACCGCAACCTCCGCCTCCTGGGTTCAGGCAGTTCTCCTGCCTCAGCCTCCTGAGTAGCTGGGATTACAGGCACGTGCCACCATGCCCAGCTAATTTTTTGTATCTTTAGTAGAGACGGGGTTTCACCATGTTGACCAGGATGGTCTCGATCTCTCGATCCACCCGCCTCAGCCTCCCAAAGTGCTGGGATTACAGGCTTGAGCCACCGCGCCCGGCTTATCAGCATTTTCTTTAAAGCCAAAGTGGTTGATTAAACTCATTACCTGAGTTTTGTACTTTAAGCCACCTTCTCTCACTATTCTCTTGTCAGATTATTCATGTTTGTTGCTTGCTCTATGTCTCTTAGGGTACTTGATTCTGATATGCAAAGATGTAGTTACTCTGAAACTTGATATACTTGAGAAATTAATAAAAATGGGGACTAATCAGGATTAAGCACCTTGAGAAGCCAAACACCCTGGTTAGGTTTATTTTTGGTCAAATTTATAACATAAAACTTGCAGGTACACATGTGTTTGTTGTTATTAATAATAACAATCCTTTATTCAGTGTCTACTTTCTGCCAATTTCATGAGGCTTTCTTTAAACATTAATACTGACTTTAGGCTAGCTTAAATATATTATAAATTCTGATACAGGTTTCTCTAGTCATGTGCTTCTTAGTTACTGTGTCAATTCAAAATGTATCAGATTTTTGTTCTAGAAATTAAAAAAAGTCAACAGACATCACTGCTATAAATTATATCCAAGAATGGGGGCTAAAATAAACTTGCAATATCTTGAAAAATTTAACTTCCATGCCCTATTCTAGGAAGCTAACTGGATGTTTTCTATGAAAAGAGGAAGATGTAATAGAGGAAAGAGGAATTTCAATAAACAAGAAAGGTTAAAGGAATCCTCAAAATAGTGGATGGAACTGGGCGTGGTAGCTCAAGCGTGTAATCCCAGCACTTTGGGAGGCTGAGGCAGATGGATCACTTGAGGTCAGGAGGTGGAGACCAGCCTGGCCAACATGGTGAAACTGTCTCTACTAAAAATAGAAAAAATTAGCGAGATGTGATGACTCATGCTGGTAATCCCAGCTATTAGTGGAAACCTAAGCAAATTCATAAAAAAGATAATAAATACAGAAAAAGCAAAAAGTCATGCAGGAAAGGATAAAGGAATTGTAGTTTACTGTGTGCCTCAAGTGTGAATAGGCTTATAATAGTTATTATAATGTACACTGAATATTGAACTAATGAAAATTACAGTGTCATAAAGCATGGATGGGAGAACTAAAACGGATGCATGTGTATGGTGGATACAGAAGGAGAAAAGAGATCTAGATGATCATCTTCCAAAGTGAAAAACCAAGATAGTTCCCAAAACTGAAAAATTAAGAGATAGTAGCACAAACATGTCATTTAGAAACATGGAGGTCATTTACAAAGTAATCAGTTAAAACATGGGCAAGAAGTATACATCTGGGGAATAGAAGTGGGACAGCAACAGAAGGGAGAGCTTTTTTTTGGTTTTGTTTTTAACAAACTTTGTAGACCTTTATGTACATGTTTAACTTTGATCTTTTAAAACTAGTGTAGAGTGCTCACTTTAGAAACGCATATACTAAGATTAGAATGATACAGAGAAGATGTAAAAAACAAAAAACAACTTGTGGGCCTAAGAGGAAAATGTTAAAGAAAAAAGAAAAACTTGATTTAAAACACAATCATCTGGGTGAAATACTGCCTGCCTGTAATCCGAGTGCTTTGGGAAATCTACGCAGGAGGATCACTTGAGCCCCAGAGTTTAAGACCATACTGGGCAGTATAGTGAGATACCATCTCTGCAAAAAATTTAAAAATTAGCCAGACGTGGGGTTGTACACCTGTAGTCTCAGCTACTTGGGAAGCTGAGGTGGGAAGATTGCTTGAGTTGGAAGGTCAGAGCTGCAGTGAGCTGTGAACATGACACTCCCACTTGGGCAACAGAGCAAGACCCTGTCTCTAAAGTAAAAATAAAAGTAGACCGGGCACAGTGGTTCATGCCTGTAATTCCAGCACTTTGGGAGGTCAAGGCGGGCAGATCACAAAGTCAGGAGTTTGAGACCAGCCTGGCCAACATGGTAAAACCGTGTCTCTACTAAAAATACAAAAGTTAGCCAGGCTTGGTGGTGGGAGCCTGTAATCCCAGCTACTTTGGAGGCTGAGGCAAGAGAATCGCTGGAAACCAAAAGGCGAAGGTTGCAGTGAGCCAAGATCTCACCACTGCACTCTAGCCTGGGCAACAAGAGCAAAACTCCATCTCAAAACAATAAAATTAAATTAAAATTTAAAAACACCACCAGCTGGGCATGGTGACATACCTATGGTCCCAGCTATTTGGGAGAATAAGGCAGGAGGATTGCTTGAGCTTTGGCAGTTCAAGTATAGCCTGGGTAACGTAGCAAGAACCAGCTTCAAAACAAACAGAATACTCTCTTAAACAGTAAATTGTATTGTGATTAGAGTCCTTGCTCAGTACATAGATCTTTGTCCACATTTGTAATTTGTCAGTTAATATGCTTTTGACTACATGTAATAGAAACTGTGTTTTTTTTTTTTTTTTTTTGAGACGGAGTTTCGCTCTTGTTACCCAGGCTGGAGTGCAATGGCGCGATCTCGGCTCACCGCAACCTCCACCTCCTGGGCTCAGGCAATTCTCCTGTCTCGGCCTCCTGAGTAGCTGGGATTACAGGCACGCGCCACCATGCCCAGCTAATTTTTTGTATTTTTAGTAGAGACGGGGTTTCACTATGTTGACCAGGATGGTCTCGATCTCTTGACCTCGTGATCCACCCGCCTCGGCCTCCCAAAGTGCTGGGATTACAGGCTTGAGCCACCGCGCCCGGCCGAAACTGTGTTTTAAAGTGGCTTAATAAGGACATTTCTTGTCTATCATAATTGGAAGTTCAGAGGTAGATCAGGCTTCTGGGTTGTTTTCATTGTTTGTTTGTTTGTTTTAGATAATATGACTCCCACTTTGAAGCATTTTATCCGAATATGACATGAGTTTAACAAAGGAAATCTACATTTTCTTTTTCTTAGGAGCAAGAAAGCCTTTTCCAGAAGCTCCCAGCAGTGTTGTGTTCTTACGGACCTCATTGACCGTAACTGGGTTATAAGCCCTTTTTTTTTTTTTTTTTTTTTTTTTTGAGACAGAGTTTCGCTCTTGTTACCCAGGCTGGAGTGCAATGGAGCGATCTTAGCTCACCGCAACCTCCGCCTCCTGGGTTCAGGCAATTCTTCTGCCTCAGCCACCTGAGTAGCTGGGATTACAGGCACGCGCCACCATGCCCAGCTAATGTTTTGTATTTTTAGTAGAGACGGGGTTTCACCATGTTGACCAGGATGGTCTTGATCTCTTGACCTCGTGATCCACCCGCCTCGGCCTCCCAAAGTGCTGGGATTACAGGCTTGAGCCACTGCGCCTGGCTAAGCCCTCTTTTAAGCTTGTTACTAACCAGGGGAATGGGCTTTCAATGTTTGTCTTAGACTGGTATCTTAGGTGAAATGTTGAGAGTCAACTAAAATGTTTGCTAAGGTCAGTCATTTACCTATCAAGTATTTATTAAGAATTCACTCCTGCTTGCAAGAAGCTTTGTTGTTGAGTTAGAGGAAAAAAGAAAATAGGTGAGTTAAACAAAGTGATTATCAATATGGACAGTGCTGTATATTGTGTAAGTATTCATTATACATAAATTGAATGAGGCCAGGTGCAGTGGCTCACACTTGTAATCCTAGAACTTTGGGAGGCCAAGGCAGGCAGATTGCCTGAGCTCAGGAGTTCCAGACCAGCCTGGGCAACATGGCAAAACCCTGCCTCAACTAAAAATACAAACAAATTAGCCAGGCGTGGTGGTACATACCTGTAGTCCCAGCTGTTCCGGAGGCTGAGGCGTAAGAGTCACTTGAACCCAGGAGGCAGAGGTTGCAGTGAGCCGAGATCACACCACTACATTCCAGCTTGGGTGACAGAAAAAGACTCTGTCTCAAAAAAAATAAATTATATATATATATATATATATATATATATATATATATATATATATAAAATGAATTAGGCAAATGTAAGTAAAACTTGTTGGCATATAAGTGCTTTAGGAGTGGTAAAGCAGGGAAAAATACATGAAGTTTAGACTAGAATAGGAAGCTTCTTTAAGTGAACAAAGAAGAGGAACTTCTGTTTTCTCATGAGCTAATCACAATGCTGTTGTATTGGAATAAATACACTTTTTGTCCAGCAATGTGCTGGTAAATGTTTAACTGGCTTGGAAAAAGGGACAGGGCTTATTTGTGTTTACCAATTTCCATGGCATAAATAATACTACCTTGGCCAATTTCAGTCTATCAGTGTGGAGTCAACTGCCTTTTATACAAATGCTTATCTCTAACAGTAATTTTTACTTATAATTAGTTTACTCTGACCGTATATTGATAAGGAGAATATTTTGTGTTTTTTTTTTTAAATTGAGACAGAGTCTTGCTATCACCCAGGCTGGAGTGCAGTGGTGCAATCTCGGCTCACTGCAGCCTCTGCCTCCCGGGTTCAAGAGATTCTCCTGCTTCAGCCTCTTAAGTAGTTGGTGCTACAGGTGCTTGCCACTACGCCTAGCTAATTTTTTTCTATTTTTAGTAGAGACAAGATTTCACTTTGTTAGCCAGAATGGTCTCAATCTCCTGACCTCATAATCTGCCCACCTTGGCCTCCCAAAGTGCTAGGATTACAGGCATGAGCTACTGTGCTCAGCCAACATTTTGATTTATAAGTGATCGATAATAAAACCCAGATTACCAACATGAAGTGTTTTTTTTTTCCCCAATATGAAATTTTAATTTTTTTGTTTCTTTTGGTTTTTCTTGGATGGTGATGTGTTAGAGAAAGTGTAATTTTAAGGTAATATTAAATACTGGTCTTTGAAGACAACTTTGATATTAGCTTTAGGTACTAGATGAAACATCACTCATTCGGTTTTTATGACAAGCCAACTATGTGTTCAGCACTACAAAAACAAAAATAAATAAAACTAGATTCTCAATGGCCTCCTTCCCATTCTTGTAGGAAGACAGTTATTTAACAAATAACTTCCAGTGGAAGAGCGTTAAGGTCTCTTGAATTTTAAATAAGTGCTATGAAAACACAAAGGAAGGGGAGTAAGTTTGGAACATGAAGAAAAGGCATTTGAGTTATATCTTCAAAGGAAATAGAGCATTTGTCTTGAGGAGATGAAGGGAAATGACCATTTCAGGTGATAAAAACAGCATGTCCCTAAGTGCTGGTGATAAAAAAAATCCGATGGTTCCAGCCTTTTTCTTTATGATATATGGTAAACTCAGAATAGGTAGAGTAGAGAAGAAAAAGAAAAGATAAACCAAGGCCAGACTGTGAAAGGCCTTACATCATATTTCAAGGAATTTGGATTTTATTTGGGACGCAAAAGGTAAACAAGATCTTAATAGGCAAGTTTCCGTTTCTGCATACCCTTCCTAAAACTGGGTATTTATCATTCCTTACAGTTATGCTAATTTGATAAGAGAGATGCTTTGTCATTTTAATTTGTGCCTTCCTAATAGTGTCACTGAATGTTATTTGTTTATTTTTATTTTGAGACAGAGCCTTGCTTTGTTGGCTGAGATAGATTGCGATATTATGATTATGGCTCACTGCAGCCTCCACCTCCTGGGCTCAAATGATCCATTCACATTAGTCTCCTGAGTAGCTGGGACTACAAGTGCACGTGACCATGACTGGCTAACTTTTGGGTTTTTTGTAGAGACAGGGTTTTGCCGTCATGCCCAAGCTGGTTCCAAACTCCTGGGCTCAACAGTCTTAACACCTCAGCCTCCCAAAGGGCTGGAATTACAGGTATGAGCCACTGTTCCCAGCCTTGTTACTTTTTACATATATTTATTGGTCATTTGTATTTCTTCTCTGTATTGTTTCTTTATATTCTTAACTTGTTTTTAGTGCTATTATTCTGGCCTTTATAGTAGATGGACTGGAAAAAGGAGGTAGTATTGTCAACTTGGTGTGGTGGCACACTCCTGTAATTTCAGCTACTCAGGAGGCTGAGGCAGGAGAATCACTTGAACCCTGGAGGAGAAGGAGGTTGCAGTGATCGAAGATTGCACCACTGTACTTCAGCTGGAGCGACAGAGTGAGACTCCATCTCAAAAAAAAAAAAAAAAAAAAAGATTATGAATGAATGAATATTACTGAATGATCTTGTTTCACTATAGTCCTAAGTCTTGTTATTAGTCTATTTTAGTCATCTTACAAATCCTGGAGTTGTTCCCTCTCATTCTTTTTTTTTTTTTTTTTTTTTTTTTGAGACGGAGTTTCGCTCTTGTTGCCCATGCTGGAGTGCAATGGCACGATCTCAGCTCACCGCAACCTCCGCCTCCTGGGTTCAGGCAATTCTCCTGCCTCAGCCTCCTGAGTAGCTGGGATTACAGGCACGCGCCACCATGCCCAGCTAATTTTTTGTATTTTTAGTAGAGACGGGGTTTCACCATGTTGACCAGGATGTTCTCGATCTCTTGACCTCGTGATCCACCCGCCTCAGCCTCCCAAAGTGCTGGGATTACAGGCTTGAGCCACCGTGCCCGGCCCCTCTCATTCTTTACTTGGAATAATTAATTTACCTGTAAAATAATTAATAAGATTTATGGGCTAGGCTCCATGCTCATGCCTGTAATCCCAGCACTTTGGGAGGCCGAGGCGGGCAGATCACTTGAGGTCAGGAGTTCGAGACCAGCCTGACCAACACGATCTCTGCTAAAAATGCAAAAATTAGCTGGGCGTGTTGGTGTATCCCTGTAGTCTCAGCTACTCAGGAGGCTGGGGCAGAAGAATTGCTTGCACCCAGAAGGCGGAAATTGCACACCATTGCACTCCTGCCTAAACGACAGAGCGAGACTCTGTCTCAAAAAAAGGAAGATTTATGACCATACATGGTGGCTCTGGCCTGTAATTCTAGCACTTTGGGAATCCAAGGTGCATGGATTGCGTGAGCTCTGGAGTTTAAGAGCTCAGTCTGAGCAACATGGCAAAATCCTATCTGTACAAAAAAATACAGAACCTATCTAGGCATGGTGGT
Source organism: Saimiri boliviensis (assembly GCF_048565385.1). NCBI lineage: Eukaryota > Metazoa > Chordata > Mammalia > Primates > Cebidae > Saimiri > Saimiri boliviensis. Next base: position 14,282,109 of record NC_133450.1, on the reverse strand, counting down.
ATGTGCCTGTAGTCCCAGCTACTCTAGAGGCTGAGATGGGTGGATTCCTTGAGCCTAAGATGTTGAGGCTGCAGTGAGCTTTGATAGGGCCACTGTATTCCACCCTGGGTGACAGAGAGCTTGTTTCAGAAAAAAAACAACAAAATTGTGCAGGATCTGAATTTTTAAAAAATTTAAAATTATTAAAAATTATAAAACAAAAAAGATTTACATTTGGATTTTGCTGTTATTTTTGCATGCCTTTTTTGTTCCTCCTTCCCTCCATCACAGCCCTCTTTTGTGATAAATAGATATGTTCTATTATATATAGTGTAGGGAGACCCATTTCTACGAAAAAAAATTAAGAATTAGCTAGAACAGAGGAAAAAGAAAAAGAATTATTAGCCAGGAGTGATGGAGCATGCACGCCTATAGTCTCAGCTATTTGGGAGGCTGAGGTGAGAGGATTACTTGAGCCCAGGAGGTCACGCTTCAGTCAGCTGTGATTGTGCCACTGCTCTACAGCCTGGCTGATAGAGCAAGACCCTGTCTCAAAAAATAAAAAAATAAAATAGCCGGGTGCAGTGGCATGCACCAGAAATCCTAGTACTTTGGGAGGCCAAGGCAGGTGGATCATTTGAGGTCAGGGGTTTGAGACCAGCCTGGCCAAAATGGGGAAACCCTGTCTCTACTAAAAAGACAAAAAAGGCCAGGCACCATGGCACATGCCTGTAACCCCAGCACTTTGGGAGGCTGAGGCAAGTGGACTATAAGGTCAGGAAATGGAGGCAATCCTGGCTAGCACAGTGAAACCCCGTCTCCACTAAAAATATAAAAATTTAGCTGGGTATGGTGTCATGTGGTTATAGTCCCAGCTACTCTGGAGGCTGAGGCAGGAGAACCGCTTGAACCTGGGAGGCAGAGGTTGCAGTGAACCAAGATTGTGCCACTGCACTCCAGCTTGGGCAACAGAACGAGACTCCGTCTCAAAAATAAATAAATAAATAAATAAATAAATAAATAAATAAATAAGAAAGGCATGGCGTTGGTGCTTGTAGTCCCAGCTACTTGAAAGGCTGAAGCAGGAGAATCACTTAAGCCCAGGAGGTGGCAGTTGCAGAGAGCTAGAGATCTCATTACTGCACTCCAGCCTAGGCAACACAGTGAGATTTGTTTTTTAAGCATGTCTCAAAAAAAAAAAAAGCGGAAAACTTGTTTCTATATAGCTCCGTTCCATTCTTTGTCCTTTGAGCTGTTACTGTAATACAAATGACATTATATGCCCATCAACACAGTAAATATTGCTTTATGCAGTTGTATTTTAAATCGGGTAAGAGAAAAAAAAAGAGTTACAAATAAAAACTACATTTATGCAGTCTTTTGTATTTTCCTACTGTGGTAGGTAGGCAGAATACTGCCTCCTCCAAAAACATCTGTGTCTTAATCCCTGGAACCTGTGAATATGTTACCTTACATGGCAAAAGAGATTTTATAGATGTTATATAAATTAAGGATTTTGAGATGGAGGATTAGCCTGGATTATCCAATGGTTCCATTGTAATCACAAGGGTTCTTGTAAGGGAAAGAAGTGGGCAAGACAGTCAGAGAGAGATTTCAAGATATGGTATACTACTTGATTTGAAGGTGGAGGTAGGGGATGGATGAACCAAGGAGTTTAGACAGCGTCTTAAAGCCTAGAAAAAGCAAGAAAAATGGATTCTCTCCTAGAGCCTTCACAAAGAAATGCAGCCCTGCCGACATGTTAATTGTAGTTCAGTGAGAATCATTTTTAGACTTCTTAACCTCCAGAACTATATGATAATGAATTTGCATTGTTTTACTCTACTAAGTTTATAGTAATAGTTCTTACTGCTGCTGTAACTTAATACAGCTATGGTGGAGGGGAGTTAGCTTTACTGATGTTCTTTGTGTGGATTAAAGTTACTGCCTAGTGCCCTGTCATTTCCTTTAAAGATTCCCTTTAGTGGCTGGGCATAGTGGCTCATGCCTGTAATCCCAGCACTTTGGGGAGGCCGAGGTGGGTAGATCACCTGAGGTCAGGAGTTCGAGACCAGCCTAACCAACGTGGAGAAACGCCATCTCTACTAAAAAAAAAATGCAAAATTAGCTGGGCGTGGTGGCGCATGCCAGTAATCCCAGCTGCTCAGGAGGCTGAGGCAGGAGAATCACTTGAACCTGGTAAGTGGAGGTTGCAGTGAGCCAAGTTCACACCATTGTACTCCAGCCTAGGCAACAAGAGTGAAACTCTATCTCAAAAAAAAAAAAAAAAAAAAAAAAAAAAAAAAAAAAAAAAGAGAGATTAGATTTCCTTTAGTATTTCTTGTAGGGCAGGTGAAGCAATCTCTCTCAGTTCTTTCCTTTCCTTTTTCTTTTCTTTGAGACAGAGTCTCACTCTGTTGCCCAGGCTGGAGTGCAGTGGTGCAGTCTACAGCCTCTACCTCCTGGGTTGAAGTGATTCTCCTCCCTCAGCCTCCCGAGTAGCTGGGACTACAGGCACACACCACCACACCCAACCAATTTTTATATTTTTGTAGAGATCTAGTTTCACCTTGCTGGCCAGGCTGGTCTCAAACTCCTTACCTCAAGTGATCCTTCCACCTTGGCCTCCCAAAGTGCTAGGACTACAGACATGAGCTACCCATCTTGGCCTCTTAGTTCTTGTTTATTTAGGAATGTCTTAATTTTTCCTTCTTTTTTCATAGGTAGTTCTGCTAGATAGAGAATTAAATACTCAACAGTTGACAACTTTGCTTTTTAGCCTTCACTGTCTTTTTTTTTTTTTTTTTTTTTTTTGAGGCAATCTTACTCTGTTGTCGGAGTTGGAGTACATTGTCGTGATCTCAGCTTACTGCATCCTCTGCCTCCTGGGTTCAAGCAATTCTACTACCTCAGCCTCCCAAGTAGCTGGAATTACAGGTGCATACAACCACGCCCACCTAATTTTTTGTGTTTCTAGTAGAGACAGGAGTTTCATCATGTTGACCAGGCTGGTTTTGAACTTCCAGCCTCAAGTCATCCGTTCACCTTGGCCTCCCACAGTGCTGGGATTACAGTCGTGAGCCACTGTACCCAATCACTTCCTTTTTAAATTTAGTTTAATTTTTGAATTTTTTTGGAGTTGGGGGTCTCACCATATTGCCCAGGCTGGTTCAATGGCTATTCACAGGTGTGCTCATAGCACACTGTGGGCTTGAACTCCTGGCCTCAAGCTATCTTCCTGCTTCTTCCTCCTGAGTAGCTGGGGCTGTATGCATGCCACCACACTGGCCTCGCCTTCACTTTCTGCTTGTGCAGAGCTTCAGAGTCAGCCAGAGGTGAGAGTTTAGGGCCTTCTCAGTACTTGGCCTCAGCCCTGGGCATTTATACAGCCTTGTGCATGCATGTGGCTTTTTTTCTTCTACTCTCAGAAAATCTAGGAAAGCCCTGTGAACATGTCCTTCCCCAGCTTTTCCTTTTAAGTTTTCTGGCAGCCACAATGTTAAGCACGTCCCTGTATTTTTCACAAATACTCCACCTCCCAGGGAAAAAGCTTTTTATACTGGGTAAGCTCTGAGTCTGGTCAAATATAGATAGATAACCCAGAAAGTGAGGCCTTCCAGGGAACCACCAGAAAGGTCAAATAATGATAATTCCCTGGGAATGAAGCTTCAAAGGCACCCCAATCCTGTTCTGCCCCCTCTAGTGATTGTCAGGCTGCTGCTTTTTCACTGTGATTGCAGACTGTTGATTTTTCAGAGCAGGGGATGGGAGTAAGGCAAGTTAAGGTGCTAACAAAGCTCAGTGTTCTTACTAATATTTAGATGTTTGCTTGAATAAGTGCTCCTTTGCTTGTTGTAAGCCTTTGGTGTTAATTTCCAGAATTCTGAAAAACTTGATTTTGGCAATTTTTGTTCTATGGAGAAGAGAATTTTTAAAGATCCTTTACTCTGCCAATTTTGCTCATGTCTTCCCTCATTCTTTAAAGGCTTTTTTAGTTCCTGGCTCAGAGTCACCCTCTCCAACACTATTCTTGGCTTAATTATTGGTCTTTGTTTCTTAATTCCTTGTTCATGTCTTTCCCAAAGATTTTTGACCTCTATCCTGTCTCAGTTGCTACTCCCATAGTCATACTCTAGACCAGTATACCAGGACCAAGCTGTCTATTTTTGTAAATAAAGTTTGTTTAAATATAGCCTTGCTCCTTCCTTTATATATCGTCTACAGCTTCTTTCATATTGCAACAGCCAAGTTGAGTAATTGCAACAGACACCATTGACTCTCAAAACCTAAGATATTTATTGCCTCTTTACAGAGTTTGCTGACTCCTGCCCTAGACCTAGTCAGTTAGAGCTGCATCACCTCTGTTATTTCAGTATCAAGCATGCTATTCTTCAGTCACCCACTTTTGTTTTTACAACCCCCTTCCTCTAGAATCTCTGCTCTGTCAATTCTTTTGACATGGTGAATTACCCACCACTTTTTGTACTGTGTACTACATTCTTTTTCGTCTGTACTTCCTACTGAACTTATATTCATTATAATTACTTTCTTTACATTCTTAAATTTCTCAAATTTCTCACTGGAAAAACCTCAGTCCAACTTTTTGCTTATCTACGTGTGGCTGAAAAAACTGTTCTGCCTGTTCTCACAATTATTAGCCTTAAGCAATCCTACATTTCCCTATCCATTCACTCTTTCATACCTGTTTGTCTTCTCAAACAATTCTCTCTCATCTTCACTCCTGTTTAGCACTTCAGTGAAACATAGAAATATGTGCTTCTACCCATATGCACACATCTTCCCGTTTATTTTTGCTCATAACTACACATTTGTCTGTGTCTTTGCCTGTGAGCTGCCTGTGTCCCTGTCTAGGGCTGATGTCTCCTGTTCTGCACAAGATCTCATCTTCTTGTCTATTCAAGGACTTGACTGTAATAACTTTTTTTTTAAATTTCTTGCAGAATTACTTTTTTTTTTTTTCTGTTTGTAGGATCATTCCCATCAACAGTAAAATGCGCTAAATTTCTCAAATCTTTTAAAAACAATCTCTCTTGATCCCACATCTTCATCCAGCAAGTACCCTAGTTCTTTATTATGCTTAGCAAAACTCCTCAAAAAAACAATCGATACTCCAATTGTAGTATTGACTCCAAATATAATGCACCCAACTGTCTCTATTCCTCTCCTCTTTTTCTCCTAAAGCTCTGCCATTCTGTAGAGAGTACCCTTGTCAAAGTCATCAGTGACCTCTTTGTTGGTTAATCGAATGATTAATTCTCAGTATTTTAAAAACATAGCTTTATTGAGATACATTTCACCCGCCACAAAATTCACCTTTTTGTTGTTGTAAGGTCTTGGAATGTTGCTCAGGCTGATCTCAAATTCTGGGCTCAAGGGATCACCCTGCCTTGCCTCCCAAAGTGCTGAGATTACAGATGTGAGCCACCAAACTGGCCAAAATTCACTTTAGAAAATACAGAGGATTTTTTGGATATTCATAGAGTTGTGCAGCCATCACCACTGTCTAATTTTCAAGCATTTTTAGCACTCCAAAAAGACATTTTATGCCCTTTATTAGTCATTCTCCATTTCTCCTTTCCCCCAGCCCTTGGAAGCCTCTACTCTACGTTGACTTTATAAATTACCTCTTCTGGACATTTCATATAAATAGAATCATACAATATGTGGTTTTTGTGCCAGGCTTTCATTTAGCTTGTTAAGGTTCATTTACATTATAGCATGTATCAGTACTTTTTCCTTTTTACTGCTAAGTATTTTTTTGTTGTTGTTTTTCCTTTTTTCTTCAGAGACAGGGTCTCGCTCTGTTGCCCCAGCTGGAATGCAGTGGCACAATCTCAGCTCATTGCAACCAGGACTTCCTGGGCTCAGGCAATCCTCCCACCTAATCCTCCCAAGTTGTTGGGACTACAGGCTTGGGTCACTACACTCGAGTAGCCAAGTATTATTCTATGCTACGGAGAAACCATATTTTGTTTGTACATTCTTCAGTTTGAAATGCTTTTGTAAAAACTGTAACAGTGAGAGAAATCTAACCTGACTCTTTCTTGCTTCTAACTTCACAAGCTAATTGCCTTTGTTAACTTAAAATCAAAGATTATAACAAATCCCTCTTGAAACTAACGACCCTCATCCCCCACTCTGCCACCCTGCACCTTTCTTGGGATCAAAATCACCTTCCTAAAACTAATGAAAGGCCACGAGATTAGAATTATGGGAGAGGCCTGAATTTTGCTAAAATGTAGATGTAGTTAAACAATAACCAACCATTGTTCTCTAGCTTGCGTTTCTACAATTCCTTACTGCTTGGGAGTCAGGTGGCAAGAGGTCACAAGATTTGTTTTTTATTTATTTTTTTCTTTTGAGATGGAATCTTGCTCTGTCACCCAGACTGGAGTGCAGTGGTGCAGTCTTGGCTCACTGCAGCCACTGCCTCCTGGGTTCCAGTGATTCTCCTGCCTCATCCTCCTGAGTAGCTGGTATTACAGGTGCACACTACCACACCTGGCTAATTTTTGTATTTTCAGTAGAGACGGGGTTTCATCATGTTGGCCAGGCTGGTCTCAAACTCCTGACCTCAGGTGATCCACCTCAGCCTCCTAAAGTGCTGGGATTATACAGGTGTGAGCCATGCCCAGCAGAGGTCACAAGATTTGTCACTTCCCCAATTGCTCCTGTAGCTAACATCACTATTGTAGAACCTAAGACTGGTCTCTTAAGGTGTTTTTCAGACTTTTGCATTCTGGTGGCCAACTGATTCCGTGACTTAACCAGTTATGTGGCCCCCACCCAGAGGCTTTCTCAGTGCATGAGAACCATTTTCACACCTCTATGATTTCATTCCCAACCAGTCACCAACACCCATTGCGTAGCCTTTTATTTAATCCTATGGTAATGAAAATTTTTCTCTACTGTAATACCACTGTCCCTGTGAATTGAGTTTTTTTTCTCTGCAGCAGGCAAGAAGAACCCGTTAGATGATTGCAATTTAATAGAGTTGTTTCCACTTTGGACTGTTATGAATAATGTTGCTGTGTACAATTTCTTGCATGGACATATGTCTTCACTTCTTTTGGGCATTTACCCAGGAGTAGAATATCTGGGTCTTACGGTAACTCTGGGTTTAACTCTTTGAGGAGCTGTGAAATTGTTTCCCATAGTGGCTACACCATTTTATATTTCTACCAATAATGTACAAGGATTGATCAAAATCTTTAACATTTGTTTTTTTTTTTTTTTTTTTTTTTTGAGACGGAGTTTGGCTCTTGTTACCCAGGCTGGAGTGCAATGGCACGATCTCGGCTCACCGCAACCTCCGCCTCCTGGGTTCAGGCAATTCTCCTGCCTCAGCCTCCTGAGTAGCTGGGATTATAGGCACGCACCACCATGCCCAGCTAATTTTTTTTGTATTTTTTAGTAGAGACGGGGTTTCACCATGTTGACCAGGATGGTCTCGATCTCTTCACCTTGTGATCCACCCACCTCGGCCTCCCAAAGTGCTGGGATTACAGGCTTGAGCCACCGCGCCCGGCTAACATTTGTTATTGTCCACTTTTTTTTTTTTTTTTTGAGACGGAGTTTCACTCTTGTTGCCCAGGCTGGAGTGCAATGGCACGATCTCGGCTCACCGCAACCTCCGCCTCCTGGGTTCAGGCAATTCTCCTGCCTCAGCCTCCTGAGTAGCTGGGATTACAGGCACAGGTCACCATGCCCAGCTAATTTTTAGTATTTTTAGTAGAGACGGGGTTTCACCATGTTGAGCAGGATGGTCTTGATCTCTTGACCTCGTGATCCACCTGCCTCGGCCTCCCAAAGTGCTGGGATTACAGGCTTAAGCCACTGCGCCCAGCCTGTTATTGTCCACTTTTTAAGTGGGTTTGAAGTAATATCTCATTGTGATTTTGATTTGCATTTCCCTAATGACTAGTAATTCTGAGTGTTTAATCATCCACTTACTGGCCATTTATAGATCATCTTTGAGAAAATACCTATTTAGATCTTTTGACCATTTTTATTTGGGTTGTCTTTTTTTCTTAATTGAGTTGCAAGAGTTTTTCTTAATATGTTCTGGAGACAAGTCCTTTATCAAATCTGTGATTTGTAAATGTTTTCTGCCAGTCTCCTTTTGTTTTCACTTTTTTTCTTTTTCTTTCCTTTTTTTTTTTTTTTGAAATGGGTTTCACTCTTATTGCCCACGCTGGAGTGCAGTGGTGCGATCTCAGCTCACTGCACCCTCCTCCTCCTGGGTTCAAGAGATTCTTCTGCCTTAATCTCCCAAGTAGCTGGGATTACAGGCGCCTACCACCACGCCCGGCTGATTTTTTATATTTTTAGTAGAGATGGAGTTTTACCAAGTTAGCCAGGCTTGTTTCAAACTCCTGACCTCAGGTGATCTGCCTGCCTCTGCCTCCCAGAGTGCTGGGATTACAGTTATGAGCAACTGCTGCACGCAACCTCTTTTTACTTTCTTGATGGTCCTCAGTTCTGTCTTTATGTTGTGTTTTTTTTTTTTTTTTGATGCGGAGTTTCACTCTTGTTACCCAGGCTGGAGTGCAATGGCGCGATCTCGGCTCACCGCAACCTCCGCCTCCCGGGTTCAGGCAATTCTCCTGCCTCAACCTCCTGAGTAGCTGGGATTACAGGCATGCGCCACCATTCCCAGATAATTTTTTTGTATTTTTAGTAGAGACGGGGTTTCACCATGTTGACGAGGATGGTCTCGATCTCTTGACCTCGTGATCCACCCGCCTCAGCCTCCCAAAGTGCTGTGATTACAGGCTTGAGCCACCGCGCCCAGCCAGTTCTGTCTTTATCTTACTTGACGTTTCAGCAGATTTGATTGCTCTCTTCTTCATATACCCAGAATTCCACTTTTTATTTTTGGTGTGGGTAGAGACAGGGTCTTGCTGTGTTGCTCAGATTGGCTTCAGCAACCCTCCCACCTCCCTCAGTGCGGGGATTACAGGCGTGATTCCTGGACTGCTAATTATTTTTTTAATCTTTCCAACTTCTAAACATTGAAGTGTCACAAGACTCCATTTTCAGACTTCTTATTCTCTGTCACACCCACTCTCTTTGTTATATTCTCTGCTCTCATTTATACGCTGACAACTTCAAATTTACTATAAGTCTCATGTATTCATCTGCCTTCTTGACATTTCTACTTAGATATCTGATAGGCATTTTAAACTTAATATGTCCAAACTAGACTCCTGATTTTTTTTCTCCAAAACCTGATTCTCCCTCAATCAGTTTTTCTAATTGCTTGGGACAAGGAGTCATCCTTGAATCCTCATTCTCTCCCTCCCCCCATTGAATTTACCAACAAATTCTAATGGCTCTGTGTTTATTATATATTTAATGTAATCTGTTCTGACTAACTCCACTGCTGCCAGCCTGTTCCACAACCTTTGCTTAAACTCTTCTGGATTTTTTTAATAGTCCCTGAGTAGTCTCCCCTGTCTTTGTTGCTCTATAGCTTTGTCTCAACATGGGAGCCAGACTAATTCTTTTAAAGCCTGTCAAATTATTTCATTCTTGTACTGAAAACACTATAGTGGCTTCCTGTATCATTCAGAAAAACCCGAAGTCCTTACGGTCACATACATCATCTATTCCTTATTTCCATTCTGACTTCATTTACTCTCTACTCTGCTTCTCTCTTTTTCTGTAACACTAGCCTCCTTAATATTCCTCACTCAAGACATGCCTACCCTATACCCTTTGTGCATGCTGTTTTTTCTGCCTATAATGCAAACCTTTCAATTATCCTCATGGTTTCACTAACAGTGCTATGCAGAGCCATATTGGATCCAGACCTAAAAGGAAAAATTAATAACATTAACCTGATCTTTAAATTTTGATATTTTGTTTATTGTGGATTTTTTGCTTTAATTTTGTTCTGTTTTTGTTCAGATACAGTTTCACTGTGTTGCCCATGATGGAGTGCAGTGGCATTATAGCTCACTACAGCCTCAAACTCAAAAATAATAATAATTTTTAGCTTATAAAAATGGGAGCTTTATATGCCTAACCAAATAATTTTACCTCAGAATTTTAAAGGTATGATGTCATTGCCTTCCATCTTCCAGTTAGTATTATCTTCTTCTAATTCTTAATATTGTGATGTGCTTTTATGTGGAGTTCTTTTCATTTTTACTACTAGTTGCTAAGTCCTTTTTGTTTTGCTTCCTGCATGGTCTGTATTTTCTATAAGATTATTCTTTGATTAATTTACACTCATGTTTTTATAATAACTCATGTTATTATCAAATGTTTTATCATTCTTGATTTTTCTCTTGTATTTAAAAGTGACATATGATAGTCCTATTTTAGAAGTTCTGTTTTCATTGGTGGGGCTTGTCATTTGGTGGCCCTTACTATAGGGGGTGATTGACCATTTATGAGGGATCATCCACCTGCCAGCCCTGTAGGTCTTTTTTCTTAGGCAAGTCATTTTTCCCTCAGAGGCTCAACCCATCTTTTGCCTGCTTTCTCATAGCCCAGGGGAGCAAAAAGGGATTTCTCTTTGACTGTTGCTGTCAGTGTTGCACATTCCTTCTGGATTGCACATTCCTTCTAGGTTCAACCTACCCTCTTTTCAGAGTACCTGATGCCACAAATTACTGATCTTTTTCTGGGTATTGAATGTTGCTAACACAGTTACTTTACTTCCACCTCTACCAATTTTATAGGCCTAGGTTTCATCTTTTTTTGGTCTGCTCAGTTAACATTTGTCCATCTGCTTTCCAATTCCCAAAGTGGTTTTCACACCTCTTGTCTGCTGTTCTCTTCTCTCTTGCTCTTTGTCCTCAAGGATTTATGCCAATTTTTGTTTATTTGGTTTCATTTTAATGAAGTTTTAAAAGGGAAAGAAGAATGTATAAGTGGAGCAACTCACCCTCAGTTGTATAGGTTGTGCCTTTTAAGAGGGTTCCCTGCTGATCAGAAGTAGGATCTCTGACCCAGCCTTTGGGAGGCTGAGGCAGGTGGATTGTTTGAGTCCAGGAGTTCTAGACCAGCCTAGGGAACATGGCAAAACCCAGTCTTTAGTTTATCTATCTATCTATCTATCTATCTATCTATCTATCTATCTATCTATTTTGAGACAGAGTCTTGGTCTGTCACCTGGCTGACAGGCTGGAGTACACTGGCATGGTCTCGACTCACTGCAACCTCAGCATCCCAAGAAGCTGGGATTACAGGCATGCATCACCATGCCTGGCTCATTTTTATATTTTTAGTAGAGACAGGGTTTTGCCATGTTGGCCAGGCTGGTCTCAAACTCCTGGCCTTAAGTAATCCACCCACCCAGCCTCTCAGAATGCTGGGATTACAGGAGTGAGCCACCACACCCAGCCAGCCACTGCACCCAACCCCATCTCTATTTTTTAAAATATAAAAAATAAATAAAGAACTAGGCTTTCTAAGAAAAGAAGAAAAGAAGGGGCTCTGCTTAAAGGATTTGAAACGAAGGGTTAAAATCCAGCCTGGGCCAGGTGCGGTGGTTTATGCCTGTAATCCCAGCACTTGGGGGCCATGCCAGGAGGATCACTTGAGGTCAGGAGTTCAAGACCTGCCTGGCTAACATGGCAAAACCTTGTCTCTTCTAAAAATACAAAAATTAGGCCGGGCATGGTGGCTCAAGCTTGTAATCCCAGCACTTTGGGAGGCCGAGGCAGGTGAATCACGAGGTCGAGACATCGAGACCATCCTGGTCAACATGGTGAAACCCCGTCTCTACTAAAAATACAAAAAATTAGCTGGGCATGGTGGCACCTGTCTGTAATCCCAGCTACTCAGGAGGCTGAGGCAGGAGAATTGCCTGAACCCAGGAGGCGGAGGTTGCGGTGAGCCGAGTTCATGCCATTGCACTCCAGCCTGGATAACGAGAGCGAAACTCCGTCTCAAAAAAAAAAAAAAAAAAAAATTAACCGGTGTGGTGGTGCACACTTGTAATCCCAGCTACTCAGGAGGCTGAGGCAGGAGAATCATTTGAGCCCAGGAGGCCGAGGTTGCAGTGAGCTGAGACTGGGAGAAAAAAAAAATCCAACCTGAGCTTGATTCACAATGCCTTAAACTTGGTTAACCAGGAGGAAGGCAGCTTCTCTAATTCACAGTGGTCTTATGCTTGGACATATGTACTTGTTGCTGTTGTCTTTAGCTAGTAACTTGACTCTGAGGTATATTTCTGCTTTGTTTCTTTTTTTTTCCCCCTTTTTTTTTTTCAGACTGAATTTTATATATCTGTCTTGCATCAGAGCCCGTTTCTTTAAAATTCTGTAGTAAGTTGTTTATGGTTTTTACTGGGTTGAGATACCTTTTTTTTTTTTTTTTTTTTTTTTTTGGGTGAATGTCCGTATGTATTTCCTTTGAATATAGTAACAAATTAGTTTTATCTCTAAATCTCTGACTAACTGACACCTAATTGGGCACTCAGTAACCTTGGTTAATGCTCATTTATTTTTGCCCTCATGCCATCCAAACTCAGATTCTGAGTAATAAATTCTTGTCCCACAAACAGTGACTCACAGAAGGAGACTGATTCTGAATGATTCTGAAACATATTTTTTACTTTTTGTTTGTTTTTTGTTTGTTTGTGTGGTTGATTTTGTTTTTTGAGACAGAGTCTTCCTCTGTCTTTCAGACTGTAATGTGGTGGCATGATCACAGCTCATTGCAACCTCAACCTTTCACACTTAAGTGATCCTTACACCTCAGCCTCCCGAGTAGCTGGGACCACAGACAGGTGACACTACATCTAGCTAATTGTTGTTTTTGTAGAAATGGAGTCTTGCCATGTTGCCCACACTCGTCTTGAACTCCTGGGTTCAAGGGATCATCTCACCTCAGCTCCTAAGGTGCTGGGATTACATGTGTGAGCCACCAGGTTCAGCCTTAAATATATTTTTTAAATTGAAATAATGTACAGAAGGAAGTACTCCTGATGGAGGCTAGTTAAACCAATGACCTAGTTCAGTATTCAAGGAGAAGTTAAAGTTAGTTCTCTGAAGACAATAGGTGCAAAGTTCATGTTGAAGGGAGCTTGTTACCCTCTTCATGTCCTACCTAATTCTACTATTCACCATCTTTGATTTCTTAACTTTTAGGTTGGCATAAAGAAGACAGAGAAAGGAGGAGAAGGGAGATAAAGAATAACTTCAGCCAAATGGGTATCAGCAACATTTTCTACTGTGGCCTTTAGTAGCGGCAGACTAGTACTGGTCTATGGCCTGTTAGGAACCTGGCCACACAGCAGGAGGTGAGCAGTGGCTGAGCAAGTATTAGCAACTGAGCTCTGCCTCCTGTCAGATCAGCAGCAACATTAGATTCTCATAGAAGCAGAACCCTATTGTGAACTGTACATGTGAGAAATCTAAGTTATGTGTTCCTTATGTGAATCTAAAGAATGACTGATGATCTGAGGTGGAACAGTTGTATCCCTAAACCATCCCCCCTCCCACCAACCCTCCTGTGTCTATGGAAAAATTATCTTCCAGGAAATTGGTCCCTGGTGCCAAAAAGGTTGGGGACCACTGCTTTATAGGAATGTTGGGTACAATGATGATTATCATAGTATTGGAACAGAATTAAAGACAGCAAAAATCTTGAGTTTAGTGAAACAAAATACTTCTCACATTTATTAGACCAACCATATATGCCTTTTAATTGGTTGTCTCTAGTTTTAACATTTCCCATACATTGCATGCAGAGAGACCGCTGTAATGTGGCAACCTGTGGCTCTTGTCTTTTATCTCCAGAATAGTGTTGTTTTTCTTTAAGATAATTTCTTTTCTTTATAGCTTTTCTTCCTATGAGTTGTTATCTCTGCCTGTTGCTTTCTAGAAGAGGATCCAGAAGGAAAATGCTTTGATGTTTAATCAGTATTTTAGGAGAGGCGGGAGAGGCTACTCTGCAGAACAGAGAGTGATACAATTTAACTCACAAGGATAGCAAAAAGGAAAAGAATTATTTCATTTGTGTAGAGTATCTGAAGAAAATAGCAGCTCATTGTTCTTCAAAGTGGATCTTGCCACCAGTTGTTGAAATCTCAGCCTTGTCTTTGTACATCTCAGTGTCAAAAGAGGTCAGGGAAAAAATCCTATCTTGCCATTTTGCTTTATATATGGAATGGTGATTGTTTAGATGAAACTATCTACCCCGACAGTGTCATATCTGTAGTACCTAGCAGCACAGTACGTACTAGAAGTGGGCTTCAGTACTTTTTTTTTTTTCTTCCATAAATCCTGAACTAACTAGTAAGTTCCAGGACAGTGGTTCAATGGGCCTAATAAACGGATGAAATGTCAAGTTTCTGGAAAATTATGGTGTATTTTCTTGCATTTGTGGAGAGACTAGTAAAGGTTATCCTAACCTAATTTAGATTTTCATAAGTATTCATTGATATTTCACAAAATATTTATTGAGTACTTCCTGTGATCAGGCACAGTGCTAACCCCTGGTATAGAGTGTTGAAGGAGACCTTTAGAAGACATGAAAGAGGGAATACCCTCCTCCATGAAACTTCCAGTTTACTCTGGTAGGGAAATGCTATAAAAATAGCTCTTTTGACTGGGCACAGTGGCTCATGCCTGTAATCTGAGCACTTTGGGAGCCTGAGGTGGGCGATCACCTAAGGTCAGAAGTTTGAGACCAGCCTGGCCAACATGGCGAAACCCTGTCTCTACTAAAAATACAAAAATTAGTTGTAGTGGCGAGCACCTGTAATCCCACCTACTCAGGAGGCTGAGGCAGGAGAATCGCTTGAACCTGGGAGACGGAGATTGCAGTGAGCCAAGATTGTGCCATTGCACTCCAGCCTGGGTGACAAGAGCAAGACTCCATCTCAAAAAAAAAAAAAAAGAAAAAAAAACAAAACACTTTTTAGCGTGAGGTAAGTGCTACAAAGGAAAATTACACCTGAAAGTCTATGGATGTGGTGTCTCCAGGTTAATTTTTCTGAAAATGAATGTGGGTAGTAGAATCTGTAAAGACGTTATCAGGCCAGGCACTGTGGATCACTTGAGTCCAGGAATTTGAAATGAGCCTGGCCAACAGGGCAAAACCCACCTCTATTAAAAATACAAAAATTAGTTGGGTGTGGTGGCATGTGGCCCTAATTCCAGTTACTAGGGAGACTGAGGCACAAGAATCACTTGAACCCAGGAGGTGGAGGTTGCGGTGAGCGTAGATTACATCACCTTGCTCCAGCCTTGGCAACAGAGTGAGACTCTGTCTCAAAAAATAATAATAATTTAAAAAATAAAGTTATCAGAAAAGCTTGGTATGTTTTCTCATGGTAGCCATTTCTAAGCACTAGCTAGTTAGGAATATTTTGCCACCAGGTATAATTGGCTGTTTTCTCTTAGTTTTAAACTGTGAACTACATCTTGTAAAGCATAAAGCAGACGTCCCCAAACTTTTTACACAGGGGGCCAGTTCACTGTCCCTCAGATCGTTGGAGGGCCGCCACATACTGTGCTCCTCTCACTGACCACCAGTGAAAGAGGTGCCCCTTCCTGAAGTGCGGCGGGGGGCCGGATAAATGGCCTCAGGGGGCCGCATGTGGCCCGCGGGCCGTAGTTTGGGGACGCCTGGCATAAAGAATAAAAAAGACCTCAGTATCCATCACCTTAGAAAGTACAGCAGGCAGCCAGGTGCAGTGGCTTACACCTGTTATCCTAGCACTTTGTAAGGCCGGGGCAGGTGGATCACCTGAGGTCAGGAGTTCAAGGCCAGCCAAAATGGTGAAACCCCATCTCTATTAAAAATGCAAAAATTAGCTGGGCATGGTGACAGGCACCTATAATCCCAGCTATTTGGGAAGCTGAGGTAGGAGAATCAGTTGAACCTCAGGTGGATGGAGGTTGCAGTGAGCTGAGATTGCGCCACTGCACTCCAGCCTGGATGAAAGAATGAAACTTCATCTCCAAAAAAAAAAAAAAAAAGAAGAAGTAAAGCAGGCTGGACACTGTGGCTCAAGCCTGTGATCCCAACACTTGGGAGGCTAAGAGTCTGAAACAAGTCGAGGCAATATAGTGAGACCTTGTCTCTACAAAAAGAAATAAAAATTACCCAGGGTCCTGGCACCTGTCTGTTGTCCTGGCTACTCAGGAGGCTGAGGCAGGAGGATCACTTGAGCCCAGGAATTCAAGGCTGCAGTGAGCTATGATTCCACCACTGCACTTTAGCCTGGGAGACCTTGTCTCTAAAAAATAAATTTAAAAAAAAAAAAAAAAAAAAAAAAAAGAAAGAAATAATGGCCAGGCCAGTGGCTCACACTTGTAATGCCAGCGATTTGGGAGGCCAAAGTCCAAGGATCTCTTGAACCCAGGAATTTGAAATGAGCCTGGGGCAACATAATGAGACCCTCTCCACAAAAAATGTAAAACTTAGTCAGGCATGTTGGCATGTGCCTGTAGTCCTGGCTACTCAGGAGGCTGAGATAGGAAGATTGCTGAGGGAGGATCACTTGAGCCCAGGCAGTCAAGGTTGTGGCAGTGAGCCATGATCATGCCACTGCACTTCACTCCAGCCTGTGTGACAGAGTGAGACCTAGTCTCAAAAAAAAAAAAAAAAAAAGAAAAGAATTTTGTTCAGTTGTACAATGTTTTGGGGGGGGTGTGTGTGTGTGTTTTCTTTTTCTTTTCCAGAAATAGCCTTTTTTTTTTTTTTTGAGATGAAGTCTTGCTCTGTTGTCTACACCATCCAACTCCTGGACTCAAGTGATCCTCCTGCCTCAGTCTCCCAAGTAATTAAGACTATAGGCACATGCCACCACACCTGGCTAAGTTTTCGGGTTTTATAGAGAAAGTGGCTCACTATCTTGCCCAGACTGGTCTCAGTCTCAGACTCTTGACCTCAAGTGGTCCTCCCACCTCAGCCTCCCAAACTGCTGGGATCACAGGCATGAGTGAGAAGTATGTTTTCTACTCCATGTATATTGCTTTCGCACTATGATAAAGTCAAAATCATAAATTGAACCATTATTAATTCAGGGACTCTCTCTAACGAAATGAGAACTTCTTGGAATGGGACTCCCTGTTTCTTTCTGTAGGAGAAGAGAAACTAAATTATTTGATTTATAGGTAGGCAAAACCTTAATTTGAGGAAGAACAGATATATTTCTGCATTGAGTCTGTTGCCATCACTGTGAAACTTTACTGAAAGTTTCTCTTTAGACTGGTAGAATCAGAAGCAGTAATGTTTAGAAGCATATGTTTTCTGTCATATGTACTTGTTAGAAATGCAAAAATGTTATTTTTGTTATACACAGCTCTCTCCCTCCATTCTTGCAGTTTAACTTGATTTATTTCTTGCTAGTGCTCTCGCGCGCGCGCTCGCTCTCTCTATCTATCTTATTTTACATGATTGTGAGAGGCAGGGTGTATTATGTTTGTAATATGCATGTTTCTGTGAGGGTCAAAAATGATGATTTTTCAGCCAGGCATAGTGGCTTATACCTGTAATCTCAGCACTTTGGGAGGCTGAGGCAAGAGGATCTCTTGAGGCCAGGAGTTTGAGACCAACCTAGGCAACATAGTAAGACTCTGTCTCTACATACATTCATAAAAAAATTGTGTGTGTGTGTGTGTGTGTGTGTGTGTGTGTGTGTGTTTTCCACACCTATCATGCTTGGACCCTAAGCCTGATGTCAGTCCAAAGCTGTTGGGTTTAGGTGCTACTTTTATCTAAGTCCTAGCATTTTGAAGAGGTTCCCACTTGGCAGTGAAAATGCCTATCTGAATGTAGAGGTTCTCATTTTGATGAATACAGATAATAAAGCTCAAGTTAATAGTAGTGCTCTTAAGGATAGCTGCTGTTGATAGTCATACCAGTTTGTGTTTAGACAAGATCAGAGCTGGGTGTGGTGGCTCAAGCCTGTAATTCCAGCACTTTGGGAGACTGAGGCCAGAGAATTGCTTGAGCTTAGGAGTTTGAGACCAGCTGATAACATAGTAAGACCCTTTCTCTACAAAAAGAATTTTTTTTAGTTAGCTAGGTATGTTGGCATCCACCTGTAGTCCCAGCTCCTCAAGAGACTGTGATGAAAAGATCACTTGAGCCTGGGAGGCAGAAGTTGTAGTGAGCTGAGATCGCAGCACTGTACTCCAGCCTAGGTAACAGAGCAAGACCCTGTTTCAAAAAAAAAAAAAAAATTGGAATTTAGAAGAGAGAATACAATTCTGACATTTTAATAATCTCATCTGAGGCCAAGAAAGCTTAAGTGACCACGACTAATCTAGGTATTTTGAAGGTGCTAGAAAACCATAATAGAAGCCAGGAAAGCTTCCTTTGCAAAATTAAGGTCTACTTTTCATAGAGGGAAGGGTAGGAGCAGATTGGAAGAGACCTCCCAGATCTTTTTAAAGACCGACAGCCAAAGTATTTACCCTGTAGGCATTTCCCCCTATTAGAAGCTGTCCCTCCCAATTTTTTCTCCCAGAGGTTCCTTCTCAGAGAAATGATTAGCCAAATGCCTCATTAAAGTGGAGATTAAGTGCTTTCTCTCCAGTTCCTTAGAGAATTATAGGATTACTACTGATTTGTCACTTACTGACCAGTTTTTTTTTTTAATCTTTGTGCTCTTGGATTATGCCATTTATTCTATAAGAAGGGGAAGAGGGGCTAGGTGGCGTGGCTCATGCCTGTAATCCCAACACTTTGGGAGTCTGAGGTGTGAGGATCACTTGAGCCTGGGAGTTTGAGACCAGCCTGGTCAACATAATGAGACCCTGTCTTAAAAAAAAAAAAAAAAAAGCCGGGCACGGTGGCTCAAGCCTGTAATCCCAGCACTTTGGGAGGCCGAGGGGGGTGGATCACGAGGTCAGGAGATCAAGACCATCCTGGTCAACATGGTGAAACCCCGTCTCTACTAAAAAGACCAAAAAAATTAGCTGGACATGGTGGCACGTGCCTGTAATCCCTGCTACTCAGGAGGCTGAGGCAGGAGAATTGCCTGAACCCAGGAGGCGGAGGTTGCAGTGAGCCGAGATCGCGCCATTGCACTCCAGCCTGGGTAACAAGAGCAAAACTCTGTCTCAAAAAAACAAAACAAAACAAAACAAAATATACATATATATATATAATTAGCTGGGCATGGTGGCACGTGCCTGTAATCCCAGCTACTTAGGAGGCTGAGGCAGGAGAATTGCCTGAACCCAGGAGGCGGAGGTTGCAGTGAGCCGAGATCGCGCCATTGCACTCCAGCCTGGGTAACAAGAATGAAACTCTGTCTCAAAAAAAAAAAAAAAAAAAAAAGAAAAGAAAAAATTAGCCAAGCGTGGTGGCAGGTACCTGTGTTCCCAGCTACTTGGGAGGCTGAGGTAGGTGGATCTCTTAAGCCTGGGATGTTGAGACTGCAGTGAGCTGCTGTGATCAAGCCATTACACTTCAGCCTGGGCAGCGGGGTGAGACCCTAAAAAGAAGGGGAAGAGAGGTAGGCTGTAGAGACTACTGGAGATTATGGCAACCTCTTTCTCAGTATTGTTTTTTGTTTGTTATTTGTAGAGATGGGGGTCTCACTATGTTGCCCATGCTGGTCTCAAACTCCTGGATCAAGTGATTCTCCTACCTCAGCTTCCCACAGTGCTGAAATTCCGAGCGTGAACCACCTTGCCTGGCCCTTTGGGGTTTTCTTTGTTTGGTTTTTGTTTTTTTGAGATGGAGTTTTGCTCTTTTTGCCCAGGCAATGGTACCTTACACCTCCGGGGTCCAAGTGATTCTCTTACCTCAGCCTCCCGAGTAGCTGGAATTACAGGCATGCACTACCATGCTTGGCTAATTTTGTATTTTTAATAGAGATGGAGTTTCACTATATTGGTCAGGCTGGTCTCGAACTCCTGACTTCAGGTAATTCACCTGTTTCGTCCTCCCAAAGTGCTGGGATTACAATAGGCATGAACCACCATGCCTGGCCTTGGCCCTCAGTCGTAATAGTGCAACCAAGAAAATGCCTCAGCTACCCAAATGGGGGAGATGGTTTATTTAGGAATGTTATTTAGGGCCTTTGTCTCCTGAATTTGGTCCTGGCTTGCTCAAATGATCACTAGCAAGTTCCATTTTAATTCTTCTGATGGAGCCCAGTGTAGATTGGTACAAGAATTGTGAGGGTGTTGCTGCCTTGTGTGCACATGTTCCAACCTGAAATAAGAGTGGTCTTGAGAAGCTAAGAAAGAAGAACGCGATTTATTTTTTTAATTGATAGTTTAGTAGGCAACTTCTGACCTGTTCTTAGCCTGAACAGAGCTACTGATAGCAGGCTAATCATGGTTCTGAGATAAAGGTCAATGGATGAAGCTCTTTTGGAGGATCTCCAGGGCACATTTAATAACAACTGAAACTGCAGCTGCTGCAGCAGCAGCATTTATCAGACCATGTTCCAGGCAGCAATACTAAATGCTTCTTATATATTTAATTTAATTATTGCAATAGGTCTATGCAATACATACTAGTATAATTTTTATTTTACTCATGAGAAAATTGTGGCTTAAAGAAGTTGCCTAAAGTGGCACATCCAGTAATGGGGGATCTATTTAAAGCCAAGATGGCTATCTTCAAAGTCCATATGTCTTAATCATTATCTCCTATTTATCTTCACCTTTTCTATTTGACAAAGTCTTTTTTCCCTTATCTCATCTGTTCTTAACCAAGGCCCTCCTCTACTGCTTCCTAAAATAGTCCACATCTGTGGAGCTTC
This sequence comes from Saimiri boliviensis, assembly GCF_048565385.1. Taxonomy (NCBI): domain Eukaryota; kingdom Metazoa; phylum Chordata; class Mammalia; order Primates; family Cebidae; genus Saimiri; species Saimiri boliviensis. The sequence continues at coordinate 14,261,414 of NC_133450.1, read as the reverse complement.
TCAGGGATATACTTTTTTGTGAGATTTTTCTTTCTGTAAGATAATTAAATGGCTTTGAGACCAGCCTGGCTAACACAGTGAAACCCCATCTCTACTAAAACTACAAAAATTAGCTGGATGTGGTGGCTCCCAGCTACTCGGGAGGCTGAGGCAGGAGAATCGCTTGAATCCCGGAGAAGGAGGTTGCAATGAGATGAGATTGTGCCTCTGCACTCCGGCCTGGGTGACATAGCTAGACCCCGTCTCAAAAATAAAATAAAATTAAAATAAATTAAATGGCTAAAATTTTTTACATATTGTAAATGGACCTAGACATTTAAAGAGGTTTGTTCATTATAGAGATTTGTCAGGAAAAACTTGATGCTTTTGGAAAGCTCTTGATAGTATTCACAGATAAGTGATAGTGAAAATTGAGATTAATGGATACTGGTAAAAAATTAGATGTGATATGGTTGATCATGCTGGTTGTGGGTTTTTTTGTTTGTTTGTGTGTTTGTTTTTAAGACCAAGTCTTGCTCTGTTGCCCAGGCTGGAGTGTAATGGCATGATCTCTGCTCGCCACAACCTCCGCCTCTTGGGTTCAAACTATTCTTCTGTCTCAGCCTCCAGAGTAGCTGGGATTATAGGCATGCACCACCATGCCCAGCTAATTTTTTGTATTTTTAGTAGAGACAAGGTTTCACCATGTTGGCCAGGCTGGTCCCGAACTCCTAACCTCGTGATCCACCTGCCCCGGCTTCCCAAAGTGCTGGAATTACAGGAGTGAGCCATCATGCCTGGGCATCATTAAAGCTAAAACATTATTCAAGTTTGCTAGAAAGTTGAAGAGCTGAATTTGGGCTGGAAAAGGTAAGAAAAACACACTGCATGTGGCCTTCATTTAACTGATGAACTTTAGTCTTTCCTGGCTGCCAACTATTTGCTCAACCTCCCAAGCTGTGTGCTAGGAAATCTAGCCTTTTATTGTCCTGGTTTAAGAGGGATTTAGACTATGCTCAGTATTGAAGTTTTTGGGTCTTAACTATTTTAATATTATCTATGGATAAATAGAAGGTCATATATATTAGTAGAGGAGAGAGCATATGGGATAAATTAATCTCTCTCTCTCTCTTTCACTCTCTATTTTTAGAGATGAGGTCTTGCTCTATTGCCCAGGCTGAAGTGCAGTGTCGCCATATCAGCTCACTACAACCTTTGCCTCCTGGTTTCAAGTGATTCTACTGCCTCAGCTTTCTGAATAGCTGGGGTTACAGTTATGCACCACCACACCCAACTAATTTTTGTATTAGTAGAGATGGGGTTTCACCATGTTGGCCAGGCTGGTCTTGAACTCCTGGCCTCAGGTGATCTACCCACCTCCAAAGTGCTGGAATTGTACACATAAGCCACCATGCCTGGCCTATATGTAGAGATTTTATTTTTATACATATATATTTACACACAGACACACATATGTGTGTGTGTGTGTGTGTGTATATATATATAAAACTTACCTGGATTTTGAGTAGTCATGTAACCCAGGAAAGGAATCTAGAAATCAGTATAGACCTCCTTAAGAGCAATAGCTTTCATTGTTAATTTACAAGGTAATGGTTAAGCTGACCTTAACCATTTTGTGTTTGTTGGCATTAAAACAAACACAAAATGTTACTCTTTGAAGATAAAGACAAATAAGTTCAAATGTAGAAAACTTTGTACATTTCTGATAATACCTTAAAAAGGTCCTGAGAAGAATAAATAAATTACCCTGGAAATGTAGGCAATACATTGAGTTTTCTTTAAGTTACAGAAATCCTGGAAGTTGGTTGAGCAGTGTGTATCAAAAAGCCTTAAAGGCTGGGCATGCTGGTTCATGCATGTAAACTCAGCACTTTGGGAGACTGAGGGCAGGAGGATTGCTTGAGTCCAGGAGTTCAAGACCAGCCTCCGAAGCTGGGCACAGTTGCTCACTCCTGTAATCTGAGTACTTTGGGAGGCTGAGGTGGGCAGATCATGAGGTCTAGAGATTGAGACCATCCTGGCCAACATGGTGAAACCCGTCTTTACTAAAAATACAAAAATTATCTGGAGGTGGTGGTGCGTGCCAGTAATCCTAGCTACTCGGGATGCTGAGGCAGGAAAATTGCTTGAACCTGGGAGGCAGAGGTTGCTGTAAGCCAAGATCATGCCACTGCACTCCAGCCTGGCGACAGAGTGAGACCCTGTCTCAAATAAATAAATCAGCAAATAAATAAACCAGCCTCCACAACAAAGGGTTACCCTGTCTCTATAAAAAAATGTTTTTAAAAAAGCCTTAAAATGTGCATACACTTTTACTTGCTTATGTGTAGGACTTCACCCTGTGAAACCAGTGAATCAGGTACAAAGATATTTCTCTCAGGCAGGCATGGTGGCCCGTGTCTATAATCCCAGCACTTTGGAAGGCCGAGGCGAGTAGATTACTTGAGCCCATGAATTTGAGACCAGCCTGGGCAACATGGTGAGACCATATCTCTCTTAAACAGAGTCTTGCTCTGTCGCCCAAGCTGGAGTGCGGTGGCATGATCTTGGCTTACTACAACCAGGTTCAAATAATTCTCCTGCCTCAGCCTCCAGAGTAGCTAGGACTGTAGGCATGCATCACCACACCTGGTTAATTTTTCTCCTGTTTGTTTGTTTGTTTGTTTGTTTGTTTTTATGAGACAGACTCTCGCTCTCCTCGCCCAGGCTGAAGTGCAGTGACTTGATCTCAGCTCACTGTAATTTTCCTGCTTCAGCCTCCTGAGTAGCTGGGACAACAGGTTTATGCCACCACGTTCAACTAATTTTTGTATTTTTAGTAGAGACAGGGTTTCACCATATTAGCCAGGATGGTCTCGATCTCTTGACCTCGTGTTCCACCCACCTTGGTCTCCCAAAGTACTGGGATCACAGGCGTGAGCCACCACGCCTGGCCTAATTTTTGTATTTTCTATTTATTTATTTGTTTGTTTATGAATGAATGAACAAATGAATGAGACGGAGTCTCACTACATTGCCCAGGCTGGAGTGCAGTGGCTATTTACAGGCGCAATCCCACTACTGATCAGCATGGGAGTTTTGACCTGCTCCGTTTCCAACCTGGGTCGGTTCACCCCTCCTTAGGCAACCTGGTGGTCCCACTCCTGGGAGGTCACCATACTGATGCTACACTTAGTGCAGACAGCCAATCGGCATAGTGCACTACAGCCCAGAACTCCTGGGCTCAAGCAGTCCTCCCAACTTCAGCCTCCCGAGTAGCTGGGATTATAGGTCCACGCCACCTTGCCTGGCTAATTTTTGTATTTTCAATAGAGACGGGGTTTCACTATGTTGGCCAGGCTGGTCTCAAATTTCTGACCTCAGGTGATCCGCCTGTCTTGGCCTCCCAGAGTACTCGGATTGCAGGCATTGGCCACTGTGCCTGGCCTTTTTTTCAATTAGCTGGGCATGGTGGAATGTGCCTCTGGTCTCAGCTATTTGGGAGACAGGTAGGTCACTGGAGCTCTGGGGTTAAAGGCTGCAGAGAGCCTTGATCTCACCACTGCACTCCAGCCTGTCAATAGTGGGGAGACCCTGCCTAAAAAAAAAAAGAAAGGAAGATACTTCTCTCAGCTTGTTTATACAAGTGAAAATTAGGACAACTTAAATATCCATCTATAGGTAATTGGCCAAATGAATCATGGTTTGTTTGTTCAAAGTAATTCTATTCAACTGGGCATGGTGACTCATGCCTATAATCCCAGCACTTTGGGAGGCCAGGGAAGGTTGATCACTTGAGGCCAGGAATTTGAGACCAGCCTGGCCAACAAGGGTGAAAGCCCATCTCTACTAAAAATTTAAAAATTAGCCAGCTGTGGTGATGGGTGCCTGTAATCCCCGCCACTTGGGAGGCTGAGGCATGAGAATTGCTTGAACCTGGAAGGTGGAGGCTGCAGTGAGTCAGGATCATCACACCACTATACTCCAGCATGGGTACCAGAATGAGACTCTGTCTCAAAAAAATAATGATATTATTGATTGATTGATTGGAGACAGAGTTTTGCTCTTGTTGCCCAGGCTGGAGTGCAGTGGCACAATCTTGGCTCACTGCTAACTCTACCTCCTGGGTTCAAGTGATTCTCCTGCCTCAGCCTCCTGAGTAGCTGGGATTACCAGCGCACACCACTGCACCCAGCTAATTTTTGTATTTTTAGTGGAGACAGGGTTTTGTTGGTCAGGCTGGTCTTCACCTCCTGACCTTCTGCCTGCCTTGGCCTCCCAGAGTGCTGTTATTACAGCACTGTGCCCTGCCTAATAATGGTAATAATTCTATTTAAGCATTTAAAATTACGTTTTAAATTGGCAAGGTGTGGTGGCTCACAAGGCCTGTAATCCCAGTACTCTGGGAAGCCGAGGTGGGCAGATCACCTGAGGTCAGGAGTTCGAGACCAGCCTGGCCAACATGGTGAAACCCCATCTTTACTAAGGTGTGTGTGTGTGTGTGTGTGTGTGTGTGGCCAGGCTGGATGGTTCATGCCTGTAATCCCAGCACTTTGGGAGGCCCAGGCAGGTGGATCTCCTGAGATCGGGGTTGGAGACCAGCCTGGCCAACATGGAGAAACCACGTCTGTACTAAAAATACAAAAAAAATTAGCCAGGCGTTGTGGCGCATTCCTGTAATCCCAGCTACTCAGCAGGATGAGGCAGGAGAATCTCATGAACCCAGGAGGTGGAAGTTATGGTGAGCCGAGATTGTGTCATTGCACTCCAGCCTGGGCAGTAAAAGTACAACTATGTCTCAAAAAAAAAAAAAGAATCAGCTGGGCGTAGTGGCGGGCATCTGAAATACCAGCTACTCAGGAGGCTGAGGCAGAAGAATCGCTTGAACCTAGGAGGCGGAAGTTGCATTGGGCAGAGTTTGTGCCACTGCACTCCATCCTGGGCAACAGAGTGAGACTCTGTCTCAAATTAATTAATTAATTTAATTAAGTAAAATTATGTTTTAAGTTACAGCTAATTGAACCAAAAATGTTCATGATGCACTGAAATTCTGATAATCTGGCCTGTCATAATCTGAAAAGTCAAATCTTTATAGGTGAAATAAGAGTATTCCAGAATGTTTTCTTGTTTGTTGTTGAGACAGGGTCTCATTTTGTAGTGCAATCACAGCTCACTGTAACCTCTGCCTCTTGGACTCACATAATCCTCCCACCTCAGTTTCCCCAGTAGCTGGGACTACAGGCGCACGCCACCACACCTGGCTAATATTTTGTTTTTGTTTTTGTTTTTGTTTTTTTGATACAGAGTCTTGCTCTGTCACACAGGCTGGAGTACAGTGGTGCCATCTCAGCTCACTGCAGCCTCCGCCTTCTGGATTCAAGCAATTATTCTGCCTCAACCTCCTAAATAGCTGGGATTACAGGTGTATGCTACCATGCCTGGCTAATTTTTGTATTTTTAGTAGAGATGGGCTTTCACCATATTGCCCAGGATGGTTTTGAACTCCTGACCTCATGATCCACCCACCTCCACCTCCCAGAGTGCTGGGATTACAGGCATAAGCCACCACACCTGGCCCTCTTTTTTTTTTTTAATAGAGACAAGGTTTCACCATTTTGCCCAGACTGGTCTCAAACTCCTAGACTCAAGTGATCCACCCGCCTTGGGCTCCCAAAGTGCTGGGATTACAGGTGTGAGCCACCGTACCTGACCATTCCAGAACATTCTGATGATTCAACCGTAACTCATTTCATAGTATAATTGAGTGGATAAGAAGGGCTGGTGTTTGCTGTCTTCCCGTATTAATAGTTTTGTGTTGGAACTCCTTGACTGTCAATCAAGTATTATGTTTGAGAAAGATGTAAAAATTTAATACTTTTAAGATTAGGAGAGGTTTAAAGGGTTTTATATCATGAACATGCATATTAAGGATGAAGCATGGCTCTGCCCTCTTAAAAGACCAAAGAAATATTCCATCAGCAGTTTACTTTAGAAGAAAGAATAGGTTGATGCTGAACCCATTCCCAGAGCCAGGTAGCTGAAAGGGCACTGTGATTGTTATCTTACTAGGAACACATGGAGTGGGAGTAAGGCAGTTTTCTGCAGAAATAAAGGATTCTGGGCAGACAAAAACTACATGTGTACTGTTTTTAATTAAAACTAGAGAAGGTAAAGACTTGGAGGACATATGCTCTTTTTTTTTTTTTTTTTTGATGCAGGTTCTTACTCTTGTCACCCAGGCTGGAGTGCAGTGTCGTGATAATCAGCTCACTGTAACCTCCACCTCCTGAGCCCAGGTGATCCTCTCACCTCAGCGTCCTGAGTGCTGGGAGTATAGGCTTGTGACACCGTGTCAGGCTAATTTTTTTTTTTTTTTGGTCTGGCTAAATTTTTTGTAGTATTTTTGGTAGAGACAGGGCTTCACCATTTTGCCCAGGCTGGTCTCTAACTCCTGAGCTCAAGCAATCCGCCTGCCTCGGCCTCCGAAAGTGCTGGGATTACAGGCATGAGCCACTGTACCTGGTCACAAAATTTAAAGACTTTAAGGGCCATTGACTTTTCAACTCCAGAGGCTGGTCCAATCAGAATAAAGGTAAGGATTTTTGTTAGGTAATTAGAAAAGAATGTGTCTCTTTCTACTGAGTTGGGAGCTATGAGCTTATAAATGTTGGGCTAGACATGTTGGGTCATCCCAGCACTATGGGAGGCCAAGGCAGGTGGATCACCTGAGGTCAGGAATTTGAGACCAGCCTGGCCAAAAAGGGTGAAACCCCATCTCTACTAAAAATACAAAACATTGGCCAGATGCGCAGGTGGATCATGAGGTCAGGCAGCCGAGACCATCCTAGCCAACATGGTGAAACCCTGTCTCTACTAAAAATACCAAAAAATTGACTACACCTGTAGTCCCAGCTACTCAGGAGGCTGAGGCAAGAGAATTGCTTGAACCCAGGAGGTGGAGACAGCAGTGAGCTGAGATTGCACCACCGCACTACAGCCTGGGTGACAGTATGAGACTTCGTCTAAAAAAATATATATATATACAAAAAATTAGCTGGGCATGGTGATGGGAATCTGAAATGCCAGCTACTCGGGAGGGTGAGGCTGGAGAATCACTTGAGCCTGAGGGGTGGATGTTGCATGCAGTGAACCGAGATTGCATCACTGCACTCTAGCCTGGGCAACAGAGCATGACTCTGTCTCAAAACAACAACAACAACAAAAGGTGCTACAGCCACCTTGCCACCCAGGAAGAGATCCTGGCTGACAAGGGAGCTGTACCAGAGAAAACAACACCAAGAGTGGGTTTGAAATCGGGCCCCAACACATCATTTGAGCCCCTACATCATGCCATGCCTGATTTGGACTTTTTCAGTTACACCAAGAGCCACTAAATTCCCTTTTTGTTTAAGTCAGGTTGGCAGTGGTTTTCTATCACTTCTAACTGAACTAGTCCTAAGACAATTTCCTTAGGGGTCATAACATCCAACTACTTCATGCCTTGAAGTTTAAAGAAGTGAAGTGACTTGCTTAAGGTTGGCCGGGCATAGTGGCTGATGCCTGTAATCCAAGCACTTTGGAGGCCAAAGTGGGCGGATCACCTGAGGTCAGGAATTCAAGACCAGCCTGACCAACAGGGTGAAACCCTGTCTTTATAAACAAAACAAAACAAAACAAAAAAACCTGGCCCCCTCCCACCTCCTTTATAAGATAATTACTCCAATGTGTAAATCACTTTAAGGAGGTTTGGGGTAAAGTCTGTGATGGGTTTGAGGATGCCATTTAAGTAGTGGTAATGGAAATCAGCCCTGCTCTCTTAGTGTCATTTGGAATGACTGCTATTGACAGAAAACTGACACCACCATCATAGCTCTTATTTTTCTCAGACTTTAGATAAGTGGGCTCTCCATAGACCACAGTATCTTCATGATTGGTAGCTTAATAAGTAAATTATTTGTGAGCTCACTGGATAGCATTTGACTAGCTGTTTTAAAGTTGCCTATTCCCTGTGCCTCCTAAGGTTCTAGAATCAGCAGACTCGTTTTTCCATGGTGTGTCTAGTAATATGGAATTAAATACGGACCTCAAATATATGCCAAGCTCTTTGTTGCCTTAGGAGTTTGCATATGCTGTTCACTCTGCCTGTAGTGCTTATCTCTTGGCTTTTCATGTGGGTGGCTCCTCTTCTTCTCCTCTTTCAGGCTTCAGTTTAAATCCAGCTTTATAGATGCCATCTGATTATGGGAGGTAGTTCCCTTCTCATTGTTCTTTATCATATGACCTATTTGTTTCCTAATAGCAATTTCTAATTTATATCTAATTTGTATTTACTTACCAGTCTCTTTGATTTACCACCTGTACCCAGTTTGTATAGCGTAAGAGTCACACATAAGAAATACTCAATAATTATTTGTTAAGTGATTGGGTTCTGTGTATCCTATGCTTGAAAAACATTAAAAAGCACTATTCCTACCCTTTCACCAGCCCTGCCCCAAGTACCTTGATTGCCCTCACACCTCTACCGACAGCAGGAATCCTGAAGAGAAAGGGGAACTAAAAACTGTACTTAACTGCTGTGCTGCTAGTTGTCTCAGGCAGTTTTGAATTAATATTTTATTATCTCTGTTCTTCAGCTTGTCATGCCTTGTTTTTTCTCTTCCTTGTGACTTCTCACCCACCCACTTGACTCTGACTCAGATTCCTGACACTTAAAGGGTATATCAGAGAAATGAGATGGCCCTGAGCGCAGGGGAGGAAGGATGGAATGACAAGGGCCACCAGAAACCATTTTCAGGACTCTAATCACTCTAAGGTCACAGTTTAGAGTCTAGAATGAGAGGGACTTTGAGTGCCTCTTTTTCTTGCTCAGTGCCCTCAGCTTGAGTGCTTAGCTGGCAGGCGGGCACCTTTTCCTCCTCAGTTACTGTCAAAGCAACATGAAGGTCAGACAGAGAGAGACAAATGAGAGCAGCTCCGGGAAAGGAGGTTACCACGGTAACAAGCAGGAGGGACTGCTATTTGGAAACAGGCCTAATCTTTCTCCTCCTCCTCCCTCCTCCTCAGAACAGGAAGATGGGTATTGTTTAGCTGACCTGCATCCTTGGGGTGGGAACCATAATCCCTTTCTGACAGTTCCCAGTGACACTGGAGTGAGTTGTTTTGCATTTTAATTCGATAAGCAGCAGCTGCAGTTTTCTCTGAAGTGCTGGAAATATGGCTTTTTCTGGCCCTGTTCCAGATAGGATTATGGTTGCCACAGAGAGGGGTTTGATATTGTTGTTTATTTCTCAACAAAGATCTTGCATATTTGCATATGTGTGGAAGATGCTTCTAGACAACCATAATCAAATGAATACAGGCTGTCTATAGGTTATGAATATCTGCCCTAGGAAGGTCGCAGAGATACTGCCTCATCCTCAGCTCACAGGACCACCCAGCTGCCCTGGGCCAGTCCTGTTCCCAGTGACCTGTGCAGTGGATGTTCTGACTTAATGTCCTTATCCCTCTGCCTCCCCCATCTACTTATATGTTACACTATTCTCTCTCCCTTCCCTTACCTGCCCTTATAATAAGCCTTCACTATGTATATAAACATTCCTTCCTTTTCTTGCAAAATAAAAAGAGCATTTTAAACTAGAATAATAAATTATCAATGTAATGAAAAATTAAATGCAAAAAACGTAAGAGAAACTAAAAATCATCTATAATCTTATTATGCAGACATGATGGCTAGAACATCCTTCCAGATCTAAACATCTAATTCTATCTGCTTTATTTTGTTTTGAGACAGACGTCTCACTCTGTCACCTAAGGCTGGAGTGCAGTGGCACAGTCTCAGCTCATTGCAAACTCTGCCTCTTGGGTTCAAGCGATTCTTGTGCCTCAGCCACCCGAGTAGCTGGGATTACAGGCATGCACCACCACACCCAGCTAGTTTTTGTATTTTTAGTAGAGATGGGGTTTCACCATGTTGGCCAGGCTGGTCTCCATCTCCTGACCACAAATGAGCCACCTGCTTCAGCCTCCCATAGTGCTGGGATTACAAGTGTGATCCACCACATCTAGCGTGTATCTGCTGATCTACACATTGTATGAGTCATATATACTTATGTATAGATCAATTTATTTTTAATTTTTAATTTTGTAATACTTCTCAAAAAAAGTAGAGTTAAATTTAACATTAATGGGCATATGTTGTATTGTACTCCTTTTTCCTTTTATTCACTAAAAATTATGTTGTAGATATATCATTGATGTAGATAGAGATCTATGCTATAATGGATGTATAGATTATTTCTGTTTTTGTTTGTTTGTTTGTTTGGCTATTAAAGACAACATTGAAGAAAACTGTATATCATACATCTTTGTGTACTTATCCTGTTATTTTTCTTGGTACAAATTCTAGAAATTGAATTTTGGGACAAAAGACCATGTGTATTTTATATATATTTTTTATTTTTTTAAAGATGGGGTTTCACCATGATGGCCAGGCTGTTCTTGAACTCCTGACCTCAGGTAATCCACCCACCTTGGCCTCCCAGAGTTCTAGGATTACAGGCGTGAGCCCTGTGCCTGGCTGTATTTTATATTTTAACACATATTGCCAAACTTTCCTCTAGAGAGGGCACCAAGAGTGCCTATTGTTTTTACATACTCTTGTCAAGGGATTGAGTTTGTAAATATGTTATTGAATCCTTAAAAATACTCACATGACCCCTTCAGATTTTACACCGAAGACCTATTTACTTCTTTTCCAGGCTTCTGTTTCCTATAGTGCTGGCAACTGAGCAAAGTTTAAAAAAAAAAAAAAAAAAAAAAAAAAAAAATTATTTTGTGTTTTTTTTTCTTAGTTTTTGACAAGATATCAAATAAAAAAGTAAAAAATTAAAAAAAAACACCAAATCACATTCATCTCTTCAACCTCCCTTAAACCAAAATCAAACCTGTGTTTTGTTTTTTAAATTTTCTTTCAGTGATGGACTATCATTCAAAAAAAAAAAATTTTTTTTTTTAAGACAGTCTTGCTCTGACACCAGGTGGCAGGCTGGAGTGCAGTGACGCAATCAATCTCAGCTCACTGCAATCTCCGCCTCCTGGGTTCAAGCAATTCTCCTGCCTCAGCTCCCCAGGTAGCTGGGACTACAGGCGCTCACCACCATGCCCAGCTAATTTTTGTACTTTTTAGTGGAGACGGGGTTTCACCATGTTGGCCAGGATGGTCTCGATCTCTTGACAATTGTGATCCGCCTGCCTCAGCCTCCCAAAATGCTGGTACTACCAGCGTGAGCCACCGCGCCTGGCCTCATTCTCTCAGATTTAAGCTCCAAAGACTGAGATGTTTGTCTCTTTGTTCATAGCTGTATTCTCAGTGCCTAGACTAGTGTCTGGCATGTATTAAGTTCTCAGTAAATATTTGTGGAATAAATCCTCTCTCAGACTTCTTAATCAGAAATTCTAATCATACCTAACTCTTTTACTGATTACCTACATATCTTTGCCTTGCAAAGTCCAATTGCTTGTAGGTCCTGAATGTCTGTTGAATTCTTCCCTTTATCCCTTTACTTCTGACCTTTCTTACTGTTTTTATTCCTAGAAGTCCTCCTTTTCAATCTCTGGAGTTTACTCCCCTCCTTCCATTAATTTTACCTTTGGATATACAAATACACTAACATCATCCCTTTCTTTCATTCCTCAGTGGCTTCCTGCAAGGTCAATTCCCAGTTGAACTCTTCCTGTACTCTTTAACCAAACCAAACAGTTTGTTGTTTGAGTTTCTTCATGCCTGTGTGCCTTTGAAGAGGCTGTTCCTTCTGCCTGGAATATACACTCTTCTTTTTTGGGGAAACATCTGCTTATCTGTTAGGTCCACTCCAGCATGAGGTAGTCCTTATTCCCTCTGGCAATTATTCCCTGTGCAGGATACTTGCAGTCCTTTGTTCACTTCTGTTATGATTATTTGTTTGCCAATTTGCCAATTAATCTAATCTAAAATGAAACTTTGTGGCCAGGCACAGTGGCTCATGCCTGTATAATCTAAAATGAAACTTAGTGGCCAGGCGCCTTGACTCACGCCTGTAGTTCCAACTCTTTGGGAGGCCAAGGGGGGCAGATAACTTAAGGCCAGGAGTTCAAGACGAGCCTGGCCAACATAGCAAAACCCTGTCCCTACTAAAAATAGAAAAATTAGCCTGGCGTGGTGGCAGCGCTCCTGTAGTCCCAGCTGTTGGGGAGGCCGAGGCAGGAGAATATCTTAAACCTGGAAGGCAGAGTTTGCAGTGAGCCAAGATTGTGCCACTGTACTCCAGCTTGGATAACAAAGCAAGATCCCATCTCTGAAAGCAAGCAAGCAAGCAGGGATGGTGGGTGTTGGAGGGAAGAAGAGGGAGCAAGGAAGGAAGAAAGGAAGTGGGGGGGGGGGGGAGAAAAAAATTGCCTCCATTTTTATAAGCCCTATATGTTAACTATGTTCTACAAAATTCTAAATTTTGGTTATTTGGTATTTTGGGTTTTATTGGTCTGTTTTAGAAGAGGTGCTCTAAGGAGTCGTTGAAGAGCAAAATACAGTTTATCAGGGCTTGACTGCTTAATGTTAATCAGTTCTACTTCAAAGTATATTTGTACTGAAAAATTAGAACCATTTTATGATGCAGCTGTAAGCAAATATCATTATTTTTGTGTGCCCTTGCCCATTCCACGCTCTGCCACCACCCACTTGGTCTTATAAGTCCATGCAGTTCAGCCATCGCCTTCTCGCATTTGTTCCCCTCACTCCAAATCTGTGTTCTCTGTGTTAGGCCTCTTCCTTACCCAACAGGTTGCTAAGTCCTGGGATTTGGCCCTCTTGTTCCTGATGCCACCATTCTAGTTGAACATTGCCATTAATTTTTTATGTAAAACTATATTGTTCTACAGTAAAGCATTTTCTTCCCATGAAACCCAGAGCATAAAGTGGGAGGAGAGCAGTAATGGATGATGAGGCTGCGGAAGGAGACAAATAATTCATTATTGCATTTAATGAGCATGAACTGATCTGGACAGTGTGCTGAGTGGTCAACTGGCTTGATCTCTTCTGTTCCCAGCAGCCATGTGAGATAATTAAATCCCTATTGTGGGTAGAACTGAGACTCATACCTAAAGATTTACCAAAATTAATGTGCAAATCAAGATCTAAAAATAAATAAAATTATTGGACAACCTTTGATTATTTGGGGTGTTTTTTTTTTTTCAAAAGATGAATGTGCTTAAGCAAGAGGGCTACTAAAGAACAAATACCCTCTTTTCTATTTGACAAAGCACCTTGAGTTTTATTGAGTTCAGATGTCTAAGTCCAAGTTAATCAAATTTGAGAATATTGAAATAATTTTCACACAGTGATCCTATCGTCTAGGGTATTCTCCTAAATGGGAGCATACCAGAAGACTACAGATAGGCAAATATTCCAGTTTTCAAAATTGCAAACCATACATAATGCTTAACAGTGATCCTCAGCAAAATCCTAGAACAGACTATAAACAGATCACTGTGAACTACTTGCTCTCTCCTTCCTTGGCCTTCTAAGCTTCTTAGGAGTAGCTTAGTGTAGTGGAAAAGAGCATAAGCTTCTAAGTCAGACATACATTGGTTCAACTCCTAACCCTGCCACTTAACTTGATAATTACAGTCAAGTCAGTTAACCTTCTTGCAGCTCTGTTTATTTTCTGTCAACAAAAGCTATCATTTACTTCAAAGGAGTGTTACGAGATTTAGTAAGATAACATGTAGAACTCCTGGCACACAAGGCAGGGCGCAGTGGCTCAAGCCTGTAATCCCAGCACTTTGGGAGGCCGAGGCGGGTGGATCACGAGGTCGAGAGATCAAGACCATCCTGGTCAACATGGTGAAACCCCGTCTCTACTAAAAATACAAAAAATTAGCTGGGCATGGTGGCGCGTGCCTGTAATCCCAGCTACTCAGGAGGCTGAGGCAGGAGAATTGCCTGAACCCAGGAGGCGGAGGTTGCGGTGAGCCGAGATGGCGCCATTGCACTCCAGCCTGGGTAACAAGAGCGAAACTCCGTCTGAAAAAAAAAAAAAGAACGCCTGGTACACAGTAGGCATACAATAAATTCTATTTATCTTCCTTTCACCTCATCATGCTTTTGTTTACCCAGTACAGTTTAGCTTTTGGGCCTTACTTTTTTCTGCAACTAGAACTTCTTGCTAAGTTTATTTAACATTAACCCATCTTCTTCTTTAAACTTAATTTCCCCTTGATTTCTTGTGAAACTGTTTGGTTTTGGTTCGTTCTTCTTTATTACTGTATGTGTTTTGGAGCCAAATTGTCTGAGCTTGAATCTCGGTGTCATCTCTTAGTAGTAACTTTGGCCGGGTTAGTTATCTAGTCCCTCTAGCCTTGATAATTCATCTTGAAAAGCAGGTACTAATAGTAATTACCCCAGAAGGTTGTTTTTAAGGAATAAGTGAAATACACATAAAATGCTTTGGAAAGTGCTTGGCACACACACGGTAAGCAATAAATTAAAGTTTGCGTTTTTCATTATGATAATTGTCATTTTCAGTCTTTGTGGTCTTTTCTTCCTGGATTTACTCATTTAAATGTTGATGTTCCTTAGGTTCTCTCAGATTTCCTCCTTTTTTCTCTCCAGTCTCCTCAGGCTTTCTTACCAGCAAGCTAATGACTTCTACTAACTATTGCCCTGACTTTTCTCCTGAGTTCCTGTTCTTTGCATCCAGCTGCCTATTTAAAACTCATGTCTAAAGTTGAACTGTTTTTTTGCTTTTATTCCACCAGTAATTTGCTGTTGCTGCTGTTGTGTTCTTACATCTCCTGTCTGAGATAATGGCATCAGAAATCTTTAAATCAGATTTTTCTTACCTCGACTTGAGTCAGTCACTGAGTCCTTTTTTTTTTTTTTTTTTTGAGATGGAGTCTCACTCTTGTCACTCAGGCTGGAGTGCAGTGACGTAATCTCGGGTCCCTGTAACCGCCGCCTCCCAGGTTCAAGCAATTCTCTTGCCTCAGCCTCCCAAGTAGCTGGGATTACAGGTGTCTGCCACCGCACTTGGCTAATTTTTATGTTTTTAGTAGTGATGGGGTTTCACCACGTCACCCAGGCTAGTCTCAAACTCCTGACCTCAGGTGATCCGCCACCCTGCCCTTCCAAAGTGCTGGGATTACAGGTGTGAGCCACTGCACCTGGCCCACAGTGCCTTTCTTTATCATAATATGTAATCTCCCACCACACCCTCTAACCCCTTTATGCCAAACTATCCTGGCCTCTGTTGTACCTGACTAAAATAACCAAGTCTTTTCTTGTTCCTCTGTTGAATTTATCCCTTAAGATTCAACTGAAATGTCACCTGCCTCTCCCCCAGGTAGACACAAATGATTCTGCTCCGTTTGTACTTACCTCTTTTGCATTCTTTATGACATTCCTTTAATTACCTGTTCACATTTGTGTACTTCAGCCAATCTTGGGACAGGGACCATATTATATTTCTCAGTATAGTATAATGCTTACATCATAGTAAGTGTTTAATGTTGCTGAAAGGAATCCAGAAAAAGAATGCATGCTAGGAACCAAATTAAGTTCTAAAGCAAGGCTTGCTAAACTACTTTGTCTCTCTCTCCTTTTCCCCCCAATAGAGTTGTTAGTTGTGTAGATTAGAGTGCCTTGATTTCTTCAAGATATTTGAAAAAGCATTTTATGATACTCTTGATGACATGTTGATGAAATGTGGACTAGATGGTGATATACTTGGGTGATTTTATAGCTGACTGAAGAGCTATATTTAAAGATTATAGATGACTAGGTGTTTGTCAGCGAGGTAGAGATTGTGTACCACAAGACTCTTGCCTTTGGTCCATTCTTGTTCAACATTTGTATTATTACTTCAGGGACTAAATAAAATGTACATATATAAATTTGTGGGCAGTGTAGTGGTCATCACTTCAGTGGTCATGACTTTTTCAGTTGTGATATTAATCTAGCTCAAGCTAGTTTAAGCAAACAAAGGATTTGTAGATTCCCAGGAATGGAGTTTATTAGTTTAGGCAGGGTCTCAAATAATCCCATCAGGATTCTGTCTTTGCTTACCTCCATTCTGCTTTCCCCAAATTTGGCTTTATTCTTAGGGAAGTTTTCTTAGTAAGTCTGGCAAAATGGCCTCTGGCAGCTTCAGATTTTATTAGTCCTTTTAGCTTAAGGTACCAAAGGAAAAAAGAAACATTATAACCTGTAGAGAACCTATTTCATGTAGTTTTGGATGCACTATACATCTGAACCGGCTCCCATAGTGCAGAGAGGTGGAAGAATGCATTTCCCGCAGGAAAAAGAGATGCTTCTGCTAGAAGAAGGGAGGGAAAGCATGACAAAAAGCCAAAACTGTACTGCCATGAACCACTATAGATCTCAAGCGCTGGGTGTCTGGACAGAGATTAACAGTGTTGCAACACTAAAAACATGGAATTAACAAGATACTACCATTACCATCATTATTGTCTAATATTTATTGAACTTTTACTGTATAGAGCTAGGCACTGTACACTGAGCACTTTACATTCAGTTAATCATTACAATGACCTTATGAAATATAGGTAAATTGAATGGTTTGGTTTTATTTTACAGAAGAGGAAACTGAGGCTCAGAAAGATTACATAATGTTATTAGTGGTCAACCAGCTATTAAGTAATAGAACTGAGATTTCAACCAGTCTGTCTTTCAGCAAGATTAGCTTTATTTATTTATTTATTTATTTTGGGTATAGAGTCTCACTCTGTCACCCAGGCTGGAGTGCAGCAGCAAAATCATGGCTCATTGCAGCCTCAACTTCCTGGGCTCAAGCAATCCTCCTGCCTCAGCCTTAGAGAATCTGTATCTACAAGGACCTGCCACCATGCCTGCCTAATGTTAAAACTTTTTGTAGGCCAGGCGTGGTGGCTCACGCCTGTAATCTCAGCACTTTGGGAAGCCGAGGCGCATGGATCATGTGAAGTCAGGACTTTGAGACCAGCCTGGCCAACGTGGTGAAACCCTGTCTCTACTAAAAATTTAAAAAATTAGCCAGGTGTAGTGGCACATGCCTGTAATCACAGCTACTTGCAAGGCTGAGACAGGAGAATCACTTGAACCCAGGAAGTGAAGATTGAGCTGAGACCACGCCATTGCACTCCAGCCTGAGCAAAAGAGTAAGACTCCATCTCAAAAAATAAAATAAAATAAAATAAAAGTGAGAGGCTCTCAGCATGTTCCCCAGGCTGGTCTCAAATTCCCGAGTTCAAGCAATCCTCCCACCTTGGCCTACCAAAGTGCTGGGATTATAGGCATGAGCCACTGCTTCTGCCAAGATTAGCATTTAAAATTTAAAATGGTTACATCAGTAATCCTAATACTTTGAGGCCAAGGTGGGAGGATAATTTGAGGTCAGGAGTTCGAGAGCAGTCTGGCCAACATGCTGAAACCTTGTCTCTACTAAAAAGACAAAAATTACAAGCATAGTGGTACACTCCTGTAGTTTCAGCTACTTGGGAGGCTGAGGCAGGAGAATCGCATGAACCCAGGAGGCAGAGTAAGCCGAGACAGCGTTACTGCATCCAGCCTCAGTGGCAGAGTGAGACTGTCTCAAAAAAAAAAAGGAATGAAATAAAAGTTACATATATTTTTGTTAAATTAACAAGATGTGCCTTGTGTTTTGCTTCTGGGAAAGGAACTTGAAAAAAAAAAGTGCTTTTTTTTTTCCTTTAAGACAGTCTCACTCTGTCATCAGGCTGGAGTACAGGGGTGTGATCTCAGCCCACTGCAGCCTCCACCTCCTGGGTTCAAGTTATTCTTCTGTCTCAGCCTCCCAAGTAGCTGGGACTTGAGGTATACACCACCACACTTGGCTTTTTTTTTTTTTTTTTTTAAGTAGAGGCAGGGTTTTATCATGTTGGCCAAAATTCTGACCTTACGTGATCTGACCCCCCCCTCCCCCTGCCCTTAGGTCTCCCAAAGTGCTGGGATTAGAGACATGAGCCATTGTGCCCAGCCCATAAAAAAGCACTTTCAAGCAAAAATTACAATTTGGAAAACAAAAATTTTATTTGTCCCTCTGTAAGCTTGACAGCTTGAGCAGCTAAAAACTTTTTGATGAAATAGTATGAATATTGAACAGGCAACATGAACAGTCAGTATAAATGAATGTGACTTTTTTTTTTTTTTTTTAGACAGAGTTTCGCTCTTATTGCCCAGACTGGAGTGCAGTGGCACAATCTTGACTCACTGCAATCTCCGCCTCCTGGGTTTAAGAGATTCTCCTGCCTCAGCCTCCCAAGTAGCTGGGATTACAGGCATGCGCCACCATGTCTGGCTAATTTTTATATTTTTAGTAAGATGGAGTTTCTCCATTTTGGTCAGGCTGGTCTCGAACTCCCGACCTCAGGTGATCTGCCCACCTCAGCCTCCCAAAGTGCTGGGGTGAACCCGGCCTGAATGTGCCTTTTTTATGTTAATGAAATGTTTCTTTTTCTTTTTAGAAACAGTCTCACTCTGTTGGCCTGGCTTGAGTTCAGTGGCGTGAACATAGCTCACTGCAGCCTTGAACTCCTGGGCTCAAACAACCTTTAACCTCCCAAAGCATTGGGATGGTGTGAAGGAACCACTGAACCTGACCAAAATGTTTCAATATTTGAAAGACCTGTATAACTCAATAAACCAATATTTTCCTAATGACCAATTAATGATGTAAAAAAAAGTCTTGCATGGGTAAAAGAGACATTCAGAGTGCAAGATGGACCAGTAAATTTTAATGTAACAGAATACAAAAAGTTCACTGGTGGAGTTTCAGATTCCATATTGCCAATGACCTTTTTACCCTTTAAGAACTATCATTTGCTGAATTTTGGTGTCATATCAAAGAATAATATCCACAATTATCTGAGAAGGCTATTAAATGCAAATGTCGTATATATTATTTGTAAAACAACACACACATATGCATATATCTGAACCATATATACTACGTAAGGCTGATTTTTGATTTTTTTTTTAATATAGTTCAACCAAAACATTTTACTGACTGAATGGAGAATCCAGCTTTCTTGGAGAATCCAGCTGTCTTCTGTTAAACCAGACATTGAAGATAAATTTTTGTATATGTTAATATTTAACAGGTTTTTTGTTATTTCAACTAAGTTAATGCATCCTAATTTTTTTTTTCCGAGACACAATCTCGATCTGTTGCCCAGGCTTGAGTGCAGTGGCCCGATCTTGGCTCACTACAACCTCTGCCTCCCAGATTCAAGAGATTCTCTTGTCTCAGCCTCCCAAGTAGCTGGGATTACAGGCACCTGCCATCATGCCTGCCTAATTTTTGTATTTTTAGTAGAGACAGGGGTTTTACCATGTTGGCCACGCTGGTCTCGAACTCCTGTCCTCAGGTGATCTACCTGCCTCAGCCTCCCAAAGTGCTGGGATTACAAGTGTGAACTGTCACACCCGGCCTTAAATTTTGTTTGTTTGTTTGTTTGTTTTTTAGCCAGATTCTCACTCTGTTACCCAGGCTGGAGTGCAGTGGTGCGTTCTCAGCTCGCTGCAACCCTGACTTCCTGGGTTCAAGCGATTTTCCTGCCTCAGCTTTCAGTAGTTGGGATTATAGGCATGCACCACCAGGTCCAGCTAATTTTAAGATAATTGTAGTTGTAGTAAATACTGCGGTAATCTCATGTACGTGTGCCCTTTCCCTAGGTTTCCCCAATGATAGTATCTTGCAGAACTGTAGTACAGTATCACAACTGGCATGGATGGATTGATACATTCGCCTATTTTGTTCAGATTTCCCCCATTTTACTTGTACTCATTTGTGTGTTTTTGTGGGTATGTTTAGTTCCATGCAATTTTGCCCCATGTGTACATTCATGTGTCCACCACCCAGTCAAGATACAGAACAGCTCTATCACCATAAGGATCTCTTGCGTTGACTATTTACAACCACATTTACGTTTCTTCCCCCTTCCCCTGCCCATCCCTAATCCCTGGCAACTACCAATCTGTTCTCTTTCTCTCTAATTTTGAATTTTGTTATTTCAAAATTGGTGTGTGTGTGTGTGTGTGTGTGTGTGTGTGTGTGTGTGTGTGTATTTTTTGATACAGGATTTCACTTTGTCCCCTAGGCTGGAATGTAGTGGCATGATCATGGCTCACTGCAGCCTCCTCCTCCTGGGCTCAAGTGATCCTCCCTCCTCAGCCTCCTAAGTAGTTGGAACCACAGGGGTGTGCCACCATGCCCAGCTAATTTTTTTTTTTTTTAAAGATGGTATCTTTCCATGTTGCCCTTGTAGGTCTAGAACTCCTGGACTAAAGCATTCTACCCACCTTGGCCTCCCAAAGTGCTGAGATTATAGGCATGAGTTACCACACCCAGCCTTGTTGGTTGCATGTTTTAGTTTTCCGCTTTCTTTCTTTTTTTCTTTCTTTCTTTCCTTTCTTTCCTTCCTTCCTTCCTTTCTTTTTTTTTTTTTTTTTTTTTTTTGATGGAATCTTGCTCTCTTGCCAAGCTGAATTGCAGTGGCGCAATCTCGGCTTACTGCAACCTCCACCTCCTGGGCTCAAGCAATTCTGCCTACCGAGTAGCTGGGACTACAGGCATGTGCCATCATGCCCAGCTAATTTTTGTATTTTTAGTAGAGACGGGCTTTCACCATCTTGGGCAGGATGGTCTTGATCTCTTGATCTTGTGACTCACCCACTTCAGCCTTCCAAAGTGAGATTACAGGCATGAGCCACCACGCCCAACCTCTTTTTTTTTTGAGACAGGATATCACTCTGTCAGGCTGGAGTGTAGTAGCGCAGTCTCGGTTCACTGCAACCTCTACTTTTTAAAAAATTTTTTTGTAGAGATGGGTTTCAGCATGTTGGCCAGACTGGCCCTGAACTCCTGACTTCAGGTGATCCACCCTCCTCAGCCTTCCAAAGTGCTGGGATTACAGGTGTGAGCCACCATGTGCAGCTTCATTTTGATTTCTAATATATTAAATATCAAGGGATATAGCCTGCATAAACCAAAGCTTTTTAAGGTTCTCTTTTTCTTTCCCCTGGTGGGACTAGGTATAAGAGGGGGGAAAAGATGTTAATTAAATGAAAAAAAAATAAGGCCAGGCCTGTTGCTCACACCTATGATACCAGCACTTTGGGAGGCTGAGGCAGGTGGATCACTTGAGGATAGGAGTTAAAGACCAGTCTAGCCAACATGGTGAAACCCCATGTCTACTAAACATACAAAAATTAGCTGGGTGTAATGGGATGAGGCAGGAGAATTGCTTGGATCCTGGAGGCAGAGGTTGCAGTGAGCTGAGATCATGCCACTGCACTCCAGCCTGGGAGACAGAGCAAGACTGCATCTCAAGATAATAATAATGTTCTCAATTTTTAAGAATTTCCAGCCAGGTGCAGTGGCACACACCTGTAATCCTAGCACTTTGGGAGGCCGAGGCACAAGGATCTCTTGAGCCCAGGAGTTCGAGAGCAGCTTAGGCAACAATAGGGATACCCCCATCTTTAAAATTTTAAAATTAAATATTGAGCAAACCAATGCAGAAACAGAAAACCAAATACCACTTGTTCTTACTTGTAAGTAAGAACTAAATGATGAGAGCAAGTGGACACTTAGAGGGAAACAAATAGACACGGGCCTACTCAAACAGAGTGGAGTAAAAAAGGTGGAGGGTGGGAAGAGAG
The DNA here is from genome assembly GCF_048565385.1 of Saimiri boliviensis. NCBI lineage: Eukaryota > Metazoa > Chordata > Mammalia > Primates > Cebidae > Saimiri > Saimiri boliviensis. The sequence goes on along the minus strand of NC_133450.1, from coordinate 14,239,723 downwards.
AGATTGGGAAAAATAACTAATAGTTACTAGGCTTAATACTTGAGTAATGAAATAATCTGTGCAACAGACCTCTATGACAAATTTACCTGTATATCAAACCTGTGTATGTGTCCATGAACTTAATAGTTTTTTTTTTGTTTTTTGTTTTGTTTTGTTTTGTTTTTGAGACGGAGTTTCGCTCTTGTTACCCAAGCTGGAGTGCAATGGTGCGATCTCGGCTCACTGCAACCTCCGCCTCCTGGGTTCAGGCAATTCTCCTGCCTCACCCTCCTGAGTAGCTGGGATTACAGGCACGCACCACCATGCCCAGCTAATTTTTTTGTATTTTTAGTAGAGATGGGGTTTCACCATGTTGACCAGGATGGTTTCGATCTCTTGACCTCGTGATCCACCCACCTCAGCCTCCCAAAGTGCTGGGATTATAGGCTTGAGCCACCGCGCCCGGCCAACTTAATAGTTTTAAAAAAAATTAGCCAAGTGCAGTGATGTGTGCCTGTAGTCTCCGCTACTCAGGAGGCTAAGGCCTGAGGATTGTTGAGTCCAGGAGTTTGAGGCCACCATGAGCAATGATTGTGCCACTGTACTCCGGCCTGGGTGACAGAGCAAGACCCTGTCTCTAAAATAATAATTTTTTAAAAGAATTTCCATGGCCAGAAAGTTATAAAACAGCTGGCTTATAGCAGGGAAAGTCATCCCATTTCTCCTTCCTAAGCACAGCAGAGCAAAATGTGATTTGTGATGTCTCAGTTTAAAATTCTCATGTTTTCTCACAGGACTGTCAATATGAATGATGATTCATTAGTTTTTTAGTACAGTTTGGTCCAGCTATGTTATAGGTTAAAGAGCCTTGTCTGGGCCAGCCTAGGAATTGCTGTTTGAGACTTCTGACATCTGTGATTATTAATGTTTCAGAAAAGACTTCAGCTTTCTGTTGTGTTCACTTTACTTGGTTTGTGGCCTTTTTAAATTTTGCATTTTGTTTGCTTATTTATTTTTATATCCTCAAAGGTAAAATAGTATAGTAAAGGTGACACATTTAAGACCTGACTTTTTAGGAAATCCATATGTGAAAGGAGGTAAAATAATTGTGTTCAGGAGAGGAAGTAATTGCAGAAGTTCTTTATTCTTAGGTATCAAATCCTAATGCTTACCTTGTAACCATACAGGAATAGGAGGGATCGTCAGCCTTCTATGGTAAAAATACAGTCAGCTTCAGAGAAAGTACTTAGACCTCTATCATCACTCATCAGCTGCAAAGTTAATAATCTTTCCTGAAGGAAAATGTGAATTTCAAGCAGGCAGGAGATTGCAGAGTGGGAAGACTTAGGGAAGAGCAGTGGATATGCTTCATTCAGCAAAAGCCTTTGCCACAGTAATGGACACTGCCATGTGATTTGTGTTGTACACTGATTTTGCTTATGAGATTTTTTTCTTTGTTAAATTTCAAGCAAATTTATCTGTTCCCACACACGAAATTTGTAGACAGGTTTGAATATCAGGGTTGTTTGATTTGCTGTCTCCCCTTTAAAAGAAAAGCCTGAAGGCCGGGCACGGTGGCTCAAGCCTGTAATCCCAGCACTTTGGGAGGCCGAGGCGGGTGGATTACAAGGTTGAGAGATCGAGACCAACCTGGTCAACATGGTGAAACCCCGTCTCTACTAAAAATACAAAAAATTAGCTGGGCATGGTGGCGCGTGCCTGTAATCCCAGCTACTCAGGAGGCTGAGGCAGGAGAATTGCCTGAACCCAGGAGGCGGAGGTTGCGGTGAGCCGAGATCGCGCCATTGCACTCCAGCCTGGGTGACAAGAGCAAAACTCCGTCTCAAAAAAAAAAAAAAAGAAAAGCCTGAGACTGTATAGGGATTACTGCAGGAGAAGAGACTATAGACTGAAAGTCTTTAGTCTTCAAATTAAATGTTCAAAAGCAAAAACAAAAATCAAGGCCGGGCGCGGTGGCTCGAGCCTGTAATCCCAGCACTTTGGGAGGCCGAGGCGGGTGGATCACGAGGTCGAGAGATCCAGACCATCCTGGTCAACATGGTGAAACCCCGTCTCTACTAAAAATACAAAAAACTAGCTGGGCGTGGTGGCGCGTGCCTGTAATCCCAGCTACTTAGGAGGCTGAGACAGGAGAATTGCCTGAGCCCAGGAGGCGGAGGTTGCGGTGAGCCGAGATTGCACCATTGCACTCCAGCCTGGGTAACAAGAGTGAAACTCCGTCTCAAAAAAAAAAAAAAAAAAAAAAAAAATCAAAAGAGAAAGAAATAAGCAAAATTTTATGTTCACTGCACTTAAATTTTCTAGTGCACAGTGGAACAGCCTTCACTGCTGACCTTGACTAGGTACTGATTGTTTAAAATTAAGTGCTACAGTAGGTCTTCTGTATCTACCCATGATATCTACCTGCCAGCCTCTGTTTTTTGTTTTGAGATGGTAGATAATAGAATGCATAGCTTCTAAGAACTGTTTGAAGACTGGTGATGTTGCCAGCTACTATGTCTTTTTCTTTTTTTCCTCCTTGCCTTCTGCGATAAGAGATTTGGAAATTGACCAGATTTATAATCAAATTCTTTTTCAGAGCAGCCTAAGTGAAATCTGGAAGCTCAGCAGTCCAGGAGCTTTTTTTTTTTTAAATTGTGGGTTTTTTTTCAAAGGCAGAGGAGAGGCAAGGTCCAAGTGTACTTACTGTTTGAAAAGGACCTGCAGGGCACAGTGGCTCACACCTGTAATCCCAGCACTTTGGGAGGCCAAGGCAGGCGTATCACCTGAGGTCAGGAGTTTGAGACCAGCCTGGCCAACATGGCAAAATACAAAAATACAAAAATTTGCTAGGCATGGTGCCATGTGCCTGTAATCCAGCTACTCAGGAGGCTGAAGCAGGAGAGTTGCTTGAACCCAGGAGCTGGAGGTTGCAGTGAGCTGAGATCACACCACTGCACTCCAGCCTGGGCAACAGAATGAGACTCTTGTCTAAAAAATCGAAAAGTAAAGGACCTGGGGCCAGGCATGGCGGCTCACACCTGTGATCCCAACACTTTGGGAGGCCAAGGTGGTGGATGGCTTGAGCCCAGAACTTCAACACCAGCCTGGCAAATGTGGCAAAAACCTGTCTCTACAAAAATACAGAAGTTAGCCAAGCATGGTAGTGTGCACCTGTAGTCCCAACTACTCGAGAGACTGAGGTTACTTGAGCCTGAGAGGTGAAGGCTGCAGTGAGCCATAATCACATGAGCCTGGAAGACAGAGTGAGATCCTGTCTCAGAAAAAAAGAAGAAAGAAAAGAACCTGGACTTCCTCTACTTATAGTTAAATGTTGTATTGTTTTGGGATTTATGCAGGATATTTTGTTGCATTCTGTCAAGAGCTTTGCCGGAAGAAGGCATTCAGATTTTTCTTTCCATCCTTAATTATCATATACCTGCCAGCCTCTCATGACAAGGAATTACTGATTTTTCAGAATAAGCAAAAGTCATCCTATTTAAACTTATTTATTGATTGGAATTTTGTCTCAAAACTCCAGCCAGAGAAAGTAGTTCAAATAATTGAGGATTTTTAAAATTTATTTATTTATTTATTTTTTCTGTTTTTTGTTTAGAGACAGTCTTGCTCTGTCACCCAGACTGGAGTATAGTGGTGCAGTCTCAGCTCACTGCAACCTCTGCCTCCCTGGTTCAAGTAATTCTTGTGCCTCAGCCTCCCAAGTAGCTGGGCACCCACCACCACCCCTGGATAATTTTTGTGTGTGTATGTGTTTTTAGTAGAGATAGGGTTTTACCACGTTGGCCAGGCTAGTATTGAACTCCTGGCCTCAAGTGATCTGCCCACCTCAGACCCCCAAAGTACTGGGATTACAGGTGTGAGCTATGCACCTAGCCTTTTTTCTGTGTTTCAAGAGACAAAAATAAATAACTAAATAAATAGATAAACGGGATTTTACCTCCCATTCTTTTAAATAACCTACAATAAGAACTTGATGAGCAAATTAGGTTTTATATAATACCTTGGTGGAGTATTTATATGTTTATCCATGAATCAGTGAGTATTCATTTTAATCCTCTACCCTGTGCACCTATGTTACTATTAATATTGCTGATGTTAGTCACTGTGAAATCTTGAAGCACCTTTTGGATTATTGGTAAAGATAACATCTCTCTCTTGCTCGCTCTTTTATTATTATTATTATTTTTTTAAAAGACAGTATCTCATTCTATTGCCTAGGTTAGAGTGCTGTGGTACTACATTGGCTCATTGCAGCCTCAGCCTTCTGGTTGCAATCCTCCCATCTTCTCAAGCAGTTCTTCCTTCTCAGCCTCCTGAGCAGCTAGGACTACAGGAACACACCACCATGCCTGGCTAGTTTTTGAATTTTTGTATAGGCAAGGTCTTTCTTTTTTTTTTTTTCTTTTTTTTTTGCGACGGAGTTTCGCTCTTGTTACCCAGGCTGGAGTGCAATGGCGCGATCTCAGCTCACCGCAACCTCTGCCTCCTGGGTTCAGGCAATTCTCCTGCCTCAGCCTCCTGAGTAGCTGGGATTACAGGCATGTGCCACCATAGGCAAGGTCTTTCTATGTTGTCCAGGCTGATGTCAAAGTCCTGAGCTCAAGTGATCCTCTGTCCTTGGCCTCCAAAAGTACTCGGATTACAGGTGTGAGCCACTGCCTCTGTCTCGCTAACATCTTTTTCTTTTTCTTTTCTTTCTTTTTTTTTTTTTCTGAAGTGGAGTTTCGCTCCTGTTACCCAGGCTGGAGTGCAATGGCGTGATCTCGGCTCACCGCAACCTCTGCCTCCTGGGTTCAGGCAATTCTCCTGCCTCAGCCTCCTGAGTAGCCGGGTTTACAGGCATGCGCCACCATGCCCAGCTAATTTTTTGTATTTTATTTTGTTTTTTTTAAGTATAGACAGGGTTTCACCATGTTGACCAGGATGGTCTCGATCTCTTGACCTCATGATCCACCCGCCTCGACCTCCCAAAGTGCTGGGATTACAGGCGTGAGCCACCGTGCCCGGCCCCTGCTAACATCTTATGAACATAATGTTTAATGTATTTGATGACATCCTACTTAGTAGTTTTTGTTTTTGTTGTTTTGTTTTTTGAGATGGAGATTCCTTCTTGTTGCCCAGGCTGGAAAGCAATGGCTGGACCTTAGCTGATCCACTTGCCTTGACCTCCCAAAGTGCTGGGATTACAGGTGTGAGCCACCTTGCTCAGCCAGTGACGCCCTATTTTCTACACAATCTTATCAGAAAATTCTGAATAAATCTGAGCATTCATGTAACCATCATCCCCAACTGTTTTTGGATAAAAGGAAGTTTCTTAGAACTACTGCTGTTATCAGTAGAACTAACTTCCTTCCTGCGTTTTGTCTGTGAAGGTCAAGATATAGGACTCATATTGTAAGGGGAGAAGGAAGGGTCTATCTCGAATGTTTCTTCAGTAAATTTTCTTTCTTTTTTTTTCAGACAGTCTCTCTCATTTTGTCATTCAAGCTGGAGCGCAGTGCTGCAGTCATAGCTCACTGCTACCTCAACTTCCCAGACTCAAACAGTTCTCCCACCTCTCAGTCTCTGGAGTAGCTGGGACTACAGGGATGTGCCACTGTGCCCAGCTAATTTTTTATTTTTTGTAGAGACAGGCTTTTGCCATGTTGCTCAGGCTGGTCTAGAACTCCTGAGCTCAAACAATCCTGCCGCCTTGGCCGCCCAGAGTGCTGGGATTACAGATAGAAGCCATTACATTTGGCCTTCAGTGCATTTTCTGCCCATAAAGTTATATTGCAGCAATGAAGATTTTTCTCCATCAGTGCCTCTCATCTGTGAGAGGCAGTTGAAGTCAGTATATAATTACTCCTTGTGGGGAGATTAATGACTCTGTCCTTTCTCTATTTTCTCCAGTCCCCGTTTCTGTGTCATCTGCCTATCAGCATTCAAATCATTATAAATGCTATTAAACTGACTGGAGATATATATATATACGAATATATATATATATATATATATATATATATACGAATATATATATATATGTATTTGTGCTCTTTTGCCTGGGCTGGAGTACAGTGGTACAAACTCAAACTCAGCTCACTTCAACCTCCACCTTCTGAGTTCAAGCGATTCTCATGCCTCAGCCTCCTAAGTAGCTGGGATTACAGGCACGCGCCACCATGCCCAGCTAAAGTTTTATTTTTAGTAGAGGTGGGATTTCACCGTGTTGGCCAGCCTGATCTTGAACTCCTGGTCTCAGATGATTCACCCACCTTGGCCTCCCAAAGTGCTGGGATTATAGGCATGTGAACCATCACCCCTTGCCTTAAATTGGTATCTAAAAGTAAATTGAGAAGTGCCATTTTAGGTTGGGCAACATAGGGAGACTGTCTCTACCAAAGGGAAAAAAAACCTTTTTTTGTTTTTTTGAGACAGTTTCATTGTATTGCCCAGGCTAGTCTCAAACTCTTGGAGTCAAACAGTCCTCCCACTTCAGCCTCCCAAAGTGCTGGGATTACAGGCATGAGCCACCATTCCTTGCCAAAAAAAATTTTTTTTTTTTTTTTTTTTTTTTTTGAGACGGAGTTTCACTCTTGTTACCCAGGCTGGAGTACAATGGCGCGATCTCGGCTCACCGTAACCTCCGCCTCCTGGGTTCAGGCAGTTTTCCTGCCTCAGCCTCCTGAGTAGCTGGGATTACAGGCACGCGCCACTATGCCCAGCTAATTTTTTGTATTTTTAGTAGAGACGGGGGTTTCACCATGCTGACCAAGATGGTCTCGATCTCTTGACCTCGTGATCCACCCGCCTCGGCCTCCCAAAGTGCTGGGTTTACAGGCTTGAGCCACCACGCCCGGCCTTAAAAAAATTCTTTAAAAAAAAAAAAAAAATGGCTGGGCACAGTGGCTCACGCCTGTAATCCCCCACTTTGGGAGACCGAGGAACATGGATCACCTGAGGTCAAGAGTTTGAGAGCAGCCTGGGCAAAATGGTGAAACCCTGTTTCTACTAAAAATAAAAATAATTTTCTGGACTTGGTGGTGTGCCCCTGTAATCTCAGCTACTCGGGGGGCTGAGGCTGGAGAATAACTTGAACCCAGGAGGCAGAGGTTACAGTGAGCTGAGATTTTGCCATTGCACTCCAGCTTGGGCAGCAAGAGTGAAACTCTGGCTCAAAAAAATAAAATAAAATTTAGCCTATCATGGTGGTGCACATGTAGTTCCAGCTACTTGGGAGGCTGAGGCAGGAAGATTGCTTGAGCCAGAGAGCTCAAGGCTGCAGTGAGCCGTGATCACCTCACTGCACTCCAGCCTAGATGACAGAGTGAGATCCTGTCTCAAAGAAAGAAAATAATTATCGCCGGGTGCAGTGGCTCACGCCTGTAATCTCAGCACTTTGGGAGGCCGAGGTAGGTGGATCACTTGAAGTCAGGAGTTTGAGACCAGCCTGGACAGCATGGTGAAACCCCATCTCTACTAAAAATACAAAAATTAGCCGGGCATGGTGGCGGGACCCTGTAACACCAGCTATTTGGGAGGCCAAGGCAGGAGAATCGCTTGAACCGGGGAGGCAGACGTTGCAGTGAGTTGAGATTGCGGCATTGCACTCCAGCCAGGGCAACAAGTGTGAAACTCTATCTCAAAAACAAACAAACATACATAAAATTATCATTAAAACATAAAGGACATAAAGTGTTGGGAGACTCCATAGATCTCCTCTTCAAATTCTCTGTAAGTCTCTCTTCAAGCTTTGGTTTGTTTTGTTGTTTACCTCCCCATTAAGCTGAACCCTGCGAGCCATGATGTTACTTCTTAGCATTTCAGAGACTGAGTTAGCCCAACTTTTGTTGCTGTAGTTATTAAGTCATCTAATGACCTTAACTGTTTAATATTCCTGTTCCTTATTTTCACTGTTGGCACCAACCTCCTGACAATCTCTGCTCTTGTATTTTAGGTATATGAGAAAGAGGGCAAAATGAGTCCTTTTCTGATTTTTTTTCTTTTCCTTTTTTGAGACAGGGTCTTGCTCTGTTGCACAGGCTAGAGTGCAGTGGTATGATCACGGCTCACTGCAGCCTTGACCTCTGGGGCTAAAGCAATCCTCCTGAAATGGAAAAAGTTCCCTTGTCCCCCTCACAGGATGTGCAATGGGAGTACGGCTCACTTCTTTAGTGCCCCACTGCTCAAACCTCTAGAGGTGCTTACAGACAGTCAGGCTTTGGGTTCCAACCCCACGGCAGTGTCTAGGGGTGAATGCTTAAAGCTGAAGCCCCAGTGGGTGTGTGTTACAGGGTGCTCTTTTAGTTTAGCTGTCCATAGGCAGCTTGTGTTAGTCAGCTCAATTAGACCCCTGCCTTATTACAAGAACAGTGGGCTTTCTGTATCCCAAGGCTCTTGTCTTGGTGTACTGGAAGAATTGAATCACATATGGGCTTGGAGAATGATTGTAAGGTTTTATTGTGTGGAAGTAACTCAGCAGATTGGGGAGCCAGAAGGTAGATGGTTTTTCCCTGGAGTTGGGCAATTCTGTGGCCCAGGCTCTTCTATTGCCCCGGCCAAACTCTGCCTGGTTCCACGGCCTGTTGGCATCTGTCATGTGCTCTTCTGCTGGCATGTTCCCCTCCACGTCCTCTCGACGTCCAGCTGCTTGTGTCTTCTGCCAATGCGTTCCTCTAGAAGTCCAGGAGCTTGTGTGTCTGCCTGCTAGGGTTTCGGGAAAGGTTTATAGGCATGGCAGGAGGTATGGCAGGCCAGGATGGTCTTGGGAAATGCAGCATTTGGGGGGAAAACAAATATGCCTGTCTTCACTTAGGTACATGGTTACAGGCCCCAGGATGGAGCCCTAGCCAGGGACCATGCCCTCCTTTACCCAGCACTTCCCTTACCCGCTTCTGCATCATTTAAAGGGACCACATTCTACTCTACCCAGCACATCGTATCACTCCTACCTCAGCCTCCCAAATAGCTAGGACTACAGGTGTGTACCAATACACCCAGCTAGTTTGTTGTTGTTTGTAAAGGCAGAGTCTCACAGTGTTGCCCTGGCTGGTCTCAAACTCCTGGACTCAAGCACTCCTCCCGCCTCAGCCTCCCAAAGTGCAGGGACTACAGGCTTGAGCTACAGCACCAGCCCCCTCTTTCTGATTGTTACCTTCTCCTGGAAGGTGATAAATGAAGCTATGTTTGTTTCAGTGAATAACAGAATATGAAATCCTGTAAAGCCACATAGGCTATTAGATGAATGTCACAGAGCTTATTAAGCACTATGGCTTAATGTAGATTATAGATGTGACCAAATGGTAATTAGCAGAGTTGGAGCTGTAATTAAATACTATTGTGCTGTTCTGTGATCTCTCTTTAGATTTCTGTTTCAAAGTAATGGAAAATGAATAGTTCAAACCCGTAGGTGGATTTCGTCACTTCTCCCCACCCCCAAACATCTCTTTTCATTAACTAAGTAATTAGATAAAGTCATCTTCATACAACAGAGATGCCAAACTCTGCCTAGTAACTTTAATCAGTAAGGGTAGTTTGATGTTCTTCATGTGTATGAGTCTGTTCTGTTATTCTCAGTGATCAGTTCAGCTAAAGTATCTTCTCTTCAGTTATTCTTTTTTTTTTTTTTTTTTTTTTTTTTTTTTGAGACGGAGTTTCGCTCTTGTTACCCAGGCTGGAGTGCAATGGCGCGATCTCGGCTCACCGCAACCTCCGCCTCCTGGCTTCAGGCAATTCTCCTGCCTCAGCCTCCTGAGTAGCTGGGATTACAGGCACGCACCACCATGCCCAGCTAATTTTTTGTATTTTTAGTAGAGACGGGGTTTCACCATGTTGACCAGGATGGTCGCGATCTTTTGACCTCGTGATCCACCCGCCTCAGCCTCCCAAAGTGCTGGGATTACAGGCTTGAGCCACCGCGCCCGGCTCTCTTCAGTTACTCTATAACAAGGTATAATTTGGCAAGCTGCTTGAATGCAACAGTGATGTTTCCAATCTACATTTTAGGTGTTCTTTTCTTGATTTCTTTCTTGATTTATTTATTTATTTATTTATTTATTTATTTATTTATTTATTTATTTCTTTCTTTGCTTTTTTTTTTAAAGAAACAAAGAGAGAAAGAAAAAAAGAATAATAAAAAAAAAAGAATGAAGGAGAGGAAGAAAGAGGAAGAGGGATAGAGAACGGGAGTGTTGCTTTATTGCCCGGGCTAGAATGCAGTCTAAAAATGGGTATGCCTATAATTGTGCTTAATAATGGAGACATGAAAAAAATGAGGGAAGAAAATAACAAACAAGCAGCCAACCAGTCTTTCATTTAAACCTGTAAGTAGGTATGATGTGGTACTGATAAGAGTGTATATTTTGTGTATTTAAGGTGGAGAGCTCTATAAATGTTAATTAAGTTTACTTGTTCCAGATCTGAGTTCAAATCCTGGATATTGTTGTTAATTTTCTGTCTCATTGATCTGTCTAATATTGATGTTGAAGTCTCCCACTATTATTGTGTAGGAGTCTAAGTCTCTTTATAAGTTTTATATATCTGAGTATTCCTGTATTGGGTGTGTATATATTTAGGATCTTTAGCTCTTTTTGTTGCATTGATCCTTTTATCATTATGTAGTGTCCTTCTTTGCTTCTTTTGATCTTTGTTGCTTTAAATACTATTTTATCAGAGGCAAAAATTGCAACTCCTGCTTTTTATTTATTTATTTATTTTTGCTCTCCATTTGGTTGGTAAATCTTTCTCCGTCTCTTTGTTTTGAGTCTTTGTGTACCCTTGCATGTGAGACGGATCTGGATGCAGCATACCGATGGGATTTGGCTTTTTATCCAATTTGCCTGTCTGTGTCTTTGGATTGGGGGATTTAGTCAATTTAAATTTAGAATTAATAATAATATATGTGAGTTTAATACTGCCATTTAATGTTAGCTGGCTGTTTTGCCCATTAGTTGATGTAAATTCTTGATTATGTAGATGCTCTCTACTTTTTGGTATTTTTTTGAAAGGCTGTTACTGGTTGTTCCTTTCTATGTGTAGTGGTTCTTTCAGAAGCTCTTGTAACGCAGGCCTGGTGGTGATGAAATCTCTGAGTGCTTGCTTGTTCGCAAAAGATTTTATTTTTCCTTCGCTTAGGAAGCTTTGTTTGGCTGGATGTAAAATTCTGGGTTGAAAGTTCTTTTCTTTAAGGATGTTGAATATTGGCCCCTACTCTATTCTGGCTTATAGGGTTTCTGCTGAGAGATCTGCTGTGAGTCTGATAGGCTTCCCTTTATGGGTAACCTGACCTTTTTCTCTGGCTGCCCTCAGTATTTTCTCCTTCATTTCAACCTTGGCGAATCTGGTGATTATGTACCTTGAGGTTGGTCTTCTTGAGGAATATCTTTGTGGTGTTCTCTGTATTACTTGAAGTTGAATATTGTCCTGCCTTGCTAGGTTGGGAAAGTTTTCCTGGATAATATCCTGAAGTGTATTTTCCAGCTTGGATTGATTCTCTTCGTCGCATTCAGGTACACCTATCAAACGTAGATTAGGTCTTTTCACATAGTCCCATATTTCTTGGAGACTTTGCTCGTTCCTTTTTATCCTTTTTTCTTTAATCTTGTCTTCTCGAGCCGGGCGCAGTGGCTCAAGCCTGTAATCCCAGCACTTTGGGAGGCCGAGGCGGGTGGATCACGAGGTCGAGAGATCGAGACCATCCTGGTCAACATAGTGAAACGCCGTCTCTACTAAAAATACAAAAAACTAGCTGGGCGTGGTGGCGCGTGCCTGTAATCCCAGCTACTCAGGAGGCTGAGGCAGGAGAATTGCCTGAGCCCAGGAGGCGGAGGTTGCGGTGAGCCGAGATCGTGCCATTGCACTCCAGCCTGGGTAACAAGAGCGAAACTCCGTCTCAAAAAAAAAAAAAAAAAAAAAAAAAAATCTTGTCTTCTCATTTTATTTCATTAAGTTGGTATTCAACCTCTGATATCTTTTCTTCTGCTTGATCCATTCGGCTGTTAAAACTTGTGCATAGTTTTTGAAGTTCTCGTGTTGTGTTTTTCAGCTCCATTAATTCACTTATATTTCTCTCTAAATTGTGTGTTCTTGTTAACATTTCATCAGACCTTTTTTCAAAGTTCTTAGTTTCTTTGCATTGGGTTAGAACAAGTTATTTTAAGGCCGGGCGCGGTGGCTCAAGCCTGTAATCCCAGCACTTCGGGAAGCCGAGGCGAGTGGATCACAACGTCAAGAGATCGAGACCGTCCTGGTCAACATGGTGAAACCCCGTCTCTACTCAAAATACAAAAAATTAGCTGGGCATGGTGGCACGTGCCTGTAATCCCAGCTACTCAGGAGGCTGAGGCAGGAGAATTGCCTGAACCCAGGAGGCGGAGGTTGCAGTGAGCTGAGATCGCGCCATTGCACTCCAGCCTGGGTAACAGGAGCGAAACTCCGTCAAAAAAAAAAAAAAAAGAACAAGTTATTTTAACTCACAGAAGTTTCTTATCATCCACCTTTTGAAGCCTGCTTCTGCTAATGGAATGCACTCATTCTCCATTAGGCCTTGTTCCGTTGCTGATGAGGAAATGTGATCCCCTGTAGAGGGAGAGGCGTTCTGATTTTGGGTATTCTCAGCCTTTTAAGGCTGGTTTCTTCCCTTCGTTATAGATTTATCCATCTGTGGTCTTTATAATTGGGTTTCTGAGTGGATGTCCAACTTGTTGGTTCCCAGCACTAAAATCTGAGCAACCCACTGCGCCGGCTAAAACAGCAGCGTTAAGACTGATGGTGATGTTCTGACTCTGCACCAAGAACCGCCGCACCAAGGCGGCGGCAAAACTGCCTTGCTGGCCACAACAGTCGCGCTGGTGACCCGTGGGGCTCCTCTGCTGGGAATCTCCTGGTGCATGAGCAACAAAAAATCATCTGAAAGTGTGGCGTTCTCTCATTCTCTGCACTTTCGCTGGGAGCTACAATCCCGAGCTGCTAGTGATCAGCCATCTTGAATCTCTCTCTCTCTCTCTCTCTCTCTCTCTCTCTCTCTCTCTCTCTCTCTCTCCCCCTTCTTGGTTTCTTTGTGCAAAATTGGGTTTTTGACTTTATCCAGAATGTATGAGAATATATTTCTCCTGGCTTTCCAGGAGCATTGAATAACCTAGACAGAAATGAAACTACTTCCAGAAAAGAGCTGTCTTTAGTGGCTCAGAGAGTGTATAGGTTTCTCCCTGGGGTAAATTTTCTTCTGTGCCCAGGGTTGCTGCCTGAGCTGTGGAATAGGTTGGCAATAGGACATGTGCAAGCAAGGCAATCAGAAAGTTCACAGGAGTGACCTGGAAGGTTTAGGTCAATGTCTGTGTCCAAGAGGACCTTGCAGGAATTTCTCTTGCTAATAGAAGAAATTATAGAAAAGGGAACAAACCCTAAGCAAAAGTAGTACACATATGGGCTGTGAAACTGCTTCTGTCACAGTTTTTCCCCAAGAGAAAGGACAAAGAAACAGAGGTGAGGCCAAGAGTAAAGATGATCTGTATAGTTCCCCTCTCTAGTGACTCCCAAGGGTTTCTTCCATCACTGCAGAGGAGTGAGTTGAAAGGCTCCAGTTTACTTTTTCTGTGTTGTTTTTACCTTCACTTCTGTGCATGTTTAAAGGATCTCTCTAGGATCTACCACATCCCAAGAAGGTTGGTGAGTTAAATTATAAATGCCCAGTTTTCAAGAGAGCAGATATGCCTTTTGGCATTTATCATAAATGTAGACAATTCATTATACAGGCTTCCACTTCCATTTCATTTTATGAAAGAGGTGGAGTTAGGGAAGTACAAGGGGTGTGTGTGAGAGACAATAATCAGATAAGGATAATGTTTTGGCAGTTTTTCAGGGAGCAGAATTAATCAGAATCAGTGTATGAACATTTTGTGGACTCACAGTGATGATCTGTGATCTGCAAATAATGATGACTTTCTAAGCCAAGAAGTCAGAGCCAACTGTGGAGAATGGATGCAGTACCCAGACCTCAGCTTGTAGGCTAATTTTCAAGGCCAGGAAGGTGTTTGTCCCTTTGTGTGTTGTGAGAGGGAAATGGATTATAGATAGGGTGATAGTCATGTAGTAAATTATTCCAGAATCAAACTTCTGTTGCAGGGCTATTCAGAAGATTGGATTAAGAATGTATGTAAGATCTTCTCTGATGTCTCTATTCAAGGACTTCATTTTACCTAGACTAAAAAGTTATCACAAGGGGAAGAGTCCCAAGGATTGGGAAAGTCCCAATCATTGACTCTTGTTTTCTGGGTCTGCTGATTGGTATCCTACTTAATCTCCAGAGGAAAAAAAGCCAGTGTGTGTATTGAGGGTCTTCGTATATGCAAGACATTATGCTCATTTACGATTGGGATACCAATAGACTCAATTCTGAGTGATGCCCCAATCCTGAATGAGCATAATAGACTTTGGCAGCTTCATAAATTCTGGGATTTAAAGAGTTAAAGAGTGCAGTGGTGCAAACATAGCTCACTGTAGCCTCAACCTCCTGGGCTCAAGTAGTCCTCCCACCTCAGCCTCTGGAGTAGTTGAGAATACAGGCATGTGCCACCACACACAGATACCTTTTTTATTTTTATTTTTTATAGAGGTGGGGTCTTCTTGCTATGTTACCCAGGCTAGTCTTAAACTCATGGCTACCTCCTCCATAGGCCTCCCAAAGCATTGGGACTACAGACATGAGCCACCACACCTTACCCATCACAACTTTTATGTTGTCTCTAGATGTGTTGCATTCTTCTTGGAACCTAACTATTTACATTCTTGTGAGACATTCTGGTTTTGAAGGCAGATTGCTGGTGTTTGACTATTGACTATTACTTTTGTTTGTTTGTTTGTTTTAAGACTGAGTTTTGCTCTGTCGCCCAGGCTAGAATGCAGTGGTGCAATCTCAGCTCACTGCAACCTCTGCCTTCCAGGTTCAAGCAATTCTCCTGCTTTAGCCTCCCGAATAGCTGGGATTACAGGCGCCTGCCACCATGCCCAGCTAATTTTTGTATTTTTAGTAGAGATGTGGTTTCACCATGTTAGGCTGATCTCTAACTCCTGACATCAGGTGATCCACCCACTTCGGCCTCCTGAAGTGCTGGGATTGCAGGCATCAGCCACTGTGCCCAGCTGAGTATTTCTATCTATATGTACATAATCAACTGCATCTTTAGACTGTTATGAATTGGCTTCTGTGTGGCAACAGCACCTCCTGTTTCTTACAAATTAAACAACCACTGTTACAGTCTCTAAAGGTTAGAAACTCCCACCAGGTTAATCCTAGCCTTCCTATAACTTTTAAGTAGATTCCTTCTAGATAAAGATGTATTAAAGTATCTAGGATTGTTAGGAATCATGGCATTCCTAGGATTTGGCTGTTTCTTCCTCTCTTTAGCCCCACCCAAATTCATTGATTTTATGCCAGACTAATGTACTATTTGCTGAATGGTGGATTGGTAGGAAGCATAGTGGTGGTAGCAGAACATACCTCAGATGCTGGGCCTTGTCTTTCTCATCAATCTGTGCGCTCTGTTACTATTAAAATCTGGCCCTGATTCTCTTTTATTAGAGATTTTTTTTAGTGAGATGAGAAAAATAGAACTAACTTTTTAAAAAAACGTGCCAAGTGCAGTTTATGAGGAAGATCATTAATAAGATCATTATAAGCTCATTAATAAGAATCATCTAAACCACTAGATTTGTAGTGGTATCATAAGCCAGAACTTGAAAGGAAGAACCAAAGTCTCTTATATTTACAGCTGTCTGCACTGTGGCAGGAATAGATGTAGGACTAGATTAAATACAGAAAACGTATTTTTTCTCAGTGTTCACCCTGCAACTCAGCTACTACTTTTTCTTCCCCCCAACAGATGGAGTCCCCTGTTTCCACACCAGCGGTGCTGCCAATACACCTTTTGGTGCCAGTGGTCAATAATGACATCTCATCTCCTTGTGAGCAGATCATGGTTCGTACCCGATCAGTTGGGGTCAACACATGTGATGTGGCTCTAGCCACAGAGCCTGAGTGCTTGGGCCCCTGTGAACCTGGAACTAGTGTCAACCTTGAAGGCATCGTGTGGCAGGAAACGGAAGATGGTAAGTGTGATATGTTGCTTTCCCATTCTTTCTCAGCCTTCGCAGAGGAGCCACCAGAGGCTTGTTGTTGTAAATACTGCAAAGTGTTTATTAGACTCTCAAGTGTCCACAGTCTGCAAGTGATACCCACACAGAGGATTTTTGCAGACTTAGCAAAATTTGCCAGCTTCTAGAGATTGCCAATGCCAGCTTTTTAGATTAAATATCTTTCCTTCATTATTCAACATGTTGACCCTGATACTTAAGCAGTCATGTGATAGTTGTTGGCCAGGTTATTCAAACTGTATCTCCATATCCCTTCTATCATTTTATATGAGAGAGTTAGATTGTAAATTAAATTTGAGGTCAGGCTTGAAGAGAAAAAGTAATAAAAGGGCAGCTGAGGGAGTCAAGGGAATGAATAGTCACTCTTAAATTAACTTAATGTTGTCTCATTGCATATGCCACTCTTGCCTTTTTTAACACCTATAGGTACAGCCAGCTTACTCTTCGCACTGATCGCCTCATTGCCCAGCCACCCACACCACTTCATGTGTCTGTGACTTAGTACAGATTTTATAGGCCAAGGCAACAGGGAAATGTTTAGATGGCCTTGTTTTCAGGTATCCAGTTGGTTCACTGTAGGTTGCTGCTGCCCAAGGCATGTAGACTTTTTGCATGTTCCATTTGCCCCTGAGAACAGAATTTCTTCTGTTTTGGAAATTCATGAACCTGAAAAAATGAAAGGAAGTATAAAGGGACTTAACGGGGTTATTTCAGATCTTTTGGTAACATCTGGTCACAGTTTGATTTCTGCATATTCTTTTTATAAAGAATCCAAGGCCTTGTCAGAGTATATGTGGTTGGAGAGGCTGGGCCTCAGAGTCCCGTCATGTCTCTGCATCAGTAACCAGACTTTCAAACTATCCTCACTCTGAGGAATTTAGAGGCCCGGGTGAGCACAGCTAATCATCTCTGATTATCACAGAGCAATCTTGTCAGTCTGCCCATAGGAATTCAGGCATTTCATTCTAGTGATTTTAACAAAAGTCTGTTTCCCTGAATATTTTGTTATCATTCAGTATTTATTTAAAGTTTACCATGCAGTAGGTGCTGTTGTGTTACAGGTTAAGAACTCTATGTTCTGGCTTGTCTCATCATTAGGGATATAATACATCCTCAGCTTTCAGAGTAATGTTGCTAATGAGATTTTATCATGTGCCTGTGTGGTAGAAGCTGATGCAGAGAAGGTAGAGGGTGAGTTTAACTCGGGATATGTGTGTACAATATACAATCTAAAAATCACAAAGTGGCTATCTCATTTTTAAAATATCATCTGCTTATGGATAAATCTGAATAGTCACAGAATCTATTGGAATGACAGACGTATCCAGACCACATCTCTGTGCCACCAAGCAATCTTCAAGGCCTCTTGCCTCAATATATTGAAGATAGAATAAATCAATTTCCTGCCTATTTATTCTGCTTGTCTTTATGATGGTGACTCTTTTCCATAGACAAGATGCTTTTTGTATGTGTGAACCTAACAAAAACTTCTGGAGAGTGAGGCTAATGCTTTCACTCTCCTTAGGACAATAAATACCTTTTTATCTGAAGATCCCTTCCTGCCAGGGGGAAGGAAGCTAACAAATAATTTTTTAAAATTTCTTTTAAATCATTTGCTCTGAAAGGCTCTCTTGTCAGCTTGTCACAGGCAGCCTATTATTACCAAGTTCCCCTGTTAGGTTTGTTTGTTTGTTTGTTTGTTTGTTTTTAATTTTTTGGATTTTTTTTTTTTTGAAACAGAGTCTCGTTCTGTCACCCAGGTTGGAGTGCTGTGGGTCGATCTTGGCTCACTGCAACTTCTACCTCTTAGGTTCAAGCGATTCTCCTGCCTCAGCCTCCCAAATACCTGGGACGACAGGCACATGCCACCACACACAGCCCATTTTTGTATTTTTAGTAGAGATGGTGTTTCACCATGCTGGCCAGGCTGGTCTTGAACTCCTATGATATGCCCACTTCTGCCTCCCAAAGTGCTGGTATTATAGGTGTGAGCCACCGCCCATGGCCCAATATGTACTTTTAAGGTACCCTGTACTTTATTTCATAGCACACATCACAGTTTGCAACTTTGTTTATAATTTTATGATTTTTATATTAATGTCTGTCTCTTCTGTGTTAGAAGTTGTATGAGATCAGGCACTCTGTTTTGCTCATCATTGTAATCAAAGCAGTTAACATAGGTGGCAGCTGATACCTATAGTAGTAGACTGTCAAAAATATTTGTTTGAGGCCAGGCGTAGTGGGTCCCCTCAGGTCAGGAGTTGGGGACCAGCCTAGCCAAGATGGTGAAACCCCATTTCTACTAAAAATACAAAAAAAAAAAAATTAGCTGGGCATGGTGGTGTGTGCCTGTAATCCCAGCTACCTGGGAGGCTGAGGCAGGAGAATCGCTTGAACCCTGGAGGCAGAGGTGCAGTGAGCCGAGATCGTGCCATCGCGCTTCAGCCTGGGTGACAGAGCAAGACTCTGTTTAAAAAAAAAAGAAAAAATAGCGCCGGGCGCGGTGGCTCAAGCCTGTAATCCCAGCACTTTGGGAGGCCGAGGCGGGTGGATCACGAGGTCGAGAGATCGAGACCATCCTGGTCAACATGGTGAAACCCCATCTCTACTAAAAGTGCAAAAAAACTAGCTGGGCATGGTGGCACGTGCCTGTAATCCCAGCTACTCAGGAGGCTGAGGCAGGAGAATTGCCTGACCCCAGGAGGCGGAGGTTGCGGTGAGCCGAGATCGCGCCATTGCACTCCAGCCTGGGTAACAAGAGCGAAACTCCGTCTCAAAAAAAAAAAAGAAAAGAAAAAAGAAAAAAATACTTGTGTGAATGAAGGAATGCTTGCATCTATGTCATTGTCATTTCTGGATCTATCTTAATATATGTCTAGTGGGTATTAAAATATTACTTGAACTTAGGAATCGTGTCAAAATGCTTTCCAAAATTCTAAATCTTCTCTAAAACTCAGAATAACTACTGCTTTTACCAGATTTGAGATCAGTCTCGTTGTCTAAATCTGTAAGTTTTTGTTTTTTGTTTTTTGGTTTTTTTTAGATGGAGTCTCACTCTGTCTCCCAGGCTGGAGTCCAGTGGCGCCATCTCGGCTCACTGCAACTTCCACCTCCCAGGTTTAAACAATTCTCCTGACTGAGACTCCTGAGTAGTTGTGATTATAGGTGCCCACCACCATGCCCAGCTAATTTTTGTATTTTTAGTGGAGATGGTGTTTTGCCATGTTGATCAGGCTGGTCTCAAACTGCTGACCTCAGGTGATCTGCCCGCCTCAGCCTCCCAAAGTGTTGGGATTCCAGCGTGAGCCATCGCGCCCAGCCCAGATTTTTTTTTTTCTTTTTTTTTTTTGAGACGGAGTTTCGCTCTTGTTACCCAGGCTGGAGTGCAATGGCACAATCTCGGCTCACCGCAACCTCCGCCTCCTGGGTTCAGGCAATTCTCCTGCCTCAGCCTCCTGAGTAGCTGGGATTACAGGCACGTGCCACCACGCCCAGCTAATTTTTTGTATTTTTAGTAGAGACGGGGTTTCACCATGTTGACCAGGATGGTCCCAATCTCTTGACCTCGTGATCCACCCGCCTCGGCCTCCCAAAGTGCTGGGATTACAGGCTTGAGCCACTGCGCCCGGCCCCAGCCCAGATTTTTAATCCTACTTTTAATACTAGGTTTTCTCCCACTCACTATATATATTTCAAGGCTTAGCTCTCTTCTTTATTTTTTTTATTTCATCCCAAGGGAAAGAGAACTGTTCTGCAGTAATATACTCATCTTTTCTTTGCTTTCTGGTCACCCCAGAGGGCCTTCACCTGAACTGTCAGTTGTCGAAGGTCTGAATTGTGATCAGAGTTGGTTCACATTCCTTTTCATCTTCAGGTAACAGAGATTTCCTGCAAAGATTATTCTCTAAAGATCTATAAGATCCAGTATATTGAGTCAGTCCTCAAGTTAATCATGAGAACTACATACAGATACAGTTAAAAAAATTCTTCCAGACTTCTAGGTTTTTTGTCTGCCACTCAGCATTTTGTACTTCTGTCTGTCTCTTTGTCCAGCAAACTACTTACTGTCTTCAAACAGAAAAGTCCTTACAGCTCAGGGAGAAGCTGTGAATGCTTGGCCTCTGAGGGGAGTTGAGGACACTGAGGTCCCTGTAGAACTGAGCCACCTTGCTGAGAACAGGTGTAGGAGTCATGGCCTCAATTATTCCTAGTTTCTTTGCCTACTTGTCCTATAGTGTTACTTCTTTATTTCCTCTTCTCTCCCTATCGCTCACTTTAAACCTTGCCTTGGAGGCATTTTTAAATTCCTGCAGATTCCATTTTCTTTTAGTCTGTTCATAATTCAGTCAGCACTGCAAAGATCCTACTTGACTAGATCAACCTTGGGACTGTTAAGAAGACCCAAGTGTAACCTAGAATTTTTTGTTTTTGAGACATTCTCAGCACTATACAAGGGCCATTTCCACTGGATTTTGCTTTATCTCACCTCATTTCAAATCAAAATATTGAGTATTGCCAAGGCAGGTAGATCACCTGAGGTCAGGAGTTTGAGACCAGCCTGGCCAACATGGGGAAACCCTGTCTCTACTACAAATGCAAAAATTAGCCAGTAATCCCAGCTACTTGGGAGGCTGAGGCAGGGGAATTGCTTGAACCTAGGAGGCGGAGGTTGTAGTGAGCAGAAATTGTGCCACTGTGCTCCAGTGTGGGCAACAGAGTGAGACTTCGTCTCAAAAAACTACCAAGTAACAAGTCTATTCTGGGTTCACAAGGCTTAACTCTAATCTAGGATCCTGGAAATAATGTATAAGAAGCCTTAAAGAAGACCGTATACTTTTTCTGACACAAAATTGCTTACTAGCTTGTATGGTATTTTAAAGAAAGGCAAGGCTGACTTTAGGTAAGAATTCCAGGAAAATGCTATAGTTCTCCTTTCTGGACAGTAGCACTAACCCAAAAGCCAATACCAGTGATGTAGTTTACTTTGGCAAATGTGCTTTATGGAAGAATTTATGGTATAATGGAAGGAGCACTGGACTAAAAATCTGGAGACTTCTATATCTCTACCACTATCATTATTGACCTTGGAAAAATCCCCTAACACTTCTGGGCCTTATTTATCTCATCTTTTAAGTTGAAATAGGTGACCAATTAGGACCTGTCAGTTTTTTTGTTTTTTTGTGTGTGTGTTTTTTTTTTTTTGAGACAGGGTCACGCTGTGTCACCCAGACTGGATTGCAGCAACAATATCATCTCTCACTGTAGCCTCAGACTCTTGAGCTCAAGTGATCCTCCTTCCTTGGCCTCCTGAGTAGCTGGGACTACAGGCATGTGCGGCCATACTCAGCTAAATGTTTTCTTTTTTTTTAAATAGAGACAGAGTCTTGCTGTGTTGTCCAGGCTGGTCTCAAACTCCTGGGCTCAAGTGATCCTCCTGCCTCAGCCTCCCAAAGTGCTGGCATTACAGGTGTGAACTACCATGCCCAGCCAGTCAGCTGTTAGTTATAAGAATCTGTGCAGACCAGGCGTGATGGTTCATGCCTGTAATCCCACCAGTATGGAAGGCCAAGGCAGATGGATCACTTGAGCCCAGGAGTTTGAGACCAGCCTGGACAACACAGCAAGACCTTGTCTCTACAAAAATAAAAAATTTTAATCATGGAATCAGGGCCAGGCACAGTGGCTTGTGCCTGTAGTCCCAGCTACTCAGGAGGCTAAGGCCGGAGGATCACGTGAGCCCAGGAGTTCAGAGCAACAGTGAGCTATGATTGTGCCACTGTGTTCCAGGCTGGGTAACAGAGTGAGACCCCATCTCAAAAAAAGAAAAGAAACATGGAATCAGCATGGATTTAACACTGGTTAGCTATGGCAACTTGAAAACAAACAAAATGGGCCGGGCGCAGTGGCTCACGCCTGTAATCCCAGCACTTTGGGAGGCCGAGGCGGGTGGATCACGAGGTCAAGAGATCGAGACCATTCTGGTCAACATGGTGAAACCCCGTCTCTACTAAAAATACAAAAATTAGCTGGACATGGTGGCTCACGCCTGTAATCCCAGCTACTCGGAAGGCTGAGGCAGGAGAATTGCCTGAACCCAGGAGGCGGAGGTTGCGGTGAGCCAAGATCACGCCATTGCACTCCAGCCTGGGTAACAAGAGTGAAACTCCGTCTCAAAAAAAAAAAAGAAAAGAAAAGAAAACAAACAAATGTCTGGGAACGGTGTCTCACACCTGTCATCCCAACACTTTGGGAAGCTGAAGCAGGTGGATTACTTGAGGCCAGGAGTTCGAGACCAGCCTGGCCAATATGGTAAAACCCTATCTCTACTAAAAATACAAAAATTAGCTAGGTGTGGTGACATATGCCTGTAATCCCATCTACTCTGGAGGCTGAGGCAAGAGAATCCCATGAACCCAGGAGGTAGAGGTTGCAGTGAGCCAAAATTGCCCCACTGCACTCTAACCTGGACAACAGAGTGAGACTCTACCTCAAAAAAAAAAAAAAAAAGAAAGAAAGAAAAATATTGGCTGGGCATGTTGGCTGACACGTGTAATGCCAGCACCTTGGGAGGCCAAGGTGGGTAGATTACCTGAAGTCAGAAGTTCGAGACCAGCCTAACCAACATGGTGAAACCCAGTCTCTACTAAAAATAGGAAAATTAACCAGGCATGGTGGCATGCACTTGTAGTCCCAGCTGCTCAGGAGGCTGAGGCACAAGAATTGCTTGAACCCAGGAAGCAGAGGTTGCAGTGAGATGAGATCAACCCACTGCACTCCAATCTGGGCAACAGAGCAAGACTCTATCTCAAAAAAAAAAGAAAAGAAAAGAAAAGTATCAATACCAGCAATGAGTTACTATTTTTTCATTTATTGTGTGTGCCATCCTGGGGAAAGTTGAGGAAACATTGAGTTAGGAATGGCATTTAGATACTATGAGAAGAAAATGAAATTATAATAATGATTTAATATAAGAGGATCTGGAGGTAGATAGGTAAGTAAATAGTCTAGGAGGGGTGTGATGAATTCACAATGGAATCACTGTTTCAGGCTTCTTAAAGTTACTTCTTTATTGCAAAATTGCTTTTGTAGCTCCAGCCATCACATTTTTTTCCAGTCTTGAAAGAAAAGGAAAATAGAGAAAAAAGCACCTGCCTCCCATCTTAATCTGTTACCTTTGGAGAGGTTTCCCATAAGCCATAGCATAAGACTTCTGCTTACATCTTGTTGGCTACCCTGTATGCAGGGAAGGCAAGAAATGTAGCCTTTTATGCGGATACGTTACTTCCTCAAATTAAGGGATTTTACTAAGGGAAAAGGGAAGAAATTAGCAGAATCTGCCACTCTTCTGCTCTGCATAGCCTTCATAGATCATAACTTCCAAAAGCTATTAGTTTAGCAGCTTTCTATTTTATGTACTCTCCTATATATTCATGTCTTTATCTGTCTACCTTGTATTAACAATACCCAGAACTTTCTCTCTATACTTGACCTTTTGCCTAGTACAGTTTCACTGATGAACATCACCAGAAACTGATTTATTAAATTCATAATGTCTAAAAGGAATATTCATCATTTTTAACCAAATATTTGCTTGTCTTCTCTATTTCTCTTCATTACACCTACTTTCCTCATTATCATTCTCCTGTTTTATTTTACTTTTGAGACAGAGTCTCACTCTGGAATGCAGTGGCTTAATCTTGGCTCACTGCAACCTCTGCCACCTGAGTTCAAGCAATTCTCCTGCCTCAGACTCCTGAGTAGCTGGGATTACAGGTGCCTGCCACCACACCCAGGTAGTTTTTGTATTTTTAGTAGAGACGGGCTTTCACCATCTTGGCCAAGCTGATCTTGAGCTCCTGACTTCATGATCCACCCACTTTAGCCTCCCAAAGTGCTGGGATTACAGGCATGAGCCACCGTACCCAGTCTACCATCCTCCTAATTTTCTGGGCTCAAAGCTCCCTTGTCATCTCTGACTCTTCACCCTTTATCTCTTTGTATAATTTTTTAGTGGATTCTTTAGGGATTACAATACGTACATTAATTTTTCGCAGTTTACTTAAAATTAGTATCTCAAGTGTCTACCTTGTATTGTAGAAATCTTACTACCCTGGCAAGGTGTGGTGACTGACGCCTGTAATCCAAGCACTTTGGAGGCCAAGGCGGGCAGATCACCTGAGATCGGGAGTTCCTGACCAACATGGTGAAACCCCATCTTAAAAATAAATAAATAAAAATAAAAATAAAAAAATCTTACTACCATTTAAGTCCCTTTACTCTCATTCTTCTGTTTGTTTGTTTGTTTGAGATGGAGTCTCACTGTGTCACCCAGGCTGGAGTGCAGTGGCATGATCTTGGATCACTGTAACGTCCAAGAAGAGACAGGGTTTCACCATGTTGGCCAGGCTCGATCCTGACCTCAAATGATCTGCCCGCCTCAGCCTCTGAAAATGCTAGGATTACAGGTGTGAGCCACTGCACCCAGCCTTACTCTCCAATCTTTTTTCTTTCTAGTTTTACAAAATTATTTCTTCTATGATGATTTAGAGGGACTATCTTCAAATGAATACAAAGTATTTCATAAATAATATCTGGCCATTTTCTAACCAGTTATTTGTTGCGCAATAAGGTACCTCACATCTTTCAGCAAGAAATGTATTAAGTTTGAATAGTAAAAATATTACATAATGAATTAGGACACAATTAAAATTTGCTTTGCTGGGCGTGGTGGCTCAAGCCTGTAATCCCAGCACTTTGGGAGGCCGAGGCGGGTGGATCACGAGGTCGAAAGATCGAGACCATCCTGGTCAACATGGTGAAACCCCGTCTCTACTAAAAATACAAAAAATTAGCTGAGCATGGTGGCGTGTGCCTGTAATCCCAGCTACTCAGGAGGCTGAGGCAGGAGAATTGCTTGAACCCAGGAGGCGGAGGTTGCCGTGAGCCAAGATCGCGCCATTGCACTCCAGCCTGGGTAACAAGAGCGAAACTCCGTCTCAAAAAAAAAAAAAAAAAAAAAAAAATTTGCTTTAAGTATTTCTATTTAATGAAGAGAAACATTTTTATATTCCAGAGATCTTTATTTTTTTTAGCACCTATTATGCTATGAATTCGTAGGGAAGAGATTCCAGCAGCTCAGGCTCCTTCCCATTGGTTCTCACAAAGTGTGCTTCTCTGGGTGGAGCAGGCTGCTGCTTCAGCTGAACCCAGTTGCCTTTCTCTTGGGCATCTTTCTTTTTCTTATCATTTTCCTTCATGTGTTTCAGGAAGTTATGTCAGCTCTTAATATCAGCTCAATATACACATTAATTCTCTTGGCAAGAATCTTGCCCTTGTCTGTTTACATCAATGCCAACAGCACACTGGGGAACATTGTATACGCTTCCAGTTTCGCCATGGTAACACTTGTGGGGTATTCCTCTTTGAACAGTATCCATTCCCTTGATGTCTACAATATCACCTCTCTTACAGATTTGCATATACATGGCCAAAGAAGCAACTCCACATTTTCTTTTTCTTTTTTTTTTTTGAGACGGAGTTTCGCTCTTGTTACCCAGGGTGGAGTGCAATGGCGTGATCTTGGCTCACCACAACCTCCGCCTCCTGGGTTCAGGCAATTCTCCTGCCTCAGCCTCCTGAGTAGCTGGGATTACAGGTGTGCGCCACCATGCCTAGCTAACTTTTTTGGATTTTTTAGTAGAGACGGGGTTTCACCATGTTGACCAGGATGGTCTTGATCTCTTGACCTTGTGATCCACCCACCTCGGCTTCCCTAAGTGCTGGGATTACAGGCTTGAGCCACCGCACCCGGCTGCAACTCCACATTTTCTGAAAGGCGTAGAGAACATATATCGGGTGCCTCTCTTCTTTTTTTTTTTGAGACTGAGTTTCGCTCTCGTTACCCAGGTTGGAGTGCAATGGTGCGATCTCGGCTCACCGCAACCTCCGCCTCCTGGGTTCAGGCAATTCTCCTGCCTCAGCCTCCTGAGTAGCTGGGATTACAGGCATGTGCCACCATGCCCAGCTAATTTTTTGTATTTTTAGTAGAGACGGGGTTTCACCATGTTGACCAGGATGGTCTCGATCTCTTGACCTTGTGATCCACCCGTCTCGGTCTCCCAAAGTGCTGGGATTACAGGCTTGAGCCACCGCGCCCGGCACTTTTTTTTTTTTTTTTTTTTTTTTTTTGAGACGCAGTTTCGCCCTTGTTACCCAGGCTGGAGTGCAATGGCGCGATCTCGGCTCACCGCAACCTCCGCCTCCTGGGGTCAGGCAATTCTCCTGCCTCAGCCTCCTGAGTAGCTGGGATTACAGGCACGCACCACCATGCCCAGCTAATTTTTTGTATTTTTGGTAGAGACAGGGTTTCACCATGTTGATCAGGATGGTCTCGATCTCTCGACCTTGTGATCCACCTGCCTCGGCCTCCCAAAGTGCTGGGATTACAGGCTTGAGCCACCGCGCCCAGCGCGGGTGCCTCTCTTCTTAACCTTTGTGTTCATCAAGTTACTGGAAGATAGCTGTTCCAGCCAAAAGTCACTCCATTCTTTGTGTTGTAGTTGTCTTATGATAGCACATTGCCTGCTTTTGTATGGCTTATGAGCTAAGAAGAGTGTGTATATGTATATATATATATATATATTTTTTTTTTTTTTGAGGCAGGGTCTTGCTCTTTCACTGAGGTGGGAGTGCAGTGGCGAGATCACTGGCTCATACAGTAGCACAATCATGGCTCACTGCAGGCTCAACCTACCAGGCTCAAGTGATCCTACAGCCTCAGCCTCCCAAGTAAGTAGGACTACCAGAGCATGCTATCATGCCCAGGAAGTTAAAATTTTTTTTTTTTTTTTTTTTTTTTTTTTGTAGAGACAGAGTCTTACTACGGTGCCTAGGCTGATCTTGAATTTCTAGGCTCAAGCAATCCTCCCACCTGAGCCTCCCAAAGTGCTGGGATTACAGGCATGAGCAAGCATGCCCAGCCTATATTTTTTAGTAGTTGAAAAAACTCACAACCCAAGAATATTTGTGAGGCATGAAAATTATATGGAATTCAAATTCCAGTGTCTATAAATAAAGCGGTTTTTTGTTTGTTGTTTTTGTGCTTTTTTTTTTTTAGCGACAGAGTCTCACTCTGTCACCCAGGCTGGAGTGCTAGGGTGCAGTCTTGGCTCACTGCAACCTCTGCCTCCCAGGTTCAAGTGATTCTCCTGCCTCAGCCCCCCAAGTAGCTGGGATCACACACCTGGCTGATTTTTTTTTTTTTTTTTTTTTTTTTTTTTTTTGCTTTTTCAGTAGAGACTGGGTTTTGCCATGTTGACCAGGCTGGTCTGGAACTGCTAACCTCAGGTCCGCCTGCCTTGGCCTCCCAAAGTGCTGGGATTACAGGTGTGAGCCACCATGCCCGGCTTTTTGTTGTTTTATTTATTTATTTATTTATTTTTAGATAAAGAGTCTTGCTTTTTTTCCAAGGCTGGAGTGCAGTGGTGTAATCATGGCTCACTGTAGGTTCAAGCAGTCTCCCACCTCAGCCTCCCAAGTAGCTGGGACTGCAGGTACATACTACCATCCACTACTAATTTTTTTTTGTTTAAATTTTTTTTGTAGAGATGGGGTCTCACTGTGTTTCCCAGGCTGGTTTCAAACTCCTAGGCTCTAGTAATCCTCCTGTCTCAGCCTCACAAAGTGCTGGGATTACAAGGATGAGCCACCACTCCTGGTTTATAAATAAAGTGTTTTGTTGTTGTTTTTTCTGTAACCTCCTATTAGAAGTAACATGTTTCGTTTTGTTTTTTGACACAGGCTGAAGTGCAGTGGTGTGATCACAGCTCACTGCAGCCTCCACCTCCCAGGCTCAAGTAATCTTCCTACCTCAGCCTCCCAAGTAGCTGAGACTACAGGCATGTGCTATCCCATCTGGCTAATTTTGTATTTTTTGTGGAGACAGGATTTTGCCTTGTTGCCCAGGCTGGTCTCAAACTTCTGGGCTCAAGCGATCCACCCACCTCAGCCTGCCAAAGTGCTAAGACTGTAGACGTGAGCCATCACACCTGGCCTGTAATATTTTCTTATGGAAATGAGATCTCACTGTGTTGCCCAGGCTCGTCTTCGACTCAAGCAGGGCTTGAGTTGGGCCTACCTCGGCCTTCTAACATATTGGGATTATAGGCATAAGCCACTGCGCCTGGCCCCATAAATAAAGTTTTATTGGAAGATAGTCATTCTCATTTAATGTATTTTGGCCACATGTGCCCTGCCCGACAATGGCAGAGTTCAAAAGTTGTAACAGGGACCATATAGCCTGCAAGGCCAAAACTATTTGCTATCTGGTCTTTTATTGAAAAAGTTTACCAATCTCATGCCTTATTATTATATCTTGGGTTTATTTGTTTGTTTTTTGAGACAGGTTCTCACTCTGTCACCCAGGCTATAGTGCAGTGGCATAATTTCTTGTCTTACAGCTAACACATTGGAAATCTCATAAGATAATTTTTTTTAATTTTTCTCTTTTAGTTGTTAGACTGTAAAAAACTCAAGAGAATAATTTATTATGTTTACCATTTCTTTCTTTTTTTGAGATGAAGTCAAAAAAAAAAAAAAAAGACCATCCTTTCCCCATTGAATAGCAGTGTCACATTTGTCATAAATCAGTTAACATGTGTGGTTTACTTACGGGTTCTCTTCTGTTCCATTTACATATTTACCTATTCTTGTGTCAATACTGCATCGTCTCACCCTGTCTCACCCAGGCTGGAGAGCAGTGGTGCTATCCCAGATCACTGCAACTTCTCCCTCCCAGGCTGAAGCAGTCCTCCCACCTCAGCCTCCTGAGTAGCTGCGATCACAGGCATGTGCCACTACACCAGCTAATTTTTTTTTGTATTTTTGGTAGAGACGGGGATTTGCCATATTGCCCAGGCTGATCTCAAACTCCTGGGCTCAAGCAGTCCACCTACCTTGGCCTCCCAAAGTTCTGGGATTACAGGCATGAGCCACTGCACTCTGCCTGATATTTAACATTTCTGTTGCTCTTTCTTCATTCCTGATATTCCAAGAGTTCCTCTATTGTTTCCCTTGTCTGAACAATCTCCTTTAGTTAGTTCTTTCAAAGAAGGTTTGCTCTTGAGAATGGCTTTACTTACTTCACCTTTATCTCTAAAGGATATTTTTTTTTTTTCTGGATACAGAATTCAGAGTTTACATTTCTTTTCTTTGAGCATTAGAAAAAAAAGTTCTGGCCAGGTACAGTGGCTCATGCCGGTAATCTCAGAACTTTGGGAGGCCAAGGCAGGTCTAATTCAGGAGTTTAAGACCAGCTTGGGCAACATGGTGAAACCCCATCTCCACTAAAAATACAAAAACTAGTTGGTTGTGGTGGTGCATACTTGTAATCCCAGCTACTCGGGAGGCTGAGTAGGAAAATCCCTTGAACCCAGGAGGCGGAGGTTGCAGTGAGCTGAGATCACACCACTGCATTCCAGCCTGGGCGACAGCAAGACTCCATGTCAGAAAACAAACCAAAAAAAAAATTGTTTTATTTTAGCCTCCTTTCTTTCTTTCTTTCTTTCTTTTTTTAAGCCTCCATTGTTTCTGCTACATAATTGTTTCTATTGTTCTCCTGTGTCATTTTTCTCTGGTTGCTTTCACAGTTTGTCATTTTCAGTGGTTTGATTATGATGTGTCATATGTCAGATGTGTATTTCCTTGAGTTTATTCTTTTGGGGGTCATTTAGCTTCTAGAATCTGTAAGTTTATGTCCTTTTTCAAATTTGGGTGTCATCGGCAGTTACATATCTACACATTTTTTTCTGCAGTACCTTCTTTGTCCTCTCCTTCTAAGACTATGGTGTCATAAATACTAAGCCAGTTTTAGGCCAGACACGGTGGCTCACGCCTGTAATCCTAGTGCTTTGGGAGCCCAAGGCAGGTGGATCACCTGAGGTCAGGAGTTTAAGACCAGCCTGGCCAACATAGTGAAACCCTATTTCTACTAAAAATACAAAAAATGAGTCAGGCGTGGTAGATCATGACTGTAATCCCAGCTACTCGGGAGGCTGAGGCAGGAGAATCACTTGAACACAGAAGGCGGAGGTTACAGTGGGCCAACAATGTGCCATTGCACTCCAGCTTGGGCGATAAAATTAAAACTCTGTCTCAAAAAAAAAAAAAAAAAAAAAAAAATTAGGCCAGTTCTTACTTGTATCGACCTAGGATTTCTGTGTGTCTTTTCTCCTTTATTAGACAATAAAATGGCTGAGGCCAGGAACTGCATTTTATATATCATTTTATTTCCCCAAGGACCAGCTGAGTCTTTACACAGAATATATTAGTAAATATTTGATTAACAAAATTGACTGTTCCTTGTTCCCGTGTGTTCAGGCATGTAGGTAAAAATAGTGAATTTTTTTTGGTACTTTTTTGGGTTCATTTGCCATGTATTGACTATAATGAGGGACTTTGTATTGTACTTGCCTTTTTCCTTTTTTTATTTTTATTTTTATTTTATTTTTTATTTATTTTTTATTTTATTAAAGTCAGAGATAGCTAGGTGCAGTGGTTCATGCCTGTAATCCCAGTGACTGATGTGACTGAGGCAGGAGGATAACGTGAGGCCAAGAGTTCGAGATCAGCCTGGGCAATATAGAGAGAACCCATTTTTACAAAAATAAAAAATTTAATAAAATAATAATAATAAATAAAAATATTGGGCATGGTGGTGTGCACTGGTCCAAGCTACTTGAGAGGCTAAGGTAGGAGGATCGCTTGAGCCCAGGAGTTAGAGGCTACAGTGAGCCAAGATTGTACCACTGCACTCCACTTGGACAGTACAGCAAGACCCTGGCTTAAAAAAATAAAAGTCAGATCTTTGAAGGATTTTCACAGTTAATGGTTTGAAGTTATGCTCTGAAAAACTTCAGCATAGAGGAACCTCTGAGGCAGTCATAAGGAGTGTGGAGAACTGACTGGGACAGCCCCAGGTCTGACTTCTGTCATCCCACCAGCTATAGCTCAGAGTATTTCTATTTTTGGATGACATATATTAGGCTCCTTTGTAATAAAAGGATTCTGCTGCTAAAAAAGAAAAAAGCTTTTGTGTGTGTGTGGTTTTTTTTTTTTTTTTTTTTTTTTTGAGACGGAGTTTTGCTCTTGTTACCCAGGCTGGAGTGCAATGGCGCGATCTCGGCTGACCGCAACCTCCGCCTCCTGGGTTCAAGCAATTCTCCTGCCTCAGCCTCCTGAGTAGCTGGGATTACAGGCACGCACCACCATGCCCAGCTAATTTTTTGTATTTTTAGTAGAGACGGGGTTTCACCATGTTGACCAGGATGGTCTCGATCTCTTGACCTCATGATCCACCTGCCTCAGCCTCCCAAAGTGCTGGGATTACAGGCTTGAGCCACCATGCCCGGCCCTGTGTGTGTGTTTTTTTAAGAGACGGGGTCTTGCTATGTTGCCCAGGCTGGAGTGCAGTGGCTGTTCACAGGCGGGATCCCACTACTGATCAGCACTGGAGGTTTGACCTGCTCCATTTCCGGCCTGGGCCGGTTCACGCCTCCTTAGGCAATCTGGTGGTCTCCCGCTCCCGGGAGGTCACCATATTGATGCCGAACTTAGTGCCGACACCTGATCGGCATAGCACACTGCAGCCCAGAACTCCTGGGCTCGAGCAATCCTCCCACCACAGCCTCCTGAGTAGCTGGGACTACAGGCACACGCCACCGTGCCCTGCAGAAAAATAGTTTTGATAATCATTTATCTAGGTAACCCTCCCATCCCATGTGGAAATTCCCCTCATAACAAACATCTCTGAAATTATAATTTCTCTTATAATATCTCTGGTCTTTTATCAGAATATCAGGAAGAAAGAAATTGTACTTAAGACCATGTTTCTGAAGCTGAAGTGAGTATGACTTCCTTATATGTCAGAGGGTATGAAAATCCATACAATTAAGCTTGGCTTGTCTTTCAAAACTCAATTCTGACTTAATGATTTGGTAGGAAAAAAGTTTTCAGTTTTTATCCCCACCCACCCCACCCCCCCCCTTTTTTTTTTTTTTTTTTTCGAAATGGAGTCTTACTCTGTTGCCAGGTTGGATCACAGTGCTACAGTCTTGGCTCACTGCAGCTTCTGCTTCCCAGGTTCAAGAAACTCTTCTGCCTCAGCCTCCCTAGTAGCTGGGTCTTCAGGTGTGCTCCGCCATGCCCAGATAATTTTTTGTATTTTTGTGAAGACAGGGTTTCCTCATGTTAGCCAAGCTTGTCTCAATCTTCTGACCTCAGGTTATTCACCTGCCTCAGCCTCCCAAAGTGCTGGGATTACAGACATGAGCCACCACACCTGGCCAAGGGAAAGAATTTTTAGTTTAATTTAAATTTAAATAGCCATATGTATGTTAACTAGTGGCTTATGGTATTGACAGCACAGGGGCTAGACCTTTATATACACACACACATGCATATATATATGGTATGTGTGTCTGTGTGTATATACTCTGAGATAGAAGGAAGAGTAATTGTGTGGGAGTATGAAGAGGGTGGGTAAGTAGCTGACATCTACACAGACTCATGGTGACTTCTGTGAACTTCGGCCCCTATTACCCAGGAGAACGTTTGGCCCTACTTCAGACTCTGTAGTTGAGCCTTTTGCTTTGATCTGTGGGCTGCAGTTTTCTCATTATCAGAGTAACAGGCTATGGTTTTGCTTAGCAGGAAGTTAGTTTGCCTATGATAGCTCTACTGAGAACCTGCCCCAACTATTCTTCATCCTCATCTGATTGCAGATCCCAGCTGTGGGTCTTTATCCTTTTCACTAAAGGAAAGGGGCCCTCCATTAATCTTCTTTCATGGAAATGGTAACCTTGGTAGTTACCCTTGGTTTATCCTGTGATTTTGATGTAGAAAAGTATGAGTGTGAACTGTGAAATACCTAATGTTAGATATTTGCACTGGAAAAGTAAGGTGGCATTCAGCTATTGGTTTTTCTTTCTCATATGTTGTAATTAATGCCCCTTCACCTTCAGTCTTGCCCCAGGCAACACTCAACCTAGAGGCGAAATGGGGCACAGTAACAACGAGGCTTTCTCCACTATTTAGCCAATTGCAAAGCAGCTTGAATCCCTAAGAAATATCTCTACCAACAGCACAGTCATAAAGAGCCAAGCAGCCATTGTCTGGCATCACAAATCTTCATAGCAACAGACCACCACATGGCAACAGCAGCCACACAAAGGAAACATTAGGAAAATCAATACCTACTTTCTCCCACCCCTCCCCCACCAAAACAACAGCCAACACATTCTTCTCACCTAGTAGCTTACTCCCAGGGGATACTTTAGGGCAGTGACGTGTTTATATACTTTTGTGGATTGTGTTACATGTCCGCTGTCATACATTTAAATCCTGAAGCCCTTGGGAAAAATTTCAGTCACAGGCTTTTTTGTTTCATTTTGCAAATGGCAAAATGGACTAATTCCCAGGGGAGAGAGAGATCCTCTCTTTGTGCACGCTCACCCACCTTCTCCTTCCCCCAGCAAAGCACAGTCAGGCAGTATATATAGGTGACTAGGCTGTCACCTTGCCAGATAGGTAAAGTTGTTTGCAGATGAGATTCTTTTCGTATTTCAGTAATGAAACCCAGACCTATTTTGTTATCAAAATCATCCTGATACCTATAAACTCAGGTGAGTGATACCTAAGCAATAAATATATTACTGGGATTACCTGGGATTAATCACTAGGCCTAACTAACTTAGCTTTGAAGTATGATTCAAAAGGGGGAAAGTCCTATTTAAGAGCCTTGGTGTTTTCTTGCTATGTTAATAAGATCGTTTCACTAGTCTGGGCCTTTAATTTCCTCATTTGTAAAATAAGGAGGTTGGACTACATGATCTCTGTGATCCTTCTAGCTCTGATATTTACAATTCTGTAATCATTTATGTGGAACAGAAGAGGAAATTGTCTTTGTTAGTCATTGATTGCAATGAGATCTGCTGGAAGATGTTGAGCCCTCTGGTCTTAGTGCTTACACTGCTAAAAACAGGTCCTGGCCCTGCCCTGTTTGATAAAGCTGCTGTAACAATGATAGGCAGAAGCTATTAACAAACTTGGCAACTAGCCTTTTCTCCCTCGGCGGTTGTTTCAGACTAGTTCAAGCAGAGCTTTGCTCCCAAGCTATTGCTACTGAGGCTGCTGCTGCCTCTTAATGATACCGGTGAGAACTAACTCTGTTTCTCTCTTTCACTCTTTTCGTTTTCTCTCTCTCCCTGACTACTCTATGAAACAAGGGCTGTTCTCCACCTCTTCTGATACCTCATTATTCCATCTCCCTCAGGCTTTACAGAACAAAGAAATCACAGGGCATCAACTTTATAATTTAGGCAGCTGGAGATAATTTCCCCAGGATAGGGTGAGTAGGTAGCTGATTCCTCATGGCATTAGGCAGCATTGCTAAATGGCCTCGTGTTTCATCTGCCAGGCTTAGGCTTTGTTAGGCCCATTCAGGCTTCTCTGTATTTCAATTAAATTATAGTGGTAAAGCAGGCCTGTGTACTTTCAGAGGGGGTAGGGGTTAGGAAAAACAAGAAAAGTATGTCATTTATAGGGCCTGCTACTCACTAATTGCTCAAGAAATTTTTGTTTAATATACTATCCCTGTGCTTACTCCTGCCAGATCTTTTATTTCCTTTAGTTGCTGCCTTCACGGCCTTCTCCATAACAACAAGCTGTATGACAAAAAGGCTATGGTAAGAAATTGAGCAGTCTCCCTCCCACAAGTTGTACTCTATTTTCTCCTTAGGATATCTAAAAGCAGCTCAAAAGACTGCTGTCAAATAATTTTCTACCCCCATTGAACGCATAATCAAATGAAACTTTTTTTAATTGCGTTTTAGGTTTTGGGATACATGTGAAGAACATGCAAGATTGTTGCATAGGTACACACATGGCAGTGTGATTTGCTGCCTTCCTCCCCTTCACCTATATCTGGCATTTCTCCCCATGCTATCTCTCCCCACCTCCCCACTCTCCTGTCCCTCCCCCATTTCCCCCCAACAGACCCCAGTGTGTAGTGCTTCCCTCCCTGTGTCCGTATGTTCTCACAAATGAAACTTTCAACCCTGAACTAATTCAGTGAACAACCTGCATTCTCCTTATTTGACTCTGATTATCCCCACCTTTTGAAAATTTTCTCGATCACTCAATATACTTGAAATACTGTGCATCTTCCCATTTATGAAGTTCCCCTTTGCTTTTTAGCTTTCAGCTTACTCCTTAGAATTAGAAAATCTCCTGGAATGAAGTATGGAGAAAAGAGTAGATGAAGAAGGCAGAACCCTCCCCTTTTCTGCCACGTGCTGTTGCCTTAGATACTAGTCTGGTCTGCTGCCCTAGAGATTGGGCAAGCTGCCTAAAGTGTAGAACTGGCCTGCATCTTGGCTGATCCTGGCATTGCCTACTCTGTTACCCTTTGTTATCTTCCCTGCCGCTTGTCTACAGGAGTCACAAACCCAAAGGTTTTGTTTTTGTTTTATGTTAATAGGTCTTATTGAAAGTAATATAAACCTGTACACAAATAATAAGTGTGCAAGTCTACATTTTCAAAGTGAAAATGTGGTACCACCACTTAAATGAGGAAAGGCAGTATTGCCAGAACCCCAAAACCTCTTTCATGCCTCCCTTCTAATAGCTAGCCCTTCCCCTGACCCTAGGTAACCAATTTTCACTGTTAATATCATAGATTAGTGTTACCCATTTTGAATTTCATGTAAATAGAATCATTACAGTATGAGCTTTATGTTGAGCTGTTCAACATTATGCCATTGAGATTCATCCATATTGTTGCATGTAGTTGAACTTTGTTTATTTTCATTATTTTGTAGTATTCCATTATGTGAGTATGCTACTACTTACTAAGTTGTTGATGGGCATTTGGGTTATTTGCAGTTTGAGGCTGTTATAAAAAGTACTGCTGTAAAAATTCTTGTACATATCTTTTTGGTACTATATATACATATTCCTATCTATACTTAGAAATTGAATTCTTGAATCATAAGTTATATGTATGATTAACTTTAATAGATATCACAAGTTTCCTGAAATGTCTAAACCAATGTACATTCCTACTTCCAATGTATTAGAATCCTGATTGATCTATGTTCTAGCCAACACTTGACCTTATTTGTCTTTTTCATTTTAGCCATTCTGGTGGTGTGTAGTGGTATCTCATTGTGGTATTAATTTGCATTTCCCTGGTGAGTAATGAACTTGAGCATCTTTTCATGTGTTCATTGGCCATTTGGAAATCTCTTTTACGAAGTGTCTGTTCAAGTCTTTTGCCCATTTTGGGATTGGGTTGTATGTCCTTTTCTTATTGATTTGGAGGAATTCTTTGTATATTCTGGTTATGAGTCCTTTGTGAGATTTATGTAATATAAATATCTTCTATGTCTTGACATTCCTGTTAATGGCGTCTTTTCTTCATTTTTATGTAGTATGTTTTATCTTTTTAAATTCTTTTTTGTTTTTCCTTTTATTGTTAGTGCTTCTTGTGCTCTTTTTAACAAAGTTTTTCCCGTCCCAAGATAATGTATTCTCCTATGTTTTTTCTGAGAACCTTGTTTTTTCTTTTGTATTTACATACACAACCTATCTGGAATTTATTTTTGTTTAGGGTGTAAGTTGGGAGTCAAGATTCTTATTTTTCATATGGCTAATTGGCCCAGCACCTTAATGAAAAGACCATCCTTTCCCCCATTGCTCAACAGTGTCACATTTGTCATAAACCAATTGTGTGGTTTACTTATGGGTTATCTTCTGTTTCATTTATACATTTACTTATTCTTGTGTCACTACTACATTGTCTTGATAACTGTAGCTTTGTAAGTCTTGTTATCTAGTAGTATAAGTCTTTCAGTTTTGTTGTACTTTTTCAAGACTGCCTTGATTTTACTTGGCCTTTTGCATTTCTGTATAAATCTTAGGATCATCTTTGTGTGTGTGTGTGTGTGTGTGTGTGTGTGTGTGTGTTTTAAGATGGAATTTTGCTCTTTTTGCTCAGGCTGGAGTGCAGTGGCGCGATCTTGGCTCACTGCAACCTCCACCTCCCAGGTTCAAGTGATTGTCCTGCCTTACCCTCCCAAGTAGCTGGGATTACAGACATGCGCCACCTCACCCAGCTAATTTTGTATTTTTAGTAGAGACGGGGTTTCTCTATGTTGGTCAGGCTGGTCTCGAACTCCCTACCTCAGGTGGTCTGCCCGCCTTAGCCTCCCAAAGTACTGGGATTACAGGCATGAGCCACTGCGCCCGGCCCCATTTGTGAATTTTTATAGAAAAAAATGTGCTGAGATTTTGATTAGGATCTACAGATCAATTTGGAGAAGACACAAAGTTTTATTCTTTTACTTAAACTAGTGTTAGTAACTAAGGGAGAGCTGGGGAGAAGAGGGGATCAGAGCAAGTCGCTGATATCACTTGGGGATCTGTTTTAAAATATATATTAGCTGGCTGGGCACCATGGGTCACACCTGTAATCCCAGCACTTTGGGAGGCTGAGGTGGACAGATTGCTTGAGCCCAGGAATTCAAGACAAGCATGGGCAACATGGTGAAACTCTATCTCTACAAAAAGTAGAAAAATAGCAAGACGTGGAGGCAAGCACCTGTGGTCTCAGCTACTCAGGAGGCTGAGATGGGAGAATGATCACCTGAGTCCAGGGAGGTTGACATTGCAATGAACTGGGTTCGCACCACTGCACTCCAGCCTTGGCGACAGAGTGAGACCGTGTTTCAGATAATTAAATTAAATTAAAAAGTTAGCAATCTCTTGCTCCTATTCTGAATCAGGAGATTCAAGACAGAGGTTGGAACTAGGCACAGTGGCTCACACCTGTAATCCTAGTACTTTAGGAGACCACGGCAGAAGGATCATTTGAGCCCAGGAGTTCTAAACCAGCCTGGGCTATGTAGATACCCCATCTTTATTTTTAAAATAAAATAAACAAAAGCCGGGCGCGGTGGCTCAAGCCTGTAATCCCAGCACTTTGGGAGGCCGAGGCGGGTGGATCACAAGGTCGAGAGATCGAGACCATCCTGGTCAATGTGGTGAAACCCCGTCTCTACTAAAAATACAAAAAATTAGCTGGGCATAGTGGCGCATGCCTGTAATCCCAGCTACTCAGGAGGCTGAGGCAGGAGAATTGCCTGAACCCAGGAGGCGGAGGTTGCGGTGAGCCGAGATCGTGCCATTGCACTCCAGCCTGGGTAACAAGAGCGAAACTCCGTCTCAAAAAAAAAAAAAAAAAAAAAAAATAAAATAAAATAAAATAAAATAAACAAGATGGAGCTTGTACATGCTAATTGTAAAAAATGCTTCCCAAGAAATTATGGTTTGCGACAATCACCACTGCTTTCCACCAACCCTATTTGAGAACCACTGACCTAGACTGCAGTCTAGTAGCAATTCAGTGAGGCTAGTTAAGGTAAAATCTGACTGATTTAATCAACACCACATTTGCCTTTGGAGCTGTGTTAGTTTCCTAGGCTGCTGTAACAATGTACCAAAAACTGAGTGGCTTAAAACAACAGAAAGTTATTATCTCACAGTTCCTGAGGCTAAGCGTCTGAGATCAAGGTGTTGGCAGGGCCATCTGTCTCCTACAGCACTAGGGAAGGATCCTTCTTCTGCTCTTTGCTGGCAGTCCATGGTGTTCCTTGGCTTATAGCTACATCATTCCAATCACATGGCTGTCTTCCCTCTGTGCATATCTGTGTCCAAATTTCTCCCTTTTATAAGGACACCAGTTATTGAATTAGGGCAGACCCTAATGACTTTATCTTGATTCCCTCTGTAAAGACCCTATTTCCAAATAAGGTTATATGCTGAGGTACTAGAGGTTAGAACTTTTTTTGTTTGTTTGTTTTTTTGTTTTGAGACTGAGTTTCGCTCTTGTTACCCAGGCTGGAGTGCAATGGCGCGATCTCGGCTCACCGCAACCTCCGCCTCCTGGGCTCAGGCAATTCTCCTGCCTCAGCCTCCTGAGTAGCTGGAATTACAGGCATGTGCCACCATGCCCAGCTAATTTATTTTTGTATTTTTAGTAGAGACGGGGTTTCACCATGTTGACCAGGATGTTCTCGATCTCTTCACCTCGTGATCCACCTGCCTTGGCCTCCCAAAGTGCTGGGATTACAGGCTTGAGCCGCCACGCCCGGCAGAACTTCCACATAAATTTTTTTGACAGGGACACAGTTCAGATCATAAAAAGGGCAAATGAAAATTTCAGAATTGTCACAAGAGAGAAGATTTTCTAGAAGTGTGCATAATAATGAGAGATATTGCTTCCCAAAGTCAGTCTGAACAGATCATCTGCTCTCTGACCCCAACTGTTACTGAGTTCCTGTCTCTCTCTCTCTCTCTCTCTCTCTCTCTCTCTCTCTCTCTGAGACGGGAGTCTTGCTCTGTTCTGTTGTCTAAGCTGGAGTGCAATGGTGCAATCTTGGCTCACTGCAACCTCCATCTCCCGGGTTCAAGCGATTCTTCTGCCTCAGTCTACTGAGTAGCTGGGACTACAGGCGCCCGTCACCACACCCAGCTAAGTTTTTTGTTTTTTGTTTTTTGTTTTTTAAGTAGACATGGGGTTTCACCATGTTGCCCAGGATGTTCTCAATCTCCTGACCTCATGATCCACCTGCCTTGGCCTCCCAAAGTGTTGGGATTACAGGCATGAGCCATCACACCTGACCTCCTCTCTCTTTATATATTTTACTTTTTGTAGAGCTGGAGTCTCACTGTGTTTCTCTGGCTGGTCTGGAACTCCTAGTCTCAAGCAGCTCTCCCACCTTGGCCTCCCAGCATGCTGGGATTATAGGCATGAGCCACTGCGTCAGGCCTTGAGTTCCTTTCTCTGCACCACTGTGTACTCTTCCTTGACACTGAGAGTAAAAGGATGGTTCGGTTCTGCTCTATTAACAAACTGAAATGGCCAACTGGAGGTTACCAGAAAGAAAAATAGGTTTCAGCAGTTGGCAGCATACTAGCCTCTGGCTGAAGAAGGCTAAAACGGAAGTGCCTCACTTAAGCCAAGCCTGGTTATATTCTTATCCTAGTTTCTTCGGCTAGATCATAAAGCAGGAAAGCTGTGAACAGGGGCATTCCTTCTCAACCCCAGGCAAGTATTTTTTCAAAGCCGCCCTACTGAGATGATACCATCTCTTATTCTTAGTAGTTTTCAGAGGACTCCAGCTGTACCAGCTAAGGGCATGATGACCTTTGCTGAGCCACCTCTTACAGCCATGGCTGCAGTATTTTGTTACCTCAGCAAAAGGAAAGGAAGGATATACAATTTAAGGGTGTTGTGAACCAGCCTTTGTGCACTTACGCAGTTTCCATAGTGTAAGAATGTATAGATGGGAGGAGGAACCATATCAGATCTTTCATGTTCCTCACAGCCTCCTCATCCCCACAGTGTGGGTGTGAAGTGGTTTACATGTACTGGGCCTTACTTCTCTATCCTCTACTAGTCCTTTTTCTGCCTGTAGTTTTAGCAGTGCCAGATCTAAACACTCTTCAAATTGGCACTTGCTTGATAATGGTTTCAACTGGCTCTCTATTATACTTTAGCCTGAAATTCTGTTGAGAGAAGATACCGTGGTCATATGAAAATGGTTCCAGGATGATGGGTGTTAGTTACACTTGTGCTTTCTTTGGCTCTTTGAGCCCCAGAACTCAGAATTAAGTGTTTAGGGTTTTTGTTTTCTGTCCATCCCAGACTTGAAGGTGGAAAAATTTGAAGACTCCATTTTCTGTAGCAGTAGTTTCCAAATTTTGCTGCACATTAGAATTTGGAGGTGGGAATTTTTAAAATCCCAGTTGCCAGATTTCACCCAATTAAATTGGATCACATTAACTGTGGGTGGGAGCCAGGTGTCAGTATTTTTTTTTTTATTTTAATTTTAATTTTTTTTTAAGACGGAGTTTCGCTCTTGTTACCCAGGCTGGAGTGCAATGGCGCGATCTCGGCTCACCGCAACCTCCGCCTCCTGGATTCAGGCAATTCTCCTGCCTCTGCCTCCTGAGTAGCTGGGATTACAGGCACACACCACCATGCCCAGCTAATTTTTTGTATTTTTAGTAGAGACAGGGTTTCACCATATTGACCAGGATGATCTCAATCTTTTGACCTCATGAGCCACCGCACCCAGCTGGTGTCAGTATTTTTTAAAGGATCTCATGAGGCTTTGAACATTTTTACAGACTATCAGATTGCTTATTGGATCACCTGAGAGATTTATACTTAGACTATTAATAAAGAACTCCTGGATAGTATATAGATTCTCTTTGGAAGTATACTCTCTAAAGGAACAATAACCACATTTCTGCCTTTAGGTTTCTGGTTTTTGAAGACTCGTACATAATTTGACCCTTCCTTACAGTCAGATCCATGAATTTAGGATGAATGGTTTGCCAGGATAAGTAAG
This sequence comes from Saimiri boliviensis, assembly GCF_048565385.1. Lineage (NCBI taxonomy): Eukaryota > Metazoa > Chordata > Mammalia > Primates > Cebidae > Saimiri > Saimiri boliviensis. The sequence goes on along the minus strand of NC_133450.1, from coordinate 14,198,123 downwards.
ATAAAAACCTGGAGATGTTGCTATTAATCTGATTTGAGGTTATTATACCTACATGAGATTTGGTGGGGCATAAGCATTTATAGCATGGCAAAAACATTCTCTCTAATAATTTGCATTATAGCAACAAATTTGGAGCTAAAGTTTTCCCTAAACTATGACAGGTTTTTGGTTTGTTTTTATTTATCTTTTTGAAACAGAGTCTTGCTCTGTCACCCAGGTTGGAGTGCAGTCATGGCTCACTGCAGCCTGAGCTCACTGCAGCCTGAGCTCACTGCAGCCTCCAACTTGTCGGCTCAAGCAACCCTCCCACCTCAGCTTCTCAAGTAGCTGGAATCACAGGTTTGCACCACCATGTCTGGCTAACTTTTATTTTGTAAAGACCAGGTCTCACTATGTTGACCAGACTGGTTTTGAGCTCCTGGCCTCAAGTAATCCTCCTGCCTTGGCCTCCCAAACTGCTGAGATTATGAGTCACCATGCCCAGCCAGTATGGCGGTTTTTACCTAAGTTCCCAATATTACTCCATTTAAAAAGAAAAAAAGAAAACAGTTTGGCCAGGCACAGGGACTCACATCTATTATCCCAGCACTTTGGGAGGCCAAGGTGGGAGGACTATTTGAGCCCAGGAGTTGGAGGCCAGCCTGGGCAACACTATGACACTTTGTGTCTACCAAAAATGAAAAAATTAGCTGGGCAGGTGGCACACTCCTGTAGTCTCAGCTACTTAAGAGGCTGGAGCAGGAGGATCTCTAGAGTCCAGGAGATTGAGTCTTCAGTGAGCTGTGATTGCACCACTGCACTCTAGCCTGGGTGACAGAGCAAGACTCTGTCTCAAAAAATAATTATAATGGTTTTCATCTTCTGTAAATCTAAAATTTTTTAAAATGGTTTTCAGGTAGCAACTATGTAGCAACTTAAGAAGAAAATCTTAGCTAGTACATGAACCACACACATGGTTCTAATTTCTTCTAGTTTCTTCATTTCTGAAAGCAACTTACTCTTCCAAGTTTCTGAATATATTTACCCTTTCCTTACATCTGTGTTTCGTCCTGGAGGAAATAGTGCTCAGAAATGCTCATAATCTCTAATCACATGTCAAAGTTAATTATTAGACAGTAACATACTAGAGATCAGCCGTGGGAAGTAAACAGTTTCTACGTTCTTCCAGCTGAGGCTTCTGCAGAGGTAGTAGCATGTAGAGTTCCAAACCAGCCTTCCTCAGAGGCAACCTCTTGCAACTCTCCCTCTGCTCTCAGTCCTACCAATTTCCTGCAACATTCCTTGCTGCAGGCAAGATGCAGCTATGCTTATGGGTTTCCAGAAAGTATAATTTATTTACTTTGATATGATCTGTTTCTCCACCTCAACCTCTAAAGGGAACTAGAAAAACTGGAGTGGGAAAACTTTAGAAAACTACTAATATTGACTGAGAGATGAGGTATTTGTTGCAGCTACATCCTCCTCCTTGCCCTTACTCCAAACATCAGTACACAAATACGTCTGTCATTCTCCTTTAGAGATACAAATAGGGGCCGGATGCAGTGGCTCATGCCTATAATTCCAGCACTTTCGGAGGCCCAGGCAGGCGGAACACCTGAGGTCAGGAGTTCAAGACTAGTCTGGCTAACATGGTGAAACCCCACTTTTACTAAAAATACAAAAAATTAGCTGGGCATGGTGGCGCATGCCTGTAATCCCAGCTATTCAGGAGGCTGAGGCAGGAGAATCGTTTGAATCGAGGAGGCAGAGGTTGCAGTGAACCATTGCACTCCAGCTTGGGCAAAAAGAACGAAACTCTGTATCAAAAAAGAAAAAAAGAAATAAAAATAGGAACTACATAAACACCATTAACAGGGTTTTAATCATTTGGTGGTGATTAAAAGGACCTCTGGCCGACTTTGCCCTCCAGTTGCTGCAGCTGCAGCTCGACCAAGAGCGTGCCGAGTGGCTTCAGCAGCTAGTGGAGCGGTGGTGGCGGCCCCGCTCAGGAGAACACCAGATACCCTCTTCCCGCGGCCTCGTCATGGCTACCCATGGACAGACTTGCGCGCGGCCTTTGTGTATTCCTCCATCATATGCTGACCTTGGCATAGCTGCCAGAGATAATTTCAAGAAAGGATTTGGTTTTGGGTTGTTGAAACTGGATGTGAAACAAAGTCTTGCAGTGGCATGGAATTCTCAACATCTGGCTCATTTAATACAGACACTGGTAAAGTTGCTGGGACCTTGGAGAACAAATGTAAGTGGTGTGAGTATGGTCTGACTTTCACAGAAAAATGGAACACTGATAACATTCTGGGAACAGAAATCACAATTGAAGACCAGATTTGTCAAGGTTTGAAACTGACATTTGATACTACCTTCTTACCAAACACAGGAAAGAAAAGTGGTAAAATCAAGTTGTCTTATAAGAGGGAGTGTATAAACCTTGGTTGTGATGTTGACTTTGATTTTGCTGGACCTGCAATCCATGGTTCAACTGTCTTTGGTTATGAAGGCTGGCTTGCTGGGTACCACATGACCTTTGACAGTGCCAAATCAAAGCTGACAAGGAGTAACTTTGCAATCTGGGCTACAGGACTTGGGACTTCCAGCTACACACTAATGTCAATGATGGGACAGAATTTGGAGGATCAATTTATCAGAAAGTATGTGAAGATCTTGACTTCAGTAAACCTTGCTTGGATATCAGGTACCAACTGCACTGGTTTTGGCATTGCAGCTAAATATCAGTTGGATCCTACTGCTTCCATTTCTGCAAAAATCAACAACTCTAGCTTAATTGGAGTAGGCTACAATCAGACGCTGAGGCCTGGTGTGAAGCTTACACTGTCTGCTTTGGTAGACGGGAAGAGCATTAATGCTGGATGCCACAAGCTTGGGCTTGCCCTGGAGTTGGAGGCTTAATCCAGCTGAAAGAAACCTTTGGAAATGGATATGAGAAGATTTGGCCTTAATATATTTCCATTGTGACCAGCAGCGGGCTTTTCCCCCCAAGATGATGATCAAAACAAAGGATGATCTCAACAAGAGTTGTATTTCAAATATTTAGATAGTTCCTTGTTAGCTGTTTCTAGTTGAATTGGTTATCTAATTACCAATGCTGTAGTCCTGCAGTCACCTATACATTATTTAAATGTATTTAACTGTTAAACGTGCTACCCACCAATAATAAAATAGATCTTTATGAAAACTGGGGAAAAAAAAAAAGGACCTCTGGCCATCATTAAGAGGTCTAGAGAGAGCAAAGAGGACTTTACTAGGAAAGCAAAGAGGACTTTACTAGGAAAGCAAAGAGAAGACTATGACTGAAGGTATATTCAACTTCTAGAGAATAGGACTAAATTGAACAACAATTTGGCACCACTGTAAAGTGTGTCAGCAACAATTATTAATATTTATTGTTAGCTATTCCCACTAGCACCGGACATTAGGCTTAGCACTTATTATTTTTCTGACCAAGCTAAGGAAATAAAACTTTCAAGGGAGCCCTTTATAAGGTGACAAAGTAGGCCAGGTATGGTGACTAATGCTATAATCCCTGCACTTTGGTTGGAACAGTGGATTACTTGAAGTCAGGAGTTCGAAACCAGCCTGGCCAACACGGTGAAACCACGTCTCTACTAAAAACACAAAAATAGCCAGGCATGGTGGCGCATGCCTGTAGTCCCAGCTACTTAGGAGGCTAAGACAGGAGAATCGCTTAAACCCAGGAAGCAGAGGTTGCAGTGAGCCAAGATAGTGCCATTACACTGGGTGACAAAGGGAGACTCTGTCTCAAACAAATAAATAAAATACAAATATCAACTGGGTATGGTGGCATGTGCAGTGATAAACTCATTATCACTGTATAGGATGTTGTCAGTTAGGCTTACTCAGTACTCCCAACTACTCAGGAGGCTGAGGCAGGTGGATTGCTTGAGCTATGATCACATCACTGCACTCCAGCCTGGGTGACAGAGTGAGAGCCTGTCTCTTAAAAAAAAAAAAAAAAAAGAAGAAGTTCTGATACATGCTACAATGTGCATGAACCTTGAAAATACATGTTAAATAAGCCAGTCAGAAAAGGACAAATATTGTATTATTCCACTTACATATGTTATCTAGAACAGATAAATTTCTATAGACAGAAAGAATATTAAGGGTTATGGGGAGCATAGGGAATGGAGAACTATTGCTTAATGGCTACAAGGTTTCTATTTCAGGTGATAAAAAAAAGTTTGAGAAAGTGTGGTGATGGTTCAAAAGAAAATAGTAACAATTTTTATTATTGAAACTTTAGGAGACAAAACAAAGTCATAATTCACAAAGAGGAATAGAATAAATCACCCAGAGATAACCACTGTTCACAAATTTTTTTATTATACATATATTTTTGTTACTGCTTATATTTTGTATTTTGATATTTCTAACAAATTGAGACCCTTCTCTGTATAATTTGTAATCATCTTTGTTTAGAGAAATGTATTCCTGTAACATATTCCCATAACATTAAATGGACTCCTATAACATTTTAAATATACATAGTATTCCATGCTAAGGATGTATCATAATGGATTTAGTCATTACATCTTTTTTATGGTTTAAAAAATGATACTTCTGACCGGGCGCGGTGGCTCACGCCTGTAATCCCAGCACTTTGGGAGGCCGAGGTGGGTGGATCACGAGGTCAAGAGATCGAGACTATCCTGGTCAACATGGTGAAACCCCGTCTCTACTAAAAATACAAAAAATTAGCTGGGCATGGTGGCGTGTGCCTGTAATCCCAGCTACTCAGGAGGCTGAGGCAGGAGAATTGCCTGAGCCCAGGAGGCGGAGGTTGTGGTGAGCCAAGATCGCGCCATTGCACTCCAGCCTGGGTAACAAGAGCGAAACTCCGTCTCAAAAAAAAAAAAAAAAAAAGATACTTCTTAAATTTTCCAGCTCTTAAAGAGCTGAGCTTCATTTTTTACATCATCAATAAAGTACTTTACATACAAAGGAGACATTATACGTTTCCTAATAATAACTTGGCAGCTTTGGACTTTTCAGTTTCTGTCCCTGCCTCCCTTTTCTCTTTTTATCCTCTTGCTGCATTTTGCTTAGTTGGACATTTTCTTTTTGCTTCTTCCCCCTCTGCTCTATGTTTCTTTCACTTTGCCACCAGTATGTAGCTTTATTGCTGCATCTGTTTCTTTTCTGGTAGAGACAGGTCAAACATCAAGTAAATAACCTGCTTCTCAGCCCAAAATAAACCTACAGGTGTTGATGTCTTTTGCTTTAGTCCACAATTTTATTCTGAAGTGCAATACATATACCATTTAGTGTTTTACACTGAAAATATGGGCTCTTGAGAACGAAGAAAGCATAATACTATCTTATGAGGCAGCATAATTAAAAATATGTTCAAGGCCATGCAGTGTGGCTTACACCTGTAACCTCAACATTTTGGGAGGCCAGGCAGAAGGATTGCTTAAGCCCAGAAGTTTGAGACCAGGCTGGGCAACATAGCAAAACTTTGTCTCTATTGAAAATTTAAAAATAAAAATTAGGCTGGGCACGGTGGCTCAAGCCTGTAATCCCAGCACTTTGGGAGGCCGAGGCAGGTGGATCACGAGGTCAAGAGATTGAGACCAACGTGGTCAACATGGTGAAACCCCGTCTCTACTAAAAATACAAAAAAAAATTAGCTGGGCATGGTGGCACGTGCTTGTAATCCCAGCTACTCAGGAGGCTGAAGCAGGAGAATTGCCTGAACCCAGGAAGCGGAGGTTGCGGTGAGCCGAGATCGCGTCATTGCACTCCAGCCTGGGTAACAAGAGCGAAACTCCGTCTCAAAAAAAATAAAAATAAAAATAAAAATAAAAAAAATTACCCAGGCATGGTGGCGTACACCTGTAGTCCCAGCTACTTGGGAGGCTGAGGTAGGAGGACTGCTTGAGGCCCGAAGTTTGAGGTTGCAGTGAGCTATGATTATGCCACCGCACTCCAGCCTGGGCAACAGAGTGACACTTACCTAAAACAAAACAAACCATATAGGCTTTAGTTTAGAGTCATATTGATTGGGATTTAGATCCTAGCTTTTGCATCTTGTTTAGCCATATAACATTAGAATGAATTGTTCTGAGTTTGCATTTCCTCATCTGTAAAATGGGAAGAATAATACTTTGGAGGTTGCTGAGATAATTAAATGTGAGATAATATATAGAAGATGCTTAAGCACAGTAAGTTGTATGCATTATCAGAAGTACTGTTTCACTACCACCACATACCAAAAAAAAATTAGGGAAAGCAACAGAATATCTAGCCCACTGTATCTGGGACTTAGCATCTTTTTTGTATCATTAGGACTTGGGAAATCTCTTCCACAATTTTAGTGGGATTATATTGGAGTCTGAATCTTACTTCAGTGGCCAGATTCAGTGTGTAATAATATTCTTAACTGTTATTAGGATGCTTTTAATTGTTCATTTCATAGGTGGAGGAGGAAGATGGATATTTGCAAAGTATACAGCAAATTTTGCCTGGCAGCAAGACAATAAATAAGAGAAAGAATCTGAAATGACTGTAGCTTTGGTTGGGCAAATGCTGACAATTACTGTTAAATGTAAGCCCAGTGAACTCAAATATCTATAGTGAGTTTGGTATTTGTAGTGACTGTTATCCCCTAAATGAATTTTGAAAAAAAAAAAAATCTTTTTTTTTTAAATTCAGAACATTTATCTAGGAATAGAATAATATAGTAGGCATAGGGACACATTTTGACACATTACATAAGAAATTAAGTAAAGAGCCAGGTATATGGTGACGTGTGCCAATAAGTCCCAACTACTTAGGAAGCTGAGGCAGGAGGATCACTTGAGTCCAAAAGTTCAAGTCCAGCCTAGGCAACATGGTGAGAACCCATCTCAAAAAGAAAATGTGTAGGCTGAGCGCGGTGGCTCACACCTGTAATCCTAGCACTTTGGGAGGCCAAGGCAGGTGGATTGCTTGAGTTCAGGAGTTTGAGACCAGCCTGGACAACACAGTGAAACCCTGTCTCTAGTAAAATCCAAAAAAAAAAAAAAAAAAAAATTAGCTGGGCTTGTCAGCATGTAGTTCCAGCTACTCAAGAGGCTGAGACAGGAGAATTGCTCGAACCCGGGAAGCATAGGCTGCACTGAGCCAAGATCATGCCACTGTACTCTAGCCTGGGCGACAGAACAAGATTCTGTCTCAAAAAAATAAAAAAAGTAGAAGAAAATGAAAGTAAGGGGCCGGGTGTGGTGGCTCATGCCTGTAATCCCATCACTTTGGGAGGCCGAGGTGGGTGGATCACCTGAGGTCAGGAGTTCAAGATCAACTTGGCCAGCATGGTAAAACCCCATCTCTACTAAAAATAAAAAAATTAGCTGGGTGTGGTGCCAGGCATCTGTAATTCCAGCTACTCAGGAGGCTGAGACAGGAGGGTCACTTGAACCTGGGAGGTGGATGTTGCAGTGAGCTGAGATCTTGCTATTGTACTCCAGCCTGGGGAACGAGAGTGAAACTCCATTTAAAAAAAAAAAATGGTAAAGTAAATCATTAGTTTCTAAATCAAATAAGTTCAGTCATGACAGACAACATAAAATTTGTATGTGGAAGTCTAGGACTTAAGAGATGATAAAAGTTAGATTAAAATTAAAAGAAGGTATGGAAAATCTGTAGACAAACAGTACCTATACTGTAGCAGGGCAGCCAGTGAATCAGAAATACGTTAAAGGGGAAGAGGTCCTCTACTTAGATCCAATAACTGTCTGTGGCATCTCAACCTTCTGAAAGTAGGAAGCTGGGAGTTGAGGGTAGGTAGAGGGAGAGACCAGACCATCCCTTCACACAGAATATGAAAAAGGAGTCTATAGAACTTTGAGAAAAACCTTGCAGAGTGTACATCGTCACCTAAGACTAGAATAGCTAATGTGATTGTGAAATGGAATATTTATTTAGTGTATGAAATTTAGTGAATGGGTGGGGGATCCTTTGTAATTTATTTAAAAGTAATATAAAATTATAAAAATACTATTTAATACTGGCCCAGTAGAACAAATTTGGCAGTCTAGAAACAAGTCTGGATTTATAAGCAAACCAATGGAAATGGGAAGGATTTTTTTAGTAATAGTTTTAAGATAACTCTTTGTGAGGAGGGAATAAGTTGATTTAGAGACCCAGCTCAAACTATCTACAAACATGTATATACATATATACATATGAATCTAAGATTTATTAAAGAGGTACATGTTTGTTGAATGGCTTTCAAAAACCAAACATGTACCTCTTTAATAAATCTTAGATTCATGTGTATATATGTACATACATGTATATAGTTTTTAAAAAGCCATTCAGTTAAAATAATATCTAAATGAATATCGTAATTTCTAGATGAGAAAAAGCTATTTAAGCATAAAAGTAATTGAAGAAACTACAAAGAAAAAAATTGATGGATTTGGTTATGTTAGAAATATAAACATTTACCAAGCCAAGGAATATCTTAAACCTATTTACTTTCAAATGGGCTGGGATTAAAAGAAGTTACACCTTGTTGCACTTTTGTCATGTAGTCCCAAGCAGGCAGCTTTACTTACTAAGATTTGTGAGGTGGTTTTTTCATATTTGCTTGTATATAGGAGCTCATTTTTAGGAAGTTTTAGTGGAAATATCTTCAAATAAATATATGCAAATAATACCACAAAACAGCATGTGTTAAGACCTCTACTAATGATACAGTCAGCAGATGCTATACAATTGTGAACTGAAAGAGACCACTTTTGGCTAAATTAAAGAGCTTAGTTCGCCAGGCGCGGTGGCTCACGCCTGTAATCCCAACACTTTGGGAGGCTGAGATGGGTGGATCACGAGGTCAAGAGATCAGGACCATCCTGGTCAACATAGTGAAACCCCCGTCTCTTATTTAAAAAAAAAAAAAAAAAAGAGCTTAGTTCATTTTCAGCTTTTCCTGAAAAGGTGACTCGAGTTAAAAGGCAGCTGAGCAGACCACAGCAGCTCTTGTTCAGCCTGGTTATTTTTAACTAGGAAACTGCAGTAGATGCTTGCTGTTATGAGGGATTATTTAGGAGCAGTAAGCCATTGCCCAGCTAGTGTTCAGTGTGGGGGTTCCCCAGCCAGTTCATCATGGATATTAGAGGGCAAACACTGTGGCAGGAGCTGTCAGGAGAACTATACAAAGAGAAAGCATTCTTGATACAGCAAGGACATGAGGTGACCTAGAGCTTTGTAAGCCACTCTGGCAGCTACAGCTGAGCGAGCAGGCCTGGTTAGAGATTTCTCACAGGTGTTCTCCAGATCTGAACACCGTAGTTTTATGCAGATTGAACTCCTCTAGGGGAGGAAGTAGAGCTGTTTTGTTTCTATTCATGTGTTATGTATTATGTCTGTATCTCATTAACCAGTGTTTTTACCACCACCCCCAAAGCTATATACTAAAAGTTGTGGTTCAGAAATTAAAAAAAAAAAAAAAAAAAACTTAAAACATGAAATCTTAGAGCCCAGTTTACATTTTTCTTTTTTTCTTTTTATTTATTTATTTACTTAGAAAGCAAGTACTCTGTCACCCAGGCTGAAGTGCAGTGGCACAAGATCTCAGCTCACTGCAACCTCTGCCTCCCAGGTTAAAGGGATTCTCATGCTTCAGCCTTCCCAGTAGCTGGGATTACCAGCGAGCCAACACATCTAAGTTTTGATGGTTGAGATGGGGTTTGCCCAGGCTGGTCTCCCAACTCCTGGCTTCAAGTGATCTGCCCACCTCAGCCTCCCAAAGTGCTCAGATTGCAGACATAAGCCACCATGCCTAGCCTTATTTTTATTTTATGTAATTTTTATTTTAGAAGGAACTACAAGCACACACCACAATGCCTGGCTAATTTTTTTTTTTTTTTTTTTTTTTTAAGACATGGTCTCACTCTGGGCTAGAGTGCAGTGGTTCGATCACAGCTCACTGCAGCCTCAACTTACTAGGCTCAGCCATTCTCCCTGCCTCAGCCTCCCAAGCAGCTGGGACTACAGGCATGCACCACCGCACCTGGCTAATTTTTGTTTTGTTTCGTTTTGTTTTTTTCCATAAATACAGGAGTTTTGCCATGTTGCCCAGGCTGGTCTCAAATTCCTGGGCTCAAGCAGTCCTTCCACCTCAGCCTCTGAAAGTGCTGGAACTACACTGTGCTTGGTCAACACCTGGCTAATTTTTAAAACATTGTAGAGATGGAGTCCTTCATCTCCTGAACTCAAGTAGTCCTCCTGCTTCAGCCTCCCTAAGTAGTTGGGACTACAAGTGGGAGCTACTGCACGTATTTCAATTTACATTTTTCTATCGTTATGACACAGTACTTAAGATACTACAAGTCTGGGCTGGTCCGAGCGCAGTGATGTTTACAACTAATTGATCACAACCAGTTACAGATTTCTTTGTTCCTTCTCTAATCCCATTGCTTCACTTGAATAACCTTAATTAATAAATAAAAAGATACTGCAAGTCTGTACAGAATGTGCACTGTGGCTCTTCCTAGACAGGGCATCCAGCTCTGTGCCCTATTTCGAAAGCAGGCCTTCCATCTGGCTCCGGATGCCTGATATGACAGAGCTGAAGATAGTTAGTATAAAATGTGTTCAACAGTAATTTTATTTTAAAACCATCGCTAGAGACTTACTACTAGTCTTTAAAGAAGCCCTTATTTTCTTCGGCAGATTAGGATATTCATTACCCAATGCATCTTTGTGATCTTTTGGATTGGTAGAGGTGAGCCTTGCTGGCGATGATGTCTTCTGTTTTACATTAGAGTTTTGTCCCACTTGTTCTAGGTTATAAACTTCCTGGAAGCAAAGACACGTTTATTCAACCCCATTCCCCCAACCCCTAAACAAACACACAAATAGAATATAGCTTTGAATAGTAGCTCTTTGCAGATTGAATGAGAAACTACTGGAGTTTACATTATCTGTGATTTTAATTTCTTAGCAATATTCAAGACATCACACTCTTCTAGACTGGGAGCCAAAGAGCTATAAAAAATTGGTAGCAGAGCCTTCAAGTTGCTGAGAGTCATAAATTACCCTTTACTCTTTTTTTTTTTTTTTGAGACGGAGTTTCGCTCTTGTTACCCAGGCTGGAGTGCAATGGCGCGATCTCATCTCACCACAACCTCCGCCTCCTGGGTTCAGGCAATTCTCCTGCCTCAGCCTCCTGAGTAGCTGGGATTACAGGCACGTGCCACCATGCCCAGCTAATTTTTTTGTATTTTTAGTAGAGACGGGGGTTTCACCATGTTGACCAGGATGGTCTCGAGCTCTTGACCTTGTGATCCACCCACCTCGCCTCCCAAAGTGCTGGGATTACAGGCTTGAAGCACTGCGCCCGACCCTACCCTTTACTCTTTTTTTTTTTTTTTTTTTTTTTTTTGAGACGGTGTTTCGCTCTTGTTACCCAGGCTGGAGTGCAATGGCGCTATCTCGGCTCACCGCAACCTCTGCCTCCTGGGTTCAGGCAATTCTCCTACCTCAGCCTCCTGAGTAGCTGGGATTACAGGCACGTGCCACCATGCCCAGCTAATTTTTTGTATTTTTAGTAGAGACGGGGTTTCACCATGTTGACCAGGATGGTGTCGATCTCTTGACCTCATGATCCACCCGCCTCGGCCTCCCAAAGTGCTGGGATTACAGGCTTGAGGCACCGCGCCCGGCCTCCTACCCTTTACTCTTAAAGGTTGAAGGAAACTTGAGTTATAAAAGACAATTTGATTACTCCAGCACCATCTAGAGGAAAGTCTAGAAATATTTAAAATGTTATCTTACGGCGGGGCGCAGGGCTCACACCTGTAATCCCAGCACTTTGGGAGGCTGAGTTGGGCGGATTACCTGAGGTCAGGAGTTCAAGACCAGCCTGACCAATTAGCAAGGGGTGGTGGTGCATTCCTGTAATCCCAGCTACTGGGAGGCTGAGGCAGGAAAATCACTTAAAACCCTGGAGGTGGAGTTTACAGTAAGCCAAGATCCCACCACTGCACTTCAGCCTGGGCAGCAAGAGCAAAACTCCATCTCAGAAAAAAATAAATAAAATTTAAAAATAAAATGCTATTTTACAACTTCACTATGTCATTTCATTTATTTATTTATTTTGAGATGGAGTCTCGCTCTGTTTCCCCGGCTTGAGTGCAGTGGTGCGATCTAGGCTTATTGCAACCTCTGCCTCCTGGAGTCAAGCCATTCTCCTGCCTTAACCTTCTGAGTATTTGGGATACAGGCATGCGCCACCATGCCCGGCTAATTTTTATATTTTTAGTAGAGATGGGGTTTAGCCATGTTGGCCAGAATGGAGAATTGCTTGAACCCAGGAGGCAGAGGTTTCAGTGAGCCAAGATCATACTACTACACTCCAGCCTGGGTGACAGAGCAAGACTCTGTCTCAAAAAAAAAAAGAGAGACAGAGAAAACATTATAAAAAATAATAATGAGGACTTAGACTCTTGTGGTTGTGGGGATGGGGAGAGGAAGACATTATTCAGAGAGATTTCAAAAGCAGAAGGGGCAGGTCATGGTGGCTTGCTCCTGTCCAAATGCCAGAAAGTCAACTCTTGTTTGTTTCTGTTTTTAGCCCATGATCCCTCCTGGTTATGCCCAACATTTCCTGCTTCTTTTACAGTTTCTTCTCTTCAGGATCCAAAATTCTCACAACTTTCTTTTTCTTTTCTTTTTTTTTTTTTTTTTTAAGACGGAGTTTCACTCTTGTTACCCAGGCGGGAGTGCAATGGCGCGATCTCGGCTCACTGCAACCTCCGCCTCCTGGATTCAGGCAATTCTCCTGCCTCAGCCTCCTGAGTAGCTGAGATTACAGGCACGCACCGCCATGCCCAGCTAATGTTTTGTTATTTTTAGTAGAGATGGGGTTTCACCATGTTGACCAGGATGGTCTCGATCTCTTGACCTCGTGATCCACCCACCTCGGCCTCCCAGAGTGCTGGGATTACAGGCTTGAGCCACCGCGCCCGGCAGTCTGACAGCTTTCAAGAATTCTAACTGGAAAAGCAAATCCCTGAAAGGCTAAACTGACAGCACTGATAGAACTGGCAGGGTTCCTGGGCACCACCACGCCCAGCTAGTTTTTGTATTTCTAGTAGAGGTGAGGTTTTGCCATCTTGGCCAGACTGGTCCTGAACCCCTGACCTTGTGATCCACCCACCTTGGCCTCCCAAAGTGCTGGGATTACAGGCGTGAGCCTCCTGCCCAGCCAATATTTGGCTTTTATGCCTTAAGTATAGCAGTTCTTATGTGTTTCGGTCTCAGGACTCCTTTTCATTTACCTTAAAAATTATTGAGGGGCCAGTTACCATAGATCACACCTATAATCCTAGCACTTTGGAAGCTATATATAATTTTTTTTCCTCTATATTTGTGTGTGTGTGTGTGTGTGTGTGTGTGTGTGTATGTGTGTGTGTGTTTGTTGGGTGTGATGGCGCATGCCTGTGGTCCTAGCTACTTAGAAAGCTGAGAGAGGAGGATCACTTGAGCTTTGGAGGTTGAGGTTTCAGTGAGCCATGACCATACCAGTACACTCCAGCCTAAATGACAGAGACCCTGTCTCAAAAAAAAAGAACCTTGAAGAGCTTTTGTTTTTATAGATTATATCTATTGATAGTTACCATTTAGGAATAAAATTTAGAAATTTAAAATGTATATGCGTAATAATAAACCTATTACATGTTAATATAAATAGTATTTTTAATGGAAAATAACTATTCATATTTTTAGTAGAGACAGGATTTCACCATGTTGGCCAGGCTGGTGTCCAACTGGCCTCAAGTGATCTGCCCACCTCAGCCTCCCAAAGTGCTGGGATTACAGGTATGAACCACTGTACCCAGCCAGGAAAATAGCTATTTTATAAAACAAAAAAATACTTAATGAGAAAAGTGGCTTTTTTTTTTTTTTTTTTTTTTTGGACATAGAGTCTTGCTCTGTCACCTAGGCTGTAGTGCAGTGGAATGATCTCGGCTTACTGCAACCTCCACTTCCAGGGTTCAGGTGATTCTCCTGCCTTAGCCACTGTAGTAGCTGGGATTACAGGTACACACCACCACACCTGACTAATTTTTGTATTTTTAGTAGATACAAGGTTTCCCCATATTGGCCAGGTTGGTTTCAAACTCCCAATCTCAAGTGATCCACCCACCTCAGCCTCTCAGAGTACTGGGATTACAGGCTTGAGCCACTGCACCTGGCATGTTTTACATTTTTACGAATGTGCTTAATGTCTGACTTAATAGATGCCAAGCTGGTTTTTCATTTGCACTTTCACGTTAATTTTTTGAAATACCATGTGTCAGCTGGACACAGTGGTTTTCACCTGTAAACCTAACACTTTGGAAGGCTGAGGCCAGCAGATCACATTGGAACAGGAAAGTTCCCTGATACCCTTTGCAGGACATGTGGCAGAGGTGTGACTCACTTACTTGGTGCCCTGAAGCTCAAACCCCGTACAGGGAGCATTCAGATTGGCAGGTGTAGAGGATGTGGCAAGCTTTTTTGGGCTCTGGCCCCATGGCAGTGTCTAGGGGTGGGTGTCTGCCACTCCCAAAGCCCAAGTGGGCATGTGTTACAAGGCTCTTTCACATTTGCCATTTGCAGATGACGTGTGTTAATCAGCTCAATGGACTCTGCCTTATCGCAAGGACAGAGGGCCAGTATAACAGTCTTCTGTATCCCTAGGTCTTGCTCAGTGTCCCAAAAGAATTGGATCACACAGAGGCTTGAAGGATGAGTGCAAGGTTTTATTGAGGTGGTGAAGGTGGCTATCAGTGAGATGGACAGGGAGCCAGAAGTAGGGATGGAGTGGGAAGGTGGTCATCTTCTAGAGTCAGGTTGCCTAGCAGCCAGACTCTTCCCTGGCCAAATTCCCCTTGGTGTCCAGATGTCTCGCTTCTTCTCTCTTTCTCTGCCATGTTATTCTGCTGTCACTAGTCTGCTTGTCTGCTGGTCTCAACGTTCAGCTGCTTGTATGTGTCCCCACATCAGGTTTACATGGGCACAGGATGGAGGGTGTGGCAGGCCAGAGTGGTCTTGAAAAAAGCGACATTCAGGCATGAAAACGGGAGTTGGGGTTTTATGCTTCAGCCAGAAGAGGAAAAATAATAAAAAAACAAAACAAAACAAAACAGGAGTGCCTGTTCTCACTCAGGTCTTCGGGCACAGGCCCAAGGGTGGAGCCCTTACCAGGGACCCCACCTTTTCTATACAACACGCCCTTGACCCCTCCCATATCAACATGAGGCCAGGAGTTCAAGACCAGCCTGGCCACATGGTAAAACACCTTCTCTACTAAAAATACTGAAATGGCTGGGCATGATGGCTCACGACTATAATCCCAGCACTTTGGGAGGCCAAGGCAGGTGGATCACCTGAGGTCAGGAGTTCAAGACCAGCCCCACCAACATGGTGAAGTCCCATCTCTAAATGTAAAAAAATAGTCAGGTTTGGTGTACACATGTTATCCCAGCTACTTGGGAGGTTGCGGTAGAAGAATCACTGGAAACTGGGAGGCAGAGTTGCAGTGAGCTGAGATTGTGCCATTGCACTCCATCCTGGGCAATAAGAGTGAAAATTTCATCTCAAAACAACAACAACAGAAATTAGTCTGTAATCCCAGAATTGTGGGAGGGCAAGGTGTGTGGATCACTTGAAATCAGGAGTTTGAGACCAACCAGGCAACATGGTGAAACCCTGCCTCTACAAAAATTAGCTGGGTGTGGTGGCACATACCTGTAATTCCAGCTACTTGGGAGACTGAAACATGAGAATTGCTTGAACCTGGAAGGCAGAGGTTGCAGTGAACTGAGATTATACCACTGCTTTCCAGCCTGGGCAACAGAGCAATTTTATTTAGGAGACTATGTCTCCTAAAATAAAATAAAAATAAAAATAAAGAAATTAGCTGGGCATGGTGGCACATGCCTGTAATCCTAGCTACTCAGAAGGCTGAGGGAGGAGAGTCACTTGAACCCAGGAGGCAGACGTTGCAGTGAGCCAAGATTGCGTCACTCTGCACTCCAGCCTGGATGACAGCGCAAGATTCTGTCTCCAAAAAAAAAAAATCACATGTGACATAGCCTCTGGAAAAGTCTTACTTACACTCATGAGAAAATGAGAGTGAAAAGACAAATTGTCTTAGTATTATGAAAATAATTTTGACTTTGCAGACTCCTTGAAAGTGCCTTTGGGACTTCCAGGGGTCCCTGAACCACACTTAGAGAACCACTGCCCTAAGTGGTGCTTTTTCATTTCTTTGTCTAGGAGAGCCTTAAAGATCTGTGTTTCATTTGTAGCCATTTCTAGGGATTCTTGGCACCTGAACTGAGATCCTCATTACCCACTGTTGTTAGAAATAACATGTTCAAAAGAGGAATAAAACATGTTTTTAATTTTTTAAAAGTTGTTTATTGGACATTTACCACACACACTCACACACTGCATTCAAAGTTTGCTGACAAACTATAGTCGTAGGGAGTTACCAAAAATAGTTTGTCAGACTGATTCCTTTGGTTAGTAGCTATAGAATTTTTCCCCATGGACTTTGAGTTCCAAATAACAGACTTTAAGAGAATCATGTAATTACTGGATGATAGAGCTACATTAGTATTTACTCCCTGATTTCCTAGAGAGTAGATTGGAAGAATGAAGTTGTATGTAATAGAGAGATTGGTGATAAGGGAAAGACTACTGCAGAAGCAAACATATTGGTGACAAGAAAAAGTAACTGCTGACAGCCAAAGAGGCAACTGAGAAGCAAACCCCAGAAACTTAGCAGAGTAGTTTGGTCTCAGAGAGGGCCATTAATCCTTAATACCTCAGGAACCTTTAAAGAGACATTTGTTTACCATACCACAGAGTAATCGTATTTAGAATAATGTCCCTGAGTCATCAAGGAAAATTTAAAATACCTTCTGTATATGGGAAGTCTCCAACTTATGAATGGTTTTTGGTCCAAAGTTAATTTTCAAAACATTTTTTTGAAACTCAAAAGATTTTTCTTTATTTTTTTCTTTTTTTTAAATTCGAGACTGAGTCTTGCTCTTTCACCCAGGCTGGAGTGCAGTGGCCCAGTCTCAGCTCACTGCAGCCTCTGCCTCCCAGATTCAAGCAATTCTCCTGCCTCAGGTTCCCGAGTAGTTGGGATTGCAGGTGCATACCACCACACCCAGCTAATTTTTGTGTTTTTAGTAGAGACGGGGTTTTGCCATGTTGGCCAGGCTGGTCTGGAACTCCTGACAGGTGATCCGTCCACCTCAACCTCCCAAAGTGCTGGGATTATAGGCGTGAGCCACCGTACCCAGCCTCAAAACATTTTTCTATGAAAATAATGAAATAATTATTTTGGGCCTTAGACAAGCTGCTTTTTCATTTTATCAGTCCAATAAATAACCTCTGAGGGCCTAATATTAATAAAAGTATTTTTGTTATATCTGGCTCTCATTTATATCTTTGTTTCAGTGAGAGTGCATCTGAGGCCAGAGCCTGAACATAAATACAGTTCCCCTCTGGCCTCCATCATCTGCTTTGCAAGGTACAGATGGTCTGTATCAGGGATCAGCAAGTTAGGGCTCAGTTATCAAATCTAGTCCCAGTTCCGGTTTTTGTAATACAGTTTTATTGGAACACAACTATGCCTATTTATTTACATTATTGTCTTTGGCTTTTTTTGTACTATAAGAGTTGAGAAGTTATGACGGAGACTGTGTGGCCTGCAAAGCCTTAAATATTTACGATCTGTCCCTTTAAAAGCCTGCCATCCCCGGGTCTGCATGATCTGGTCCACCATTGTCACTAATATGCTGTCTCTCTGACCTCATGTGTTCTCATTCTTCCCCTAACTTATTCTACTACAGCCACACTATCCTCTTTGCGCCTCAGAACATTCCAAGCGCATTCCCACCACAGTGTCGTTATACCTGCTTTTTCCTCTGCCTAAAATGTTCTTTCTTCTAATTTCCACAGGGCTCACTATCTCACCTCTTACAGATTTCTCTGCTTGAATGTCATCTTCTTGAGAAGGCTTTTTAAAATTGCCCTTTATAAAATAGCAGCATCACCATCCCTCACATGCTCTGTTCCTCTTCTGCTTTACTTCTTCTCCATAGCTTATCACTATCTGGGTTTTTGTTGTTTGTTTGTTGAGACAGGAATTCACTCCCTTCACCCAGGCTGGAATGCAGTGGCGTGATGTGGGCTCACTGCAACCTCCACTTCCCCGGCCCAAGCGATTCTCCTGCCTCAGTCTCCCAAGTAGCTGGGGCTCCAGGTGCGTGCCACCATGTCCAGCTGATTTTTGTATTTTTTGTAGAGACAGGGTTTCACCATGTTGGCCAGGCTGGTTTCAAATTCCTGGGCTCAAGCAATCCTCCTGCCTCGGCCTTCCAAAGTGCTGGGATTACTGGTGTGAGCCACTGTGCCTGGCTACGTATCACTCTGACATATGCTTATGTGTTCCTTTATTTATTGTCTTTCTCTCCTTATCTAAATGTGAGAGCAGAGACTTGCTCAGTTTTGTGTATTGCCACGTCCCAAAACTTTAGAACAATGTCTGGCCCAGAGTAGGTACTGACTTGTTGAGTAGTTGAATAGAAACCATGTGTGCATGCTAATCTGCACTTTATCCAGGTTAGTTAGGGTGTATTTGGATCCATTTAGGGTGTAGTTGTCCACATCAATCAGGATTGAAAACTGGGATTAAAATAAGATTTAAAAGCAGCATATAGGCGAATGCTGATGTTTCCATTAGAAAACTCAGTGCTGCCGGGCTCGGTGGCTCACGCCTGTAATCCCAGCACTTTGGGAGGCTGAGGCGGGTGGATCATGAGGTCAAGAGATCGAGACCATTCTGGTCAACATGGTGAAACCCCATCTCTACTAAAAATACAAAAAATTAGCTGGGCATGGTGGCGTGTGCCTGTAATCCCAGCTACTCAGGAGGCTGAGACAGGAGAATTGCCTGAACCCAGGAGGTGGAGGTTGCGGTAAGCCGAGATTGTGCCATTGCACTCCAGCCTGGGTAACAAGAGTGAAACTCCGTCTCAAAAGAAAAGAAAAAAAAAAAAAAAAAAAAGAAAACTCAGTGCTACTGGAATATTCAGGTACACTTGATCTCTCCCCTTCCCCTTTCTCTTTTTTAGTCTTTTATGTTGAGGGCAAGCGTCTGTCTTTATTTATCCTTGTTCGCCAGTACTTAGTCCAGCACATTCCATGAAGTTGGCTCTTAATAAATATTTGCTCACAACCCAGGAGTTGACCTCGCCATTTTCTTCACTGTTTTTTTGTAACTTCAATACTTCACAGAATGCTTGGCAAATAATAGAGAGAGGCTCAGTAAATATTTGTTCCAGGTAGGAATGAATTATTTGTATACATAGGATAGACATTATTCCAGGTTATTTGTTATGTAAATTGACCTAAAACATAGTTGTGTAAAACAATAAATGTTATCTCACACAGTTTCTTTGGGTTAGGAATTCAGGAGTTGCTTAAGTGGGTGTTCTGACCCAGAGTCTCTCATGAGGTTGTAGTCAGTTGTTGACTGGGGCTCCCATCGTCTGAAAGTATCTCTGGGACTGGAGGATCCTCTTCAGTTTGCTTCACTACATGACCGTTGGCAGAGGGCCTCAATTTCTGGCCTTATGGACTTCTCCATAGGGCTGCTTAAATCTTCTCACAAAATGGCAGCTGTCTTCCCTAAAAGAAGAGATCCCAGAGAGAAAGCAAGGAAGAACCCGCAATAATACCTTTCATCACCTTGTCTCAAAAGTCAGGCACCATCACTTCTGCAAGTTGCTAAAAGCGCTTCACACTCCAAGGGATGAGAATTAACGCCCCACCTTTTTTTTCCCCTCTGTGACTTAGGCTGGAGTCCAGGGGCAACATCTCCACTCATTACAACCCCAGATTCAAGTGACCCACCCCCCATCAGCCTCCCTAGTAGCTGGGACTACAGGCACATGTCACCACACCCACATGATTTTAAAATTTTTTTGTAGAGATGAGGTCTCACCACATTGTCCGGGCTAGTTTTGACCTCCTGTGCTCAAGCAGTCCTCCTGCCTTGGCCTCCCAAAGTGTATAGATTACAGGCATAAACCACCATGCTTGGCCATGAAACATTTTTTTTTCCCACAAAACATTTTTAAAACATTGAGATATTTCTACTAAAACTAGTAACTTTTTTTTTTTTTGAGGCAGAGTCTTGTTCTGTCACCCAGGCTAGAGTGCAGTGATGCGATCTTGGCTCACTGCAGCCTCCAGTTTCTGGGTTCAAGCAATTCTCTGGCCTCAGCCTCCTATGTAGCTGAGATTATAGGCGCGTTGCCACCATGCCTGGCTAATTTTTCTATTTTTAGTAGAGATGAGGTTTCACCATGTTGGTCAGGCTGGTCTTGAACTCCTGACCTCGTGATTCGCCTGCCTCGGCTTCCCAAAGTGCTGGGATTATAGGCATGAACCACCTCACCTGCCCAACTTTTTTTTTTTTTGAAACAGGGTCTCATTCTGTTGCCCAGACTGGAGTGCAGTGGTACAATCTCAGCTCACCACAACCTCCACCTCCCAGGCTCAAGCAATTCTCCTGCCTCAGTCTCCTCAGTAGCTGTGATAAAAGGCACATGCCACTACAGCACAACTAATTTTTGTATTTTTAGTAGACAGGATTTCACCATGTTGGCCAGGTTGGTCTGGAACTCTTGACCTTAGATGATCCACCTGCCTCGGCCTCCCAAAATGTTGAGATTACAGGCATGAGCCACTGCGCCCAGCCAACTAATAACTATTTTTATGTTTATTTTTTTGAACAGGTAATACATACAGATCATACCAGTTCAAAAGCTGAAAGGTTCCCAGCACTTTGGGAGGCTGAGGCGGGTGGATCACCTGAGGTCAGGTTATCTAATCCTAACCCTAAGAAGTTCGAGACCAGCCTGGCCAACAGGGTAAAACCCCATCTCTACTAAAAATACAAAAATTAGCTGGGTGTGGTGGTGGGTGCCTATAATCCCAGCTACTCAGGAGGCTGAGACAGGAGAATCACTTGAACACAGAAGGTGGAGGTTGTGGTGAGCTGAGATCGCGCCATTGCACTCCAGCCTGGGCAATGAGAGCAAAACTCTGTCTCAGAAAAAAAAAAAAAAAAGATTTTATACAGAGAAATGATAGGCTGTGACAGGTTTTATTTAACAGGATCTCTCTGGCTTCTGTGTTGAGAACAGATCAGAAAGCAATAAGGGTGGAAGCAAGTTAGGAAGCTATTGCAATAATTCAAGGAGTGCTTGGAGTGGTAGGAGTGGAGGTAATGAGAAATGGTCAAAATCTGGATAGATTTTGAAGGTTGAGCCAAAAAGATTTGCTGATGGTCAGGTGTGGGGACATGATAGTAAAAGAGGAATTAAGTAAAACTCTAAGGCAAGTTATTATTGTTGTTCTTGATGGTGGGGGTGTTAAGGAGAGGATGGGTATCAGGAGCTCAGTTTGGAACATGTTAAGTTTGAGATCTCCATTTAGATATCCAATGGAAATGTCAAGTCTGTGATGAGATATATGAATCTGGAGTTTAGGGGAGAGGTTGGGGGTAGAGATAGAGTCATCAGCTACACATGAAGTACCAGCAAAAGATGCTGAAGAATGACCAGAGAGATAGGAGGAAAACCAGGAGAGTGTAGTGTTCTGGAAGCCAAGTGAAGGAAGTGTTTCCTGGATGGAGTTGATCTGACCATGAAGGAACTGAAAGTGTGTACTAATGGAAATAGTAAAAATGAGGGGCCTAGAAAAAATCTACTCTTTCCACTATTATACTTGGATCAGCCTTGACTACACAGACATTTTGAGGTTTTGAATTATTCTCTGAAACAAAGCAGTGTTGCTTTGGGATTGAGTTTATTTCAGCATTCACTCCTAAGAACTGGGGGAACCTGGCCCGGTGTGGTGGCTCATAGTGAGTACTCTGAAAATAATGAGTAATTAGATTATGTCCATAAGACTCTTGGTAAATTTTAAGATTCTAGAGAAACAGGAAGCACTGTTTGTTGCCACTGTTGTTTAGCGGTGTTATCCCAAAGATGCTGAGCCTTTCCTTACTTTGAGAACACTTAGGAAAAACAGTAAGCTTTCTAAGATAAAGACGAGTTTTTCTTTCTCTTCAGCTTACTGCCCTAAAGCTAGTCCTTTAATTGTGTGAAAAGACCTAGTTTCCAATAGAGAAACTAGATCTGTTAAGTGTTACTTGCTGCTTTTCTTTCCTGTCGTCCTGTTCTCCCAGCTGTCTCAACTCAGAACCTTGTAGGAAGAGTATTACACCTCAACAATGTGTTTCCTTTGACATTTAAACAAGCCTCCATTTGTCTTTCCATATTAGAATTTTTTCTCTTTCCTTCTCCCATTTCCAGCACTTTGTTTGACCTGTCTTCTTTTCAGCTCATTCATTATTGCTAAAGTTTGCAGTTATACCAAAGGAGGAAGCCAGATTTATATAAACCTGTGTTCCCGTCCAGCTGTTTCCAGAATAATAACGACATTCATCTTCTAGTTCTGTGCCTGCTCTCTGTGTACAGCTGTGCTCATCTGCCGTTGTAAATGAGATGCCTGTCTCCTAAGTCTTACCTTGTCTAGAAACAAATGGACTCTGTTCCCATTGAACTGATTATGCATTAATCAGAGCAGGCCATCTTTGGGGGGAGACATCCACTTGAAATCAATTTGCTAATAGAATTTAGCCTAATTACTTTTTTAGGAGATATGCCATTTCCCTTAAGATGCCAGGGTACTGGAAAGAGATAGGATTTCTGTCCTTTTCCCCTCTGGATGATCCCTTGCAATCCTGTATGTGTCTTTTATCTAAGGTGAAGGTAACAGGACAGTCTAAGAAAATTGTGTGAAAAGAATCAGAATCCATTAGAGATAGCTGTGTCATGCCTTAAGAGTCTGAAAGATCTGACCACTAATAGCAAACCTTTCAGTAAATTATTTCTACTTTCTGATATTTCATTTCCTCCTTTGCAAAGTAGCCTTAACAATCCTTATATGACAGGATTTTGGACATCCAGTTATGGCCTGCCTGCCTCAAAAAGTGATTTAAAGCCAGGTGCCGTGGCTCATGCCTGTAATCCCAGCTCTAGGAAGCCAAGGCAGGAGGATCACTTGAGACCAAGAGTTCAAGACCAGCCTGGGCAACATGGTGAGACTCTGTCTCTATTTTTAAACAAATACCTGTCATCCCAGCTACTTGGGAGGCTGAGGTAAGAGAATCACTTGAACCCAGGAGGTGGAGTTTGCAGTGAGTGGAGATTATGCTACTATACTCTAGCCTGGGCAACAGAGTGAAACTACGTCTCAAAAAAAAAGAATCCACACAAATAAATAAATAAAAATAAAAGTGACTGGACAAGTACGGTGACTACTGTAATCCCAGCACTTTTGGAGGCCCAGTTGGGTGGATTGCTTGAGGCCAGGAGTTCAAAACCAGCCTAGCCAACATGGAGTAACCCTGTCTCTAATAAAGATACAAAATCAGCTGTGCATGGTGGTGCACACCTATAGTCCTGCTACTTGGAAGGCTGAGGCACAGAAATTGCTTGAACCTGGGAGGAAGAGGTTGCAGTGAGCCGAGATCATACTGCTGCACTCCAGCCTGAACAACAGAGTGAGACTCTGTCTAAAATATAAATAAATAAACAAAAATAAAAGTGATTTACAGCTGTAAATATTCAGTAAGATAATATGAAAACATCTAGCACATCATAGTTGTATTTTTCTTTTCTACTTTATTTTTTGAGATGGAGCCTTGCTCTGTTGCCAAGGGTGGAATGCAGAGACACAATCTTGGCTCACTGCATCCTCCACCTTCTGGGTTCAGTGATCCTCTTGCCACAGCCTCCTGAGTAGCTGGGACTACAGGCGCCCGCCAACACGCCCAGCTGATTTTTGTATTTTTAGTAGAGATGGGATTTCACCATCTTGGCCAGGCTGGTCTTGAACTCCTGACCTCAAGTGATCCACCTGCCTTGGCCTCCCAGAGTGCTGGGATTTCAGATGTGAGCCACTGCACCCACCTGAAAGTTTTTCTTCTTTTTTTGAGACAGAGTTTCACTCTTGTTGCCCAGGCTGGAATGCAATGACACAATCTCAGCTCACTACAACCTCCGTCTCCTGGGTTGAAGCATTTCTCCTGCCTCAGCCTCCCAGGTAGCTGAGATTACAGGTGCCTGCCACCATGCCCGGCTAATTTTTGTATTTTAGTAGAGACGGGGTTTCACCATGTTGGTCAGGCTGGTCTCAAACTCCTGACCTCAGGTGATCCACCCACCTCGGCCTCCCAAAGTGCGGGGATTACAGGCATGAACCATCACTCCTGGCCAAGTTTCTCTTATTTTTAGAGATGGAGTCTCACCCTGTCGCCTAGGCTGGAGTGCAGTGGCACAGACGTAGCTTCACTGTAGCTTTGAACTCTTGGGCTTAAGTGATCTTTCCACCTCAGCCTCCCAGATTGTTGGGACTTCAGGTGGGCACCACCACAACTGGCTAGTTTTTATTTATTTATTCATTATTTTTGTGTGTGTGTAGAGACAGGTCTCACTGTGTTGCCCAGGCTGGTCTTGAATACCTAGCCTTGACAGATTCTCCTGCCTCAGTCTCCCAAAGCACTGGGGTTCCAGGCGTGACCACTGTGCCACACTCATAATAGATGTTTGATGAATGTTTGAATCACAATCCAATGGACTGTTCTGCTTAACCTGGTAAGGCTGAAAAAGAAGAATCCAACTTACTAAACCAAAGTTCTCTCCTGTCCTAATTTTCTTAGAATGAAACTTCTTGGATAGGATAATTCTTTTTTTCCCTTTCCCTTGCCTGATTTGGTTTTATGATAAAGCACCCTAAATTTTGATTCCAAAGAAAACAAGGGCTAAATAAGGTCTTTTTATTTTTATTTTTTATTTAAAGATGGGGTTTCACCATATTGGTCAGGCTGCTCTCGAACTCCTGACCTCAGGTGATCCACTCACCTCAGCCTTCCAAAGTGCTGGGATTACAGGCGTGAGCCACCGCGCCCAGCAATAAGGTCTTATTTAAAGCTACAACCAAGTGTTCAGGACTCAAGTCCTGATACTCCATAGTTTCATCTAAAGCACTCCCTTTGTATTTATTTCTTGAAAACCTACTGTAAGTCAGTTGTTGAATTTACTAATTTTATAATTTATTTCTTTTAATTCTATATTATTGATTAAAAATCTGAGATTTGTAGAAGCTATGTGACTTGTTCAAAGTTACACTATAACAAAGCCAAGATTTGCACCAAGGTTTTCTAACTCCATATCTGGTGATCTTTAGACACCATCGTATGTCAAAGAAGAAATGAGTAAGGCTGGCCACGGTGGCTCACACCTGTAATCCCAGCACTTTGGGAGGCCGAGGCTGGCAGATCACGAGGTCAAGAGAGCAAGATCATCCTGGCCAACATAGTGAAACCCCGTCTCTACTAAAATATAAAAATTAGCTGGGCGTGGTGGCACACGTCTGTAGTCCCAGCTACTTGGGAGGCTGAGGCAGGAGAATTGCTTGAAACTGGGAGGCAGAGGTTGCAGTGAGCCGACTGCATTCCAGCCTGGCGCCTGGTGACCAAGCAAGACTCTGTCCCCCCCAAAAAAGAAGAAGAAATGACTATACGTATGTTATTAGGTATAGGTCCTGGAAGTGCCAAATCAAAAAGTATTTATTAGTGTGTGACCAAAGACAAAAGGATAATTCCAGATCCCCCACATTTATTGTCTTGATACATTCCATAGAAAATGTGCCTTAGGGCTGGGCGTGGTGGCTCATGCCTGTACTCCTAGAGCTTCGGGAGGCCAAAGCAGGAGGATCACCTGAGGTCAGGAGTTCAAGACCAGCTTGGCCAACATGGTGAAATCCCATCTCTACTAAAAATACAAAAATTGGCCAGGCACAGTGGCTCACGCCTGTAATCCCAACACTTTGGGAGGCTAAGGTAGGCAGATCACAAGGTCAGGAGTTGAAGACCAGCCTGGCCAACATGGTGAAACTCCGTCTCTACATTAAAGAGAAAAATTAGCCTGGCGTGGTAGACACCTGTAATCCCAGCTATTCGAGAGGCTGAGGCAGGAGAATCGCTTGAACCCAGGAGGCGAAGGTTGCAGTGAGCCAAGATGAAGCCACTGTACTCCAGCCTGGGTGACAGAGCAAGACTCCATCTCAATAAAAAAAAAAAAAAAAGAAAATATGCCTTGGAAGTTCCAATAAGATAACACTGGGTTCAAACTTTTAACATATCCCCTCAGTTCCAAACACATAGGAAGAAGTAAAATGTAATAAAGAGAAAACCAAAGAACATATTTGTGTTCAAAGCAAAACAGCCATCTCCATAGATTAAAAACAGAGTTAGCCCAAGGGCAGTGGCTTATGCCTGCCTGTAATCCTAGCACTTTGGGAGGCCACGGTGGGCGGATCACCTGAGGTCAGGAGTTCGAGAGAGGCCTGATCAACATGGTGTAAAACCCTGTCTCTACTAAAAAAAAAAAAAAAAAAAAAAAACACACACACAAAATTATTGGGGTGAGGTGGCACATGCCTGTAACCCCAGCTACTTGGGAGTCTGAGGCAGGCGAATCACTTGAACCCAGGAGGTGGAGATTGCTGTGAGCCAAGATCATGCCATTGCACTCCAGCCTGGGCAACAAGAGCGAAACTCTGTCTCAAAAAGAAAAATAAATAAATAAACAGAGATGCAAGTCACTAGAAGTGATGCTGAAGCTGTGGACACTGGCTGACCTCTAGATTCTGGGAACAAAGAATAGTACATGAGAGGTGATTTCTGAGGGGTAAATAGATACTAAAAATACTCATAGACTAAGAATGTGAGGCCAGGGGAGTAAGATGCTAACTCCCAACCAGCGTTATGAAAGGAGGCTTAAAATAGTTAATTGAGGAGTGGAGGATGGAAGCTTTAAGGAGTTGGGAAAGACAGTTTCAAGCTGATTCATTATTAGAATATAACTGTGATATCCTAAATTTCACTGTGGCATAGGCCATTTGAAGACCTACTGGACTGAGTCCTTAGGGGACCAAAAGAAAGAAATTGCAAAGTCATGACACAGAGAAAGGGGAAAAGGTAAAAACAAAAACATCCCACTCATTCTAAGGCTGGAAACCAAAATGCTAATCATAGAAATCTAATTTTAAGAAAGATAAATAAAAATTAACCAGGACTTCCACTTCAGAGAAGATGGAGTAGACAGATTTTTTCCCTATTCCTCCCACTAAATACAACCAAAAACCCTGAAAATTATATATAAAACAAATATAACAAGACTGTGAAAGGTAGAAGAAAGAAGGCAGATCAGCGGTGAGCCCCTACGACCTTAGAAACAACATGGTGATGAGTTCCCTGGGTTTTCTTTTTGTCTCTAGTATCCCAGACCCATTGGAGCCAAAACTGAATATATTTAATGGTAAAAGACTGAATGGAGCCAGGTGCAGTGGCTCATGCCTGTAATCTCAGCACTTTGGCAAACAGATTGCTTGAGCTCAGGGGTTCAAGACCAGCCTGAGCAAAATGGTCTCGACAGCAGAGGATCACTTGAGCCCAAGGGTTTGAGCCCAATCTGGAAAACATAGTAAGACATTGTCTTGAAAAGATTTTAAATGCTCCCCCCCTAAAAAACCCTATATAAAACATAATTTTTCTTTTATCAGATTAGCAAAGAAAAAAATGAGAACACCATGTTGCCAAAGGAAAAGGGGAAGAGGTATTTCTTGGGCTACTATAAATGGGTATATGAATGAATACATCTTCTTTGAGGCAATTTGGAGGTGATTTGGCAGTATTTATTAGGACTCCAAATACAGGTGTGTTGTGAATAGCAGTTTTACTTACAGGAATTCATCTTACAGGCATATTCTCACAGATAAGATGAAACATTTGTAAAAGATTGTTCATTGCCATTTATTTGTAATAGCAGAAGATTGAAGCAACCTAAATGTCCATTCAAATGCATCCACTGAAAAGAATGAAGTAGCTGTCTGTCTCCACATATGGGATGATCCGAAATATCTGGGTACATGGAAAAAGCATTGTGCAGAACATTGTGTATATTGCTACCATTTAAGGAAGAATGTATAAACATTTGCTATATATGCATATAAAATATCTGTGGAAGACTTTTGGATGTTTCTACATAGGGGAGCTGGAAGACCAAAGAACAGTGACAGAAAGGACACTTCATTTTATATTAGGGTTTGTTGGGGATTTTTCCTTTTTTTTTCCCCTACCTTTTCAATTTTGGAGTAACTACCTTACCTAGTCAAAAGGTTTTTTTGTTTTTTTTTTTTTTAGACAGAGTGCCACCCTGTTGGCTAGGCTGCAGTGCAGTTGCACAATCGCAGCTCACTACAAACTCTGCCTCCTGGGTTCAAGTGAGTCTCCTGCCTCAGCCTCCTGAGTAGCTGGGATTACAGACATGCGCCACCATGCCCAGCTAATTTTTGTAATTTTAGTAGAGACGGGTTTTCCCCATGTTGGCCAGGCTGGTCTTGAGCTCCTGGCTGCAAGTGATCTGCCTACCTTAGCCTCCCAAAGTACTGAGATTACAGGCATGAGCCATCACACCTGGCAAAAAAAAAAATTTTTTTTTTTTTCTTTGGCCGGGCGCGGTGGCTCAAGCCTGTAATCCCAGCACTTTGGGAGGCCGAGGCGGGTGGATCACGAGGTCGAGAGATCGAGACCATCCTGGTCAACATGGTGAAACCCCGTCTCTACTAAAAATACAAAAAATTAGCTGGGCATGGTGGCTCGTGCCTGTAATCCCAGCTACTCAGGAGGCTGAGGCAGGAGAATTGCCTGAACCCAGGAGGTGGAGGTTGCGGTGAGCCGAGATCGCGCCATTGCACTCCAGCCTGGGTAACGAGCGAAACTCCGTCTCAAAAAAAAAAAAAAAAAATTTTTTTTTAATTATCCAGGTTTAGTGGCATGCCCCTGTGGTCTCAGCCACTTGGGATGCTAAAGAGGGACGATCACTTGAGGCTCCACTCTAGCCTGGGCAAGAGAGGAAGACCCCATCTCCAAAAATAAAAATAAAATGTGTCTTGACCAGACCATGAAGTCTTTATATATATATATGTATTTTTTTTTTTTGAGTATTTTATTTATTTTTTTTGCAGACCATGAAGTCCTTACAACTGTTACCCATCCTAAGGGGCCTTAGTGGCATTGTAGGCAATTCCTATGGAACTATTCTGGCCCAATCCTAATTGTCCCATTGGTACCCAGAGCATTTCCTAAACCCTCTTATAGAAGTCAGAGTGCTGATCCAAAGAACACTCTTCTCAGCCGCAAATGGGATGTGTCTTGTCTATATCTATGTGCTCTTATTTTCCAGGGATGTTGGTGGTAAATGTGACATGGAGGAACAAGACATATGTAGGTACACTTCTTGACTGCACACGACATGATTGGGCACCCCCAAGGTAAGCATTTACAGCTATTTAGTTTGTATTAGTCTGAACCACTCTAATTGGTAATCTCTTGTACTTTTATCCTGCTAGAATTATACACACAACTTTTAAAAGACATAATGGTGTAGATACCAGGGAAAGTACTGTGTTGACATTCAAGAAGACTGAATGAATTGTATATTAAAGTGTTCAGGGGGTGCTCACTTCGACAGTACATATACTAAAATTGGAACAATACAGAGAAGATTAGCATGGTCCCTACACAAGGATGACATGCAAATTTGTGAAGTGTTCCATGTTTTTAAAATTAGGGGGAAAAAAAGTAAAATGTTCAGGGGATATGTTGGGGAAATGGGGAGAAAATCCTATTCAAACCTTTGTCTGGAATTATTAAAGTCACCCTGAGACCAAAGCCATAACATCCAACCATGAGTGAGCAAACATTCACTGCTGGTAGCTATTCCTCAGAAATTTGAACTCAAGAACATTTTTAGTTTTATAAACTCTACTAGAACATGGGGGTTTCACAAGGACCTTTTAATGGTGCAATTTGACCTTTAGATGGATATTTCAATCAGTGGTACTGTATAGCTTATTCCTAATATTAGTGCCCAGTTTGTTAGGGTTTGGGGAACCCAAGTGCTGGGGGTAATTTGCAGCTAACATAAGGTAACGTCCTAGGAGCTTACCAATTAATGCAATTCCCATGCAGTCACAGTTTCCTTTATTGAAACATATTCATTGAAAATGGTAGCTATTGGGGCTGGGCACTGTAATCCCAGCACTTTGGGAGGCTGAGGCAGGCGGATCACCTGAGATCAGGAGTTTGACACCAGCCTGACCAACATGGAGAAACCCCATCTCTACTAAAAATACAGAATTAGCTGGATGTGGTGGTACATGCCTGTAATCCCAGCTACTTGGAAGGCTGAGGCAAGATAATCGCTTGAACCCAGGAGACAGAGGTTGCAGTGAGCTAAGATCATGCCTCTCCGCTCCAGCCTGGGTTAACAAGAGCGAAACTTCATCTAAAAAGAAAAAGAAAATAGTAATTATTATCTGGACAGTTGTTTTAGAAAAAGTTCGCCCATTGTTTCCATGAAACAAAGATAGGCAGAAATATCCCAAGGAAAGGTATTTTAAAATTTTTGATTCCATACCACTTTTTTTTCTCAGATGTGATTATGCTCTACCTAGGGTTATTTATGCCTCCTGATTTTCAGAGATGCTGGGCCAGGTCTCTAGAGGCTTAGACTTTTATAAGACTGTATTCAGACCATAATAGTTGCCCTGATAAGAATCAGAAGCAGATGAGCCAAAACAAGTTTGCAAAGTTCTTTACACCCTCCCTTTGCATTTCTGAGAAACCTGCTGGAAGGACTTATTTCTGCTTTGGGCAGACAAGAATCCAGAGAGATAGGAGCTGAGTAGGTTGATAACAGGGAAGCAGTAAGTAGATTTACAGTAGGACTGTTCTGGGAACCCAAAGGAGATGTTTGATAAAATTTGCCTTTTTTCTGCAATAGCTATGGTTCCTACTGTCTTAGAAACAACCTACTCCAGTTGCCCCCTGGGACAAGATAGTCAAAACCATCTTTAGATCTACAAGGGAACCAATCTTAGCTAAAGGTTTAATTCTAGGAAGTGTTTTAAGCTTCATGAAAAGCCACTTTAGGGCCTATGAGGAATGACCCCTAGGTGCAGATCTCCAGACATTCAAAGAACTCACGTACTCTTGGTTATATCTGATGTTTAGGGAACTCTTAAATGGCTAGGTACTTTGTTCTTCCTTTCTATAGTGAGGTATGTAGGAAAAAGGCATTGGGCTAAAAGTAGAGCTAGGGTCTTGTCGTACGTTGCCGTTAGTCAATGATGTGACCTTGGACAAGCCACTTAGCATGCCTGGCCTCAATTTCCTGGATGATCTCTAACATCTTTTCTGAAACCATGACTATGGGTGCATATAGGAAATGTAGACATGACTGTTTGTCTTATGGAACAAACTCTGCACGGCTTTAGCGGTAAGTGTTGGGGAATAATATGTAGCTAGCAGGCAGATAGCATCCCAGGAGTTCACGATTTAGTGCAGTTCCCAGTCAGAATTTCTTTTAACAAATCATACTCATTGAAAATGATAGTCTTCATCTGGATAGTTCTTCTGGAGGCTACAGCCAAACTGGTTTAAAGATGTTTTTTCTTCTTAATAATATCCTGTTTTGTTTATCCTTTGCCAAGGTTCTGTGACTCCCCGACCAGTGACCTGGAAATGCGCAATGGTCGGGGTAGAGGCAAACGCATGCGTCCCAACAGTAACACACCTGTCAATGAGACAGCCACAGCCTCTGACAGCAAAGGGACCAGTAGCAGCAGCAAAACCCGAGCAGGAGCCAATAGCAAAGGCCGTCGGGGCAGTCAGAATTCTTCGGAGCATCGCCCACCTGCCAGCAGCACTTCTGAGGATGTCAAGGCCAGCCCTTCCTCAGCTAATAAGCGGAAAAACAAACCTCTTTCAGACATGGAACTGAATTCTAGCTCAGAGGACTCCAAAGGGAGCAAACGTGTCCGTACTAATTCCATGGGCTCAGCCACTGGCCCACTCCCTGGGACCAAGGTAGAACCCACTGTTCTGGACAGAAACTGTCCCTCCCCAGTCCTGATTGACTGCCCCCACCCAAACTGCAACAAGAAGTACAAGCACATCAATGGACTTAAGTACCACCAAGCTCATGCCCATACAGATGATGACAGCAAGCCGGAAGCAGATGGGGACAGTGAGTACGGAGAGGAACCTATTCTCCATGCAGATCTTGGGAGCTGCAATGGTGCATCTGTCACACAGAAAGGTTCCTTGTCCCCTGCCCGCTCAGCTACCCCCAAAGTTCGGCTTGTAGAGCCCCATAGCCCTTCTCCTTCAAGCAAATTCAGCACAAAAGGCCTCTGTAAGAAAAAGTTGAGTGGGGAAGGGGACACAGACCTTGGGGCCTTATCCAATGATGGCTCTGATGATGGACCCTCAGTGATGGATGAAACAAGCAATGATGCCTTTGATTCTTTAGACAGGAAGTGTATGGAAAAAGAAAAATGTAAAAAACCTTCTACTTTAAAACCTGAAAAGATTCCTTCCAAGAGCTTAAAGTCAGCCCGTCCCATTGCCCCTGCCATCCCCCCGCAGCAAATCTACACCTTCCAGACGACCACTTTTACAGCAGCGAGCCCAGGCTCTTCCTCAGGCTTGACTGCCACAGTGGCACAAGCCATGCCCAACAGTCCCCAACTTAAGCCCATTCAGCCCAAGCCCACTGTTATGGGAGAACCGTTCACAGTTAACCCTGCCTTGACTCCAGCCAAGGATAAGAAAAAGAAAGACAAAAAAAAGAAGGAATCTTCGAAGGAGCTTGAAAGTCCTCTGACCCCAGGGAAGGTGTGTCGAGCAGAAGAAGGCAAAAGCCCATTCAGGGAATCTTCAGGAGATGGGCTGAAAATGGAGGGGCTCCTAAATGGCTCATCAGATCCTCACCAAAGCCGACTGGCTAGCATCAAGGCTGAAGCTGACAAGATCTACAGCTTCACGGACAATGCCCCCAGCCCTTCCATTGGAGGCAGTAGCCGCATTGAAAACACTACCCCTACTCAGCCCCTAACTCCCTTACATGTAGTGACCCAGAATGGAGCTGAAGCCAGCTCAGTCAAAACCAACAGCCCTGCATACTCTGACATCTCTGATGCAGGGGAGGATGGGGAGGGCAAGATAGACAGTGTCAAATCAAAGGACTCTGAGCAGTTGGTTAAAGAAGGGGCTAAGAAAACTCTTTTCCCCCCTCAGCCTCAGAGCAAAGACTCACCATATTACCAAGGCTTTGAGAGTTACTATTCTCCAAGTTATGCACAGTCCAGCCCAGGGGCTCTGAACCCCAGCAGCCAGGCAGGAGTGGAGAGCCAGGCCCTAAAGACTAAAAAGGATGAGGAACCTGAGAGCATAGAAGGGAAAGTGAAGAACGATGTCTGTGAGGAAAAGAAGCCTGAGCTGAGCAGTTCCAGTCAGCAGCCCTCAGTCATCCAGCAGCGTCCCAACATGTACATGCAGTCCCTGTACTATAACCAGTATGCCTACGTGCCCCCCTATGGCTACAGCGACCAGAGTTACCACACCCACCTTCTGAGCACTAACACGGCTTACCGGCAGCAGTATGAAGAACAGCAGAAACGGCAGAGTTTAGAGCAGCAGCAGCGGGGAGTGGACAAGAAGGCAGAGATGAGCCTGAAGGAGCGGGAGGCAGCACTCAAGGAAGAGTGGAAGCAAAAGCCGTCAGTTCCACCAACTCTCACCAAGGCCCCCAGCCTGACCGACCTGGTAAAGTCAGGACCCGGCAAGGCCAAGGAGGCAGGGGCTGACCCAGCCAAATCAGTCATCATTCCCAAGTTAGATGACTGTTCAAAACTCACTGGCCAGGCCCCCGAAGGCCTAAAAGTGAAGCTGAGTGACGCCAGCCACCTAAGCAAGGAGGCCTCTGAGGCCAAGACAGGCGCTGAGTGTGGTCGACAGGCAGAGGTGGATCCAATACTCTGGTACCGACAGGTAACTGTTGCCCTGGGAGGAAGTGGAAATACCATATGATAATCTTTCCGTCTTCCTCACAAATAAGGGCTGTCCTTATGTAGGGGTACAACAGAATTGAGGTTAGCAGGAGAGATGTATATTTTTTTTTTTTTTTTTTTTTTGGAGATGGAGTTTCGCTCTTGTTACCCAGGCTGGAGTGCAATGGCGCCATCTCGGCTCACCGCAACCTCCGCCTCCTGGGTTCGGGCAATTCTCCTGCCTCAGCCTCCTGAGTAGCTGGGATTACAGGCACGCGCCACCATGCCCAGCTAATTTTTTGTATTTTTTTTTTTAGTAGAGATGGGGTTTCACCATGTTGACCAGGATGGTCTCGATCTCCCGACCTCGTGATCCACCCGCCTCGGCCTCCCAAAGTGCTGGGATTACAGGCTTGAGCCACCGCGCCCGGCCGGCGAGAGATGTATAATTTTAAGGATTCTTTACCTTTGTAAACCACTTTAATGTTTTTAATTTTGATTATTACTAGTTTTTCTTAGTTTCTTTCTTTTTTTTTTTTGAGATAGAGTTTCACTCTTGTTCCCCAGGCTGGAGTAGAATGGCGTGATCCAGCAACTTCTGCCTCCCAGGTTCAAGCAGTTCTCCTGCCTTAGCCTCCCCTGAGTAGCTGGGATTACAGGCATGCACCACCATGCCCAGCTCATTTTTTCTATTTTTAGTAGAGTTGGGGTTTCTCCTTGTTGGTCAGGCTGCTAGTCTCAAACTAAGGACCTCAGGTGATCCGCCCACATCGGCCTCCCAAAGTGCTGGGATTACAGGTGTGAGACACCATGAACAGCCTATTTTTTCAAGATGGAGTCTCACCCTGTTGCCTAGGCTGGAGTGCAGTGGTATGATTTTGGCTCACTGTAACCTCCGCCTCCCAGGTTCAAGCTATTCTCCTGCCTCAGGCTCCTGAGTGGCTGGGATTACAGGCACATGCCACCACACCCAGCTAATTTTTTTTTGTATTTTTAGTGGAAATAGGGTTTCACCATGTTGGTCAGTCTGGTCTCGAACTCCTGACCTCAAGTAATCCGGCTGCCTTGGCCTCCCAAAGTGCTGGGATTGCAGGCATGAGCCACTGCACCCAGCCGATTTATTTTTATGTTTTTGTAGAGACCAGAGTCTCTCTCTGTTGCCCAGGCTGGAATGCAATGATATAGTCATAGCTCACTGCAATTTCCAACTCCTAGGCTCAAGTGATCCTCCTACCATCACCTCCTAAGTAGCTAGGACTACAGGTGCATGCCACCATGCCTAGATAATATTTTCATTTTTTGTAGAGAGGGGTCTCACTGTGTTGCCCAGGCTGGTCTTAAACTCCTGGCCTCAAGCAATCCTCCCGCCTCAGCCTCCCAGAGCAATGGGATTCATATAATGTTGTTTTTTTTTTTTTTTTTTTTTTTTTGGAGACGGAGTTTCGCTCTTGTTACCCAGGCTGGAGTGCAATGGCGCGATCTCGGCTCACCGCAACCTCCGCCTCCTGGGCTCAGGCAATTCTCCTGCCTCAGCCTCCTAAGTAGCTGGGATTACAGGCACGCGCCACCATGCCCAGCTAGTTTTTTGTATTTTTAGTAGAGACGGGGTTTCACCATGTTGACCAGGATGGTCTCGATCTCTCGACCTCGTGATCCACCCGCCTCGGCCTCCCAAAGTGCTGGGATTACAGGCTTGAGCCACCGCGCCCGGCCTATATATAATGTTTTTTTAAAAAGCACTTTTGCATTCATAATAGGTGGTTTTTCCATTTGACAAGAAGAGCCCAGACAAGTAAGCTTAATTTGTCTAGGGTTACTTGAGATCTCACTAGCAGAGTCAGGATTAGAACCCAGGTATCTCCATTCCTTTTCCAGTGTGTCTTTCACTGTTTGGTTCCTATTAAATGAGTTATTGATGGTGTCTCCATTTTTTAGAGTAGGTCAAAAGTATATTACTGTTACTGAGTTTCTTTGACAAGGATTTTATAGATTGAGTTATAACTAGGAACTTGGAATCTTGTATCTTACTCTACGCATGGGACTTCTGCCTTCCCTTCCCTCTTTGTATAATAGTTATGCCTCCCTCCTCTGACCTGAGTGGCACTTACAAGCTTTCCACCTCCTGAGTTTGCTCTGAAGAAGTGAAACAACCTAAACATCTTAGAAGGGGCAGCATTCTGTCCTATTCTATTCTTTTCTATTCAATTCTATTCTATTCTATTCTATCCTTCTGTTTCAGTCATATCCCAAGAATGCATGTTCTCACCTAGAAAAGATCCAGTGATGCACAGATGGATTTTCCTTTTCTCTCCCTGCCACATCTTGTTCCCTGTGGGCAGGTGCAGAGGTAGGGGTGGGGGCTTTTTAAGCAAAAGCAGGCAGACTTGGATTATAAACAAGATCAGTAGAGGCCAAGATCCTACTCTGCCCCAGGTGTCTGGTAATTGTCTGCTGTGGTGGTTCTAATGCGACCTTGGGCTTAAAATATATGTTACCGGTTGTTTTTTTTTTTGTTTGTTTGTTTTTTAAAGACGGGGTTTTACTATGTTGGCCAGGGTGGTCTTGATCTCTTGACCTTGTGATCCGCCTGCCTCGGCCTCCCAAAGTACTGGTGAAATATATCTCTTATCTGTGTAGCACCCAGTCATTGTTCTGTGATTGTTGTAGGAAGCGGAGCCCCGGATGTGGACATACGTTTATCCTGCCAAATACTCAGACATCAAGTCAGAGGATGAGCGGTGGAAGGAGGAGCGGGACCGCAAATTGAAGGAGGAAAGGAGTCGGAGTAAGGACTCTGTCCCCAAGGAAGATGGGAAGGAAAGCACAAGTAGTGACTGCAAGCTGCCCACGTCGGAGGAGTCTCGCCTTGGGAGCAAGGAGCCTCGGCCAAGTGTCCATGTGCCTGTGTCCTCCCCGCTCACCCAGCACCAGTCCTACATCCCCTACATGCATGGCTATTCCTACAGCCAGTCCTACGACCCCAACCACCCCAGCTACCGCAGTATGCCTGCTGTGATGATGCAGAACTACCCAGGTACAGCACCTAGTGCCCGCTGCTATTGCATTCACTGGACAGGGAATGAAGCACAGATTTCACATCCAGAGTTTTCTTGCTCAGCCCTAAAGCATATTAAGGCTCACTTAGATGACAGCCCTTTTTTTCACTTAGTTGTTCTGTGAGGTGGCCACCCTAACCCATAGCTCCTTGAATGACCCATAATGATAGTCTGTATGACCACCTCTCTCTCCCTTTCTCCAGCTCAAGGACTGCCTCTGTAGTCAGTTTTCATTGCCAACTAAAACTCCTTCTCTTTCTATCACTCCTGTCTCCCCTCAGCGGGAATTTGTAAACCATATACTCCACATTTTGCAGTGTGCTAGGCACTGTTGGGGGTACAAAAGAACGAGAGCCATTGAGTTCCTTCCACTCCCAGAGCTTACAGCTTAATCATAGCAGAGAGACACATAGAACAAACAGAATGCAGGCCAGAACGATTTATGGATTCAGTTGCAAGATCATGTTCACCTGTCAGGTAAGAGCAGTCTGAAGTCAGACTTGGGGGGGAAGTCTAGCTAGATTCAGCTTAGAAAAGATAAGCTCGGCCGGGCACGGTGGCTCAAGCCTGTAATCCCAGCACTTTGGGCGGCCGAGGCGGGTGGATCACAAGGTCAAGAGATCGAGACCATCCTGGTCAACATGGTGAAACCCTGTCTATACTTAAAAAAAAACAAAATAAAATACAAAAAATTAACTGGGCATGGTGGCGCATGCCTGTAATCCCAGCTACTCAGGAGGCTGAGGCAGGAGAATTGCGTGAACCCAGGAGACGGAGGTTGCGGTGAGCCGAGATCGTGCCATTGCACTCCAGCCTGGGTAACAAGAGCGAAACTCCATCTCAAAAAAAAAAAGAGCATTTTCTTCTAATAAGTTAAAAAAATTTTAGACACTATAAAGAGCTTATCTTATCTTTTTTTTTTTTTTTTTTTTTTGTGAGACTGAGTTTCGCTCTTGTTACCCAGGCTGGAGTGCAATGGCGCGATCTCGGCTCACCGCAACCTCCGTTTCCTGGGTTCACGCAATTCTCCTGCCTCAGCCTCCTGAGTAGCTGGGATTATAGGCACCTGCCACCATGCCCAGCTAATTTTTTGTATTTTTAGTAGAGACGGGGTTTCACCATGTTGACCAGGTTGGTCTCGATCTCTTGACCTCGTGATCCACCCGCCTTGGCCTCCCAAAGTGCTGGGATTACAGGAAAATGCTCTTTACTCTGTGATTTATATTGCCCAAATGAGCCTTGTGGGGTGCTTCTGGGGCAGAAGGGCATTTCTTTAGCCTCACTCCTTAGAGCTCCCAGCTTTCTACAGCAGCCTAAATAGTCTCAACATTCTGGTGACATTATTATAAAGCACACTCTGAATAGAAGTAAGCTTTTCAAACAGAATTAGGAAACTGTCTTACCCTTGAGGCGTTCCTTTATCCCTGTCACCCACACCTGTCTATATAAAAATCATAGTTGCATTTGTTGAGTGTTTGCCCTGAGCCAGGTGCAGTCCTCTGAGATTTATGCACATTATCTTTTTTAATCCTTCCTATCACCTTAAGTAATAAGTATTGGTATCTTCATTTTTGATGATGAAGAAACTGAAGCTCAAAACAGTTACTAATTTGCTCAAGGTTACCAAGCTAGTAAGTCTCAGAGGTGGGGTTTGGAGCCCAAGGCTCTGACTCCAGATCCTGTGATCTTTCTACTTTATCAAATCACTTCTTCAAGATGCATGAGAGACCAGTTCAAAGAACCATTATTGGATCTAGGGAAGTTGGTTGCAGGAAATAGGGCTGTGCTCTTAATATCCCTTAGCAAATTTTTCCTATAGAGCTTGGTAAAGAAAGGTCAAGCCAACAGTCTCAGCCAAATACACTATGTTAGAAGGCTGATGCCCGGCCGGGCGCAGTGGCTCAAGCCTGTAATCCCAGCACTTTGGGAGGCCGAGGCGGGTGGATCATGAGGTCGAGAGATCGAGACCATCCTGATCAACATGGTGAAACCCCGTCTCTACTAAAAATACAAAAAATTAGCTGGGCGTGGTGGCACGTGCCTGTAATCCCAGCTACTCAGGAGGCTGAGGCAGGAGAATTGCCTGAACCCAGGAGGCGGAGGTTGCGGTGAGCCGAGATCGCGCCATTGCACTCCAGCCGGGGTAACAAGAGTGAAACTCCGTCTCAAAAAAAAAAAAAAAAAGAAAGCTGATGCCCACCTAATGAAGCTCACTAAAGCAGAGCTTCCTCTGCCTCCCCCATCTCTTTGACTGTTTGATTTCTCCTTCCACAGGTTCCTACCTGCCTTCCAGCTACTCTTTCTCCCCATATGGCAGCAAGGTCTCAGGTAGTGAAGATGCTGACAAGGCACGAGCCAGCCCTA
Organism: Saimiri boliviensis; assembly: GCF_048565385.1. Classification (NCBI taxonomy): domain Eukaryota; kingdom Metazoa; phylum Chordata; class Mammalia; order Primates; family Cebidae; genus Saimiri; species Saimiri boliviensis. The sequence goes on along the minus strand of NC_133450.1, from coordinate 14,158,635 downwards.
GTGTCAGTTGTAAATCCAGCTCTGAGTCCAAAGCCCTGGACATCTTGCAGCAGCATGCCAGTCACTACAAGAGCAAGTCTCCCACGGTAAGAGAAGTACTCTGATGCTGGCTGTTTTCCAAAGACCAGTAAGGCCAAATCCAGGGTCAAGGAGAAGGTGGGCAATGGCCCTAGTAGGACATCTTCTTGACTCTCAGGTGTCTTACACTTTTAGGGGTCATAAGGTGGGACCCTGGGCATCTCACTTTGTGTGTGTGTGTGTGTGTGTGTGTGTGTGTGTGTGTGTGTGTGTGTGTCTCACTTAGTGCTTCTGTGTCTCTGGTTTCCTTTCCAGATAAGTGATAAAACTTCTCAGGAGAGAGATCGAGGAGGCTGTGGGGTGGTTGGGAGTGGTGGCAGTTGTAGCAGTGTTGGGGGAGCTGGTGGGGGTGAACGGAGTGTTGACCGGCCCCGCACCTCTCCTTCCCAGCGCCTGATGTCCACACACCACCACCACCACCACTTGGGGTACTCGTTGCTCCCAGCACAGTACAACTTACCCTATGCAGCAGGTAAGCCTATTTTCCCTACCACCTGTTGTTTTGTCTTGTTTTGTTTATCTTCATCCCAGTAGTAATGCCCACAGCTAGTACCTTCCTCCCTGCCACATGATAATCCTTTTTTCTGAGCTGCTAATCTGTGGACAGTCCTAACCTCCTGCAGTCATTAAAGCATGTGATATGATTTCCTCCCTTGGAGTTTTGGGACTCTTAAACTCCTCCAGAATACTGGCTTTGATAGTCAGAAGAATATGGAACAAGGTGTTCCCCACAGTCCAAGAGAAACACTCAGCTGAGAAATAGAGCCTTACTATCTACCTCCAGCAAATATATCTGGCTGAGTTATCAGATTTTTTTTTCTGTCAGCACCCCAAAACTCAGGGAAAATGGTTAATGGAAGGTTTCTGTGAGTGTTACACTAACATGTTCTCCCGCTCACTCAGGGCTTTCTTCTACAGCCATTGTTGCCAGCCAACAAGGCTCAACTCCCTCACTCTACCCACCCCCCAGGAGGTGAGAGTGGTAAGTAACTTTTGTTAATTTGGGGCAACATATAAAGCAGGGATAGTTGCTACCTGGATCACAGTATCCCTAAGTGAGGAATAACTCTGAGGGGTCAGCCATCTGGAATCCATGGAACCCTGGCCAAGCCTCTTGTACAAGAGTCTCCCATGAAGCCATGTTTATCTGAGAGGGCCTGTGGAACAGTGTCCCCTAGGGACCAATACTGGCCACTCCTACAGTTCATTTTCTTGGAGTGCCACCTTGTGGTTATTTGACCAACAGGCTGAGTGCCTGGTTATCTGTCCATGTTTCCCTTGCAGACACCAAGTGCCCGGATAAAGTCAGCTTCACGGGCCCGGACTGGCTCACCCAAGGAGGTGCTGAAGGTGCCACTTAGACATCAGTTAAATGGTGTTGATCATCCTGTTTGCCGTTTCCACCATGACTGAAGGCAGACCCTTGGCTATCTCGCCCACCAGACCTCCGGACTACCTGACCTTCCCTCTTCCTCAGGAGCTGGAGAACTGGTACTTAGCAAAAATATTTATTCTCTCAGCCACAGTCATGACTCTTGTGGCTTCTGTGGCGATGAAGGCACGGGAAGCAACCAGGGGAACATGGCCTCAGCCCAGAGAAGCCACTACTCTGTTCTCTAAGCCCCTGGTCTGCTGCCAGAGCAGTACCAATCCCTCCCCAACCAGGGAGGGACCCCCCCATCCCCAAGCACTGGCTAAGGTCTGAAGACAGCACAGCAGCCATACCCCTCACCATCATTACCACCATCACCAGATTCTGCATCTCCCTAGTGCTTTGCACCCTGGGAACTGGCAGCATGTGGAGGAACTAGAATCTCAGGAAAGAAATTGGGGGTTGTTTTCTACATAATTGTGAAAACAAGGTCTTCAAATGTGGAGACTTCTCCCCTCTTACATGAGCACATATAAACGCTCACAGCCTAGCGTGGAAAGGAAGACCAAGGCAACTGCCCCAACATGGCCTTGAGCTGCCTGTGAGGCAGGGGTCAGGGGTTCCAACACCAGCACAGGGCTCCCTAGGGACACTGGGAGTAAGCTGGCGCTGGAGCATGAATGGCGTCTGTGAAGTAGAACCTGCATCCCCACTAAGTCCTGCTGCTTCTTATTCCCCAACTCCTTGCCCTTTTCCCTTCCCTCCTAACCCCTTGGTGCCTTTCCCAGGGGGATCCCCATACTGGTCTTGCCTCTTGTTTTCCACTGCTTGGCTCTTAAGCCTCAGGCAGATAAACTAGTATTCCCCCCAGCATGGGGAACCTTGGAGTCTGCCAGGTCACCTTAGGGCAAGGCCCAGAAGGCAAGCCCTAGGAGCACCCAGCAGTTCTTGGAGATATCCTGTCATCTAGCCATCTGATATCTTCCTCATTTGGGGCCACAAATATATACAGCCCAATTCCTCTGTCTACAAGTACATGATTTTATATAGCTCAATCTGTAACCTCCATGTGGGCCAATATAAGCCTTGTTTCTTGGTAACACACATTTTGTTTGAGGGGCCACTGGCTGTGGGAGGTTATTTGTTCCTTAGACCCCGGGATAACACATCCAAGCCATTACTTACTAGAGTCTCAGAATGTACTCAGTGGAGTTGTGCGTTGAGGCAGCCAACATTTCTCTGCTCTCCTTAGAAAGGCAGTACCCCAATGGAAGCTTTATGCTCTTTGTACTGGCAAAGTGATGATGATTTGGTAGCTTTCTTGGGGTCATGTCTTCCCCAAGGTGTGGGGAAGCTTACTTGGCTTTTGAGGTATCATCCCTTTGTTCTCCCCTCCTATCTTTCCTTGACCCTCTGGATTGAGAGAGAGAGATAAAGACTGACAGACACCAGCGTAGGCTAGAAAAGGGAGTGTGACCAGAGTGCCAGCAATGACTAGGAGCAGGAACTTGGCTCTGATTCAGTTTGGAGAATGGGAAATAGGGGATAGTAAGCACAATGCCCAGTTGCCCAGTAGTAGCTGATTTCCAGGGACCCTGGCACCCTACACATGAGAGGCTAAGGGTCACCATCTGCCCAAGAGGATCCCCTCTGATCTACAGACCTTTCCCCTAGGTTTCTACGTCCTCGTTTTTGTTCAAGTTGGGTTCAGAGCCCTGCAAAAAAAAACATTGTTTTAGACCTCTTGGCAGGGCCCCACACAGCCTCCCTCTTTCCCATCATTCCCTCTGCCTCCTGCTGCCCTCATGGGCAGTGCTCGAGCAGTGACTTCGCTTTCCTCCATGGAAGCATCTAGTGCAGACACCTTTACCCCACCTCACCTCAGTCACCCCAACCAAGAGAGTGACTGAATTTCAGCCTGTTAGGCCCTCCTGGGCTCCTGTGAGGTGGAGCCAAGGGCCCCTCTCTGTTCCCATTTTTAAATATTGTCGTGTGTTTTGTATCTGTGGCACTGGCCTGCAGCATACTCTGTACATATTGTAAAGAAACCATTTGGAGTAATTTTCTTTTACATTGGGCAGGCATGGCCCTGAATTCCTGCCCTTTCCACTCATTCTGTAACATAGAGGATGAACTTCTGTATTAGCTGGGCAGCCTTGGGTTCTCCAGAAGAGAACATTTTTCTTTTCCTTTTTTATTCTTAAAAAACATTCGGCTCCTTGATCCTCAGAGCAGAAGCTGCTCAGAAGAGTAGGTGAAAGCCACAGTGGCAGATCCTGATGCTTGCTGGGCCCAGTCTTTCCTCTCTGAAATAACATGAAGCAGCAGCTATGGAGATTCTTGACAAGTGCTGAGTCAAAGATTTGCTGTCCACCTCTACATGGGGAGGAGAAACACAGGTGGGAGCTACCTGTGGCATCCATGACCTAGTCAGAGGGATGTGAGACGCTCAGCAGGGATCCCCACCCCATCCCACCCTAGAAGCAAAGCCTGGAAAAATTTGCTGCCAAGGGCCAAGACCACCTGACCAAGCCTATCTCTGAGCCACCCTTGCCCAGGCCCTTACAGACATCGCTCACTGGGCTTCCCATAGAGGAGAAGCTAAAGAGAAGGGGCCTCATCCCCAGATAGATCAGCCAAGGCTTGGAGAGCTGCTCTTTAGGATCCACATCAACTACTTCCTCACTTGAAGGTATGGCAGTTCCCTTCATCCCCTTTTCCTGCCTTGTACATGTATGAAATTTCCTTCTCTTACCCAGCTCTCTCCACACATCACAAGATCAAAGAACCACGCGCTTAGAAGGGTAAGAGGGCGCCCTATGAAATGAAATGGTGATTTCTTGAGTCTCTTCTTTCCGGGTTTCAAGGGGCCATTGGGAGTTAAGACTGCAGAAGGGCTAGAGAATTATTGTATACTGGCTTTGAGGCCACCGATGTCACTTATCCCACATTCCTTCTCACCATCCCATTGTCTACTCGATGCCCCCAAGATGCAACTGGGCAGCTAGTTGGCCCCATAATTCTGGGCCTTTGTTGTTTATTACTTGGGCATCCCAGGAAGCTTTCCAGTGATCCCCTACCATGGGCCCCTCCTGGGATCAAGCCCCTCCTGGGCCCTGTCCCCAGCCCCTCCTGCCCCAGCCCACCCGCTTGCCTTGGTGCTCAGCCCCCGTATTGGGAGCAGGTTGGGGCGAGCTGGAGGCCCGGGCTGGAGGGGCAGTGTTGGTGTTCATAGCTTTTGTTCCATTGGCGTTGCTCTGTTGGATTTAATTTCAGTCTTCCTGATTCTTCCCTTCTGTAAAGTGTACATTACCAAGTTCCTTGTTTTTTTATATATATATATAAATATATATATATACAAACTGTACTCTTTTTGCCTTTGTACATTCAGGCAAGAAGAGAAAATAAATCTTTTTAAGAGACAATCACAAATCTGTGAGGGCTGCTGGTTATTTCTCCTGGAGTTTGCTGCTGAGCTGCCTCCTCCTTCCTCCCAACTTTCCTGTTCTCCCTCAGCTCTCCTGATCTTCCTGGCCCTGCTCCATATGCTTCCTCAGCTTCACCTTCCCTGACTGATGGCAAGCTGTTGAATCCAGTGTCTGACTACCTGCCCTGTAACCCTTTTCTGCCCAGCGTTGTTTTCTGGCTTGGCCACTGGCTTAGCCCAGGAGCTTTATTCTGTGCCCTGGCCTCTCTTCTCTTCACCTTTAGATCCCATTCACCGAAGTGGCTTTGGACCCCTTGGTACTCTGGGACTTGTCTCCTGGAGGCCCTGGCTTGGGACACTCACCTGTGAAACTATGCAGCTGGGAGCTCTCTGCCTAAGAGTTTGCACTATTTAAACCTGCTTAGGAGTTAGGACGGATGGTTTCAGGAATGACTGGGAAACTACTCCTAAAACTCCCCCCACATTCCAGCCTCTAGAATGCTCTGATCCAGAGCTTAGCGATGATTCCCAGCTGGTGGACTCCTTTAGCTGCCCCATCAGAAGAACAAGGGCTAAGGGTTTATGGGTCGTGAGTATTTGATCAGAATTTTAAAGGGTGTGGTACACTCTGAAACACAGCCCAACCAAACCATTGTTTGGCCCCTTTTTCTTTTCCTCTACCTTCCTCCTCCCCTCGTTTTTCCCTTTCTCTCTCCTTCTTCTTAATTGGCTTTGGAATTGAAGTATATTTTTAAATTATTTGTTGTATTTATTGAATAAAGTTTTTAATGTCCCTGTTCTTAAATTTAGACTTAGTTTGCCTTTCACATATTTCCCCTATCCCACTCCACCCCCACAATACTCTGCCTTTTAAATTGCTTTTTAAACTGTAGTGCAGCCTTTTGGATACCATATTTTTTTCCTGTCGGTGGTCTTCAATAGCAAAAGTTTTTTTGAAGAGGGAAATCTTGACTGAGTGCCTTTCTGACTCTAGCTGTATTGAAGAGGAACCACCAATAGGTGGCAGCAGAATCTCAAGCAGGTTTCTTGGGAAAAGGTAAGGGACTGAGTTTTGTCTTGGTTCTTTTTCATTTGTCTTGTAGATTCCTTGTGTTTGAGTTTAATATCTGTATCCTAAACTGCCAGCTGCCTCTAAGAATTACCTGCTCAGTGGGGGACATCCAGTTTTAACTGAATGTCTCTAGTCCTAGATTTGCTCTAATAACATGTCCCAGGTACAGTGGTTGATTCCTGTAATCCCAGCACAGAGGCCTGGAGTTCAAGACCAGCCTAGGCAACATGGCGAAACCCTGTCTCTACTATAAATACAAAAAAGTAGCTGTGGTGGTGCACGTCTGTAATCCCAGCTACTCAGGAGGTTGAGGCAGGAGAATCACTTGAAAACCCAGGAAGTAGAGGTTGCAGTGAGCAAGACTGTACCACTGCACTCTAGTGAGACTCCATCTCCACAAAAAAAAAAAAAAAAACTGGAAGTGGAGCTCATTACTTTTTTGTTTTTTTTGGTTTGAGACAGTGTCTCGCTCTTGTCGCCCAGGCTGGAGTACAGTGGCACAATCTCAGCTCACTGCAGCCTCCACCTTCCTGGGTTCAAGCAATTCTCCTGCTTCAGCCTCCCGAGTAGCTGGGATTACAGGCACATGCCACCATGCCCAGCTAATTTCTTGTATTTTTAGTAGAGACAGAGTTTCACCATGTTGACCAGGATAGCCTTGATCTCCTGACCTGGTTATCAGCCCACCTCGGCCTCCCAAAGTGCTGGGATCATAGGCTTGAGCCACTGCACCCAGCCCTCATTACCTTTTAATGAATACAAGGTAGAATCCAAGATTAATGAACTTGGCCAGAGTGAAAACACAAGCAAGCTCCATAAAGAGCAATGTGAGAGCCACAGCTCCACAGTAGACAGTTGCGAAAACGGAGGAGGTGAAGAACATGCCCTTTACTTTGCAAAACAGAAGCAAAACAAAGTGCAAGTTCTGGAGAAATTAAAAAACTGTGGTGAAGGGGATTCCAGTCCCCTGGGTGCCACTGAGAGCTTATTCATTAGGCTGTGGTGTGGGGAACTGGAAGCCACACCTTATGACACTGGGCTCCAAAAGGAGAAAACTAGAATGGGGAAGGTGTGTGCTGCACCCTTCAGAGACCTCAGGAATGGGAATGTCAGGCAGCTCCATGCAAAAGCCAAAACCCAGTTTCAGGACCAGCTTCCCCAGCCTTCTGGAGAAAAGGAAGAGCTAAGAGCAGCTTGGATGTTAGCTGGAACTTAGTATATATAGCCTCTCCTAGATAAAGCTCATGTGTACCCATCTCTCTCTCCAGGGGGCTCTGGCAGTGAGTCTCAGACTCCTAGCAACCCCACATTTCGGTGTAATATGTCCCCAGAGACCTCGGCCAGTTCATCTGCCCTCCTACACCGCAGCTTTTTCCCCCAGAGGAGCACGCACCACACCTCTATTAGATTAGGCTCTGGACTTAAAACAGTTTGGTAGGGAGCTGGTCCTAGTTCAGAAATAAAAAATAGACCAACCACAACTTTAAATCAGTTTATTGACACAGTAACACAACACACTTGCCTCCCTGACATCCCCATTCCCCTCATCCAGTCTAGATCTCTTGCCCCTTCCTCTTCCCTTAAAACAAACTGTTTAGTGAAAACAGTTAAGAGCAGGCCACTTCTGCACTCCCAGCACTACCCTAGGCCCTGCAGAGCAGGGTCTCAGGCACTACTCAGAACCTGGTGGGGAGGCAGTTAGCATTATACACACAGCCAGAAGCATCCAGTCCCTAAGAATAAATTTCCCCACAATTCCCAGGCCCTGAGTTGCTATATATTCCTCACTGCTCTTTGTGACCCCAGGAAGGAGACCTTGGGGCCTGGGCCTGCAGCCAGGAGCAAGAACTCCTGGCAGTGATTTGAGAATTCGAGTTTGGCTAGTGTTTTTTAAGGCCCAGGCATCCCCCAAAAAAGCCCTGGTGGTGGGAGTAAACTTCAATGCCCCTATTTAAAATGTACTGATAACATTAAACAGATTAAGCCAGCTTAACCAAATGCCAAAATAACACTAAGCTGTAAAGAAGGAGGGGTCGGACCTGCTTACTCCAGGCCAGACACAAATGCACACAGAGAAGGCCAGGTAAGAGTGTCAAAATAACTCAAGGACACTGCCCAGGGATGAAAAGCCTAATACTCAGGAGCCCCTGGGGTGACAGGAAGCAAGGAAAGAAAATGCACAAGTCTTAATAACCAAAACAGAAAGCCAACAGCAGGGAAACCTGAGCCTGACAGTGCTGCCCACCAGCCCTCCAGGCCATGCCCCTGAACCCAGACAGTCCCTCCCTGTCTAGGCAATGTCCTCCTCCCCTAGGCTAGATAGAGCACATCACACAGCGCGGTTTAAAAAGCTTCTAATGCCAGTTCATAAACATCTTCATTTACTATTGGTGATTACATGTGAATAATATGTTTATACTGTTCTTTATGGAAAACAATTTCAACCAGTCAACTCCCAGAACACAATAGGCAACCCTTACCCTGAGCCCCTCAGTGTCCTTCTCTAGACAGCAAGCAGCCCTCTCCTCTGTCCCAGGGCTGCCTAACTTCCCCTCTTCCCCCACTGTGGCTCTTGGGCAAAGCATCCTCTGACCATTAGTCCTCATCGGACAAGTTGTGGTCCAGGGGATAAACCATGAACATCACATCTGGCCGAGAGGGAACACAGGGATGGCCTGGACGTACAATCTCAAAGCCCAAGAAGCTGAAGGTCTTCAGGAGTGGAGCTGCAGAAGATAGAGTGTAACAGAGAGTCTGATGAGAAACACAAGGGTAGGCTCAAATCAAAACCCCAAAGATAGGACAAATAAGCACTAGGCTTTTACTAACCCTCTGGGTGCCCTCCTGCCATGATTTCCCATGAAATTCAAGAGTCCCACACCTCACTGTGGAGGTAATCCCTTCTCTCCCCAGGCCCCCTGTCTGGGCTGTGGGGCTCAGGCCGGTCTGACTCCTCACCTCTGTCTTCTCGGCCCTTCCTGAAGCAGATGAAGACATAGTTCACTTTCATCTTTTCTTCAGCAAACTCTAGCAGTGCTAACAATCTGCAGGAAGCAGAGAAGTACTTAGGCCCATCACCACCTCCCTAGACCTCCCTCCCATTCACACTCCACCCCTACCCCTAGCAACCTAAAGGCTTTTCTGAGGCATAAAAGCAGCAATATAAATACAGAAGCTCCAGGGGAAAGATTCCTATGCCAAGACCCTAAGAGCCTTGAATTCATAAAGAAAAAAGCCATAGCGCCTAAGAAAAATGATGTTGACTTTTCTCTTCCTGTAGTGGGCGTTCTTCTTCTGAAAGTAAAACACTACCCATCTTAACGAATGCTGTTCACAAGATAGTCTTGAGGCCTAGAAAGAGAACCCAGTTCTTGAGGTGTCCCCCAGATTGCTAAGTTTGGTATGATCACCTGCCACTGAGAGGACACTCTGGGCTCTAACATTGCCTAAAAGGATTTTCTCAAGAGGCTGGGGCCACTCAAGATTTCTGTCCTCAGGTCATTTCTTACACCCCTGAGCCACTTGGAGGGTCTCTGCCCAATCCAAAATGAAATCCCACTTACCCATGAGCTTCCTGGCCTTTTAAACTGCACCACTGTATGGTAGCTAAAGGGGGACTTGGTGTCTGCTGAGAACCTGAACCATGAGGCCATTAACCGGCAGGCATTTGGTTAACGTGGTAACGATCTGCTTTAATTATAACCTAGAGCTGACCTGTCTTACTGGCTAAAAATAACCTGTTACAAAATGGTATCTGCTTGGAGAGTCTAGAGCTAAGGGAGAAGGCACAGACTCCCCTGCAATTCTGTTACCTGCAGTAAACATATACCCTTCTCTGGAATGGAACCTCCTTTCCCTTCCCCAGCATTTGGCTCTTTACCCTTCTTTGCTCCCATCAGCTAATAATCCATCTGGGATTTCTACAAACAGGCTCTGGCTGGACAGGACTGCATCCCAAGAAGAGACCTTCACCTCGGTGACCTCATACTGGAAGTGGACAATGTGAGGTTTTCCATCATTCACAGGGAGGTCCTGGGTCACAGTGAGCTTCTCGTCCTAGGAAGGAAAGCAGGGCAGAGGACCAGGTCACTACTGCTTCTGGCCATATCATCCACTCCCTAATGTAGTCGGTGCTGGGAGTCCCCTTAGGCCAGTCTCAGAGTAGCACAGGATAAAGGGCATACTAAAAACGCAGAGCTTCATGATGGCTAAAAGCTGTCACTCACAGGGCACTAAGACCAGTTGATGGTGGTAAAAGCTAGCAAGGTAGGAAATATTTTCTAGTTGTCCACTAGGTGTCAAGTACAAAGTGCTGTCCCATATATTACCTCCATCATCATGACAAGCACTTGAGATGGGTATTAACTCCATTTTAAATCTGAGAATAATGTAGCAACTGCTCCAAAGATAATGAATGGCAAAGATGCAATTCAAACCCAGGTCTCCCTGACTCGAAACCCCATGCTTTTCCCCAGTACCATGTTCTTTTCCTTCCCTGTCAGAAAGGATAACATCAAAAACAAGAATATGTGTGAGGGTTTGGCTGGAGCCCCAGTCAGCCAAAGCCTGCTTCCAACTGGACTGTAGGGTCTGCATTATCTCCCCTGGGTACAGTCCCAAGAGCCCAGAATTCAGCTACCGTGCTAACCTTCCATCCCAGTCTCAGGGAGAAGCTAAACTAACTTCTGGGCCTCAATTTACAGCAGATTAAAAGGGAACAAATGGTGCTGGTATCTTTCCTCTTAATATTCCCAATAAGCCACACAGCAGCCTCAGTTGAAAGGGTCCTTCACAGTCCCCCACTGGTCTAGTCTAAGAGCCAGAAGACTCAAGAGATTACTACCCTTGAGCAGCAGCTCAGTGGAGTCTGAGAAGGTTCCATCCCTAGCCTTCCATCCCAGAGTCGTCCTTACCTTATATATTAGAGCTGAGAGAGAAGGATCCCTGCCGCCCCCTCGCCCACCGGGGATCTTCGACAGTGGGTGAGGGGCATCAGGAGCACCACAGAGGCCCCGGAACAATGTGCCTGCAGCACTGGAGCTGGGGACAGTTACTCAAAGGCAAAATACTACTGCAAGAGACAGAGGGTGAGACAGTAAACACCAAGACTTGAAGATTTAACCCAAATCCTACCCCAACCCCTGTCCTGGCTCTGTAAACCGGTGTGTGAAGGCTCCCCTACTGCCCCAGTTCTGTGGGCTTCTGCTCCCAGAACTACACTGCTATCTTAAGGTGAAGCTACTGTGCTGCAGAGGCATAGGGAGGGAGTCTCAGAAGGGCCACTCGAGTCCAACTGGGTGTATCTGCCCAGAGGAGCATCTAGCAAACGTCTTCTAACAAATCACTGTGGCAATGGGCAGACCTCAGAAATCACCAGAGCCTGGCTTACCTGCCAAGCCTCAAACCGTGTGCTAGTCTGTTTTCCTTTCCCTGTTGGTACTTCAACCACCTATGTGGCAGAATCACAAAAGCCCACAGTCACATCAGGCTGGAGAGGGGAAGTCATGTGGCCTGGGTACGGTGTCCCTGAGGAACTCTCAAGGCCACTTCCTCAATGATGGCCCCATCCCCCTCTCAGCAAAGGAACTGGAGTGAGAAAACATTTAACCAAATCCCTTGATGGTTAAGGATAAAACTAAATCCAGGGATTTGGCTCCCAGAGCAGAGGTACACAATAGTACATAAGAATACTGTGCTATGTGATTTTGCCCCTGGTATACCACCAAATGCTGGGCCTCCTTGCCGTTCTTTGCTGATCCTTTTGTGACCTGAGCATGGGAGGTCAAGTAATACTGCTGTGGTCAGAGCAGACACTCAGATGTGCTAGGTGCAGGGTATGTCCTGGGAGAGGAGGATGCATGCTATGACCTGAGAAAGGAAGCCAATCATCAGATTATAGCAAGTAAAAGGCTCCTAAAGGAGTTCCCTGTCACCTTACTGGCCACGTTGATTTTCAGATGGACCCAACAGGGCTGTAGATCTGCTCAACTGTCTTCTTTGAATCCAATTTCAAAGAAGAAATTCCTTAGGCTGAGATGCAGCTCATTTCCTACGCCAATGGCAAGTGAAGCAGGGAAAAAGGTAAACTGTATGTGCATGTATACACCATGACTTCAGCAAGACATGTCCCCAGGCACCACACAGCCTCAGAGCAGCTGGAATGCAGTGGATACATATAGGGGGTACTGCAGTGGTGTGCTGGGGCCAGCTCACATAATCATGCATATCTCTTCCCAAATAGGTGTTTAATGATGTCGTGTTGATACTCTCAACTAGCTAAAGGAAGAGTATTTACACTGCAAAAGTCACCAAATGCTATAAATCAGGGCTTTTTTTTCCCCTGAAAGCCATTGTAAAATGGTGTTAAGTAACTATTCTTCACATGGTCCTTTGCTTTATATGGCATGGCATGCCAATTTTGGACTCTTCTAAATGAAGAGCAACAGAACTGAACTCACGCCTAACATAGCAATCGTACAATAACCAAATGGGCAGTCCTATTAGCAGACCTGTATCTGCACTCCAGCTGAAAATGGAAGTCCAGACCGTCACTGCTCAGTTCTAGGGTCTGTTCTCTCAAAGATTTCAACTGGGGGCCAACAAGTATACTTGGAAATGTGAGAAACAGAATTCACAGGAAAGTGTCCATGAGTCTGCAGCATCAATATCTAAAAGGGTGCACTTTGGGAGGCTGAGGCGAGCAGATCACTTGAGCTCAGGAGTTCAAGACTAGCCTGGCCAACACAGTGAAACCCCATCTCTACTAAAAGTATAAAAGTTAGCCAGGCATGGTGGCAGGCACCTGTAGTCCCACCTACTCAGGCTAAGGCAGGAGAATTGCTTGAACACAAAGTGGAAGCTGCAGTGAGCCAAGATTGCACCACTGCACTCTAGCCTGGGCAACAGAGCCAGACTCCTGAAAAAAACAAAACCAAAAACTAGGGGTGTAAACACATGCCCACCTCTTGCCTCCTCTGGAAAACCTCAGGTCATCCTTATCTCCTCTACTCTTGGCCTCACCGACAGCTGTTAACTAACAAAGGGCCGGGCTGGGCACAGTGGCTCGCACCTGTAATCCCAACACTTTGGGAGACTTAGGAGAGTGGATCACTTGAGGTCAGGAGTTCGAGACCAGCCTGGCCAATATGGTGAAACCCCATCTCTACTAAAAATACAAAAAAAAATTAGGTGTGGTGGTACATACCTGTAGACCCAGCTACTCAGGAGGCTGACACAGGAGAATCACTTGAACCTGGGAGGCAGAAGCTACAGTGAGCCAATATTGTGCCACTGTATTCCAGCCTGGGTGACAGAGAAATTTCATCTCACAACAAACCCAGTCTCTAGTGAAAATAGAAAAATTAGCCAGGTGTGGTGGTGCGTGCCTGTAATCTCAGCTACTCAGGAGGCTGAGCCAAGAGAATCGCTTTAACCTGGGAGGCAGAGATTGCAGGGAGCCAAGACCACACCGTTTCACTCCAGCCTAGGCAACAAGAGCAAAACTCTTGTCTCAAAAACACCACCACCACCACCACAAAAGGGCGTAACAGAGGACTATGCTACTGTTTTCAAGGACAGGAGTTATTTTCTGCTGGGGATAATGAGCTATCGTGATTCCCCCTTCAAATGTGTTAAGGGGTGGAATAACTGTCCAGACTAAAAGAAGTAAGACGAGGGTGTCGGGGGAGTGGGGCAGGGGGGTGGTTTCCTCAAACAAATGCGCACACACACACACACACACCACATTATACAATTCCCTTCTCATCCCCTAGTGACTATTTCTGGCCTGTGCTGAGGTTCCTGCAGGAGCATGAGGAGAGCTGAGCCACTGGAGAAAGCTGGTTTGCTTCTATTGGTCAGTGGAGCTACTCAAAGATAAGGCAAACCCCTCTGGGATAGACAGATGAGATGTCATCGTGTATATGAGAAGAATTAATTAGGTTTACAAAATAATCCTATCGATCACCAAGGCTCTTGCTAAAATTCTGGTGCCAGGGTTTTTTGAGACGGAGTTTCGCTCTTGTTACCCAGGCTGGAGTGCAATGGCGCAATCTTGGCTCACCACAACCTCTGCTCACTGCAACCTCTGCCTCCTGGGTTCAAGCAGTTCGCCTGCTTCAGCCTCCCCAAGTAGCTGGGACTACAGGCGCGCGCCACCATGCCCAGCTAATTTTTGTATTTTTTTTACTAGAGACGGGGTTTCACCATGTTGACCAGGATGGTCTCGATCTCTTGACCTCGTGATCCACCCGCCTCAGCCTCCCAAAGTACTGGGATTACAGGCGTGAGCCACCGTGCCTGGCCTCCTCAAATGGTCTTTAGATGAATGAGCTACAATCACCTCTGCCTTGCATTCCAACTACCATCTTGATTCTTAGCTAATTTTTACTTGAAAACAGCAGACACAACAGGGCCAACCCACTGAAAAGATCAGAATAAAGTGAGGATTTGTTTTTAAACCAAAATCCCCTTTGTCTTCCTAAAAATTATCCCTGGAGCCTGTCTGCCCTGTGTCCGGCACTAATCTATGAGCTTGTGATATATTTTCTTTAAGCAGTGGGGCTTGTGATATTTCTGTTTTCCTGATCTCTCTCCCCTTCAAATAAATGCACGATATCTACGCCATGGCAATATGTCATTTACTTCCCTGCTCGCTCACAGGGATCCTGGAGGCTCCGCTCCTCCCCCATAAATCTGCACAAGAAAGCAAGTGTGTGTGTCAGTGGCCGTGGAGGGGTGTTTCAAGCCCCCACTCTGGGAACTAGTTCCATTTCCCTAAAAGAAACAGCTGGGGTTGGGGATAAGCTTAGTAGACAGTAGATCACAATAATTATCTTCATTGTCCACATAAAGCATCTGTTATTAGTTACTTGCTGTAAATGGCAAATTGCTTCTCTTCCAGAAAACCTGATTGTCATTTCTGAAGTGAGAAAGGAAGGGGGATGGGTACATATGTGGCGGTTAAAGACATGAAAGGGCATGAAATGACCCAGTGATAGCCGCCTCTTCTAATAATGCCTTTAGTGTTCAAATGGTATTGAAGATACGCCACCAAGCTCATTAGGAATAGTGAATACTGGAATAATTTAAGCACAAGAGACAATGACTTCTAAACACTAGTCTTCCTATCCTAAGATCCAAACCAGGTTAGGTTTCATATTCAGTTTAGTTTTGTTTCTAACTGGCTCCTATTCCCAGCTTTTCCCAACCCTTCCTTACCTCCTGGTCACATCACTTGGGGGCAGGCATGGTTTAATCTCAGCTACCAAAAGGATGATTTAAGCAGCTTAGGCCAGGCGCAGTGGCTCATGCCTGTAATCCCAGCACTTTGGGAGGCCGAGGTGGGCAGATCACCTGAGGTCAGGAGTTCGAGGCCAGTCTGGCCAATAATGGTAAAAACTCCGTCTCTACTAAAAATACAAAAATAGCCTGGCGTGGTGGCGGGCGCCTGTAATCCCAGTTACTTGGGAGGCTGAGGCAGAATTGCTTGAATCCAGGAAGCGGAGGTTGCAGTGAGCCAAGATCATGCCACTGCACTCCAGCCTGGGTAACAGAGTGACACTCTGTCTCAAAAAAAGCTAAGTCCTTTTCAGAGGCTGAAAAGATCAGGCTGATTAAGGAGAATCAAATGTATTAGACTGAACCCAAACATCCAGTTGGGCTAGTCCTGCTTTGGGAGAGAAGAAAAAATACACCATACTGGAAACGAAGGTGTCAGGTATCCAGCATACAAGGCAATTCAGAAGAGAGATGGGCCGGGCGCAGTGGCTCACGCCTGTAATCCCAACACTTTGGGAGGCCGAGGCGGGTGGATCACGAGGTCAAGAGATCGAGGCCATCCTGGTCAACATAGTGAAACCCTGTCTCTACTAAAATACAAAAATTAGCTGGGCATGGTGGCGCGTGCCTGTAGTCCCAGCTACTCGGGAGGCTGAGGCAGGAGAATTGCCTGAACCCAGGAGGTAGAGGTTGCGGTGAGCCGAGATCGTGCCATTGCACTCCAGCCTGGGTAACATGAGCGAAACTCCGTCTCAAAAAAAAAAAAAAGAAGAGAGATGGAAGATTAGAGCCAATCTGTTAGTGCCTTTTACTTTCTCAGTTATAGGACATGCCCTTGGAAACACTCCTCAGAATACATATGATGTTGCTAACATATCACATCCTGCTGCCTCTAATTTAAAGTGTCCCCTTAGCAGGTTATAGTTTTACACACTGACTTAAGACAGGCAGTCCATGTAGCAGATGAATACCTGGGCAATGATGATGGCAAATAAATTTTTTTTTTTTTTTTGAGACAGTCTTGCTCTGTCACCAGGCGCCAGGCTGGAGTACAGTGGCACAATCTCGGCTCACTGCAACCTCTGCCTCCCGGGTTCAAGCAATTCTCCTGCCTCAGCCTCCCAAGTAGCTGGGACTACAGGCGCGTGCCACCATGCCTGGCTAATTTTTCTATTTTTTAGTAGAGACAGGGTTTCACCATGCTGGCCAGGATGGTCTCGATCTCTTGACCTCGTGATCCACCCGTCTCAGCCTCCCAAAGTG
This sequence comes from Saimiri boliviensis, assembly GCF_048565385.1. Lineage (NCBI taxonomy): Eukaryota > Metazoa > Chordata > Mammalia > Primates > Cebidae > Saimiri > Saimiri boliviensis. The sequence continues at coordinate 14,142,144 of NC_133450.1, read as the reverse complement.
CTAGGATTACAGGCGTGAGCCACCGCGCCCAGCTGGCAAACAAAATTTTTATAATTCAAATAGTATTTCTAAATCTCTAGGGCACTTACTATTTAAAAGAATTAACCTTAAGTCTCCTGATAAAAGTAAAGGATCTTCTGCAAAGAATCACTTCCGGGGCCAGGTGCAGTGGCTCACACCTGTAATCCCAGCACTTTGGGAGGCTAAGGCGGACAGCTCACCAGGTCAAGAGATCAAGACCATCCTGACCAACATGGTGAAACCCCGTCTCTACTAAAAATATAAAAATTAGCTGGGCATGGTGGCACGCACCTGTAGTCCCAGCTACTCAGGAGGGTGAGGCAGGAAAATCGCCTGAACCCAGGAGGCAGCAGTTCCAGTGACCTGAGATCGTGGCACTGCATGCGAGCCTGGCAACAGAGCAAGACTCCGTCTCAAAAAAAAAAAAAAAAAAAAAAGCGCATCACTTCCTGTTGTCTTTAGTCAGTTTTGATTTGCATACAGTTGGTCCTCTATATCCACAGGTTCCATATTCGTGCATTCAACCAACCATGGATTGAAAATACTAAGGAAAAAAATAACAGCACAATAAAAAATAGTACAAATAAAAGAGCATTAAAACTATTTACACAGAATTTACATTGTGTTATGTATTATAAGTAAACTAGAGATATTTAAAGTATATGGGAAGATACATGTAGGTTATATGTAAATACTACACCATTTTATATAATGGACTTGAGCACCCTTGAATTTTGGTATGGGGAAGGTCCTGAAACCAGTTCCCCACAGATGGAATACCAAAAGAGTACAGAGTACACAGAGAAGAAATTCAATATAAAAGTAATTCTGTGACTAACTTCCACTTAGCTACATCTAAAAAATACTTGAATTCAAATTCTCATTAATATACTTTTAATCAAATTTCACTTGAATCAGTGGCCTCCTTCATTCATTCAAGTCTGCACCCTTTCTCTGGTATCTATTACCTGCCAGAGAGAGTAAGATGGCCTTTGTTTTACCTACCTTTGGTATCAAAAGAAGAAAAGAAAACCACATTCCCAACAGTTCTACATTCATTTCCCTCTCTCAACCTCTTCTGACCCATTTGTGTCTCAGGCCCTTCCTCATAGAACATCCAAAGGTGCCTTCACTTCCCTCATACAGGTTGCTTTTACTCTGCGTCTAGGATTTCTTTGATCACTAATCCCTATGCAAAAAGAGCTGCCATCACTTAGCAAAACAGAAAGTAAGAAAGGTGAGAAGTGATGATCACCTCCAGTATAGTGTGGCCATGGAGGCTGATTTCCAGCTGCCAATGCCCCTTCCATCTGAGAAAGAGCCCATGGGCAGATGCCAGGCATAAATCATTTCACTAGGGTTGATCTGCATTCCAAAGAAAGTCTTCTTGCTAAGCGTAATTATAAAGAAAATGACATCACCACTCTTGAATCACAGGCTGAAAGCCAAATTGGGTTTTAGTTCATTCTCCACAAGAAACACAGTTATAGTGGTAGCTAGAACATCTGTGCCTCTAGGGTTTGCTTATCACACAGCTGATACTGGTACATCTGCCAAAGGTAGGCACAGTCATATATGCTACCAGAGGTGAGTCAATAGCTAGGTGATGAAGCTTTAAAAAAAGACTTTACTTTTACATATTAAGTAACTCAATCTAGTTTGTAGAGTAAGCTCATCACACAGTACCAGCCTCTCCCCAGGATAGAATCACATCATTTGTTTATATAGTGTCAAAGGCTCAAGAAATTTTCTTTCTTAAGGTTAATCTTACACAAAGCATTTACGCTGCTGCTGCTGCTACTAACCAGATACTACCTGTTTTGTTCACTTTAAGTGACAAAATTCTTGCTTGCCTACTTGTTCATTTCTGGTCTATACCTTTTTTTTTTTTTTTTTTTTAAAGAGATGGGGAGTCTCACTGGGCGCGGTGGCTCACGCCTGTAATCCCAGCACTTTGGGAGGCCGAGGTGGGTGGATCACGAGGTCAACAGATCGAGACCATCCTGGTCAACACGGTGAAACCCCGTCTCTCCTAAAACTACAAAACATTAGCTGGGCATGGTGGCGCGTGCCTGTAATCCCAGATACTCAGGAGGCTGAGGCAGGAGAATTGCCTGAACCCAGGAGGCGGGGGTTGCGGTGAGCTGAGATCGTGCCATTGCACTCCAGCCTGGGCAACAAGAGCGAAACTCCGTCTCAAAAAAAAAAAAAAAAAAAAAAGACATGGGGAGTCTCACTGTTGCGCAGGCTGGGCTCGAACTCCTAGGCTCAAGCAATTGTCTCAGCCTCCAAAAGTTCTGGGATTACGCACATGAGCCACCATGCCCAGCCTGGTCTATAACTTGCAATTAGGCTTCATAACCTTCTAAATCATGGCACCAACTTGAATCAACACTGTATACTCTTTCAGAAAGGGATGAATTACTCATTTTTCTAGAAATGCACATTTGTAACATCCATCTATCCCACTCCTCAGTCCCCTTTTTTATACTTTCGAGCAGCTCTGAGGCTAAATTTGGATTTCTTGGCAGAGTGAGGAATTGCTATTATTAGCCCACACTGCTTTCTGAAGCACAGCTCTGATTTGGGGGGGATTCCTGACTATACTAGGAGAGTGTGTGTGTCTCTCTCTTTCCTCTCTCTCTCCCCTTTCTTCTCTCCCTCAACCCTCCCACCATAGGGTGACCTTGAAGGCACATCATACGAAACTGGCTCTCCCTACCCTCCATGGCCAACAAGCTGTAGTGTCAGTAAATAAGGAATAACTGAAACCAGACTCTTCAGAAAGAGATGATAATTCCATTAGCCAGGAAACCACTCAGTGAGTATGCTCAGGATAGGTCTGATATGTTCTTCTGCCCTGCCTTCGTCCCCACAAAAACAACCTGTAGAACCAAATGTTTCTCCTCAAAGCCCATCAGCACAGGTTGTTTCTAATATCACTGTCAAGCCAGGGCTGGTGCTTCTCTACATACTGTACGGTCGCAAGGTACAAAGCAAGCCCTAGACAGATACTGTCTCCCTGCCCCCGCAAATCCAGGCAGAAAAAGGCCAGGAAGCTTGATTTCCTTGGATTTAAACCTCATGTTCAAAAAAACATAATAAAGATGCTTGTACTGTACTTGTATCTTCTTCCTTCCCCCACCATCAGGAATTCTGACATTTGGAAGTACCAATCAGAACAACACTGGAAAGGAAGAGCCTTGTTTTCAAGATGTAGTGCCAGCTCCTCTGCAACTATTTCTTTCTGAAAACCAAGCCTCCACCTCCTGAGTTTTTCACTGGAGCCAGGAAAGCTGAAAATCCCATCCCCCACCCAATGGGAGCTAAATTCCCAGCCAGCTCCCCCATCTATGGATACCAAACACCGAGAACACTGACTGGGAAGAACATCCGGCTCTTATCGGAATCCCTAGTTAGGACTCTACCAGGATTCCTTCAGAAAGTTAGAGGCAGGCCGGAGGAAGCTAAGAAACATGCTATGCAAACAGGATTGCCATCACTCAAAGAAACCCGACACCCTGCACACAACACCCCACCCCCAGGCCAAATGGAGGAGCCTGAGCCAAGGCTTAGCTCCTGCCCAGGCCCTGGCAGGCCAGTTGGCTCCTCTCTTCACCTGCCTCTCATACAGCCAGGCCCCTCAAATTACCAACACGCTAAGCAAGGGCCCTGCAGACAAGCAAGCCTGTTTTGCCACTTAGGAAGCTGGAAGGAATTTTCAAGTTAACCCAACCCCCTCTTCTTTTCACATGTAAGCACACTGGCTCAGCCAGAACTCTGGTCTTTCAACTTCACAGCTGGCAAAGACCCTTACATGTTGGTTCCACATTGCTCAACTCTTAGTGCTCAGCCTGCAAAAGACTCGGCATTTCGACCAGCTCAATCCAGAGGACTCCAGAGAATGACTGCTGAGACCATACCACCTTCCAACCCCCACTACAGACACACAAAAAGAACAGAAAAAAAAAGTCCATCTCACCCCTTGAGTGGGTTTTGTTGTAGGTCCCTCTGCTTCCCTCTGTCCCTGCGCTTCATCCTGCCCTCTCTCATACCTGCCATCTATGCTCAGCACACACAGCACCTTTGCCACAAGTAAGTAAACCCCTTTGCATCCAGCACTCTCCCAGTCTATATCCGCCTCTACTTCCTCAGCTCCAGAGGGGCTGGGTTACAAAACAGAGTGAAGGAGGGGAATGCAGAGGAAATGGACATGGAGAATCTTGGAAAAGGAAATTAACAGCTGATGGGACTGTAGGGTAAAGAGAACTTGGGAGGCAGTGATAACAGGTCAAATAAGAGCATAAAAAAATCATCAAATGCAGAGTGAATTTTCTTCCTGCAAAGAAATGAGGGGGAGGGCACTAGATAAGAGTCTGAGACTTGGGGGAAGAAAATGGCCAATGGCTGAGAACTGAGTTAACTAGAGACAGGAACTTCAGAGGCTGTTTTAAGTATTTTACCTTGAGTACTTCTGGACAGTACCTGAGAGAGAAAGACTAAGAAATCCCTGAAGAAACTGAGCCCAGGAGGCAGAAGTTGCAGTGAGCCCAGATCACACAACTGCACTCCATCCTGGCCCACAGAGTCAGACCCTGTCTCTAAAAAAAAAAAAAAGGCCTCTAAGAAAATTAGGCCTTTGTCGGTAAAGAAAGGGCTCACACCCACTACAGGAGTAGGATGGGAAAAGCTGAGGCCTTCTGCAGGGAGAGGAAGCAGTGGTTTTTAACCCTGGCTTTGCATTATAGAGAATTACCTAGGGAGCTTTAAAAATATTGCCGGGCGCTGTGGCTCACGCCTGTAATCCCAGCTCTTAGGGAGGCAGAGGCGGGAGGATAGCTTGAGCCCAGGAGTTCGAGACCTGCCTGGGCAACATAGCGAGACCCCGTTCTCCACAAAAAGGAAAAAAACAAAAAGACAAAAAAAAAAAAAAAAAAAAATATATGCTAGGCCAGGTGTGGTGGCTCACAACCGTAATCCCAGCACTTTGGGAGGCCAAGGCGGATCACGAGGTCAGGAGTTTGAGACCAGCCTGACCAACATGGTGAAACCCTGTCTCTACTAAAAATACATAAATTAGCTGGGCATGGTGGTGCAAGCCTGTAATCCCAGCTACTGAGGAGGCTGAGGCAGGAGAATTGCTTGAACCTGGGAGGCAAGGTTGCAGTGAGCTGATACTGTGCCACTGCACTCCAACCTGGGCAACAAAGCAAGACACCATCTCGAAAAAAAAAAAAAAAAAGAAATATATACACTTATATAGATATGCTAATAACCAGGCTACCCTAGGCCAATGAGACCAATCTTTGAAGGGGCGGGGGGGCCCAAGTGACTGATATTTCAAATGTCCAGCCAGGGTTAAGACATACTGAAGAAAAAGAAAAGCTGAAAACCCAGTTGGAATATTTAAGGCTGGTGCTGCTGAACAAGTGGGAAAGGGAAAGTTGAGAGACTATTTCAGTAAGAAGAGTGCCCAAGCTTGAGAGGAACCCTGAGTGGCAGCTAAGGTGCCCCTAAGTGGCACCTGTGTGAAGAAAAGCAATAAAGGCAATGCTTATAAGAGGAACTGCTCTAATTCTGGATAGAACATGGCCCAATTTAAGAAAGATTTACAGAGAATCGAACTGTTTGCAAAATAATGAGGCCCAAGTGAGGGGCAGAGGCTATAAGGCCAAATCTGGGGACAAAAGGTCTGGTGTGGGGAACTAATGAGCTTCAGACACGGTCTGGACAGGACAGCAACCAATTTGGGGGAAAAATGAGGACGAAAATTAGGTCCAAATTGTAAATGAAAGCCATGTTGATGTATAAGGTGCAACTGGGATTAAAAATTGTGGGAAAGGAGGAAACTGTGGAACAGTTTCAGAGAACAGAAGCACAAATGTGGGATATATTAATATTTGAGGGAGAGATAGGTGAGAAGGGTTGCTCTGAAGAAAGAGAGGCATGTAGAGAAAGGAAAATTGAGCAACTATCTGCACCAGGAGAGACAGAGCATGCAAGTGGAAAACCAGGGTGCTCCGTCTTAGATGTGTAGCCTTTCTCTAATTAATGAGGGAAGACTACGGTTGGGTTTTGACGGAGGAAACTGCAAAGTCCCAGTGTCCAGAATAAGCAGCTTGGTTTGAAGGCACTGGAGGTACGGGAAGGGGGAGTTCATTGGAAGCAGGACAGCTGAGTCCTGTGATCTCATGATCCAAAGGTGAAGTTAAGAGAGGAGGGAGAAGAATGAGTTACAGCTGAGAGAAAGTGTTTAGAGGCTAAGAATGTTTCCAAGAGTGTTGGGGAAACATCACTGGAGCAATAGGATGGAGGACAGGAACAAACCCAGTGTTTGAGAAACAAAAGGAATGATCCTGGGAGACTGGGAAAACAGGGGCTAACTGGGAGATGGGTGTGGAGGAAGGAAGGTGGGGGAAAGATGAAGCTGAAGTATGGGGCCAGGAGGAGGGCTGGACATCTGTGTAAGGACTGCGAGGCCTGAAGAGAATGGGGGGAGGGTGATGAGTGGGGGGAACTGAGAACTGCAGAAATGGAGGCTGACTTTGGGTGGGGGGCAGTGACACAAGAAAAGTCGGGGGGGGGTGCAGTTTCCATTAGGGAGGGGATTCAAAGGGAAGGGTTAAGTGACTTACAGAGGGAGTAAGAAAGATTTGGGGAAGCCAGAAAACCATTTGGGGAATCTGAATGCGGGGGAAAGCCTAGTTTGGGGAATGGGGCACAGATCGGTGGGGATGAGGGAAAAGGGGACCTGGCTGGAAGGTTGTGTCCCGGCTTTTGGGGGCTTTAGGGGAGGAGAAGGCCCGGATGAGGGGGATGGGCTGGGCTGGAGAGAGGGGGCTAAGGACGGAAGGAGGCCCAGTCGCAGGGCTGAGGACCGGACTGGAGGGGCCGAAGTGCTGAAGGGATCCGGCTGAGAGCGGATGGCCCGGTTGTGGGGAGACGGGGACCAGCTAGGGGGATGGGGGAGGACCTCTGGAGCAGATGAGGGAGGATGGGGGCGGGGAGCCTGGGCCGGGCCGTTACCTGTCCTGGGTGTTTATCATCCTCGGCGGCTCTGCTCAGGGTGGGAGGAGGCGGCGCAGGGAGTGGATAGGTGGATAAGTGGGTGGGTGTGGGATCGCGCGCGCGGGGTCGATCTCTGCGGGGTAAGTCCCTGTCAGGCCGCGGGCCGAGCGCCTCCTCCTGCCTCAGCGAGCGCCTGCCTCCAACTGACCCTCCCCGGCCGCCGCCGACGCCGCCCCGCCCCCGAGTGCCTAATCTGCATAGCCCCACCCCAGCGCCGCGCGGTGTCCTGGGAAACTGGGGCCCACAACAAAGGGCAAAGCACCGCCACGCCTCCGCGCAGGCGCACCAAGGAACGATTGTGGGGGTGGGGTAGGGGGTCCGAATGAAGGACAGGCTGTGCAGGAGGCCATGGCCAAAGCGGTGGTCCTGCCCGCGGCTGTGGGCAGCGGGGCCCAGAAGATGCGCTGTTTCCGGTACAGTTTTCTGTGACAATTGATTCAACGGGGTCCTCATCCCTATTCCTTGTTTGCATGGGGCCGAGAAGGGCTATGCCATTTAATGTAAGCCCTGGGAGTATATTAAAACAAAATTAGAAATCTAAGAGAACTACACACATATTAGCACCATTCCCTATCTGAGTCCAATCCCACAGATCCGTTACCTCAGCTTATAATGCAGATCAATAACCTCGGTTGTCGGCTGAGATCAGCAATCTCAGCATCTGGTACACATCTCATGTCAGTTGTCAAGGCTCCAAGCACTGGCTTAGGGTTTGTCATCTGAAGCCAGAGCTCTGTAGGTCATAGCACAGTTACAGCAAGACAGTCAGGGAAGGCATCGTCACTAACTCGTTCACAATCACTTCACATCACAATCAGTAAAAGTTACTTCAATCGATCATACAAGGTTACTAGTTCAGTCACCTCCATTGAGTATCCCTACTGCTCCTTATCACAGATTAGTACCAGAAGGCCACAGTCACCGGTGCACAGACCCCTCAGATCACAGTCCTTGCAGGTTACAAGCACAGGCAACCCAGATCGTACTCAAGAGAGGTCACATTATCTCAGATCACAGTGGGTCACCTGTCACCTCAGATCACATCCATTCATTTATTCAACACATAAGTGTTTGTTTATTTTTGAGATGGAGTCTCTCTCTATCGCCCAGGCTGGAGTGCAATGGTGCCCTCTCGGCTCACCACAACCTCCGCCTCCCAGGTTCAAGCGATTCTCCTGCCTCAGCTTCCCTAGTAGCTGGAATTACAGGCGTATGGCACCACACCCAGCTAATTTTTTTGTATTTTTAGTAGAGACAGGGTTTTACCCTTTTGGTCATGCTGGTCTCAAACTCCTGACTTCATGATCCACCCGCCTCAGCCTCCCAAAGTACTGGAATTATGGGCTGGAGCTACCTCGCCTGGCCTATTTATTTATTTTTTGAGATGGCGTCTCTGTGGCCAAGGCTGGAATGCAGTGGCACGATCTCAGCTCACTGAAACCTCCACCTCCCAGGTTAGAGCAATTCTCCTGCCTCAGCCTCCTGAGTAGCTAGGATTATAGACGTGCACCACTACGCCCTGCTAATTTTTCAATTAGCAATAATCCTGCCTCAGATAAACCTCATTGGCTACGATACTGCCACTGTGCAAAGCTATGCCCAGCTAATTTTTGTACTTTTAGTAGAGATGGGGTTTCACCATGCTGGACAGGCTGGTCTTGAACTCCTAACCTCAGGTGATCTGCCCACCTCAGCCTCCCTGGGATTACAGGCATGAGCCACCACACCTGGCCAACAAATAATTATTGAATAACTACTTACTGTGTGCTCTAGGCACGTGACAGAGTCCAAGAATACTGAGTGATCAACCAGGCAAGGTTCCTGCCTTGGATGTCACAATCTGGTCAAGGGGAGAGACAGAGGCCATCACAATACCAGGTAAGTAAGTGCTCCATGGTAGGAATGCCAAAGAGATTAAAAAAAAAAAAAAAAGGGGCCGGGCGCGGTAGCTCACGCCTGTAATCCCAGTACTTTGGGAGGCCGAGGCAGGTGGATCATGAGGTCAAGAGATCGACACCATCCTGGTCAACATGGTGAAACCCTGTCTCTACTAAAAATACAAAAAATTAGCTGGACATGGTGGTGTGTGCCTGTAATCCCAGCTACTCAGGAGGCTGAGGCAGGAGAATTGCCTGAACCCAGGAGGCGGAGGTTGCGGTGAGTCGAGATTGCGCCATTGCACTCCAGCCTGGGTAACAAGAGCGAAAGTCCGTCTCGGGGAAAAAAAAAAAAAAAGAGGTTGGGGGTGGTAGCTCACGCCTGTAATCCAAGCACTTTGGAGGCCAAGGCGGGTGGATCACCTGAGGTCGGGAGTTCAAGACCAGCCTGACCAACATGGTGAAACCCTGCCTTAAAAAAAAAAAAAAAAAAAAAAAAAAAAAGGAATGCCAAAGAGAAAATAATTAGGAAATCAGGGACAGCTTTGCAGAAAGGGGATAATTTGGAGAAAGGATGATACTCCAGATCTGAGGTCACTATAACTTTGAGTTCACATATGTCTCACATCAGAGTCATTCAGGATATGGTTACTCTACTTCACAGGCAGCAGGCTTTTGGGTTTTGGACGAGGGAATGGAGGCACAGAAGAAAGGTTGGAGCTGCCAAGCTAAGGCTTTTTCAGCACATATTAAAGTGGTAAATGATACCCACACTGCTCAGATTATTACCAGATATTCAGGCAACGCTGGTCTCATACTCCAGTTCACTTTAAGATCCTCTACCTTGACCAGGCACGGTGCCTCGCGCCTGTAATCCCAACACTTGGGGAGGCTGAGCCTGGTGGATCACCTGAGGTCAGGAGTTCAAGACCAGCCTGGCCAACATGGCAAAACCTTGTCTGTACTAAAAATACAAAAATTAGCCATGCATGGTGGCAGGCGCCTGTAATCCCAGCTATTCAGGAGGCTGAGGCAGGGAGAATCGCTTGAAGCTGGGAGGCAGAGGTTGCAGTGAGCCAAGGTCGTGCCATTGTACTCCAGCCTGGGCAACAGAGTGAGACTCTGTCTCCAAAAAGAAAATACATCCTCTACCTTGTCCCTCAGCTATCCCTACCTACTATTCCAGGTTCAAGTAAGGTAGGTTCTTACGTTACTACCTAGCAGAATTGGACATTTAAAGCCAGTCCTGACCTACCACATCGCATGGTCTCAGAGACCTGGGCAATCCTCCTGGCCCTCAAAGGCAGCTGGAATGTCTCACTTCTGCCAGCCCATTCCTGGACAAGTAACCCTTTGACCTGAAGGACAGTTTTTGACCCATCAATCAACAAATACTGAGAACTCACTATGTCAATAATAGCGATCATTTATTGAGCATCATAGGTAAAGCACTAAATTTTACAACAGCTCTCCACCCTCATTTTACAGAGAAAGATAATTAAACCTCAGGGAGATTTATTCTGTCATCCACTATTTACTGGGGGTCTGTCTATACCAGACATATTAACATGCTAGCTTTAAATCAAAGCAATTAAGTGGTGGAATTAGAATTTGGACCCCAAGTTGCTTGATCCTGTGCTTTGTCTGGATCTGCATGGTGGAGGAGTCAGAAGCTCACTGGACAGCTTTCTGTTTGAAGGAGTGGTCACCCTGATAGCCACCTGGCCAGCAAGTGAAAAATTCACAAAAACTGAGGTCTTTAAATCTAAATTAATTAAAATCAAATAAAGTTAAAAGTTCAGTTCCTCAGTCCCACTAGCCACATTTCTTTTTCTGTTTTCTTTTTCTTTCTTTCTTTTTTTTGAGACGGAGTCTCACTCTGTTGCCCAGGCTGGAGTGCAGTGGCACAATCTCAGCTCACTGCAACCTTCGCCTCCCAGGTTCAAGCAATTCTTCTGCCTCAGCCTCCCAAGTAGCTGGGATTGCAGGCGCCCGCCACCACACCCGGCTAATTTTGTATTTTTAGTAGGGATGGGCTTTCACCATGTTGGCCAGGCTGGTCTTAACTCCTGACCTCAGGTGATGCACCCACCTCGGCCTCCCAAAGTGCTGGGATTACAGGCGTGAGCCGCCACCCCTGGCCATCCTCAGCTTTTTCTCACCTTGCTTGCTTTATCTGAAACTTGGCTACCCGCTAAGGATGCTGCTGCTTCAACATCTCTCTAAGGTGAATTCTGTTTCTCACTCTCACATGCCTCAGTGTAAGGAGTGAGTAAGTCTATTCCTCTCCACCCTAATGCCATTTCTAGACCAGTGTTTAGCTTGCCCTCCCTCCCACGAAATCCCTGTTCCATTGGGGCTTCATCCTCTAGATACACAATTTTTGTTAATGTCATCATTCAACTTCTTGATTGACACCCCTTATTGGACTCTTGGCTTACTGCATCTCTCTCCACTGCAAATTTTGTCATAGTTGGTGAGCTCAAGGTCTACATGATGGCCTCTCAACCACGCTCCTCCCACCTCCTGACTTTCTCATCTCTAGTGAGATTTTTAACACTCCACAGCAGCTGCTCACTCCTGTAGTCACACTGTCAACTTTGTTTCCACCAGAAATCATTTTACATCCAAAATGTTGACTCTCCAACCATAACCTTTGCCTCAATCAAGCCCCTCAACAAAGGCTTTGACCTTTATCAGGAGCTTCAATCTCTTGACCTCACTAATTTCTCACTATTCATTAGCCCTAGGGTTTTTGGAGTTTTTAGTTTTTTGTTGTTTTTTTTTTAACAGGAAGAAACTGGTTAAGAGAGATTAGGAAGTAACTTGTCTATGGCTGAGCATGGTGGCTCATGCCTATAATCTCAACACTTTGGGAGGTCAAGGTGGCAGATCACTTGAGCCTAGGAGTTCAAGACTAGCTGTGGGTAATCAGACCCTATAAAAATAAAAAATAGGCCGGGCGCGGTGGCTCACACCTATAATCCCAGCACTTTGGGAGGCCGAGGCGGGTGGATCATGAGGTCAAGAGATCGAGACCATCTTGGTCAACAAGGTGAAACCCCGTCTCCACTAAAAATACAAAAATTAGCCGGGCGTGGTGGTGCACGCCTGTAGTCCCAGCTACTTGGGAGGAGGCAGGAGAATTGCTTGAACCCAGGAGGCGGAGATTGCGGTGAGCCGAGATCGTGCCATTGCACTCCAGCCTGGGTAACAACAGCGAAACTCCGTCTCAAAAAAATAAAATAAAATAAATAAAAATAAATAAAAAATAAAAAAAAATTAGCCAGGATGGTGGCACATACCTATGGTTCCTGCTACTTGGGAGGCTGTGGCAGGAGGATTCCTGAGCCTGGGAGGTCAAGGTTGCAATGAGCTGTGATTGGACCACTGCATTCTAGCCTGGGCGATAGACCAATACCCTGCCTCAACTTAAAAAACAAAAAAGAAAAAGAATAAAAAGAAAGCAAGGCCAGCTGGTGGCTCACGCCTCTAATCCCAGCACTTTGGGAGGCTGAGGCAGGTGGATCACAAGGGCAGGAGATTGAAACCATCCTGACCAACATGGTGAAACTCCGTCTCTACTAAAACACAAAAAACTAGCCAGGTGTTTTATGGTGGGTGCCTGTAGTCTCAGCTACTTGGGAGGCTGAGGCAGGGGAATTGCTTGAACCTGGGAGGCAGAGGCTGCAGTGAGTTGAGATTGTGCCACTGCACTCCAGCCTGGCGACAGAGCAAGACTCCCTTTCAAAAAAAAAAAATAAAGTAAGTAACCCATATAATGTATCAAAGCTTTAGTGCAAATATTGGGTCCATACTCAGTAGTCTTGTTAGCAATTGCAGATTTTTACATAGGCCTGAATTATATGGTAAGCCACAGAAATTTGGAATAACTGAAACTCTCCTATTTAAGTCAACTGCCAGTTAATGATATTGTGTTTTTTTCTCAGTTTCTCTTGACAGATAGAGATTGTTTATTATAAAAGTAGTTGTACACCATAAGTGTAAAATTATGAAATTAGGCCGGGCGCGGTGGCTCATGCCTGTAATCCCAGCACTTTGGGAGGCCGAGGCAGGTGGATCACGAGGTCAAGAGATCAAGACCATCCTGGTCAACATGGTGAAACCCCGTCTCTACTAAAATACAAAAAATTAGCTGGGCATAGTGGCGCGTGCCTGTAATCCCAGCTACTCAGGAGGCTGAGGCAGGAGAATTGCCTGAACCCAGGAGGCGGAGGTTGCGGTGAGCCGAGACCGCGCCATTGCACTCCAGCCTGGGTAACAAGAGTGAAACTCCGTCTCAAAAAAAAAAAAAAAAAATTATGAAATTATGTTAAAAGATTTCCCACAAAAATCACTGTTATTTCTTTATGCATATTTTAGAAAATTACTTTAACTAGAAAAGATGTATGTATTTATGGCATACAACATGATGTCTTCATATATGTATACATTGTAGAAGAGTTAATCAATGGTTAAATCAAGCTTTTTTTTTTTTTTTTGAAACAGAGTCTCACTCTGTCATCCAGGCTGGAGTACAGTGGCGCGATCTCAGCTCACTGCAACTTCCACCTCCCGGATTCAAGTGATTCTCCCTGCCTCAGCCTTCCGAGTAGCTGGGAATACAGGCACCCACCACCACACCCGGCTAGTTTTTGTATTTTTAGTATAGACAGGGTTTCTCCATGTTGACCAGGCTGGTCTCAAACTCCTGACCTCATGTGGTCCACCCAACTCAGCCTCCCAAAGTGCTAAGATTACAGGTATGAGCCACATGCTTGGCTGTCTTTTATCTTTTTAATAATATAATAGTAATCCTAATTTTCACTCACATCCTTTCTTTTCTATCCTTTTATTTATTTATTTATTTTTGAAGACAGGGTCTTGCTCTGTCACTAGGCTGGATTGCAGTGGCACCATCGTGGCTCACTGCAACCTCTGCCTCCTGATTCTCCCACCTCAGCCTCCCAAGTAGCTGGAACTACAGGCACACGCCACCATGCCCAGCTAATTTTTGTATTTTTGTATAGAGATGGGGTTTTGCCATGTTGCACAGGCTGGTCTTGAACTCCTGGGCTCAAACAGGAGTTTGAGCCTCCCAAAGTGCTGAGATTACAGAGCCATCATGCCACGCCTTTTCTGGCTTGGCCATCATCCATCACTGTAACTACTCCTTCCCTGTTCTTCCCGTTGCGCTTGCCTGGCAAACCCATACTCTGCATAAATTCAACCATTTGCCTTTCCAGTGATTTCACTAAGCACAATCAGAATACCAGGCAGGTTATCTTCACTTAGTGCTCATGATCCTAATTTCAAACGGAATGTCAATACTGCCTGGTAGTTCCTACTACATTACCCCTTTAAGTTGGCTTTTCTACTCTCAAGAAAACTTTTTTCCCTAGGCTGTCTCTGCAAAACCTCTACCCATCTCATCTTAACTGATGACCTAGCCACCATGTCACTAAGGAAATAGAAGCAATGGGGGCTGGGTGCAGTGGCTCACGCCTGTAATCCTACCACTCTGGGAGGCCAAGGCAGGCAGATCATAAGGTCAGGAGTTTGAGACCAGCCTGGCCAACATGGGGCAACCCTATCTCTACTAAAAATACAAAACTTAGCCAGGCATGGTGGCGGGTGCCTGTAATCCCAGCTACTTGGGAGGCTGAGATAGGAGGATATCATGGGCCCAGGAGGTTGAGACTACAGTGGGCCATGATCATGCCACTGCACTCCAGCCTGGATGACCCTGTCTCAAGAGAAAAAAAAAAAAAGACTAGCCAATCCATCTGTAAGACCTATAGAACCTTACACTTTCCCTTCTTCAAGTACCTAGTTCCTCAAATCTGAATCATCCCTGTCAGCACACTAACACGCTCTCCAGTCTTTAAAAAATAGTAATACAGTCACTCTGGAAAACAGCATGGCATTTTCTTAGACAACTAAAAACACAGCTACCATATGACGCAGCAATTGCACTCCTCGGCATTTATCCTAGAGAAATGAAGACTTACATTCACACAAACACCTGTACACATATGTTCATAGCACCTTTATCTATAATAGCAAAAACCTAAATTAGCTCAAGTGTCCTTCAGCAGGTGAACAATTAAACAAACTGTGGTATATCCACACCATGGAATATTGCTCAGCAACAAACAGGAATGAACTATAACATGTGGCAACTTGGATGACTCTCCAAGGAATTCTGCTGGTTATTTTTGTTGGTTTGAGGCAGGGCCTCACTCTGTTGCCCAGACTGGCATGCAGTGGCATGATCACAGTTCACTGCAGCCTCGCCTCAAACTTCCAATCCCAAGTGATCCTCCCACCCGAACCTCTCAAGCATCTGGGACTACAGGTGTACACCAGTACACCAGGCTAATTTTTAAATTTTTTGTAGAGATGGGAATCTCACTGTGTTGCCCAGGCTGGTCTCAAACTCCTGGGATCAAGTAGTCCTCCTAACTCAGCCTCCCAAAGTGCTGTGATTACAGACATGAACAACTGAGCCTGGACCTGATTTTAAAAAGGTTACATACTATATGTCTATGTATGTAACAGTGTTGGTTTTTTGAGGTTTTTTTAAGACAGGGTCTCACTGTGTCACCCAGGCTCAAGTGCAGTGGAGGAATCTTGGCCACTGCAGCCTTCACCTCCCAGGTTCAAGCAATTCTCCTGCCTCAGCCTCCCGAGTAGCTGAGATTACAGGTGTGCACCACCATGCCCGGCTAATTTTTGTATTTTTAGGAGAGATAGCATTTCGCCATGTCAACCAGGCTGGTCTTGAACTCCTGGCCTCAAGTGATCCACCCACCTTGGCCTCCCAAAGAGCTGGGATTACAGGTGTGACAGAGGAAGACTCCAAAAAAAAAAAAAAATGTGTGTATACGCGCGCACGCTAAGTTTGCATATGGGTAAAACCATACGTGTAAATGTAATTAAAATGTATTCAAAAACGTGAGCTCGGCCAGAGACTTACTTCTGCAATCCTAACACTTTGGGAGGCCAAGGCAGGAGGATCACTTGAGCCCAGGAGTTCAAGACTAGCCTGGGCAACATAGTGAGACCTCATCTCTACAAAAAACAAAATTAGGCCAGGCGCAATGGCTCATGCCTATAATCCGAGCACTTTGGGAGGCTGAGGTGGGTAGATCACTTGAGCCCAGGAGTTTGAAACCTCCATCTCTACCAAAAATACAAAAATTAGCCAGGTGTGGTGGTGCACACCTGCGGTCCCTGCTACTCAGGAGACTGAGGCAGGAGAATCTCTTGAACTCAGAAGGTGGAGGTTGCAGTGAACTGCGATAACACCACTATATTCCAGCCTGGGCAATGGCGTGAGGCTCTGTCTCAAGGAAAAAATAATAATTGGCTGAGTGTTGTTGTGTATACATCTACGCAGTCCTAGCTATTCAGGAGGCTGAGGTAGGCGGATCATTTGAGCCCAGGAATTTGAGAGCAGCCTGGGCAACATAGGGAGACCCTGTCTCTACAAAAGAAGTTAATAATTAGCCAGGCATGGTGGTACACACCTGTAGTCCCAGCTACTTTCGGGAAGCTGAGGTGGGAGGATCCCTTAAGCCTGGGAATTTGAGGCTGCAGTTGAGCTATGCATGACTGCACCACTGTACAATAGCAGAGTGAGACCGCTGGGCAGCAAAGTGAGATGCTGTCTCTAAAAATAAACTAAAACGGGCCGGGCGCGGTGGCTCAAGCCTGTAATCCCAGCACTTTGGGAGGCCGAGGCGGGTGGATCACAAGGTCAAGAGATCGAGACCATCCTGGTCAACATGGTGAAACCCCGTCTCTACTAAAAATACAAAAAAGTAGCTGGGCATGGTGGCATATGCCTGTAATCCAAGCTACTCAGGAGGCTGAGGCAGGAGAATTGCCTGAACCCAGGAGGCGGAGGTTGCGGTGAGCCGAGATCGCGCCATTGCACTCCAGCCTGGGTAACAAGAGCGAAACTCCGTCTCAAAAAAATAAATAAATAAATAAACTAAAACAAACAAACAGAACAAAAGCCCTGCAGGATCTAAGACCTCCTGCCCCTCCAGCCCCATCCCATGCTATTCTCTTTGGAGCAACCCTGGCTTCTTCTCAGGGTCTCAAAACAGGACCAGCCTCTTAATATTCCCTGACTTGGGCCACCCTCCCTGAGATCCTCCTGAGGCGGGGCTGGCTCCCCATCCTCAGAGAGCCCTTGGCAGCATCCCTGTCCCTGTGCATTCCCTCCTGGCAACGACCATACCTGTAATGCATTGTTCTGCTGCTCCTATGTCCCCTGTGTGACACTCGCACAAGACTGAAAGCTCCATGTGGGTGCGAAGTGAAGAGCCTGGGCTGCGTTAGGTGCTCGGCGAATACTTCCGTGTAAGGTAAAATTCAGTGAAGAAACTTAAAAGCATGAAAGCTTACAGTAGAGTTGGAGAGAAGACACTTACATACAAGGTAGAAGCACGAGAAGACAGCAGCATCAGTGCGGAAGTGGGCCGCTCAGCCTGTGAGTGCAGGAGGCACTTAGAAGAATGGGTGTCAATGTCGCTTCCCGGACTTTTGGCTAAGATCAAGTGAAGAATGGGTGTCAACTCTCTGCTGAGAACAAAGACAATTCAACTGTCACTTTTTCAAGGTGAAAACAGAGCCCAAAGTCCTGAAAAAGGAGATTAAAAATAAAGGTTCTGCAAGGCCCCAGCAAGATCAGGATGTCAAGAGCCTGGCATTTTTCTTCTGCTCCCTCCCAAAGCCGCCGTTCAACATCACACCGTGTTTCTGAAGGATATCACCAGAGTCAGAAAACCTGGGGGTCCCAGTTCCCACCTTTTCCTGGCTGCTGATCCTGGGCAAGGCAAATGTGCTCTGTACCTCTGTTTCTCAGCTAAAATTTGAGGTTGGGAGTAGACTCTTAGGGCTCTTTTTCACGATAAAGACTTTTTTAGGTTTCCGGGCCGGGCGTGGTGGCTCACACCTGTAATCCCAGCATGTTGGGAGGCTGAGGTGGGCAAATCATGAGGTCAGGAGTTTGAGACCAGCCTGGCCAACATGGTGAAACCCAGTCTCTACTAAAAATACAAATTAGCTGGGTGCAGTGGCAGGTGCCTGTAATCCCAGATATTTAGGAGGCTGAGGCAGGAGAATCACTTGAACCCAGGAGGCAGAGGTTGCAGTAAGCCAAGAGCATGCCATTGCACTCCAGCCTCTCACTCTGTCTGGGAGACAGAGTGAGACTCCATCTCAAAAAAAAAAAAAAAAAAAAAACTTTTTAGGTTTCCAAGTGGTCAGTTAAACCACCTCACAGGGTCTAGCTTGAATCCCGCTATCAACCCTTGAGTCAGGACCCATGGTTGGGGGTGGGGAGAGGAACTAGCTTCTAGAGGCAGCATAAGACTTGTGAGGAACCCTGCCCCTTGGCTCACAGGGCAGGAAGTGGCTGGCGGAAGGTGAAGCAGTTTAAAGCACTAGAACTGGGGGTGAGCAAGGGTAGACCTGCCTGGGGCGTAGGGTTCCGGTCCCAGGCAAAGCATTATTTTAGACCAACAGGAAAAACAAAAGTAGTGGTTCCCACCAACTTCTCAGCTCCAGGAAGCTGGGCATGACTAGTGATTTTTTTTTCTTTCTTCTTTTTTTTTTTTTTTTGTTTGAGACGGAGTTTCGCTCTTGTTACCCAGGCTGGAGTGCAATGGCGCGATCTCGGCTCACCACAACCTCCGCCTCCTGGGCTCAGGCAATTCTCCTGTCTCGGCCTCCTGAGTAGCTGGGATCACAGGCACACGCCACCATGCCCAGCTAATTTTTTGTATTTTTAGTAGAGACGGGGTTTCACCATGTTGACCAGGATGGTCTCGATCTCTTGACCTCGTGATCCACCCGCCTCGGCCTCCCAAAGTGCTGGGATTACAGGCTTGAGCCACCGTGCCCGGCTTTTTTTTTTTTTTTTTTTTCGAGACGGAGTTTCGCTCTTGTTACCCAGGCTGGAGTGCAATGGCGCGATCTCGGCTCACCGCAACCTCCGCCTCCTGGGTTCAGGCAATTCTCCTGCCTCAGCCTCCTGAGTAGCTCGGATTACAGGCACGAGCCACCACGCCCAGCTAATTTTTTGTATTTTTAGTAGAGACGAGGTTTCACCATGTTGACCAGGATGGTCTCGATCTCTCGACCTCGTGATCCACCCGCCTCGGCCTCCCAAAGTGCTGGGATTACAGGCTTGAGCCACCGCGCCCGGCCTCTTTCTTTTTTTTTTTTTTTAAAGACGAGGTTTCGCCATGTTAGTCAGGCTGGTCTTGAACTCCCGACCTCAGGTGATCCACCCTCCTTGGCCTCCAAAGTGCTTGGATTACAGGCCTGAGCCACCACGCCCAGCCTTGACTAGTGATTTTTTTCTGTTCCTCTGGCCTGTGAGCACTTCCACCCATCTGCCAAGGCAGAGACGGCCCCATCCAGAAGGGAGAATGAAACCTCGGGGCCCTGGCGCCACAGCCCGTCCCTGTTCTCACAACTTGCCTTGCTTGACCTCTGGAGAAGAACTTCAGAAAAAAATTACCCTTTCTTCCCACCTGCCCCCACTGGCCAAAATCCCCCTCAAAGCCTGGCTTCAGCCCTCAGACTGGGAACTCTACCCAAATGGAATGTGGGAGTGTGGGTGAGGAAGGGCAGAAGGAAGTAGGTCACATGCTGACCACCATACAATGGGGAAGAGGCCAACCTTGGAGAGGCAGAAGAGTGGCCGCCATGCCGAGCTTCCAGGGATGGAGAGAAGGTCTAGGAAGCCACCTTGAGGAAGCCGCAGGCGCAGGAACGGGGACGCCAGGGGTCAGAGCCCACAGCCTGCCAAGGACCTGCCCCTGGCATGGGCTCTGGGATCTGTGCCCATTCTCTGATGTGCCGCATTGTTCAGCTACTTCCTTCCCTGGAAGTAATACAGGGGTTGGGAGTGGGACGGCAGGGCCAGGAGTAGACGAAGCAGGGTGGAGCCGCTGCTGGGGGAGGAGGCTGCAGTTCATTCCCACGACCAGCTGCCCTTCTGGCCGCCCTGGGACTGCGTGGGAAAAGGTCTGGGAAGTGTGTGGTTCAGGGGTGGGTGTGTGTGTGTGTGTGTGTCTGGGAAGTGTGTGGGGCAGGATGTGTGTGTGTATGTGTGTTTTCATGTGTGGAACACTCTTGCTTGGCTTCAGTCACAGGACAAAGCCCCTTGAGAAACAGTCACCAGCCTGTGTTCCCACTGGGCTCTGTCCTGGGAGAGGCATAAGAACCCGCCCTGACCCCTAAGAGAAGGACTCTGGAGGCTTCAGGACCAACTCCCGGGAGGGGTCTTGGCATCTAGTGAATCTAGATTGGCTGACTTCCCTGGGATGCTACTGGAACTTTCTGCTAGGCCCCGCTTCGTGACAGAACTCTATTACTAGTTGGATATCGGAATATGGTTGTACACTAGACATGGGGAGTAAAGTCAACCATTCTCACAGCATCCACCTAAGGAGGCCAGGATCCTCCACAGCCTTGTAGATCACAGAGCCAGTGGCAATCAGGGGATTATATGCAAAGGTGATAAATTGAAACAGAGAAAGCAGAATAGCAGCCCACAGGAACATGCCTTATTTGGCCAACACAGCATTTAAGAAATGTTTGAGCCAGGCGCGGTGGCTCAAGCCTGTAATCCCAGCACTTTGGGAGGCCGAGGCGGGTGGATCACGAGGTCAAGGGATCGAGACCATCCTGGTCAACATGGTGAAACCCCGTCTCTACTAAAATACAAAAAAATTAGCTGGGCATGGTGGCACGTGCCTGTAATCCCGGCTACTCAGGAGGCTGAGGCAGGAGAATTGCCTGAACCCAGGAGGCGGAGGTTGTGGTGAGCCGAGATCGCGCCATTGCACTCCAGCCTGGGTAACAAGAGCAAAACTCTGTCTCCAAAAAAATAAATAAATAAATAAATAAATGTTTGAGCCGGGCACGGTGGCTCAAGCCTGTAATCCCAGCACTTTGGGAGGCCGAGGCGGGTGGATCACGAGGTCAAGAGATCGAGACCATCCTGGTCAACATGGTGAAACCCTGTCTCTACTAAAGAAAAAAAAAAAATGCAAAAAATTAGCAGGGCATGGTGGCGCGTGCCTGTAATCCCAGCTACTCAGGAGGCTGAGGCAGGAGAATTGCCTGAGCCCAGGAGGCGGAGGTTGCGGTGAGCCGAGATCGCGCCATTGCACTCCAGCCTGGGTAACAAGAGCGAAACTCTGTCTCAAAAAAAAAGAAATGTTTAAGCTGAGGCTGGGTGTGGTGGCTCACGCCTGTAATCCCAGCACTGTGGGAGGCCAAGGAGGGTGGATCACCTGAGGTCAGGAGTTCAAGACCAGCCTAGCCAACATGGGGAAACCCCATCTCTACTAAAAAGACAAGAATTAGCCAGGCGTGGTGGTGGGTGCCTGTAATCCCAGCTACTGGGGAGGCTGAGGCAGGAGAATCGCTTGACCCTGAGGGTAGAGGCTGCTGTGAGCTGAGATCACACCACTGCACTCCAGCCAGGGCAACAAAGCAAAAAAAAAATCCAATTTTACAGTCTCTTGAAAAATCAGACAATATGGCTAACATTGATGCATATAGCCTAGGACCACAGCTGACAGGGCTGAATAATGACTGCCCTATAGAAAAACTTTGGGCTGGCCAGGCACAGTGGCTCACACCTGTAATCCCAACACTTTGGAAGGCCAAGGCCGGGTGGTTCACGAAGTCAGGAGTTTGAGACCAGCCTGGCCAACATGGTAAAACCCCATCTCTACTAAAAATACAAAAAATTGGGCCGGGCGCGGTGGCTCAAGCCTGTAATCCCAGCACTTTGGGAGGCCGAGGTGGGTGGATCACAAGATCGAGACCATCCTGGTCAACATGGTGAAACCCCGTCTCTACTAAAAATACAAAAAATTAGCTGGGCATGGTGGCGTGTGCCTGTAATCCCAGCTACTCAGGAGGCTGAGGCAGGAGAATTGCCTGAACCCAGGAGGCGGAGGTTGCGGTGAGCCGAGATCGCGCCATTGCACTCCAGCCTGGGTAACAAGAGTGAAACTCCGTCTCAAAAAAAAAAAAAAAAAAAAAATACAAAAAATTAGCTGGACGTGGTGGTATGCACCTGTAATCCCAGCTACTCTGGAGGCTGAGGCAGGAGAATCGCTTCAACCCAGGAGGCGGAGGTTGTGGTGAGCGGAGATCATGCCACTACACTCCAGCCTGGGCAACAGAACAAGACTCTGTCTAAAAAAAAAAAAAAAAAAAAAAAAAAAAAAAAAAAATGCCGGGCGCAGTGGCTCAAGCCTGTAATCCCAGCACTTTGGAAGGCCGAGGCAGGTGGATCACAAAGTCAAGAAATCGAGCCCATCCTGATCAACATAGTGAAACCCCGTCTCTACTAAAAATACAAAACATTAGCTGGGCATGGTGGTGCGTGCCTGTAATCCCAGGTACTCAGGAGGCTGAGGCAGGAGAATTGCCTGAACCCAGGAGGCGGAGGTTGCGGTGAGCCGAGATTGCGCCATTGCACTCCAGCCTGGGTAACAAGAGCGAAACTCCGTCTCAAAAAAAAAAAAAAAAGACAGACAGACCTTGGGCTGTCCATTTTGCTACTGTCCACACTACTCTGCGTTGTCCCCAGCAGTGAGGCCAAGTATCAGTTGCTTTTGCTCATCACACTTGAATGGCTATTAATTTTCCATGCCCTTGTCTCATTCAAAATTGGGGACACGGACAGGTGCAGTGGCTCCCACCTGTAATTCCAGCACTTTGGGAGGCTGAGGCGGGTGGATCGCTTGAGCCCAGGAGTTCAAGACCAAACTGGGCAACATAGAAAAACCTCATCTCTACTAAAAATACCAAAAATTAGCCGTGTGTGGTGGTGTGCGTGTGTGGTCTCAGCTACTCAGGAGGCTGAGGTGGGAGAATCGCTTGAGCCCAGGGGTTGGAGGTTGTAGTGAGCCAAGATTGCAGCACTGCACTCCAGCCTGGGCAATAGAGCAAGACTCTGTCTCAAAAAAAAAAAAAGAAAGAAAGAAAAAGGACACAAAAGAAACTAAGAGGGCCACCTATTTGTAGAGAGCACTTTTCTACCCAGCCAGGCCTATCTATAAACAAATAAAGATGGGATTTCACGTCCTCCCGTCACCTTTTCTGTACCTTCCCTTCTACCTTCCAGTGGCACAGTGATCAATGACAGCTGCTGACAATAGAGTGTCACAGACCCTGCGCCAAAACTACCCCCACTCCTTCCCTCACTCCCAAATCACAGCTCTTATTATCTAAGTGAGCAGACCGCAGTTGCAAAACACAAAGGAATAGTAGGTCTTGTAGAAATTCTCAGTTCCAGCCCAGCCCCCAGTTGCCGATGACCCTGTGACGAAGCTGAAATTTCTTAGCTTGGATGTTCCATCACACAGAGACCTACACCATGTGCAAGACAAACTTACACCAAACTGAAAACCAAGGTCACCTCTGGAGATCAGAAATGGAAGTGACAATCCTAGGCCTATTCATAAAGCTTCAGTTTTTACAAGAAGATTGTAATCATGTACAACTTGCGTAATTAAAATTAATAATAAACAGAAATGCTTCAGCTTAGTTCCTGTTAGTCTGACCCCAACTTACATTTCCAGCTTTTTTTTTTTTTTAAAGACATAGTCTCACTCTATTGCCCAGGCTGGAGTGCAGTCATGTGATTTCAGCTCACGGCAACTTCCACCTTCTGAGCTTAGGCGATCCCTCCTGCCTCAGCCTCTCGAGTAGCTGGGACTACAGGTACACGCCACCATGCCCAGCTTCTTTTTGTATTTTTTGTAGAGATGGGGTATCACTCTGCTGCCCAGCATGGATACATTTCCAGCTTATCTCAGATTACTCCCCTCTATGAAGGAGTCTACCCACAGAACCCTCTCTCTGTCCTACAAAGAATGTCTTTCTCCTCCTCCTTTGCCAAGCAACCTCTGGCTCATCTCTCAAGACTGTAGTCTTTCGATAACTTAGCTCATGCACAACCTAAACTTTTTTTTAAATTATGTACTCCTTCAATAAAGCTTGTTTTTTTGTTTTTTTGTTTTTTTGGTTTTTTTTAAGGCAGAGTTTCGCTCTTGTTACCCAGGCTGGAGTGCAATGGCGCGATCTTGGCTCACCGCAACCTCCATCTCCTGGGTTCAGGCAATTCTCCTGCCTCAGCCTCCTGAGTAGCTGGGATTACAGGCACGCGCCACCATGCCCAGCTAATTTTTTGTATTTTTGGTAGAGACGGGGTTTCACCATGTTGGCCTGGATGGTCTCGATCTCTTGACCTCGTGATCCACCCGCCTCGGCCTCCTAAAGTGCTGGGATTACAGGCTTGAGCCACCGCGCCCGGCTAAAGCTTGTTTTTAAAAGTGAAGTTTTTAGGCCAGGCATGGTGGCTCACACCTGTAATCCCAGCACTTTGGGAGGCCGAGGTGAGTGGATCACCTGAGGTCAGGAGTTCAAGACCAACCTGGCAAACATAGCGAAACCTATCTCTACTAAAAATTGAAAAAAATTAAAAGTCAGGCTGGTGCAGTGGCACACCCCTGTAATCCCAACTACTTGGGTGGCTGAGGCCGGAGAATCGCTTGAACGCAGGAGGCAGAGGTTGCAGTGAGCAGGGATCATGCCATTGCACTCCAGCGTGGGAGACAAGAATGAAACTCCATCTCAAAAAAAAAAAGTGAAATTTTAAAATTTGATTAAGGAAAAATTTTCACCATGTTTAAATTGTTGCAAAAGGCTGGGCACAGTGGGACGTATCTGTAATCCCAGCACTTTGGGAAGCTAAGGTGGGAGGACTGTTTGAGGCCAGGCGTTCGAGGTTACAGTGAATAATGATTATACCACTGCATGCCAGCCTGCGTGATAGATTGAGACCCTGTCTCCACAAAATAATATAAAAACAGTGGCAAAGGATGTGATTTCTTTGCAAGTATTTTTTTGTATTAGAAATGTTGAAGCTGGGTATGGTGGCTCACATCTGTAATCCCAGCACTTTGGGAGGCCGAGGTCGTGGACAGATGACTTGAGGCCAGGAGTTCAAGACCAGCCTGGCCAATATAGGAAAACCTCACCTCTACTAAAAATACAAAAATCAGCTGGGCATGGTGGTACGCACCTGTAGTCCCAGACACTCAGGAGGCTGAGGGAGGAGAATCGCTTGAACCTGGGAGGTGGAGGGTGCAGTGCGGTTGTTTCTTTGTTTGAAGCCCCAGAGATTTTTCCACATCAAGACAATATGCCAAATACCAGATCTCCCAATATACCAAATACCAGATCTCCAACATACCAGATCTCCAACATGCCAAATACCATATCACCAACATACCAAATACCAGATCTCTCAGTATACCAAATATACCAGATCTCCAACATACCAAATACCAGATCTCCAACATACTGGATCTCCAACATACCAGATACCAGATCTCCAACATACCAAATACCATATCACCAACATACCAAATACCAGATCTCTCAGCATACCAAATACCAGATCTCCAACAAGCCAAATACCAGATCACCAACCTACAAAATACTAGATCTCCAACGCACCAGATCACCAACTTACCAAATACCAGATCTGTCAGCATGCCAAATACCAGATCTCCAACATGCCAAATACCAGATCACCAACATACCAAATACGAGATCACCAACATGCCAAATACCAGATCTCCAACATGCCAAATACCAGATCTCCAACATGCCAAATATCAGATCACCAACATACCAAATACCAGATCTCCAACATGCCAGATACCAGATCTCCAACGTGCCAAATACCAGATCACCAACGTGCCAAATACCAGATCACCAACATGCCAAATACAAGATCTCCAACATGCTAGATACCAGATCTCCAACATATCAGATATCCTAAGATCTAAGATGAAGGGCCAAGTATGATGGCTCATGCCTATAATTCTAGCACTTTGGGAGACTGAAGTGGGTGGATCACTTGAGCCCAGAAGTTTGAGACCAACCTGGGCAACATGGCAAAACCCTATCTCTTCTATAAATATAAAAATTAGCCAGGCGCAGTGGCTCATGCCTGTAATTTCAGGACTTTGGGAGGCAAAGGAGGGAGATCACTTGAGACCAGGAGTTCGAGACCAGGAGTTCAAGGCCAGCCTGGCCAACATGGTGAAACGCTGTCTCTACTAAAAATACAAAAATTAAGGCCAAGGATGGTGGTTCACCCCTGTAATCCCAGCACTTTGGGAGGCCAAGATGGGTGGATCACCTGATGTTAGGAGTTTGAGACTAGCCTGACCAACATAGTAAAACCCTGTCTTGGACTAAAAGTACAAAATTAGCTGGCTGTGGTGGCGCATGCCTGTAATCTCAGCTACTTGGGAGGCTGAGGCAGGAGAATCACTTGCATCCAGGAGGCAAAGGTTGCACTGAGCCAGGATCATGCTATTGTACTCAAGCCTGAGCAACAAGAGTAAAACTCCATCTCAAAAAAAAAAAAAAAATTAGCCAGGCATGGTGGTGCACACCTGTAATCCCAGCTACTGGGGAGAGAGGCACAAGACTTATCTAAACCCAGGAAGCAGAGGTTGCAGTGAGCGGAGGAAGCACCACTATACTCCAGCCTTAATGACAGAGCAAGATTCTGTCTCAATAAAAAAAATACAAATAGGCCGGGTGCAGTGGCTCCCACCTGTAATCCCAGCACTTTGGGAGGCCGAGGTGGGCAGATCACCCGAGGTCGGGAGTTTGAGACCAGCCTGACCAACATGGTGAAACCCCATCTCTACTAAAAATGCAAAAATTAGCCAGGCATGGTGGCATGTGCCTGTTATCCCAGCTACTAGAGAGGCTGAGGCAGGACAGAATCTCTTAAACCCAGGAGGTGAAGGTTTCAGTAAGCCAAGCACTTCGGAAGTGCAAGATTGTGCCACTGCACTCCAGCCTCAGCTACAGAGCAAGACTCAGTCTCAAAAAAAATAATAATAATTAAATAACAAGAGTGAAAATTCTTTATTTCTTGGGGTACACTTGGGGTGCACATGCCTTATTTGAAGACCACTACTTCCTTCGGGAAGCCTTCCCTGACCCTCACATCCAGGGACCTCTCTCTGACATTCCCACTGCTGCTATTGCTTGTACCATCTACTTGAAAGCTGCTGGGAATTGGTTCCATCTTTTTAGATGAGTATCATGTTTTCCTAACAGGCTGTTAGTCTCTTTGAGGGAACCATATCTTCAGGGGTTTTATATCTCTTACACCATCTAGCATGGACACTCAAAGTATCTGAGTCAGACTGATGGCAGACACTTTTCGCCACGTGCTTCATCTCCTCATGTAGGAAGTTGGAACAGCAAAGCCTGCCCTTACAATCACACTGGAGATGAAGGAAATTACAGCCTCTCTGGCTGACTCCTGCTTACCTAACTGGGATCAGCATCTCGATGCTCCACTTCTGAGAAACTGGATGTTCTAGCTTTATACAACAAAGAACCATTGAAGGCTCTTGACAAGGTCTGTAGCGAGTGGGTTTGGAGCAGACCAAGCTGGTATCGGTGACTGCTGGGTGGTTGGGGACATGAGAGACAGTGTGTGTGGGGGGGATACGGCTAAGGACAGAAAGTACCAACAGAAAGTTGCTCCTATGGGCCAGGCATAGTGGCTAATGCCTGTAATCCAACAATGGAAGGCTGAGGGCGGGAGGACTGCTTGAACCCAAGAGTTTGAGACCAGCCTGGGCAACAAAGCGAGACCCCTGTCTCTACAAAAAAAAATTTTTTTTAATTAGCTGGGCATGGTGGCTAGTGCCATTGCACTCCAGCCTGAGCAGCTTTTTTTTTTTTTTTTTTTTAAGATAAGAGTCACTGTGTCACCCAGGCTGGAGTGCACTGGTGCAATCTCAGCTCACTGCAATATCCACCTCTTGGGTTCAAGCAATTCTTCTGCCTCACAAGTAGCTTCTGAGTAGCTGGGACTACAGGTCCAGCTCAGAAAAATTAGCCACGCCCGGCTAATTTTTGTATTTTTAGTAGAGGCAGGGTTTCACCAATTGGCCAGGCTGGTCTCAAACTTCTGACCTTGTGATCTGTCCACCTCAGCCTCCCAAAGTGCTAGGATTACAGACACGAGCCACCACGCCCAGCCTTTTTATTTTTAAGAAAGAAAGTAGCTCCGGCCGGGCGCGGTGGCTCACGCCTGTAATCCCAGCACTTTGGGAGGCTGAGGCGGGTGGATCACAAGGTCAAGAGATCGAGACCATCCTGGTCAACATGGTGAAACCCCGTCTCTACTAAAAATACAAAAAATCAGCTGGGCATGGTGGCGCGTGCCTGTAATCCCAGCTACTCAGGGGGCTGAGGCAGGAAAATTGCCTGAACCCGGGAGGCGGAGGTTGCGGTGAGCCGAGATCGCGCCATTGCACTCCAGCCTGGGTAACAAGAGCGAAACTCTGTCACACACACACACACACACACACACACACACACACACACACAAAGAAAGTAGCTATGATCCAGAAGTGAGGTGATGGGCATCCACTGGGAGGTGTGTCTGGGAATGGTGAGCCACACTGCAACCTCGGGGAGTGACCCTAGCTGCCTTCCTGAACCTCTAAACCTGGATGCCAGATTAAGATCACAACCTCCATGTCCAAAACCGGTAGTTTTTTGCACTCCACCCTGCCCTCTGGTGGCCTCTGGAAGCATTGCAGATACAGGGTTCTAAGGAAGCCCAGCGCTGGTTCTTCCTCAGAGGAGGTAGGATGCATGTGGATGAGGGCAAGATTCTCAGATAATGCAGCCTTTGGGCCTGGCTCTCTGGTGGCTATTAAAAAAAAAGAAAAGGAAACAAAGGAGGGAGAGGAAGAGGTCATACCTATGGGTTGGGCCTAACCGTGCACTTGGCAGTTTTTGTCCCCAGAATTTCTGCACAGAGTGAAAACCAGGAATCTTTGACCTGAGGTTGCAAAGTAATAAGCACATGGGCCATAGTATAGCCCATGAAATGGCTTGATATGGTTTGGTTAGTTGCCAGCATCCAAAATCAGGACTTTTCACATTAAAATCTGAATGTCCAATTTCTGTTGAAAAATTAAAACATGAAGCCACATAGGGTCCCCCACCTTCCTGAGCAGCAGCTGGCTGGGACCAAGGGGCAGCCACTGCCCCCTCCTCCTGTCACCCAGTCACCCAGCCTGCTTCCCCCAGTCTCACTTCCTGCAGAGCAGGAGTTTCCAACCCCTGACTAAGCGCAGCACTTCATGGTGGACAGCAGGGTCAAAAAATACCAGAATAGGCCGGGCGCGGTGGCTCAAGCCTGTAATCCCAGCACTTTGGGAGGCCAAGACAGGTGGATCACGAGGTCGAGAGATCGAGACCATCCTGGTCAACAAGGTGAAACCCCGTCTCTACTAAAAATACAAAAAATTAGCTGGGCATGGTGGTGTGTGCCTGTAATCCCAGCTACTCAGGAGGCTGAGGCAGGAGAATTGCTTGAACCCAGGAGGCGGAGGTTGCGGTGAGCCAAGATCACGCCATTGCACTCCAGCCTGGGTAATAAGAGCAAAACTCCGTCTCCAAAAAAAAAAAAAAAAAAAAACCAGAATAGGGCACAGCACACTGGCTCATGCCTGTACTTTCAGCACTCTGGGAGTCCGAGGCCGGCAGATCACCTGAGGTCAGGAGTTCCAGACCAGCCTGGCCAATGTGGTGAAACCACATCTCTACTGAAAATACAAAAATCACACAGGCATGGTGGCAGCCACCTGTAATCCCAGCTACTCGGAAGGCAAGGCAGGAGAGTCACTTGAACCCAGGAGGTGGAGGTTGCAGTGAGCCAAGATCGCACCATTGCACTCCAGCCTGAGACAAAGTGAGCTTCCTCTCAAAAAAGAAAAGAAAAGAAAAGAAAAGAAACTGGCTGGGCACAGTGGCTCATGCCTGTAATCCCAGCACTTTGGGAGGCCAAGGTGGGCAGATCACTTGGGGTCAGGAGACTGAGACCAGCCTGGCCAACATGACGAAACCCCATCTCTACTAAAAATACAAAAAAAAATTTAGCTGGGCATGGTTGTGTGTGCCTGTAGTCCCAGCTACTTGAGAGGCTGAGACAGGAGAATCGCTTGAACCCAGGAGGCGGACGTTGCAGTGAGCCGAGATCACACCACTGCACTTCAGTCTAGCCTGTCGCCTAGGTGAGGCAACAGAGCAAGACTGTCTCAAAAAAAAAAAAAACCACAAAACTTAAAACATATATATATATAAATATATATATATCATATATGATATGTAAGAATATCATATATATCATATATTCTGGTATATATTATGTCATAGTATATACAGCATATACTCGAAGGCCTACGGGCACAGGAAAGTCATTGCCTGCTTATAATCCCAGCACTGTGAGAAGACAAGGTGGGTGGATCACTTGAGCCCAGGAATTTGAGACCAGCCTGGGCCTGGACCTTGTCTCTTCAAAAAATGTTTAAAAATATTAGCCAGGCATGGTGGTGCACACCTGCAGTCCCAGCTAATCGGGAGGCTGAGGCAGGAAGATGACCTGAGCCCAGGACTGAGGCTGCAGTGAGCCGACTGCGCTGCTGCACTCCAGTGTGGGTGACACAGCAAGACCCTGTCTCAAAAAAAAAAAGGTGAAGTAGCCATTCCCGGGCATGTGTTAGGTATCACAAAGACCCTGGACTGTGCTGGTGAGTGACAATGGCAGGAGCTATGCCCTGAAAGAACGTCCAGTCTGTGCAGGCACCAGCAAGGTTTGCAGACAAGACAGTGCCTGGCAGTGCTGACAGTGGAGTGACCCCTGAGAAAAGTACACTGGGAGGGGGTCTATCCCTGCCATTCCCGTGGGTAAAATCTACCAGACATGAGAAATTAGGAATGTAATTCCTGAAAATATCAATAGTGGGTGCTAAGCTCTGTTACTATGACATCCAGGAGTTTCATCAGGAAGACGGAAGCTGACTTGCTTTCCTATGCTAGTTGGGACACCTGAGTTTTGTGTCAAGCCTGCATAACCAGATAAGCTTGTCACCTCTCTCTGCTTCTGAGGGCTGAAGCTTCTCCATCTGTAAACCGAGGGGGCTGGATCAAATCTCTCTGGGCCTAATATTCACTTCTGTATCCCCAGTGTCAGCAGAGTGATGACTAGCATATAAGTATGCACAAATGCAAGACGCACCCCGTGTTTCTGTTTGTCCGTGACCAACTACCTAACTCTGCCTCTGAGAACAGAGGCGCCCACAGAGTTCAAAATAAATGGCCCCAGGCAGAGGTTAATCCCAGAAGATCAAAAGGGAAAAAAAATAGATGAGGCTTGGGGATTTTCACCCACAAGAGGGCGCCCCAGGATCACGAGGCAGTGCCAGAGGCACCGACCTGCCTAGTGCTGTCTTAAGATGAGCAGAAGCCTCACCTTGGTCACCACTGGGCCAAGACAAGGGGCCTGAGATGTAAAGAAAGGTGGGCGTAGGAGGGGGAGACCAAGGAAAGAAAGGGACTTGCTGGGGCCACAGAGCATGCCTACAGATACACAGAAAAGGGGGACCCAGAACGAGACCCAGGTGGGGCCAGTTTCCCATTACCTTGAAGATTAAAGCAATTCGAGATCTAGTAGAGGGGAAGCCGCTTTGTAGAACAATGAGGATGACCGTGGTTAGCAAATGTCTCCCATCACCAGGAAGAAGGGTCCAGAGCCAGGTGGGGTGTGTCCTGAAGGTGTGGCACGGGCCATGGGCCCATATGTTCTAGAGAACCACCGAAGGAAGTTCTCAAAGCTGTGAAAGTAGCGTCTGGGCACGATTCACCTGGCAGCTGTAGGCAGGAGAGATTTCAGCACGCTGGCCCGAGGGGAGCGTACACGAATGGATACTCAGCAATGTGGCCTTTGGGGAGAACCCTGGAGAAGGCCACGGCTCCAAAAGGAGGTGGCCTTTGCTCCTCCCCCTCTCGCCCCACCCCCACCGCCCCTCTCCTTCCAAGACTTTCTGGAGACACAAGTTAGTTTTTAAGATGCACACGCCTGCTTTCAGGGATGGGAATCTGGGTCTGGAGAGAGAAACAGGCCCATCTGAGAAGCCTCTCAGCAGGGGACAGAGCATGAGGGCGTCCTGCTCTGTGTAGGCCTGATGGCCCCACAGGGTCGTGGGGTGTGCCTTAGGCTGTGCTGAGGCACAGGATCCGAGAAATAAAGAGACAGGACACAGAAGTACAAGGAAAACGCAGCTGGGCTCGCCTGGCTCTGCTCATAGGTGGCGTGGCCCCTCGAGCCCAGCTGCGTTTTCCTTGTACTTCTGTGTCCTGTCTCTTTATTTCTCGGATCCTGTGCCTCAGCACAGCCTAAGGCACACCCCACGACCCTGTGGGCCTTCAGCCCTACAGCTCTGGAAGCTGCAGTCACCCTGAGGTAGGAGATGGGGCATGCCCCTCTGTGCGCAGCTCACACAGTTCTGAGAGGCCAAGCACAGAACCATGTTACCATGCTCTGGACCCGTGGGGAAAGGCAGGCAGCAGCCCGGCATCTGGGAAAAGAGGGAAGTGGCGGTTCACAATCACCCCCAGCTTTCGGTTTGAGAAGCTCCACAGCCTAGACTCCCACACTCGAGGCTGTGTATCCCCCGAGAACATCCTCCACCCCAGCACTAAACACAGGCTCAGCAAAGGGCAGGTGCACCACAGTGTTTGCTGAAAACAATGACTGGACCAGAGAGAATGCAAGGGTCAGTCAGCATGGTCCTTCCTGCTTGGGGGCAGGAGCCCAGAGCTCTGGGCTCTGGCTCAGCTCATCATGGTCAGACATGACCATGGCACCTTTCTGAACTCGGGCTTCCTGTCCATGGGATGGAGACGATCCTTCCCAAGCAGCCTTCCCAGGGCAGCTTCGAGGTTCAGGGCAGAGTCTCCTTGTAGCAGCAGCCTGTGGACTTAGCTCTCTCCTCCTCTCTTATTCCACTTGGTGATGGTAAGTGATTGAGAACAAACTCAATTCACCTTGATGAATAAAAACTACTCATTCAGGCAGCATTGTGAAGCTGTAGCTGCTCACAAACTCGGAAGTGATAAATTTAGATATAGGTAGCTGACACTGGCACAAGTATAATCCAGTTTGGCCAAATTAGGAAGCAAGTCTACTTTGAGAGACTTCTAGGCTCTGCTCACCCTTGTCCAGGTTTTTGAAAGTTTTTTCCCTCTCACATATTCAAATGGTTGGAGGGTTTTTCTGTTTGACGGTTTTTATTTTTGTTTTCGGCCTATTTCTTAACCAGGCTACTATTCGATGGTTTTTGTTATTTATTTGTTTGTGAGATGGAGTCTCCCTCTGTCGCCCAGGCTGGAGTACAGTGGCACAATCTTGGCTCACTGCAACTTCCACCTCCCAGGTTCAAGCGATTCTCATGACTCAGCCTCCCAGGTAGCTGGGATTACAGGCATATGCCACCACACCCAGCTAATTTTGTCCTTTAAGTAGAGACAGGGTTTCACCATGTTGGCCAGGCCAGTGTCAAACTCCCGACCTCAGGTGATCCACCCACCTTGGCCTCCCAAAGTGCTGGATTACAGGCATGAGCCACTGCGCCCGGCCAGGTTTTTCTGTTTGTTTTCAGCCTATTTCATAACCAGGCTGCTAGCGCAATCTGGGTGGACTGGCTCTTCCTCCCGCCCAGGCTGCCCTCTGTGGTCCCCGTGAGCTTCTCCAGAGTTGAAGGAACCTGGGTCTTTGTGGGACCCTGGGACCCAGAATCACAGTGATCCATTTCACTCTGCCTGGGGAACTAGAAAACCAGGTAACTAAGCTTTCTGCTTTGGTGAAGCGTTTTTTTTTTTTTTTTTTTTTTTTTTTCCCGAGACAGAGTCTCACTCTGTTGCCCAGGCTGGAGTGCAGTGGCGCCATGATCTGGGCTCACTGCAACCTCCGCCTCCCAGGTTCAAGTGATTCTCCTGCCTCAGCCTCCCTAGTGTCTAGGATTACAGTCACACGCCACCATGCCTGGCTGATTTTTCCATTTTTAGGATAGACAGGGTTTTGCCCTGTTGGCCGAGCTGCCACCACGCCCAGCCAACTCCTCTCTTATGTTATGTCAGCAGGCTTGAATGGCAATGATGGGAGGCAGCAAACGTACATATTGTAACTCTGAAGAAGTGTATGACTACAACTACTGTCAGAACTATGAAACCGTAAGTGGTTTGATAAAAAGGCTAGAAAGCCAGGTGTGGTGGCTCATGCCTGGAATCCTAGCACTTTGGGAGGCTGAAGTGGGTAGATCATTTGAGTTCAGGAGTTTGAGACCAGCCCAAGAGGCAAAACCCTGACGCTACTAAAAATACAAAAATCAGCTGGGCGTAGTGGCACACACCTATAATCCTAGCTACTCAGGAGGCTGAGGTGGAGGTTCCAGTAAGCCGAGATCACACCACTGCAATCCTGCCTGGGGGACAGAGTGAGACTCTGTCTGGTGGGGGGGGGGGGGGGGGGGGGGAAGCTAGAGTAAAAACAAAAACAGAAAGGAAAAAAAAAAAAAAAAGCTAGAGTAGATCCAGTGCCAAAAGCCACTAGCTCCAGGATCTTGTCTGTGTTCTACTGGACTTCTGGGCCCCACCCCTTCCTTTCATCTCTCTCCCAGGCAAAACATGGGGTTAAAAATCTTTCAGGGCGCGGTGGCTCACGCCTGTAATCCCAGCAATTTGGGAGGCCGAGGCGGGTGGATCACGAGGTCGAGAGATTGAGACCATCCTGGTCTACATGGTGAAACCCCGTCTCTACTAAAAATACAAAAAATTAGCTGGGTATGGTGGCACATGCCTGTAATCCCAGCTACTCAGGAGGCTGAGGCAGGAGAATTGCTTGAACCCAGGAGGCGGAGGTTGCAGTGAGCTGAGATCGTGCCATTGCACTCCAGCCTGGGTAACAAGAGTGAAACTCTGTCTCAAAAAAAAACAAAAACAAAAACAAAAAATCTTTCAATGGGGTCGGGTGCAGTGTCTCATGCCTGTAATCCCAGAACTTGGGAGGCTGAGGTGGGCGGATCACAGGTCAGGAGTTCAAGACCAGCTTGGCCAACATGGTGAAACCCCGTATCTACTAAAAATACAAAAATTAGCTGGGCATGGTGGTGCGTACCTGAAGTCCTAGCTACTTAGGAGGCTGAGGCAGGAGAATTGCTTGAACCTGTGAGGCAGAGGTTGCAGTGAGCCAGGATTGCGCCACTGCACTCCAGCCTGCGTGACAGAGTGAGACTCTGACTCAAATAAAAAAAAAATTTTCAATGACTATTAATCCAATGAACAACCAGTCAAGGAGTATATCAATTGGAATCAACTCAATTTCACTGCTTGCTAAGAATGAGTGAAATCGTATCTTTTTAATATAACCACTGGCCAGGCGTGGTGGCTCACGCTTGTAATCCCAGCACTTTGGGAAGCTGAGGCGAGAGGATCACTTGAGTCCAGGGTTCAAGACCAACCCTAATCACTGGGTTAAAGGCCACATGGAGAAATCTCATGTCCACTAAAAATACAAAAATTAGCCAGGCATGGTGATGGGTGCCTGTAATTCCAACTACTTGGGAGGCTGTGGCAGGGAGAATTGCTTGAACCCGGGAGGCGGAGGTTGCAGTGAGCTAAGATTGCGCCACTGCACTCTAGCCTGGGCAGCAGAGTGAGATTCCGTCTCAAAAATAAATAAATAAAAATAACCACAGAAAACATTTAGGGAGTACCTACTATGTGTTAGGCACGTTATTGTGTCATAACACAACCAATCTTATTGTGTCGTCATTAAAACTCATAACCTGATAAGGGAAGGAAACATAGTCACAAAGAAACACACACTCCGAGGAAAGGCCTGGGCTTTTCCGGGATGACACAGCCATTCCCATCTCTTAGGCTCCTCCTACTCAACGGCTGCATTTTCTCTGCTACAGACAGAAATGCAGATCCACTGTCTTGGTTCTTGCATAAGCTGAGAGCCAGATGTGTCCTGCAGGTCCAACAACCCTGATCACTGGGTTGAAGACCAGACTACACAAGGCTAAGCTGAAGCTAGATGGGTCCCTAAGGGCTTCTCTTTGTCCTCTTTATCCCTTAACCAGGGAGTAAGACCCAGTGTCCCAGGGAAGATCGGGTCATATTTACACCAAGACAGAAGACGAGAGTATGTACGAAGAGGTGTGCAGCCAGCAGCCCTGAACCACAACCACGGCTCTAGCACTGCAGGGAGAGGCTTCCAAGCCTGTGTGTGAGGCGTCTGCTGCCTGCCTAACCTGTGCGGTGCTGGACTGACTGGAAGGCAGGCGACACCAGTGGGGCATGCATTGGCCACTGTCTCCAAAACAACAAGGGGCTGGCTTTAGGGCAAACCACTCACCTCTGTGCTTCACCGTCTCCATCGGTGAATGGGAGAGCTGGGTGGACTCAATGCCAACATCCGATCCTGGTTTCCTGGGGTCATCTGAAGGGCCCCTCAGAAGAACAGATTTAAGGAGGTGGCTGGAAGGTCATGAAGACAATGGCCAAGGGCACCTGACCTCCCTCCAAACTCCCGCAGAGGTTCCTACTCCCACATCCCAACCAGAGACCAGGGAGCCGGGGGGTGATGGTCAAGGAGGTGGGGGAAGGGGAACGGAATGGACCCGGACCACATGTCCCTTTCCAGGCCACCCTGGAAAGTTGCCAAGACAGTGATCCTGTCCAGACTTGCTCTCTTTGCTCCTGGAGCCCTTCCTCTGCCTGGGAGCAGGCACTGGGGCAGGCCCTGCCCTCCTACGGGGCCACCTGGGTGGCAGAGGATGTGAGGTAGGGCAGGCCCTCAGCTGACTGGGGTGGCTCTGCTCCCTCCTCCTCATACCTTGGCAGGAGTCTTCATCCTCCCATTTTCCACCTTTCCCTTCCACGGTCCCCTTCTGGCACTTTCCCTACTTCCCTCCTGTGAGGGACTTAGCCTGGTTTCTCAGGGATATTTGCCTTCTGACAAAAAACTCAAGAACCAAAGGCTTTATTCCAGATCTCAGGAAACACAGCTCTGCAGGGCACGTGTGGGCAGGACAGGGTGGGGTAGAACAGTGGGCATGAGGTGGGTGTGGATCCCTCCCGCCCCTGCTCCGGACCTCTGGACCCCATGCGGCCTGGACTTACCTTGTACTGATCCCCAAGATGCATCATTGTGTCAGCCCACACAGCCTGGAACCTGGGAACCTGCCTGGGAAAGCTCCCAAATAAGTCCCATCCATCCCTTAAAATCGCTGGGCATCATGGCTCATGCCTGTAATACCAGCACTTTGGGAGGCTGAGACAGGTGGATCACTTGAGCCCCAAAGTTTCAGACCAGTCTGGCCAACATGGTGAAACCCCTGGGTCTCTACAAAAAAATACATAAATTAGCCAGGCATGGTGGTGTGTGCCTGTGATCCCAGCTACTACTCTGGAGGCTGAGGTGGGAAGATTAATTGAGCCCAGGAGGCAGAGGTTGCAATGAACCATGATCACACCATTGCACTCCAGTGTAGCAGAGAGACCCTGTCTCCAAAAAAAGAAAAAAGAAAAGAAAAAATGGTGACTAGTCAGCAGCACCCAAGGATGGTCCAGTGAGGGTGACAAGCACCATCTCTTTTGCTCTGGCCAGGGTGTGGGGGGAGCAAGGGCTTCCCAGTGGCTCACAAGCATCTGTTTAGTACTAGCCTCACTAGTGTGCTTGCGGGGAGGGGGTTACACGGAAAGACAGCCTCTTCTGCCAACAGGGAGATTTTATCGTTGCTGGGAAGAGACCCCCAAACCAAAAAGAACCCTGGTGGGGGCCAGGCATCGTGGCTCACGCCTGTAATCCCAGCACTTTGGGAGGCCAAGGCAGGCAAATCACCTGAACACGGGAGTTCGAGACCAACCTGACCAACGTGGAGAAACCCCATCTCTATTAAAAATACAAAATTATCCAGGTGTGGTGGCGCACGCCTGTAATCCCAGCTACTAAGGAGGCTGAGGCAGGAGAATCGCTTGAACCTGGGAGGTAGAGTTTATGGTGAGCCGAGATCCCGACGTTGCACTCCAGGCTGGGCAACGAGAGAAACTCCGTCTCACAAAAAGAAAAATTAGCTGGGTGTGGTGGCGAATGCCTGTAGTTCCAGCTACTCGAGAGGCGGAGGCAGGAGAATGGCTTGAACCCAGGAGGCGGAGGTTGCAGTGAGCCAAGATCATGTCACTGCACTTCAGCCTGGGCGACACAGAGAGACTCCATCATCTCAGGGTGCAGGGACTGGGGGAACGCTGGTGGTTCCAGATGCCTAACTCCCTTTCAGAAGGGAAAGAACACATTGACCTGCAATCAGCGATCAGGACTCAACACCTCTGGGAACAAAGATCTGCTTTCTGGAAAGAGCGCAGGACAGGGAATCAGGAAACAGCTGATTCTGACCCCAGCCAGGAAGCCTTAAACTACTGGAGGCTCCTCAACCCACGTTCAGTCCAAACGTGACTATCCACTAAGGCCTTTCTGCAGAGGCCGCACCCCGAGAAATGCCCCCAGTCCTGCTGAGAGCGCCCTCTAGAATGGCTGCAGGCCTCTCCTTCCCCAGCTCCTCCTCTCAGCACCAGGCCCGGGCCCTGCTCGCTAAAGCGTGAAGGAGGCCCCCCAGGGAAGCTGCAGGCGCAGGGGCCTTTAAATTATGGAGCAGCTGTCTTAGCCCCTCTCAGAAAGGCCCAGGCGCCCTCGCTAAATAATTCACCACCTTGGGAAGACCCAGTGGTTCCTGACACAGACGAAGTAGGTCAGAGCTCGGCTTGGCCCTGGGTGGGGGCCTCAGGGCTCAGAGCAGCTTCCCCAGTGGCACAGGCAGGGGCTGAAGGCTGGGCAGCCTTGCCAGCTGGTCCAATACTGTATCGAGGCAAAGAGCACAGCTCAGGAGACGGGTAACCCTCGACTCCTCCAGGCAGGAACACAGCCTCCCTCTGAGGTCCAGGTAACTTACCCACAGTTACTTGCAGGGCCTGCTCCTGGCCAGGCTCCTCCTCCTCCTCCCTCACAGAAGCTGGGCCACACATGTCACCAGCTGACACATTCACTAGCAGTGCCATCTTAGACCCAAGCCGACCAGTGCAGGACTGGGATTCAGGAAAGGGGTGAAGGTGGGGTGTGGTCACCTGAGGGGCAAGTGAGGAAGTGACCAGAGCCAGCCACAGCCACTTTAGTTTGACTCAGAGCAAGGCTGGGGCAACATCTACTGGGAAGTGGGGTTCTGGGGCCCCTACCACCTCCCTTGTCCAGCCACGGCTTTGGGTCTCAGATGGGGTGGGGTACAGGGTAGGTCTCCTAGGAGTGGATTAAAAAAACAAACCATTAAACCCCGAGTTCAGCGCGCCAGCCCTCCGGTAAGAGCTGGAAAGGATTTCAAGCCACAACTTCACAGACAAGGAACCTGAGACCTCAAGTCACAAAAAGGAAGCCTCAGGGCCACGGCAGGCACCCCAGCTGGGCTCTTGGCACTGCACAGCCTCCCTGACCCTCACACCCATTTGCTCCTCCTGCTCAATCAGAGGAATCAGAGTTGCAGCCTGTAGACTACAGGGCAGATGAGGTTAACCCCTTCTGGGCAAAATTCCAGGTCCCAGCCTTCCCTCCAGCACAGCCTCGCAAAGGACAGACACCACCTGGCGGAGCCCAACAGCCCAAACCTCGGTCCTCCTGTACCAGAGCGAGGCTGGAAAAGACCACAGGCTGCGAAGGGTCAAGCTGAATGGGTCACAGCACCCCTAGAAAAGGATGGTCCCACTGGGGGCCTGCTCTGGGTGCAGGGAGTCTCTCCCTACCCTGACAGCCTGGAAGTAAGAAAGTGAAGCCCCAGCTGCCGGGCCCTTGGGCAAGTCACGTCCTCTAGGACTTTGTTTCTGAAGCTTACAAGAGGGAGGCAGAGGCGGGAGAGGCTGAGCGAGCTCCAGGGTCCTCCCCACCTCTACAGCACAAGCCAGCCGCCAGCGCGCCAGGCCCACCTCACTTCCTTCCCCCGACTCCACATTGCTCCGGCACTGCCTTTTCAACGGCAGACTGCATCCTATGGAAGGGGGAAGCAAAGGCCAGAGAGCAGTCATCTTGATTTTGTTTTATTTTGCATTTCATATATTATCCAGTTTCACATTCTCACAGGATCAGCAATGACAACAGCCACCTCGGCTCCCGACTCTGAAACGGCCAGACGGTCACAGCTGCGGCTGACAGTAAAGCACTGATATGCTCAAAACAAAAAACATTGCACAATGCTTCCTTCATTTCATTTTCTTAAACAAATGCCTGACACAAAGGCTTACTGCTGAAGAATGGAAACGCTTTTCTTCTTCATGCCTCAAACTAAACATTAAACTTATCTGACAGGGCGAACGAGGTCTCTTCAATAATTAATGGTACACACATGAAAAATCCTTTATGATGCATAAATATTTTGTTACATGGGGTACAAAAATACTTTTCACGGTTTGGTTGGTTTTGAGGTTTGGAAGAAACGGGGAGCAGCGGCGGGCGAGGTGCGCTGTGGAGAGGTGAACAGGATGGGCAGAGGGGGCTGGTCCAAGG
This sequence comes from Saimiri boliviensis, assembly GCF_048565385.1. Lineage (NCBI taxonomy): Eukaryota > Metazoa > Chordata > Mammalia > Primates > Cebidae > Saimiri > Saimiri boliviensis. The sequence goes on along the minus strand of NC_133450.1, from coordinate 14,101,620 downwards.
AGACAGCAACAGAGGAGCCCAGTGTGAAATGAAAAAGCAAACCCCATCTACCTGTTGGGTGGACGTGGGAGTTGAGCCTGGAGGCACATGGGGCCACAGGGCTCGGGGCCTCCCTGAAGCGGGGTGGGTGCAGGGGCAGGGTGAGGAGGGGCCAGGCGGGATGAACCACTGGGGGCCGGGACCTGTCGCTATGGTGACAGTGTGAGAACAAACTGTACACTCACATATACACAAGTGTAAGTGTCTTCATTCATGCCAGAAAACATGCAAAATTAAACACCTCGCCTCCTCGAGAGGGAGCTACAGAAGCAAGTTTGGGTGGGAGGTCAGGCCTTGCTGGGTCCCAGTAAGGCCTCTGAGCTGGATCTGGAAGGTCCCTAAATCCTCCTGGGAGGCACTGGAGAAAGGCTTGAGGGTGCAGAACAGGGCTGAGGAAGAGGGAGGGAGGGACAGGAAGCAGTCCACTGAGTCAGGCTTAGGATTCACAGTGTCTGGAGGGCAGCAGCAGCTCTGTGCAGGCCGCCCGGGGGCGGTGGGAGCTCAGGGCGCCTGTCCCGGCACCCCCATAGATTCCCAGAACCAACTCCCCGGTGACCAGACCTGGAGGGAGGGAGAGAGGCAGCCATGAGCACAGGCGTGGCACTGGAGCCAAAGCCAGGCCGGCCTTTGGCGAGGGGCTCTACGAGTGGATGGTCTGCAGTCACAGGCAGAAGGAAAAACCAGCCTGACGCACCCGGGACCAAGCTCTGGGCTCGGCTAAGCTCTCAAGACCCGGACGGAGGGACGAACGCCAGCCCTGCAGGGAGCAGGAGTTGAGGAGGACACCTGTCCTGGCCTCTGGGGCAACACTTACTAAAGAACTAACAGAACTGACGGTACTTCCATCCTTGCTGGGTGGTGTCAGAGGAAGGGTACCAGCGCACCTGCAAGAGAAGCCAATGTCAGGAAGCCAGCTGTGCACCCCTTCACTCAACAGGAAACTTGGGAACCATGGCCATCGGTGTCCCCGCTGGAGTCCCGGTTCTGTCACTGACTGTCTGGCAGACGTCGGGCCAGGTACTCACCTTTAAGCATCAGTTTCTTCACTGGGAAAGTGAGAGAGCACTGCCTGACGTGCCTCCTCTGCGGGACACCGGTTCCAGCGAGAGAAGGTCACGCAGGCGTCTCATACTCCACTAAGCCCAATTCAAATGGGCCACGCTATGCTGGCAGGAGTCCCGGCAGCCGGGGGGAGTGATGCCAGCAACCCACCCTTCCCATTTACTGACAGACCACGGAATTCCTAACGTTGGGAGAATGAGCCTCATACATTTTTTGTTTGACTTCTTTGAGTCTCAGTGTCCTTATCCAGCTATAGGACAGAAATTAAAAAGTCATGGTGGTTGTGAGGATCAGGTAAGACAGGATGTAAAGATACAGTAAGACCGGGTGCGGTGGCTCACGCCTATAATCACAGCACTTTGGGAGGCCAAGGTGGGAGGATCACGAGGTTAGGAGTTCAAGACCAGTCTGACCAACACGGTGAAATTCTATCTCTACTAAAAATACCAAAAAAATTAGCTGGGTGTAGTGGTGTGCACCTATAATCTCAACTACTCAGGAGACTGGGGTAGGAGAATCACTTGAACCCAGGAGGCGGAGGTTGCAGTGAGCTGAGATGGTGCCACTACACTCCATCCTAGGTGAAATAGGGAGACTCCATCTCAAAAAAAAAAAAAAAGAGAAAGATACAGTAAGGGCCGGGTGCAGTGGCAAACACCTGTAATCCCAACACTTCGGGAAGCTGAAGTGGGAGGATCACATGAGGCCCAGGAGTTCAAGACCAATCTGGGCAACATTAGTGAGACCCTGTCTCAATTAAACAAAACCAAACCCATGTAGACCCCAAGGGGTAGGCCTCTCCAGTGTTGGTCCTGATTCTTCAGAGAAGCCATGGATGAGACCCAGCCGAGGCTCCCTTGTTTTGACCTTCCCAGCCCTGCTGTGCCTGCCCTCCATCACAAGCTCCTTAAGTCTAGAAGTCTGCAACCTCAGGCAGGTGGCAGCTATCTGAGATCATCCTCACCAGTGCCTGGAAGCTGTCTAAACCCTGGCACTAGCCAGAAGGCCTCACAGAGCAGTCACCCCAAAGCTGGGTTCCCAGAAACTGGTCAAGAAAATGGCACACTCCCTCCTGCCGATGGGCTGATCATCTGGAAGGGAAGTATGCTGACTGCAAAGACCGCAGGGAAGGCCGCCTGCCCCAGTCACACACAGTGAAGCATGTCTGCCTTAGCCTGACCCAGGATCGCCGGGGAAAGGGTGGGGGCAGGACAACACAGGACCTTGAGTTGGGGTCTGGGAATGAGCACCCTGGGAGGGGAGCGGGAGTCCCCCCTAGGAAGGGAGAGGGCAGCACACAAGCATGTGGGAGGGAAGGAGAAGCTGGGCCTGCAGACAGCTCCGCTGAGGTCGGAGCAGGCAGACCCAGTTACCCACTTGGCTGCTGGGAACTCCTGCTTCCTGGGTGAGCCATGCCAGGCCATCTCAGGGCTGACAGAAGCTTCCCAAGAACTGGTTCGTGTCCCCCCACACATTCTAGGTCCTGTTTTGTACAGGGTAGAATTCCAGCCACCACCTCCTCAGGAGCTCAGCAGGAAGCTAAAAGCCTGGCTGGAAACAAGAACTTATTCCACAAGAGACGGACACATGAGGAAATCAGCAGTGCTGCTACTGAGAAGCTGGTGGTTGGCACCGGCCCAGGGAGCCCCTTAGTGGGCCCAGACCACTGCCCTTCATGTGACCTCCAGCTGGCGCAGCCCCACGGCAAGAAATGCCTGACGGGCTGGGTGTCCCGCAGGGCCAGACAAGGGGACGACAGAGTGGGAGGAGCTCAGGAGGCCTGCAACCCACCCTCTTTCACCACTGGGAATCTGAGGCCTTGAATGACTTCGTACGGCCACCTCCAGCGAATCTGCTGGATCCTGCCTTACACTCTAGCCACAAGGTGCTGGGACTCCTGCTTCCAAAGCAGCGACTTTCCCTCCAGCCTGAGATGAGTCACGTGACTCCTTAGGGAGAAAGTAGAGAAAAGCTCCCATTTATGGGCTTTGGACAGCCATGCCACTGAAGCATACAGAACACACTAGAGTGGCTGCTTTTCCACTTCCTTCGGGTGTCCAGCATAGGCCAGTGGCCTGGGTCCTCTAGAAGCCACACAGTCCCTTCCTAGATCTTTTCTTTCTGCTCCAGCTCAGAAGAGGAGACCTCCCGCAGGGGCCAGGCCAGCAAGACAAGGCACCCACAGTGTCCTTTCAGGGTCTCCAGCTGTGCACAGGAGGAGCTGGGGCTCCTGAGAGTCCACCCAACCAGGCTCCCAGAGGGCTGCTTCAAAACAAAGAGCAGAGGACGCAAACGCAGCCCTCTCTCAGACCGTGGGACAGACCAGCTGAGAAGATACACCAGAAAGCAAGCAACAGGATGAACCTACACAAGAATAAATATAAGGCCAGGCGCAATGGCGCGATGGCTCACGCCTTAATCCCAGCACTCTGGGAGGCAGAGGTGGGGGGATATCTTGAGCCCAGAAATTTGAGACCAGTATGGCCAACATGACGAAACCCCATCTCTAAAGAATACAGAAATTAGCCAGGCATGGTAGCACATACCTGTAATCCCAGCAATTTGGGAGGCTGAGGCAGGAGGATCATGCTTGAGTCCAGGAGACAGAGATTACGAAGAGCTAAGATCACACCACTGCACTCTAGCCTGGGCAATGGAGTGAGACCTTGTCTCAAAAAAAAACCTAAAAAAGATATATAAGCAACCAAAAATATGGAAGCCTCACTCATCTGAAATTAAAACAGTATTTAGCCCAGATTGGTAAGTCTACACTTTGACCTTGTTATAGTTCTAGGAATTTATCATAAAGAAAATAAAACAGAAGACGTGCCCAGAGAAGTGTGCACAAGGACACCCATTGTTGTATAGCTATCAGTAGCAAATACAGTGTAAACAAACCAACTTACCATCTACAGGGAGCTGGACACATTCATATGATGGTGTACTGGCCAGGCATCCAAAATGTAGAGCTACACTTACTAATATATACATGTATTTTAAAGTCTTAATATTTAAGGTTTTTTTCCTTTTTTTTTTTTTTTTTTTTTTGAGATGGCGTCTCACTCTGTCACCCAGGCTGGAGAACAGTGGCACTATGTCAGCTCACCGCAACCTCTGCCTACTGGGTTCAAGCAATTCCCCTGCCTCAGCCTCCTGAGTAGCTGGGATGATAGGTGCCTGCCACCATACCCGGCTAATTTTTCTACTTTTTAGTAGAGATGAGGTTTCACCAAGTTGGCCAGGCTGGTCTTGAACTCCTGACTTCAGGTGATCTGCCCACCTCGGCCTCCCAAAGTACTGGTATTACAGACGTGAGCCGCTGCGCCAGGCCCTCTAATATTTAACGTTTTTTTTTTTTTTTTTTTTTTTTTTGAGACGGAGTTTCGCTCTTGTTACCCAGGCTGGAGTGCAATGGCGCGATCTCGGCTCACTGCAACCTCCGCCTCCTGGGTTCAGGCAATTCTCCTGCCTCAGCCTCCTGAGTAGCTGGGATTATAGGCACGCGCCACCATGCCCAGCTAATTTTTTGTATTTTTAGTAGAGACGGGGTTTCACCATGTTGACCAGGTTGGTCTCGATCTCTCGACCTTGTGATCTACCCGCCTCGGCCTCCCAAAGTGCTGGGATTACAGGCTTGAGCCACCGCGCCCGGCCAATATTTAAGGTTTTAAAAGATTAAATAAGTATTATAATTTTTCTAAGATTCACACATATGGACTTACTTACACACCTGCTCCAAACTACCTACCAAAGTGAAGAATTAAAAGGACAGGTTTTTTGGGGATTGGATGATAAGCCAAAGGGAACTGCGTGTTTTATTTCATAAATGCAGATATGCTAATATAATAATAGCAACTGCTCATGAAGCACTTTCCATGCGCCAGATGCTGTTCTAGGTAGATTTCATATACTAAATTCATTTAATCCTCACAAAAACCCTAGGAAGTAGATGCTATTATCATCTCCATTATACAGATAAGAAAATAGAGGCAAGGGAGTTTATGTAACCTTAAGGTCACTCACTGGGAAATGGCTGAACCAGTTTAAGGGGGAGAAAAGAGTCATGGAAGACCCCCCATATCCTCAGGTTGGAATGGAAAATGAAATCCAGTCTGGGAGGTCCCTGGGATGCAACAGGACACTAAGAAGCCCTGGTTTCAGGCCACCATTTTTCTATGCTAAACTCCATTGGGCTTGCCATCCACAGCTGCTTTTGTGCCTCACCCTCTTAAAGAGGAAGATTCTATCAAGACAGTTAGAAGGCCAGGCAAGGTGGCTTCACGCCAAGGCAGTGCAGGACTGAACAACCCCCAGGCCCCTCCTGCAGGTCTGGTCTCTGCAGCCACACAGCTGTGGAGGCCTGGGCTCAGGCTGGGCTACCAGCAAAGGGCATGCAGCTGCGGTAGAAAATGGAGGGGGTACTCGCTTTCACCCCCTTGCCTTTTAGCTGCTACCTCCTCTTGAAGTCACCTCCTTGCCCTCAGGCACAGAAAAACTCAGTCCTTCTGTTGGTCCTTTAGTTCAGAACAATCCGCTTAAGATCAACAGTATCCATACTTCCTTTATTTAGACACTTTCAACCTCCATCTCTGGGGCAGCACTGTCACAGCTCAAGGAGTGGGGCTGTTGGAAGGAAAAAATAAAATGTATTTTTTTTTTTTTTGAGGTAGAGTTTCACTCTTATTGCCCAAGCTGGAGTGGAATGGCGCGATCTTGGCTCACCACAACCTCTGCCTCCCAGGTTCAAGCGATTCTCCTGCCTCAGCCTCCCGAGTAGCTGGGACTACAGGCGTGCGTCACCACGCTCAGCTAATTTTTTCGTATTTTTAGTACAGACAGGGTTTCACCACGTCGGCCAGGATGGACTCAATCTCCTGACCTCGTGATCTGCCCACCTCAGCCTCTGAAGGTGCTGGGATTACAGGCGTGAGCCACTTCACCCAGCCTGTTTTTACTATTGAGGATATGGCTGCCCAGAGAGTTTGGTAGCAAGCACAGAACTAACAACTCCCTGGTCTAATCTCTTCCCATTAGCCTGCCTCCCCCAAAACGCCACTACCCTTTGTGGTGAGTGGCCACTATCCCAGTCCCTGTCCAAGGAAGGCTAGAAAGCAGGAACTCAGGAACAAAGATGCCTCCAGCCTCAGAGAAGACCTAAGGAGACCCACACAATAGCGATATTAACTAACAATCACGATCACCTACACTTCCTCCATGCCATCACGCTAACAGCACGCCTATCAAATAGGCACTATTATCACCACTTTATAGAAACACAGAGACAATGGGTAACACATCCAACATCCCACAGCTGTTGAGAACCAGGATTTGGGCCAGCGTTGGACAGCCGCAGAGTGCGGATGGGGTGGGAGAAAACTGGGAAGGAAGTCAACGGGAGGAAGGAGGCCGCGTGGCGTGGACCTCAGGGCCAGAGAGCAACGCTACCCCCAGAAGGATGGGCAGAGGTGCCCTTTCTGATTCGTTTGACGAACTCATTGTCCCTGGCTCCCAACCTCTGTCACAGCCTAGCAACTCAGAGGATGGGGCAGAACCTCTCCACCTGATCTGCTCTATCCCTCTCATTTTACAGATGGGGACACGGAGGACCAGAGGTGAGGATCATGTATCTAATTGGTACCAAAGCTGGGATCAAAAGTGAGCAGCCCTGTGAGGTGGGAGTCTGTGATTCCTTCCAGTGCCTCCCAGGGCCTCGCGGTTAAGCCTGCCCGCTTGACCTGAACCATCAAGTAACTGCCCAGGTCAGAGTAGACAGGATGGGCTTCCCTGCTGCCCACTCTATTCTGGCCACAGAACCCAGTTTGCAGTAAATACCCAACAATTCCCTCCAGGAGAAGGTCTTTACCACCGTCCTTATCCTCTGATCAATTTTCCAGCTATTTGTGGTGCTTGGCTGGAGAAGAGTACCAAGGTTACCTCTGATTCTGCCCTCAGCACAGCTGAACGTTGTGAGGCCGAGGAAAGCATGAAGGGTACTCATGCTTTCCTTCCTCTTCCCCTCCTGCTTTCCAACCAGGTCCCAGCAACCTTGATTCTCTTCCCTGTGGCAGGACAGCACGCCCTGACCGGGCTGCTCTTCCTGGGATCAGCACTCATCACCTGGCTGGTCAGAGGATGAGGTGAGCTGGGGAGTGCCCTCCAGCTCCTTCCTATGGGTACCTGGCTCCATTCTGTCACTGCCACTGTGAGGCACCATCCCTGCTCCCCGACACACGCACAGTGGGATGAGACCTCCCCTGCAGTGTGCTACAGTGACCTGCACTTGTGGCAGAGTCAGACCAGAGGAAGTGCCTGCATGGCCAGGGGAGGGCCTAACCAGCTGCCTGCCCGTTGGGCACCCAGATCAGCACCCCACACAGAGCCCTCCCCGCCCAGCTCTAACAGCCCCAACTCTCCCCAGAAGCATTCACTTCCTGCTTCCTGCCCAGCACAGGTTCACAGTGGACAGCGTCCAGCCTTCATGGAAGCAAGAGCCAATGCTCAGTGAGCTCTCTGGGTGCTCCAGGTTCTGGCCTGGCACTCACTAGTCACTTTATCTTGACGTCTAACTTTGACAATCCCCTGATGCAGATTATATGATCATTCTCATTATCCAGATAATTTAAAAAAAAAAAAAATCAAGGCACAGCAATCTTTAAGAGCTTGATGAAAGGGACAGGCAGCGGCAGAGGCAAGCGGTCTGGCTGCGGCGACCATACCCAGGTTAGGACTGGAGTCAAGGTCCCATCACCATGGGAGAACACAGTCGGGACCTGTGCAGGAGTGCTCGGGGCTGGAGAACTGCAGCTGGGCTGCCTGGCATCCTCCACGGGAATTTGTGGGTTATCTTCTCCCTCCCTGTCAGATCCTAAAGCCAGGGGCAGGGACACATAGGTCCCTGGGGTCTGGGCTTTCAAACCATCAAGGAAGACAGAGTTCTGCTGCAGCTCTGAGACAGCAGCGTCCGAGCGGCCAGGCGGTGCAAAGTCTGGCCAGCTTAGAGCCCTCGTTCTTCACCCTCCCCAACCCTAAGGGGCTTACCTGAGCGTGGAGGGCAGCGGCGGCGGCAGTGGCAGCTGGGTAGGTGAACGCAGCATGGGAGATGGCTGGGGTCAGCTCTGTGGTGTACAAAGGGTAGGGGGCCCAGGCCTCTGGGGATGCAGGGATCAGAGCAGCCCCCATCAGGTCATCTACAACAGGAGACAATGGCTTCCATTATCAGAACACTCGCCTCCCCTTCCGAACAGAGAAGGGAACCCAGCACTACAGCTGAGCCATGTGCCCCACAGTGAGGCCAGGCCACCCCCAACCATCGAGGACCCCGAGACCAGGCAAGGAAGCCACGTTAAATTGGCCTGTCATGGTGCACATCCCACCTGCTTCAACAAGTTGTCAGGCAGGCCTCAGCCCGTCTCAAATGAGAAATCAGAGCAGGCTTCAGGGAAGCTAGGAGCCCTGGCAGCTCAGAAGCTCGAGAAAGGCTGTGGGGGAGGGAGGAAAACCAGGTGTCTCAAAAGATGGTGGCTACAGACATTTTTATTTTTATTATTTTTTTTTTGAGACGGAGTTTCGCTCTTGTTACCCAGGCTGGAGTGCAATGGCGCGATCTCGGCTCACCGCAACCTCCGCCTCCTGGGCTCAGGCAATTCTCCTGCCTCATCCTCCTGAGTAGCTGGGATTACAGGCACGTGCCACCATGCCCAGCTAATTTTTTGTATCTTTAGTAGAGACGGGGTTTCACCATGTTGACCAGGATGGTCTCGATCTCTCGACCTCGTGATCCACCCGCCTCAGCCTCCCAAAGTGCTGGGATTACAGGCTTGAGCCACCGCGCCCGGCTGGCTACAGACATTTTTAAAAGCCTCCTGGAAAAGGGGCTTCCCTCTGTAAGAGCCTGCAGGTCTGCCCCGAATGCACCTCCATGAGGCCCTGCCAGCTCGGAGTGCCACTCACAGGGGTCCCGTGCAATGAAGTGTGCTCCCAGGGCGGGGTGCATGTTGCTGGGATTTGGAGTTGCCATTAGCTTGCTCTTGGCCATCTTGGTGTTGGCTTTGGCAAACTCTAGTCTCAGGGTCTGTGGGTTCTCAGGATCGAAGCGAATACCCTACATGGGTAGAGAAGAGAAGAGAAAGGCTTACTCTGGAGGACCCAGAGTGTTAATGGCAGTTAAGGGCCCTATAAACAAGCTCGCCTGGAAGGCTTGCCCACACAGTGGCTGAGGCAGAGGGAAGGCTGCTCAGGCCTGGAGTAATGGCGTTTGGCACAGACATTGCTGCCAAGGACTCTGCCCAGGGATGGCTGGGAAATAAGCTACATCTGCACACCCAGTGCCTAAGAGGTCTGCGGGTCAGAGAAGACCCGTCCTCCACCTACTCACGTTCAATGCATTCTTGGCTGCTTCTGCTCCTGCCCGGCTGTCAAAGATCACAAAACCAACAGGCTAGTAGGAAAAAGAGAGAACACCCTTACATCTCTCCCAGCATTCCACCTCTCCCTCCAAAACAAAATGAAACAAAGACTATCACCTATGTGGAAACAGTATTTGCCTTGCTATGAGAAGAGAATATAGAAGGAAAAAAGCCCCCAAAAACTCCAGCCCATGTTCACTGGAACAGCAGCTTGATGTGCACCAAAAGTCCAGTCTCCCTCCCCGGGAACACCCTGTGGGAAGTGACACGAGCAGAGCTGAATTCCACCAAATTAAACATTGCTCTTTTAGTAAAAGCATTTTTTTTTTTAATGCATGCAGATAACTAAAAGTACGTCTCAGTGTTTTCCACAGCAAGAAAGTGGACTGCAATGTACCAAGGGCATGGAAGGCTCCGGGTCAATCAAGGAGCAACAGGTTGAAAATGGCTCCAACTTCATTTTCCAAGGATCAGTCCAGACCCCAAATAGCCACTGAAGGCTCGCAGGCCTTGGCCTCCTTGTATCAAAAGCTAGAGCTCGGCTACCTGCTCTACTGTCCTCAGCCAGTAGGGCAGGTAGTGGCTTCCAGATTCCCAAGAAACAGACAGGGAGGACCAGCAGCTGGCTGGTAAAGAGGCGTTGGGACAGCAGGGAGCAAGTCTCTACCGCTGGATGCCTCTAGATTAGGGAAAGGTTAACAGGCCTCCATTCCAAGCTCAGCAGTCAGTCTGGGCTGGGAGGAAGAAAACCCCAGGAGAGAAATTACCTGTCTCGCAGTGAGCTTGATCAGGGACCCTTCATACCCCTGCGGAGAGAGGTGGCTGTTACTAGGAAGGGTCAGAAGTATGTGTTGTGCTAACCCAGCACTGCCACCTCATCAGCCCCCTTTCCCCAGGCATCCCCTGAATCATTCTCACACCCTTCTCCCCGTCAACATCAACCCACCCTGACCTCCACCACTGCCCAGTGTCATCCGCCGCCCTGCTTTCTGAATCACATGGTCTAGCACGTGGGGTGGGCAGCAGGCGGCAGCGCACATCACTTCAGGCAGAAATTCCCATTTGCTCCACTAACTCGTGACCTGAGAGCATAGACCTTACCTTTTAAGTTTTCTCCTCTGCAAACTGAAAAGGTTACACTGAATCTCAAACATTCTTTATACGATCACATGTGTTTAAAGATTCTCACTGTCTCCATTTAACTGGTGAGGAAACGGATTCTCAGAAGGCAGCATGTGAATTCACAAAACCAGGAAAGAGGGCTGCAGCTGCCCCCACAGCCTCTACCACGCCTTCCTGCATGATCCTGCTGCCTGGCCCCGGCCCAAGATTCACTCCCGCTGCTTCTACAGGGTCCCAGGCTCTACCCAGTGGGTGGCCAGGTCCTGACTCACCTTGAACGGCCGGAAGAGCAAGTACAGTTCTCTGGGTTTAATGTCCACAGGGAGGCCGCTGACAAACAGTGTCCGGACCTAGGGACACAGACCAGTGATCAGGGCCAGGCTGCCCAAGACAAACGGATGATGACAGCTCTTCCTTCAGGCAGGCAACTGGGATTCTTCTAAAGCTTAGGGCAGAACTCAGTCTTTCCTGGGCCTCCTTGGACACCAAGGCAAATTAGCAGTTTTACAGCACTGACTTTCTCAAAGCCCTTTCCCTTCTCTGGGTTCATCCCAGCAGCATCATGCAGCATCTGCCAGATGCCTCTGCACACAGACTGAGTCTGCTGGTGAACAGAGGCAGAAAGAAAGCCCTGTTCAATAAGGGTACAAACCCAGCCTAGCATGACTTTTTTTTTTTTTTTTTTTTGAAACAGAGTCTCACTCTGTTACCTAGGCTGGAGTGCAATGACATGATATCAGCTCACTGCAACCTCTGCCTTCCAGGTCCAAGAGATTCTCCTGGCTCAGCCTCCCAAGTAGCTGGGATTACAAAGGCACGTCACCACGCCCGGCTAATCAGCATGCCTTTTCAAACAAAAGCCTCCTCTAAGAATCTGAAGAAAGCTACAGTGCCTAACCTCCCTAAAAATGTACATATAAAAATATATCTTTTTTTTTTTTTTTTTTGAGCCAGAGTTTTGCTCTCGTTACCCAGGCTGGAGTGCAATGGCACGATCTCGGCTCACCGCAACCTCCGCCTCCTGGGTTCGGGCAATTCTCCTGCCTCAGCCTCCTGAGTAGCTGGGATTACAGGCACACGCCACCATGCCCAGCTAATTTTTTGTATTTTTAGCAGAGACGGGGTCACCATGTTGACCAGGATGGTCTCGATCTCTCGACCTCGTGATCCACCCGCCTCAGCCTCCTAAAGTGCTGGGATTACAGGCTTGAGCCACCGCGCCGGCTTTATCTTTTTTTTTTATCCATTGTATTACTGGCCCCTCAGACAAAAAAGTATGTATTTTTTTAGATGATACCCATGGCCTCCTGATACACAGGCTCCAGTCTGGTCTGGGAAGAAGCAAAGATGTAAAGGAAACAGAGTCCTATGCCCACTAGGCACTGCACTGATTTCAAAAGAGGGCCTGGAACTTTGTCATCCATCTCCTGCTCCTACATGAGATGTGGGCTCTTCAACGGCAAGGAACACCTTACACTCCTGCCTCCCTCCCTGCTCCTAGCATGGTGATGGTAGTAAATGTTGACTGAACAGGGGAATGGGTAAGGAGTCAGAACCATTATGCTGAGTTTCAAAGAACAAGCAGGATCTTGCCAGCTTCAGGCTGTGAGTTGGGATTTTTTTTTTTTTTTTTTTTTTTTTTTTTGAGATGGAGTCTCGCTCTGTTGCCCAGGCTAGAGTGTAGTAGTGGTGCAATCTCAGCTCACTGCAACCCCTGCCTCCCCAGTTCAAGTGATTCTCCCACCTCAGCCTCCCAAGTAGCTGGGATTAAAGGCATGCACCACCATGCCCAGCTAATTTTTCATGTTTTTAGTAGAGACAAGGTTTCACCACATAGGCCAGGCTGGTCTTGAACTCCTGATCTCAAGTGGGATCTGCCCACCTCGGCCTCCCAAAGTGCTGGGATTATAGGTGTGAGCCACCGTGCTGGGCCAATGCTGTGAGTTTCGAGCCTCGCCCCCAACATGGTTACAAGCCAGGTCTAAACACCAGGTGTCCATCCTGTGACTGCAGTTACTGCTGCTATTTAAATGCTGCTGGCACCCAAGGCTAAACTAGCAAGCCCTGATCAGCCAAAAATTGTGATGGGGGAAGGGATATTCTCCATAGCTTGGATCCATTAAAACACTTTGAAACTGTAGCTTCCTGAATAATGAACAATATGGCCAGGCCAGTGGCTTCACGTTTTGGGAAGCAGAGGCCGGCGGATCGCCTGAGATCAGGAGTTGAAGATCAGCCTGGCCAGCATGGTGAAACCCCGTCTCTACTAAAAATACAAAAATTAGCCAGGCGTTTTGGCAGGTGCCTGTAATCACAGCTACTCAGGAAGCTGAGGCAGGATAATCACTTGAATCCATGAAGTGGAGGTTGCAGTGAAACGAGATTGCACCATTGCACTCCAGCCTGGGCAACAGTGCAAGACTCTATCTCAAAAAAAAAAAAAAAAATGTGAACAAGCAGAGTGTCCCTAAACACTTGACTCCTGCTCTGGGCCACATCTCCTCCTGCTAAGCCAAACACAGGTCTTCTGAACTGACCACTGCAGATTTTAGAAGTTCACATGCTTCACCCCATCAAGCAGCTACTCTTGAAAGCATTTAGTTGCCCTACAGTGGGCCGCATCCCCTTCTTGAGAGGTACCAAAGACCAAAGAACTTGCTCCATGCTCTAATGATGGCCCGCTGACCCCAGTCAACAGCCTTCCTGAGACAATGGCTTTGATCAGTGGCTTGTATTAGGAAGCCAGAGCAGTGTTAGGCAAAACTGCACTCAACGCACCCAGAGAATTCAACAGGGCCAAGAATGTAAAGGAAACCAGCCAGGATAGCTGCTGGTTACTGTTGTCACCACTCCCATCCACGCAAGAATGACTCCCAGCCATGGTGAGAACAAACTTCTCCCCTCATCTGAGCTTTTGCCAAGCACAGCCAGCAGAGTCTCGGGCCACTTGGGACACATCTTCCCACTTGGGACACGCCTTTCCCTCAGCAGAGGTGCTGCTATGCCAGCCTCTGTGCCCGGGCCTGGGGTGATGGCACCTCACACCTCACTGCCCTGGCAGCCCATGCTCTGCATACACACCACTCCAATCCTGCCTTGTTGTTGGAAGCATCTGGGGATCCAGACAGCCAATGCTCCAGGGTGGGCCAAACCGAGTTCCTGGACCCGAACCCAGCAGGCCTCTGCTCTGTGATGTAAGGGTCTTGAACTGTGCATATAAATCCCCAAGCAGAATTGACTTGCCCAAGGTCACACAGCTTGTTCTTTAAAGACAGCAGACCTGGGGCCGGGCGCGGTGGCTCAAGCCTGTAATCCCAGCACTTTGGGAGGCCGGGGCGGGTGGATCACGAGGTCGAGAGATCGAGACCAACCTGGTCAACATGGTGAAACCCCGTCTCTACTAAAGATACAAAAAATTAGCTGGGCATGGTGGCGCATGCCTGTAATCCCAGCTACTCAGGAGGCTGAGGCAGGAGAATTGCCTGAACCCAGGAGGCGGAGGTTGCGGTGAGCCGAGATCGTGCCATTGCACTCCAGCCTGGGTAACAAGAGCGAAACTCCGTCTCAAAAAAAAAAAAAAAAAAAAAAAGACAGCAGACCTGGAACTCAAAACCCAGGCCTCAGCCAGGCATAGTGGCTCATGGCTGTAATCCCAGCACTTTGGGAGGCCAAGGCGGGCAGATCATGAGGTAAGAAGTTCAAGACCAGCCTGGCCGACTCGGTGAAACCCTGTCTCTACTAAAAATACAAAAATTAACCAGGTGTGGTGGCCCATGCCTGCAGTCCCAGCTATTCAGGAGGCTGAGGTATTAGAATCCCTTGAACTCAGGAGGCAGAGGTTACAGTGAGTCAAGGTCACACCATTGCATTCTAGCCCGGGGAACAGAGTGAGACTCCATCTTAAAAAAAGGCCACGCACAGTGGCTCACACCTGTAGTCAGGAGTTCAAGACCAGCCTGGTCAACATGGAAAAACCCTGTCTCTGCTAAAAATATAAAATTAACCAGGCGTATTAGTGCATGCCTATAATCCCAACTACTCAGGAGGCTGAGGCAGGAGAACTGCTTGAACCTGGAAGGTAGAGGTTCTGCTAAGCAGAGATTATGCCATTGCACACCAGCCTGGGCCACTAGAGCAAAACTCCATCTACAAAAAAAAAAAAAAAAAAAAAAAAAAGATGCTTCACTGAGTTACTATAGTGCCACTACACTCCAGCTTGGGAGACAGAGCAAGACTCCATTTCTGGAAAAAAAAAAAAAAAAGTGGGTGGGGGGCACAGCAGCTCACACCTGTAATCCCAACACTTTGGGAAAGGCCAAGGTGGGCAGATCACCTGAGGTCAGGAGTTAAAGACCAGCCTGACACGGAGAAACCCTGTCTCTACCAAAAATACAAAATTATCGGCACATGGTGGTACATGCCTGTAACCTCAGCTACTCAGAAGGCTGAGGCAGAAGAATTGCTTGAACCTGGGAGGTGGAGGTTGTGGTGAGCCGAGATCATACCGTTGCACTCCAGCCTGGCAACAGAGGGAGACTTCATCTCAAAAAAAACAAAACAGTCTGGGTGCGGTGGCTCATGGGCTGGGCGTGGTGGCTCACGCCTATAATCCCAGCACTTTGGGAGGCCAAGGCGGGTAGATC
The DNA here is from genome assembly GCF_048565385.1 of Saimiri boliviensis. Taxonomy (NCBI): domain Eukaryota; kingdom Metazoa; phylum Chordata; class Mammalia; order Primates; family Cebidae; genus Saimiri; species Saimiri boliviensis. The sequence goes on along the minus strand of NC_133450.1, from coordinate 14,086,349 downwards.
ATGAGGTCAAGAGATGGAGACCATCCTGGTCAACATGGTGAAACCCCGTCTCTACTAAAAATACAAAAAAATTAGCTGGGCATGGGGGCGCACACCTGTAGTCCCAGCTACTTGGGAGGCTGAAGCAGGAGAATTGCTTGAACCCAGGAGGCGGAAATTGCGGTGAGCCGAGATCGCGCCATTGCACTCCAGCCCGGGTAACAAGAGCGAAACTCTGTCTCAAACAAAACAAAAAAATTACCCAGGTCTCCCTACTATACACTCAGCCTGGCAAAGGTGATGCATGCCTTTGGGTGCTGCAAAAGGACAACAGGACCTGAGCACCCACCCCTCTGGGTAGCTCAGGGTCTCTCCCCAACACCTCACCCCCAGAGGATAAGCCAAAAGAGGACAGCCACCAGTGCCCTGGATGGAGGGACCTAGATCAGTACCACTCCCCTTGCTCCTCCCTATCCTCACCAGGAAGGCAGGACATGGTTTGGGTCAAAGACCCAGACTAGAGGAGCCCCACAGAAACCTCTGCTTCAGTTCTCCCCAGGGGCCACACATTTCACCCGGGCTAATTTTAAACCCTCCCTCAAACGGCTCCTTTCTGGCCAGTTCTCCCCAGAGGTCTCTTAAACAGAAAGTTCTCAGCATAGAGTTTCCTGCTTGGGGTGGGGTGAGTGTAGGGGCTGTTTCCTCAACCCAGCTGGACTCATTTCCAGGATTCCCTCTGGGCTCCATGACCCTTTTCCTCAGGGTTCCATCTTTCAGGTTCTAAAGAATCCAAAAGGCTACCCCACAGCTCCCATCCTGTCCCTGGCCACCTCTCAGGTGGTCAAGGGAATCACGGATGAGCTGGTAGGTCCCTGTCTGCCTGAGCACAGAAGCTCTGTAGGGAGCAGTCTGGGAGGCGAAAAAACAACAGTCTGATCCCCAAACACCTGCCTTGGTTCCTACTCGATTCCAGCCACCCCAACAGATGACATCCCCAAGCCCATCTGACAGACAGGGAAACAGAGACCCAGAAAAAACTTAGTAATTTGTCAACGGCATGCAGCTGAGTTCACAGAGCAGGGCTCTTGAGACCAGGCCCCCCAACTCTGCTGTCTGTGATGGCAAGAGGGGGCTGCACTGGGCAGCCTCATCAGCCTCATGGGTAAGTGCTGGCATCTGTCCAATCAGTAGTCAGTCCCTTCCTAAGACACTTGTTTAGGATGACAGTCACACCAGAGCGAGCGGGGTAGAAAAAGGGGAAACTGGCAAACCAGGAGCAGGGAAAGCATGGGCTCTGCAGGCCAACCAGCCACACATGTTAAGGACAAGAGGTTCCCAAGCCACCCCGCACCTGCTTCCATCAGGCCTACCTAGCCCATTCCCTCCAGGGCCCGGACGAGCATCCCCAAAGCTGCCTGCACTGCCCCTGTGGCTCACCCCTTCCTTCTCCTTAACTAAAGGCATCCAACCTTCAGGTCTTTCTGGCTTCCTCACTCTCTTTTCCTTCCTCTAAAGTCTCGCAGTGGCCATTAGGACCCCTCGCCTTATCGTTCCCAGCAGTCTGAGCTTACGCCTCACCTTGATTACAGAAAGCCCTAGAGACAGGAGCCAAGCCTCAAAATGTTTCCATCTCCCTAAAGTGCCTAGAGTCAGGCCTCAGCACTGGAGACTCACTGCCAGAGACCAGATGTGGTCCAACATGGCAGAATGGCAGAGGGGGCCAGGCGTGGTGGCTCACACCTGTAATCCCAGCATTTTGAGAGGCTGGGGCGAGTGGGTCACTTGAGGTCAGGAGTTAGAGACCAGCCTGGCCAACATGGTGAAACCCCATCTCTACTAAAAATACAAAGTTAGCTGGGTGTGGTGACACTTCCCTGTAGTCCCAGCTACTTAGGAGGCTGAGGCAAAAGGATTGCTTGAACCTGGGAGGCGGAGGTTGCAGTGACCCAAGATTGCACCATTGCACAAAAAAAGGCAAAGAAAACAGGCCTTAGTTACACTGGAGTTTGCTTCCTAGCTTCATGTTTGGCCTGAGGAAGCCACTTCAGCTTTCTGAATCTCAGTTTCTTATTTTTATTTATTTTTATTTTATTTTATTATTTTTCCTTTTTTTTTTTTTTTTTTTGAGACGGAGTTTCGCTCTCGTTGCCCAGGCTGGCGTGCAATGGCGCGATCTCAGCTCACCGCAACCTCCGCCTCCTGGGTTCAGGCAATTCTCCTGCCTCAGCCTCCTGAGTAGCTGGGATTACAGGCACACGCCACCATGCCCAGCTAATTTTTGTATTTTTAGTAGAGACGGGGTTTCACCATGTTGACCAGGATGGTCTCGATCTCTTGACCTCGTGATCCACCCGCCTCGGCCTCCCAAAGTGCTGGGATTACAGGCTTGAGCCACCGCGCCCGGCTATTTTTCCTTCTTTTTTTGAGACAGAGTTTCGCTCTTGTTATCCAGGCTGGAGTGCAATGGAGCGATCTTGGCTCACCACAACTTCCGCCTCCTGGGTTCAAGCAATTTTCTTGCCTTAGTCTTCCGAGTAGCTGGGACTACAGGCATGCACCACCATGCCCAGCTAATTTTTGTATTTTTAGTAGAGACGGGGTTTCACCATGTTGGCCAGATGGTCTCGATCTCTTGACCTCGCGATCCACCCGCCTCGGCCTCCCAAAGTGCTGGGATTACAGGCGTGAGCCACCGCGCCCGGCCTTTATTTTATTTTTTTATTTTTTATTTTTTTTTTTGAGACGGAGTTTCGCTCTTGTTACCCAGGCTGGAGTGCAATGGCGCGATCTCGGCTCACCGCAACCTCCGCCTCCTGGGTTCAGGCAATTCTCCTGCCTCAGCCTCCTGAGTAGCAGGGATTATAGGCACGCGCCACCATGCCCAGCTAATTTTTTGTATTTTTAGTAGAGACGGGGTTTCGCCATGTTGACCAGGTTGGTCTCGATCTCTCGACCTCGTGATCCACCCGCCTCGGCCTCCCAAAGTGCTGGGATTACAGGCTTGAGCCACCGCGCCCGGCTATTTTATTTTTTTTAAGATGCAGTCAGGCCGGGCACGGTGGCTCAAGCCTGTAACCCCAGCACTTTGGGAGGCCGAGGCGGGTGGATCACGAGGTCGAGAGATCGAGACCATCCAAGCCAACATGGTGAAACCCCATCTCTACTAAAAATACAAAAAATTAGCTGGGCATGGTGGCGCGTGCCTGTAATCCCAGCTACTCAGGAGGCTGAGGCAGGAGAATTGCCTGAACCCAGGAGGCGGAGGTTGCGGTGAGCCGAGATCGCGCCATTGCACTCCAGCCTGGGTAACAAGAGCGAAACTCCGTCTCAAAAAAAAAAAAAAAAAAAGATGCAGTCTCTCTCTGTCACCCGAGCTGGAGTGCAGTGGTGCAATCTCAGCTCACTGCAACCTCTGCCCTCTGGGTTCAAGTGATTCTCCTGCCTCAGCCTCCCAAGTAGCTGGGATTACAGGTGCACACCACCATGCCCAGATAATTTTTTTAGTAGAAACAGGGTTTCACCACGTTCGCCAAGCTGGTCTCGAACTCCTAATCTCAAGTGATATGGCCTGCCTTGGGATCACGTATACTAGGATTATAGGTGTGAACCACCATGTCCAGCCTCTTTTCTTTTTTTTCTTTTCTTTTTTTTTTTTTTTTTTTTTTTTTTGATGGGAAATGGAGTTTCGCTGTCTCCCAGGCTGGAATGCAGTGGCTCTATCATAGTTCATTGCAGCATCAAACTCCTAGACTCAAGAGATCTTCCTGTCTCGGCCTCCAGAGTATCTGGGACTACAGGTATGCAACACCATGCCTGGCTAACTTTTCCATTTTTTCTACAGATGAGGCTCACTATGTTGCCTGGGTTGGTTTTGAATTCCAGGGCTCAGGCAATCCTCTGTCCTGGCCTCCCCCAAAGTGCTGGGATTACAGGTGTGAGCCACCATGCCTGGTTTCAGTTTCTGCACAACACAGACACCATCTACCTCCAAGACTGAAAACTCACCTTACCTTCCCCTTATGAGAGCAATAAAATGCTTGCTTCATTCCCGGCTCCTGCATTTACCTCCACAAGGGCCTCACTCATCAGGCCACTTACTAAGGTTGTCTCCTGAAGCTGGATTGGGTCCAGGTCAGACTGAAGCTGGGAATGTGGGTGAGATGTCTTAAAGTGGTCACTAGATTCTTTAGTTTTTTTTTCTTCCCCAGGGGAGGTAATATCCAAAACAAAAGACACCATAGAGATCAGCTAGTTCAACCCCTTCCTTTTATAGATGGGGAAACTGAAGCCAAGAACAGGGTGACAAAGCAGGGTGACAAAGCAAGGTGACGGCACTGCCAGGATCCTTCAGGAATGGCAGGGACAGAGACATGCAGTTACCTCTCCAAGGTCCACCCAATGAGTCTTGTGTCTCAGGCCAAGTACTGAGGACCACTCTGGTACCTACCTCAGGGCAAGAGGGCCTGACATTCTGGAAAGAGCCTGGATGCTCCAACTTGGGCAACATAGCAAGGCCCTGACTCTAAAATACATCAGCCAGGCATGGTGGAGGGCACCTGAGGTCTGAGCAACTCAGGAGGCTGAGGTGGGAGCATCACCTGAGCCCAGGAATTCGAGTCTGCAGCGAGCCATGATCATACCATTTGCATTCCAGCCTGGGCAACAGAGCAAGACCCTGCCGCTAAAAAAATGTTTTAAATTAACAAAAAAAAGGTTAGATGCAGACAAGGATTCAGGCACCAACAGCTAGCTGATGACAAGAAGGAAAGATCAAAGAACCCACGTCCTGCCTGGATTTATTACAAGAACTCAACACACATACAAAATGTTTTAAAGCATCTGAAGAGTACATGGGGTGGTTCTGACAATCTCAGGCTACTGGAAGGCACCAAACTCATTCACTTGGGCCCTCTCCTTTCACACTCTCATTCCTTCTGCAGAAGCATCCAGCAACCCAAGGAATCATCTCCTTCCTGTCCCAAAATGTGAAGAGCAACCACAGCCCTCATAGCAAGAAATAGCTCCTCATAGCAACCACAGCTCCTCATAGCTGGGAGCACTGTCAGGTCCTCAGCACAGCTGGAAGGTACGTCTACAGTCAGGTGGATCCAGTACCAAGGAACCCTGGAGAACAGATGGAGGATGATCCCGAGAACTCAGTCAAAGAAGATACTTGTTGAGGAACAACTCTTCTGGTGGAATGTGCTACAAGCACTAACACAGGCAAGGAAGGTGGCCAGGGTTGTGTACCATACAGAACACCACAGACATGGCTATGTGGCCTTCGTGACCAACAGGAGCAGACCCAGTCCTGCTGGAGGTCCCAGCCAGCGCCAGCCCTACCTAGGGGAACTGATCAACTTTTGGCACAACTGTGTCTCTGCCCGGCAAAGCTTTGGGGGCATCCAGAGCTGCTTTTATCTGAAGCAAGCCTTGCTGCTTGTCTTCCCTCTAGAGTCACAGGGAAAGAGAGGGTGGGAGAGGGGTCCATGGACCAAGCCTGACTCTTTTGGGGAGAGGGGGCTGTGTATTCTTGAGCTGTTTCCCTCCAGCCAGTGCTATATCTAGAGTGCCTGGGGGCTACCTGTTTTAAATTAAAAATTAAGCCGGGCGCGGTGGCTCAAGCCTGTAATCCCAGCACTTTGGGAGGCCGAGGCGGGTGGATCACGAGGTCGAGAGATCGAGACCATCCTGGTCAACATGGTGAAACCCCGTCTCTACTAAAAGTGCAAAAAATTAGCTGGGCATGGTGGCACGTGCTTGTAATCCCAGCTACTCAGGAGGCTGAGGCAGGAGAATTGCCTGAGCCCAGGAGGCGGAGGTTGCGGTGAGCCGAGATCGCGCCATTGCACTCCAGCCTGGGTAACAAGGGCGAAACTCCGTCTCAAAAAAAAAAATTAAACCAGCAACCCATTTTAATCTTTTTTTTTTTTTTTTTTTTTTTGAGACCGAGTTTCACTCTTGTTACCCAGGCTGGAGTGTAATGGCGCGATCTAGCTTACCGCAACCTCCGCCTCCTGGGTTCAGGCAATTCTCCTGCCTCAGCCTCCAGACTAGCTGGAATTACAGGCACACGCCACCATGCCCAGCTAATTTTTTTGTATTTTTAGTAGAGACGGGGTTTCACCATGTTGACCAGGATGGTCTCAATCTCTCGACCTCGTGATCCACCCGCCTCGGACTCCCAAAGTGCTGGGATTACAGGCTTGAGCCACCGCGCCCGGCCCATTTTAATCTTTAAATTTTTTTTGAGATGAGGTGCACTCTGTGGCCTCGGCTGGTCCTGAACTCCTGGGATCTTCCTGCCCCAGCCTCCCAAAGTGCTGGGATTATAGGCGTGAGCCACCTCTTGACCTCTCCCCACCTCCTTGAGAGGCCCCTCAGTCTCACTCCCAGCTCCAGCATCATAACTCAGCCCTGGAGTCCCGGGCAAGGGGACAGCAGCACCCAGGTGGCACAGGAATTACAGCACCCCCATCCTCAGCCCTGTTTCTAGAGGCCCCTAGAATGGGAAATCCCCTCCCAGTACAAATAGGTATAGAAGGAGCTTCTCGACCATATTGTCTTATCCCACCATGATAGAGGAGCCTGCCCAGGCCACCCAGCCCTCTCCCTTACGAAGGTGTGAGCTGCAAACTAACATCTGAATGTTCTTCCTCCACAGCCCTCTCGAGCTCAGATTAAAGGTCACTTTTTAGACAAGAGAAGTAGGAAGAAGGGGCTCTGGCAAACCCATTCCCAGCTATGTGCTGGTGATGTTCTTCCTTCTGACAAACTGATACTTGTTTCAGGATCTTCAGAAAAGACCAAATTAAACAACCCTTTGGGAGCAAAGTGTTAGAGACACCTAAGACACCAGCACAAATCCAGGCTTGTGTGGAAAAGGCTTCCGGCAGGACTCAGCCTGGTTTTGTTGGTTTTGTTTTTGTTATTGTTTTTGGTTTTTTTTTGAGACCGAGTCTCGCTGTCACCCAGGCTGGAGTGCAGTGGCACCATCTCAGCTCACTGCAACCTCTGTCTCTGGGATTCAAGCCATTCTCCTGCCTCAGCCTCCTGAGTAGCTATGACTACAGGAGCACACCACCACACCCGGCTAATTTTTTAGAAGAGATGGGGTTTCACCATGTTGGCCAGGCTGGTCTCAAACTCCTGACCTCAGGTGATCCGCCTGCCTTGGGCTCCCAAAGCACTGGGATTACAGGCATGAGTCACCACACCCGGCCTACTCGGCCTGTTTCTATCAGCTCAGGTAGACGTCTCTCTTGGCCATGGACACGACCAGTAGCAGACCTGTCATTTAAGCTGCCACCACAAAAGGCCAATGCCCTGGACAGCAGCTGCTTAGGGTCCCTCCTTCCAGGGCCCACACAGGGCCCCGCTCACATGGGGGTCCTGCAGGAATAGGGAATGGGCTGATGGGGGAGAAAGTGGGGACAAAGCAACTGAGCAAAGCCTCTATGAAGAGCAGGACTGGGATGTGGGTTCGGCCAGGAGCCACGACCATGGGGACCCACATTTGGTAAGAGAAGTGGCTGGAGCCTGGCTGCTCACCAGAAGCATGTCTCCCTCTGCAACAGGAGGGACTAGTCCAGTGCTGAGGACCCCAACTCTCAACTTTTCAGATACTGCAGCCATGAGGACAGGTTCCAGAAATGCTGGTTTTTATTAGAGACAGAAAAGGGAAACACTGCTTTCAAAAACAGCGGTAGGCCCAGGGGTATTAAAGTCTCTTATGCTTTAAGACTGGAGGACAAACATGGCCTTAGAATAGACACGAAAGAACCCCAAACTCCATGAAGCACCACCTAGAAAACAGACCCTTCTCTGGATCACCTGTGGTCAGGAGTATGAGACCAGCCTGGCTAACATGGTGAAAACCTGTCTCGACTAAAAATACCAAAAATTAGCCAGGCATGGTAGTGCACGCCTGTAATCCCAACTCAGGAAGCTGAGGCAGGAGAATCTGCTTGAAACTGGGAGGAGGCGGCTGCAGTGAGCCAAGATCATGTCATTGTACTTCAGCCTGGGCAACAAAAGCAAAACTCTGTCTCAACCAAAAAAAAAAAAAAAAAAAGAGAGAGAGAGAACAAGAAAAGAAAACAAATAGACCCTCTCCACCAAGGATGCTGAGGCAAGAAACCCCTGGAAACACTCCTCACTCCTTCCCACCCACAGACGACCCACCAACCCACCAGGAATAGTCTCCCCTCGAGGCCAACTCTGGCCTTCTGTAAACTCCTGCCTCACAGGGTTGGGACTTGGAGAGAATACACACCCAGGCAAATCTCACTGCAGGCAACACAAATATCCTACAAAAGAAAACAAATGACTTTTGAAAATGGATTATCTGCAGCAACCCTTCAGCATTTCTAAAAGTTAGAATTCAATCGGGAGAGAAAGAATTGTTTCAACTGTCCCCTCACAATGTTCAAGTAACAAATGCAAGTGGCTTCAGCAGTCCCCTACCCACTGCTTTGAGCTAGCTCTCCTGGTGTCATCTGGATGGAAAACACTACTTTGAGAAGGGGGTGGGAAGAGGAGGGAAACCCAAAAATGGAAAAACAAGCCTCTTATAAGCCCCTCCCACATCCTTCCCCAACTCCCAGCCCTCAGCAGCAACCCAAATACAGAACATCTGAGCTGGAAGAAACCTTATTTTTAGACGAGGAAACCAGGGCCTAGAGGTCAAGCAAGTTGCTCGCAGTTACCAAGCATGTCAGACACAGCCTGTGTCCCCATGTGCCCGGCTCACGGTCAATGCTCTTTTGCAGACCCCGATCTCACACGAACCCACTCAGACCCAGTGGGGCCAGCCCGAGGTACCCAGGACCAAGTGGCCTTCAGTTTTTTGGTTTTTTGTTTTTGTTTTTGTTTTTTGGATACAGGGTCTTACTCTGTCGCTCAGGCTGGAGTGCAGTGGTACAAACATAGCTCAATGCAGCATCAATCTCCTGGGCTCAAGTGATCCTCTCCCCTCAATCTCCTGAGTAACTGAGACCACAGGTGCACACCACAAAGCCCGGCTAACGTTTTTTTTTTTTTTTTTTTTTTTTTTGAGACAGAGTTTCGCTCTTGTTACCCAGGCTGGAGTGCAATGGCGCGATCTCGGCTCACCGCAACCTCCGCCTCCTGGGCTCAGGCAATTCTCCTGCCTCAGCCTCCTGAGTAGCTGGGATCACAGGCACGTGCCACCATGCCCAGCTAATTTTTTTGTATTTTTAGTAGAGACGGGGTTTCACCATGTTGACCAGGATGGTCTCGATCTCTCGACCTTGTGATCCACCCGCCTCGGCCTCCCAAAGTGCTGGGATTACAGGCTTGAGCCACCGCGCCCGGCTTTTTTTTTTTTTTTTAAACACGATGCTCTGTCGCCCAGGTTGGAGTGCAACGGCATGATCTCGGCTCATTGCAACCTCTGCCTCCTGGGTTCAAGCGATTCTCCTGCCTCAGCCTCCCAACTAGCTGGAATTACAGGGGCCCACCACCATGCCCAACTAATTTTTGTATTTTTAGTAGAGATGGGTTTCACCATGTTGGCCAGGCTGGTCTTAAAATCCTGACCTCAAGTGATCTGTCCACCTCAGCCTCCCAAAGTGCTAGAATTACAGGCATGAGCCACTGCCCCCAGCCCCCTGGCTAATTTTTAAATTTTGTGTAGAGGTGGGGTCTTCACCATGTTGCCCCAGCTGATCTGAAATTCCTGGGCTCAAGCAATCCTCCTGCAATCCCAAAGTGACTCACACCTGTAATCCCAAAGTGCTGGGATTACAGGCATGAGTCACCACACCTGGCCTGGTCTTCAGCTCATGACCAAATAGAACAGACACAGTATCTTGCAAAAGGTTGGGGTAGGTGTGATGGTGGTGGTGGCAGGGGATGGGGGGTGGACCCACCTGATGATGCCATGGTGAGTTCTGCATGGTTACAGGTCAACAAGACTGACTGCTAGCCGGGCGCGGTGGCTCAAGCCTGTAATCCCAGCACTTTGGGAGGCCGAGGCGGGTGGATCACGAGGTCGAGAGATCGAGACCATCCTGGTCAATATGGTGAAACCCTGTCTCTACTAAAAGTGCAAAAAATTAGCTGGGCATGGTGGCACGTGCCTGTAATCCCAGCTACTCAGGAGGCTGAGGCAGGAGAATTGCCTGAGCCCAGGAGGCGGAGGTTGCGGTGAGCCGAGATCGTGCCATTGCACTCCAGCCTGGGTAACAAGGGTGAAACTCCGTCTCAAAAAAAAAAAAAAAAAAAAAAGACTGACTGCCAACTCCCCACAGCTGAGTGTGAGCGGATCTAGGTGCCCCACTAGCTGTGGGGAGGTGAGGGGTGGGTGGCTGGAGAAGGGCCTAGCCATCCCTACCAGCACAGACCATAAGTTTATGACTTATTATCTAAGTTTTTAGAATTTGCTCCCGTCATCATTGTACCCAGATCCAATCTGGCACCCCCAGGGGAAAGAAAGCCCACTGAGAGCCAGGATACCACATTCAAGCTCCTGCTCAGAATACACCCGCTGACCAGATTTCAAACAAAAGACAAAGAACGGAGCTGGGCATGGTGGCTCACACCTCTAATCCCAGCACTTTGGGAGGCTGAGGCGGGTGGATCACGAGGTCAAGAGAGCGAGACCATCCTGGTCAACATGGTGAAACCCTGTCTCTACTCAAAATACAAAAAATTAGCTGGGCATGGTGGCGCGTGCCTGTATTCCCAGCTACTCAGGAGGCTGAGGCAGGAGAATTGCCTGAACCCAGGAGGCAGAGGTTGCGGTGAGCCGAGATCGTGCCATTGCACTCCAGCCTGGCTAACAAGAGCAAAACTCCATCTCAAAAAAAAAAAAAATTAGCCGGGCGCTTGCCTGTAATTCCAGCTACTCGGGAGGCGGAGACAGGAGAATTGCTTGAACTTGGAGGGCAGAGGTTGCAATGAGCCAGATCACCCCATTGCTTGGGCAACAAAGTGAGAACTTGTCTCTAAAAAAAATTTTTTAAAAGACAACCTCAAAACAATGCCAGGAAGCGTGGGTTGAAACCTCAGCCCTGCCACCAGCCACGGCAGGTGGTTTGGTGGCCTTCCCTCCTCCGCCTCAGCTACACAACAGTAGACTTGCCTCAGGTCCCATCACACACCAACACTCTATGACACCAGCCATTTTAAAGGGCAGTAGGAGAGTGTGACTGAGTCTTGGATAAGGCTCAGCCACTGTCCTCCACCTGTTCAGAGCTTCCATGACTCCTGCCAACAGGAAGGCAAAGAAGTGGTATGAACAGAGAAGAGAAGGAGAGAGAGCTGCAAGTCAGAAGCCAGCTCTGGACCCTAGGCTAAGCTGAGCCTGGGAGCTTGAGGGTGGTCTCTGCAGAGCCAATGCAGGGATTGCAGAACAGAAACCTCAGGACAGTCACACCCTCAGTGTGGTCTTGGTTGCCGTGGTGGGTGGGGGTGACAGTGTTTTGGGGAATTGGTCCTGCCTGGGTACTGAGCTTAGGCTTGGCACCAGCAGGTCTCTCTTACGCCTCCCAGAGGAAAGAAGGCCCTCTGAGTGTGACCACTTGACGCGAGGCGGATGGAATGTGGCGACATGGCCCGCAGACCCAGGACTTATAAGGCTCTGAACAAGGACACAGGGAAAGAGAGCAAGCAACACACAGCCAGACAGTGGATGTCAACCTAGATCCACACACTCCACAACATGTTTCCCATGCTTCCTGCAAGGAGCTCCGCAGCAGCTCAGCTACCCAGGCAAGGGCGCCGCCCAGATCCCCTTCCAAGCAGCCCCCGCCTAGAGGACCCTCAGCCCCAGGGTTTACCAGTATCGCCACAGCCTGACCTAGGATGAAAAAGTCCCAGGTTCAGGTGGGATCCGTTGTTCTGCCTGTCCCTGCTATCCTAATTCCAGCCCCAACTCCCATATTATCAGGGCTTGGCTATAAGGCCCCATCCTGGGCTGTACCTTGTAATTTCTTTCCTTTACACAAACCAACAGCAAGCAAAGCTCATAGTCCTTTGAGCTACAGGCAAAACAGGTATAGTGTCCTCACTTTACAGATAGAGCAATCAGTTCAGGGATCGGGTGCCTGGCTGGTCAGTGGCAGAGCTGAGGCTCAAGACCAAGTTGCCTGAAAAGTTTGGGGCTCTTTCCCATAATGTGCAATGTGTCCTAGACTTCCAACTGTGTGTGTGCAGGGGTTGGGGGAACAGAAACTAGGGGGAACTAAGGCAGAGTGAAAAGTTCTCTAAAAGGAGAAACAGGGCTAGGCATGCATAAGGTTTCAGACCCCATTCTCCAAGCCACTTCCAGCCCCAGGAAGAGAAGCCTTAGTCTTGGGAACACACCTGGGTCACAGCCTGTTGCACTTGACCTACATCTCATTTAGAGAACTAGACCAAATAGGCCGTGCGTGGCTCATGCCTGTAATCCCAGCACTTTGGGAGGCCAAGGTGGGTGGATCACCTGAGGTCACAAGTTTGAGGCCAGCCTGGCCAACATGGTGAAACCCCGTCTCTACTAAAAATACAAAAATTAGGCCGGGCGCGGTGGCTCAAGCCTGTAATCCCAGCACTTTGGGAGGCCGAGGCAGGTGGATCACGAGGTCAAGAGATCGAGACCATCCTGGTCAACATGATGAAACCCTGTCTCTACTAAAAATACAAAAAATTAGCTGGGCATGGTGGCACGTGCCTGTAATCCCAGCTACTCAGGAGGCTGAGGCAGGAGAATGGCCTGAACCCAGGAAGCGGAGGTTGCGGTGAGCCGAGATTGCACCATTGCACTCCAGCCTGGGTAACAAGAGCAAAACTCTGTCTCAAAAAAAAAAAACAAACAAAATAAAAATACAAAAATTAGTCAGGTGTGGTGGCATGCGCCTGTAGTGCCACTACTGAGGAGGCTGAGGAAGGAGAATCATTTGAACCAAGGAGGCAGCGGTCACAGTGAGCCAAGATTGCGTCACCGCACTCCAGCCTGGACAACAGTGCGAGATGTCTCAAGAAAAAAAAAAAAGAATGATTGTTTTGGCCAGGCTCAGTGGCTCACGCCTGTAATCCCAACACCTTAGGGGGCCGAGGTGGGCGGACCACGAGGTCAGGAGCTTGAGATCAGCCTGACCAACATGGTAAAACCATATTTCTACTAAAAATAAAACACAAAAAATTAGCTGGGCATGGTGGCACACACCTGTAATCCCAGCTACTCAGAAGGCTGGGGCAGAAGAATCACTTGAACCTTGAGGGTGGAGGTTGCAGTGAGGCAAGTTCACACCACTGCACTCTTGCCTGGGCGACAGGGTGAGACTGGTCTTAAAATAAAAAGGGAGGCCGGGCGCGGTGGCTCACGCCTTTAATCCCAGCACTTTGGGAGGCCGAGGCGGGTGGATCACGAGGTCAAGAGATCGAGACCATCCTGGTCAACATGGTGAAACCCTGTCTCTACTAAAAATACAAAAAATTAGCTGGGCATGGTGGCGCGTGCCTGTAATCCCAGCTACTCAGGAGGCTGAGGCAGGAGAATTGCCTGAACCCAGGAGGCGGAGGTTGCGGTGAGCCAAGATTGTGCCATTGCACTCCAGCCTGGGTAACAAGAGCGAAACTCCATCTCAAAAAAAAAAAGAAAAAAAAAAAAGGGTTGGGGGGTTGGGAAACTAGACCAAACAGAATGAGCTATCCTTACAGACTTGGGGTCAGGGCAGGATGGCTGAAGCCTGCTTTCCATCAGGCTCCAGACAGAGCCAGGGGCCAGGACTTGGCTTTCAGAGGCAAGGTTCACTGGGCACCCCAGCATGGAAGCCTCCCAGGCCCAACCTCCTGCAGCCCTCTCTGTGCTGTGCGGCCAGCTAACACAGATCTACTGCCTGCCTGTGTGTCTGGCAAGGGTTGCAGTTAACACCACTGCCACGCAACATCCCACAGAAGGGGACTAGATTCAAGGCTTCGGGCCAGAGGACCCCTCCACCCCTTCCTGCCAGCTCCTAAATCAATACTTCCAATCCTTAAACCACATGATGCTATGCTGGCAGAAACACACAGCCCCGAGCCCACCACACCTGGCCCATCAACTGACGGAGGCAAATGAAACCTGACAGGAGAGAGGTTTCTTAACATGATGCTCCTGTCAGGAGAGGGTTTCTGATCAGAGGTAGAAGCTGCTTCTAGAACCTGCATTCTGGTTTGGAGCTCCCTGCCACAAACACAGTAGGACCCTCCATCCCAAGCTGTGCCTGGATATGGCCATGACTGTACATCAAGAACAAGAACCAGGCTAGGCACGGTGGCTTACACCTATAGGCCTAGCACTTTGAGAGGCTGAGGTGGGAAGATCACTTGAGCCTAGGAGTTCAAGATCAGCCTGGCCAACGCAGCAAGATCTCATCTCTACAAAAAGCCAAGAAATTAGCCGGACATGGTGGTGTGCACTGGTGGTCTCTGCTACTCAGGAGACTAAAGCTGGAGGATCGCTTGAGCCCAGGAGCTCAAGGCTACAGTGAGCTGTAATCATGCCACTATACTCCAGCCTGGGCAACCAAGCAAGATGTGTGTCAGAATGAAAAAAAACAAAGAATAAGGACCAGTCTGGGCAAAAGCTGGAGGGTGCACAGAACCTTTGCGTCAACAGTTCTTAAAAAATTGTCTCGAGGGCCAGGCGCGGTGGTTCACGCCTGTAATCCCAGCACTTTGGGAGGCCCAGGCGGGTGGATCACGAGGTCAAGAGATCGAGACCATCCTGATCAACATGGTGAAACCCTGTCTCTACTAAAATACAAAAAATTAGCTGGGCATGGTGGCATGTGCCTGTAATCCCAGCTACTCAGGAGGCTGAGGCAGGAGAATTGCCTGAACCCAGGAGGCGGAGGTTGCGGTGAGCCCAGATCGCACCATTGCACTCCAGCCTGGGTAATAAGAGCAAAACTCCGTCTCAAAAAAAAAAAAAAAAAAATTGTCTCAGCTCCCATGCCAGTATCCTCTCCTAACTCCCCTTCCCGCCCCTGTCTGCACTAAAAACGTAAGATAGTTGTGGAGGGGGAGGTTGGTTAGCCACAGAGGAGGACTAAACATTCCAGACTTCCACCATGGCCTGATCCAGGTCAGGCTCTGCCCATCCTCCCTGGAGGTTGGAGGCAGCCTTGATAGCTTGTGACAGTTGAGAGCCTCTGCTCAGATGGCCATGAGTGATTGACAAGCAAGGCAGATGGGTCTAGGCAAATGCTCCCACTATGCCCAGCCCCTGCTGCACTCCAGAGGCCTTCCATGCTGATACAGCCACCACTGCACTCTTCAGGAAGGGAGGGCTCAACAATCCTGCCACCTGGCTAGTGTTGGCACATTTCAGACGTAACTATACTCTCCCTACGGCACTGAGTCACAATGCCAGCAAAAAAATAAAAATAAAAAAGAGGTAATTGAGCCGGGCGCGGTGGCTCAAGCCTGTAATCCCAGCACTTTGGAAGGCCGAGGCGGGTGGATCACGAGGTCGAGAGATCGAGACCATCCTGGTCAACATAGTGAAACCCCGTCTCTACTAAAAATACAAAAAAAACTAGCTGGGCGTGGTGGCGCGTGCCTGTGATCCCAGCTACTTAGGAGGCTGAGGCAGGAGAATTGCCTGAGCCCAGGAGGCGGAGGTTGCGGTGAGCCGAGAT
The DNA here is from genome assembly GCF_048565385.1 of Saimiri boliviensis. Lineage (NCBI taxonomy): Eukaryota > Metazoa > Chordata > Mammalia > Primates > Cebidae > Saimiri > Saimiri boliviensis. The sequence continues at coordinate 14,070,741 of NC_133450.1, read as the reverse complement.
CGCGCCATTGCACTCCAGCCTGGGTAACAAGAGCGAAACTCCGTCTCAAAAAAAAAAAAAAAAGAGGTAACTGTACTCTCTCCATCCAAGGGTGGAACCTGGGAAGCAGCAGAATACAAGGAGGCCACGCCGGTGCCCGGACAGACGGTGAACAGGTTCTGGCATGTGAAGCCTCAAGGGCTGCCCACAGTTCCCACTTCATGGTGGCATGTTTTTGTTTTTGAGACCAAGTCTCATTCTGTTGCCTTGGCTCACTGCAACCTCCGCCTCCCAAGTGTAAGCAATTTTTCTGCCTCAGCCTCCTGAGTAGCTGGGATTACAGGCATGTACTTCCTTCCACACCTGGCTAATTTTTGTATTTTTAGCAGAGATCGAGTTTCATCACATTGCCCTGGTCTCAAACTCCTGGGCTCAAGTGATCCACCCAACTCAGCCTCCCAAAGTGCTGGGATTATAGGTGTCACCACCGAGTTTCTTTTTTTTTTCCTTTTTTTTTTTTTTTTTTTTTTTGGAGACAGGGTCTCTCGCTCTATCGCCCAGGCTGAAGTGCAGTGGTAGGAATGTGGCTCATTGCAGCCTTGACTTCCCAGGGCTCCCACCTCAACCTCTTGAGTGGCTGAGACTACAGGCATGTGCCACTGTGCCAAGCTAGGCAGCATGGTTTTTGAAGTATAGGGGACAGGTTATGCCCCACTGCCTCATGGCTTTGCCAGAGGCGTGTGGATCCTCCTGGGGCAGCCATAGGCAGATGACAGAGGAAGTGACATGACACTAGATGTCGCTGCTTCCCATAACCAATGCCAAAGCATAGCCAGAACCCAGCACTGTAGTTCAGTTCTGCGTCATCTTCAACCAGGAGCTCAGCACTTAGGGCAGGCAGGACTCACCCCGCCTCCAGCTCGCAGGACTGTCCTGAGGCCCCGTGAGATAAAAGAGTTGAGAGCGTGAGGTTCAGCATCAATGACCTATGGCTTCCTCTACTTACAGTGCTTCCCAGTCCCACTCCAGACAGGCGGAGGATAGGAAGCCAGCATGTCCAAGCCTTGAGTGGGATTTTTTTTTTCTTTAGAGACAAGGTCTCGCTCTGTCACCCAGACTGGAGTGCAGTGGCACGATCTCAGCTCACTACAACCCCTGCCTTCCAGGTTCAAGCCATTCTCCCATCTCAGCCTCCTAAGTAGCTGGGACTACAGGTGTGCACCACCACACCCAGCTAATTTTTTCTATTTTTTGTAGAGATGAGGTTTCGCCATGTTGCCCAGGCTGGTCTTGAACTCCTGGGCTCAGTGAGATCACTCCTTGAACTCAAGTGATCCTCCTGCCTTGGCCTCCCAAAATGCAGGGGATTACAGGCGTGAGCCACTGTGCCTGGCTGGCCTCCTTGAGTGGGATTTAGAGGCTGGTTCTCTCTGGGGCAGACTAAACAGGCTGCCCATATACAGAAAAGGAAGGGATAAGGAGACACAAGAGAATGCCCCCACCAGAATATCAGGCAAATGGCTCTTTAAAATGCTCAAAGCAAGCCGGGCGCGATGGCTCAAGCCTGTAATCCCGGCACTTTGGGAGGCCGAGGCGGGTGGATCACAGGGTCGAGAGATCGAGACCATCCTGGTCAACATGGTGAAACCCCGTCTCTACTAAAAATATAAAAAATTAGCTGGGCATGGTGGCACGTGCCTGTAATCCCAGCTACTCAGGAGGCTGAGGCAGGAGAATTGCCTGAACCCAGGAGGCGGAGGTTGCGGTGAGCCGAGATCGCGCCATTGCACTCCAGCCTGGGTAACAAGAGCGAAACTCCGTCTCAAAAAAAAAAAAAAATGACATAAAATAAAATACTCAAAGCAGGCCAGGCATGGTGGCTCACACCTGTAATCCCAGCACTTTGGGAAGCCAAGGCAGGTGGATCACAAGGTCAGGAGTTCAAGACCAGCCTGGCCAACATGGTGAAATCCCATCACTACTAAAAATACAAAAATTAGCTGGGCATGGTGGCACATGCCTGTAATCCTAGCTACTCAAGAAGCTGAGGCAGAAGAACTGCTTAAACCGGGACCCGGGAGGCAGAGGTTGCAGTGAGCCGTGATCGTGCCACTACATTCCAGCCTGGGCTATAGAGCGAGACTCTGGAAAAAAAAAATGCTCAAAGCAATGGGTAGTGGAGGAGTGTGTGAAAGTGGTCACCTCCAGGTACAGGAAATATGTAAGTATGTCATTTATAGAGAATTTAAAATAAGACCGCTTGGGCATGGCAACTTACACCTGTAATCCCAGCACTTTAAGAGGCAAGGCAGATCAATCACTTGAGGCCTGAAGTTCAAGACCAGCCTGGGCAGCAAAGCAGTCCCCATCTCTACAAAAAATTAGCCGGAGGCGGATGCGGTGACTCACACCTGTAATCCCAACACTTCAGGAGGTAGAGGCAGACAGATGACCTAAGGTCAGGAGTTCAAGACCAGCCCGCCAACATGGTGAAACCTCATCTCCACTAATAAATACAAAACTTAGCCACCTTGCACCTATAATCCCAGCTACTGGGGAGGCTGAGGCAGGAGAATCACTTGAACCTGAGAGGCAGAGGTTGCAGTGAGCCGAGACTGCATCACTGCACTCCAGCCTGGGAAACAAAGTGAGACTCTGTCTTAAAAAAAAAAAAAAAAGTTGCAGGGCGCGGTGGCTCACGCCTGTAATCCCAGCACTTTGGGAGGCCAAGGCGGGTGGATCACGAGGTCAAGAGATCAAGACCATCCTGGTCAACATGGTGAAACCCCGTCTCTACTAAAAATACAAAAAATTAGCTGGGCATGGTGGCTCGTGCCTGTAATCCCAGCTACTCAGGAGGCTGAGGCAGGAGAATTGCCTGAACCCAGGAGGCGGAGGTTGCGGTGAGCCGAGATCACACCATTGCACTCCAGCCTGGGTAACAAGAGCGAAACTCCGTCTCAAAAAAAAAAAAAAAGTTAGCTGGGCATGGTTCTTGTAGTCCCACCTACTTGGGAGGCTGAGGTGGGAAGATATTTTGAGCCCAGGAGATCAAGGCTGCAGTCAACTATGATCATGTCACTGCACTCCAGCCTGGGCAACGAGACCCTGTCTTTAAAAAAAAAAAAAAAAATTAAAGCTGGTGTGGTAGCTCACGCTGGTAATCCCAACACTGTGGAAGGCCGAGGTGGGCAAATCACGAGGTCAGGAGTTCAAGACCAGCCTGACCAATATGGTGAAACCCGTCTCTATTTAAAAAAAAAAAAAATATATATATATATATATATATATATATATATATATATATATGTATTAGCTGGGTGTGGTGATGCATACCTGTCATCCCAGCTACTCAGGAGGCTGAGGCAGGAGAATCTCTTGAACCCAGAAGGCAGAGGCAGAGGGTGAGACTATGTCTCAAAAAAAAAAAAAAAAAAAAAAAAAAGGGCCAGGTACAGTGGTTCTCATCTGTAATCCCAGCACTGTGGGAGGCTGAGGAGGGTGGATCACAAGGTCAGGAGTTCAAGACCAGCCTGGCCAAGATGATAGAACCTCATCTCTACTAAAAACACAAAAATTAGCTGGGTGTAGTAGCAAGCGCCTGTAATCCCAGCTACTCAGAAGGCTGAGACAGAAGAATCTCTTGAACTCAGGAGGCAGAGGTTGCAGTGAGCCAAGATCACACCATTGCACTCCAGCCTGAGCAACAAGAGCAAGATACTCTCTCCAAAAAAAAAAAAAAAAAAAATTTTTAAATATGCGCCGGGCACGGTGGCTCACGCCTGTAATCCCAACACTTTGGGAGGCCAAGGCGGGTGGATCACAAGGTCAAGAGATCGAGATCATCCTGGTCAACATGGTGAAACCCCATCTCTACTAAAAATACAAAAAATTAGCTGGGCATGGTGGTGCGTGCCTGTAATCCCAGCTACTCAGGAGGCTGAGGCAGAAGAATTGCCTGAACTGAACCCAGGAGGCAGAGGTTGCGGTGAGCCGAATCGCGCCATTGCACTCCAGCCTGGGTAACAAGAGCGAAACTCCATCTCAAAAAAAAAAAAGAAGTGTAAGGATACATATTTTTCAAAAAAAAAAATTAAAGAAAATAAAACTGGCTTGGTTTATTATCTTCATGCAATGGCAACTCTAAATAATATCTGCGATAAAAGGCTCCTCCTGGCAGGGGCTGACAGCTCCCATCACCTGTCTTGGGACACCACCAGCCCAAAGGAAACTAGTCCAGAGTCAGTCTCTGGGTTTCTACTTGGCATCACCCAACACTCAACCATTAGAAACCTTAATTGCAGATACCTTTTCTCCCCCTGCCTCGAAGTCTCACCAAAAACTCTAATATAAAACACAATAGTAGGTCTACCGTGTGGTTAAGAGCAAACTCTGGGTTCAAATCCCAACCTCCCCACTTAACAGATACATGAAAGTTATTTAACTTCTCTGTGCCTCACTTTTCTCATTATGAAATGGTGATAGTGCAGTAAGTACTTCATAATGCTCTTACAAAGATTAAATTAAGAGTTAAAATGGTACAGTGCATTTAACAATGCCTGGCATAAATACAACATACAGGTTCATTATTAGTAGTACAGCCTCTCTCTTAGATTACTTAGGCAGAGGGGACACATCCACAATAACTCCCAGGGAGGAAGGGAACTGATCTCCTACTGCAAATCTGCCTGGCCCTGCTTCTTGGTGAGTGCCCAGAAACAGAGAAGCCTCCCTTACCTCTTATTCAAAAAAGCCTGCAGACCAAGATGTCCCAAACACCAAGATGTCCCAGATACTTCCAAATGTTCAAAGAAAAGGGAGGTGTCCAAATCGTACACTAGATCCAGGAATTCCTTCACACTAATCTAGAGTACTTTACCCTCCAACCCCCACACCCCCCTTCCTGTTTCATCCACACAAGTCTAAGCACCTGCTCACCCACACCTCAGGAAGGGCTGATTTCTAGCCACCCAGTGGTACCAGGGTCTTGGCTGCTTCCTGACACCCCTCTGAGGACACATGATGGGCTCTCAGGTACCAGACCTGCAAGAAGCAGCCCTGTTCCAGCCACACTGGAAGGGGTGGGAAAGCAGGGAAGGGCCAAGCCCCTCAGGTCAAACTGTAGCCCCCTTAGGTGCCATTAAGCCCTGACTTTCTATAGCTTACCATTAAACCGGCAAAAACTTTTTTAACTCTTAGAAACTTATACTCTTCTTCAACCCAATAGTATGAATACCACTCTCCCCATTCCTGGGGTGTCCCCCAGTTAAAAATTACTGTAACTTAATCTCTAAACTTATCAAGTTGTATACACTAAACATACAGCTTTATATATGACAATCATACCTCAAAAAAGTGGTTTTTAAAAATAACTGTAACTTTATATTACCTTGCACAGTTAGTTGTCCCCCTCAATATCTTAGGGGGATTGGTTCCAGGATTCCCCCTTGGATATCAAAATCTCCAGATGTTCAAGTCCCTTATATAAAATGTGGATATAACCCTATGCACAGGCCAGGTACAGCGGCTCATGCCTGTAATTTCAGCACTTTGGGAGGCCGATATGGGTGGATCACTTGAGGTCAGAAATTAAATTCTTTTTTTTTTTTTTTTTTTCCTGAGACAGAGTTTCACTCTTGTTACCCAGGCTGGAGTGCAATGGCACGATCTCGGCTCACCGCAACCTCCGCCTCCTGGGTTCAGGCAATTCTCCTGCCTCAGCCTCCTGAGTAGCTGGGATTACAGGCACATGCCACCATGCCCAGCTAATTTTTTTGGATTTTTAGTAGAGACGGGGTTTCACCATGTTGACCAGGATGGTCTCGATCTCTTGACCTTGTGATCCACCCGCCTTGGCCTCCCAAAGTGCTGGGATTACAGGCTTGAGCCACCGCGCCCGGCCAGAAATTAAATTCTTAAGACCAGCCTGCTAAAACCCCATCTCTACTAAAAATACAAAAATCAGCCGGGTGTGGTGGTGGGCACCTGTAATCCCAGCTACTCAGGGGACTGAGGCAGGAGAATCACTTGACTCTGGGAGAAGGAGGTTGCAGTGACCTGAGATCATGCCACTACACTCCAGCCTGGTCAACAGAGACTCCATCTCAAAAACAACACAAGGCCAGGAGTGGCAGCTCACGCCTATAATCCCAGCACTTTGGGAGGCTGATGTGGGCAGATCACCTGAGGTTACGAGTTCAAGACCAGCCTGGCCAACATGGTGAAACCCTGTCTCTCCTAAAAACACAAAAATTAGCTGGGTGTGATGGTGCGTGTCTGTAATATAGTCAGGAGGCTGAGGTGGGAGAATCGCTTGAACCCAGGAGGCAGAGGTTGCAGTGAATGCAGATCATGTCACTGCACTCCAGCCTGGGCAACAGAGGGAGACTCTATCTCAAAAAAAAAAAAAAAATCACATTTACCTCTCCCCAGTGGTAATTACCCAGTTATCCCTAGAGAATCACTAAGACAGGACATGTTTAGGTCAGAAGTTTGGCAGCACTGACACAATCTACCCTGAGCAGGTTCATTTACTGTATTAACTCATGTGATACTCAGCTCCAGCTAAAACTTACCTGTAGTACAGCAGAGCCTCTAGATTGGAAGGGACACTCAGCTTCTCCCCTTAATTCCCTGCTGTCCTCCTTAGCTTTCAGAGGGTATCAAAGCTTTCAACACATCTTCCCAAGTAGCAGAAAAATGCCGATTTTCCTCTAATCCCACAGTCATTACTGCCCTAATCCCAGACTCACTATGGCTGCATTGCCTGATATATTGCTGCAATATAGCAAACTCCAGGTAGTTACCCAAACAAGCCATGTGGTTACACAAACCTACACCCTCACTTATACATGTGACTCCCTCCTCTTGGAATGCCATTTCCACCCCCACAGGTCTAACCTCACTCCTCCTACTCACCCACATCTCAGAGAAGGCTGACCTCTAATCTCTCAGGAGCACCATGGTACCATGTGCTGATAGGATATCCCTTTATTTTATCTACCATTGCATTTCACATACCACCACTTCCTGGCAAGTCCTTCTCACCTCCTAGGCTGAGAGTTTTCACTTGTATCCCTAACCCCTGGGTCCAGAAAGAGAACTTAATGCTTATGACATGGATAAAGCCTATGGGTAAGGCAGGCAAGCAGGCAGAGTCAAGGCTATCCAAAGCAGTTCAAGACAAGCAGCCCTACTGATAACTTCTAGAACCACGAAAATACACTCCCTCCTTCAGTGACCCAGCAGCACCTTTAGGAACTGAGGTCTTGTGGTGAGCAGAAGCATTCCTTGGTTTTTTAGACTTGCTCTAGCTAATCTCCAAGAATTGACTGGGAAGAGTCCACCTCAGTCAGCCATGGAAGAAAACCACCACTGTTAACGCTTATTCTCCAGATGGTGTGTGGCTCTTAGTGGCTGCAAAACTGACTGCCTAGGGGGCATCTAAACTACAGGGAGGATTCCAGTTCCAGCCTACACCACCAATCCAAGATGGAGCTACCAGCAGAGGGGCTCATGGCCCACTATTCAAAAGACTAGGCCAGGGCTTGGGGAACATCACTTTGCCTTAACAGACCAGGCAGACACTGGGCTCCAGGAGACCCTCAGAACTCTTAGTCGTGTACCTCTGCTAAATGAGAGCCCACCAGGCCCTTTTGCAAGTGCACTGACTTTGAACCACCACGGGACCGTAAGTCTCAACCCTCAAGGAGGAATAGCAGGGACTCCATTTTTTGAGGATCCTGCCCGCTTTCCCAGAAAAGGTACTTAGAAAATGCTAACCCTCAAATGCTTTTTTCAAGACTTTAGCCTGGCCACATGGCTCACCCTTCTCACCCAATAGCAGGGGGTCTGAGAGTCTGCTCAGTCCCAGCCTCTTCCGCAGTGTGAAGTTCCCACTGAAGTCAATCCTTTAGCAGAAATGGGGTTCTGGGTCCCCACCCAGCTTCACAGGAGACATGCTCTCCCTCAATTTCAGCCCACGGCAGGGGGCCAAGCAGAAACCCCCAGCACTCCAGGAACCCTGTCACCCTTCCCAACTGTCAGGGGAGATTCTGAACAGTCAGGTAGAGTCAGGATGGGGGCAAGATCCCCAAAGCCAAGGGCCTGTTGGCATCAAGGTCCAAGGAGGACAAGGCCTTCTGGAGCCCAAACAACCCCACCACACCCAAGTCATTAGTGGACAGATGTCAGAGTTGTATATTCTTCCCTTCCCGTTGCCCCAAAAAGTGGGGATCCAGACCTAGATTCTTACCGACTGAGGCTGGCTGTAGGCCTCTTAATTGCCGAGAGGGGGCTGTCGGCGCTAAGCCCAGCCCAACCCAGCGGAGGGTCAGCGGCGCCATCCTGCACCAACCCCCCAGCACAAGGGGAGGAGGCAACACCAGTCCACACCACGGGCTCTGCGGTTTCTCCCCCAGGCCAAGGGGAAGGGCGCCCAGGGTGGATAACCAGCCCTCGGTTTCCTGGGCGAGAACATGCGAGGGAAGGCCAGGAAGGGTCTCTCAGCCCTAGAATGACGCAGCAGAGGCCAGAGGCCCGGCGAAGCCTGTCCCCTTCCACTCCAGTTCTCCTCTCCGCCAGCCTAGCTCATCGTCCCCATTCACTGATAGCTTTGAGGCTTTTATCCAGCACCGCACCCCGCGCACACATCCTCCTCACCATCCATGAGCCACCCAGCTGCTGGTGGTTCCAAGGGAGCCGCCTCACACTCCCTCCCTTTCGCACATGGCCAGTGGACGAGATGTGGTCGCCTCTCCTGGCAGGATCCACCCAGGCCAGCTTTGGGGTCCTGGCTTGGCTGCCAGGACAAACCCGGAGAGAGGAGGAGGAACTGAGTGTCTTCAGTCATGTCCTTCCAAACTAATTAACTTGTGGGCTCACCTCCGCCAAAGCCCAGGTTCCGGGGCTGTGAAGAAAGCCTGCCCATACCCATGACAACAGCCCGCGTGAACCGAGGTGCCGACCGGCCGGCCCCCAAGGTCACGGGGAGGGGGTCGGGGTGGAAAGGGCAGTGGAGTGAGGGTGCCGCCTGCGGGCCGTGCTAGTCCCGCTCAGCTCTGTGCCGCCGAGACGCAGTACCCGCCATGCAGGAGGTGCGCCTCGGAGGAGGGCGATGAGCGAGTCCCGGGTAGGGAGCGAGGGGCGCGCTGGTAGCAGGCGTGGGACGGACGCAGCGCCGCTCGCCCACCGCGGGACGCCCGGACGGGGGCCGGCGCGCGGCCCGCCTCGAGCCCGAGAGGGCGGGGAGACAATGCCCGTCCGGCGGGACCGTCCAGGCCGCACGCCCCCGCCCACGGACACGGGCCGCTCCTCCCCGAGCCTCGGGCAGCGGCGGGAAGGCGCCGGGAGCGTTGGCCACCCCGGCCCAGCGCGGCGCGGCAGGCCCCGCTCCCCCTCTCCCGCGCCCGCCTCGCGTGCGCTTCACCCTGCAAGTCCCGGGGCCGCAGACCCACCTCCTCCTCCAGGGAGCCGCCGGAGCCCGCGCCGGAGCCGGTGCCGGTGCAGCCGCCGTGCTCGCCGTCCGGCTTCGGGTTGCTCATGGTGCGGGGGAGGGGGCGGCGGGAAGGAATGCTAGGGCGGGCGCCGCGCCGGCCCCGCGGGGAGTGGGAAGGGGCGCGGTGAGCGGTGCGCTCGCGGGTGCGGGGCGAGTGGCGGGAGGCCGGCGGGGCGGTGAGAGGGGCAGCCGCCGCGTCGGGCCGGGGTCACATCAAGTTTGGCGGGTGCGGGAGGTGGGGAGGGGGTGCGGAGGGGGAGGCAATGGGAGCCGGAGAGGCCGCCGCCTCCGCCTTTTCACTGCGACCGGCGAGTGCGCCCGCGGTGGCGGCGGCGGCGGCGGCGGCGGCGGCGGGGGGCGGGCGCGGGGGGAGTGGGCGGGCGGCGGCGGGGGGCGGGGGCCGGAACCGGCCTCAGCTGGGTCCCGGCCAGCCCCCTCCCCCGCCCGCCGCGCGGTCTCCGGGGGAACGTGCAGCCAATCCCCGCCGCCCACCGCGGGCTCGCCCGGGCCCGGGCCGCTACGCGGCGGCCTCCGGCGGGGCCTTTCACCTTTCTCTCGCTTGGGTCAGCGCTCTCCCTCTCTCCTTTTCCCCGGCTCCCTTCTCCGCCGCAAGTTTTTAAACTTTGATGAACTTGCTCAGAGAACTTTCTTAAAGGGGCCGCGCGCTGCGGGTTCCAGCCTGCAGGAAGTAGAGCCAGTGCCCCGCACCCCGCGCCCGGGTCCCTAGGCGGCCCCGCGCTTGGTGTGAAGTTTCCAGGCCATCGACCTCCCTGGTATCCTGATCTGGGGTTTTGAGGTGTGCGACGCACTCATTCTACCCGCAAACCCAGTCGCCCAGACCTCCCCCGCGCTCTCCTCCACTCCCTGCGCAGAGCCAGAGGCCGGGTTCTGGGGATGATGGCCGGCCGCGGGGAGTGGTTGGGAGACACCTGGGCTCTCGCCCTGGCTGAGCGCTATTCCGCTGAGTGACCTTGAGAAAATCACTTACCCTCTCTGGCCTCAGGCTCTCAGCCAAGAGGGTGGGACTTAGGATCTCAAACTCCCCGCTCCCCGTCACTATCTGAATAGGATTTAGGCTGGGGAGTCGAGTGTTGGCATCCTACTGGTCATTAGCGAGGGATGCCTCGAATGGCCAAGAAGGGTCTGTTGCCCACCTTCCCCCCAACACACCTGGCTTTCGGGTCTTCTCGCTCCTCCCTCGACCTCAGTGCCCCTCACACCTTTCCCTACCTCCTATTCCGAGCCCCAGGGCTGGGGACCGGAGTAGCAGCCTCGAGGCTCGGGCAGGGTCGTCGTGACTACCCCCTCCCTCCCCAACAGGTCACTAGGGCGCGGCCTCTGGGTCGGTTTTCCCCTGCATTTGAAAACCACGGGGTCCTGGCCCTGCCGCCACACTAGAAACCCGCACCCACCTCAGGGCGCGCTGGAAGCGACCCAGCCTGAATCCCGCAGAGCCGTGGGAGAACTGGGTCCCTTCTCGATGCCCCTTGTCCTGGACTCGGGGCTGCGACTCCTGGGGTCCCTGCCAGGGGCGCCGTCGACCTTAGAAGCCACTGGCGAGAAGTGAGGGGAATCCTGCGGGACCCCGGCCTGGGTCGGGCGTCACTGAATGTAATCTACCGCCGGCGCTTAGTTTCTGTCCTGGCTTAACCCGCCAAGCTAAGTCTTAGCAGCTGGGTTTTAGTCTAGGGGAGGGGGTGGTGATCAAGCCTACAGCCAGATTGGACTGAGGCCTGTGAATCTAGGTTCCTACAAGCGGCAGTTCCCCTTCCTGGGGCCTAACCCAAGTGTTGGCAACCAGGCTGGTGGGAAACCAAGGTGTTCTTGCCACCAGCAGAAAGTGCTCCCCAGCCTGTAGGTGCTCCATAATTATTTATTAAAGGAATAAGTATGTCATTGGGAAGACATTACCCATCTCTCTCTCTCTCTCTCTCTCTGTTTCTCTCTTTTTAGACGGAGTCTTGCTCTCTCACCCAGGCTGGAGGGCAGTGGCGCGATCTCAGCTCACTGCAACCTCCCCTTCTCGGTTCAAGCGATTCCCCTGCCTCAACTACTGGAGTAGCTGGGATTACAGGCACGCACCACCACGCCCGTCTAATTTTTTGTATTTTTAGTAGAGATGGAGTTTCACGATGTTGACCAGGACGGTCTCCATCTCTTGACCTCGTGATCCTTCCACTTTGGTCTCCCAAAGTGCTGGAATTACAGGTGTGAGCTACCATACCCAGCCTGCATTTAAGTTCTTCATAATTTGTAATACTTGCTTAACCCTTATTTGATTGCCATTACTTATTTAACTTGTCTCTTGTTAGACATTTGTATTAGTTCCAGTTTTTTGCTCTTTTGCCTTCATATGCAAACTTTATATGAGGATTGTTTTTTTTTTCTTTTTTGAGACAGAGTTTCACTCTGTCACCCATGGCTTGAGTGCAGTGTAGCCTCCATCTCCCGGGTTCAAGCAATTCTCGTTCCTTAGTCTCCTGAGTAGCCAGGATTACAGGAGCCTGCCATCACACCCAGCTAATTTTTGTATTTTTAGTAGGAACAAGGTTTCACCATGTTGGCCAGGCTGGTCTCAAACTCCTGGCCTCAAATGATCTGCCCACCTCATCCTCCCAAACTACTGGGATTACAGGTGAGTTCAGGCTTTTGTTTGAGGATTTTATTCCCCCCCCCCACACACACACACACACCCCCCGCTCCCTCCCTCCTATATGAGGATTCTTAATGCCTCAGAAAGCTTCCCGTATGTGTGACCAGCCCTTAAGCACCTTGGAGGCAACATAGGGGTTTGCAGACCCCTATGGCCCCTGAAATGGTAGAATCTCAAATCTTACGTGGATTTGGAGATCATACAAACAAACACAAAGCCCACACCTTCATGAGTAGTCATAAGTACCTATTGGCGTTGACGGGGGAACTGATGTGAAGGAGGCTGGAGAGAGGAGTTTGGGGTGTACATTTCTTCCAGACACCTGAAGGGTAGGAACTTGTATCTCGTGTCTCCCCAGCTATGACCTAGTAGCGCAGGCTCTAGTCATCTCTTCAGTGTCCCATGCCTCCCCCAGTGCCACTTTCCATATCACCTCTGAGCTTCTCAAATTTCATTCCTTTCGTCTAGAATCCTCTCCTCCTCACTCTCCACTCCCAGCTTCCAGACCTTCAGCAGCACTCCTTCCCCTGTGCTCTCAGAGTACCTTCTCTGTGTCCTGTTGAGCCTGGGAATACCTTGCTTGAAGTCTCTCCTACCAAATGGGAAGCTTTCTGACTCCAAGGAGTGGCTGTAACCCTGCTCAGTGAGTAGAACTCCTTCACTTTGACAGCCCCCTGGCCTCCAGCAAGGAGCAGATGATGGTGGGCATTTTCAGTAGTAGATATCTGTTTGTTTGTTTGTTTGTTTATTTCTTTATTTATTGAGAGGTGGTTTCACTCTTGTTGCCCAGGCTGGAGTGCAGTGGCATGATCTCAGTTCACCGTAACCTCCACCTCCCGGGTTCAAGTGATTCTCCTGCCTCAGCCTCCCAAGTACCTGGGATTACAGTCATGTGCCACCATGCCCAGCTAATTTTGTATTTTTAGTAGAGAATGGGTTTCACCGTGTTGGTCAGGCTGGTCTTGAACACCCAACCTCAGGTGATCCCTACACCTTGGCCTCCAAATTGCTGGGATTAAAGGCGAGTGCCACCATGCCCAGCCAGTAGTAGGTGTTTAATTAACCTTTGCTGAACCAGTACTGGGATATTCCTGGGGCTTCTGGGCTATCTGAAGCCAGTGGGCCTTTCTCTTTGATGTACTAAACATACGTCATCCTTAAATATTTCATCCTTAGGGTAAGGAAAAGAGATGGCCTCACTCCTGGGAAACACTATCCTGGAACTCAACTCCTGAGGGTATGCCTATTTCAGGGCAGGCCCCCATTCTGACCCCTACTTTCCCACCACCAGGAAAGCCTAGGCAATAAGAAGGCAGGTAGAAGCTGGGCTTGATGGTGTGTACCTGTAGTCCCTGCCATTTGGGAGGTTGAGTTGGGAGGATTAATTGAGCCCAGACTCAAGTCTAGACAAGGCAACATAGCAAGATCCCCTCTTTATTGAAAAGAAAAAGAAGAAAGGCAGGTAGAGAAAATGACCTTGAGGCTCAAAGGCTGAGATGTGTCTGAGGTATATATTTTTTTCCTTTTTCTTTTTTGTTTTTGAGTCAGGGTCTTGACCTATCACCCAGGCTGGAATGGAGTGGTGCGGTCTAAGCTCACTGCAACCTTTGCCTCCAGGTTCAAGCAATCCTCCTACCTCAGCCTCCCAAGTAGCTGGGATTATAGGAGCCCACCACCATGCCTGGCTAACTTTTTTTTTTGAGATGGAGTCTTGCTCTGTTGCCAGGCTAGAGCTCAGTGGCACAATCTTGGCTCACTATAACCTCCGCCTCCCAGGTTCAAGCAATTCTTCTGCCTCAGCCTCCTGAGTAGCTGGGACTATAGGCATGTGCCACCATGCCCAGCTAATTTCTGTATTTTTAGTAAAGATGGAATTTTACCATGTTGGCCAGGATGGTCTCGATCTCCTGACCTCATGATCTGCCTGCCTCAGTCTCCCAAAGTGCTGGGATTACAGGCCTGAGCCACCACTCCCGGCCCTGGCTAACTATTTTGTATTTTTAGTAGAGACAGGGTTTCACCATGTTGGCCAGACTGGTTTCGAATTCTTGACCTCAAGTGATCTGCCCACCGCAGCCTCCCAAAGTGCTAGGATTACAGGCATGAGTTACATGCCCAGCCATAATTTTTGTATTTTAGTAGAGATGGGATTTTGCCACATTGCCCAGGCTGGGCTGAAACCCATCTCGGCCTCCCAAAGTGCTGGCATTACAGGTGTGGAGCCACCATGCCTAGCCATCTGAGGTATATTTTCTTGGTGCTTACAGATTTTTGTTTATTTATTTTGAGAGAGAATCTTCTTCTGTTGCCCAGGCTAGAATGCAATGGAGCAATCTCAGCTCACTGCAACCTCCATCTCCCAGATTCAATCAATTCTCCTGCTTCAGTCTCCTGAGTAACTGGGATTACAGGTGTGCAGCACCACATCCAATTAATTTTGGTATTTTTAGTAGAGACAGGGTTTCACCATGTTGGCCAGGCTTGTCTCAAACTCCTGACCTCAAGTGATTCACTTGCCTCAGCCTCTCAAAGTGCTGAGATTACAGGTGTGAGCCACCACGTCTTACAGGTTTAAGCTCCACTTGAAGGCCAGGTGCAGTGATGCGCAGATCACCCCTGAGGTCAGGAGTTCAAGACCAGCGTGAACAACATGGTGAAACCCCATCTCTACTAAAAATACAAAAAATTAGCCGGGTGTGGTGGTGGGCACCTTGTAATCCCAGCTACTCAGGAGGGTGAGGCAGGAGAATTGCTTGAACCCAGGAGGCGGACGTTGCAGTGAGCTGAGGTAGTGCCATTACGCTCCAGCCTGGGCAATAAGAGCAAAACTCCATCTCAAAAAAAAAAAAAAAAAAAAACAACTCCACTTGAATGCAAGAGGTCTCTGGAGGGAAAGAGCAGGCTGCCGCCCCAAGCAATTAATATAATCTTCCTATTGTTTGTGCTATCCCTAATTATAGGGTTAGGGGACCTTCACTAGCCACTGGTAGGTAGATGATATGGATGGTAGGAAAAGCATAAAATAGCCCTGTGTTGGGCCGGGCGCGGTGGCTCAAGCCTGTAATCCCAGCACTTTGGGAGGCCGAGGCGGGTGGATCACGAGGTCAAGAGATCGAGACCATCCTGGTCAACATGGTGAAACCCCGTCTCTACTGAAAATACAAAAAATTAGCTGGGCATGGTGGCATGTGCCTGTAATCCGAGCTACTCAGGAGGCTCAAGCAGGAGAATTGCCTGAACCCAGGAGGCGGAGGTTGCGGTGAGCCGAGATCGCGCCATTGCACTGCAGCCTGGGTAACAAGAGCGAAACTCCGTCTCAAAAAAAAAAAAAAAAAAAAAAAAATAGCCCTGTGATAGGATTCTGATTCTGTAACCTTGGGCAAGTTGTCAGCTAGTATCAGTCAGTTCATCTGTAAAATGGGAAGACTCCTATACAATTGCAAGGTTGTGTTAAATAAAATAAGAGCTCATCATAAGCTCTTGGAGGTTGCGATTATCGTCCTGGATCCACTGCTAGTTTGCAGGTCAGGGTCCTAGACTGAATAATTTCTTTCTTTCTTTGTTTTTGTTTTTTTTTTGTTGTTGTTTTTTGTTTGAGATGGAGTCTCTGTCACTCAGGCTGGAGTACAGTGGCATGATCTCGGCTCATGGCAACTTCTACCCCCCGGATTCAAGCAATTCTTGTGCCTCAGCCTCCCAAGTAGTTGGGATTACAGGCCACCATGTCCGGCTAATTTTTTTTTTTTTTTTTTTTTTTTGAGACGGAGTTTTTCACTCTTGTTACCCAGGCTGGAGTGTAATGGTGCGATCTCGGCTCACCACAACCTCCGCCTCCTGGGTTCAGGCAGTTCTCCTGCCTCAGCCTCCTGAGTAGCTGGGATTACAGGCATGTGCCACCACGCCCAGCTAATTTTTTGTATTTTTAGTAGAGATGGGGTTTCACCATGTTGACCAGGATGGTCTCGGCTCACCGCAACCTCCGCCTCCGGGGTTCAGGCAATTCTCCTGCCTCAGCCTCCTGAGTAGCTGGGATTACAGGCACGCACCACCATGCCCAGCTATTTTTTTTGTATTTTTAGTAGAGACGGGGTTTCACCACGTTGACCAGGATGGTCTCGATCTCTTGACCTTGTGATCCACCCGCCTCGGCCTCCCAAAGTGCTGGGATTACAGGCTTGAGCCACCGCGCCCGGCGGTCTTGATCTCTTGACCTTTTGATACACCTGCCTTGGCCTCCCAAAGTGCTGGGATTACAGGCGTGAGCCACTGCGCCCACGCTTTTTTTTTTTTTTTTTTTTTTTGAGACGGAGTTTCGCTCTTGTTACCCAGGTTGGAGTGCAATGGCGCGATCTCGGCTCACTGCAATGTCCGCCTCCTGGGTTCAGGCAATTCTCCTGCCTCAGCCTCCTGAGTAGCCGGGATTACAGGCACACGCCACGATGTCCAGCTAATTTTTTGTATTCTTAGTGGAGACGGGGTTTCACTATGTTGGCCAGGATGGTCTCGATCTCTTGATCTCGTGATCCACCCGCCTCGGCCTCCCAAAGTGCTGGGATTACAGGCTTGAGCCACCGGGCCCGGCCTAATTTTTGTATTTTTAGTAGAGAGAGGTTTTTACCATGTTGGCCACACTGTCTCAAACTCCTGTCCTCAAGTGGTCTGCCTGCCTCAACCTCCCAAAGTACTGGGATTACAGGAGTGAGCCATCATGTCCATGTCCGGCTTTTTTTTTTTTTTTTTTTTTTTTGAGACAGAGTCTTCTCTGTTACCCTGGCTGGAGTGCAATGGCGCAATCTTGGCTCACTGCAACCTCTGCCTCCCGGGTTCAAGCGATTCTCCACCTCAGCCTCCCCAGTAGCTGGGATTACAGGCACCCACCATCATGCCTGGCTAATTTTTGTATTTTTGTAAAGACAAAGTTTCACCCTGTAGGCCAGGCTGGTTTCGAACTCCTGACCTCAGTTGATCCACCCACCTCAGCCTTCCAAAGTGCTGGGATTACAGGCTTGAGCAACTGTACCAAGCTGACAGGTTAATTTCTGCCCCAAATCCCTGAGCTCTCCCTTTCTCCCCTTGCCCACCTTCCTCTGGACCACATTGTGAACCTGGATCCCAGCTTCCAATCTAAGACAAACAGTATTTCCAAAGCGGCTGTGCCAGAAAACCTGGATCTGTGTCCAGCTGACCATGGCAACCTGTGTGACCATAGACAGGTAGTTTAATCTCTCTAATGCTTTGTTTTATCAAGGTAAAACTAAAGACACCTTTCAGGCTCTCATGAGTGTTCCCAGGCTTCGGCAAGAATTAAATGAGCTCGTGATGCTGAAAGTTCTTCAAAGCCCCAGGACAACAGGAGGGGCGATTGTAAAGTCAGCCAAGGAACAGCACAAGAACTTCACTTCAGAGCCAGCCTTCCTGAGAGGCAGTGTCTCCTCCCTGGACCCCTTCTCCCAAACACATTAATTCTCCTGTGCTTACCACATAGCTGAAAATTAGTGGGGGACTACCTGAGGACAGGGATTGTGTCTCTTCATCTTTGAATCAAATCCTGGAAACCCAGCTCAGGTCCTGGCAGAGGAGTTCAGTAATGAATAGTGAATGACTGAAAGGCTAGGGTTACCAAGGAAATAACCCTGACAGCAGTTGTTTTTTTGTTTTTTTGTTTTTTTGGGTTTGTTTTTTTTTGGGGGGAGGTTTTTTGAGACAGAGTCTTACTCCGTCGCCCAGGCTAGAGTGCAGTGGCACGATCTTGGCTCACTGCAACCTCCTCTTCCTGGGTTCAAGCAGTTCTCCTGTATCAGCTTCCAGAGTAGCACCCACCACCATGCCCAGCTAATTTTTATTTATTTATTTATTTTTTGAGATAAGGTTTCACTTTGTTGCCCAGGCTGGAGTACAGTGGCACAGTCTTGGCTCACTGCAACCTCGCCCCCTGGGTTCAAGCAATTCTCCTGCCTCAGCCTCCCAAGTAGCTGGGATTACAGGCACTCACCACCAGGCCTGGCTAATTTGCGTATTTTTAGTATAGACGGGGTTTCAGGCCGGGCGTGGTGGCTCACACGTGTAATCCAAGCACTTTAGAGGCCAAGGTGGGCGGATCATCTGAGGTCGGGAGTTCAAGACCAGTCTGACCAACATGGTGAAATCCCGTATTAAAAAAAAAAAAAGAGCCGGGCGCGGTGGCTCAAGCCTGTAATCCTAGCACTTTGGGAGGCCGAGGCGGGTGGATCACGAGGTCAAGAGATCGAGACCATCCTGGTCAACATGGTGAAACCCCGTCTACTAAAAATACAAAAAATTAGCTGGGCATGGTGGCACGTGCCTGTAATCCCAGCTACTCAGGAGGCTGAGGCAGGAGAATTGCCTGAACCCAGGAGGCGGCGGTTGTGGTAAGCCGAGATCACGCCATTGCACTCCAGCCTGGGTAACAAGAGCGAAACTCCGTCTCAAAAGAAAAAAGGAAAAAAAAAAATAAATAAAAAAAGGCCGGGCGCGGTGGCTCAAGCCTGTAATCCCAGCACTTTGGGAGGCTGAGGCGGGTAGATCACGAGGTCAAGAGATCGAAACCATCCTGGTCAACATGGTGAAACCCCGTCTCTACTAAACATACAAAAAATTAGCTGGGCATGGTGGCACGTGCCTGTAATCCCAGCTACTCAGGAGGCTGAGGCAGGAGAATTGCTTGAACCCAGGAGGCGGAGGTTGCGGTGAGCCGAGATCACGCCATTGCACTCCAGCCTGGGTAACAAGAGTGAAACTCCGTCTCAAAAAAAAAAAATAGAGAGGGAGAGAGACAGGGTTTCATCATGTTGGTCAGGCTGGTATCAAACTCCTGGCCTAGTAATCGACCTGCCTCGGCCTCCCAAACTGCTGGGATTGCAGGCATGAGCCACCGAGCAACTGGTAGTATTTTTACACTAACACATCAATGGCTGCTTTTCCTCTCTTCCAAGATGGGAGGGAGAGTGAGATGCCAGGAACATGAATGGGGAGAGACTCAAGATTAAAAAACAAAGAAAAGCCCCAAAGGGGTATCTGGGCAGGCCAAAGGATTCTGCCTGAACTCTGAGCTCCCTACTCACACCTCCCTCTCAGCACCCAGTGCCTATGAAACCACAGGACCCCCGCCCTGCTTCATCACCAGTTCCTATGAAACCACAGTCTTTGCCGATGGGGAAACTGAGGTTCAGCAGCCAAAATCAACTAGCTTGAAGTTATACATTAAAATACTAAGTTCATTTCATACTTTCTGTTTAATTTCAAAAGCAGGTAGCTTAGAAATTTTCTTTCTAAGAAAAAAAAAATCAAGCCTAACAAAGATGTTTTCTTGTTTTTTTTTTTTAATTTATTTTAATTAATTATTTATTAGAGACAGGGTTTCACCATGTTGGTCAGGCTGGTCTTGAACTACTGACTTCAGGTGATCTACCCACCTCGGCCTCCCAAAGTGGTAGGATTACAGGCGTGAGCCCCCTCGCCCAGCCACAAAGATGTTTTCATACAGAGCCCCCCCGCCCCCGGCTTTTTTATCCCCTAGAAAGTCTGTGTGTGTATATGTGTGCATTTTTTAAAATGAATTTTAAGTTCTGGCAGCAATTTAATGGCACTTGCTAAACTTTTACTGGTTTTGAGTCCTTCCCAGGGAACCAAAGGTCACTGAATGCCTCTCTGGCCTGCTTCCCTGCCTGAGTCTCTGGTCTCCCAGAGGCTAGAAGAGGACCTTCTGGGCTAGACCAACTGCAGAATTGCCCAGAATGCCTGGGAGGCTGGCTCTACTGGGCTACATTTCCAAGGGGCTTAAAGTAGGAATTGTTACACTTTACTAGAGTCCAGTGGGGCAACTGACTGTCTTTCAGGGACAGAGGCTCCACATGAAATAAGGTGGATAGGCTGAGGCGGGAAGATGAGTTTTCTCTGCCCTCACCACTGAAGGTGGCAGGGAGAGCCTATGCCCTCCTTACTGCCTGTCTTACCATCCAGAAGAGCCTATTGCCCAGGAGGGGAAGGGTGCCTCATCCTCTCTAAGGCTTTGGAAATTTAAGGAGGCAGTAGGGAGAGTAAGTATACCTAACCCAAAGGAATACTTCCCAGTGGTGTGTTAGGGGACCACAGGTGATAGAATATATGCAAGAGGGGCTTAGGGCTCGGCACAGTGGCTCACACCTGTAATCCCAGCACTTTGGGAGGCTAATGCAGGAGGATCTCTTGAGGCTAAAAGTTCCAGACCAACCTGGGCAACATAGCAAAACCCTGTCTCTACAAAGAAAAAAAAAACTAGGCTGAGGCACAAAAATCACTTGAACCTAGTAGGTGGGGGTTGCCGTGAGCCAAGACCATGCCACTGGATTCCAGCATAGCCGAGACTCTGTCTCAAAAAAAAATGGTGAGGGGGGCTGGGTGCAGTGGCTCATGCCTGTAATCCCAGCATTTTGGGAGGCTGAGGTGGATAGATCACCTAAGGTCAGGAGTTCGAGACCAGCCTGACCAATATGGTGAAATCCCATCTCTACTAAAATTACAACAATTAGCCAGACATGGTGGTTCACACCTGTAATCCCAGCACTTTGGGAGGCCAAGGCAGGCACATCACTTAAGGTCAGGAGTTTAAGACCAGCCTGGCCAACATGGTAAAACCCCATCTCTAGTGAAAATATGAAAATTAGCCAGGGGGCTGGGGTGGGGGTGCATACCTTTAATTCCAGCTACTCAGGAGGCTGAGGCAGCAGAATTGCTTGAACCTAGGAGGCAGAGGTTGCAGTGAGCTGAGATTGTGCCAGCGTACTCCAGCCTGGGCAACAGAGCGAGACTCCATCTACCAAAAAAAAAAAAAAACAACAAAACTTAGTCTGGTGTGCTATCTTGAACCCAGGAGGTGGAGGTTGCAGTGAGCCAAGATCGTGCCACTGTACTCCAGCCTGAGTGACACAGCAAGACTCTGTCTCAAAAAAAAAATTTTTTTTAAATTAAACTCAAATCTCTCTCCCTATGTCTCCACCCAAGCCCTCTCTATATAATGGCCCTGGGTTCTACAGTCCCATGGAACAAACCCATGTTCCCTGTCCTAGAGCAGACTTGGCAGACAGCCAACCCATTTCCAGCTTGTGACCCTGATTCTTGTCATCTCAAACCCTGGTTGAGCCCTCTTCTGGACTGCTTGGCAATGGGGTGAAACATTTTGGGGAGGGGATTCTGCCCAGTAAGCCAGGCCTCAAGGAGTACCTTGATAATGTAGAAAATCAAGCCGGGCATGGTGGCTCATGCCTGTAATCCCAGCACTTTGGGAGGCTGAAGTCGGTGGATCACTTGAGGTCAGGAGTTTGAGACCAGCCTGGCCAACATAGTGAAACCCCATCTTTAAAAAAAATTTAAAAATTAAAATTAAAAAAAAAAACAGATAATATAGGAAATCAGCAGCTTATGTGGAAAGGCTGTAGAGATTGGTGATCCCAGGATACAGGAGGATGATGGCTCCTGTACCCTACAAGGTCAGCTGTGTGCTGGGCACGTTAGGCATATCTCATCCTTGAGCTCATTTATCTCTCCTGGCTGCTCCATGAAATGATTTTCCTTATTTTACATTTCCAGTGCAGAGAGGTTAAGTAACCTAGACCATGATGTGCAGCCATAACTGACAGGATTGGAATTTGAACCCAGGACTCTCCCAACTCCTGGAACAAGAATGTAATGAAGGAGTTAAATTTGAATTGAGGTCTAGAGTCTAAAATGCAGTTTTTGGTTAGGCACAGTGGCTCACACCTTTAGTCCCAGCACTTTGGGAGGCTGAGGCAGGATTGCCTGAAACCTGGAGTTCAAGACCCGCCTGGCCTAACATAGTGAGACCCCATGGCTAAAATATATATATATGATATTAATATATATTTATTATTAATATATACATTATACATAGTATATAGTTATAAAATATTTTATATATGCATTTTGTTTTTTATTATTTTGCGGGGTTTTTCTGAGACAGAGTTTCACTCTTGTTGCCCAGACTGGAGTGCAATGGCGTGATCTCGGCTCACCACAAGCTCTGCCTCCCGGATTCAAGCAATTCTCCTTCCTCAGCCTCTTGAGTAGCTGGAATTACAGGCATACACCACCACGCCCAGCTAATTTTGTATTTTTAGTAGAGATGGAGTTTCTCCATGTTGGTCAGGCTGGTCTCAAACTCCCGACCTCAGGTGATCTGCCTGCCTCGACCTCCCAAAGTGCTGGGATTATAGGTGTGAGCCACCACGCCCTGCCTTATTATTTTTAAGAAAAATAGAAAACAGGCCGGGCGCGGTGGCTCAAGCCTGTAATCCCAGCACTTTGGGAGGCCGAGGCGGGTGGATCACGAGGTCAGGAGATCGAGACCATCCTGGTCAACATGATGAAACCCCGTCTCTACTAAAAATACAAAAAATCAGCTGGGCATGGTGGCGCGTGCCTGTAATCCCAGCTACTCAGGAGGCTGAGGCAGGAGAATTGCCTGAACCCAGGAGGCGGAGGTTGCGGTGAGCCGAGATCGCGCCATTGCACTCCAGCCTGGGTAACAAAAGCGAAACTCTGTCTCAAAAAAAGAAAAGAAAAATAGAAAACAAAATAAAATGTAGCTTTCTTCTAAGAATCAAGATAAACCTTTGTTTATTTATTTATTTATTTATTTATTTATTTTTGAGACGGAGTTTCGCTCTTGTTACCCAGGATGGAGTGTAATGGCGCGATCTCGGCTCACCGCAACCTCCGCCTCCTGGGTTCAGGCAATTCTCCTGCCTCAGCCTCCTGAGTAGCTGGGATTACAGGCACGCGCCACCATGCCCAGCTGATTTTTTGTATTTTTAGTAGAGACGGGGTTTCATCATGTTGACCAGGATGGTCTCGATCTCTTGACCTCATGATCCACCCGCCTCGGCCTCCCAAAGTGCTTGGATTACAGGCGTGAGCCAGCCACTGCACCCGGCCTGTTTTCTATTTTTCTTTTCTTTTTTTTTTTTTTTTTTTTTTTTGAGATGGGAGTTTCGCTGTTTTCGCTCTTGTTACCCAGGCTGGAGTGCAATGGCGCGATCTCGGCTCACCGGAACCTCCGTCTCCCGGGTTCAGGCAATTCTCCTGCTTCAGCCTCCTGAGTAGCTGGGATTACAGGCACGCGCCACCATGCCCAGCTGATTTTTTGTATTTTTAGTAGAGACGGGGTTTCACCGTGTTGACCAGGATGGTCTCGATCTCTTGACCTCATGATCCACCCGCCTCGGCCTCCCAAAGTGCTGGGATTACAGGCTTGAGCCACCGCGCCCGGCCTTTATTTATTTATTTATTTATTTATTTTTTGAGAGGAAGTTTCGCTCTTGTTACCCAGGCTGGAGTGCAATGGCACGATCTCGGCTCACCGCAACCTCCGCCTCCTGGGTTCAGGCAATTCTCCTGCCTCAGCCTCCTGAGTAGCTGGGATTACAGACATGCGCCACCATGCCCAGCTGATTTTTTGTATTTTTAGTAGAGACGGGGTTTCACCATGTTGACCAGGATGGTCTCGATCTCTTGACCTCATGATTCACCCGCCTCGGCCTCCCAAAGTGCTGGGATTACAGGCGTGAGCCACTGCGCCCGGCTATTTATTTTTTATTTTATTCATTTATTTATTATTGAGACCAGGTCTCTGAGGAAGTTGTAGAATGTCTCTAAGAGAAGAAAAAAAAAAAGGCCCAGCGCGGTGGCTCACACCTATAATCCCAGCACTTTGGGAGGCCGAGGCGGGTGGATCACAAGGTCAAGAGATGGAGGCCATCCTGGTCAACATGGTGAAACCCTGTCTCTACTAAAAATACAAAAATTAGCTGGGCATGGTGGCACACGCCTGTAGTCCCAGCTACTTGGGAGGCTGAGGCAGGAGAATTGCTTGAACCCAGAAGACGGAGGTTGCGGTGAGCCGAGATCGCGCCATTGCACTCCAGCCTGGGTAACAAGAGCGAAACTCCGTTTCAAAAAAAAAAGAAAAAGAAAAAGAAAAAAAAAAAGCAGACCAGGTCCCACTCTGTTGCCCAGGCTGGAGTGCAGTAGTATGAGCTCAGCTCACCGCAGCCTTGACCTCCCCTGCTCAAGCAATCCTCCCACTTCAGCCTCCTGAGTAACTGAGACTACAGGTGTGTACCATCATGCCTAGCTAATTTTTGTATTTTTTGTAGAAATAGGGTGTCATCATGTTGCCCAGGCTGGTATTGAATTCCTGGGCTCAATCGATCTGCTCACCTCTGCCTCCCAAAGTGTTTGTGTGAGCCACCGTGCCCAGTCTTTTTTTTTTCTTGAGATAGAGCCTTGCTCTCTTTGTTGCCCAGGCTGGAATGCAGTGGCATGATCACAACTCACTGCAGCTCTGACTTCCAGGGCTCAAGTAATCCTTCTGCCTTAGCCTTCTGAGTAGCTGGGACCACAGGCACACCACTGCAACTGCTAATTTTTTATTTTAGTAGAGATGAGGTCTCTCTCTATGTTGCCCAGGCTAGTCTTAAACTCCCGGCTCAAACAATCCTCATGCCTCAGCCTCCCAAAGTGCTGGGATTATAAGCATGAGCCGTTGTGCCTGCCTCAAATATTTGTTAATTGCTTATCTAACAACAATAACCCTTTGAATTTATAGTACACTTTATTTTACATTTTTATTTATTTTTAATTAATTTTTTTTTTTTTTTTAGAAAGGGTCTTGCTCTGTTACCCAGACTAGAGTGCCATGGCAAGATCACTGCAGCCTTGAACTCCCAGATTCAAGCAATCCTCTAGCCTCAGCCTGCCAAGTAGCTGGGACTAAAGGTGAGCACCACCATACCTGGCTAATTGTTTTTGTTTTCTGTAGAGATGGGGTCTCCCTATATAGCCCAGGCTAGTCATTAACTCCTGGGCTCAAGTGACTCTGCTGCCTAGGCCTCCCAAAGTTCTGGGATTACAGGCGTGAGCCACCATGCCTAGCTGATGTGTGTGATATATTTTTCATATAAATGGCAACACCCTGCATACATTGTTTCTTTTACTTAGTAAAGATCTTGGAGATTTTTCTACATCTGTACTTACAGACTTGCTATCTTCTTCCTTCTTTGTTTTAGAGACAAGGTTTCACTATGTTGCCCAGGCTGATCTCAAATTCCTGGGCTTAAGGGATGCTCCTGTTTTGGCCTCCCAAAATGCTGGGATTACAAATATGAGCCAAGGTACCCAGCTTGCTATGTTCTCTTTAACATCCCCACACTGTTATATTTCATGGATATGTCTGGTTTATCCAACTTGCACCTACTGATGCACATTTAGATTGTTTCCTTTTGCTATTTTATTTTTATTTTTGAGACAAGGTCTTATTCTGTCTCCTGGGCTCTAATGCGGTGGTGTGCTCTTGGCTCACAGCAGCCTCTACATCCCAGGGTCAAGCAATTCTCCCACCTCAGCTTCTCTAGTACTTGGAATTACAAGCATGTGCCACCACACCTGGAAATTTTTTTTTTTTTTTTTTTTTTAGACGGAGTTTTCGCTCCTGTTACCCAGGCTGGAGTGCAATTGGTGCAATCTTGGCTCACCGCAACCTCCACCTCCTGGGTTCAGGCAATTCTCCTGCCTCAGCCTCCTGAGTAGCTGGGATTACAGGCACGCACCACCATGCCCAGCTAATGTTTTGTATTTTTAGTAGAGACGGGGTTTCACCATGTTGACCAGGATGGTCTCGATCTCTTGACCTCGTGATCCACTCGTCTTGGCCTCCCAAAGTGCTGGGATTACAGGTGTGAGTCACCGCGCCCAGCCCTATTTTTAATTTATGTTTATTTATTTACTTATTATTATTATTTTTTTGAGACAGAGTTTCACGCTTGTTGCCTAGGATGGAGCGCAATGGCATGATCTCGGTTCACCACAACCTCTGCCTCTTGGGTTCAAGTGATTCTCCTGCCTCAGCCTCCCGAGTAGCTGGGATTACAGGCATGTGCCACCATGTCCAGCTAATTTTTTGTCCAGCTAATTTTTTGTATTTTTTGGTAGAGACGGGGTTTCTCCATGTTCATCAGGTTGGTCTCGAACTCCCGACCTCAGGCGATCCACCCGCCCCAGCCTCCCAAAGTGCTGGGATTACAGGCATAAGCCACTGGTACCAGCCTTTTTTTGTTTTGTTTTGTTTTGAGACAGAGTGTTGCTCTGTTGCCCAGGCTGGAGTTCAGTGGTGCCATCTTGGTTCACTGCAACCTCCGCCTTCCGGGTTCAAGCGATTCTCCTGCCTCTGCCTCCTTAATAGCTGGGATTACAGGTGCATACCACCATGCCGGACTAATTTTTGTATTTTTTTTTTTTTTTTTTGGAGACGGAGTTTTGCTCTTGTTACCCAGGGTGGAGTACAATGACGTGATCTCAGCTCACTGCAACCTCTGCCTCCTGGGTTCAGGCAATTCTCCTGTCTCAGCCTCCTGAGTAGCTGGGATTACAGGCACGCGCCACCATGCCCAGGTAATTTTTTATATTTTTAGTAGAGACAGGGTTTCACCGTGTTGACCAGGATGGTCTCGATCTCTTGACCTCGTGATTCACCCACCTTGGCCTCCCAAAGTGCTGGGATTACAGGCTTGAGCCACCACGCCCCGCCCTAATTTTTGTATTTTTGGTAGAGACAGGGTTTCACCGTATTGGCCAGGCTGGTCTCAAATGCCTGACCTTGTGATCTGCCAGCCTCGGCCTCCCAAAGTGCTGGAATTACAGGCATGAGCCACCATACCCTGCCTATTTATTAATTATTATTATTTTTTTTTTTTTTGAGACGGAGTTTCGCTCTTGTTACCCAGGCTGGAGTGCAATGGCGTGATCTCGGCTCACCGCAACCTCCGCCTCCTGGGTTCAGGCAATTCTCCTGCCTCAGCCTCCGGAGTAGCTGGGATTACAGGCACGCACCACCATGCCCAGCTAATTTTTTGCACCCTTAGTAGAGACGGGGTTTCACCATGTTGACCAGGATGGTCTCGATCTCTTGACCTCGTGATCCACCCGCCTCGGCCTCCCAAAGTGCTGGGATTACAGGCTTGAGCCACCGCACCCGGCCTTATTTTTTTTTTTTTTAGACAGAGTCTTGCTCTATTACCCAAGCTGGAGTGCAGTGGCACGATTTCAGCTCACCGTAACCACTGCCTCAGCCTCCTGGTTAGCTGGGATTACAGGCGTGTGCCTATAAGTGCTCGGCTAATTTTTGTGTTTTTTAGTAGAGATGGGGTTTCACCATGCTGGCCAGGCTGGTCTCAAACTCCTGACCTCAGGTGATCCACCTGCCTTGGCCTCCCAAAGTGGATTACAGTGGTGAGCCACCATACCCAGCAAGTTTTTTTTTTTTTTTTTTTTTTGAGACGGAGTTTCGCTCTTGTTACTCAGGATGGAGTGCAATGGCGCGATCTCGGCTCACTGCAACCTCCGCCTCCCGGGTTCAGGCAATTCTCCTGCCTCAGCCTCCTGAGTAACTGGGATTACAGGCATGTGCCACCATGTCCAGCTAATTTTTTGTATTTTTAGTAGAGACGGGGTTTCACCATGTTGACCAGGACGGTCTCGATCTCTTGACCTCGTGATCCACCCGCCTCGGCCTCCCAAAGTGCTGGGATTACAGGCTTGAGCCACCGTGCCCGGCCCGCAAGTTTTTTAAAAATTTTTTATAGAGACTGGTTTTCACCATGTTGCTAAGGCCGGTCGCCAATTTCTGGGGTCAAGAGATCCACCTGCCTTGACCTCCCAAAGTGCTGGGATTACAGGCCACTGCACCCAGACTCTTTTACTGTTTTAAACAAGGCTGCTGTCTCTACTAAAAATACAAAAAATAGCTGGGCATGGTGGTGCTTGCCTGTAATCCCAGCTACTCAGGAGGCTGAGGCAGGAGAATTGCCTGAAACCAGGAGGCAGAGGTTGCGGTGAGCTGAGATTGTGCCATTGCACTCCAGCCTGGGTAACAAGAGCGAAACTCCATCTCAAAAAAAAAAAAAAAAAAAGCAAGGCTACTGTGAATAGCATTGTGTGCAAATCACTTCACACATGTTTCTGTCTATGGGGAAATTTCTAGAAGTGTAATTGCTGGGTCAAAGAGTATGTACAGTTTAATTTTTTCCACTTGCAAATATAATACACACTTTTTTTTTTTTTTTTTTTTTTTTTTTTGAGACGGAGTTTCGCTCTTGTTACCCAGGCTGGAGTGCAATGGCAGGATCTCGGCTCACTGCAACCTCCGCCTCCTGGGTTCAGGCAATTCTCCTGCCTCAGCCTCCTGAGTAGCTGGGATTACAGGCACGTGCCACCACGCCCAGCTAAATTTTTTGTATTTTTAGTAGAGGCGGGGTTTCACCATGTTGACCGGGATGGTCTCGATCTCTTGACCTCGTGATCCACCCACCTCGGCCTCCCAAAGTGCTGGGATTACAGGCTTGAGCCACCGCGCGGCCATAATACACACTTTTTATGCAAATGTCAAACAACTCTGAAGCTCATAGGCTAAAAGTGAGAGAAGGCCTCCCCACCGCCGCAATCCTATCCTCAACAGCGGCCGAGCTTCCTCTGTTTTCCTCCCTGGCATCTCCAGGAGCCTTTCCTGCCTGCCCAGATCTGCCTGGCGCAGCATCCTCATTCTGAGTCTCTCATCCTGCTTCCCCACCCATTTCTTCCCTCATCCTTCAGTAGAGACTTTGTTGCGGATCCCCAGGGCCTGTGCTGGGCCTGAGGCCCACAGTCAAATAAAAACTATTACCATCAGACCTAGCAATGGCAGATTCCCAGCAAGTGCTTTCAAAACAGAATGTTCAAACCAAGAGCTTAAGGCCATCTCATCCATCTCTCAAGCTCCAATTTACAGAGAAGGTAGCTGAAGCCCAGAAAAGGGAAATGTGGCTCAGTGAGTGGGTAACAGAGCCAGAAAGAAAAGCCACATCTCTCGACACCCGGACCAGGGATCATTTCATTCATTTAATAAATGGTTTCTGGGACTGCGCAATGTCTCACACCTGTAATCCCAGCACTTTGGGAGGCCGAGGCAGGAGGACTGCTTGAGCCCCAGGGTTTGAGATAAGCATGGGCAACATAGTGAGACCCCATTGCTACAAAAAGTGGAAAAATTAGCTGGGCATGGTGGTAGGCACTTGTAATCCCAGCTACTTGGGAGGCTGAGGTAGGAGTATTGCTTGAGCCCAGGAGTTAAAGGTTGCAGTGAACCATTGATTATACCACTGCACTCCAGCCTGGGCAATGGAGCAAGAATTTGTCTCAAAAAAAAAAAAAAAAAGGTTATTGGGTGGGTGCCATGAATGCCTGCTACACCAGACACTGTTCCTGCTACACCAGACACTGTTCTAGGCATTGGGCTCCAGCAGTGAGTGAGACAGGAAACCTTGTCTTCCTGGAGCCCACATTACATTCAGAGAGACCAACAACTAAAAAGCAAAGAAAGGCTGGGCATGATGGCTCACGCCTGTAATCCCAGAAATTTGGGAGGCCAAGGCAGGCAGATCACCTGAGGTCAGGAGTTTGATACCAGCCTGGCCAACATGGTAAAACCCTGTTTCTACTAAAAATACAAAAATTACCTGAACATGATGATGCATGCCTGTAATCCCAGCTACTCAGGATGCTGAGACAGGAGAATTGCTTGAACCTGGGAGGTGGAGGTTGCAGTGAGCCAAAATTGCACCATTGTACTCCAGCCTGGGTGACAGAGCAAGACTCCATCTCAAAAAAAAAAAAAAAAAGGAAGCTGGGCAAGGTGGCTCATGCCTGTAATCCCAGCACTTTGGGAGGCCGAGACGGATGGATCACCTGAGGTCAGGAGTTCAACACCAGCCTAACTAACATGATAAAACTCTGGCTTTAGCCGGGCGCGGTGGCTCAAGCCTGTAATCCCAGCACTTTGGGAGGCCGAGGCGGGTGGATCACAAGGTCGAGAGATCGAGACCATCCTGGTCAACATGGTGAAACCCCGTCTCTACTAAAAATACAAAAAATTAGCTGGGCATGGTGGCTCGTGCCTGTAATCCCAGCTACTCAGGAGGCTGAGGCAGGAGAATTGCCTGAACTCAGGAGGCGGAGGTTGCGGTGAGCCGAGATCGCGCCGTTGCACTCCAGCCTGGGTAACAAGAGCGAAACTCCGTCTCAAAAAAAAAAAAAAAAAAAAAAAAAAACAACAACTCTGGCTTTACTAAAACTACTAAAAATAAAAAAATAATAAAAAAATAATTAGGCCGGGAGCAATGGCTCAAGCCTGTAATCCCAGCACATTGGGAGGCCAAGGCGGGTAGATCACGAGGTCAAGAGATCGAGACCATCCTGGTCAACATGGTGAAACCCCGTCTCTACTAAAAATACAAAAAATTAGCTGGGCATGGTTGCGCGTGCCTGTAATCCCAGCTACTCAGGAGGCTGAGGCAGGAGAATTGCCTGAACCCAGGAGGCAGAGGTTGCGGTGAGCCGAGATCGCGCCATTGTACTCCAGCCTGGGTAACAAGAGCGAAACTCCGTCTCAAAAAAAAAAAAAAAAAAAATTAGCTGGGAGTAGTGGCGGGCACCTGTAATCCTAGCACTTTGGAAGGCCAAGGCAGGCGAATCACCTGAGGTCAGGAGTTTGAGACCAGCCTGACTAACATGGTAAAACTCCATCTCTACTAAAAATACAAAAAAACATTAGCCAGGCATAGTGGCATGCACCTATAATCCCAGCTACTTGGGGGACTAAGGCAGGAGAATCATCTGAACCCGGGAGGTGGAGGTTGCAGTGAGACATGGTAGCGGCATTGCACTCCAGCCTGGGTGACAGAGCAAGACTGTCTCAAAAAAACAACAGACAAAAAAATTCCTGGCCAGGTGTGGTGGCTCATGCCTGTAATCTAAGCACTTTGGAGGCCAAGGCAGGCGGATCACCTGAGGTTGGGAGTTCAGTACTAGCCTGACCAACATGATGAAACCCTGTCTCTACTAAAAATACAAAAATTAGCTAGATGTGCTTGCTTGAACCCAGAAGGCAGAAATTGCAATGAGCCAAGATTGTGCAACTGCACTCCAGCCTGTGCGACAGAGTGAGACTCTGTCTCAAAAAAAGAAAAAAGAAATTCCTTGATTCCTTGAACAATCTATGTGATCATCATTTTAATGGCAACCAACTATTAGAGAACTTTGTGAGCCCCACAGTTGGATCTGTGTTGCAAATCTTCAACACTGCCCTTGTAGCTGTGTTGTAGGAAAGCACTCAGATGATACAAAAACAGTGGGCATGGGCGTAAGATTTTTTTAACAAAACCAGGCTATAGGACCAACCCATGCCTCAAAGAGCACTTAAAGTATATGTATTATACCTTTATAATGAGGAGCTGGACAGATAAATTATCCTTCACCTCATTTAGGTCTTAGAACCCCATTGAGATTTAGGTAGCACCTCTGTGAGGTAGGAGGCAGGACTTGACTTCAGAGGCAGGGCTTGACAGTGGACCAAATTGAAGACTAGCTAAAACAGGGAAAGAGTGGAAGCAACTTTCCATAAGGCACACCCACCAGTGTTTCCTGTTGGATTGTCATTACCATAGCAACACCCAGAAGTTACCAACCTTTTCCTAGAAATTTTTGTATAAACTTCCCCTTAGTTTATGTGTAATTAAAGTGAGTATAGGCCGAGAACAGTGGCTCACGCCTATAATCCCAGCATTTTAGGAGGCCAAGGCAAGCAGATCACTTGAGATTGGGAGTTCGAGACCATCCTGCTCAACATAGTAAAACCCCAACTGTACTAAAAATACAAAAATTAGGCCAGACGTGGTGGCTCACACCTGTAATCCAAGCACTTTGGAGGCCAGGGTGGGCGGATCACCTGAGATTGGGAGTTCAAGACCAGCATGACCAACATGGTGAAATTCCATCTTTAAAATAATAATCATAATTTAAAAATCATAAAAAAAAGGCCGGGCGCGGTGGCTCAAGCCTGTAATCCCAGCACTTTGGGAGGCCGAGGCGGGTGGATCACGAGGTCGAGAGATCGAGACCATCCTGGTCAACATGGTGAAACCCCATCTCTACTAAAAATACCAAAAATTAGCTGGGCATGGTGGTGCGTGCCTATAATCCCAGCTACTCAGGAGGCTGAGGCAGGAGAATTGCCTGAACCCAGGAGGCGGAGGTTGCGGTGAGCCGAGATCGCGCCATTGCACTCCAGCCTGGGTAACAAGAGCGAAACTCCACCTCAAAAAAAAAAAAAAAAAAAAAAAAAAATACAGGCTGGTCCGAAGGTAGTGAGTTATCTCAACTGATTGTTCAGTCAGTTACAGATCGAACTCCTTGTTCCACTCTTTCCCCCCATCTCACTACTGTACTTGACTAGTCTTAAAAAAAAAAAAAAAAAAGAGCCGGGCACGGTGGCTCAAGCCTGTAATCCCAGCACTTTGGGAGGCCGAGGCGGGTGGATCACAAGGTCAAGAGATCGAGACCATCCTGATCGACATGGTGAAACCCCGTCTCTACTAAAAGTGCAAAAAGTTAGCTGGGCATGGTGGCACGTGCCTGTAATCCCAGCTACTCAGGAGGCTGAGGCAGGAGAATTGCCTGAGCCCAGGAGGCAGA
Source organism: Saimiri boliviensis (assembly GCF_048565385.1). Taxonomy (NCBI): domain Eukaryota; kingdom Metazoa; phylum Chordata; class Mammalia; order Primates; family Cebidae; genus Saimiri; species Saimiri boliviensis. Next base: position 14,038,039 of record NC_133450.1, on the reverse strand, counting down.
GGTTGCGGTGAGCCGAGATCGCGCCATTGCACTCCAGCCTGGGTAACAAGAGCGAAACTCCGTCTCAAAAAAAAAAAAAAAAAAAAAAGGAGCCGGGAGTGGTGGCTCAAGCCTGTAATCCCAGCACTTTGGGAGGCCAAGGCGGGTGGATCACAAGATCAAGAGATCGAGACCATCCTGGTCAACATGGTGAAACCCCGTCTCTACTAAAAATACAAAAAAGTAGCTGGGCATGGTGGCATATGCCTGTAATCCAAGCTACTCAGGAGGCTGAGGCAGGAGAATTGCCTGAGCCCAGGAGGCGGAGGTTGCGGTGAGCCGAGATCACGCCATTGCACTCCAGCCTGGGTAACAAGAGCAAAACTCCGTCTCAAAAAAAAAAAAAGGAAAAAAAATACAAAAATTAGCCAGACATTGTGGCAGGCACCTGTAATCCCAGCTGCTTGGGAGGCTGAGGCTAGAGAATCTCTTGAACCTGGGAGGTGGAGGTTACAGTGAGCCAAGATAGAGCCACTGCACTCCAGGCTGGGCAACAGTGCAAGACTCCGTCTCAATTTAAAAAAAAACAACAACAACTGTGTATGGTGTATGAATATGACCACAAAACTGCCCTGAGCTGCTACTCTCAGCACACTGCTCCGGGGCATCCCTGCTCTGCAGGAGTGGGCATGGAGCTGTAACGCTGCCAGAGCTCTAACATGCCGTTCAATAAAGCTGTTTGTTTCTACCACTGGTTCACCTTGAATTCTTTTCTGGGCAAAGTCTAGAACCCTCCCAAGCTAAGCCCCAATTTGGGACTCATCTGCATGCCTGTTCCCAAAAATCTACATGCACAGACACGTAAGAGTTGTGAGTACAGCCAGAGGACTGGGTTTGAAAACCTGAGGACAGCCGGGCGCGGTGGCTCAAGCCTGTAATCCCAGCACTTTGGGAGGCCGAGGCGGGTGGATCACGAGGTCGAGAGATCGAGACCATCCTGGTCAACAAGGTGAAACCCCGTCTCTACTAAAAATACAAAAAGTTAGCTGGGCATGGTGGCGTGTGCCTGTAATCCCAGCTACTTAGGAGGCTGAGGCAGGAGAATTGCCTGAGCCCAGGAGGCGGAGGTTGCGGTGAGCTGAGGTCGCGCCATTGCACTCCAGCCTGGGTAACAAGATCGAAACTCCGTCTCAAAAAAAAAAAAAAAAGAAAAAAAAAAAAAAGAAAACCTGAGGACTTTGTGAACCCCATGGATGGATAATCCCCAAGGGCCCTTCTGCCTCCACCAGTGACCAGATGGTAGAGATGCTGCAAACTGTGGGATGGCCTGTAGGAAGGCTGTGAGAGATAGGGCAGGAACTAGCCACTTCCTGGAGTAGATGGTTGCCATCTGGGACAATGGCTGAGGGCTGGCTGACAGAAGGCCACCACCTGACCTCTTTTCTCTCTGGAGGACTTCTTTCTCAGAGTGAGTGGCAGAAAAAGCCTAGCTCAGGGAGAAGCCCCATGGGAGACCCATCCTAGGCCCTGTCTCCTGGCTGGTTGTAGTGGAGGAAGCACATCCCTTCCACTCTGTGTCTCCACTGTAAGATGGGGAAGTTGGATTAGACTCACTCTTTCCAACTACACATATTTAGGGAACACTTCCTGGGCATCAAGGACTACATCAGACCTCGCCACTGATGAAGCTGCCTTGAGCATGAAGAACTATACCCTAGGCTGGGCGCGGCAGCTCAGGCCTGTAATCCCAGCACTTTGGGAGTCCAAGGCAGGTGGATCACGAGGTCAGGAGTTCAAGACGAGCCTGGCCAAGATGGTGAAACCCTGTCTGTACCAAAAAACAAAAATTAGGCTGGGCGTGGTGGCTCAGGCCTGTAATCCCAGCACTTTGGGAGGCCGAGGCGGGTAGATTATGAGGTCAGGAGTTCAAGACCAGCCTGCCCAATATGGTGAAACCCTGTCTGTACCAAAAATACAAAAAGAAAATTAGCCAGGCGTGGTGGCATGTGCCTGTAATCCTAGCTACTCAGCAGGCTGAGGCAGAAGAATCTCTTGAACCCAGGAGGCAGAGGTTGCAGTGAGACGAGATTGTGCCATTGCTCTCCAGCCTGGGTGACAGAGTGACACTCTGCCTCAAAACCAAAAAAAAAAATTAGCAGGCATGGTGGCAGGTGCCTATAATCCCAGCTACTCCAGAGCCTGAGGCAAAGAATCACTCGAATCCAGGAGACTGAGATTGCAGTGAGCCAAGATTGAGCCACTGTACTCCAGCCTCGGCTACAGAATGAGACTCTGTCTCAAAAAAAAAAAGAAAAAGAAATACACCCAAAGGGAAGGAGAGGCCACTTGCAGTTTTCAGTTAGCCAGCTGGGAAGGATCCTGGAAGGCCACTGCATGGGATGGAACCCGAAGATGGGCTGTCGGGGGCATTCTGGACAGAGAAAAGGACATTAGTGACAAAAGTCTGGGTATACAGGGCCTGGTATAGCTGGGGTGTCAGGTAAACAAAGAGGAACTCTCACGAGCAAAGCAAGAATTGGGTCCAGGCCTGGGTGGGAGCTAGATCAGGAGTCATCAGGGCATAACAAATTCAGGGCCTTAGTGGTGGAGGGAGGAGAGGGTCTCACAGAGCTTTGTGGGAGGGAAATGGGAGGGCCTGAGCAGAGGGCCCTAGGCACTGGACCCAGACGAATGTGGAGGCAGTCACTTGGGACCAGCTAGGTGTCCAGATGTGGTAGGAAATCTCTCTCAGGCAGATGAAAATAGGAGTCTGGTGTGGAAGAGAGATTAGGACAGAGAAGACTGCCCAAAGCGGATGACAGGCAGTGGTCACCTTCTCAGAGGGGAGATGCTGGTAGATGCTGCAGGAGGGAAGTTTGAAAGACTGCATTCTGCTCCTTTCTCCTCTCTCCAGGACTGTGGAAGGTTCACAATCTGCATTAGCATGTGAAAGTCTCAGAAAGAACCTGGGAGGGCCGGACACTGTGGCTCAAGCCTGTAATCCCAGAACTTTGAGAGGCTGAGGTGGGTGGATCACTTGAGGTCAGGAGTTCGAGACCATCCTGACCAACATGGCTCTCCTGTTGGCCTCCTGACCAACCTCGTCTCTCCTAAAAATTAAAAAATTAGCCAGGTGTTTGGTGCACGCCTGTAATTCCAGCTACTCCGGAGGGTAAGGAAGGAGAATCACTTGAACCCGGGAGGTGGAGGTTGCAGCAAGCTGAGATTGCATCTCAGCTACTCAGGAGCCTGTAATTCCAGCTACCTAGGAAACTGAGGAAGGAGAATTGCTTGAATCTGGTAGGCGGAGGCTGCAGTGAGCCAACGTGGCCCCACTGCACTCCAGCCTGGGCGACAGCGCGAGACTCCATCTCAAAAAAATAAAAGGTAGGATCACAATTTAGAGTTAGCAACACTAAATCCATGATCAGCAAAAGAAGCAAGACAAGTCCCCCTTTCCTACCGCCCCCCTCTGTGTGCACTGACTTGTCAGTCACCCTCCAGCTCTTTCAGGGTTGCTTTTGTCCGGAGACACTGAAACCAGGGGAAAAGGCAGGGTCTCAGGCCTGGGGGCTTGGTGGTGCCACTGATAGAAATGGACAGGTTGAGAAAGAGAAATAATTTTGCAGGATGATTACAGTTCATTTGTAATCAGACAGAGTTAGCACTACCAATTATTAATCAGCTATGAAGCTGGGAGTGGTGGCTCATGCCTGCAACCCCAGCGGTTTGGGAGGCTAAGGCAGAAGGATCACTTGAGGCTAGGAGTTCAAGACCAGCCTGGACAACACAGTGAGACCCTGTCACTACAGAAGAATAAAATAAAAGATTAGCTGGGTCTAGTGACAGCTTTTAGTCCCAGCTACTTGGGATGAGGCAGGAGAACCACTTGAGCCCAGGAGTTTGAGGTTGCAGTGACCTTTGATCATGTCACTGCACTCCATCCTAGGCAACAGAGAAATATGGTCTCTTAAAAACAAAACAGGCTGGGTGCAGTGGCTCAGTCTGTAATCCCAGCGCTTTGGGTGGCTGAGGAGGGTGGATCACAAAGTCAAGAGATCGAGAACATCCTGGCTAACACGGTGAAACCCCATTTGTACTAAAAATACAAAAAACAATTAGCTGGGCATGGGGGTGCGTGCCTGTAGTCCCAACTACTTGGGAGGCTGAGGCAGGAGAATTGCTTGAAGCTGGGAAACGGAAGTTGCAGTAAGCTGGGATTGAACCACTGCACTCCAGTCTGGCGATAGAGTGAGACTCCATCTAAAAACAAAAAAAAAAGGCCAGGCGCGGTGGCTCAAGCCTGTAATCCCAGCACTTTGGGAGGCAGCAAGTGGATCACGAGGTCGAGAGATCGAGACCATCCTGGTCAACATGGTGAAACCTCGTCTCTACTAAAAATACAAAACACTAGCTGGGCGTGGTGGCGCATGCCTGTAATCCCAGCTACTCAGGAGGCTGAGGCAGGAGAATTGCCTGAGCCCAGGAGGCGGAGGTTGCGGTGAGCCGAGATCGCGCCATTGCACTCCAGCCTGGGTAACAAGAGCGAAACTCCGTCTCAAAAAAAAATAAATAAATAAAAATTTAAAAAAAAAATTAGCCAGGTGTGGTGGTACATACCTGTAGTTCCGGCTACTCAGGAGGCTGAGGCAGGAGAATCACTTGAACCTGGGAGGCAGAGGTTGCAGTGAGCTGAGATCGTGCCACTGCACTCCAGCCTGGGCGACAGAGTGAGACTGTCTCAGGAAAAAACAAAAAAAACAGCTATGTGACTTGGACAATAAGTAAACATCCGAGCCTCAGTTTTCCAAATTGTAAAGTAGGGCTGTAATATGATCTATACCTCACAGTGTGTGAAGTGTGAAGAGCAAATGTAGTATTAGGTGTTCCACAAAACTCGGGGCCTCAGAACTGTGTATGATAGCAACCATATACATGGTTGATTGATTGACTGATTGATTTTGAGACACAGTCTTGCTCTGTTGCCCAGGCTGGAGTGCAGTGGTGTAATCTCGGCTCACTGCAACCTCCGCCTCCTGGGTTCAAGTGATTCTCCTGCCTCAGCCTCCCAAGTAGCTGGGACTACAGGCACCTGACATCATGCCCAGCTAACTTTTGTATTTTTGTAGAGACAGGGCTTCACTATGTTGGCCAGGCTGGTCTGGAACTCCTGATCTCAGGTGATCTGCCCACCTTGGCTTCCCAAAGTGTTGGGATTACAGGTGTGAGCCACTGCACCCGGCCCATATACATGGTTTTTATGGTTAATGTTGTCGTCTTTGGGTTGTTGAGGTGGGTCCTGAGGTTTCCTCGACATTTTGCAGGACTCTGGTAAATCCACAGTTTGAGTCTGAGATCCTGCCAGCTGATGGATCTGCAGGACTAGAAGTCAGGAGAGAGGTCTGTGGCACAGCTCACAGGTGGTGTCTGGTTATCAGGAGTCAGGCTAGAGAGTGGGCATCTTCTGGGGGACACGGAATGCAGAGGGACCCAGAGATGCCACCTCAGCTCCTTCCCTTTCCTTCCCATCTTGCTCAACACTCACCAATGACTCTTGGTGTCAGACCTGGATGGGAAACAAGTCAGGGCTCTGGAGTTTACATCTTGCCCGCCATGGTACACAAATGCGGTCAAGTCATTCAGTGTCTATAGTCTGCAGTTTCCCACGAGTGCTAAGGAGGTTATCACAATGTTAATTACAGAGAAGTTGAGAGGATGAAAAGAATTTACTAACCTTTACAGGCCACGTAAATACAGGACATAACTTTCCTCACTGGCATGACACAAAAAGTACCTTTTCCACGAAGCCTTTCCAGACTGCCTCACTAGAGGTGATTTCTTCTCCCACTGATCTCCCACCGCTGCACACCTGAACCTTATATACACCTGCTGCCCCCATCAAGAGGCACAAGAAGGCCAGGTGTAATGACTCACACCTGTAATCCCAGCACTTTGGGAGAACGAGGCGAGTCGATCATGAGGTTGGGAGTTTCAGAGCAGCCTGACCAACGTGGTGAAACCCTGTCTCTAATAAAAATACAAAAATTAGCCAGGCGTAGTGTCACGTGCCTGTAATCCCAGCTACTCAGGAGGCTGAGGCAGAATTGCTTGAACCCGGGAGGCGGAGGTTGCAGTGAGCTGAGATTGTACCACTGCACTCCAACCTGATGACAGAGCAAGACTCCATCTCAAAAAAAAGAAAAATTTCTTTTAATATTGTTTTCGGAACATACATTTTACAGTTCTCTTTTTTTTTTTTTTTCAGGCTGGTCTTGAACTCCCGACCTCAGGTGATCCACCCACCTTGGCCTCCAAAGTGCTTGGATTATAGGCGTGAGCCACCATGCCCGGCCAATTTTACAGTTCTCTTACTAAATTTATTCCTAAGTATTTTATTCTTTTTTATGTTTTTGTAAATTGAATTGTGGGGTTTTTTTAAAACTTTTTTTATTTTTGAGATGGAATTTCATTATTGTTGCCCAGGCTGGAGTGCAATGGCACTATCTCGGCTCACTACAACCTCCACCTCCTGGGTTCAAGCAATAGTTCTGCCTCAGCCTCCTGAGTAGCTGGGGTTACAGGCGTGTACCACCATGCCCAGCTAATTCTGTATTTTTAGTAGAGATAGGGTTTCATCATGTTGGGCTGGTCTGTAACTCCTGACCTCACATGATTTCCCTCCCTTGGCCTCCCAAGGTGCTGGGGTTACAGGCGTGAGCCACCACACCTGGCCTTTAAAAAAAAACTTTCAGATGGAGTCTTGCTCTGTCGCCCAGGCTGGAGTGCAGTGGCTTGATTTTGGCTCCCTGGAACCTCCGCCTCCCGGGTTCAAGCTACTCTCCTGCCTCAGACTCCCGAGCAGCTGGGAATACAGGTGCCCACCCCTCCGCCCCCAGCTAATTTTTGTAGTTTTAGTAGAGACGGGGTTTATACCATATGGGCCAGGCTGGTCTCAAATTCCTGACCTTGTTATCCACCTGCCTCGGCCTCCCAAAGTGCTGGGATTACAAGTGTGAACCACGGTGCCCAGCCTAATTTTTTTTTTTTTTTTTTTTTTTTGAGACGGAGTTTCGCTCTTGTTACCCAGGCTGGAGTGCAATGGTGCGATCCGGCTCACCGCAACCTCCGCCTCCTGGGTTCAGGCAATTCTCCTGCCTCAGCCTCCTGAGTAGCTGGGATTACAGGCACGCACCACCATGCCCAGCTACTTTTTTGTATTTTTAGTAGAGACGGGGTTTCACCATGTTGACCAGGATGGTCTCGATCTCTTGACCTCGTGATCCACCCGCCTCGGCCTCCCAAAGTGCTGGGATTACAGGCTTGAGCCACCGCGCCCGGCTCTTTTTTTTTTTTTAGATGGAATTTTACTTGTTGCCCAGTCTGGAGTGCAGTGGTGTGATCTCGGCTCACTGCAAACTTCACCTCCCAGGTTCAAGTGATTCTCCTGCCTGAGCATCCTGAGTAGCTGGGATTACAAGTTCACGCCACCATAGCCGACTACTTTTTTTTTTTTTTTTTTGTATTTTTAGTAGAGATGGGGTTTCACCATATTGGCCAGGCAGGTCTCAAACTCCTGACCTTGTGATTTGCCTGCCTCAGCCTTCCAAACTGCTGGGATTACAGGTGTGACTGCCACTGCACCCGGATCCCACCCCATCCCCCTTTTTTTTGGAGACAGTCTTGCTCTGTTGCCCTGGCTGGAGTGCAGGGGCACAGTCTCCTCTCACTGCAGCCACTGACCCCTGGGTTCCAGCAATTCTCCTGCCTCAGTCTCCTAGGTAGCTAGGATTACAGTCAAACGCCACCATGCCCAATTAATTTTTGTACTTTTAGTAGAGATGGGGTTTTGCCATGTTGGTCAGGTTGGTCTTGAACTCCTGACCTCAAGTGATCCACTTGCCTCAGCCTCCCAGAGTGCTGGGATTATAGGCGTGAGCCACCTCACCTGACCAATACGTCTTAAAATACGCTTTAATTTCTCTCTTGGCCGTAATGAATTATGTGAATTTTTTTTCTTTTTTTCCTTTTTATTCTATTAGTAAAGTGTGTTACATTGATTGATATTTGGATGTTAAACCAACGTTGCATTCCTGGGATAAATCTCACTTGGTCATGGTATAATTTTTTGTATATGTTGCTGGATTTGATGTGCTAGTGTTTTGTTGTTGTTGTTGTTCGAGATAGAGTCTCACTCTGTTGCCCAGGCTGAAGTGCAGTGGTGGGGTCATGGCTCACTGCAGCTTCGAATTCCTGGGTTCAAGCAATCCTTCCTGCCTCAGCCTCCCAAGTAGATGGAACTACAGGTATGTGACACCATGCCTAGCTCATTAAAAAAAAAAAATATGCCGGGCGCGGTGGCTCAAGCCTGTAATCCCAGCACTTTGGGAGGCTGAGGCGGGCGGATCACGAGGTCAAGAGATCGAGACCATCCTGGTCAACATGGTGAAACCCCGTCTCTACTAAAAATACAAAAGTTAGCTGGGCATGGTGGCGCGTGCCTGTAATCCCAGCTACTCAGGAGGCTGAGGCAGGAGAATTGCCTGAACCCAGGGGGCAGAGGTTGCGGTGAGCCGAGATCGTGCCATTGCACTCCAGCCTGGGTAACAAGAGCGAAACTCCGTCTCGAAAAAAAAAAAAAATTATATATATATATATAAATATATATATATTTTTATATATATTTATATATATATAAATATAAATATATATAAATATATATATTATATATATATATTTAAATATATATATTTATATATATATATTTAAATATATATATTTATATATATTTAATATATATAAATATATATAAATTAAATATATATATTTAATATATATATTTAAAATATATATATATTTTATATATAAATATAAATATATATAATATATATAAATATTTATATATTATATATATAAATATAAATATATATATATTTATATATAAATATATATATATATATTTTTTGATTTGTCTCTCCCTGTTGCCCAGGCTAGATTGCAGTGGTGCAATCTCCATTCACTGCCATCTCAGCCTCCTGGGTTCAAGTGATTCTCCTGCCTAAGCCTCCCAAGTAACTGGGATTACAGTGCCTGCCACCATGCCTAGCTAATGTTTTTGTAGTTTCAGTAGAGACAGGGTTTCGCCATATTGGGCAGGCTGGTCTCAAACTCCTGACCTCATGTGATTGTCCTTCCTCAGCCTCCCAATGTGCTGGGATTACAGGCATGAGCCACCTCGCCTGGCAGTTTTCTTTTTCTTTTTTTATTTTTGAGACAGAGTCTCCCTCTGCCGCCTAGGCTGGAGTGCAGTGGCATGATCTTGGTTCACTGTAACCTCCACCTCCCAGGTTTGTGATTCTCCTGCCTCAGCCTCCTCAGTAGCTGAGATTACAGATAGGCCACCATGGCCTGCTATTTATTTTTATTTTTAGTAGAAATGGGGTTACCATGTTGACCAGGTTGGTCTCAAACTCCTGACCTCAGATGATCTACCTGCCTCAACCTCCCAAAGTGTTGGATTACAGGCATGAGCCACCATGCCCCGTCTTGAGTAGATTTTTTTTTTTTTTTTTTTTTTTTTTGGAGACAGAGTTTCACTCTTGTTGCCCAGGCTGGAGTGCAATGGCACCATCTTGGCTCACTGCAACCTCCACCTCCTAGGTTTAAGTTATTCTCCTGTCTTAGCCTCCTGAGTAGCTGGGATTACAGGCATTCACCACTACACCCAGCTAATTTTCTTTTTTTTTTTTGAGGCGGAGTTTCACTCTTGTTACCCAGGCTGGAGTGCAATGGCGCGATCTCGGCTCACCGCAACCTCCGCCTCCTGGGTTCAGGCAATTCTGCTGCCTCTGCCTCCTGAGTAGCTGGGATTACAGGCACGTGCCACCATGCCCAGCTAATTTTTTGTATTTTTAGTAGAGACGGGGTTTCACCATGTTGACCAGGATGGTCTCGATCTCTTGACCTTGTGATCCACCCGCCTCGGCCTCCCAAAGTGCTGGGATTACAGGCTTGAGCCACCGCGCCCGGCCCTAATTTTCTATTTTTAGTAGAGACAGGATTTCTCCATGTTGGTCAGGCTGGTCTCGGACACCTGACCTCAGATGATCCGCCTGCCTCGGCCTCTCAAAGTATTAGGATTACAGGTGTGAGCCACCGCGCCCAGCCTTGAGTAGATTTAAATTAATTGGTTTTTATTTTTCTTAGGGGGTCATGTTTTCCTGTCTCATATACATGCTGATTTCCATCGAATGCCACACGTTGTGAATTTTACTTTGTTATGTATCGGATTTTTTTCTTTTTTTCTTTTATTTATTCATTTAAATTTTTGTTTTTAATTTCTTGTAATACTCTCCTAGCCAATGGATTTTTTGCATATATATATTTTGGAGAGAGAGTTTCACTCTTGTTGCCCAGGTTGGAGTGCAATGGCCACATCTCAGCTCACCGCAACTCCACCTCCCAGGTTCAAGCAGTTTTCCTGCCTCAGCCTCCCCCGTAGCTGGGATTACAGACATGCGCCACCACGCCCGGCTAATTTTGTATTTTTTTTTTTTTTTTGTATTTTTGTTTGTTTGTTTTTTTGACCTGGTGTCCAGGTATAATTTTGTATTTTTAGTAGAGAGAGTGTTTCTCCATGTTAGTCAGGCTGGTCTCAAACTCCCAACCTCAAGTAATCTACCCTCCTTGGCCTCCCAAAGTACTGGGATGTGAGACACTGTGCCTGGTCTCTTACATACACATTTTTGAGCTTTGTTCTGGGAGGCAGAAGTTACTTGGAAACAGTTTGTTTCATTAGATTTTGCTTTTCTTAGATGGGGCCAGGGCAGTCTTTAGTCGTCACTTGCTGTTGAGCCAAAAACTCTTGAGTGCAATTCTCAATGCCCTATTAATTGTGAGGTTTCCATTCCTCAGTAGGAACCAGCACAATTTCCAGCCCTGTGTGAGCTCCAAGCATTGTTCTAATCATGTGGGTGGTTCTTACTCTGCTCTCTGGTAGTTTCCTCATGCATGCACTGGGCTGAATTACTGGAGTTACCATCTGCAGAGTTCCAGAGTTCCGTCTGTGTGAAGCTCTCTCCTTTCTGGTTCTCTGCCTTGAGAACTCCAGCCACCTGTGCTCCCTGGACTCCCAGCTTCTTTCCTTCCTGCCTTCTTGCCTTCCTTCCCTCTCTTTCTCTTTCTTTTCTTTCTTGAGACAGGGTCTCAGTATGTTGCCCAGGCTGGAGTGCAGTGGCTGTTCACAGGTGCAATCCCGCTAATGATCAGCACTGGAGTTTTGACCTGCTCCATTTCCTGGGCTGGTTCACCTCTCCTTAGGCAACCTGGTGGTCCCTGACTCCCAGGAGGTCACCATACTGATGCCGAACTTACTGCAGACACCCTATTGGCATAGCGCACTACAGCCCAGAACTCCTGGGCTCAAGCGATCCTCCCACCTTAGCCTCCTGAGTAGCTGGGACTACAGGCAGGTGACACTGTGCCCGGCCCAGCTTCAGCTTTTGATGCACAGATACTGCTGGACGCCACCTGGCTTCCCCTCCCTGTGATCTGGTCTGAAAACTTTTTTTTTTTTTTTTGAGACAGGGTTTCACTCTGCTGCCCAGGCTGGAGTGCCGTGGCATGATCTTGGCTCACTACAACCTCTGCCTCCTGAGTTCAAGCAAGTCTCCTGACTCAGTCTCCCAAGTAGCTGGAATTACAGATACCACGCACAGCTAATTTTTTTTACTTTTAGTAGAGATGGGGTTACCCCATGTTGTTCAGGCTGGTCTTAAATTTCTGACCTCAAGTGATCCGCCTGCCATGGCCTCCCAAAATGAGCCACTGCACCCAGTCGCTCTGAAAACTTAAAATATATATATATATATATACACACACATATAATTGTTTATTATTTTTTTTCATTGCATTTTAGGTTATTTTTTTGTTTTGAAACAGAGTTTCGCTCTTGCTGCCCAGAATGGAGTGCAATGGCATGGTCTCAGTTCATTGCAACCTCTGCCTCCCAGGTTCAAGAGACTCTCCTGCCTCAGCCTCCCAAGTTGCTGGGATTACAGGGACCTGCTGCTATGCTCGGGAAATTTTTTTTTTTTTTTTTTTTTTTTTTTTTTGAGACTGAGTCTTGCTTTGTTGCTCAGGCTGGAGTGCTGTGGAGAGGTCTCAGGTCACTGCAACCTCCACCTCCCAGGCTCAAGCAATTTTCCTGCCTCAGCCTCCCAAGTAGCTGGGATTATAGGCACCTGCCACCATGCCCAGCTAATTTTTTGTTTTTTTTTGTTTTTTTTTGAGACGGAGTTTCACGCTTGTTACCCAGGCTGGAATGCAATGGTGCGATCTCAGCTCACCGCAACCTCCACCTCCTGGGTTCAGGTAATTCTCCTGCCTCAGCCTCCTGAGTAGCTGGGATTACAGGCACGTGCCACCATGCCCAGCTAATTTTTTGTATTTTTAGTAGAGTCGGGGGTTTCACCATGTTGACCAGGATGGTCTCCATCTCTTGACCTCGTGATCCACCTGCCTCGGTCTCCCAAAGTGCTGGGATTACAGGCGTGAGCCACCGCGCCCAGCCTAATTTTTTTTATTTTTAACAGAGACAGGTTTTCACCAAGTTGTCCAGGCTGGTCTTGAACTCCTGAGCTTGTGATCTGTCTACCATAGCCTCCCAAAGTGCTGGGATTACAGGCCTGAGCCACCATGCCCAGCTTAATTTTTGTTTTTAGTAGAGACAAGGTGTCTCCATGTTGGCCAGGCTGGTCTCAAACACCTGAACTAAGGTGATTTGCCCACCTTGGCCTCCCAAAGTGTGGGGATTACAGGTGTGAGCCACCATACCCTACCAAATTATATAATTAATATTATTTTTTGGAGGCAAGTTCTTGCTCTGTCACCCAGGCTGGAGTGCAATGTCATTAGCATAGCTCACTGTAGCCCTGACCTTCTGGGCTGAAGGGATCCTCCTGCCTCAGGTTCCCAAATAGCTGGGACTTCAGGCACTTGCCACGATGCCTGGCTGTTTTTCATTTAGTTTTTCACTATGCTGCCCAGGCTGGTCTAAAATGATCCTTCCATTTTGGCCTCTGAAAATGCTGGGATTGGCCGGGCGCGGTGGCTCAAGCCTGTAATCCCAGCACTTTGGGAGGCCGAGGCGGGTGGATCACGAGGTCAAGAGATCGAGACCATCCTGGTCAACATGGTGAAACCCCGTCTCTACTAAAAATACAAAAAAGTAGCTGGGCATGGTGGTGCGTGCCTGTAATCCCAGCTACTCAGGAGGCTGAGGCAGGAGAATTGCCTGAACCCAGGAGGCGGAGGCTGCGGTGAGCCGAGATCGTGCCATGGCACTCCAGCCTGGGTAACAAGAGCGAAACTCCGTCTCAAAAAAAAAAAAAAAAGAAAATGCTGGGATTACAGGTGTGAGTCATGGTGCCCGGCCCTGGAAATTTTCTTTAGGCAGCAAAGTGGGGCATTTGTAGGGTTCTCTTCATTTTTTTTTGCTGACTCTCTGGGATCACTTTTTCATCATCTGGGCTTCAGTGTCTTGAGAATCATGTTTCACTTACTTTCGGGAGTATTTTAGTTGTTTTTAGATGGGAATGTAGATCATCTGGCCTGGAAGCAGAAAGCCTTACAGTCATTTGTTACTTTCTTCAGGTGGGATTTATTGAGGAAGAGCCTAGTGTGTGCCACCTTCCACTGCTCTTGCGACTCTCCAAACATTTCACATTTTCCTGCCTTGGGGCATTTGCAAGATTTTTTTCTTTGTTCTACTTTCCTCCTTTATAGCTCTTTGTAGTTCTTCCTCCCTCAGCTCAAAGGGGCCTTCTCTGACTACTCTATGTAAAGTGAATTACTCTCTTTTTAATTTCCCATCACATTTCTGCTTTACTTTACAGCTTCTTCTACTAGAATAGAGACAGAAATTGGTTTTGTCTCTAAAAATTAAAATTTTTTTCATGCCTGTAATCCCAGCACTTTGGGAGGCCGAGGCAGGCGGATCACGAGGTCAAGACATCGAGACCATCCTGGCCAACATGGTGAAACCCCGTCTCCACTAAAAATACAAAAATTGCCGGGCACGGTGGCTCAAGCCTGTAATCCCAGCACTTTGGGAGGCCGAGGTGGGTGGATCACGAGGTCGAGAGATCGAGACCATCCTGGTCAACATGGTGAAACCCCATCTCTACTAAAAATACAAAAAATTAGCTGGGCATGGTGGCATGTGCCTGTAATCCCAGCTACTCGGGAGGCTGAGGCAGGAGAATTGCCTGAACCCAGGAGGCGGAGGTTGCGGTGAGCCGAGATCGCGCCATTGCACTCCAGCCTGGGTAACAAGAGCGAAACTCCGTCTCAAAAAAAAAAAAAAAAAAAAAAAAAAAAATACAAAAATTAGCTGGGCATAGTGGCCCGAGCCTGTAGTCCCTCCTACTCGGGAGGCTGAGGCAGGAGAATCAATTGAACCTTGCAGGCAAAGGTTGCAGTGAGCCAAGATTGCACCACTGCACTCCAGCCTGGAGATAGAGGGAGGCTCCATCTCAAAAAAAATTTTTTTTAGAGATGGGATCTCACTATGTTGCCCAGGCTGAGCCCAAACTGTTGGGCTCAAGGGATTCTCCCACCTGGGCCTCCCAAAGTATTGGGATTACAGGCGTGAGCCACCACTCCCGGCCAGGCAGAAATTTTTGTGATTCCCTGGAACCAGCTCAGGGCCCGCATACTGTAAGTGTTCAATAAATATTTCCTGGCCGGGTGCAGTGGCCATGCCTGTAATCCCAGCACTTTGGGAGGCGAAGGTGGGTGGATCACCTGAGGTCAGAGGTTCGAGACCAGCCTTGCCAATCTTGTGAAACCCCATCTCTACTAAAAATACAAAAATTAGCTGTGCATGGTGGCACATGTCTGTAGTTCCAGCTACTTGGGAGGCTGAGGCAGGGGACTACCTTGAACCCAGGAGGATGAGGTTGCAGCGAACCAAGATCTTGCCACTGCACTCCGGACTGGGTGACAGAGTGAGACTCCATATCTAAATAAATAAATAAATACTGAATGAATCAATGAGGTCTTTGCATACTTCATGGTGCCTGTCACATAATAAAGCTCAGTCAAATTGGGGGTGCCTGGCAGAGGAACACAGCTCCCTCCCCTGAGGTGCCCAGCAGGGATGGGATATTGGGCCTCTGGACTGCGGCCATGTTCAGCTCACCCTCAGCCTCACTCTCCTTAGTGATAACCGAAGGCCCCTGCTTGCCGGCCAGGGGAGGGCTGACAGGTGGGGCTGATGAGTTCCAGACCCAGGCCTCTGGGCCCCAGCACAACCTGATAGAACCGGATGCTGGCTAGGAGCCAGAGCCAAGCTTCCATGACGTGGTTGCCTTCAAGGGGCATGCCCCTCCCTAGTCCTGTGGGCCTTCAGCTCTTGCCCAGCCCCCTCAGAGCGGCCTGCCTGGGCTCTGAGGAAAACCTCGCCATCCTTCCCTGTTCTAGTTCTACATCTACTTTTGCGGCCGTTGACAACTGTGAGAACACAGAACTACATAGTGGTGGGCTCCATAAAGTGAAAAATACTTTGTACAGTTAAAACATTCTGTAAGTACTCACTAAACTAGAAAGGACTCGGGAACTTTTCCGTTCAAAACCTCTACTTTTGACAGAGGAAGAAACTGAGATTTAAATGAAATAATGGGCCAGGTGCAGTGGCTTACGCCTGTAATCCCAGCAATTTGGAAAGCCCAGGCGGGCGGATAGGTTGAGAGCTCACAAGTTCGAGACTTGTGAACAACAGTGAAACCCTTTCTCTGCTAAAAATACCTAAATTAGCCGGGTGTGGTGGCACATGCCTGTAAACCCAGCTACCGGGGAGGCTGAGGTAGGAGAAGCGTTTGAGCCCAGGAGGTGGAGGTTACAGTGAGCGGAGATCATGCCACTGCACTTCGGCCTGGGCAACAGAGCAAGACTCTGTCTCAAAATAAATAAATAAATAATAAATAAATGAAATAATGTATGTAGACTGCTTGGCACCATACCTGAGACGTTGTGATTCTACCCTAGCTATCACCACCTGCCCACCTCTGGGTTAGCAACCAGTGCTTTTGTGCCTCTCAACTTCCACCCACTCCCCTCCTACCTTGTCAGTGAACTTTTTGTTCATTATTGTCACTTCATAATAATATATGCAAAGTGCTTAGCTCAAGGCCTGGCACTTCATAAATTAACATAAAGTGGGCTGGGTGCTGCGGCTCACATCTGTAATCCCAGCATTTTGGGAGGCTGAGGTGGGTGGATCAGCTGAGGTCAGGAGTTTGAGACCAACCTGGCCAACATGATGAAACCCCCGACTACTAAAAATATAAAAACTTAGCCAGGTGTGGTGGCATGTGCCTGTAGTCCCAGCTACTTGGAGGCTGAGGTAGGAGAATCACTTGAACCCAGGGGGAGGAGGTTGCAGTGAGCCAAGATCATGCCAACTGTACTCCAGCTTGGGTGACAGAGTAAGACTCTGTCTCAAAAAAAAAAAGAACCAAAAATGGTAGCTACAGTTCTTACTGAAGACAGGGGATCCATCTGTTATATGCAAAGCTAAGCACTTTGCATATATAATTTAATATTCACGTAGAATGAAATTGGTATCATTTTTTTCCATTTTACTGATGAGAAAACTGAGGCTTGAAGTAAGTGGCTAACACAGTTCAGACCAGAGTAGGAAGGTGCCAAACTTGTAGGTCTGGCTTGTCTTCCCTTAGTGGTACCTTCTAACAACTTGTATTTCCTGCCAGCCATTCCTTCCTGTGCCTTTGGGGAAGGTCATTTGGTCCTGAACATTCATTAGGTCAATCACTGAAACAGGGTAAGATGGAGTCTAGGCAGGACATGGTGGCTCACACCTGTAATCCCAGCACTTTAGGAGGCTAAAGCGGGAGGATCACCTGAACTCAGGAGTTCGAGACCAGCCTGCCCAACATGGCAAAACCCTATCTCTACAAAAAATACAAAAAAATAATTGGCTGGGCATGGTGGTGTGTGCCTGTAATCCCAGCTGCTGAGGAGGCTGAGGCAGTAGAACTGCTTGAACCTAGTGGGTGGAGGTTGCAGTGAGCTAAGATCGCACCACTGCAGTCCAGCTTGGGCGACAGAGAGAGACTCAGTGTCAAAAACAAAAACAAAAACAAAACAAATATGGAGTCTAAAACCTCCAGCTGAGTGTATGCCCTGAAAGGGCTTGCCAAAGGATACACAAGAGGTTAATAGTAGAGCCAGGCTAGAAGGACCCAGAGAAGATCAAGCACACCCCCATTCAACACAAAGTTCACCCTGCATACTCCCACCTCCAGGCACCTCCATCCCCACCCCACACAACAGGCACCCTAACACTGGGGTGGTGGCGTGGCTGAATTTCCTCCTATAATAAACCCTCTTTTCCCAGAATGAAGCCCCAACCTTAGGGTATCAGGGGCTCCAGTCAGAGCCAGCTCAGCTTCTGTTTCACTGTGGGACCCTGAGGCCTTTCTTCCCATTCTCTGGGCCACAGTTTGCTCATGTGTGACATGAGGGCACTGGAGCAACTGACCACTATGGCTTTTTCAGCTCTCAGTGAGCAGAGAAAGGCCAGGCTGGGGCTTCTTCCTCACTCGGGTCCCCAAGCCCCCAGTCCAGCCTGACAGGGGTGGGGCCAGCCTGCTGGGGCTCACATGCCTGAGGAGTGAGCACCTGGTCCCGAGGAGGCAACATGGTCTGTAAAAGATCCCTGACCATCTTTTTGAACCCTGGAGAGGGCATCTCAGTCATGTGAGGACCACAGGGGGATTAGCAATGCCTAGATGGGAGGCCAGGGAGGCAGCTGCTTGGGAGAAAGTCTAGAAAGAGGGGAAGAGGGAGAGAAGGAAGTAGGAGTGGGGTAGGCCTGAGTCAGGGACCCAACACTTGGGGAAAGCAGCCCTGCTGGTCCTGGAGAGGCGGAGGCAGAAGGGAGGGAGGCAGGTGGAGGAAGCATGTGTGCCCAGGGCTTTGAATGATACCTGGTACCTGAAAAGGGCCTAGATGTCACGTGTTATGACACATATAGTCCCTGGCACAAGTAGACCCGGCAGAGAAGGGAGAAAGTGTTAAAAGCGGAGCCTGCCAGCTTGGATTCTGGACCCTTCCACTCACAGGCTGTGTGAACCTGGGAGGTTTTTTGGCCTCTCTGAGCCTCAGGCGCTAACAAAGAGCAATTTTGGACCATCCTTCACACTGGGTAGGCTGTGAGGTCAGATGTCCGTCCTACCCCAGACCCTCCACGGCCTTTGCCAGTCTTCCTGATTATGCCCCTTCTTTAGCCAAGCATACACCGCCCCTTTCCCCTCCCCCCACCCCTGCAAGGGCTGCCCCATCCTAGCCTTCCTGGAGTGCCCCAGCCCCTCCGAAGGAGGTTGAGCCAATCCAGGGCCCCTCCAATGAGGGACCGGTAGGACTGGGGGATAGGGGCATGAACCTTCTCAAGGCTCATTTTGGGAGGGGGAGTACATACCCGCTTCCCTCATCCAGGCTCCCCCACGACCCGCCCCATGGGATGTTTGGGTCTCCTCCCCTTTCCCTGAGCTCAGGCCTGGCTGGCCTTCTCCACAAGGAGTGAATGTTATTTAAAAGGAGATCAGGAGATTTGCCTTAAATAGGCATGGAGTGCTGTGCTTGGGCCCGGCTGAGGGGCGGAGAGGAGGCCATCTGGGTGGAGGGGAGAAAGGAGTGGAGCTGAAAGGGACAACGACGAACAACTCCCAGGAGTGTGCACAGCCCTTCACAGTTTACCAAGCACAGGCCCAGCCGGCGGGGAGATGCCCAGGTTTTCAGATGCCAGGTGTGGGGAGAAGGTTTTCCGAGAGGCAAGGGGATAGGGTGCGCAGGGTGGGAGGCTGTCTTAAGACCTCCCCTGATACCTGCCCCACCATCAGTTTCCAGACCTTTGCCCCCTGCCCCCGGGCTGCCCCTGCCTGTCCTCCCAGCCCCAGCTTGTAACTGGATGCCCTCCTCACTCTGCACCTTCCCAGATGAGCTGGGGCTCTGCTTACTGAACCCAATACCTGCTGGGGGTGGGGAGTGAGGGGGCGCCCCCTGGGCGGGCATCTGCCTGGAGGCTGATGCTGAAGGGGGAGCTGGAGCTGCAGGAGAAGAGTGGGAGATGGGCTGGCTGTCTCATTCACAACGCCCCCCACAAGGCCTCCTCAGGTACTTGGGGTTACAATTCCCTATTCAGGGTTGCCTTCTAAGCCTCTCAAGCCCCACCCCTCCCATCTTGGCCTGCCAGGGCCAAGGACTCAGGGGCCCCCTCCCTGCTATTTATGTCCCAGCAGGTGATGCTCTTGGAATCTTAAGTACATGGAGTCTGACCTGTGGAGTTTTGAGGACAGAGAAGCGGGAAAAGGAAGCATCCCATGTTCGGTCATTTTTTCTTTTTCTATTTTTTTTTTTTTTTTTTTGAGATGGAGCCTCACTCGCACCGTTGCCCAGACTGGAATGCAGTAGCGCAATCTCGACTCACAGCAACTTCCGCCTCCCAGGTTCAAGTGATTCTCCGGCCTCAGCCTCCTGAGTAGCTGGGATTACAGGCACCCACCACCATGCCCGATTAATTTTTTCTTTTGTTGTATTTTTAGTAGAGACAGGGTTTCACTATGTTGGTCGGGCTGGTCTCAAATGCCTGACCTCGTGATCCACCTGCCTCAGCCTCCCAAAGCGCTGGGATTACAGGCATGAGCTACTGCGCCGGCTCATTCCTTTAAAAGGCCCTGAACATCGAGGTAAGGCCTCAGACACCTGAGTGCACATCCTTGCTCTGCCATTTACAGCTGTGCGACCTAGGGCCACCCACCTTCTGTGAGCCTTGGCTTCCTCTGTGAACTAGGTGTAAAGATTTCACCATAGGCCGGGCGTGGTGGCTCAAGCTTGTAATCCCAGCACTTTGGGAGGCCGAGGCGGGTGGATCACGAGGTCGAGAGATCGAGACCATCCTGGTCAACATGGTGAAACCCCGTCTCTACTAAAAATACAAAAAAAATTAGCTGGGCATGGTGGCTCATGCCTGTAATCCCAGCTACTCAGGAGGCTGAGGCAGGAGAATTGCCTGAACCTGGGAGGCGGAGGTTGCGGTGAGCCGAGATCGCGCCATTGCACTCCAGCCTGGGTAACAAGGGCGAAACTCCGTCTCAAAAAAAAAAAAAAAAAGATTTCACCACAGGGTTGTCGGAGTTGCTGGCATAAGAAGATGGGCAGAGAAGAGAAGAGGGGGGATTACGCCAAGTGCACTAACTGACCAGGACGCAGACCTCAGGTGTGGCGCGAGAGGCAGAGTGGGGAGCTTTCATCCTCCCCTTCCCCACGGTGGGTGGGCTCAGCCCAGGCCCTCCAGGAGCCCAGACAGGAAGGAAGGCTTTGTGAAAGATGGCATTCATTTGCAATGGGCTGCTGTTAATTCTTTTTGTTATTCCCCAGAGGCTGCTCAAGCGGGGGGGTTGGTGGGGGTGGGGGTGGGGGCGGTCCCTTCAGGTGACAATAATCAAGACAAATAAATAAACGCTAACCTTGAGGGTTTGCCGCGTCCCTGGCCTGACTCCAGCTCTTCAGTCTTCCTAACTCCATCCACGGTTGATCAGCTGTAATTCCCATTTCACTAACGATGAAACCAGAGCTCGAATTTAAGCAGAATAACCAAGGTCACACAGTCGGGAAGCCAGTGTTTAAATGTAGGACTCTGGCTTCAGGGCTGTCTGCTGACTTTGCAAAAAACCCAGGACCCTATATCTGGGACTTGAGTCCCAGGCACAGCTTGCTGTGTGGCCATGGCCAAGTCACCTACCCTCTCAGATGCTAGGTTTCTCAGCCAGTTGCAGTGGTTCGTGCCTGTAATTCCAGCCCTCTGGGAGGCCGAGACGGGCGGATCACTTGAGGCCAGGAGCTTGAGACCAGCCTGGCCAACATGATGAAACCCCACCTCTATTAAAAATACAAAAATTGGCTGCGCGCAGTGGCTCAGGCCTGCAATCCCAGCACTTTGGGAGGCCGAGGCGGGTGGATCACGAGGTCAGGAGTTCGAGACTGTGCTGACTAACACTGTGAAACTCCGGCTTTACACACACACACAAAAATTAGCCGGCTGTAGTCCCAGCTACTCAGGAGACTGAGGCAGGGGAATTGCTTGAACCCGTGAGGCAGAGGTTGCAGTGAGCTGAGATCATGCCACTGCACTGCAACCTGGGTGACAGAGCATGACTCTGTCTCAAAAAAAAAGAGAAAAAGAAATTAGGTTTCTCTTTTTATAAAATGGGGACAATTGTCCTAACCTCCCAGGGTTATTGTGAGAAAGAGAAAAAGAAATTAGGTTTCTCTTTTTATAAAATGGGGACAATTGTCCTAACCTCCCGGGGTTATTGTGAAAAACTAGAGGTTTAATGAGGCCAGGCATGGTGGCTCGCCCCTGTAATCTCAATGCTTTATCTCAAAAACAAAAACAAACCAAGAGGATTAATGAGCACAAAGCAGATAATCTGGTGGAAGATTACTTAAAAACTTCCCTGTTCTACACTAACTCAGCCCCCACCTCCCGAAGTGTCCACGCACTCCAGGTAAGTAAGCCCAGAGACTGGGAGACAAAGGCTCTTCGGGTTCCTGGGAAGGGACTGAATGACCAATTGGCGCCACCTAGTGGTCGGTGGTGCGTGGAGAGCGGGAGGGCCCGGCTGCTCTGGGATGTAAGGATTGAGTAAGATCATAGGCCCAGTGCAGATGGGAAAAATATACCAGGACCTCAGAAAGGATGGGATCAAGTCTAGCTGGCACCCCAATGAAGACAGGGTGAAGGTGCGCACTCCACCTGTCTAGCCATGTTAGTCTCTTGAGATCCCTCCCTGCGGCCGGTATGGTGGCTCACTCCTGTAATCCCAGCGCTTTGGGAGGCCGAGGCAGGTGGATCATGAGATCAGGAGTTCGAGACCAGCCTGGCCAAGACGGTGAAACCCCTTGTCTCTACTAAAAATACAAAAATTATCCTGGTGAGGTAGTGGGCTCCTGTAATCCCAGCTACTGGGGAGGCTGAGGTAGGAGAATCGCTTGAATCTGGGAGGCGGAGGGTGCAGTGAGAGTGCACCACTGCACTCTAGCCTGGGCGATAAAGCTCAAAAACAAAACAAAACAAAAAATACCTTCCCCACATCTTATGCCATTTGGACAGTTCTGTGGAGACCATGGGGAGGGCACAGGGTTTTATTCCAGTTCCAGCTCTGATGCTAAGAATCTCTCCAGGCCTCTGCTACTTCCTCTGCAGAATGGGAGTGAACATTCGCTACCTCTCAGGTCACTGTTCAAGCCTTTGTTCATTTATCAAACATTTAATGAAGCATCTACTTTCAAAAGTCATCCTGCTGAGGGCAGTGAGGACACAAAGACGGCTCAGCTGGGTCTCTCAGGACCAAGGGATCTGCCTCATCCTAGCGGGGAGACTGACGGGTAAATTGCTCACTGCCTTCAGGTGCAGATCCCAGGGGACACTGAGGAGGGTGCAAGGAGGCACAGGAGGCAAGTGGAGGGACAGCAGGAAGAGGCCTCCCCCTCCAGCGGTGAATGTCTTTGAGAAGTGGCAAGAACTGTGACAAGTCAGGTCATAGGATTATCTTTCTGAGGCCATCGCCTGGCCCCTCTAGCCTGACCCCCTGCCTGCCTCCCAGCTGGGGAGTGGATCACCCTGGGCTGAGCCCCTACCCCGGGCCCAGCCCTTTCAGGGCCAGGCCAGCCTCCCCACACTCCCACTTTCTCTTGCATTAAAGCCTTTAAAGTGGACCATAGGTCCATCAGGGATAGTTCACATTTCTGTGCATTTGCACGATGTGGCTCCTCTCCAAACGTCTTTCTCCAACTCGTCCACCAGGCAAACTCCGCTCCAGCCTTCCTGTGGGAGAATGGAGAGGAGAGTGGGAAATCCCCGCAACCAGGAAGGAAACAGAAGTCAAAGGGTGCCCCCTGCCTCCATCAGCAGTGGCACAGCCTGCAATAATGTGAAATACACATTTGGTCTTCATCCCCATTTCCTTCCTCGCCTACAACGCCTAAAATCCTTGGAATCTCCGAAGTGATAAGTGTCTTTTTGTATGCTGATGTTGACTGATGGCTGTCAGCCCCCAGGCAGCTTCAGGATGGGGCTGGTCATCTGAAAGACCAGGGCAGGATTAGAGGGTTGGGATTTTCAGCCCCACCCTCTGACCTCCGGGGAAGGGAGGGAGCTGAAGGTTAACTTGCTGGCCAGTGGCTTAATCAATCATGCCCATGTAATAAAGTCTCCATAAAAGGCCCAAAAGGATACTGTTCTAAGAGCTTCCAGGTAGCTGAGCACATGAAGATTACTGGAGGGAGGCTTGCCCAGAGAGGGAAGCTCCACGCCCCTTCCCCCAGGTATCCTTTTATAATAAAGTGATAAATGTGTTTCCGAGTTCTGTGACTCGCTTTAGCAAATCAATCAAACCCAAAGGGGGATCTTGGGAACCCCAACTTGAAGTCAGTTGGTCAGAAGTTCCAGAGGCCCAGACTTGCGACTGGTGTCTGAGAGGTTGTTAGTTTTGGGGACTGAGCCCTCAACCTGTGGGATCTAAGGCTGCCTGCAGGTAGATAGCTTCAGAATTAAATTAGAAGACACCCAGCTAGTGTTCGCTATAGAACTGATTGCTTGTTTCTTAATGGGGAGAAATCCCGACATTTGGTCACAGAAGTCTGTCTGTGGTTTTAATTTAATTTATTTATTTTGAGATAGAGTCTTGCTCTGCCGTCCAGGCTGGAGTGCAATGGTGCGATCTCCGCTCACTGCAACCTCTATCTCCTGAGTTCAAGCCATTTTCCTGTTTCAGCCTCTTGAGTAGCTGGGATTACAGGCGGGTACCACCAAGCTCAGCTAATTTTTGTTTTTAGTAGAGACAGGGTTTCACCATATTAGTTAGGCTAGTCTTGAACTCCTGAGCTTGTGATCGGCCTGCCTCCGCCTCCCAAAGTGCTGGGATTACAAGCATGAGCCAAGCACCCAGCATGTCTGTGTTGGTTATAGTTGCTGTTGAGAGAACAGGAAAGCAGTTTTTCCACCCACACCCTGCTGCATGAGGGCAGCTTTCTTGGGCAGGTAGCAGATCCTTCTGGTTGCCTAATGGTAAGCTCTCTACTTTCCTCATTTCTTTTTTTTTTTTTTTTTTTGAGACGGAGTTTCGCCCTTGTTACCCAGGCTGGAGTGCAATGGCGCGATCTCGGCTCACCGCAACCTCCGCCTCCAGGGGTCAGGCAATTCTCCTGCCTCAGCCTCCTGAGTAGCTGGGATTACAGGCATGTGCCACCATGCCCAGCTAATTTTTTGCACTTTTAGTAGAGACGGGGTTTCACCATGTTGACCAGGATGGTCTCGATCTCTCAACCTCGTGATCCACCCGCCTTGGCCTCCCAAAGTGCTGGGATTACAGGCTTGAGCCACCGCGCCCGGCTTTCCTCATTTTTTTATTAATTCCCTTGCTATCTGCCCCTTTCCATGTGCTTTTTTTTTTTTTTTTTTTTTTTTCCCCGGCTAACTGTAACCTCTGCCACCCAGGCTGAAATGATGCCCTCACTTCAGCCTCCCTAGTACCTGGGACCACAGACACGCACCACCACGCCTGGGTAATTTTATCTATTTTTGGTAGAGATGGGTTTCACCTTGTTGCCCAGGCTGGTCTCAAATTCCTGATCCCAAGTCATCCACTCACCTCAGCCTCCCAAAGTGCTGGGTTTACAGGTGTGAGCCACCGTGCACGGCTCTCCCTGTGCTTCTTTGCCTGAAATCCAGAAGCTTCCAGAGGACACTGTCTTTCCTGGCTTTTGCTTCACAGGTCCAATTCCTTGAGAGGATGATGCTGGGGGGAAGGAGAGGCAGAGAGAAGGAGGGTTCTGTAGACTGGGGAGAGGCGAGTGGCTAGAGGGTTCCCTGGGAGCACCACGGGGAGGTGGCAGGGGCCCAGAGCGCCTGGCACAAGGTACCTGGAGAGTCTCAGAAAGCCTCCCAGCCCATCCCAGGGCTCAGGGTGAGTTACTGCCTATGGATGCTGATCAGTGCGGGCCCTAAAGATGAGAGACGGCTCCTATAAGCCCCACTCTCATGGGACCCTGGGGATTGATGAGCTCCCTTGACCCCCGTCTGACTGAGATAGGGTTTTCCTGCACTCCTCGGGACACAGATTCAAAGTTAAATTAGGTGTCAAGAAAATAAAGAACCAGAACCAGGCTGGGCATGGTAGCTCATGCCTATAATCCCAATGCTTTGGGAGGCCAAGGTGGGTGGATCACGAGGTCAAGAGATTGAGACCATCCTGGTCAACATGGTGAAACACTGTTTCTACTAAAAATACAAAAAATTAGCTGGGCACGGTGGCGTGTGCCTGTAATCCCAGCTACTCAGGAGGCTGAGGCAGGAGAATTGCCTGAACCCAGGAGGCGGAGGTTGTGGTGAGCCGAGATTGCGCCATTGCACTCCAGCCTGGGTAACAAGAGCGAAACTCTGTCTCAAAAAAAAAAAACAAAAAAAAAAAACGAAACATTCAGCCTCTTGTCAATGGCCACAGGATGACCAAGGTCAACCAGCCCCATGCCCACCTTTAGGTCTGGACTGAGTAGGGGGATGGGGTAGCAGAGTGCAGAGCTCCTTTCCCTGGCTGCTGTGCTCGGTGTCTGGTGGTGGCTGCAAAGGTCTTCCTGGTCTGGCTGCTTCCAGCTCTACTGCCAGTGGCTCTAATCTTTCGGATTCCTATTTGTCTCTAAGCCTAGTTTTCTGGACTTCATATCAGATCTTAGAGACAGTCTGTGGTTATCTTCCTTTTCTGCTTCAATGATCTTGAGTCAGTTTCCCTCTTTCCATCCAAGAACTCCAAAGGGTGCAGAGCTGTTGAGAATATGAGACAGTGCTATCTGGGCTGAAGTGGGTGGTCCCCAAACTGTGTGTTCAGTGGAAGGAAAGTGTGAAAGAAGCAAGCTGCAACCAGATTGTAAGTGCCCTGAGGGCAGGGCCTTAGTGAGACCTGTTCACCTCTGGGCCTGGGAGGAGGGATGTGTTGTATGGGGAAACTGGGAACATCTGACATATAAATGGCACCACATTTAAAGACTCCCATGGTTGCCCAATTGTTGTAGGGTGGCGAAGTGGGTATCACTCTGCTGGGCTTGTTTTCTGCTCCTAACAGTGTCTTCTGTTTGGAATAGAGAAAAGTGATTGTACCACAGAAAACAGTTGACTCCTCAAGGACAGGAAGGGTGGTGGCTAGAGTGAGATGGTCAGGGGTCCTCCAGGGGCCCAGGCTGGCGCCTCTCTGAGCCTCTGCATTTTGTCTGCCACAGGAGCCAGTATAGGAATCAGACAGAACTGTGCTGTACAAACATCATAGTGATCACAGATGTTAATAACAGCTGATGGGATTCCTGCCATGTGGCTGGCCTTTCTAATAACCCTATGTGAAAGGAACCCTTTCCTCTGACGCTTTATAGGTATTTTATAGGTGAGGAAATCCTCACAGAGAGGTTGTGTAACATGGCAACAGTCACACAGATGGAGAATATCAAAACCAAGATGAAAAGCTAGGTCTGGGCTGACGCCCTTTTTGGCCTCAGCCTGCCAGTACCTGGGTGCTTAAACAGCCATACTCTGGTTTCTCTTCAAATCGTATAAATCTTTAGTCTTTAGTCTTTTACTAAAGATTTCCATGGAGAGGAACAATTCTGAGTCTTTTTTTCTTTTTTTTGAGATGGAGTTTCGCTCTTGTTACTCAGGCTGGAGTGCAATGGTGCGGTCTCGGCTCACCGCAACCTCCGCCTCCTGGGTTCAGGCAATTCTCCTGCCTCAGCCTCCTGAGTAGCTGGGATTACAGGCACGTGCCACCATGCCCAGCTAATGTTTTGTATTTTTAGTAGAGACCGGGTTTCACCATGTTGACCAGGATGGTCTCGATCTCTCGACCTCGTGATCCACCCGCCTCAGCCTCCCAAAGTGCTGGGATTACAGGCTTGAGCCACCGCGCCCGGCCAGGAAAAGAACTTTCAACCCAGAATTTCATATCCAGCCAAACTAAGCTTCATAAGCGAAGGAAAAATAAAATCTTTTGTGAACAAGCAAGCACTCAGAGATTTCATCACCACCAGGCCTGCTTTACAAGAGCTTCTGAAAGAACCACTACACATAGAAAGGAACAAACAGTATCAGCCTTTCTAAAAAATATCAAAAAGTAAAGAGTATCGCCGGGCGCGGTGGCTCAAGCCTGTAATCCCAGCACTTTGGGAGGCCGAGGCGGGTGGATCACGAGGTCAAGAGATCGAGACCATCCTGGTCAACATGGTGAAACCCCGTCTCTACTCAAAATACAAAAAATTAGCTGGGCATGGTGGCACGTGCCTGTAATTCCAACTACTCAGGAGGCTGAGGCAGGAGAATTGCTTGAACCCAGGAGGCGGAGGTTGCGGTGAGCCAAGATCGCGCCGTTGCACTCCAGCCTGGGTAACAAGAGCGAAACTCAGTCTCAAAAAAAAAAAAAAAAAAAAAAAAGAGTATCAACATAATGAAGAATTAACATAAACTGGGCCGGGCACGGTGGCTCAAGCCTGTAATCCCAGCACTTTGGGAGGCCAAGGCGGGTGGATCACGAGGTCAAGAGATCAAGACCATCCTGGTCAACATAGTGAAACCCCGTCTCTACTAAAAAAAAAAAAAATACATTGGGCCGGGCGCGGTGGCTCAAGCCTGTAATCCCAGCACTTTGGGAGGCCGAGGCGGGTGGATCACGAGGTCGAGAGATCGAGACCATCCTGGTCAACATAGTGAAACCCCGTCTCTACTAAAAATACAAAAAACTAGCTGGGCGTGGTGGCGCGTGCCTGTAATCCCAGCTACTTAGGAGGCTGAGGCAGGAGAATTGCCTGAGCCCAGGAGGCGGAGGTTGCGGTGAGCCGAGATCGCGCCATTGCACTCCAGCCTGGGTAACAAGAGCGAAACTCCGTCTCAAAAAAAAAAAAAAAAAAAATACAAAAAAAATACAAAAAATTAGCTGGGCATGGTGGCGCGTGCCTGTAATCCCAGCTACTCAGGAGGCTGAGGCAGGAGAATTGCCTGAACCCAGGAGGCGGAGGTTGCGGTGAGCCGAGATCGCGCCATTGCACTCCAGCCTGGGTAACATGAGCGAAACTCCGTCTCAAAAAAAAAAAAACAAAAAAAAAACCCATAAACTAATGGGCAAAACAGCCAGCTAACATTAAATGGTAGTATTAAACTCACATAAATTATTATTAATTCTAAATTTAAATCAACAAAATCCCCCAATTCAAAGACACAGACAGGCAAATTGGATAAAAAGCCAAAACCCATCGGTATGCTGCATCCAGACACATCTCACATGCAAGGGTACATAAAGACTCAAAGGGATGGAGAAAGATTTACCAACCAAATGGAGAGCAAAAATAAACAAAAAGCAGGAGTTGCGATTTTTGCCTCTGATAAAATAGTCTTTAAAGCAACAAAGATCAAAAGAAGCAAAGAAGGACATCATATAATGATAAAAGGATCAGTGCAACAAGAAGAGCTAAAGATCCTAAATATTACGCACCCAATACAGGAATACCCAGATGTATAAGACTTATAAAGAGACTTAGACTCCCACACAATAATAGTGGGAGATTTCAAAATTAATATTAGACAGATCAACGAGACAGAAATTTTTTTTTTTTTTTTTTTTTTTTTTTTTTTTTGAGACGGAGTTTCGCTCTTGTTGCCCAGGCTGGAGTGCAATGGCGCGATCTCGGCTCACCGCAACTTCCGCCTCCCGGGCTCAGGCAATTCTCCTGCCTCAGCCTCCTGAGCAGCTGGGATTACAGACATGTGCCACCATGCCCAGCTAATTTTTAGTATTTTTAGTAGAGACGGGGTTTCACCATGTTGACCAGGATGGTCTCGATCTCTTGACCTTGTGATCCACCCGCCTCGGCCTCCTAAAGTGCTGGGATTACAGGCTTGAGCCACCGCGCCCAGCCGAGACAGAAAATTAACAATGATATCCAGGACTTGAACTCAGATCTGGAACAAGTAAACTTAATTAACATTTATAGAGCTCTCCACCTTAAATATACAAAATATACACTCTTATCAGTACCACATCATACCTACTTACAGGTTTAAATGAAAGATTGGTTGGCTGCTTATTTTCTTCCCTCATTTTTTTCATGTCTCCATTATTAAGCACAATTATAGGCATACCCATTTTTAGACTGCAATCTAGCCCAGGCAATAAAGCAACACCCCCATTCTCTCTCCCTCTTCCTCTTCTTTATTCTTTTTTTTTTTTCATTTTATTATTCTTTTTCTTTCTTTCTTTCTTTTCTTTTTTTTTTTTTTTTTTTTTTTTTTTGAGACAGAGTTTCGCTCTCTGCCAGGCTGGAGTGCAATGGCACGATCTCGGCTCACCGCAACCTCCGCCTCCTGGGTTCAGGCAATTCTCCTGCCTCAGCCTCCTGAGTAGCTGGGATTACCGGCACGCGCCACCATGCCCAGCTAATTTTTTGTATTTTTAGTAGAGACGGGGTTTCACTATGTTGACCAGGATGGTCTCGATCTCTTGACCTTGTGATCCACCAGCCTCAGCCTCCCAAAGTGCTGGGATTACAGGCTTGAGCCACCGCGCCCGGCCTTCTTTCTTTTCTTTAAAAAAAAAAATAGAGATGGGGTTTCACTATGTTGGCCAGGCTGGTCTTGAACTCCTGACCTTGTCATCCGCCTGCCTCGGCCTCCCAAAGTGCTGGGATTACAGGCGTGAGTCACTGCACCCAGCCTATGAGCAGTGATACTAACACCACCTCACAGAAGGGTGCTGTGATCTCAGCCATTGTGGTCTAAACAAACACCTGTGTGCACGTGCACAAGTGAGAGGGAGAGAGAGGAGGCAGGAGGCACAGTTCTTACCAATTCACTAGTTTATTTGTCCAAAATAAATACAACCTGAGAACACCCATTTTTCAATGTCCCCAAACACTATTCATCCCCTGAAAAAGCAGCTTAAAATATGGGTGCACATTTTGCAGCTTATGTTCTCAGGGTAGGCTCGGAAGGGTGTTTGTTCTGGGCTGGGCTGGGCTGGGCTGGGCTGGGCTGGGCTGGGCTGGGCCTAGCTGTGGAGACGCACTTAAGTTCCACTCTCTGTTTGTATCCAGCCTGAGTGCTCCCCGGTCCCCTCCAAGAGAGGCCTGATTCTACTTCCAGAGCACCCGTTTTCACTGCCTCTCCCTTCTGCAGCCCAAAAGGAGGGGTGTTGAGGATTCTGCAGCTCTGTGTCCAGCCCTTGCAGAGAGCTTTGTCCTCTGACACCAGCTACCACACAGGCTCATTCTCGACTGTCACAGTAAGGGTTACTTCTGACCCTGAAGCAGCTCACCCAGGGAAAAGAGAGAAACTGAAACACAGCTGGCACATGGGTGGAAAGCACTCTCCATTTAACCCTGCTGGGAGGCTGAGAGCCCCTAAAAAATACAGAAGGGGACACTGGCCACCTCCTCCAGTTACTCCCCGGGGCCCTGGCCCACTAAGGAGCAGGAGGACGTGGAGGCCACCCTTTGTCTTCTCTTTGCAGGTGAGGCTCAGAGGTTTGGGTCCGCGTTCTCCTGGTCTGAGGCTGCCTCGTCACCATCTGGGGACTCCTGGATCAGAGCCAGAGAAGCCCAGTCATGGGCTTGTGCTGTTCCTCAGGGCTACAGCCTCGGGGCCAGCATCTCTTTCCTCTTCCCTCATCCTCAAAGGAGCCAGCAGAGGGCTCCCCTGCCCCCAACCCAGGTCCCACTGGGCCCTCCCTCTGTCCTGGTTCCTAGCCAGCCCATGGTCCCAGAGCTTAAATTAGATGACTCCCTCTCACCAGACTGAGGCTCCTGCCCTGCTGCAGGGTGGCATAGAAGTGCAGCACACGGGGGTCACAGCGAACCGCCATGGGGTCAAAGTCCAGCACACGTAGGCCCTGCAGGCTGCGGGCCCGGGAAAGGGCCACGTAGGCCTGGCCACTGGCAAACACTCGGCCCAAAGAAATCTCCACGCAATCCAGGGTCATGCCCTGGGGGATACAGAGACAGATGGAGCCAGCTCAGCCTGAAGTCCCTTGCCCCATAGGGCCTGACGCCGTTTTTTTTTTTTTTTGAAATGGAGTGGCTCTGTCGTCCAGGCTGGAGTGCAGTGGCGCCATCTCAGCTCACTTCAATCTCCACCTCCCAGGTTCAAGTGATTCCTGCCTCAGCTTCCCAAGTAGCTGGGACTACAGGCGTGCATCACCATACCCAGCTAGTTTTTGTATTTTTAGTAGAGATGGAGTTTCACTATGTTGGCCAGAATGATCCACCCACCTCGGCCTCCCAAAGTGCTGGGATTACAGGTGTGAGCCACTGCACCCAGCCAGGCCTGACCCTTTACCAGCCCTGCTCCTGCCCCTGTATCTCCTCATCCAGAGAGTCTCTAGACAGGGAGGGCATGACAGCAGGTGACTGTCTGAGTAGGAGGGGACTGGGAGACATAGATCCAGGTAAGAGTTGAAGGATGGAGTGAAAGGAAAGCACTCAGGCTCTGAGTCAGACAGGCGTGGGGCTGAATCCAGGCTTCCATTCACTAACTGTGTGGCCTGGGACATGCTCCTCAACCTCTCTAAGCCCTGATTGATTTCTGTGCAAAATAGGGTTGATTATTCATTATATCTATACTTTATACAATGGTTGTGTACAATTTTTACAATTTAACTTATCTAGTAGTGGCTTAGAAAATGGTAGGGGAGCAGATGGCAGAGGCGAAGTGAATGTGTCCAGGAAAGTGAGAGGAGGTAGGCTGGGAAACTCACTAAAAAAAGGTTTATTCTGGGCTGGGTGCAGTGGGTCACACTTGTAATCCCAGCACTTTGGGAGGCCTAGGCGGGTGGATCATGAGGTCAGGAGATCAAGACCATTCTGGCCAACATGGTGAAACCCCGTGTCTACTAAAAATACAAGAAATATGCTGGGCGTGGTGGCATGTGCCATAGTTCCAGCTACTCAGGAGGCTGAGACAGGAGAATCGCTTGAACCCAGGAGGTGGAGGTTGAAGTGAGCCGAGATTGTGCCACTGCATTTTAGCCTGGGTGACAGAGCAAGACTCTGTCTCAAAAAAAAAAAAGACAGAGACCCCAATTGCATAGACCCCAATATGCCTGTCCTCCCTCTACCCGCCCCGTCCCCACCCCCTACACCGGTGCTCACTTGGCTCTTGTGGATGGACATTGCCCAAGCCAGCTGGAGGGGCAGCTGCTGCCGGCTAAGGAGCTGGCTCCCGGTGACCTGAACTGTCCAGCGGTCAGCGCGGATGACCTCAGTGACTCCACATAGGAACCGCACCTGGGGTAGCCCTACAGAGGACATGGAGCAGTCTGACTTTAGCTCTTCAGGGCTCCGAGGTGAGGAGTAGGGGCCTTTAGAGCTTTCCTTCCTAACCTTTTTCTCCCCCACCATTCCCCAGGGCCATGCTGCAAAGCACCGCAGTTGGTCTGCCACCTTTTCCCAACACTTACCTCTCCCTTCAGCCTCAAACCCGACAACCACCCCTCGGGCACCATTCACCAGGCCCCGAGACACCGATAAGTTTTTCACCAGCATCACCTGCAAGGGAGAGAGAGGAATGGACAGCAGCCCCCCTACCCATGCCTGGCCTTAGCTTAGCCATCGCTGTTCTCAGAGGCTGAGGGCAGGGAGCTCTCATGGGGACACTGAATCCCAATCTTTAGCTCTGCCACTGGCTGCCTGTGACCCCTGGGACAAGCTGCCTTATCTTCCTCGGTCCCAATTTTCCCTTATGTCAAAGAGAAATAACATTTGCTCAATTTGCCCCAGAAGGAGGTGGTAAGGGATCAGTTAAGGCAACCTCTATTCTATCACAGGGCTTTGAAAATGATCAGCTCTGTTATAGGTACATCTGTGGACCACAAATCTTGAGGGACAAGGTCTTTCCACCACTCTCAGATGCTCTGTGCTTCCATTTTCCCTTTGGGACCTATGGGAAATCTTCTACCCACCTCCAACATCGTGGGAGGAATCAGGATTCTCTCCCACCTATGAAGTATACCACAGAAGACAGCTGTGTGGGGTAGGTATTTCATTCCCCATGGTTAGGGATGAGGGGACAGAGCTTCAGCAAGGGAAGGAAACTTGCCCAAAGAAATACTGCTTGGAGGACCTCCAGGTGTAGGAAGAGAACAGTGAAAAGCTGAAGATGGGAAGGTGGGTGGGAACAGGAGGGAGGGAGGTTTTCAATATGGTCAAAGCTGGGCCCACTGGCTGCAGAGTGGCCTGGGCAGAGGGGTAAGGATCAGGAAGGCCCATGCAGGACAGCCCAAGCTCCCAGGTGTTAGGCCCTGCTTCCCACTCACCTGGGCTCCCAGCTTTAGCTGAAGGAGTTGGTTAACGGGACACTGGGCATCCAGGGTACTGGCTAGCTCAGGTTTGCTGTCCATAGCCTCAAATCTGTGTACCTTACCTGGAGAAAAAGAGCAACAGATCACAAATCACTGACTTGTGGCTCAGTGTCCAGAAAAAAACTATCAGACCAGAATACCGGGTTATGGAGTAGAGGCAGCACAGGCCTGGGTGGCTGTGGAATGTAGTGCATCGTACCTCTCAAAGTCACAATTGCATTTGCAAATATAAGAGCCTTTATGGCCATGGAGGTTGGGAGCCTAAGGTCCCAGAGGCCCAGGTTGCCTGGGGGCCACATCTGCTTATAATACCCCTCCCAGCTGGTCTTGCCCAGCCCAGTTCCCTGCTCACCTGGCAGCTCCTGCAGCCGCCTCTGGTTGGTGAGGGCCACGTCATCCTGGTGGGTGCAGAGCCTCGTGGCCACAATCCCATCTCGCCCCACCTTGTGGGCAGCTGTGGCCCGGAGCTGGCGGGTCACCTCCTCTGAGCACCTGTGGGGGCTGAGCTGTCAGGGCAGAGCCCACCTATACAGCAGGGAAAGTGGGGAACATGGGCAGGATGGCTCAAGCAGCAGGCCATGGGTCAGGCCTTGGGAATGGAAGAGGGCACCAGGGAAGAGCTGCTGCTCCCCAAGCTGGCCAACGTGTGCCTTCCATATTTGGACCCCAAACATGGAGAATAAGCACGGGCAGGATACTGAGCTTTGATCATGGGTGAGCACGCTTCCCTGTGCTGCCCCCAGGTCAGAGCTGGCCACCTTCCTGCCCCATAATGCTCCTGAGGACGTTGGCTATGATGAGTGAGCACAGACTGGAGATTTGCAGGACCCAGACTGGCTGCCAGGGTACAATCTTCTAGCCACTTGCCTACTACCTCAGGTGAACAATCTAGCTTGTGTTTCTAATTTCCCCGGTATCAAGCCTTCCTCCACTGGGAAGCCTGGGTGCAGCACCGACTCAAGCGGGAAGATGGAACAGCTTGGAGCCATCTCTGCCTGCTCTGCCACTCAGCCTTCCTCTTGCCCTCCATGCATGCCAGTGTGGGCTCTTCCCCTTCCTGTCTGTCATTACATTTCATCCTTTTGCTCTGTCTGGAGAGAGATCATGTCTGCAACCTCCCCTCCTCCACTCAGGGGTTCCACAAGCTCTACGAGCAGAAGGAACTTGAATTTTGGAGTCAGCCCTGGGTACGAATTCCAACCACTTACTGGCCATGACTTCAGGTGAGTCACTTCACCTCTTTGAGCCCTAGTTTTCGCATCTGTGAAATAGGCTGTTAACATCTCTGAATTCCTCCTGTGTCTGTCCATCCTTCCTTCCCTGACACCTACTTTGTGCCAGCACTTGTACTAGGTGACAGGGACCCAACCCTGAGGGAGGCTGGGTCCCAGCACTCACAGAGCGACCACCTCCCATGGGGCCATGAAGCTCTTGACTACAGTCCATCCTGAATTGCCCCGTGCCCTGCCCAAGGCTCCTTTTCCTGCATGGAGTGCCTGCTCCTGAGGGCGAGCATTGTCCCCCTTTCCCTGGATCCCTCCCTTCGTTCCACTCTGGCCCATGCCTGGATCCTCATCCCATGGCCCCTTCCCCATCCGGCAGAGCTCACCTGCCCAGCCTCACGGCCTGCAGTAGAGAGATGAAGGTCTGGTCTGCCTGCCTCCACACCTTGGTCAGCTCCAGGGTCACTGGCACACACCTTTTCCAGCTCTTGGCCTGGTGGGGGCAGGGTGGGGTTGGGTCAAGGAGCGGAGCAGATCCCCCCAATGGAGCGCAGGGCTAGGAGGTGAGTGGTACCTGGAAGCAGAACCGTGGGGGCTGGGAGCCCTTCGTCACAGGTGGCAGCTGCAGAAAGTCCCCACAGATGATGAGCTGGATCCCTCCAAATGGCTTGTTCTGCTGCCGGACAGCTCTGGAGAGGAGCGTGGGGCGCTTTAGGGGCACACGGAAGACCACCAGGTCCCAGTAATTACCTGCTGCCCATTGAACATACTGACCTGGCCACGGCCTCCAGTTTGTCAAACAGGTCTGCCTCCACCATTGAGATCTCGTCAATGACCAACCTCTGGCAGTTCAGCCAGCCCTGCCGCACACCTGGCCTTTGGGCCAGGGCCACGCACTGGGCGAGAGGAGCCTGGCCTGAGCCGATGCCTGTGAGTGACACTATTCAGCCTGGGCTAATATCCAAACCCTCTTTCCTTTCCTTTTTTCAAAACAAGGTCTATCTCTGTCACCCAGGCTGAAGTGCAGTGGCAGAGCTTGGCTCACTATAACCTTGGCCTCAAGGACTCAAGCGATCCTCCCACCTCAACCTCCATAGTAGCTGAGACTATAGGCACACACCATCATGCTCAGCTAATTTTAAAATTCTGTGTAGAGATGCAGTCTCACTATGTTGCCCAGGCTGGTCTCAAACTCCTGGGCTCAAGCGATCCTCCTACCTTGGCCCCCTAAAAGTTCTGGGATTTCAGGCGTGAGCCACTATGCCCGGCCCCCAAAACCCTCTTAATGCAGACTTCCCCTCTCTCCCTTCCCAGAAGCTGGACTTGCTCTTAGCTTGGGGTTCCCATTTACCTGCAAAGGCATGAAGGGTGGTACCCCCGATGTGGCAGGCTGCCACCCCAGTGCTGGCAGTGGCCACAGTGCCTGTGGGGGGCAGTGAGCCCAGTATTCGCTTCAGCAGATATGACTTCCCTGTTCCTGGACAGGGACAAAGTTAGGTAGGGCTCACTGTTCCTCCATCCCACCCCACCACTGTCCCCCTACCCGCTCTCTGCCCCAACTACCTGCACTCCCAGTGAAGAAAATGCTCTGGCCTTTCAGGACGGCCCTCAGCACAGCAGCCTGTTCCTCAGAAAGCTGTGGCTTGGTGGAGGGTAAGCGCAGCCTCTTCACAGGCAGGGGCCACCTTGGGGCTTCCTGGGGGAACAGAGGTATCTCAGAGGATCCTCCCACCAGCTAGGCATTGTCCCCACCCTTTTTGGCCCATGTGCAATGCTGGGCCTGGTAGCCCTTTGTCCTCTGCTGCCTTCGTTTCTTGGAGCTCTTGGGTTCACCTGGAGAGCCTGTCAGCAACTACTGGGGTCCAGGTCTCTCTTTGTGCCCTGAAGACCCCCATTGTCCAGTCCTGGGCAGACCACCCCGTGTGGTCCAGACCCTCAGTTCCTTCCTCTCGGCTCCCTAACCCTTCTCATCCTGTCATCTAAGTTTCCTTCCAGTCACCTAAGTCTCTCTTCCTATCACAAACCTGTTTCTCACCTCAAAACACCCAAGCAAAACCCTGCCTAGCCAGGCCCGCTTCTTGTCCTATCTCTGTCCTCTTGCCAGCTTAGTGAGTGTCAAAGCTTAGCTGTGTATGATTCACCTACCCCAGCCCACAAAAACGGTCAAATCTGCCAGTCTTTGTTCCCCTCATCTGGCTGCCCACGACATGAATGACCACTTGATTCTCTCCAAAAGCTCCTCTCCTCTGGGCCTACGACCCTCTCCTAGCATTCTTCTGGAGTCTCCTTTCAGTTCTCCTCTGCTTTCTTTTTTTTTTTTTTAGGAAGAGTCTCGCACTGTCGCCCAGGCTGGAGTGCAGTGGTGCAATCTCAGTTCACTGCAACCTTTGCCTCCCAGGTTCAAGCGATTCTCCTGCCTCAGCCTCCTGAGTAGCTGGGATTACAGGTGCTTGCCTCCACGCCGGGTTAATTTTCGTATTTTTAGTTTCACCATGTTGGCCACATGCTGGTCTCGAACTCCTGACCTCAGGTGATCTGCCTGCCTTGGCCTCCCAAAGTGCTGGGATTACAGGAACGAGCCACGGCGCCCGGCCTCTGCTTTCTCTTTTTTTTTTTTTTTTTTTTTTTTGAGACGGAGTTTCGCTCGTTACCCAGGCTGGAGTGCAATGGCGCGATCTCGGCTCACCGCAATCTCCGCCTCCTGGGCTCAGGCAATTCTCCTGCCTCAGCCTCCTGAGTAGCTGGGATTACAGGCACGCGCCACCATGCCCAGCTAGTTTTTTGTATTTTTAGTAGAGACGGGGTTTCACCATGTTGACCAGGATGGTCTCGAACTCTCGACCTCGTGATCCACCCGCCTCGGCCTCCCAAAGTGCTGGGATTACAGGCTTGAGCCACCGCGCCCGGCCTTGCTTTCTCTTTTAATGTAGCCAGGTCCTATTTCCTGTTTTGTCTTAGTCCGTCTCAGGTATTACACTCTAACGACCACTGGCACCATTTCCGCACCCCTGTCATACTCAGATGTCCCATGGGTATCTAAGACAACCAGCCGCGCCCTCAAATACCCACACCGGCTTCCCCCCAAACTTGGGCCTCTAGGTCTCAATGGCACATCCACTCCTAAGGGTGTTCCCTTTCCGGTCCTCACTGTGCTAGGCTCGGCCCCAGCCTGGGGCTCCACAGGCCGCTTCACCAGGGTGGTGTCCGGAACCTGGGTGGCCGCCCCGAGCCGCCGCTCCTCAGGCTGCACAGGGCTGATGGTGACGAAGTCGCGGGGCCGCGGGCCCAGCAGCTGTGCGCGGGCAGAGGCGGGCCCGGGACCCGGGGCCGCAGCCAGCTTGAGGCGCAATGTGCGCAGGAAACGGCGCAGGCGGTCTGGGGGGCAGTCCGAGAGCAGCAGCTGCACCGCGCCGGCCCCCGGGGCGCCTTGAGTCGGGAGCCGCAGGGTGCTGCGCCCGGCTGCGGCGAAACGCGTGAAGAGGCGCGCGGCGCGCAGAGGGAAGCAGCGCGGCCGCCCCGCGGGCCCCGGCGCCTGCAGTCGCAGCATCAACTCGCGCCGCTCATTGCGACCCAGGCTCAGCTCCGCGGTGCGCAGGGCCTGGCGCCTTCGCGGCTGCCCGCCCGGGCTCAGCTCCTCCACAGACACACGGCACCGCAGCTCCGAGTCCTCGTAGTCCCCTGCCGCCGCCTCCGTGCCCGAAAGCATCGCCACCGCCTCTGCAGGTCTGCGAAGAGAACGGAGCCCAGGGGTCATGAGAATTCAGGGGACATAGTGGGTGCTATAGAGGGCGTGACAGGGAACAGCGTCAAGGCCACAAAGGATCACGAGAACTGTCACAGGTAATACAAGGAAGTCACAAAGACGGAGAAAGGACTTTAGGGCTAACCGAAATTCCACTCTTAGAGTGTACCATGGGCCGGGCGCGGTGGCTCACGCCTGTAATGCCAGCACTTTGGGAGGCTGAGGCGGGCAGATCACCTGAGGTTAGGAGTTCCGAGATCAGCCTGGCCAACATGGTGAAACCTCGTCTCTACTAAAAATACAAAAATCAGCCGGTTGTGGTGGCGGGCGCCTTTAATTCCAACACTTTGGGAGGCTGAGGAAGGAAGATCACTTGAACCCAGGAGCTCGAGACCATCCTGGGCAACAAACATAGAGACATAGCGAGACCCTCTATTTAAAAAAAACAAAACAAAACATACATATGCATATATTATGTGTGTGTGTGTGTGTGTGCGCGCGCACACACACACACCCTGCTACACTACAATTCTGGAGCTGATGAGCACCCAGGATTTGGGCGCCTCAGGTGTCCTGCAAGGGCCTCATTAGAAGGGGTTCCCTGCGCTGAAAGAATCCTCCTTCCCAGAGACCCAAGGCCAGCACAGGAATCCTCAAAGTCCTCTCCCCTGGAAGTAGAAGAATCGTCCGTGGGGAAATGCAAAGAGGGCTGCCAGGTAATAAGCGCCTTCTGCTTTGCAGGTACATTCACTGGCTTATATGCAGCAGGCAGATCTCACTATTCCCGGTGTACAGATGCGGAAACGGTCTAGGAGAGGGAAACTCACTCGCCCATCATGAGCCACAGCGACTAGTAGTCAAAGTCAGTGTGATTCCCATGCCCTGGCGCTTCTCACCACCAAGGTGGGGACAAGGTGGAAAATATTCGGCTAGGGAAATCGCGAGGGACCCTGGGACTATAAAGTCCGTGCTTCCTGCGGCTGACTCACTTGTCTGCACACTCCCGGCGGGAAACCCCTAGAAGAATCAGACTCTTTGCTCCCCACCTCGTAGCTCCGGCAGACACTCACTCGTGTCGACACTCAGATGAACAAGCCGATCGCAGCCGGTCGATGGCGAAGCTCCGAAACTAGAAAATTTTCAAATACTAGAGGCAGAAAATCACCCAATCACCGACTGGATCTTTAAATTATCCAGCCAATCAGAGGTAGGGGAGTAACAATGGGCGTGTTCTTTGCGTTTCTACTCTGGAGCTTGGGCTGTACCAATTAATTGCCTGCCTGTGGAAGGAGGTTTATGGTGGTGGCCGAGCGAACCAAATCCAGTGGACGGCTGGGCGTGGTAGGAGGAGGCTGTGGTGGGCCCAATGTAATCACAGAGGAAAGAAGGAAACAGAAAAGTCAGAGAAGATATGACAAAGGAAGCAGAGGTGAGAGAATGAGAGATGTGAAGATGTTACTGCTGGCTTTGAGGATGGAGGCAGGGGCTACAGGCTAAGCCGAGGAAGGCAGGAGGCCTCTAGAAGCTGGAAAGGGAAAGGAAATGGATTATCTCCTGAAGTTTCTAGAAGGAACACAGCTGTTGATTTTAGCCCAGTAGGACACATTTCAGACTCTTGACTTTAGAATGACAAGATAATAAATTTGTGTTGTTGCCGGGCACGGTGGCCCATGCCTGTAACCCCAGCACTTTGGGAGGCCGAGGCGGGTGAATCACCTGAGGTCGGGAGTTCGAGACCAGCCTGGCCAACATGGAGAACCCTGTCTCTACTAAAAATACAAAATTAGCCGGGCATGGTGGCACATTCCTGTAATCCCAGCTACTCAGATGGCTGAGGCAGGAGAATCTCTTGAACCCGGGAGGTAAAGGTTGTGGTGGGCTGAGATCGTGCAACTGCACTCCACCTTGGGCCATAAGAGTGAAATTCCGGCCGGGCGCGGTGGCTCAAGCCTGTAATCCCAGCACTTTGGGAGGCCGAGGCGGGTGGATCACGAGGTCAAGAGATCGAGACCATCCTGGTCAACATGGTGAAACCCCGTCTCTACTAAAAATACAAAAAATTAGCTGGGTGTGGTGGCGCATGCCTGTAATCCCAGCTACTCAGGAGGCTGAGGCAGGAGAATTGCCTGAACCCAGGAGGCGGAGGTTGCGGTGAGCCGAGATCGCGCCATTGCACTACAGCCTGGGTAACAAGAGCGAAACTCCGTCTCAAAAAAAAAAAAAAAAAAAAAAAAAAAAAGAGTGAAATTCCATCTCTAAATAAATAAATAAATAAATAAACATAGGCCGGGCGTGGTGGCTCACGCCTGTAATCCAAGCACTTTGGAGGCCAAGGCGGGCGGATCACCTGAGGTTGGGAGTTCAAGACCAGCCTGACCAACACGGTGAAACCCCGTCTTAAAATAAAATAAAATAAAAATAAAAATAAATTTGTGTTGTTTTAAGCCACTAAATGTATGATAATTTGTTATAGCAGCCATAGCAATAAGAAACATACAGCCACATAGGGAGAAAATGAAAGAACTGGGATTATGAACTCAGGTCTGCTTCCAAAGCCTGTGTTTTCTCTTCCTACTGCCCTCTGCTTAGAATGATCCTAGCACACTTACAGCAGGGGAAGCCAATCCCCTGACCCCTGTCTCTGTGTGCAATACCCCAGACTGCTTCAAGAGAAGGCACCAGAATGTCCCCACGGATTTTCTCCCAACATGCTTTTTTGTTTTGGCTTTCAAACTTATTTATTTATTTATTTATTTAAAGACGGTATTTCGGCCAGGCGCAGTGGCTCAAGCCTGTAATCCCAGCACTTTGGGAGGCCGAGGCGGGTGGATCACAAGGTCGAGAGATCGAGACCATCCTGGTCAACATGGTGAAACCCCATCTCTACTAAAAATACAAAAAATTAGCTGGGCATGGTGGCGCGTGCCTGTAATCCCAGCTACTCAGGAGGTTGAGGCAGGAGAATTGCCTGAACCCAGAAGGTGGAGGTTGCGGTGAGCCGAGATTGTGCCATTGCACTCCAGCCTGGGTAACAAGAGCAAAACCCCGTCTCAAAAAAAAGACGGGATTTCACCATGTTGGTCAGGCTGGTCTTGATCTCCCCACCTCAGGTGATCCGCCCGCCTTGGCCTCCAAAGTGCTTGGATTACAGGGGTAAGCCACCATGCCCGGCCACTTTTTTTTTCCTTTAATTTTTCTTACTTTCAAACTTTTATTTAAAAAAATTGTGGCCGGGCACAGTGGCTCACACTTGTAATCCCAGCACTTTGGGAGGCCGAGGCGGGTGGATCACGAGGTCAACAGATCGAGACCATCCTGGTCAACATGGTGAAACCCCGTCTCTACTAAAAATACAAAACATTAGCTGAGCATGGTGGCACGTGCCTGTAGTCCCAGCTACTTCGGGAGGCTGAGGCAGGAGAATTGCTTGAACCCAGGAGGCGGAGGTTGCGGCGAGCCGAGATAGTGCCATTGCACTCCAGCCTGGGTAACAAGAGTGAAACTCTGTCTCAAAAAAAAAAAAAAAAATGTTGAAAAAGACACTACATAAAATTTATCATTTTAGGGCCGGGTGCGGTGGCTCAAGCCTGTAATCCCAGCACTTTGGGAGGCCGAGGCGGGTGGATCACAAGGTCGAGAGATCGAGACCATCCTGGTCAACATGGTGAAACCCCGTCTCTACTAAAAATACAAAAAAAATTAGCTGGGCATGGTGGCTCATGCCTGTAATCCCAGCTACTCAGGAGGCTGAGGCAGGAGAATTGCCTGAACCCAGGAGGCAGAGGTTGTGGTGAGCCGAGATCGCGCCATTGCACTCCAGCCTGGGTAACAAGAGCGAAACTCTGTCTCAAAAAAAAAAAAAAAAAAAAAAAAAAAATTTATCATTTTAGCCAGGCACGGTGGCTCACGCCTGTAATCCCAGCACTTTGGGATGCCGAGGCGGACGGATCATGAGGTCAAGAGATCGAGACCACCCTGGTCAACATGGTGAAACCCTGTCTCTACTAAAAATACAAAAAATTAGCTGGGCATGGTGGCACGTGCCTGTAATCCCAGCTACTCAAGATCTGAGGCAGGAGAATTGCCTGAACCCAGGAGGTGGAGGTTGTGGTGAGCCGAGATCGCGCCATTGCACTCCAGCCTGGATAACAAGAGTGAGACTCCGTCTCAAAAAAAAAAAAAAAAAAAAAAAAAAAATTATCATTTTAACTATTTTTAAATGTATAACTCATGGCATTAAGTACATTTCAAATATATAAGCATCACCATGATTTATTTATTTATTTTTTTCACTTTCCCCCACAACGTAGTTTTGAATGTTTTCATTATTTCATATAGAAGCTTCATCCAGGCCAGGCGCGGTGGTGGCTCACTCCTATA
The DNA here is from genome assembly GCF_048565385.1 of Saimiri boliviensis. NCBI lineage: Eukaryota > Metazoa > Chordata > Mammalia > Primates > Cebidae > Saimiri > Saimiri boliviensis. The sequence continues at coordinate 13,995,254 of NC_133450.1, read as the reverse complement.
ATACCATCACTATGGGAGGCAGAGGCAGGTAGATCACCTGAGGTCAGGAGTTCAAGACCAGCCTGACTGACAAGGTGAAACCCTGTCTCTACTAAAAATACAAAAAATTAGCTGGGCGTGGTGGCTTGAGCTTGTAGTCCCAGCTACTTGGGAGGCTGCGACAGGATAATTGCTTGAACCTGGGGAGCGGAGGTTGCAGTGAGCCGAGAACACACCACTGCACTCCGGCCTGGGCGGCAGAACGAGACTCCATCTCAAAAAAGAAAAAAGGAAAGAAAAGAAATTTCATCCATTAGGCAGTAATTAATCATTCCTACTTTCTTTCACACTTAGTTCTCACTTTTTTTTTTTCTTTTGAGATGGAGTTTCGCTCTTCTTGCCCAGGGATTATAGGCACGCGCCACTACGCCCGGTTAATTTTGTATTTTTAGTAGAGACAGGGTTTGTCTGTGTTGCTCAGGCTGGTCTCAAACTCCCTATCACAGTTGATCAGCCCGCCTTGGCCTCTCAAAGTGCTGGGATTACTGGCGCAAGCCACCAGGGAGGCCCAATTTGTTGTTTTGAGAGAGTCTCCCTCTGTCACCCAGGCTGCAACCTCTGCCTCCCGGGTTCACCCGATTCCCGTGCCTCAGCCTCCCGAGTAGCTGGGACTACAGGCACGCACCACCATGCCTGGCTAATTTTTTGTATTTTTAGTAGAGACGAAGTTTCGCCATGTTGACCAGGCTGGTCTTGAACGCCTTACAAGTGACCCATCTGCCTCGGCCTCCCCAAGTGCTAGGATTACAGGCGTGAGCCACTTCACCCAGCCTGGATTTCTGTTTTAATTTTTTATTTTATTTCTTTTATTTTATTGTTTTATTATTATTTTTTAAATATAAGACGGGGTTTCACTATGTAGGCCAGGATGGTCACGATCTGCTGACCTCGTGATCCACCTGCCTCGGCCTTCCAAAGTGCTGGGATTACAGGCGTGAACCACCGCGCCTGGCCCTATTTTGAATAAATACTTAGGTGAGAAATTCTGGGTCACAGAGTAGTTGTGTATTTAGTTTTATATGAAACTGCGAGATCTTTCTCCAAAGTGTTGTACTCGGTTTTTGTCTGAACAACAAAGTCCCAACACGGAAAGGTATCGAACACATAACTAGACACCGCCTGGCGGTGGATTAAGGGTCCTCGGGTCTTCGCTCCTCCTAGTCCCCCCGCCTTGGTCCTGCCAGCTGCATCCTGATTGGCCGTCGGCGAAGGGAGGCGGGGTCAGAGGGAGCCTTCACTCCTGGGGCTGTACTTCCTCCCCTTCGGCTTCGGGCGGGACTGTGCATCCGCCCGGCACTCTGCTCACTGCTGCCGCCTTGAGGTCAGTCTGGATTGAGCGCAACGCTCTCGGATATCCCCGACCAACCCAAAGCCTGGTTTGGAAGGAAGATCTCAGGAGGAACGGGTTTTCTTCTTTTTGAAATTTCCTCCTCGGAATATCCTTGCACACGTCTTATCCGCTGGCTCTCATTGAGAGGTCTCGGTTCATTCCCTGGCTCATTAATAAGAGCTACAATGACGTTAGCACCGAGGGGGCTACAAAATGCATTTTTGGCATTATCTCATGTGATACTCAAAAGGCCCCGTCCCCTCCACCTTAGGATTCTTTCTTTCCAAGCTTTTTGACCAACCACTTTCCACAGCCTGAGGCTTACAAGGACTGTCCTTAGAGGAGCTGAACGGGAAAAGGTATTTATTTTACTGTCGTCCATCTTCCAGAGCAGGACCGCACCTTGCACTGTCATCACTGGCAGCAGGATGGTTCAACTCATTCTGTTGAACCTTTCATACAGCTGATCCTCTCCTAACTTCCAAGGCCTCACGTTCCCGTTTCTTCCTGTCTACCGGCTGCTCCGAGTTAATCTCCTTTGCTAACACCTTTTCCTCCTTAGTCCTCTGACTGATCTCCCTCCCTCCCTCCCTCTCTCTCTCTCTCTCTCTGTCCCTTCCTCTCTCTTTCCTTCCTTTCTTGGGTGACTCAGTTATCAACTACATGATGATTCCCAATATTCTATCTCCAGCCTGCCCTTCCTGGAACACCAAACAATATCTTCATTTGTCTTCCTGATATTTCCACATGGATGCCAACAGGCATGTCAGACTCACTTTCTCCAAAACAGAGGGTTTAATCTCCTTCCCCACTACCATATACACCTGTTTTCCTCATGTCTTTGTCATCTCAGTAAATGGCACCACCATTTGGGGCTCAATTAAAAAACCCACACCATATCCCTGATTGTTTCTTCACCTGCCACATCCACCCACCATTGAGACCTGACATTTCTTTTTTCTTTTTCTTTTTTTTTTTTTTTGAGATGGAATTTCACTCTTGTTACCCAGGGTGGAATGCAATGGCGTGATCTTGGCTCACTGCAACCTCCACCTCCTGGGTTCAAGTGATTCTCCTGCCTCAGCCTTCCGAACAGCTGGGATTACAGGCATGCACCACATTTGGCTAATTCTGTATTTTTAGTAGAGATGGGGTGTCTCCATGTTAGTCAGGCTGGTCTCAAACTCCTGACCTCAGGTGATCTGCCAGCTTTGGCCTTCCGAAGTGCTGGGATTATAGGTGTGAGCCACCTCGCCTAGGCTTTCTTTTCTTTTCTGAGATAGGGTCTTGCTGTCGCCCAGGCTGCAGTGCAGTGGTACAATCACGGCTCACTGCAACCTCTGCCGCTTAGGTTCAAGCAACGCTCCATGTCAGCCCGTAAGTAGCTGGGACAACAGATGGGTGCTACCAGTTGTTTCCGTACCACCAGTTGTTTCAGCTGCTAGTATTTTTTTTTTTTTTTTGGGGGGACAGAGTCTCGCTCTGTTGCCCAGGCTAGAGTGCAGTGGTGTGATCTCAGCTCACTGCAACCTCTGCCTCCCGGGTTCAAGTGATTCTCCTGCCTCAGCCTCCCAAGTAGCTGGGATTACAGGCATGTGCCACCTTGCCCGGCTAATTTTTTTGTATTTTTTTTTTTTTCTTTTTTTTGAGACGGAGTTTCACTCTTGTTACCCAGGCTGGAGTGCAATGGCACGATCTTGGCTCACCACAACCTCCGCCTCCTGGGTTCAAGCAATTCTCCTGCCTCAGCCTCCTGAGTAACTGGGATTACAGGCACACACCACCATGCCCAGCTAATTTTTTTTTGTATTTTTAGTAGAGACGGGGTTTCATCATGTTGACCAGGATGGTCTCGATCTCTTCACCTCGTGATCCACCCGCCTTGGCCTCCCAAAGTGCTGGGATTACAGGCTTGAGCCACCGCGCCTGGCCATTTTTTTGTATTTTTAGTAGAGATGGGGGTTTCACCATATTGGCCAGGCTGGCCTTGAACTCCTGACCTTGTGATCGCCTTCCTTGGCCTCCCAAAGTGCTTGGGATTACAGGCATGAGCCACCTCGCCCATGCACCCAGTTTCTATTTTATTACCCTATTTATGTCCTTTACAGAACTTAACACGATTACAGGCGTGGGTCATGCCTGTAATCCCAGCACTTTGGGAGGCTGAGGTGGGCAGATCACCTGGGGTCATGAGTTCAAGACCAGCCTGGGCAACATGGTGAAACCTCATCTCTACTAAAAAAAAAAAAAAAAAAAAAAAAAATTAGCTGAGTGTGGTGGTACGTGCCTGTAGTCCTAGCTACTCAGGGAGGCTGAAGCAGGAGAATCACTTGAACCCAGGAGGCAGAAGTTGCAGTGATCCAAGATTGCAGCACTGCAATCCAGCCTGGGTGACAGAGGGAGACTCCATCTCAAGAAACAAAAAACAAAAACGAAAACAAAACAAAAACCACATTGAGTTGTTAACATGTTTGTTTACTTGCATGGGGTCTTTTAAGATGTATAGGCCGGGCGCGGTGGCTCAAGCCTGTAATCCCAGCACTTTGGGAGGCCGAGGCAGGTGGATCACAAGGTCGAGAGATCAAGACCATCCTGGTCAACATGGTGAAACCCCGTCTCTACTAAAAATACAAAAAATTAGCTGGGCATGGTGGCGCGTGCCTGTAATCCCATCTACTCAGGAGGCTGAGGCAGGAGAATTGCCTGAACCCAGGAGGTGGAGGTTGCGGTGAGCTGAGATCGCGCCATTGCACTCCAGCCTGGGTAACAAGAGCAAAACTCTGTCTCAAAAAAAAAAAAAAAAAAAAAAAAAAAAAAAAGATGTATAAATCAGATTTTGCAGCTGCTGTAGTTAAAAACCCTCAATGCCTCCCTAAGACTATTCATCTTAGAATAAAATCCACAGTCCTTACCATAGCCTGAGGCCAATTTCCCCTTCCTTGAACTGTGACCTCAAGCCTACTGCTCTCCCTTGCTCACTAAGCTTGTCACAGTGGCCTCCTTGATGTTTCTTAATACCCAAAGCCCTTTCTTGTGCCAGAGTCTTTGCACTTGCTCTTTCTTTTGCAGGAAGTGCCCTCCCCCTTCCTCCCCACCTCTTTGTGTGGCTGTCTTTTTGTCATCATTTAGGTCTCAGCTGAAATATCCACTCTTCAGAAAGGCTTCCCCCACCATGCATACCATATCTAAAAATGGGCTCCCCAGTTTCTATTTTTTTCTTTTTTTTTTTTTGAGACGGAGTCTTGCTCTGTCACCCAGACTGGAATACAGTGGCTTAATGAAGGTTCACTGCAACTTCCACCTCCTGGGTTCAAGCAATTCTCCTGCCTCTGCCTCTGAGTAGCTGGGATTACAGGTGTGCACCACAATGCCTGGCTAATTTTTTTTTTTTTTTTTTTTTTTTGAGACCGAGTTTCGCTCTTGTTACCCAGGCTGGAGTGCAATGACGCGATCTCGGCTCACCGCAACCTCCGCCTCCTGGGTTCAGGCAATTCTCCTGCCTCAGCCTCCTGAGTAGCTGGGATTACAGGCACATGCCATCATGCCCAGCTAATTTTTTTTTTTTTTTTTTTTTTTTGAGACGGATTTTTGTTCTTGTTACCCAGGCTGGAGTGCAATGGCACAATCTCGGCTCACCGCAACCTCCGCCTCCTGGGCTCAGGCAATTCTCCTGCCTCAGTTTCTTAAGTAGCTGGGATTACAGGCACGCGCCACCACGACCAGCTAGTTTTTTTGTATTTTTAGTAGAGACGGGGTTTCACCATGTTGACCAGGATGGTCTCGATCTCTTGACCTTGTGATCCCCCAGCCTCGGCCTCCCAAAGTGCTGGGATTACAGGCGTGAGCCACTGCGCCCGGCCCCTCTATCTCTTTTCTAGCTCTTGACTCTATCCTCATCTTCTTCATAACCACTGCCCTGGTTCAGTGATCCAGCAAGCTGCATTGCCTCCAACGTGGATTTCTGGAACAATCAATGGACCACCCTGTCTTTCTTGCCCAAATTGCAGTCATGAAAATGAGCTTGTAAGATGAAAATGAGATTGTGTCATACCCTGCCTCAAGCTTCATTAACCCCCTACTACGTGTAGGAGGAATTTCAATCCCTTAGGTCAGCATTCAAGGCCTTTAAACTCTGGCTCCTGCTGCCTCCTTGGTGGCATCTGACTGAATTCGCCTTCCCCATCCTGCCTGCCACATATATGACTACCTAAAAACTGCCTACAATTCCCCTAACAAGTCAGGATATTCTACAAGTTCTCACTTCTGTGAAATGTTCCCTTATCCTGAACTTTCCCTCTGCCCCCATCCAGCTAATCCTGCTGGAATACAACTCAGCCCCTCCTCTGGAAGCCACTCTTACCACACACCCTGTACTCTTTCATCAAAGTCCTTATAAGGGCTTAGTACCATGTCTGAGGCCTGTAATCCCAGCACTCTGGGAGGCCAAGGTGGGAGGATCACTTGAGCCTGGCAGGTCAAGACTGCACTGAGCCGTGATTGCGCCACTACACTCCAGCCTGAGTGACGGAACAAGACCCGTATTATTATTTTTTTAAGTGCCCTTATCAGGACTTGTCTAGCCTCCTGCTGGTTTGGATCATCAGCTTTCCAAGGCAGAACCTGGGTCTTGCGTGGTGTGGTCACACAGTGCTGCCCAAAGGAGTCATTTAGTAGGGAGCATGGACCGTGGAATCTGGCAGGCTTTGAATTCAGTCAGTCGGCCTTAACCAGGTCATCTAACTTCTTCAAGCCTCCTGATCTGTTCAATGAGGATAACAACTGTATCTATTTTACGGATACTTTTGTGAGGATTAAGGGAGATACGGGGAGAGTTTAGAATAGTGAGTAGATAACAGGCAGTCCTCACATTCTTTGAGTGAATAGATAATTGTAGGATGATGCCTTAGAAAGTGCCCCCACTGAAGGGGCACTCAATATACTTTGTGGAATGATTAAATGGTACACATGCAAAACAGACTCCATCACTCCCACACCCCGAAACCTTCAATGACTTCCCATTGCCCTGAGGTTAAAATGTCTCCTCCGGCCGGGCGCGGTGGCTCAAGCCTGTAATCCCAGCACTTTGGGAGGCCGAGGCGGGCGGATCACGAGGTCAAGAGATCGAGACCATCCTGGTCAACATGGTGAAACCCCGTCTCTACTAAAAATACAAAAATTAGCTGGGCGTGGTGGCGCGTGCCTGTAATCCCAGCTACTCAGGAGGCTGAGGCAGGAGAATTGCCTGAACCCAGGAGGCGGAGGTTGCAGTGAGCCGAGATCGCGCCATTGCACTCCAGCCTGGGTAACAAGAGCGAAACTCCGTCTGAAAAAAAAAAAATGTCTCCTCCATACAACCTACAAGGCCCTCTCCGCACAAAGCTGTCTGATTTTCCAGACTGGCTGCCCTACACACACATGCTGTGCTGTTCATGCCTCCATGCCACTGCCTACACACTGTTCCCTCTCCCTAGAAATCCTGTCCTACCCCTTTGTCCTGCTTCTGGGGCCCCTCCGCTGTGTATTTACCCTCTCATTTAATACCTGGCAGTCTCATCTGCTTACATGCCTTTTTCCCCAATAGAGGACAGGGGATACTGAGTCCTGCCATTATCTCCCAGCCACTATCATGGGGCCTGACAGACAATCAAAGAAACTAAAATATTTGTGTTGAATGAATGTGCATGGTATAGGGGCAAAACCAGAGGGCCAGCATGAGCTGGATGGGGAAACTGAGGTCAGAGTCGTTCTCAACGGCTCATTCCCCAAAATGACATAATTGTTTGGATGTCATAACTGACCTGACCTCACTGCTCTCTCCACTCCTCTCTCCCTGTGCTGCTTCTGCATAACAACATGAATTCCCCAGGGTCTCTTGTAGAGCATGATTTCCAGATACAAGGTCTTCTGAGTCCTCCGGCATTGGAGTACAATGCTGCACAGCTCTGCGGATTGAGGGAATAAAACCATGTGGTGGCTGAAAGACTACATACACGGACTTTCTCAGACCCTCAGCCTCAATTTTCCTTCTTCCTTTCCTCCCTCCTTCTTTCCTTTCTCTTTCCTTCATTTCCTCCCTCCTTCCTCTCTTCCCTCTCCTTTCTTCCGTCCCTCCTTCCTTTCTTTCTCTCTCCTTCCTTCTTTCTTTTCTTTTTCTTGACCAGTGTGATAATAGCCTCAATTTTCTTCATCCCTTTAGATAAAGGAACCCGGGCCCAGGCCTGCGGGAAAAGTGTACGTGCATCTCCTTCCCCCTTGGCCTGAGAGCCCCAGGCTGCTCTTTTCCATACAGGGCTGGAAGTGGCCTGGGAGCCTGAGGGCTGGCAGAAGGCACTGAAAGGGAGCTTGGTCACTGGCACAGCCGCTGCTATGGCAGCCGGAGCCGAAGAAGGTCACCATTGATGTCACATGCACTTACTTTTCTCTTCCTTGGCATGGGACAGGGTTGACTAGGAGAGCTAAGGGGGAGTAAGAGTGTGTGGGGGGGAAGCGGTGCTGCAGCCTGCAAATGCAGCCGGATACTTTCTCTGGGCCTCAGTTTCTCCAATGTAAAATGAGGGCGCACGGTGTAACTAAAATCATTACTCACTGCTGGTCCCCACACTCCACTCTCCAGTAAGGCTGTCAGGACTGCAAGATCACCGCGCGGTGGGGTGGGGGGCATGGTCGACCCTCAGGTACGGGAGGAATTGAGCGATGCCCAAGGAGGGCAGGAGAACACTGCGCTTGGAGACTCCTGAAAACCAGGGGCAGGCCGCCTCGTAAAGGGACCCCGGAGTCGCGACTTTCAGCTCCAGTTCTTCCCGTGACACCACCCTCCGGACAGAGACCCAAGCTCCAGGCCCGGCCCCGCCCTGAGGTTCCAGGGAGAAGACCAGGCCGTCGCCCACTGCCCGGCGTCGGGGAGGAAAAAGGAGGAGCCTCTGTGTGCCCACAAGTCCGGTCGCCCAGGGAAGCTCGGCTCGGTCTCGCAACCCCAGCGCACTGGGTCAGGAGACCTCAAAGGCTCCGCCGCCAGCGCCCCCAGCGCCCCGAGCGCTCACTCCGCGCGCCCCACCCCAGCCCTGCCCGCGCGCCGCTCCCGCCACCCTCGTCTCAGTCCCCGGGCCGGAAGCCCCCTCCCCTCGCCGCGCAGCCCCTCCTAGTCCCTCTCCCTCCGCGGGTGCAGGAAACCTTCTCCGCCCCGTCCCGCCCTCTTCCTCCAGCGGCAGCTCCGCCCGACTCCTCCGTCCAGTGCCCCGCCCCGCCGCCCCCTCCCCGGCCCCGCCCCGGCCCCCCGGAAGCCTCTCCCCGCCCCCGGCCCCGCCCCCCCGAAGTTTCTTGGGCCCCCGGCGGCCGGCGGGACAGAACGCCGAGTGTCGCCGCCCGGCCGGGCGTGGACGCGGTGGCCGAGCCCGCGCAGCGCCGGGAGCGAGCGGCGGAGCGGGGGGACCTCGGCGGACGCACCATGGAGGAGGAGGTGAGGGCGGGGCCCGGCGGGGCGGCGGGCCGGGGTCCTCGAGCCCCTCACGGGGATGGCGGTCCTGGGCTCAGGCCCTCGTTCCTGTCCGCCCCACTCGCGCCGGTCTCACCCTGGGAAGAGCCTGGGCAGACTGGGCAGGGGCCGGGGACTGGATCCGCACAGGGCACTTCGCAGACCGAGTCCGCCTTCGTTCTCTCTGACTTTCTCACCAGTTGTGGGGCGTCATGGTTGTTACTGTTCCCATTGGATCGACCAGGAGACTGAGACTCCAGCGAGTTCGATGACTTGCTGAAAGTGGCCTGGGTGACTGGGTTCGAACCGCGGTTACCGTTGACTCCCCGTACTGGCCAGGTCGGATCCTGACTCCGTGTGTGTGTGTGTGTGTGTGTGTGTGTGTGTGTGTGTGTGTGTGTGTGTTGGGGGGGTTCCCGTCTCAAGGATGTGACCATGCCTTGGTGGCAAGAGGACTGAAGAAGTTGCTTTTTTCTCCTTCGTATAAGTCTTTGTATCTCCCCCCTCCACCCTCCGACTCCCTCCGCCCCACATCCGTCTGAGCTGCTGTAAGGAAGGGATCGAGAGTCAGGCCCACCTAGGTTCTGATCTTGGTCCCTGCCTTCCCCACCGGAGGACTGGATCAGCTGTGTCCCTGGATCCTCCTTCTACCCACTCAGAACACTCTTGGTCTGGGATCGGGTCTTGCCCCTGCCCCTGCCCTTTACTTACAAACTCAGTTCTCCCAGCACCCCCATTATCTCAGGGTCCAGCATGCTGCAAGCACTTAATATATGTCTGGAATGATTACCTTAGAAGGAGCGGCCTGTAGGGTCTAGAGGAAGGTCAATTTGTTTCTTATCCCCTGAGGGGGTCCCAGCTTCAGCCCCTCCCAGCCCAAGGAAAGAAGAATGTCTTTGCCTCCGTGGATGGGGAGGAAAGATGACTCTCTCTGCCTGGGAGGAACCCTGGCTAGCTGGGAAGCCCTGAGTGGACCGGGCTGCTGTGTCCTCTCAGTGCCCATCTCCCACTTCCCCGGGCCATGGATAGGAGCAGCTAGGCGGTCCAGGCTCCCTCTAGGCCAGGCCCTGCCTTTCTAAGGGATGGTAGATAAGTCACTTCCCCTCTCAGCCTTCATTTCCTCTTCTACAAAATATCGGGCCTGTCCTGCTCCTCCTGGCCTGACAGTATGATTGTGGCCCCTTCTCTCAGTGGGTGAAGGTAGAGGGCAAAGTCAGGCCTCTGTGATTTGCTGCCCTGTCTTTCTTGCTGTCTGGCGGGGCTGCCATCTGCCTGCCCCAGGCCCCTGCTGCAAAGTCTGGGCTCTCTGGCCAGGGCCCCTCCCCTGCTCCCAGAGGATGTGGGTCAGGATTACTCCATCTCCTGATCTGCTCTGGCCCCTGATTAAGGGAAGTTCTCCGGACACCTCCGGGGCACAGCTCAGCTCTGTAGTCCCTTTGCTCTTGCTCTTGAATCTCTCCCATTGCCACTTTCTGACTCCCAGATGCCCCAAGCTCTCTGAACACCTGGGCCATCTAAGGTCTTGCCCACTTTACCCCCTAGCCCCTGCAAGCCTTACCCCCATGGTAGGGGCTCCCTATCCGTACTCCCCTTTGACATCCCTAACTCTGCGTTCCTCCCACTTCTCACAGTAGCTTCCCTTTGTTACACTAGGCCTCAGTGCCCATCTTTGTTTCTCTAAAACACCTCTTAGGTCACAGCCACACGTTCTGCCCCGTGATCCCAGGCCATCTTCATCAGCTCACTTTCACAACTCACTTTCAGCCCTCCTGTTAGCTTTCAGCTTCCTCCTTGTGCCCAGCCACCCTGGGCCAAGGTTCCTCAGCCTCAGTGACCTCCTCTGTGCAGTGGGCTGGTAGCTCCTGTCAGACTGAGGCTTGGGGAGGAGCTGCTGGTCTGGGCACTGGGCATCTGCCCACCTGTGTGCTCCTGTGTGCCTCTGTTCCTCATTTGTAAAAGGAGGAGGCTGGGCAGTGATGTATATGCAAGAGCTGGGAAAACTGAACATCACTGCAGTTATTATGGCTGCCACTGGAGTAAGGGTGGAAATCCTGGACCTAGGCTTTCCCATCTCTGCTCTGGGGCTCTGTCCTCTGCCAGCAGCCATGCCTTTCCCTGGCTTCTAGGCTGTCCACTTGCCCTCACCCATCTAGAGACAAGTAGGGCAGTGTCCTGTCCCAGTACTTTTTGTCCCACGGAGTAATCTCTTGTCCTTTCTGGGCTGTACTTTCTCTTTCTGTAGTAAAGAGGTTGAGGGTGCAGGGTCTTTGAGAACCTTTGGTGCCTTGCCTTCTCTGGACCAAGGTACGTGTCTCTTCCCCTCCTCAGAGCCCTACCCAAACCCTGCCTTGGGCAGGGGTCTCCCAAACTAACTCCAAGCCCTTACCTCATCAGAGAGCTAGGACCAGTGCATCCCTCTGAGCAAGTGCTATGTCTCTGCCAATAGGCTGGAGCCTGTCAAGCCAGAGATTCCCCCCTCCACACCAGACAGGGGACTTTTTTTATGCAGGGTCTCTGTTACCCCGCTCAGACTGGAAGTTGCCCTGGGGCAGAGCCTGTGCTTCCTCTCTCCAAATGCCCCAGCACAGGACTCCGACATGGTGGCTTCTTAGTAGAGTTGGGTCAGAACGTCACTGGGTTTAGTCAAAGGGCACAAGTTGTCATATTCTTCCTGGGATGTGAGGTGCCAACAACGTTTCTGCTGGTCTCTGTCTCTCGTAACCTGTATTGTGGTTCCATCTGTCCCCTTCCGTGTACAGGATCGAGGTAAACTGGCTTTTTTTTTTTTTTAATTGAGTGGTCCAGGGGAGGCAGGCTGGTGCCCAGGGGTGCCTCAGGAGCTGCTCACAGTGGGCAGGAAAGGGCCTGGGCGAGAAGGGATGGGAGGGGAGAGGGCAAAACAGGAAGAACAGTGGTCAGCTGCTCAGTGAGGAGAGGAGGCAGAGAAACTGGGCTGAGCAGGACAAAACCTCCCCTGTGAACCCTGCCAAGAGGAGGGGCCCCTTATTAAAACTTACTGGGGCATAGCCAGGCCCCCTGGAGAGAGGGGATCTGAGGGGCAGAGAAGGGGGCTGGGTGGAGGCAAGTAGGACTCTGGCCTCCAGCCAGGCCTCCCCTGGGTGGCTGTTTCTGTGGCTGGGCTGTGGTTCGCACCATCTGCAGCCCCTTGGTTGTCTCCTCCTCCATCCCAAAGTTCTGTCCCGCCTAGTTGTGCCCTGGTCCCACCCATCCTTCAAGGACCTGGGCTTGCTTCTGTAGTTCATCCAGTCATGGTATTCTCTGGGCTGCACCAGCCTAGAAGTGACAGTGATCTAGGCACAGGTTCCAGCCCTGGCCCTAGGGAGCTTCCAGAGGGTAGAAAGTTTTCAGGAGAGGTCACTAGTGGAAAGAGTTTAAAAGGGGTGTGAAGGGCCGGGTGCAGGGGCTCATGCCGGTAATCCCAGCACTTTGGGCGGCCAAGGCAGGCGGATCATGAGGTCAGGAGTTCGAGACAGCCTGGTCAATATGGTGAAACCCCATCTCTACTAAAAATACAAAAATTGGCTGAGTGTCGTAGTGGGTGCCTGTAGTCCCAGCTACTCGGGAGGCTGAGGCAGGAGAATTGCTTGAACCTGGGAGGCGGAGTATGCAGTAAGCTGAGTTTGCACCATTGACTCCAGCCTGGGCAACAGAGTGAGACTCTGTCTCAAACAAAAAAGAAAAGAAATGGGTGAGATCCCATGGGGTGGTAGTTGGGCCCCCTGAAAGCAAGAGGCAAACCTGGAGCTCAGAGGTGGGGGGTAGGCAGCAGCTTCACACTCCACAGACCTCACTGCCTTGTTTAAGAGAGACCAAGAGGTCTGCCCATCATGTGGAAGGCCTGGGAGGGGCTAGTGGTTCTGTCCTTGCTGTTGCTGTTGGGGTAGGAGGGTTGTCAGTGTGAAATATGAGGGTGGGGTTTCCCATTTCCCCATCTTCCCTTCTAGCCCTGGGCCTGACAGCCTGCAGGGGTCGCTGGAGGGGTTAGGCCCCTGAGGATGTCAGTGGTGTGATGTGGGGAATGGGAGTCAAGTTCATGGTGGAATGGGAAAGCCTTTCCCTTCTTGTCAAAGGGTGCTGAAGAGTCCCTCTTCTCCTGGACAGGGTGGCTCCTAACCAGCCAGCCTCCTACTTCCTTGTTCCTATATCCGAGAAGACTCTTGTTTTTTTTGGAGATAGGATCTCATTCTGTTGCCCAGACTGGAGTGCAGTGGTGTGATCTTGGCTTACCACAACCTCTGCCTCCCAGGCTCAAGGAATTCCTCCTCTGTCAGCCTCCCGAGTAGCTGGGATGACAGGCACACGCCACCACTACCTGGCTATTTTTTGTATTTTTAGTAGACACAGGGTTTCACCATGTTTTGGCTAGGCTGGTCTTGATCTCCTGACCTCAAATGATCTGCCCGCCTCAGCTTCCCAAAGTGCTGTGGAATTATAGGCATGAGCCGCCATGCCCGGCCCTGGGAAGACCATTTGGGACCACCCTACTTCCCCATTTCTCTTGCCATCTATAAGTTAGGGAGAGACCCCGAGGGGGGACCCCACATTCCTAGAGCTCCTGGCGGTCTGAGGCCAGCAGCTATAGACCAGGAAGGCCTTGTCTTGACTTGGGAACTGGGCCCAGGGAGAGAGTCCCTGAGAGCCAGAGGGGATAGCAGTGACAATAGTAACAATAATGATAGCTGCTATTTACTAGATTTAGGGTATCCTGGGAACTGCCCTTTATGCCTTGTCTTTATGCAGCAACAAACGTTTATTGACCTCTTATTATGTACCAGTCACTGTCTAGGGTACTGAGGGTACAGGAGTGAACAAAACAAAAATCCCGCCCTCAAGGAGTTGGAGTCCTTACAGCTTCTGCTGTTAATAGCTCCATTTCACAGATGAAGAAACTGAGGCTTAGAGAGGTTAAGTGATTTGCCTCAGTCTGCATGACTGCAGCTTCTAAGCCCAGTTTCCCCAGCACCAGAATGTGCAGTTCAAAAGGGAACAGGGGCCCACAGTGAAAACCAGGCCGGGGCTCTTCTGACATGACAGAGACCAGGGAAGCCACGTCTGCCCAGCTCCTGACCATGCTTACATCTGTCTGGACTTGTTCTTCCAAAGGCAGCTGTGGCCACAGGATATCCCTGGGGAGAGGCACACCTCTTTTAATTGGGGTGCCTTTTTTGAATTTTATGTAAATTATAACATAGTCAAAATTAGTCTGTGCTAATTTCCTTCTAGCAGCCTCTAGATTCTGACGCATTCTTGATCCCCTCTCCTCCCTGCCCCCCACCCCACTTCACACTAACTACTCTGGGTACCAATCAGTGAAGCAAAGTGGTTAGCAAAGGGGATGTATTTTTATTTTCATTTCACAGGTACCTCTTGAGCACCCGTTATGTGTAAAAGAACAGGGCTGGGTGCTGGGGACCCAGAGGTGGATCTGACCCCAACCTCATCTGGTAGGCATGTACCTGGTCCTGGTACCCAGCCACCCAAGCAGGCAATCAGTGGGGCACAAGATGTCAGTGGCTGGCCCCAAGGCTCCAGGGTGCCTACCCAAGTCCAGGAGAAGGGCTTGAATTTAACTTTTGTGCTAGCCTTTTGTTAAAGACAGAATCCCTGGAACCCTCACCAGATGTGGTGGCTACCCTAAGGTCCTTGTCTGGTGCGGGGAGGAGGGGAGAGGAGCCTCCTGGAGCAGGAGGGGCTGCAAGTGGGTTCTCTGGAAGCCTAGGGGTGGAAAGGCAGATTGCTACTCAGCCTGCCTATTCTTCCAATCTTTGTTCCGGGTAGCCTTCCTGGGCCACCCCAACCTGAACCGGGTCCCCCACTGTCCTCTTGCTGCCCCCTGTGTGTTTCCTACATAGGACTTCAGACAGGTTAATGGGTTTATGCCTGGGTATTTATTTGTTCAAGTCCTATTTCCCTGGACTGTGAGCTCTGTGAGGACAGGCTGCCTTACTTTTATTCTCCCGTGATGTAAGCACTCAGTACATTTGTTGACTGATTGAATGAACATACTGAGGCAGAATGGTGCAGTGGGAAAAACATGGGCTCAGAGAGATCTGCTTTGAATTCTGGCTCTGTCCTCTAGCCATGTGACTCTGTCGAGTCATCTCTCCATTCTGAGCTTTAGTTTGCTATGACATGTGCATAATGAGGCTACCATCTTTTTTTTTTTTTTTTTTTTTGAGACGGAGTTTCCCTCGTTACCCAGGCTGGAGTGCAATGACGCGATCTCGGCTCACCGCAACCTCCGCCTCCTGAGTTCAAGCAATTCTCTTGCCTCAGCCTCCGGAGTAGCTGGGATTACAGGCATGTGCCACCATGCCCAGCTAATTTTTTTGTATTTTTAGTAGAGACGGGGTTTCACCATGTTGACTAGGATGGTCTCGATCTCTCGACCTCGTGATCCACCCGCCTCGGCCTCCCAAAGTGCTGTGATTACAGGCTTGAGCCACTGCGCCCGGCGAGGCTACCATCTTGAAGGAGAGTTGTATGTGTATCAAATGTTCTATAGTGGCTCAGAGTAAAGTGGCTGCTGCTATTAGTGCTGTTATTAGCTCTGATCCTGGGTCAGGAATATCTGTCTTGGGGGTTGTGGGGAAGCTCGCATAGGATGATGTCATTAGGTACTTAGCATAGGGACATATCCCTTGTGTGACCTGTGAACCCGTGACCTGTGATGTGTGTGGCCCCATGGTAGCAGTCCTCAGAGCATGTCCTGCTGCTGTGTTACAGGGTGTGAAGGAAGCAGGCGAGAAGCCTCGGGGAGCACAGATGGTGGACAAGGCTGGCTGGATCAAGAAGAGCAGTGGAGGCCTCCTGGGTTTCTGGAAAGACCGGTATCTGCTCCTCTGCCAGGCCCAGCTGCTGGTCTATGAGAATGAGGTGAGGACCTGCTTGGCCCTGGGGTTGGGGTTCTGGGACAGGGCAAAGTAAAGGCATCTCAAGCTAGTAGGAGGACCTTGGTTCTGGCGCCAGAAGACCTGCTCCACTTTTGCCATGCTGTGCAACCTTGAGTGATCACCTAACCCTTTCTGGGTCTCTGTATGGGGTCAGTACCTCCAGGGGCAAATCTAGGGTTTCTGGATGAGAATTCTATTTTTTTTTTTTTTTTTTTGAGACCTAGTCTTGCTCTGTCACCAGGCTGGATTTCAGTGGCACAATCTCACTTCAACCTCCACCTCCTGGGTTCAAGCGATTCCCCTGCCTCACTCAGCCTCCTGAGTACACGTGCATGCCACTATGCCTGGCTAATTTTTATTTTAGTAGATACCACGTTGGCCAGGATGGTCTCAATCTCCTGACCTCATGATCCATCCCTCTTGTTCTCCCAAAGTCCTGGGATTACAGTTGCGAAGCATTACGCCTGGACTTTTTTTTTTTTTTTTTGAAATGGAGTTTTGCTTTTGTTTCCCAGGCTAGAGTGCAATAGCTCAATCTCGGCTCACTGCAATCGCCGCCTCCCAGGTTCAAGTGATTCTCCTGCCTCAGGCTCCCAAGTAGCTGGGATCATGGGCATCAGCCACCACATCCAGCTAATTTTTTATTTTTAGTAATGACAGGGTCTCACCAGGTTGGCCAGGCTGGTCTCGAACTCCTGACCTCAGGTGATCCACCCATCTTGGCCTCTCAAAGTGCTGGGATTATAGGCGTGAGCCACCACGCCCAGCCGAGAGCTCTTTGAACTGTATGTACACCTAGTACGCAAGTCTTTTCCTGTCCCTGGGCAAGGTTCCATGAGTGAATGTTGTAGAAAACTGAAGCCTGCTCCATTCAGCAGTGGTAGTAGAAATAATAATTAGTAGGCCATGCTTGGTGACTCATGCCTGAAATCTCAGCACTTTGGGAGACCGAGGTGGGCAGATCACTTGAGGCCGAGAATTCAAGACCAGCCTGACCAACATGGAGAAATGCTGTCTCTACTAAAAATACAAAATTAGTTGGGCTTGGTGGCGGGCACCTGTAATCCTAGCTACTCGGGAGGCTGAGGCAGGAGAATCACTTGAACCTGGGAGGCAGAGATTGCAGTGAGCCAAGTTCGCACCATTCCACTCTATCCTGGGCAACAAGAGAGAAACCCTGTCTCAAAAAAAAAAAAAAAAAGAAAGAAAAAGAAAAGAAATACTAATGAGCACTCGTACTTGTTTAGAGGTGTGCTCTTACATATCTCCCTATGACAATCACAGTAGTCCCATGAGAGTGGTTATCATGTTTCATTTTACAGCAGAGGATACTGAGGCTCAGGGTGACAAGATGACTGTTCAGGATCTCTCAGTAAATAGGGGAGTTAGGTCTAGAATCCAGTTCAGTGTGCTTTCCACCAAGAGACACCAGCGAGTAACTCCAAAACTTATTTTTGCTAGAAAATCTCTAAAATACGTTAAATATTCTCTGCTTTCTTCAACAGAAGATGCTGCCTAAATAAAATCTTTCCCTGGTTGCTCAGTGTCACCTGTCAGACCCATCTGCAGAGTGGGTTCTCCAGAAGCACAGGGGCAGAGAGGAAGATTGCCTCTCTGTTTTGAACTGGAAGGCTGTACTTCTCAGCTTTTCTTTGTCCTTTAACATCAAGCTGCTGGTTACCACTTCTTTTTTTTTTTTTGAAACGGAGTTTCGCTCTTGTTATCCGGGCTGGAGTGCAATGGCGCAATCTCAGCTCACTGCAGCCTCTGTCTCCTGGGTTCAAGCAATTCTCCTGCCTCAGCCTTCCAAGTAGCTTGGACTATAGGTGCACGCCACCATGCCCAGCTAATTTTTGTATTTTTAGTAGATACAGGGTTTCACCTTGTTGACCAGGATGGTCTCGATCTCTTGACCTTGTAATCCACCCACCTCGGCCTCCCAAAGTTCTGGGATTATAGGCTTGAGCCACTGTGCCTGCCCTCTTTTTTTTTTTTTTTTTTTTTTTTTTTCCTTATGATGGGGTTTCACCATGATGGCCAGGCTGGTCTTGAACTCCTGACCTCAGGTGATCCACCCACCTCAGCCTCCCAAAGTGCTAGGATTACAGGCGTGAGCCACCGCACCTGGCCTCTTTCCCCACCCCACCCCCATCTCGAGACAGAGTCTCACTGTGTTGCTCAGGCTGGAGTGCAGTGCCACGATCTCAGCTCACTGCAACCTCTGCCTTCTGGGTTCAAGCGATTCTCCTGCCCAAGTCTCCCTAGTAGCTGGGACTATAGGCAGGTGCCACCATGCCTGGCTAATTTTTTTGTATTTTTAGTAGAGATGGGGTTTCACTGTGTTAGCCATGATGGTCTTCATCTCCTCACTTTACGATCTACCCGCCTCGGCTTCCCAAAGGGCTGGGATTAAGGCGTGAGCCACCGTACCAGGCCTGGTTTCCACTTCTGCTGTCCTTGTGCCTCTAATAGTCCTCACATCTTCCCACTTCAGATGCTTGTTCCCCTTCTGATTTCAGCAGGCATGGGATTTGGACAACCAAGGATGCTAAGCTTGTGTGTTAAATAAACGTTAGTAAAGATACAGGTGAAGACTTGAGGAAGAAAAGGGTTTTTTCCTTGTCGATGCCATTTGTGTGCTGAGGTTGAGGCTGTCAGAGGGCCCATCCACGGAAAACAGTCCATCCACTGAAAATGCCTTTGACAGATGAATACCTGGGGAGGAATTGGCCTGGGGGCAGAAGAAGGGGGAGCCTGCCTCTTCCTCATCAGCCTCTCCTAGCCTGCCTCAGGATATCTTGGCAAATTCACAATTGTCCCTGGCCAAGAAAGATTGGGCAACCTGGATCTAAGTGTTTAAAGGAGCTGCCTTGGAGAAGCACCTAGCCTGACTTGCTTGAGTCACGGGCTCATGGAGTTAGGGTGTCAGAGAAGCAGTGGAGGAGGGCAAGGGAATGAGGGTGTGTGGACAGCATCCCCAGATGTTCTCTACTGCTGCCCCCACCAAAATAGGATGTGCCAAAAAAAAAGGATGTGCCACAGTTGGGAATAAGGCAGCAGGGGGATATTTTTACCAATAAAGGAGGTTGTCACAGCTTCTTCCGGTGCCAGCTGCCATGAGTTAAGTGACAGGCTTTCACTGTCAGTCTGTCAGGTACTGTCAGACTTGTCCTAAACTGCCTCTCCACATCTGGCCACGGCTGGGAAGCAGGAAGGATTTTACATCTCCCAAACATGAAAAATCCAAATCACGCTTTCTTTCCTTTTTTAAAAAATATGCTATTAAAAATGTAAATGCAGTTTCAAGAATTTAGCACTTGGGGGTGAGGGAGCTTGGCCTGGGAGTAGGAATTGAGAAATGCTTACTAGTTCAATTCCTCTTTCTGATGTAGGGAACTAGGCGAATGCGAATGGCTCTTGGCTGTTTCTTTGCCATCAGAGAGGCTGACATTCCAAAGATGCTTCCCTCACCCATTGCCTGCTGGTTTATCCGTTTTTCTGAGCTGCAGAAGAGCTGGGATGATTCAGTGTCTTGGGTGGGGTGGAGAGGAGACCCAGGACAGGCAGCTGTTTCGAGCTCAATGTTGGCGGTGGATAGACTTTGTGTTCCCAGGCAGAGGAAGGGTGTATTTGGGCCAGTAGTGGTTCAGTTAGTGGAGGCCTGTGGACACAGGGCAGGTAAGCTATTCTCTTCCAAGCAAGGATTTTTCCCTGGGCAGTTTCCCTACTCCAGATTCTGAGGGAGGAGGAGACTTCCTGGGATCTCAATCTGGACTAGGCACTCAGAAAACTGGTCCTATAGGCCGGGTGCAGTGGCTCATATGCCTGTAATTCCAGCACTTTGGAAGGCCGAGGTGGGCAGATCACGAGGTCAAGAGATCAAGACCATTCTGGCCAATATGGTGAAACCCCATCTCTACTAAAAATACAAAAATTAGTTGGGCATGATGGCATGAGCCTATAATCCCAGCTATTCGGGAGGCTGAGGCAGAAGAATCCTTTGAACCCGGGAGTTGGAGATTGCAGTGAGCTGAGATCATGCCATTGTACTCCAGCCTGGGCCACAAGAACGAAACTCTGTCTCAAAAAAAAAGAAAGAAAAGAAAAAAGAAAACTGGTCCTATCTATATTCTGCTTGAGGGCTGATGCTTCTTTTTCTTTTTCTTCTTCTTCTTTTTTTTTTTTTTTTTGTGGTGGAGTCTCGCTCTGTTGCCTGGGCTGGAGTGCAGTGGCTAGATCTTGGCTCACTACAATTTCTGCCTGCTGGGTTCAAGCGATTCTCCTGCCTCAGCCTCCTGAGTAGCTGGGACTACAGGCTTGTGCCACCATGCCTGGCTAATTTTTGTATTTTTAGTAGAGAGGGGTTTCACCATGCTGGTCAGGCTGGTCTAGAACTCCTGACCTTGTGATCCACTGCCTCAGTCTCCCAAAGTGCTGGGATTTCAGGTGTGAGCCACCGCACCCAGCCAAGGGCTGTTCCTGGAGGGTGCAGTTGGGGAAAGAGAAAGATGAGCAGATACATAGAGAATGGGGTAGAGAAAGACAGCCAAGCAGGGAGCAGGACTGTGCTTTCCCATAGCAGGACTCTGCTGCTAGCACCTTGTGGGGTGTTTGCATCTGGCAGGTGCTTTGTAGATGTTTGCATGCTCCTAGCAGTAAGTGATGGTACGGAGAGCACCCAAGTTTAGGGGTTCATAGTCGGGGGCAGGGGAGCTTCTTAGAGCAAGAGGATTTTTTCCGGCCCATGTGTTTAGTTTGAGGAATCTGGAAGGTATTGGGGGCTAGAGATTGCAAAGGGATGTATGGATGGAAGCAAAAATGAGAAAAGGTACTTGATTGAACCTGGTTGGGAGAGATAAGGCCACGTTGGCCATCTCTTCCCCTTTCTTTGAGGGGCTGATGAGAGAGTAGATTAGTGGTTATCTACATTAGGTGTATGTTGCCCAGGCTGGTAGCAGTGGTTCTGAACTGTTTGCATCCAGGCCTGGCGCGGTGGCTCATGCCTGTAATCTCAACTCTTTGGGAGGCTGAGGTGGGTGGATCACTTGAGGTCAGGAGTTTGAGACCAGCCTGGCCAACATAGTAAACCCCATTTCTACAAAAATTAGCTGGGCTTGGTGGTAGGCACCTGTAATCCCAGCTACTTGGAGGCTAAGACAGGACAATTGCTTGAACCCAGGAGGCAGAAGTTGCAGTGAGCTGTGATCATGCCACTACACTTCAGTCTGAGCGACAGAGTGAGACTGTCTCAGAAAAAAAAAACCAAAATTTGCATCCATCAAAATCCCTCAGGGCAATTTCTCAAAAGACCTACAATAAAAAAGAAAAAAAGAAAAAAAAATCCTTCAGGGCTAGTTAGACCTCAGATTGCCAGGCCCACTCCCCTAGGTTTATGATTGGGGAGGAGTTTGCATTTCTAACAAGCTCTCAGGTGGTGCTGATGCTGCTGGTCTAGGTCCCACCTTGGAGAACCCCTTGTCCAGAGCAACCTACTGCCTGTGACTGGAAGGAGTGTGCTGTGCTGGAAAGGGCCCTGGCCTGGGAGTCAGAGGCCGTGGTTTGAGTTGGAGCCCTGCCCATTATATTTGGGTCTGTGTCCCTAGGGCAAATCCCTTCACCTCCAGGCCTCATTCTTTCCTTCTCTAAAATGAGGCAGATACAGGGCTCCAGGGTTTCAGGGTTATTGTGAGGTTCAGGAGACTCAGGGATACAAAAGTGCTCGCTATGCATGAGGTTTCTTCAGTTAAACATCAGCAAGGGGTTCCTTAACTTTTTGGCCAGTTCCAGGGTTGTGTACCCTCCCCTAGCCAAAGATCTGCTTTTGCTTTCCTGGGCTTTCCTGGATGAGAGTGTGTCACACCCAGGAAGTTCTTCCAGTTGGGTCTTCCCTGGAAGAGGCCCAGTTGACCACCATTAAGGGAGGAGCTTTTCCCAGGCAGCTTGCTGGAGAGGCAACTGATAGGTAAAGCCCATGGAGAAAATGGTCAAATGTCAGGGGTAATGGGCAGGAAGACAGCCTGGCTGGTGTCCAGAGATAGCCTGGAAGAGGCTGGGCACTGTCCTGGTCACAGGCCCTCCTAATGATGAGGCCTCCGAGCGGTGGGGTGGGGATTGGGATGCACTTGAAGGAGCCCTTGGCCTCTTGCTTGCACGTAGCTTGCAGCCTTGGATGAGGTGTTGCTCTCCCAAGCCAGAGATCAGCAGAGGATGATGCTGAGTGAGGAACACAACTTAGGAATTGCTGTGCTGAAGGCGGGCATGTAGCCCCAAATGTACCTTGTTCACACTTCCCTCTGGCTCTTCTGGAAAGCCATTGTCCCCTGCCCCCATCCTACTCCCTGCCTGCCATTTTGCGGCATACTGCATTCTTCTTCTGGCTGTATCTCTACAGATCTCTGCCTGGCCTCTGGGCCTGTCAGGACCCCAGACACCCTTTTCTTACCTTCCCTAGCTTCC
Source organism: Saimiri boliviensis (assembly GCF_048565385.1). Classification (NCBI taxonomy): domain Eukaryota; kingdom Metazoa; phylum Chordata; class Mammalia; order Primates; family Cebidae; genus Saimiri; species Saimiri boliviensis. The sequence goes on along the minus strand of NC_133450.1, from coordinate 13,973,044 downwards.
CCTCCGTCTCCTCCTCTGGCCTTAGGCACATTCCCACCTCTAGGCTATGTGCCCATCTCTCATCTGGATGGGGAGCCTCGTGGGCGTCCCTCCAGCCAGCACATACTTGCCATGGTCTGGACACCACATCTTGGTGACTGATTGGCAGCTTGAGGTCCTCCCTCTGAACAAGTGATGTCCTTGCTGAGTGAGATCAGGGTCTGCGGCATGAGTGGTTGAGGGTGGTGGTGGGTCTGACCATCACCAGCTCATGTCCATTCTGTCTCCCTCCCAGGATGAACAGAAGTGCGTGGAGACGGTGGAGCTGGGCAGCTATGAGAAGTGCCAGGACCTTCGTGCCCTCCTCAAGCGGAAACACCGCTTTATCCTTCTGCGATCCCCAGGGAATAAGGTAGGGAGATGCCTGCTGCTGCCCATCTCCCTCTAGGCCAGAGTCTGCTTGGGAGGCCTAAGCAGGTCTAAGGCAGGGTTGGCCCCTTGAAAAAGCCTGTTTTCTGTTGCATGTGGCTGAGGCTCAGCCCTAGCAGCCACCATAGGTCAGACCTTTACTCATTTTGTCTCAGAGTCTTCCGAGCCCCTAGTTGATAAGAGATACACTTAGGGCTCTGCTGAGAGAGCTCTGCTCCCCTCTTCCCCTTCCAGGCCTGGGGCCTCCATCTCAGGCTGTAGTTGGAAAGGAGCCTTTGGAAGGTGGGGCACTTGGCCCTGGGGGAGGCCCAGGGCTGAGGCTGGAGAGCTGTGGATGAGGCCTCCACCCAAGCAGGCCCCAACACCCTGACGTAGCCTGGGGCAGAGGGGGAGGGTGCAGCCTCCCTTCATCCCAGGCCTTTCTGGGTGGACCCAGCCTGGATTCAGGACTAGGAGGCCTGCAGCCCCCCTGGCCTTTCTCCCCTTACACTTTCCTTTCTTGGCTGTAGCTGGGGAAGGTCCCTGGCTTGAGAGAGTTTTTCCCTGGGACTTGCTGTGTGTGCAGATGAAGTTTGCTGTTTGCAACACATTTCTCTGGCAGGGAGTCTGGTGGGTGTTGACACATGGTGTAGCTTCACAGATGTCAGGAGTGAGTTCGGATTCCAGGCTGGCGTGCACCAGCACCCCTCACCAGCTTGCATCCATCTGCAGCTGGGCTATTCCTTGCCTTGTCCTCTGCATGTCATGTGGAGCCTCGCAGAATAGGGCTGAGTCACAGAGGTGGGGGTTGGGGAGCGAGTCTGGTCTGGGCCTGCTGGAAGCCAGTCTGTTTCTTCCCCAACTTTAGGGACTAGGAGCCCAATCCTCTGCAGTTCCTGAAGGAGACCATGATGCTTTACTCATTGACCCTTTGTCCTACTCTGCAGGGAGTGGGAGCAGAGAAGCAACCAAGACAGCAGTGGTGGGGCTGTGGACACTAGGGAGCTGGAAGTGCATCCCAGGGTAGGGGCTGTTTTATAGTGTCATGAGGGCTCATGGGACTGGGCCCAGGTTTCACTTGACATCTGCTGCTTAGGGATGTGACAAAAACAGTCACATTTTAATATTTCCAGCCCTGGAGCCCCTACCCCGTTCTGGGGAGCCCCTGCTCTGTCCTGGAGACCCCCTTCCTTCCTGAGTGGGCACTGTGTATGTGGATGTGTGTTTGAGAGAGATGAGATGCAACGTAAGTTCTGTGTGAAGATCTGCCATCTATGTGTCTGGCCCTTGTGTGTGTACCTTTTTTTATGCAGGTGAATGTCCACCTGGCCGTGCGTCTGTCTGGGTGTGTGTCTTAGTGTGCTATGTGGATGTGGGGTGGAGGGGGACCTAGCCTCTCTGGCCTCTGCTGGTGCTGTTCTGTGGGCCATCTCTTTTCCCCAGCTCTGAGAATCAGCTGGTAGTAGACTAGGTAGGCTGGGCTCAGCTCGGGGTGGGACATCACCTTCGGAGAAGCCTGTTTGTGCAGCTGTGTTCTCAGCTGCTTCAGCCAACACCCTCCTTCCCAGCCCCCAACCCTGTAAGAGTTTAGGCTGGCTCTGAGAACAGGACAATTAACTGGGAGATCGGGCTGTGGAGCAAGTGCTGGGTGCTTCGGATGAAACGGTGCAGCTTGGTTCCAGCTCAAGGGCCCCTGACCCTCCCTGCCCGAGGAGCTCACACAGATCGGGGCTCTTCAGAGGTCAGTTGGTGGATCTGGCCCAGAGCACCACATTCCCACATCCTCTCACCCTCCTTTCTCAGCAGCCTGGGTGTTCCCTATCCTCAGTGAGGCCTCCAACCCGGCCAGGAGGTCACATGACCCTGGCTGTCTGGTCCTGAGGCCGCCTTTTTTCCCCTCTAATCAAATAAACAAAGACTCCAATGTCTTACATGCCCCTCTCCCCCTGCTTCTCCAGCCCCACATCCCTGCCCATGAGGTCACAGGCAGACGCTGCCAGGAAGCAGGGTGGCCACTGCTGGGCCTTGCTGCCCTGCTGGTCTCGGCCTGCTTGGCCCTTTCCTCTTCCCCTCCCATTTTTTTCCTCTCTGCCATTTTGTCCTTCCCCTTTTCCCAGGCCTTGTGGGCCTAGTCTGTGGCCAGACCTGTTAGCCTCTAAGCTCCTGGCAGTGCCTGTGTCCCTGGGGCTTCTTGGACGTTCTCAGGCAGGGACCTGTACAGCCTGTGGCCCTTCAAGGATGGCTTGCAGGGAGAGGTGCAGATTTTTAGTATTCCTTTTTTTTGAGACAGGATTTCACTCTGTCACCCAGGGTGGAGTGCAGTGGCATTATCTCAGCTTGCTGCAACCTCTGCCTCCTAGGCTCAGGGGATCCTCCCACCTCAGCTTCTGAGTAGCTGGGACTATAGGCACGTACCATCGTGCCTGGCTAATTTTCATATTTTTTGTAGAGATGGGGGTCTCACTATGTTGCCCAGGGTAGTAACTTCTTGGTATTCTAATTGTCTCTATTCTGGTCATCCTTGTGGAATGCCTGGCTCGTTTAGCCAGATACAGGATTCTTTAGGGTGGAGCTGGGTCCTGTTTAACTTTGCTGGCTTTCTCCTATGGGAGCCTTTTGGCTTGCACAATAGATCTTCTCTGAAGCCATTTCTGCTTCTCACACGGGAGAAGAGAGCTGAGGCAGCCTGCCTCAGTTGGGCCAGTGGGGAAGGAGCTGCAGTTTGGGCTGGGTCCAGTGGTTCTGTTCTTGTCCCTTTGAGGTCCAGAGTAGTGAAGAGAGTAGAGCTTGGTGATCTGACTCCCAGGCCTGCTCTTCTCTGGCCTCCTGCTGTTCTGTCGGCTCTTGGGTTCGATTGTACACTTCTCAGGCTCCCTGGATGCTAAATCCTGCACCATGTAGGGGGCCCACCAGCTCTGAGCCTGTGAATAGGAGCAGCAGCTGGGTAGAAGGGCTGGCCCCAGACTCCCTTTCTAGCAGGCCCCATCAGAGTTGGGTGGCCTTTGTGACCCCAGATGCAGTGTGGTCCGTCCCTGAGTCCCCAGTGGCTCTGATGGCTGGTCTGAGGCAGTTGCCAAGGTGCCCTGGGGTTTCTGACTTAACTGAAGATCTGCTTCCAGGATCGAATTTACTCTGGTCATGCAAATGAGCATTTGGCTATATCTGGTATGGTCGGGGTGGGACCCAGGGCCCTGTATGAGGAGGAAGCAGTGGCAGCCAGGAGCAAATTATATAATGAGGATGCTGAGGGGCCAGGCTGACCTCAGTGTTACATAACTGGAGAGTGGAGGGAGGGGAGGCACTATCTAATATCAGGGCAGAGGATGGGCAGTGGCGACCGCCAACAAAGAACTAGGGCATCTTGGGGTCAGAGAGTAGGCAGTGGTCCAGAAATGGTGACGGAAGGAAACTTGGGCCAGTTCATTAATTTTTTGGCTCATTCATTGAAGAACTATTTACTGAGTACCTACTATGTGCCAGGCCCTGCTTTTAATCATGTTTAATTTCCTCAGCATTGCTTGGTAGTAGGCAGTGTTATCCCATCTTACAGAAGAGGAAACTAGAACTGTTTTGTCCAGAAGGAAGGCAGCGGTGCTGATTCCTATTACTGAGTATTCACTCTGCCCCGCTCCGGATTTAGTACTTTAGATACATCTTTTTTCCCCCAATTAAAAAAAAAAAATTGCCGGGCGCAGTTGGCTCAAGCCTGTAATCCTAGCACTTTGGGAGGCTGAGGCGGGTGGATCACGAGGTCAAGAGATCGAGACCATCCTGGTCAACATGGTGAAACCCCGTCTCTATTAAAAATACAAAACATTAGCTGGGCGTGGTGGCACGTGCCTATAATCCCAGCTACTCAGGAGGGTGAGGAAGGAGAATTGCCTGAACCCAGGAGGCGGAGGTTGCGGTGAGCCGAGATCGCGCCATTGCACTCCAGCCTGGGTAACAAGAGTGAAACTCCGTCTCAAAAACAAACAAACAAACAACAACGAAAAAAATTGTGGTCAAATGTAATGTACATTAAAAAAATACATACCAGCCAGGTGCGGTGGCTCATGCCTGTAATCCTAGCACTTTGGGAGGCTGAGGTGGGTGGATCACGAGTTCAGGAGTTCAAGACCAGCCTGGACAAGATGGTGAAACTCCATCTCTACTAAAAATACAAAAATTAGCAGGGTGTAGTGGGAGGTGCCTATAATCCCAGCTACTTGGGAGGCTGAGGCAGAGAATTGCTTGAACCCAGGAGGCAGAAATTGCAGTGAGCCGAGATTGAGCCCCAGCCTGGGAGATAAGAGTGAGATTCTGTCTCAAAAAAAAAAAAAAAAAAAAAAAAATTACATTTTCACCGGTTTGAAATTGCACAGTTCAGTGGCATTAAGTATCATGATGTTAGGCTGGGCGCGGTGGCTCAAGCCTGTAATCCCAGCACTTTGGGAGGCCGAGGCGGGTGGATCACGAGGTCGAGAGATCGAGACTATCCTGGTCAACATGGTGAAACCCCGTCTCTACTAAAAACACAAAAAAGTAGCTGGGCATGGTGGCGCTTGCCTGTAATCCCAGCTACTCAGGAGGCTGAGGCAGGAGAATTGCTTGAACCCAGGAGGCGGAGGTTGCGGTGAGCCGAGAACGTGCCATTGCACTCCAGCCTGGGTAACAAGAGCGAAACTCCGTCTCAAAAAAAAAAAAAAAAAAAAAAAAGTATCATGATGTTGTATAGCCATAACCACCATCCATTTCATAACTCTCCATCGTGCAAAACTAAAACTCTAAGCCCATTAAATAATAATGCCCCATTTCCCCTCTCCCCAGCCCCTGGCAACTACTACTCTCCTTTCTGTCTCCATTTTTGACAACTCTAGATACCTCACATAGGTGGAATCATATGGTTTTTGTCTTTTTGTCTCCAGCTTATTTCACTTAGCACAATGTTTTCAAGGTTCATCGCTGTTGTAGCATGTGTCAGGTTTTTCTTCCCTTTTAAGGCTGGATGATAATCCATTGCACATATAGACCACGTTTTGCTTATGCATTCTTCCGTCGATGGACACTGAGGTTGCTTCCACCTTCTGACTAAACAATGCTATGAGCATGGGTGTACAGATTGGTTACATCATTTTAAAAATGATTTTCATGGTTCCATGAAGCAGGTTCTGGTGGTATTCCCTTTTTCAGGTGAAGAAACTGAGGCCTGAGGTCAGACAGCTGTAAGTGGTGGACTGTCCCACTCAGAGGCCCTCCTGCTATGTCCACTGCACAAGGCAGCCCCTCAGTTTCCATGGCCTCACTCCTTCCTCTCATTTCCTGTCTGGCCATTGGGCCTGGCAGGGTCAGGCTTCTCTGAGCCCTCTGATTCTAACAGGAGCTCAGAGGTCCTACCTGAATTGGGAAAGGACCCATGGGTGGTGTGGGGTGGGTTTGGGTGTAGACTGTGGCTATTTCTACTTTACAGAATAAGTGGAAGCCCAGAGCCCAGGCAGCTGGCCTGGGGGAGTCCTGTAGAGCAGGACCAGATCCGAGCTCTTTCCACAAGAACAAGCTGATTCGAATCCAGACCCAGCTGCATGCTGGTGGGCAGTGGGAGGGCTTCTCTGTGAGATCTTTCCCTTTCCTTGACCAAAGCCCCAATGTTGTACTTATTGTGGGGACATTTTGGTTTGACTTTGGGATCTAGGTTAGGAAGCCTCCTTAAGATGCCAAATGTGAGCTTTGTTAAACATCTGCCATCTACTCCATCCATCTTGCCCACAGGTCAGTGACATCAAATTCCAGGCGCCCAGCGGGGAGGAGAAGGAGTCCTGGATCAAAGCCCTCAATGAAGGGATTAACCGAGGCAAGAACAAGGCTTTCGATGAGGTGCGATGCAGTCCATGGACAGCTCTGCGTCTCCTCTCCCACTGCGTGTGATCTAGGAGAGGACCCTGCCCCTCCTCATCCCAGACCACCCCTTGATTATGTCGCTGCTCTGGGGCATTGTTGCAACCTTCTTTAGTCCTCAAGACAGCCCTCCATAGGAGGGATGCTTCCTTGTTTTATAGATGAAATGAAGGCCTAAGGAAATATAGTAACTTGTCTTAAACTGAAAAGCAGTTAAGTGGTGGGCTGGAACTGGACTGGTGGCAGCATAAATCCTTTCTAAGCCTGGCCTTAGCTGGAAGGAGCAGGTGGGCGCAGGCCAGAGAGTGCTACAGAGTGAGCCAATAGTTCCCTTTTCAGTTTGCCCATGAGGTCCAGGCCAGGCTGGCTCTCAGCTCTGGGCCTCCCTGGCTGTCTGCAGTGACCATTCAGCCCTGCAGACCTCAGCCCCCTGTCCTGTATTGGGGACTGTGACAGCGGTAGCCACAATCTGGCTTGGGGCAGGCAGAACATCCCATGGGGCCAGGATCTCCTAGGGAGATTTGCCTTTGACATCATGGATCCTTGGTTATTTGGCCTAAAATGGACCTGGGGGCCACCTACAGTGATGCCTTGGATTATGTCAAGGAGCAAATCTTCCCAAGCAAGTCCCCTCTTAATACCCAGGTCCCTGACTCCCATAGCTCCTGTGTCACGTCCTGTGTGACATGTTATATTCAGCCTTTTACTACCTGGGGAAAAAGCGTCCCCGTTCCATGGGAGAGGGATGATAGGACATATCATAGGTACTGGGGGAGGCCACAGGAGCCGTAGGCTGGGCCTCAGCCCGCAATCCACTCCTCCACTGAGGGACAGAGACAGTTGGAGTCGCACATGGCCCTGAGTCCCCATTCCCCATCATAGGGGCAGGCTACTCCATGGTTCCAAGTCCGGACCTCCCATGTGACCCTTGCTCTGAGGCTTCCCAGCCACTCCTGACTCCTTTTTGTTACCCTCAGAGAAAAGATGCTGCCCTCCAGGCTCCTAGGCTCAAGGGGCAGAGGCCCTGCTCTCTCCTAGGTTCTCCCCAGGGGTCCTAGAAGAGTGGCACAGGCCAGGGCAGACCTTTTCTAGAAACCAGGCACCAAGGGAGCATGGGCTGCTTTCTGCCTTCTCTTCTGGATAAGCCCCAAAGCCACCTCAGGGCTGCTTAGATATTTGTGATGGACTTGGGCAAGGGCTGATGGCCCATATTTGGGCAGGAAGACTGAGGCAAATGGCAGCTGCAGAGAGGGAGAACCTCAGACTCTGGAAGAGACCCCAGGTGCATTGCAGAGTCAGAGAAGCAGAGGCCATAGCAGGGAGATGCCCAGAGAGGGCAGTGGTAGGGTACTGCCCCTGCTTCTGAGCCAGGTCCAGCCTGGGTACTTCCCACACTCCCCAAGGCTTGGCGGGGGCTGATCTGGTTCCTCCTCCCTCCAGGTAAAGGTGGACAAGAGCTGTGCTCTGGAGCATGTGACACGGGACCGGGTTCGAGGAGGCCAGCGGCGCCGGCCACCGACGAGAATCCACCTGAAGGAGGTAGGGCCTTGCCCAGTGTGAATGGGGGAGGTTAGTTGAGCCTGGGACCTCAGCTCCTTTGGACGGCAGCCAGGCTTGGGGCTACATTTTTCCCGAGGACACCTGGAGTTGGGGCTTCCTGAGGAGTAGACAGGAAGTGATGGGGCACCTATGTTAAACGTGCTTGGGGTGTGGACGTCCCTGAGCCTCTAGCCTTTTTCATTTGTTTAATCCACACGAATGTTGAATCTGTCCTTAGCCAGAGTTGGTGCCAGAGGGAACCTGAAGCCCATTAGGCCAGTCCCTGCCCCTCAGAGCTCAGCTTCCAGCTGAAAAATAAGCCTGTCCCGCAACTGCTCCAAGCAGAACTGTGTCTGATTTTTGTATGGAGGAAGGCTCTGGGAGCACCACAGGGAGCCTCTGGCATTTGAGCTGACCCTTGAAGGATGGGAGAGGTTCAGTTGGTGGACTTGGAGCGAGAGGATTCTTTGTGGAGGGAGAGCTATGAGCCAAGGCACAAGGACGTTTGAGGTACACCGAGAGAGCGGCTCCCTTTGCTTGGGAGATTGGTCTGAGAAAGGGACTGCAGGGAGGGAATTGTGGAGGCCTTGGATGAAGAAGCCGGGGACAGGAAAGGAGGGTGCATTGCAGAGGTCTGTTTGAGGCCCTGGGTAGGATGGGTTGGTTTGAGAGAGGGAAAGGCAGGGGCCTGGGGGGAGGTGGGGGCGATGGCTTTCCAGGCCCCTGGAGGGGATGAAGGAGGGGGTTGATGGGAGGACATTAGGAAGCCAGAGCCACCTGGGCTTGTGATGGAATCCAGGGATTGGACAGAGGGAAGGTTGTCCAAGGTGCCCCAAGCCTGGAGACTGGAAGTGTGGAGGCCCTGGGCACAGGCAATTTGGAGAAGGTCTGGGCAAGTGAGAGGAGGGAAGGGAGAAGCCTTTTAGACCAGTGGAACTAAGGCTTCAGGGGAGAATTTTGGAGGCCAAGAAAGAACCTCTGCAAATGCTACATTTAGGGATTGGAGGGAGGTCAGCCAGCAGCAGGGAGCCAAGGAAGAGGAAGCCAGAGGCAAGTGGCACATCTGGAGAGGGATGGGCACCAGACCTGGTGGGCATTGGCCAGGTTGGCAGCCACAAGTTATGGGCAGGACCGAGGTCAAGGCAGGCAGTGCCATTTGCAGCATACTTTCTAAAGGAAGGAGTTGGTGTGATCTGTCCTGGGGTGCAGGGCTGGGTTTGCCGGAGGGAAGGACCCAGGGTCACGGGAGGTTTGTTTTTGAGATGTGGCAGCCTGTGCCTGTCTGTCAGCTGAGGGAAAGGAGATGGCAGAGGGAGCACTGAGCAGGGCTGAGAACGGGCGTGGGGAGGGCCAGCCTTGGCCCTCTGCACAGAAGAGTTCAGGGAGGCAGCTGTGTGTGTGTGTGTGTGTGTATGTGGTGGTGGTGGTGTGTTGGGGGTGACTTTCTGGTGGTCCCAGTGCCTAATAGCATGTGTCAGCCAGATCCTGTATATCTGTAAAAGGGATTGAGAGCAACAAAGGACACCCCCTCTCTACTAACAAATAAAAAATTAGCGGCCGGGCGAGGTGGTTCAAGCCTGTAATCCCAGCACTTTGGGAGGCCGAGGTGGGTGGATCATGAGGTCAAGAGATCGAGCCTGGTCAACATGGTGAAACCCCGTCTCTACTAAAAATACAAAAAATTAGCTGAGCATGGTGGTGCGTGCCTGTAGTCCCAGCTGCTTGGGAGGCTGAGGCAGGAGAATTGCCTGAACTCAGGAGGCGGAGGTTGCGGTGAGCTGAGATTGCGCCATTGCACTCCAGCCTGGGTAACAAGAGCGAAAAAAAAAAAAATTAGCTGGGCATGATGGCACGTGCCTGTAATCCCAGCTACTCAGGAGGCTGAGGCAGGAGAATTGCCTGAACCCAGGAGGCGGAGGTTGCGGTGAGCCGAGATTGCGCCATTGCACTCCAGCCTGGGTAACAAGAGCGAAACTCCATCTCAAAAAAAAAAAAAAAAAAAAAATTAGCTGGGCATGGTGGTACATGCCTGTGGTCCCAGCTACTCTGGAGGCTGAGATGGGAGGACTGCTTGAGCCCAAGGGGGTCAAGACTACAGTGAGCTATGATGCCGCCACTGCATTCCAGCCTGGGTGACAGAGTGAGACCCTATCTATTTTTTTTTTTTTTTTTTTTTTGAGACGAAGTTTCACTTTTGTTGCCCAGGCTGGAGTGTAATAGCATGATCTGGGCTCACTATACCTCAGCCTCCTAGGTTCAAGCAATTCTCCTGTCTCAGCCTTCTGAGTGGCTGGGATTACAGGTGCCTGCCACTACACCCAGCTAATTTTTGGTATTCTTAGTAGAGACAGGGTTTCTCCATGTTGGCCAGGCTGGTCTCAAACTGCTGACTTCAGGTGATCCGCTCGCCTCGGCCTCCCACAGTGCTGGGATTACAGGCATGAATCACCATGCCCAGCCAAGAGACTTCATCTCTTAAGAAAAAAAAAAAGGGTGAGGGGACAGTAAGGATACCAGCCAGGACCCCCACCATCTGAGGGACCTTGGGACTGCCTGGCCCTGCTGGGGCCTCTGAGGCTTCCTGGGAAGGTCTTTTTTTTTTTTTTTTTTTTTTTTGAGACGGAGTTTCGCCCTTGTTACCCAGGCTGGAGTGCAATGGCGCGATCTTCGCTCACCGCAACCTCCGCGTCCTGGGCTCAGGCAATTCTCCTGCCTCAGCCTCCTGAGTAGCTGGGATTACAGGCACGTGCCACCATGCCCAGCTAATTTTTTGCACTTTTAGTAGAGACGGGGTTTCACCATGTTGACCAGGATGGTCTCGATCTCTCGACCTCGTGATCCACCCGCCTCGGCCTCCCAAAGTGCTGGGATTACAGGCTTGAGCCACCGCGCCCGGCAAGGGAAGGTCTTATGACTATGGGGCTCCTGGATATCCCTGCTGGTCCCTGGAGCCTGGTGGGGGTGGGTAGCTACCTGCTAGTGCAGCTGTTCTCTGGCAGTCAGCTGTGGTCTGGGACCACATCTCATGACATGAGGAGAGTGGGCACAGGCTGCTGAGCAGCTGGACAGCAAAGGCTGGAGAAAAGCCGGCAGGCAGAACAGAGGTCTCCGGGAAGGGCAAGCAGAAGTAAGCGAGCTTGAGACTAACTGGGAGAACTCTATTTGAGTCCTGGTCCTGTCTCTGGCTGACGAACTGGCTGTGGGGATCCTGGGTATGGTGGCAGGTAGGTGGGTTATAGAGAAGGGAACCTCTGAAGGTCATACAGCTTAGTAGGAGTTAGATACAGGGCTGGGACTCCATCCCCTGCCACCCAGGCCAGTATAGTTGCCCCTAAAGAGTCTCTCTCACCAGCTGGAAGAAACCAGTCTAGGGCTCCAAGAAGACCCTGGCTGTGACTTTCCTGGCCTGTGATTCCAAAACAGGGAATTCTTTGGCTGTGAGGGAAAGGAGAGGGAGATTCATCAGGAAATCAATTCAGCCTCTAATCAAGTAGCCCCCAGAAGTCAGGACAGAAGGGATTGGGGGCCCGGGGCTGGGGGCTTAGACAACCTGGATGGGAGAGTGTAAGAATGTGTGTCAGTGGGCACACCTGACCCAATGGCTCATCAGCCAAGATGATGCCTATATACTATTCCCCCACCAGGTGGCCAGTGCAGCTTCTGACGGGCTTCTCCGCCTGGACCTCGATGTTCCGGACAGTGGGCCACCAGTGTTTGCTCCCAGCAATGATGTCAGTGAAGCCCAGCCTGGGGAGATACCCCGGGCCCTCATGCCTCCTACCAAGCCTTCCCTAGCACCTGAGACCACCAGCCTTGGTGACAGGGCAGAGACCCTTGTCGGGGAGAGAGCCCCAACCCCTGTCTCAGCAAGCTCTGAAGTCTCCCCTGAGAGCCGAGAGGACTCAGAGACCCCAATAGGGGAGGACAGTGGCTCGGAGCAGCCTCCCAACAGCATCCTGCCTGACAAACTGAAGGTGAGCTGGGAGAACCCCAGCCCCCAGGAGCCCCCTGCTGCAGAGAGTGCAGAACCCTGCCAGGCACCCAGTTCTGAGATGTCTGAGGCTGCCCCCAGGGAGGGTGGGAAGCCCCCTACACCCCCACCCAAGATCTTATCGGAGAAACTGAAAGCCTGCATGGGTGAGATGAAGGCTTCTGGGCCACCTGCTCCAGGCACAGCACAGGTCTCAGTGAATGGTGTGGATGACAGTCCTGAGCCTACCAAGCCATCCCAGGCTGAGGGCACCCCAGGAACCCCCACAAAGGATGCAACAACGTCCACAGCACTGCCCCACTGGGACCTGCCACCTCAGTTCCATCCTCGCTGCGCCTCCCTTGGGGACCTGCTTGAGGAAGGCCCTCGGCGTCCTTTGCAGCCCAGGGAACGGCTGTATCGGGCGCAGCTGGAGGTGAAAGTGGCCTCAGAACAGACGGAGAAACTGTTGAACAAGGTGCTGGGCAGTGAGCCGCCCCCTGTGAGTGCCGAGACATTGCTCAGCCAGGCTGTGGAGCAGCTCAGGCAGGCCACCCAGGTCCTGCAGGACATGAGAGATTTGGGAGAGCTGAGCCAGGAAACACCTGGGCTAAGGGAGAAGCGGAAGGAGCTGGTGACCCTCTACAGGAGAAGTGCGCCCTAGGGCCTGCTGGGCCGGAGGTACCATCCCTCCTGGCCATCCCATCAAGTCCATCCAGGCCCAGCCCTGCTGAGAAATGTGCTTCTGCCTCTATAGCAATGGCTGCAGGAGGGTCATTGGGCATGTCAGCATTTGGCCATGACCTGAAGAAACTCCTGCCATCCTTCCTACCCTGCTCTGGCCAGTGGTGCCAGGTGCCACCCAGGGGTACTGTCTGGCTATCTGGCCTGGCCTCTGGGCTGGGGCTGGGAGCACACATGCTGGGACCTATGCGTTTGTGTGGTCGTTCCAAACTGCCCTAGGGCTTTGGGGCCGGCACTTGGGGTTTCTGGGAATGACTTCATCTCTGTTCCCCATCCCTAGTAGTTTACATTCCTGACTTCTGAATAGAGCACAGCTGAGCCCCCTGCAGCCCCCATCTCCAGATATTCCCAGGCAAAGAGCCTCATGGCTAAGGCAGCCTCAAAGTTAGCCCCCTCCCATCTATTCTGAGTCCCTGCAGAGGCCTTGGGTCCAGGCTCTAGGTTCATCCCTCAGTTGGGGTGCATAGGACCCAGCTGGAAAACCTCTTGAGGCAGATTAGAGGACTCTTTGCGAGGAAGACATTTGCTGTGTGGCCTCTCTCTCTGGCCCTGTTTCCTTTTTTTGCAAAACAAGGGCATTTTCTGCAGCCCCTTCCTCTCAGGTGAGCTGTGATTGGAGGGCTTAGGTATGGAGGATTCAAGAGTGGAAGGGGAACTTAAAGGGTCTTCTAGTCTAGTCTCTGCCCCTCGATAGTATCCAGCCTTGTACACTTCTGAAGAGTTGAGTCCCAGAATGGCCCTGATGTCCACATTAGAAAAATGTAATTATCATGTCAGCCTTCAGAAGAGAATCCCCACCAATTTCTGTGCCTCCTCAGATGGGGATTCATCTGGGTCTCTGTGGTTTCTTAGCCCAAACAGGTCCGGTATCCCAGTCATTTCTTCAAATGCTGCTGCAGGTATGTTGGAATCTGAAACCACTCCCTCCACCTTCAAGCCCTATATGGGCTGCTCTCCTGTAACTTCCTAGGAGAAGAGACATTTTCTCCTTTCCTTTTCCTGGTCCATCCCTGCACCCTGGTCCTCTCCCAGCCTCTCCCCAACATTGTTCCTGGCTCTAGGGGCCACATCCAGTCTCCAAGGTGCTGCAGCAGCTGGACTGAGGCAGAGCCTGTAGGTGCAGAGGCCCTGGCTCCCTAGTCCAGCCACTCTTCCTGGGGCCTGAGGGGTGGGAGCAGCTTCTGAGGGACCTGCCCAGATTTCTGCATGTGCACTTTTGTTTACTGAAAGAGAGAAAGGGAAGGTACAACCTGCTCTGGCCTTTCTGCCACCTTCCCCGACCTGATTGAGGCCTGCTACACAGGCCAATGCCTTTGTTATTGTACTGTCACTTTGTTCTTGAGAGTAGTAGTCAAGGATCAGGAGGGGCAGATGTCCACTCTGGGCTGCATGGGGCAGGAGCAGAGGTGAGCAGCAATGTGCTGGCTCGGGAGCCCCTATCAGCCTCCTTGCACAAATGGCCCCATGCCACAGTCTGCCCTTCCCTCCATCTGCTCCAGGACAAGAGCAAGAACACCAGGTTCCCAGTGATGTGACCCCTGCCATCTTCCCTTAGGGAACAGCCTTCCCCCACCAGCAGCCACGGCTGACTGGGGCTTTAGCCAAGCCACCTACTGCCAGGAATTGGAGCCTTAGTTCCCTCCTCTGTCAAGTAGCTACTGCAGCAGCTGGACTGAGGGCAGTCTGTGGGTGCAGAGAGCCTGCATGTAGGTCACAGGTGTAGGCCTAGCTCCCCAGGCCCAGCCACTGTCCCTGGGGCCTGTTGGGTAAGCAAGTAGCTCTGGGGCCACCTCAAGTGACCAAATGCTATTTATTTCCATCCCTTAGCAGCCTGGGCCCTAAGCAGGAAGCTGGCTTTCAGGAGAGAAGGAGCAAGGATGTACAGAGCCTGTCTAGCTTGCCTTCTTGAGGAGGGTGGCATTCTGTGTCTTCTGCTTATGAAGCGCCTTTTTTGAAGTTTGGCAATAAATCCCTTTTTATGGAACTCTACCGCATCAAGCCTGTTTGTTGTTGTGGGTGCCAGCTCCAGGGTTGCCCTTCTCCAAGACAGCAGTTGGTAATTGGCATCACCAGTCCCCCAAACTTGGTACTAGGGCCCCCACTCCATAAGCTGGGCTGGGACACTGCCTGCTCCTGGTGCTCCATCCATTATTGTTTATTATTATTATGAGTGATATAGTCTCGCTGTGTTGCTCAGGCTGGTCTCGAACTGCTGGCCTCAAGTCATCCTCTGGCCTCAGCTTCCCAAAGTGATGGGATTACAGGCATGAGGCACCTTGCCCAGCATTCTGTCCTTAATAAACTCAGGCCCTTCTGATTTATATCCCTACCCCCAGTGTTTCTATGGCTGGGGTCTAAGTGTCACAAGGAACAATACTTTTCAAAAACCAAACTTTTAAGCCAGGCATGGTCGCTCATGCCTGTAATCTCAGTACTTTGGGAGGCTGAAGTGGGAGGATCACCTGAGGTCGGGAGTTTGAGACCAGCTTGACCAACATGGAGAAACCCCATCACTATTAAAATACAAAATTAGCCAGGTGTGGTGGCACATGCCTGTAATCCCAGCTACTCAGGAGGCTGACGCAGGAGAATTGCTTGAACCCAGAGGCAGAGGTTGTAGTGAGCCGAGATCATGCCATTGCACCCCAGCCTGAACAACAAGAGTGAAAATCCATGTCAAAAAACAAACAAACTTCATTTTGGAAATATTTTTTTCATTGGCTGACACCTGTAATCCCAGCACTTTGGGAGGCTGAGGCAGGCGGATCACGAGATCAAGAGATGAAGAGCATCTTGGCCAACATGCTGAAACCCCATCTCTACTAAAAATACAAAAATTAACTGGGTTTGGTGGCACGTGCCTGTAATCCCAGCTACTTGGGAGGCTGAGGCAGGAGAATTGCTTGAACCCAGGAGGCAGAGGTTGCAGTAAGCCAAGATTTTACCACTGCACTCTAGCCTAGCGACAGCGATATTCTATCTCAAAAAAAAAAAAAAAAAAAAAAAGAAAAGAAAAAAAAATACCTTTTTTCCCCATTGTACTTGGCTGGAAATACTTTTAAACTTAGAGAAAAATTGCAGGAATAAGAATGGTACAAAGGGCAAGACATGGTGGCTCATGCCTGTAATCCCAGCACTTCAGAAGGCCGAGGAGGGCAGATCACCTCAGGTCAGAAGTTCCAAGACGAGCCTGGCCAACATAGTGAAACCCCATCTCTACTAAAAATACATAAATTAGCCAGGCATGGTGGCGCATGCCTGTAATCCTAGGTACTTGGGAAGCTGAGACATGAGAATCGCTTGAACCTGGGAGGTGGAAGTTGCAGTGAGCTGAGATCACACCACTGCACTTCAGCCTGGGCAATAGAGTGAAACTCTGTGTCAAAAAAAAAAAAAAAAAAAAAAGAATAGTACAAAGAACATACATTTACTCTAGCAAGATTGACCTGTTTTCTCTTTTGAGTACTTTTCTCTTTTTCACATATACACATAATTTTTTTCTGAATCATTGGATAGTTGGTTATCACAGCTTTTTTTTTTTTTTTTTTTCTGAGATAGAGTCTCATTCTATTGCTCAGGCTGAAGTGCAATGGCATCATCCTGGCTCACTGTAACCACTGCCTCCCAGGTTCAAGCGATTCTCATGTCTCAGCTTCCCAAGTAACAAGTATGAGCCACTATGCCTGGACCTTTTGGAACCATTATAGGAAGCACCTGTTCAGCAAGAATCATCAGTGGATACTAAATCTGAGGCAATTTGTGGTGAGGTGCAACACATTTAGATGATCTTAAGTTGTCTCCCAGATTATTAGTTGCAAGAGAAAAAAGCAAAAACATTAACAGTAGAAAAATCAGACACCTGGCCCCAGTAATCAAAATGAACATCAACAATGAGGGCCAGATGCATATAGTTCATCCCAGAAGTGATACCTTGAGAAAGACCCAAAGCCTGTGCAGTTTTCCAGCTGAGAATCCATAACCTCAATCTAAGCAGGCAGAAACCTCAGACAAACCCCAAACAAGGAATCAGAAAGATGAGGACTGTATTATTCAAAAATGTCAATGTCCTCAGGGACAAAGAAAGGCTGTGGAAATGTTTCAGATTGAAGGAGACAAAAGAGAGATGACAATTATATGCCTGACCTGACCCTAACCAGAGGAAAAATATAATAAACGATATTATTGGGTTAAATGACAAAATGGGAATATGAACAGTAAACTAAATTTACTGATAACTGTACTACAGTTACATGAGAGAATATACTTATTTTTAGGAAATAAACAGTAAAGTATTAAATATTTAGGGATAGGAAGCCGTGATAAGCCAGATGCAGTGGCTCACACCTGTAATCCCAGCACTTTGGGAGGTTGAGGCAGGTGGATCACGAGGTCAGGGGTTTGATACCAGCATGACCAACATGGTGAACCCCATCTGTACTAAAAATACAAGAAATTAGCCAGGCATGGTGGCACACACCTGTAATCCCAGCTACTCAGGAGGCAGAGGCAGGAGACTCACTCGAACCCGGGAGGCGGAGGTATGCAGTGAGCCGAGATTGTGCCACTGCACTCCAGCCTGGTGACAGAGTGAGACTCCATCTCAAAAAAATAAAAAGGTTCCAAAAGGATGATTCCAGCCATTATTTTACCATCAGAGCCTGGTAAAGGGTGAGCCTGGGTCCTGTCTTAGGCCCCTGACCTCCCAACACAAACAAAAATTCAGCAGAATTCCGGGGCTTCCCTGAGCACTCTTGGGAAGGCCCTAGGCCAGTGGACAGCTCCAAACCAGGCTGCCAAGGTCCACCAAATCTCACCCAGGGACCTTGGTTGAGTCTCAGTTTCAGAATGCCTCAGTTTCCTCACCCACAAAAGGAGATTACAGTCAGGCTCTCCGCCTCCCCACCCAATCCCCGCCCACCATGTGGGAAAGCACCACTATGCTTACCAAAGGCTAGCTCCCTTCCTCCTCCTCTGTGAGAACCATGGACAGACCCTGGGGCCAACACAACAGGAAACACCTGAACCGGGGCCTATCAACTGTGGCAATGACCCTCGTGTCGCTCCTGAATTCCCCTGCCACTGGCCTGGCATGTGACAGCCATACTGAGTGGCCCGCAGAAGCTGAGGGACCTCAGGTGAATCACGCCATTCTCCTAGGCCCCTTTATCATAGAGGAGTCTCTTTTGATGGCAGAGTCCCCTCTGGAAGGCACTTTGAAGGGAGCAGCTGCTGGGATGGTGTTGGCTAGCCATGGGGAAGGCGGTGGTAAAGCGCCTTTCCGGCTGGGATTGGTGACTCATGTCTATAATCCCCACACTTTGGGAGGCCAAGGCGGGTGGATCATGAAGTCAAGAGATCCACACCATCCTGGCCAACATGGTGAAACCCTGTCTCTACTTAAAATACAAAAATTAGCTGGGCATGGTGGCACATACCTGTAGTCCCAGCTACTCAGGAGGCTGGGGCAGGAGAATCGCTTGAACCCAGGAGGCAGATGTTGCAGTGAATCAAGGTTACGCCATTGCATTCCAGCCTGGTGACAAAGCAAGACACCGTCTAAAAAAAAAAAAGCGCCTTTCCCTCTGGCTGGTCTTGGGGGCTGAAGGCCTGTGCAGAGAAGGGGAGCCCTCCTTTGAACACAGGCTTCCATATGTCAGTGACCTGAAGTCCTGTGGGTCGTTACAGTGTGGGATTTTTTTTTTTTTTTTTTTTGAGATGGAATCTCACTCTGTCATTCAGGCTAGAGTGCAGTGGCACGATCTCAGCTCACTGGAACCTCCACGTCCTGGGTTCAAGCAATTCTCTTACCTCAGCCTCCCGAGTAGCCAGCCCACCACCACACCTGGCTGCTGGCTGATTTTTCTTTTTTTACTAGAGACATGGTTTCAACTATGTTGGCCAGGTTGGTCTCAAACTACTGACATCAGGTGCTGGGATTACAGGCACAAGTCATAGCGCCTGGCTGGGATTATTATTATTATTATTTTTTGAGATGGAGTCTCACTCTGTTGCCAGGCTGGAGTGCAGTGGAACAATCTTGGCTCACTGCAACCTCCACCTTCAAGGTTCAGGCGAATCCCATGTCATAGCCTCCTGAGTTGCTGGGACTACAGGAGTGTTACCACCACACCCAGCTAATTTTTTGTATTTTAATAGAGACTGTGTTTAATGATGTGGGCCAGGATGATCTTGATCTCCTGACCTTGTGATGTACTCCCCTTGGCCTCCCAAAGTGCTGAGATTACAGGTGTGAGCCACCGGGCCGGGATGGATTTTTTTTTTTTTTTTTTTTTTTTTTTAACCCAGGCTAGAGTGTAGTCGTGCGATCTCGGCTCATGGCAACCTCTGCCCCTGGGTTTGAGTGATTCTCCTGGCTCAGCCTCCAAGTAGCTGGGATTACAGGCACGCACCAACACACCTGGCTAATTTTTGTACTTTTAGTAGATATGGAGTTTCACCATGTTAGCCAGGCTGGTCTCAAACTCCTGACCACAAGTGATTCACCTGCCTTGGTCTCCCAAAGTGTTGGGATTACAGGTGTGAGCCACTTCGCCCATCCCAGTACAGGGTTTCACAAATCACAAGGTGGCTATCATCAGACAGGACCCAGGACAGGGGGATGGGAAACCAGATTGCCCCTTCCTCTACCCCTGCCTAGGCCCTAGCGGCATCCCGTCTCAGGAGTCATTGTGTTTTGTGCCTTTCACCAGGTCTTGTCTTCCTGCCTCCCCACCCCACCCTCACGTCCCAGACAAAAGGGTTGTCAGAAAAGACCACACAGGCCAGGCGCGGTGGCTCAAGCCTGTAATCCCAGCACTTTGGGAGGCTGAGGCGGGTGGATCACGAGGTCAAGAGATCGAGACCATCCTGGTCAACATGGTGAAACCCCATCTCTACTAAAAATACAAAAAAATTAGCTGGGCACGGTGGCACGTGCCTGTAATCCCAGCTACTCAGGAGGCTGAGGCAGGAGAATTGCCTGAACCCAGGAGGCGGAGGTTGCGGTGAGCCGAGATCGCGCCATTGCACTCCAGCCTGGGTAACAAGAGCAAAACTCCGTCTCAAAAAAAAAAAAAAAAAAAAGAAAAGACCACACAAACTCACTCCACAGAGGTTTCTATGAGTGAGGAGGCTCTGTCATGACACATGAAGGGTGGAAAGGTGATGATGGAAATTCCACCATGTTGTCATAATTTAACAAAATTCCTAGAGGAAACATCAGGATATAAGTACATGAAGCATGACTTCAGGTTTGGAGGTGGACACATGTGGATTCAAACCCCAGGTATAGCCAGGTGCAGTGGCTCACACCTGTAATCCCAGTCCTTTGGGATTACACCTGTAATCCCACTTTGGGAGGCGAGCGAATCACCTGAGGTCAGGAGTTCGAGACCAGCCTGGCCAATAAGGCAAAACTCTATCTCTACTAAAAATATAAAAATTAGCAGGGCGCGGTGGCTCATGCCTGTAATTCCAACACTTTGAAAGGCCGAGGCAGGCGTCACCTGAGGTCAGAAGTTAAAGACCAGACTGACCAACATGGAGAAACCCCATCTCTACTAAAAATACAAAAATCACCTGGGCATGGTGGCACATGTCTGTAACCCAGCTACTGGGGAGACTGAGGCAGGAGAATCACTTGAAGGAGATTGCAGTGAGCTGAGATTGCGCCATTGCACTCCAGTCTGGGCAACAAGAGCAAAACTCTGTCAAAAACAAAAAACAAAAAACAAAAATTAGCTGGGCGTGGTGGCAGGCGCCTGTAGTCCCAGCTACTCGGGAGGCTGAGGCAGAAGAATCACTTGAACCTGGAAGGCAGAGGTTGCAGTGAGCTGAGATTGCACCACTGCACTCTAGCCTGGGTGACAGAGGAAGACTGTCTCAAAACAAAACAAAACAAAACAAAACAAAACAAAACAAAACAAAACAGCAAACAACAAAAAAAACCCAGGGGTGACCTCGGGCAAACCATGCCTCAGTTTTCCTTGTCTGTAAAATGGACTGATTTTCCTTCCTTCACAGGGTTGCCATGGAGTACTACTGAGCTGGTTGTCTGCCTCATAGAAAATGCTTAATAGGCCAGGTGCGGTGGCTCACGCCTGTAATCCCAGCACTTTGGGAAGCCGAGGTTAGTAGATCATCTGAAATCGGGAGTTTGGGACCAGCCTGGCCAACACAGAAAAACCCTGTCTCTACTAAAAACACAAAATTAGCTGGGCGTGGTGGCGCATGCCTGTAACCCCAGCTACTTAGGAGGCTGAGGCAGGAGAATCGATCGAACCTGAGAGGTGGAGGTTGCAGTGAGCCAAGATTGTGCCATTGCACTGTAACCTGGGCAACAAGAGTGAAATTCTGTTAAAAAAAAAAAAAAAAAGGAAACGAAAAGAAAATTCTTAATAAACCCCAGCAGCCTGGCCTCACAGAACACCTACCATTTGCCAGGCCTGTTATCCTCTGACAGTCACCACAGTGGCTTCACAAGGAAGATGTAATTTCACTCCATTTTACAGGTTAAGAA
Organism: Saimiri boliviensis; assembly: GCF_048565385.1. Taxonomy (NCBI): domain Eukaryota; kingdom Metazoa; phylum Chordata; class Mammalia; order Primates; family Cebidae; genus Saimiri; species Saimiri boliviensis. The sequence continues at coordinate 13,952,012 of NC_133450.1, read as the reverse complement.
ACTGAGGCTTAAGCAACTTACCTAGGGGACCAAAGTTAGTGTCAGGACCTGGGATTTGACTTTCCTGGGCTTTTGGGCTGGGGCCACAACTGACTGCTTTCTGCTATTTGTCTGGAAAGCCTGTGATTTCAGAAGGAGGCTCAGCCCAGAGTCCTTGGGGGACCCCCACCTTTCCTGGCACCGGGAGGATACTCCAAGTCCTGGCCAGGTTCTCCACCAGCTGGCTATGGCCCAAGGGAGACGCTCAGGAGGACTTTCCCTTATAAGGACAACAGCTCAGCTGTGATGAAACTTCTTAGCCTCCCAGCTGGGGAGGCGGGGGAGGGGAAATGACTGTGGCTCCAAGGGCGACAGCTGAGTTTGAGCCTCCACAGGAACATGCCCACAAAGCCTCTGCTCTCTGCTGTCATAATTTTATGGGAGGAGGGGCCAGGCAGAGACTGGGACCAGAGAGGGTGGCCCACAGAAGGGAAGATGGCTACATGAGGCCCAAGGAGGTAACAGGGCCTTTCAACACCCAGCAGGAACTGTACAGGTCTGAGCTCCTCAGCCCTCCGAGTAGCTGGGAGTATAGGTGCCTACTACCACGCCCGGCTAATTTTGTTGTTGTTGTTGTTATATTTTTTTATTTTTGTTTTTCCTTGAACATCTAACTCCATGTATTTTTTTGTAGAGACGGGGTTTCAGTTTTACCACGCTGGCCAGGCTGGTCTTGAACTCCTGACCTCAGCTGATCCACCCGCCTTGGCCTCCCAAAGTGCTGCAACTGGCAGATTAGGAGCTTTTTCTACACTCGGTTCTGGGGGTCATTGTTTCCCTAAAGAATTGCCTGGGGTTGGCAGCAAGGTGAGGCAAGATCCCAAGGGAGAGATGGGTGTGGCAGATGGAGACTCTGTCTCTGACACTGCTGTGCATAAGCTGTAGCACCTGGAGTGGCTGCTCAGCCTCTTGGAATTGCAGTCTCATCTCTTAGGGGAGACAATCACCCTGTCAAGGAGATTCTGAGGATGAAATAAGATAATTTAGATAAAGCTAATGCTTTACTGCCACATAACAAGGGCTTAGTAAATGGGTCATGATACTGTGCATTGGGCACCTACTCCATGCCAACATTACATTAGGTGCCATGGATTCCAAGTACAATAAAATGGAATCTTTTCTCAGGTTGCTCACTGCCAGTCAGGGAGACAGACACTCTAACTCAGCAAATGCAATGGGACAAGCTCTGTGTTAGACCCACGGGCAAATTCTGTGGCAGCACAGAGCAGACATCAACGGGCTGTGTTTGCTGAGGGAATCAGTCAAAGCCTCATGGAGGAGGTGTTTTTGCCTGGGCCTTGAAGGAGGAGTTAGAGATTACAGAACAGAGGTGGCAGGGAAGGACACTGGAGACAGGGAACAGAGTCACAGTGGGTTACCGGGTTACTGGAGCCCCAGGGCCAGTTCTTTGTGTAGTCTCCTGTTGGCTGTGAGGAAGGGGTGGGGGACTGGGAGCATGCTGTTCACCCAGAAAGCTTGAACTTTGCCTTATACACGAAGGGAGGAGGGGGTGTTTCGGAAAGGGGAGGGTAGGTATGGGCCATGGGGTGGAGACTGGAGGCAGGGAGGGTAGTTTCCTAACTGGCGGTGACAGTGGACCCGGGGAGGAGTGGTGAGGGCCTGAGCTGTGACAGTGGCATTAGGGGTAGAGTGGAGGAGAATCAGGGACTTTGGGGCATTGTGGATGTGGGAGAGATGGAGTGGGAGGGAGGGAATTCAGAGATGATTCACAGAGTTCTAGGGGAGTGGAGGTGCCTTTTCTTGAGGTAGGAAGCCCTTGGGGAGGGGCGGGATGGGGAGAGGACAGTGGCCATGTGGAGAGGTCTGATGAACTACTAGAACTGAGCTGGGGCAAAAATTGACAGTCACAGGCACCGAGACGTTGGGTCATTGAAGCCACAAGCACTGCTGATTTATAGCTTGTATGTTACTTAAGATTAGATTTGACTATGACAGACAACAGGCCATGGTGTCAGAAGAGTTCATCAGAGTCTAAACCTCAGCTCTGGGGGAGTTAGGCCAAGAGAGCAGAGACACAAATTCATTTCTCTTGAATAAATTAAGTCTGGTGCTAGAGGCCATCTCTATCATGGCACTCCATGGTCATCTGGGACCCAGCCTCCTTCTCTCTTTCTTTTCTGTCATCTTAGCCCTTGACTTTTTTTTTTTTTTTTTTTTTTTGAGATGGAGTTTCGCTCTTGTTGCCCAGTCTGGAGTGCAATGGTGTGATCTTGGCTCACCACAACCTCCACCTCCCAGGTTCAAGCAATTCTCCTCCCTTGGCCTCCCGAGTAGCTGGGATTACAGACATACACCACCACACCCCGCTAATTTTGTATTTTTAATAGAGACGGGGTTTCTCCGTGTTGGTCAGGCTGGTCTGGAACTCCCAACCCTAGGTGATCTACCCGCCTCAGCATCTCAAAGTGCTGGGATTACAGGCGTGAGCCACCTCGCCCAGCTAGCCCTTGACTTTGACTACTGGGCCAATGAGGCGATTCAGCTGCAGCCCCTGCATATGTGTTCTCACCCGTGGGAAGCAAGAAGGGGGACTGGATGCATACCTTCCCTTGAAAGACACTTCCTGGAAGTTGTACTTCTGCCTCACTGCCAGAGTGGTCTTGCAGTTAGCTTCCTGGTGTTTTTTCCTGTTGACTGTGTGCCAGCTGAAAATAAAAAGTCTTATTACTAAAAAAGAAGGGGGAGAATGGAGCTACAGCAGTGTTTCTTAACTGGGGATGATGTTGCCTTCAGGGGCTATTTGTCAATGTCTGGAGATATTTTTGTTTGTCACGAATGAGGGCATTGCTACTGGCATTTAGTGAGTGGAGGCCAGAGATGCAGCTGAACACTCTACAAGGCACAGGAAAGCTCCCCCCCAACATCTTGGGGGCTACTCAACCAAAATATCAGTAGTGCTGAGGTTGAGAAACCCTGACCTAGGTGGACAATGTGTAGTCTCTTTGCCACAACCAGGACGGGGTGTAGAGTGAGTGGACTGGTCACCATAGATGTGCAAAGACACCTATCCCTGGCAGACCATCATGTCAGGAAGTTCAGCAGCAGCCCAGACCCAGGTTCTGGGGTTTTATCAGATTTGTCCTGACTTTGTGGGGCTCTTCGTTTTGTTCATATTTCTTTGTTTTAAAAATTATTTTTATTTTTTATATTTTAATTTTTTTTTTGAGACGGAGTTTCGCCCTTGTTACCCAGGCTGGAGTGCAATGGCGCGATCTCGGCTCACCGCAACCTCTGCCTCCTGGGCTCAGGCAATTCTCCTGCCTCAGCCTCCTGAGTAGCTGGGATTACAGGCACGTGCCACCATGCCCAGCTAATTTTTTGCACTTTTAGTAGAGACGGGGTTTCACCATGTTGACCAGGATGGTCTCGATCTCTCGATCTCGTGATCCACCCGCCTCGGCCTCCCAAAGTGCTGGGATTACAGGCTTGAGCCACTGCGCCCGGCGCTATATTTTAATTTTTTAAAATTAGAGACGGGGTCTCGCTGTGTTGCCCAGGCTGAAGTGCAGTGGCTATTCACAGGCGCGATCCCACTACTGATAAGCATGGGAGTTTTGACTTGCTCCGTTTTCGACCTGGGCGGGTTCACCCTTCCTTAGGCAACCTGGTGGTCCCCCACTCCCGGGAAGTCACCATATTGATGCTGAACTTAGTGCGGACACCCGATCAGCATAGCACACTACAGCCCAGAATTCCTGGGCTCAAGCGATCCTCCCACCTCAGCCTCCCGAGTAGCTGGGACTACAGGCACACACCACTGAGCCTGGCAAAAATTATTTTTATTTTTTGTAGGAATGGGGTCTCACTATTTTGTCCAGGCTGGGCCCTTGTTTTATTCATTTCTTGATGTTGAACTCTGAAAGAGAAACCCAGGTTGGAGCCTCAAGGGAAGAGGCTTAAGATACAGGCAGGCTGAGCTCAGTGGCTCATGCCTGTAATCCCAGCACTGCAGTAGGAGCATGTGAGGCCAGGAGTTTGAGACCAGCCTGGGCAACCTAACAAGACCCTATCTCTACAAAATATTACAAAATAATTAGCCAGGTGCAGTGGCATGTGCCTGTAGTTTAGCTACTCAGGACGCTGAAGTGAGGATCCCTTGAGTCCAGGAGTCCCAGGTAACAGTGAGCTATGATCATGCCAACACATTCCGGCCTTGACAACAAAGCAAGACTCTGTCTCAACAAACAAACAAACAAACAAACATATATGCATTTCTTTGCCCACTAGCCATACCCCTGAGTCGCAGGTAGGGGAAAGAGTCTTTTTTTTTTTTTGAAATAGAGTCTTGCTCTGTTGCCTCCTGAGTTCAAGTGATTCCCCTGCCTCAGCCTCTCGAGTAGCTGGGATTACAGGTGTGTGCCACCACACACAGCTAATTTTTTTCTTGTATTTTAGTAGAGATGGGGTTTCACCATGCTGGCCAGGATGGTTTTGATCTCCTGACTTTGTGATCCGTCCGTCTCAGCCTCCCAAAATGCTGGGATTACAGGCATGAGCCACCGTGCCTGGCCAGGAAAAGTATCTTACAGTCTTAGTAGCCAGGGCCAGGTTCCGATTCAGTCCCACACTTACAGTGTGACCCAATCAGGACTTCCCCTCAGCCTCCTGGCCACAAGCTGGGGCTGGGTGGCCAAGGTGAGGCCCTTGTGGTCTTGAATCCACAGAGATGCCAAGGCAACTTTGCCAGCTTTGCCCAAATTGCTGGGCTGGCCTTTATGTGCTTTCTCCCTCCCAAACAGCCTTCCAGCCTAGTCAGCTTTTCTGCGGCCCTCCCACCTCCATTTCCTTCCCAGCCTGTGGCCTTGGGTCTGAAGGGAAGCAGCCCTTCCCTAGCTGTGGCTAGTGCCAGGCCATGCTGAGGCTGAGGCCTGTGGGTCCCCAGAGTGCCCAGGGTGTGGTGTAGGTGAGAGTGTGCTGGTCAGTGGGATGGGGAAAGTATAAACAGTTCTGTCTCTGGGGAAGTCTAGGCAAGAGAAATAGCTCCCAAACCATTCTGAACATTTGGGGTCCCTGCTATGGGTAAGTAAACGTCTCCCCAGAACTAAACAGCCCCCTTTTCTACTCTAGCTATGAAAAGGTTCCCCATGAGAGGAATTTGTCTCAAAATCACCCCTCGGGCTTGGGCCAAGTTCAGCCCCTACAGTGGATCTGGGAGACAGGGTTCCATGAGCTCAGGATGCATCTTCCAGACTATTTCTGGAGGCCCAGAGGGACCTTGGAGTTTTTTGGCATTTTCAAATATCCAAGATAGTCAACAAGACTAGGTGGCAGATTGCACTGGATTGGTGCCACAGACCTCAGCTCTGTGAGCTTTGACAGGTTGCCTAACCTCTGCTCCTCAGTTACTGCATCAGTTAAACGAGGGGAATTGTGTCCGCCTGAGAGCTTGGAGGATTAAACAGGATCGTGCATGCGAGGCACCTGGACGACGCCTGCACAGTGCCCATGGGAGGCCCTTGGGAAGCAGCAGCTATTGTTATCATTGTATCATCACTCTGTTTCTCAGGAGCGCATTTTTTTTCTTTCTTTTATTTTTTTAGATGTCATTTCACTCTTGTGGCCCAGGCTGGAGCACAATGGCATGGTCTTGACTCACTGCAACCTCCACCTCCCAGGTTCAAGCCATCCTCCTGCCCCAGCCTCCTGAGTGAGGACAGCCTTTTCTACTCTTTTTCAGAAAGTTCCCCCTACAGCCGCCTCTTTCTGTAGCTCTGACTACAGAAAGTCTAAGGTGGAGGGACCCCAGTAACCTGCATTTTTATAGGTGGAGAGGCAAGGGAAGGGGCTTGCCTGAGGCCACACGTGGTGCCTGTGGCAGGGCATCAACAAGCCTGGATCCGCTGCAGCATTGTTCTCCCCACCCTCTTCCCATTCAGGAAACAAGGCCATTCCTGTCAATTTGTGCTCTTGTTCCCAGACACCAAAAGGCTGTTTTCCTTTTGTCCAGCTCAGCATTGATGCCTGCAATCAGGAAGCAGTGTGATGGGAAGTGTCCTGTCTGAAGTCTTCCTGTTGGGGGACGGCATCCTCACAGGACTGGGCTTCCTGAAATACAGCTGTGGCAGCAGCTTCAGGATTTGGCAGAACATTTAACATTATTATTATTATTTTTTTTTGAGACAGAGTCTCACTCTGTTGCCCAGGCTGGAGTGCAGTGGCGTGATCTCGGCTCATTGCAAACTCTGCCTCCCAGGTTCAAGCGATTCTCCTGCCTCAGCCTCCCAAGTAGCTGGGATTACAGGTGTGTGCCACCACGCCCAGCCAATTTTTGTATTTATTGTAGAGAAGATGTTTCGCCCTGTTGGCCAGACTGGTCTTGAACTCCTGACCTCAGGTAATCCACCCCGCCTTGGCCTCCCAAAGTGCTGGGATTACAGACATGAACCACCTTGCTTGGCCTAACATTATTTTGAAAAAGATCTAGTACTGAGAATAAGGTGAAGAAGGAGGAGAGATGGGGTAGATGTAAGGAAACAAACTTTTCCAGCAGAGAATAACTAGAGTTACTCTAGAAATGATAACTCAAGAAATAGAGCATGAGTGTGTAATTTGCAGTCAGGGAGAGGATTTACAGCAGTAAAAAATTATTCACTTTTTTTTTAGTTTCTTACACTACATGGATGTAAAAATCATTCACTATTAACATAGTTATTTCTGGGTAGTGATTCTGGAGGTGGGATAATTTAATTTTTAATTGGATACTTTTCTCTCTTTTTTTCTTTTTTCTTTGAGACAAGGTCTCTGTTGCCCAGGCTGGAGTGCAGTGCACCATCACGGCTCACTGCAGCCTCCACTTCCTGGGCTCAATCGATCCTCTCACATCAGCCTCCCTAAGTAGCTGGGACAATAGGCAAGTGCCACCATATCCAGCTAATTTATTGTATTTTTTGTAGAGGTGGAGTCTCACCATGTTGCCCAGGCTGGTCTTAAACTCCTGAGCTCAAGCAAGCTGCCCACTTGGGCTCCCAAAGTCCTGAGATTACAGGTGTGAGTGACCTTGCCCAACCAACAATTGCATCCTTTTCAGTACTCTTTGAATTATTATTATTTGCCATACACATATGTTACATCTACAATTTTTTTTTTTTTTTTTTTTTTTTTTTTGAGACAGAGTCTCACTCAGTCACCAGGCGCCAGGCTGGAGTGCAGTGGCACAATCTTGGCTCACTGCAACCTCCGCCTCTCGGGTTCAAGCGATTCTCCTGCCTCAGCCTCCCAAGTAGCTGGGACTACAGGTGCACGCCACCACGCCCAGCTAATTTTTGTATTTTTAGTAGAGATGGGGTTTCACCATGTTGTCCAGGATGGTCTCAATCTCTTGACCTCTTGATCCGCCCACCTCGGCCTCCCAAAGTGCTGGGATTACAGGCTTGAGCCACCTCACCCGGACATGTTACATCTATTAATAAAACAGTCAGTGCTGAGCTCGGAGGCAGGCAGGGACCACTTTTGTCTCTAGCCAAGTTGAATATGACCCTCCCAGGAAGTCCTTGGTCAGGCTAATAGGGAATTCTGTGTCAATCAGATTTCAGCTAGACCCTCCTGTTTCCTCAAGACCCAGTTAAGATTGGCTCAGGGCTGTAATCCCAGCACTTTGGGAGGCCAAGGTAGGCAGATCATCTGAACTCAAGAAGTTCAAGACTAGCCTGGGCAACATGGCAAGACCCTGTCTCTACTAAATATACAAAAAAAAAAAAAAAAAAAAGGTGTGGTGATGCGTACCTGTGGTCCAGCTATTCAGGAGACTGAGGTGGGTGGATCACCTGACTTGGCAGGGCCAGAGGCTGCCGTGAGTGGAGATCACACCACTGCACTTTAGCCTGGGTGACAGAATAAAACCCTGTCTTAAAAAAAGCCTGATGCAGTGGCTCATGCCTGTAATCTCAGCACTTTGGGAGGCCAAGACGGGTGGATCATGAGGTTAGGAGTTTGAGAGCAGCCTGACCAACATGAGGAAACCCTGTCTCTATTAAAAATAGCTGTAATTCAGGAGGCTGAGGCAGGAGAATTGCCTGAACCCAGGAGGTGGAGGTTGCGGTGAGCTGAGATCGCGCCATTGCACTCCAGCCTTGGTAACAAGAGTGAAAACTCCGTCTCAAAAAAAAAAAAAAAAAAAAAAAAAAAAATAGCTGTAATCTAATCCCAGCTACTTGGGAGGCTGAGGTAGGAGAATTGCTTGAACCAGGGAGGCAGAGGTTGCAGTGAGCCGAGACCGAGCCACTGCACTCCAACCTGGGTGACAGAGCAAGACTCTGTCTCAAAAAAATAAAAGGAGATTGCCTCCAGAAAATTTTTAAAAAGTGGCCCTGACTGTTCAATCAATGGAGATAGAAATTTGGTTACCCATATGGAAAAGAAAAAGAACTCTTTACATCAGACCATACACAAAAAATCAACTCTAGATGAATCAGTCACTCAGAGTTAAAGCTGGCCTATGCTTGTAATCTCAGAACTTTGGGAAGCTGAAGTGGGAGGATCACTTGAAGCCAGGAGTTCAAGACCAGCCAGGTAACAGCGTAAACTCTCATCTCTACAAGAAATACTGAAAATTAGCTGCGTGTGATGACTGTGCTTGTGGTCCTAGCTACTCAGGAGGCTGAGGGAGAATAACCTGAGCCTGGAAAGTTGAGGCTGCACTAAGCCATGATTGTTCCATTGCACTCCAGCCTGGGTGACAGAGCGAGTCCCTGTCTCAAAACAAAACAAAACAAAACAAAACAAAACAAAAGAACCCTCAAAAGCCCAGGCATGTGGTGTAAGCCTGCTGTCCTAGCTACTCGAAAGGTAAGGCAGGAGGATTACTTGAGTCTTCTGAGAGTTCGAGGCTACAGTAAGCTATGATCTCACCTGTGTACTCCAGCCTACATGACAGAGCAAACTGTTTAGAAATCAACTAACAAAAAGATAATACAATAGGAAAATGAACAAAAGATATGAATAGACATTTCACTGAAGAGAAAACATGTCTGGCTAATAAACATGAAGACATGTTCAACCTCCTTAACATTCAGAGAAATGCAGATAAACCCCAGAGTGAATATTATTCTACATCCATTTGGTTGGCAAAAGTTAAACACTTGGGGCTGGGTGTGGTGGCTCACGCCTGTAATCCCAGCATTTTGGGAGGCTGAGGCGGGTGAGTCACCTGAGGTCAAGAATTGAGACTAGCCTGGCCAACATGGTGAAACCCTGTCTTTACTAAAAATACAAAAATTGGGCCGAGCGCGGTGGCTCACACCTATAATCCTAGCACTTTGGGAGGCCGAGGCGGGTGGATCGCGAGGTCAAGAGATCGAGACCATCTTGGTCAGCAAGGTGAAACCCCGTCTCTACTAAAAACACAAAAATTAGCCGGGCATGGTGGTGCACACCTGTAGTCCCAGCTACTCAGGAGGCTGAGGCAGGAGAATTGCCTGAACCCAGGAGGCGGAGGTTGCGGTGAGCCGAGATCGCGCCATTGCACTCCAGCCTGGGTAACAAGAGCGAAACTCCGTCTCAAAAACAAAACAAAACAAAAAAAAAATTAGCTTGGCATGGTGGTGTGCAGCTACTCAGGAGGCTGAGGAAGAAGAACTGCTTCAACGCGAGAGACAGAGGTTGCAGTGAGCCGAGATCGTGCCACTGCACTCCAGCCTGGGCAACAGAGCAAGACTCCATCTAAAAAAGAAAATTCGACATATTCTTTTCAAGCTGAACATACATCTAACCAGAGTGGTTGAGTGACTTGCCCGAGGTTATAGGTAGTGCGTTTCAGAGGTGGGATTTGAACCAAACTGACTGGTACCAAAGAAGGACAGAGGACACTGATGAAACACTACCAGACATTGGGGCAACTGCTGGCCAGGGCTGGAATATTCTGTGATCCCACAGGGGAAAACAAAGTGAAATATCTGAAAACACCACAAACATAGACACATTATCACAGCCTCACTGGTAGAAAGGGAACTTCCCAGGCTTCTGGCCCTGCCACAGTGTGAGTTCTGGAATGATGACTGTGGGTGCACTGCCCTCCCTCCCTTCCTTTAGCCACTGTACAGAGTGACACCCACAGGTCTCCAGCATGTGAATCTCTTCTACAAGAGTCAGCCCAGTTAGAAGACAGACACATTGGGACCTAGATACGTGCTGGGCTGGGTGGCAGTGCCATGGCTGGGCACCTCCCTCCCCAACATAAATGTAGGCATTCCTGTGTCTTGTGAGCCCATGAATCCTCATAAGACCCTGCTGAGTTGGGAATTACGGCAGAGCCCACAGAAGATCAGTGACTTCCCATGGGCATACAACTTGGGTGTGGCAGAGCAGGGTGTGGAATCCAAGCCTTCTGGTACTAAACCCTGCATGATTGTAGCAGGTCACACTCCAGGTTCCCAAGCCAAGCAAGCATTTGAAAATGTCTTCCCATGGCTGGGCATGGTGGCTCATGCCTGTAATCCTAGCACTTTGGGTGGCTGAGACGGGTGGAGCATTTGAGGTCAGGAGTTCGAGACCAGCCTGGCCAACATGGTGAAACCCCATCTCTACTAAAAAGAAAAAAGAAAAAAAAAATGAGCCAGACATGGTGGTGCGTGACTGTATTCCCAGCTACTCAGGAGGCTAAGGCATGAGAATTGCTTGAACCCAGGAGGCGGAGGTTGCAGTGAGCTGAGATAGTGCCACTCCACTCCAGCCTGGGTGACAGAGTGAAACCCTGACTCAAAAAAAAAAAAAAAAAAAAGCTCCCTATGAGCCACAGGCTCTGCCCTGTAGTGGGGTGTCCGCCTGCCCTGGCTTTCTTCTTCAGAAACAGATGTTTCATCCTCCCGTTGTTCTCTTGGCTCCACAATTGTTGCTAAGACAAACTGGGTGAATCACATCTAAAGCAGAAGCAAGTCTGCATGAACCCCAATACTTCCCCAGTCAATTTCCCATGTTGGGTTTAGAAGGGTCATTTCAAACTCCCACCATATTCAAGACAAGACTCTGCCTGCAAGGCCACATCTTGGGATGTGGTTTAGGGGAAGAGGTAGGAATCTCTGGCCAAATGGCTCTCCTTGTCTGCTGGAAACCCCACCACCAAAGCCATTCCTTTGTATCATTTTCCCAGAGGGATCTTTTTTTTTCTTTCTTTTGAGACCGAGTTTTGCTCTAGTTGTCCAGGCTGGTGTGCAGTGGCGTGATCTTGGCTCACCGAAACCTGGGTGGGTTCAAGTGATTCGCCTGCCTTTGCCTCCTGAGTAGCTGAGATTACAGGCATGTGTCACCACACCCGGATAATTTGTATATTTTTAGTAGAGATGGGGTTTCTCCATGTTGGTCAGGCTGGTCTGGAACTCCCGACCACATGTGATCTGCCTGCCTCAGCCTCCCAAAGTGCTGGGATTATAGGCGTGAGCCACCAAGACCAGCCCAGAGGGATCTTGATAATTGAGAAACACCAAACAACTTGCCAACCATGAGTCCCAAATCACAGCTATGAAAGTGCTTTACAGTTTGTAAAGTGATTTCATAGGGAAAAATGAGTTTGTTCCTCATAACAACTATGAAAGTTAGGGCAGCAGTTTAAATGTGTCCATGGAATAGATGAGGACACTGACTGAGGCCCAGAGAGACAGAGGAATTCCATAGCCAATCAGAGCCCATACTTGAATACAGGTCATTCCATTTACCCCTGATAACTGGGAATTGCCTTGGGAGCAGATGCTGATGGAACACAGAACAGGCAGATTTTGATAGGAAGGCAGATGGATGAGGGGGAAAGGTTCTGAAGAAGAAGGTGGATGGCAGAGCTTGGCCAGAGGAGAGCAGGAGTCCCCAGGGCATCAAGGATCTGGGCAGGGGAAAGGGTGGCCTGGCAGCAGGGAGATGTGGAGGCTGAGCTCTGGGAGCCAGAGCCTGAGTTCTCTTCAGGCCCTGTCCTGAAGCCTGAGGGACTGAAGTGGACTTCTCCCCTAGGCTCGGTCTGCCCTTTCCTCTCTGAGGGCCTGCCAGCAGTCCTGGGAGGCGCTCAGGGCATCTTGTGAGCCTGTCAGCACTGACCTTGTCATGAGGATCATGACTCCTTCTCATGCGACCTCAGATGAGTCAGGAGGGGAAGCAGGCAAGAAGGGCTTCCGGGGGGATTCCCAGGATGCAGACAGCTTGGGGCCCTAGGGGAAAGAGCCTGAGGCTCTTCAAGGCTGGGCTGTGAAGCCACCCTCCTCCTAGGGTCAAGGCACAGTCAAAAAATCCTCAAACCTAATTCGATTTCTCATCTGCCAAGTGGCAGCAGTGTGGCATTGGGGCATAAAGGCTGCTGACAGTGGGGAAAGGCCTGGCCCAGTGCCAAGCAAGCTGTAGGTGGCCATAGAAGAATGAGCAGCATAACCACAGCAAGACCCCCAGGGCACAGAGACACCACTTTATCAAGACTACTACCTGCCAGGCACTTTATTTATTGGTAAATGTAATTGAATTTCGAAAACTACAAAATCTGGATACAATTGGATTGTTGTATTTGCTGTAATTGCTGGATATAATTACACATACATGCTATAAGAGAACTAGACCTAGAGTTCTTAATCTGGTATCTAAGGGAACCCTAAAGACCAAAGGATAGAGTTCAAGGAATCTAAAAATTTGGAAAAAAAAAAATACATCTTTATTTTCACTAATTTCTACCTGAATTTTAGCATCTCTTCAATGATGAATGTAGGCAACAAACCACAGCAGTATTAGCAGGACTCGTGATGATGTCACTAACAATTACAGATATTTTCAAATCATATTACAGTTTTTGAAGGTATTTCAAAATATGGTTTACACTTACCACATTTCAAAATTACAGCAGTTATTGGACCTATTGTTAGCTCTTGATCTTTTTTTTTGAGACAGAGTTTTGCTCTTGTTACTCAGGCTGGAGTAAAATGGCGCGATCTTGGTTCACCGCAACCTCCGCCTCCTGGGTTCAGGCAATTCTCCTGCCTCAGCCTCCTGAGCTGGGATTACAGGCACGCACCACCATGCCCATTTAATTTTTTCTTTGTATTTTTAGTAGAGACGGGGTTTCACCATGTTGACCAGGATGGTCTCGATCTCTTGACCTCGTGATCCACCCGCCTCGGCCTCCCAAAATGCTGGGATTACAGGCTTGAGCCACCGCGCCCAGCCCTAGCTCTTGATCTTTCATGCATTAATTAGGAAGCACTATCTAGTACTATGTCAAAAATTTATTTTTTTTAATTGTTTTATGACCACTGGTTTCTTTGTAAGCCTATGCTAGTTTATTTTGTGCATTTCAGAACATTATTCTGAGAAGGGGTATGCAAGTTTTACCAGATGACAAAGGAGGCCACGGCATACACAAAAGAGATTAAGAACTCTGATCTAGGTCTTCCCAGCAGTATCTTAGGACATACTGACATTTAAAAAATGGATTCTGGCTGGGTGCGATGGCTTAAACCTATAATCCCATCACTTTGGGCGGCCAAGGCAGACAGATTGCTTTAGCCCAGGAGTTTGAGACCAGTCTGGGCAACATGGCAAAACCTTATCTCTCCAAGAATTATAAAAGATTAGCTAGGCATAGTGGTATGTACCTGTAGTCCCAGTTACTCAGGAGACTGGGGTGAGAGGATTGCCTTGAGCTCATGAAGTTGAGGCTGCAGTGAGCCATGATCATCCCACCGCACTCCAGCCTGGGTGACAGAGTGAGACCCTGACACACAAAAAAAGGATTCTGATTTTTTTTTTTTTTTAATGAGACAGAGTCTCACTCTGTCGCCCAGGATGGAGTGCAGTGGCATGATCTTGGCTCACTGCAACCTCCACCTCCCAGGTTCAAGCGATTCTCCTGCCTCAGCCTCCTGAGTAGCTGGGACTACAGGCGCCTGCCACCATGCCTAGCTAATTTGTGTATTTTTAGTAGAGATGGGGTTTCATCATATTGGCCAGGCTAGTCTCAAAGTCCTGAACTTGTGATCTGCCTGTCTTGACCTCCCAAAGTGCTAGGATTATAGGCATAAGCCAACACGCCCAGCAGGGTTCTGATTTTTTTTTAAAGACCATTTCCCAGTCATATCAGAAAGTTGAGTGCTGATCTGATTATTTCACTTAATTGCATAGAATTCAACTCTGTGACATCCCTGGACAATGAGTAATCCACAACTCCTCAGTTGAAAAGCATTCCCTTCCAAGAGGCATGTACATTGTTTAACTTAAAACCTGCATGCTTTTCTTCATACTTAAGTCTAATAATCATAATTAGACAATGTCATAAGAAGAATGGTTAAAGGACTATTCTGGCCAAGGGCCTTTTGGCTAGAAAAAAAAGCTGGCAGTAGAGGGCTCGGGGAGAGGACACAAGACAGCGGTCTTGTTTTTACGAAGGGCAGCCCTTACATTCCTGTGTGCAGATCTGGAAACCTGACAAGGACTCATGGTTGGAATCAGGGCTCCAGGCGAATGTCCATATAGCCTCTCTTCTCTCTTTCAGCCTCTTCTGGGGCCCTGGGTCCTCCTGCTGGCTCCCCTCCCTCCTATGGAGATGTGCTCTGGGAGAAAAGCCAAGAGAAAGGAGCTGCTGGTGAGGACAGCTTTGGCTGACCCAAAGCGGAGCTGGCTGAGATGCTGGCCAGGGCACTGTCCACATGTGTGGTTGAGGACCCATCACCACGCCCACCTGAGTCTCAGTCTCCTTGGCTATAAAATGGGTACAATGATATCTGCTCTTAGTTGGCAGGGACTAAATGAGGTGGTAAATGAGAAAATACTTGTGGTACAAGGTCAGAAGGATCAAAAACTCACTCACACTTAGGTGCAGGTGACCAATAATGCTTCAAGGGTAGCTTGAGTAATAAGATGGGCTGGGCGGCCCCAAGGGCTAGTGTAGTAAGGGGGCTGCAGGTAGATGGAGCCCCCTCCAAACCCTTCCCCCACCACAGGGTTCCTCCTGACAGGCAAGACACTGCCCCACAGGCCCTTTGTGTCAGGCTTTAGAGTGGGTGCACTTGACCTCCATAATGGCTTCCCCTTCTGGAGCTGACCCCAGACTGCAGGGTCAGCTGGCAAGAGCCCTGACTGGGTTCTGTGACCTCTTTCAGTCCCTGGGTCCAAGAAGCTGGCTGGCTGCCAGGCCTGATGCTCAGCTGCATGGTACTGGCCCTCTTGGCCAGGCCTGGAGGCCCAAAAGGGAAGGCCCCAGAGTATAGCTGCCTCCTCAGGGAGCCCCAGAGTCTCCCTCCTGTCAGACAATGGCTCCTCAGACAATGAGCAAGGCTGAAACTGAGCGTGACAGAAGAGAATAGGAACCGGGACCTAAAACAAGGAGCTAAAACTGAGAGAGAAAGGGTACCCATGCAGGCCAAGTGGGGAGCTTCAAGACCTCCTCAGAGCTGACTGCAGGTGTCCAGGGGCTGCAGCTCACACTTCTGAGCCCCCTGCAGGGCTGCCCTTCCTCCTTCTGACACACATACATACACACCATGGCCCAGTGTTGCGTGACCCCTAGAACAGTGGTCCCCAACCTTTTTGGCACCAGAGACTGGTTTCTACTTTTTCCATGGACCTGGAGGTCGGGGCGGGGTATGGCTTCCTCAGGCATTCGATTCTCCTAAGGAGTGCACAGGCCTGCCGCAGTGTCGCATGCCTATAATGCCAGCACTTTGGGAGGCTGAGGTCAAGAGAGTGAGACCATCCTGGCCAACATGGTGCAACCCTTTCTCTACTAAAAATACAAAAATTAGCCGGGTGTGGTGGTGTATGCCTGTAATCCCAGCTACTCGGGAGGCTGAGGCAGAATTGCTTGAACCTGGGAGGCAGAGGCTGCGGTGAGCCAAGATCGTACCATTGCACTCCAGCCTGGGCAACAAGAGCAAAACTCCATCTCAAAAAAAAAGGAGTGCATAAAACCTAGATCCCTCACAAGTGCAGTTCACAATAGGGTTCCCAATCCTAAGAAAATCTAAGACAGCTGCTGATCTGACAGGAGGCGGAGCTCAGGCAGTAATGATCACTAGCTGGACACTTATCTCCTGCTGTGCGGCACGGGGTTTGGGGACCCCTGCCCTAGAAGGACCAGATAGGAGGGGCCATCTCAGGAATCACCCTGTGTTTGCAAACCAAGGTGGCCAGAGGTTCCTATTTATTACCGCTGACCAAGGGGCTTCCAGTACTGTTTCTAAAGTTTCCAACATTCAGCATCACTTTCCAGATTTTTGCTATTTAAACTATTATCCACTTAATATTTTTCTTTAAATAAACTCCTTTTAAAACTTAGCCTAGTCATGTCCAGATATGGTAGCTGATGTCTATAATCCCAGCACTTTGGGAGGCCAAGGTGGGTGGATTGCTTGAGCTCAGGAGTTTGAGACCAACCTGGGCAACATGGCAAAACCCAGTCTCTAACAAAAATTCAAAAATTAACTGGGCGTGGTGGTGCATGCCTGTGGTCCCAGCTACTTGGGAGACTGAAGTAGGAGGATCGCTGGAGCCTGGGAAGTTGAGGCTGCAGTGAGCTGTGATTGCACCATTGCACTCCAGCCTAGGTGACAGAACAAGGCCGTCTCAATAATAATAATAATAACAATAATAATAAAGAAATAAAGAGGTCAGATGTGGTGGCTCACCCCTGAATCTCAGTACTTTGGGAGGCCAAGGAGGGCAGATCACTTGAGGTCAGGAGTTTGAGACCACTCTGGTCAACATGGCAAAACCCCATCTCTACTAAAAATATAAAAATTAGCTGGGCATGGTGGCAAACACCTGTAATTCCAGCTACTTAGGAGGTTGAGCAGGAGAATCGCTTAAACCCTGAGGTTGCAGTGAGCAATCTTGTGCCTAGGTGACAGAGCAAGACTCTGTTTCAAAAAATAAAAATATGCTTGGGAAAATGCTGACACAAAAAATAAAAATAAGTAAAAAAACAAAAAACTTAGCCTGGTCACAGGGCATAATTTCTGTGAAATCATGAATTTGATGAGTTAATTATTTTTGTCCTCACTTATATTTGGATCAATATATTATTAAATAATGATAATTATTTTATTTTATTTTTTTGAGGTGGAGTTTCATTCTTGTTACCCAGGCTGGAGTGCAATGGCGCAATCTCAGCCCACCACAACCTCCGCCGCCTGGGTTCAGGCAATTCTCCTGCCTCAACCTCCTGAGTGGCTGGGATTACAGGCATGCGCCACCATGCCCAGCTCATGTTTTATATTTTTAGTAGAGACGGGGTTTCACCATGTTGACCAGGATGGTCTCGATCTCTTGACCTCGTGATCCACCCACCTCGGCCTCCCAAAGTGCTGGGATTACAGGCTTGAGCCACTGCGCCCAGCCGATAATAATTTTATTTTAAAAAATTTTATGTATTTATTTATTAGAGACAGGAGCTTGCTCTGTTGCCAGAGCTGGTGTGCAATGGTGCAATCATAGTTTACTGCAGCCTTGAACTCCTGAGCTCAAGCAATTCTCTCACATCAGCCTCCCAAGTAGCTGGGACTACAGGCATACCCCACCATACCCAGCTAAGTTTTAAAATACTTTTGTAGAGATAAGGTCCTGATCTCAAGCAATCCTTCTGCTTGGCTTCCCCAAAGTGTTGGGATTATAGGTGTGAGTCACCATGCTGGGCCGTAATAATAACTTTAAAACCAATTCATCCACATACCACCTAAACTCACCTTGTGGATTGTGTATTTTTTTTTTCAATTAGAAATTTGTGTTTAAAAAAAAATTTTTTTTTAAGACAGTTTCCCTCAGTCGCCTAGGCCGGAGTGCAGTGGCATGATCTCAGCAAACTGAAACCTCTGCCTCCCGGGTTCAATCAATTCTCCTGCCTCAGCCTCCTGAGTAGCTACGATTACAGGCATGTGCCACCATGCCCGGCTAATTTTTGTATTTTTAGTAGAAATGGGGTTTCACTATGTTGGCCAGGCTGGTCTCGAACTCCTGACCTCAGGTGATCTACCCACCTTGGCCTCCCAAAGTGCTGGGATTACAGGCATGAGCCACTGTGCCCACCCTAATTTTTAAATTTTTTAATGGGGTCTCTCTATGTTGCTCAGGCTGGCCTTGATCTCCTGGGCTTGAGCAATTCTGCCTTAGCCTCCCAAGTAGCTGAGACCACAGGCATGGGCTACTGTAGTCTGGCTCTAGGTTTTTAAATTCATCTTGTGGTCCACGTTTTGGAAAACTATTCAGTGGAGAGAATGAAGATTTTTAAGATTGTACCATATAGGTCTCACTACTTTCTAGCTGTGTTAACCTTGAGAAAGTAATTTACCTCTCTGGGCTTCAATTTTCTCTTCTGTAAAATGAGATCCTTTCACAGCTGTGGTGGGAATGGGAGTGAGTACTGGGGATGGCCCTGGCCATGGTAGCTTTCCTCCTCTGGGATCATCCCTCCATCCCAGCAGAGTAACTTTGCCTGGAAGCCTGTTCTCCCTAGCTTTCTTCCTAACCACAGGGAGCAATTGCATTTCAGAGTTATCTAACTCTAAAGCCATGCTGGGAGGAGGTGAGTACTTCTTTGCTAACTGTCCTGGAGTTGACCAAGCCCAGGGCGAAGTGCCTCCTAGTGTCCAGCCTAAGTCCCCTTGCTGCAGTGTCAGCTCCTGCTCTTGTGTTCTGTCCTCAGTGGATATGGGAATTAGTTAGAGACCCTCCTCAGAGGGGCAGCCTGATGATGTGGAAAGGCTTTTAGGATGCTGGGTTCAATCCTGGCACTGCCACTGTGTTGCTTTACGCCCTTGAGTAAATAGTCAGTGACTCTCTCTGGGTGTGGGTTTGCTCATCTGTAAAATGAGGAGGCCTGTTTTGACTGTGAACCCAGCCCACTTCCCCTCTCCCACTGCAGATGGGATGGGTAGAAGGGGCAGGGGCTCCTGCCTTTTCCTATTGAGCAACTAATTTGTGTTTCTCTTCTGGTCAAGAATGTGGGAACTGGGAGGGAGTGGGGCAGTGTGGGATGGTGGAGAAGGGGAAGTTGCTGATGAAAGTGGGAGACTGGCTGCCACTAAGCCCTTCCCCACTGGAAACTCCATCCCTGTCCCCTCCCCTAGACAATCTCAGGAAAGGGTCTAGGTGTTTCCACAGTGGTCTGGGAAGAGCTAGACCAACGTAGGGTGGGTGACATGCCTGGTTTCTCCCTCTGGAGAGTGCACTCTGGATACTAATCCGAGTCTCCAAAAAGGAGGAAGGGTCAGGGGTCATTTGGTCTCATCTTCCCTCCTGCTTTTAGAGAAAGGAAACCAGAGACCTATGGTGACTTGCTTAAGTCATGCAGCGAGTTGACAGCACAGTGGGACATGAACTTGGAGTCCTGAATGTGCAGTCCCGACCCTGCTCTCTGTACTGCTCAGGAAAGACATTCTTCCTGCTCTGCCTTCCCACTTCTCCTCACAGGGAGATCTAGAGCATCTGTGAAGAAATGCTCTAATTGATTCTTAACAGGAAGTGAGGGCTTTTTCACTTTGAGTTGAAAACCACAGCAGCTACACAAACACACACACACACACACACACACACACACACACACACACACACAGTGTTATAGTTTAAATATCTGTCCCCTTTGAAACTCAAGTTGAAACTTAATCTCCAGTGTGGCAGTAGTGAAAGGTGGGACCTTGAAGAGGTGATTGGGTCATGAGGACTCTGCCCTCATGAATAGATTAATTCATTCATGGATTAATGGATTAATGGGTTCATGGATTAATGGGTTATCTCGGGAATGGGGCTATTGGCTTTATGAGAAGAGGAAGAGAGATCGGAGCTAACATGCTCAGCCTCCTTACCATGTGATGCCCTGCCGGGCCTCAGGACTGTGCAGAGTTACCACCAGCAAGAAGCACCTCACAAGGTGCAGTCCTTCAACCTTGGACGTCTCAGCCTCCACCACTGTAAAAAAGAATTCCTTTTCTTTATAAATACCCAGATTTAGGTATTCTGCTACAAATAACAGAAAACAGACGAAGACACACACACCCGAAGTTTGTACACAACCATGTGCACACAGTCACCTGCCCATACTCCTACACATTCAGGCACCCAGCTGGGAACACAGTGTGCATTTCTCTCTACTCATTTGGAGGGAGATACTCATTTGGAAGCTTCCAGCTTGTGCCCTCTGACCTGCCTTACATGTTGATAGCAAAGGATGGATTTGAGGGGGAGGAGCAGAGGCCCGGATACCAGGCAGGTGTCTCCTCCAATGGCTGCACTGCAGGGATTCAATGGGCTGCAAAGGCCTCCACCTCCTAGGCTGGGCCTCATGGCTGAGACCCATCAGTTTCGGGCCTAGAGAGGCCACTCTCCGTCCAACAGGGCTGACTGACAGGGAAACCACCCATGTGTCATTGGGGCCCAATCCCGAGTAGCTGGGATTACAGGTGCCCACCACCACGCCTGGCTAATTTGTTTTGCATTTTTAGTAGGGACAGGGTTTCACCATGTTGGTGAGGCTGGTCTCAAACTCCTGACCTCAGGTGATCTGCCCACCTCGGCCTCCCAAAGCTCTGGGATTACAGGCATGAGCCACCACACCAAGCCAGACAAAAGTTCGTTGCATCAATGTCTTGCCCGTCACATCCACCCAGCCTTCCTCACCTCTCCTTCTTCTTGGTGCCCTGGCTGTGGCCACAGCACTTGCCTAGGAGGAGGCCTGTGCTGGCGCAGAAGGAACTCTGTGAAGGAGTCAGGGCCCCCAGCTCGGCTCCCGTGAGTCTGCTGTGTGGCCTCAGGCCAGTCACCTCCCCTCTCCTGGCCTGGGTTTCCACACCCGCACATGGGTACAGTAACCTGAGCTGCCTCATCTCTGACATGAGGGCCAAATGAGAAAAGGTGAGAAGCTGGTAGCAAACCAGTTAAAAAAAAAAAAAAAAAAAAAGGCCTTCAGCGGCCGGGAGCGGTGGCTCACGCCTGTAGTCCCAGCATTTTGGGAGGCCGAGGTGGGCGGATCACCGGAGGTCAGGGGGTCGCAACCAGCCTCACCAACATGGTGAAACCCTCTCCCCACTAAAAATTAAAAAAAAATTAGCCCAGTGAGGTGGCGTGAGCCTGTAATCCCGCTAATCTGGAGGCTGAGGTGGGAGAATCGCTTGAATCTGGGAGGCAGAGGTTGCAGCGAGCCGAGACCGGCCATTGCTCTCCAACCTGGGCAACAGAGCGAGACCCTGTCTAAAAAAAAAAAGCCTTCGGCGCTGAAGCCGGGGAGGAAACCGCTGGTGAATCTATTGCGGAGAACGGCCCAGGGGACCCGCTTTTGAAGAGGGACCCAGGGGGCTGCGTAGGGGGAAACTGCCTTCCTCTTCCCTCAGTGGAAAGGGCTGCGCTCATGTCGCTGTAAGCCGAATCTATTTTTATGTAGTACAACTGCGACGATGACAGGGCCTCTTCCTGACGGGGAAGGGTGGGGAGGAGACCTGAGTCATCAGCGGGGCGGCTGGTCCCACAGGCTGACACAGGCGGCGTGTGGAAACCAGGCCCGAGCCCGGCCTTCCGCAGGTAGAGGCCCCGGAGACGGGAAGGGGCCGACCACCTGCTTCCGAGCCGTTCTCGGGCTCGGCCAGCCATTGGGCTGGCAGCCTGTCAATCAGAGTTGATCTTCCAATGAGCTGTGAGCGGGTCCTCCTTGGAGGAATTCGAGGAGACTGGAAAGGGGGCTCCGCGCGCGCTTTCGTCTCAGTGCGGCCTGGCTGGCTGCACCCGCCGGGCTCTGCTGTGCGCTCCACGCTGTGTTTAAAAGCCCTACTTGTGCCATTTTATTGAACTCTTTCTGCCCCTCAGGTAGAGACAATTTACCTCCATTTTCTAGATAGGGCACTGGGGGCACGGCGAGGGGACTGGCGGACTGGAGCCCCGCTGCACTCCTGACGGGGGCAACAGGAAGAATGAATATGCTCTTTACTGGAAGGGCAGGCAAAGCCTTCCCCTAGGAGGTGACATTTGAGCCGGGCCCTAAACAATGAACAGGATTTAGCTGTCTCGTGGAGGGGGAGAGGGAAGGGCACGTGAGCCGAAGGGAGGCAGCGTGGGCAAAGGCAGGGGGGTATGCCTGGCTCGTTTGGGGGTGTCGAGTAGGTCGGGGGGCTGGGCGGGGCGGGGCCGCGGGGCATAGGTAGGGGAGGGCCTGGCATGATAGGCTAAGGGGTGTGGGCTCCTTGGTGTTCCCCCAGAGCTGTGTGGGCCCTGGGTATCCTCCCAGAGGTGTGGCCCTGCAGAGAGAGGGGAGGGAGCCCCCACGGGGAGGCGAGCAGAAGGGGTGGCCTGTCAGTGGGTTTCCTGCCCCGGAGCTTGAGCTCAGCCAGTGGCTGCCGTGCCCCGCCGCCACCCTCCTCTGCTGCCTCCTTCGGGCGCCAGCGTTTTTCTTTTTTTTTTCTTTTTTTTTTTTTTTTTGAGATGGAGTTTCGCTCTTGTTACCCAGGCTGGAGTGCAATGGCGCGATCTCGGCTCACCGCAACCTCCGCCTCCTGGGTTCAGGCAATTCTCCTGCCTCAGCCTCCTGAGTAGCTGGGATTACAGGCACGTGCCACCATGCCCAGCTAATTTTTTGTATTTTTAGTAGAGACGGGGTTTCACCATGTTGACCAGGATGGTCTCGATCTCTTGACCTCGTGATCCACCCGCCTCGGCCTCCCAAAGTGCTGGGATTACAGGCTTGAGCCACCGCGCCCGGCAAGCGCCAGCGTTTTTCAAACAGTACTTCCTTCCATCCTCACAGTCATCTGCAAGGTGAATGTTACCACCTCCATTTCATGGCGAGTCAACAGCTTTAGAGCGGTTAGAGGAGCGGCCCCAGGTCACACAGCCCCTCTCCACACTCTTCAACAAAAGAATCCTCACTGAGCCCTGCTGTCAGTCAAGGGAACAACCAACAACCTCCTTCAGAGAAACAGGGACCCGAGGCTGCAACCCAGCTGTAATCATCTGCCTCCAGGTACCCTCAGCACAGACTTAGATGTTAAACATGGATGGCCCCTTAGAGATCATTTTGTCCTCTTTACATACTACAGATGGGGAAACTGAGGCCTAGAAAGGAAGAGACTTGCTTGGGGCCCCACAAATGGACCTAGAGGTGATTGGTCAGCCTCTTTTTTTTTTTTTTTTTGAGACGGAGTTTCGCCCTTGTTACCCAGGCTGGAGTGCAATGGCGCGATCTCGGCTCACCGCAACCTCCACCTCCCGGGTTCAGGCAATTCTCCTGCCTCAGCCTCCTGAGTAGCTGGGATTACAGGCACGTGCCACCATGCCCAGCTAATTTTTTGCACTTTTAGTAGAGACGGGGTTTCACCATGTTGACCAGGATGGTCTCGATCTCTCGACTTCGTGATCCACCCGCCTCGGCCTCCCAAAGTGCTGGGATTACAGGCTTGAGCCACTGCGCCCGGCAGTCAGCCTCTTTTGAGCCAGAGTCTCTCACTGGGGTTCCAGCCCAGCTGGGAAGTTGAGCAAAAAGGGATAAATGGCTTACAGTTCAAGGACTGGGGGTGCCTTGGGGCTTCTAGGAGGTCAGAACCTAAAAGCACTCAGCCCTTTAACCCCATTCCAGGGCTTCAGACTATTCCTTCTCAAGACACTTTACTGCCATCTGCCTGAAAAGTACGCTAATAAATATGCACATTTTGATGACTTGGGACTGGTGTCCTCTGGGGTTGTGCAGGGTACAATTTGCAGATTTGTGAGTGATCACCCAGCCCCAAAGATGGAGTGAGGTCTCTGGCAACTCCGTTTCTCCCTCCCTTCTCTGTCTCTCTCTTCTTCTTCTTGTCCTCTCACAGAGGCAGGGACCGGGGTTGGCAGGGAGGGGATTTCCTACCAGGGTGGGAGAAAGAGCAGGGAAGGAAGTAGGGTAGGAGGAGTGGGTGTGTGGAGGACAACAGAGGGAAAGGGTAGAACCTATTTCTGCTCTCAGAAACCGAAACCAAAAGTCCTGGCAGGAGTTAATGTGAGAGGCAGGTCTGTAGCAAAAGGCTGATGGCAAAGCCTTCACATCTGAGGACAGCAGCCCCGATCAGAGACACCCTGGCTGCAACCTTGGTGTCACTTAGACCAGGCCTTGCCTTTCATACTGACAAGGAGCATGCAAAGCCACAGTCTGTTTTCTCTGCGGATACCAAAGCCCCCTCCAGACTTTACAGTGCCCAGCACTGCTGTTAGGATCATACTGGAAAGGGGAAGGGGCACTAACTCAAGTCATCAAGTCATCTAATAGCCCGAGAGTGGGTGACCCTTTGTCTTGGCTGGCATTAGTCTGTGTGGACGTGCACATGCCCACGAGGCAAGGCTAGGGGTAGCTGGCATCTGTGTGCCCAGCATAATGAGGATCCTCTTTCCCTAAGTCAAACTTAGGACATGTGGAGTAACATAGATTTTGTAATCCACCTGGCTGTGAGAGGTCATTTAGGTACCACAATATTGGACTCTTTGGGGCACATCATACTCTATTACAACAGTGGGACAAAATGTTTGCAACTGGACTTGTCTTTTTTTTTGTTTGTTTGTTTTTTTGAGACAGAGTTTCACTCTTGTTACCCAGGCTGGAGTGCAATGGCGCAATCTCGGCTCACCGCAACCTCCGCCTCCTGGGTTCAGGCAATTCTCCTGCCTCAGCCTCCTGAGTAGCTGGGATTACAGGCACGTGCCACCATGCCCAGCTAATTTTTTGTATTTTTAGTAGAGACGGGGTTTCACTATGTTGACTGGGATGGTCTCGATCTCTTGACCTCGTGATCCACCCGCCTCAGCCTCCCAAAGTGCTGGGATTACAGGCTTGAGCCATTGCGCCCGGCCAAGGGCTTGTCTTTTTTTATTTGTTTTTTCAGACAGAGTTTTGCTCTTGTTGCCCAGGCTGGAGTGCAGTGGCCTGATCTTGGCTGACTGCAACCTCCGCCTGCTGGGTTGAATTGATTCTCCTGCCTCAGCCTCCCAAGTAGCTGGGATTACAGGCATGTGCCACCACGCCTGGCTAATTTTGTATTCTTAGTAGAGACGAGGTTTCTCCATGTTGGCCAGGCTAGTCTCAAACTCCCAACTTCAAGTGATCGGCCTGCCTCAGCCTCCCCAAGTGCTGGGATTACAGGCATAAGCCACCATGCCCGGCCTATTAAGCATTTTCTATGAGGTAGGCCACAGGCTCAGTAGTGCTCCACAGCAACCTGTGAAGGAAGGAGAATCAGTCCATTTTACAGATGGGGATTCTCCATGTTGGTCAGGCTGGTCTTGAACTTCAGACCTCAGGTGATCCGCCTGCCTTGGCCTCCCAAAGTGCTGGGATTACAGGCGTGAGCTACCGTGCCTGGCTCTGGACTTGTCTTTTAAAATTCAGATTGTAGCCGGGCGCGGTGGCTCAAGCCTGTAATGCCAGCACTTTGGGAGGCCGAGGCGGGTGGATCACGAGGTCAAGAGGTCGAGACCATCCTGGTCAACATGGTGAAACCCCGTCTCTACTAAAAATACAAAAAATTAGCTGGGCATGGTGGCACGTGCCTGTAATCCTAGCTACTCAGGAGGCTGAGGCAGGAGAATTGCCTGAACCCAGGAGGCGGAGGTTGCGGTGAGCCGAGATCGCGCCATTGCACTCCAGCCTGGGTAACAAGAGCGAAACTCCATCTCAAAAAAAAAAAAAAAAAAAAATTTTAGATTGTGTGGCCACTATTTCTTGTGAACTTTTTGATTCAACGAGCCAATTGTGTACTGGGAACCCAGATGCCACCCTCCTTGAGGCATGCTGGGTCCTGTGTAGGGATAGACTCTGCTTCCAGGGGCTGTGGCTCTCAATTCTGGATTGGCAGCCCTTTGAGCAGCTGAAACTGTGTTTAATTCATCTTTGTATCTCCCATGATGACAGAAGCCTCCCGTCCCCTCAGAATTTCTCAAAGAGTATAAGTTTCTGACTTCTCCATTCATCCCTCTGAGGGTTGACATACCTGTGCTGGCCTCACAGAGGCAGGGAAGAATGGGGAGCAGAAGGGGGAGGTGAACTGATGGGTCAGGGCACATGGGAACCTGGCTCCACCAATTTCCCAGCCCTGAGGCCTTGGACAAGTTGCATTTCTGAGCCTTGGTTTCTTCATCCGCAAATGGGGATGATTTAAATAGCTGACTTTTACTGAGCATGTTCTCTGGGTCAGGCACTGCATTAAGCGTATTGCATGCAGACTTATTCAGAAAGCATTTTTGAGGGCCTCCAAAGTGTAAGGAACACCACAGCCTCAGAAGGAGAGGCTTGAAGAAGACAGGTGACTGGCCAAGGTCACATGCAGGTGAAAGAGTGGCAGAACTTATACCCCAGAACCCACTCTTTTTTTTTTTTGAGATGGAGTTTTGCTCTGTTGCCCAGGCTGGAGTGCAGTGGTGCAATATCGGCTCACCACAACCGCCACCTCCTGGGTTCAAGCGATTCTCCTGCCTCAGCCTCCTGAGTAGCTGGGATTGCAGGCATGTGCCACCACGCCCAGCTAATTTTGTATTTTTAGTAGAGATAGGGTTTCTCCATGTGGGTCAGGCGGGTCTCAAACTCTCGACCTCAGATGATCTGCCCGCCTTGGCCTCCCAAAGTGCTGGGATTACAGGTGTGAGCCATCATGCCCGGCCTCCAGAGCCCACTGTTACAACGAGCCCTCTGTATTGGACGGCCCCAGCAGGCCCGAGAGGACAGGCCAGTGGAGAGCTCAGCACGGAGTCAGCTGGGAGAGACTGCTCTGTGGTGGCGCTATTCTCAGTGGAGGCCAGGCCCAGCTGGCCTGGAAGGAGCTTGAAGCCTGAATTCAGGGTGTGGAGTAATGAGAGTCCAGCCCCACATAGGATGCCATGGGAGGAGGCCCTTCAAACTGGGATTCTGAAAGAACATGTGCAATAGGAGGGACCACGGCTGCCCTGACGAAGGGGTGTGGGCTAACCCCAGAGCAGGCTCTTTACTTGTGGCCTCAGCTGCCCCTACAGAAGGCTGGAGCTTGAGAAGAAGCCAGCCAAGAGAGCAGTGGAGGAGGAAGCTGGTCACATTCAGGTCTGGCTGACTCACAGGATCCGGGCTGAAGGATATAGGTCTGGGAGTGCCCCAGAAAATATCTCACTGATATGGGTACAGTCTAATTTACTGGATTGCCTCTGGGGATTAGGCATAGCCTCCCTTCCCAGTGCTGCAGGGGCTGAATCCACTTCCCCACCCCTACCAGTGACCTCAGGCAGATGGTCCCAAGCACAGAAAGCTGTGATTTGCTCAAAGGACCCTTCTTGGCAGAAGCTGGCAGACCTCTAGGCTAGCCAGAGGAGATAGGCCTGCAGTGCACAGCCCCCGGACTGGACATGTGTACACACAGCAACCAGAGGGACAGGATGTGAGGGCCAGGCTGGGCAGATGCAGAGAAGCCTTGAAGCTACCCATGCTCTTCTCCCCTAAGTCGTCAGTCAGCCCTGTTGGGGTGAAGAGCTCCACAGCACCATCCTCTTCTGGTTCCTTTCCCACTGTCTTTTGAGTCTTCCCCTTCATCAGCCTCCCTGCTTCTACCCTAGACCCACAGTCTGTTCTCAGCACAGCAGCCAGAGTGATAGTGTTAAAGATTATATCACTTCTGGGTTCAAAGCCTTCCGGTGTACCCTCATCCACTCCAACTTCACTCAGAGCAAATGGTAAAACATACCTCTTGGACACTATTTCCTACTTCTTTCCCCCTTCCTCCCTCTGCAGCAGCCACTCCGGCTTTCTTGCTTTTCTTCAAATAGCTCAGGGGCACCCTCCCACCTCCAGGCCTTGGCACTGGCCGTTCCCTCTGCCCTGAACACTCTTCTCTTAGATGTCTGCATGGCATACCACCTTACTGTCTTCCAGCCTGCCCAGATGTCACTGTATTTCTCAGCACTCAAATTAATGTTATTTGAGGACGATTTTCAAAGGTATGGACAGGCTGTAAGGAAACCCCAAGGGAGAGTGCAGTGCCCAGGCCCAGTAGCATGGGGCGTCTTTGCTACTCCCAGGTCTGACAGGAGGGTGAGGAGGAGGGAAAGACATGGCTGGTGGAATAGGAAGGAGAGAATTGTGGGAGAGGGCCACCTAACAGGAGCTGTGACCCACAAGGAGGGAGCCAGGGGGATATACACCTCCCTGGCCTGTCTCAGCTAACCTGCGAAGCTCATTGGCTGAATCCAGAGCCAGGATGCAGTCCTTCAGGTCAGCCTTCCCTGGGGATCTGGAGGGCAAATGGAAGTTCCCTAGCACAGTTGTTTTCTTGGGAAATGTGACTGCTCCCCACCCCCAACTCCCAAGTCCTCTTACCTTGCCCTACTTTTTCCCCATAGCACTTAATGTTGTAAATTTACGTATTTATTATGGTTATTTTTATTGTATGTAAGCTCCAGGATGGTATCATTTTCAGTCTCTTTTATTTTTTGTTGTTCCCAAGTATCTAGAACACTTACTGGCATGTTGATGACAATCAGTAATTGTTGAATAAATGAATGCCTACTCAATCTCTCTGGGCACTTTAGGGAAAGCCTTTGGTGCCAAACGGGGCCCCTGCCTGGGGAAGGAGTGGGTTGGTGCTGCAGACTGGGGTTCCAGGAGTGGAGAGAAGCCAGCAGAGACCCACCTGGGAAGGAAGGAGAGCCTGCAGGGCTGTGTCCACAGCAGCCTCCCATTCTTGTGGCTCCCACTGCACATCCCTGCCACTCCCCAAGGCTGTGACTTTGAGACTGGTAGGATTTTCCTTGGCAAATGCATCATTCTACTTGGTCTCTCCAACAAGGCACCACTCTGTGAAATCTCCTATCTCATGAATTAGCTCTTTGAAGCACATCTGGCTCCTTTCCTGGGCTTCTAAGGAATGTTTTCTTCAAGGATTTCTGGACTCACCCTGCAATGAAAAATCCAGGAGTTGTAGTCTTGGGGGCTGTGTTCTATGCCTCCCTGATGAGGCCTTGGGTTCCCAGGTACAGGGCATTGTGGAGCTTGTCTGACCCCAGGGCTGCCGTTGGTGCACTCTTGGGCTCCTTCCCTCAAAAGTCCCCAGGAATGCTGGGAACTCCCTGAGATGGCACACCATAATCCCTTCACTAAGCCTTGATGTCCTGTGGGAGTGAAGACCCAAAACAACGCAAGGCAACGCAATTGTACTCCAACTGTAAGGCTGTGAATTTTCGTTAATGGATCTATAAACTGAAAGTGATTTAAATTAAAAAAAAATAATATTTGAGGAGAGAGTCTTGGAAAATGATATTAATCTTAATCTGGAAAAATAAACATTCAAGAATAGAAGGAAAATTCTGAAAAACGACAGGAACACACTACCTAAAATCCAGAAGTCTTAAAGTAAAAGGTTGATAATTTGGACATGTACAAATTTAAAACCTAAATTGAGAAAACTGTCAAAAAAACAAAGTCAAATGGCCACACACTGTGGAAAACTATTTGTAACATAATATCAGATAAATATTTTTAAATCTTTTTAATATACGCATTTTATGAATCAATATTAAAAAGTCTAATCAAATTTTAAAATGGATAAAATATATAGACAATTCATAAGAAAAAATTAATGAACAGCAAATACATAAAAAGATGCTTACCTTCACCCATAACTGAAGAAATGCATGGCAAAATAACAATGAAAAGCCGGGCGCGGTGGCTCAAGCCTGTAATCCCAGCACTTTGGGAGGCCGAGGCGGGTGGATCACGAGGTCGAGAGATCGAGACCATCCTGGTCAACATGGTGAAACCCCGTCTCTACTAAAAACACAAAAGTAGCTGGGCATGGTTGCGCTTGCCTGTAATCCCAGCTAGTCAGGAGGCTGAGGCAGGAGAATTGCTTGAACCCAGGAGGCAGAGGTTGCGGTGAGCCGAGATCGCGCCATTGCACTCCAGCCTGGGTAACAAGAGCGAAACTCCGTCTCAAAAAAAAAACCAAAAAACAAAAAACAATGAAATACAGTACAATTTTCAGCTGCCAGATCAGCATGAATTGAAGTGTTTTACAATGTATAGTGTTGGTAAGGGTGTGGTAAAAGATAATCTAGTGCATCATTGGTGGGAATGTAAATTGAATAATATTTTGGGGGGGCAATTTGGAAATAATAATAATAATAATTATTATTATTATTTTTTGAGACGGAGTTTTGCTCTTGTTACCCAGGCTGGAGTGCAATGGCGCGATCTCGGCTCACCGCAACCTCAGCTTCCTGGGTTCAGGCAATTCTCCTGCCTCAGCCTCCTGAGTAGCTGGGATTACAGGCATGCGCCACCATGCCCAGCTAATGTTTTGTATTTTTAGTAGAGACGGGGTTTCACCATGTTGACCAGGATGGTCTTGATCTCTTGACCTTGCGATCCACCCGCCTTGGCCTCCCAAAGTGCTGGGATTACAGGCTTGAGCCACCACGCCCGGCCGGAAATAATTATTATGGTAGAATAAAAGTGGTCACAAGTTCTCTGATATGCCCTCCATGGAGAGGTAGGGTCTGTGTCCCCTTTTCTTGAATTTGGGTTGGACCCTGAGTTCTTTGGTCAATAAAATACAGCAAGTGATACTGTCCCAGTTGCAAGTATATTCCTTAGATTGTCCAGCAGTTTCCATATCCTCCCTCTTGGAAGCCAACTCCCTGGTTACATGACCTGCATTATCTGACATTCACATGCTGTGAAAAACCCAAACTATATGGGGAATCCCTACAGGATATGACACCACATGTTGAAAGAGCAGTCAAAGAGCACTGAGGCCCGCCCAGTCATATTAATGATGAAGCCATCTTGGAAAAGAATCACAGATGAACCATCCAGCTGAGCCCTTCCTAAATCTCTGACCCACAAAATCATGAACAAAATAAAATTGTTTTGAGCACTAAATTTTGAGGTAGTTAGTTATATAGCAATAGAGATCTGGAACACCTATTCAAATTTAAATTTACCCATTTAACAGCAATTGAACTTTTATGAATCTAAGCTACTGAAATAGTTGTACATGTGTGTGTGCGCGCACACACACACACACACACACACAGTTCATTACAGCACTATTTTTTTTTTTTTTTCGAGATGGAGTTTCGCTCTTGTTACCCAGGCTGGAGTGCAATGCGTGATCTCAGCTCACCGCAACCTCCGCCTCCTGGGTTCAGGCAATTCTCCTGCCTCAGCCTCCTGAGTAGCTGGGATTACAGGCATGCCCCACCACGCCCAGCTAATTTTTTGTATTTTTAGTAGAGGTGGGGTTTCACCATGTTGACCAGGATGGTCTCGATCTCTTGACCTTGTGATCCTCCCACCTCGGCCTCCCAAAGTGCTGGTATTACAGGCTTGAGCCTCTGCGCCCAGCCTACAGCACTATTTATAATAGCATAAGACTGGACATAATCGCTATGTCTATCATTAGGGTGATAGCTAAATTAATTCTAGTATATCTAGCTGATGATATACAGTATGCCAGCTGAAATTCTGAGACAAGAAAAAGTCCTGTCTGAGGTCCTGTGAGCCTAGGGTGATATAACACAGTGGTTAATGTCACAGAACCTGGCTTTGCCCTTTATGATCTATGTGACTTTGGGAAAATCACCTCTCTATACCACAATTTTGTCATCTGTAAGCTGTGGAGGATAATCATAATACCTACTTCAGAGGGCTGTGGTGAAAAATAAACAAGTTAATATGACAATGTGATATATATCTGTGCTATATGTATTTTGAAGATTTGAAGGGCTTGGGGTTTTTTATATTTTTATTTTTTGGGATTTTTAAATTGAGTTGGACCAGAGTTTTAATATCTTAAAATGATTCCAAAGCACAGTATCTGCCAGATTATCATCTGAAGGCAGAAAGGAAAACTTAAAGAAATGGACTCATACTCTTCTTCCTGTTCTGACTCTTGCTGTCTCTTAGAGATTCTTCCTACCTCAGCAAATGCAGACCCACTCATTTCTTTTTAACAGCTGCTCAGCATTGGATTGTATTTTTTTTTTTTTTTTTTTTTTGAGATGGAGTTTTGCTCTTGTTACCCAGGCTGGAGTGCAATGGCACGATCTTGGCTTACCACAACCTCCACCTCCTGTGTTCAGACAATTCTCCTGCCTCAGCCTCCTGAGTAGCTGGGATTACTGGCACGTGCCATCATGCCCAGCTAATGTTTTTTGTATTTTTAGTAGAGACGGGGTTCCACCATGTTGACCAGGATGGTCTCAATCTTTTGACCTCGTGATCCACCCACCTCAGTCTCCCAAAGTGCTGGGATTACAGGTGTGAGCCACCACACCCGGCGGATTGTATGATTTTATAATCACGCATCACAGTTTATTTTGTTATTTCCTATTGATGGGCCCTTGGGCTGTTTCCAGTTGTTTGCTATAGTTACAAAACAAATCACAGTAGATATCCTTGCATCTTTACATAATTACTGCAATTATTTATATGGTATAGATTCCTAGAAATGGAGTTGTTGACATGAAAGGTATGTACATTTAAAAAATTCTCAGCCTGACCAACATGGAGAAACCCTGTCTCTACTAAAAATACAAAAAAAAAATTAGACCTGTAATCCTAGCTAATCCGGAAAGGTGGAGGCAGGGGGAATCCCTTGAACTTGGAAGGCAAAGACTGTGGTGAGCCAAGGTCTCGACATTGCATTCCAGCCTGGCCAACAAGAGCAAAATTCCATCTAAAAAAAAAAAAAAAATCTGAAATTCTGATAGCTATTGTCAAATTGTTTCAATATCTGGTCCCACCTTTCCCTCCAATGCTTTTTGTTTTCATAACATTTCTGTCTATTTTTACTGTTTTGTTTTTTTTTTTAAACGTTAGTATCATTTTGCCAAATCTTAACAGGCTGAGTTTTGAATGAGTACAGGGACAGATTAGCTACCACATCTGCCTTGAAAAGTTAACAGTTGGCCAGGCACTGTGACTCACGCCTGTAACCCCAACACTTTGGGAGGCTGAGGTGAGAGGATCATTTGAGCCCAGGAGTTCGAGACCAGCCTGGGCAACATAGGGAAACCTCATTTCTGAAAAAAACAAAACAAAACAAACAAACGATTAGCTGAGCATGTGTTGGCACGGGCCTGTGGTCCCAGCTACCTGGGAGCCTGAGGTGGGAGGATCACTTGAGCCCTGGAGATAAGTCTGTGATAAGCCATGATCTTGCCACTGTACTGCATTCTAGCCTGGGTGACACAGTAAGACCTTATCTCAAAACAAATAAATAAAAAAGTTCACAGAGTGGCAGGGATTGGGGTCAGGAGAATGCTTTAATTGGGGTTGGAGGAGGGGATGACAGCTGCAAAACAGTTACTTGCGTCTGGGCCAGGGATACCACAGAAGGCTTGACCGTGGGTTCTGGAAACCCTCAGGAAAGGAGCATTTTGAGTTTGGAGCAATCTGGGAGGCCTCTACAGAAGAGGTTTCCTGCCTAGTCTTTGTAGTGGTTACAGAGCACTTTCTAGAACAACTGATTTAATTCTCACAATAGCCCTTTGCATTAGGTAGTGTTATTATCTGCACCTTCCAGATGAGGAAACAAGTATGGAGGATGAAGGTCTTGCCCAACTCCAACCTCCCAGCTCTTAAATGTCGTTTCCATTTTTCTTCTCCTTGCTTCCCAAGCATCTCTCCCTGACCCCCAACCTCCTGTCCCCTACCTTGAGCCTCACTGGCTGGGCTGGCAGAGCCCTGGGCAGGTGGCATGCTCAAGGACACTGCACATGGCTGTGTTACCTTCTTACAGAGGTCACACATCTGGTGCATTGGGCTTTCACAACAGGCTGGATACTGTCCCTGCTCTGGGACCCAGATCATAGAAGCTGCCTCACCCTTCAACTCAGCAATGCCAGGTCATCCCATCCTTCTCCAGGCAAACACCTCTCTCCCATCTGCCTGTTAATCTAAAAAAACCCACAGGAACAGAAAACACACTTATAAGTGTAAGCTAAATGATGAGAACTCATGGACACAAAGAAGGAAAACAACACACACTGGGGCCTACTAGAGGGTGGAGGGTAGGAGGAGGGAGAGGAGCAGGAAATATCTATACTAGGTGCTAGGCTTAGTACCTGGGTGACGAAATAACGTGTACAACAAATCCCCATGATACTAGTTTACCTATGTAACAAATCTGCACTTATACTCCTGAACCTAAAACAAAAGTTAAAAAAGGACCTGTAATCCGAGCACTTTGGGAGGCCAAAGCAGGTGGATCACTTGAGGTCAGGAGTTTGGGAACAGCCTGACCAACATGGTGAAAGCCTGTCTCTACTAAAAATACAAAAATTAGCCGGGTGTGGTGGCGTGTGCCTGTAATCTCAGATACTCAGGAGGCTCAGGCAGGAGAATCACTTGAATTTGGGAGGCGGAGGTTGCAGTGAGCTGAGATCATGCGACTGCACTACAGCCTAAGCGACAGAGTGAGACTCTGTCTCCAAATAAAAAATAAAAAATAAAAAAAAAGTGGGGGAACCAGGTGTGGTGGCTCAGGTCTGTAATCCCAGCACTTTGGGAGGCCGAGGCGGGTGGATCACAAGGTCAGGAGATGGAGACCATCCTGGACAACATGGTGAAATCCTGTTTCTACTAAAACTACAAAAATTAGCTGGGTGTGGCCAGGCACTGTGGCTCACATCTGTAATCTCAGCACTTTGGGAGGCCGAGGTGGGCAGATCACAATGTTAGTAGTTCCAGACCAGCCTCACCAAAATGGTGAAACCCCCGTCTCTACTAAAAATACAAAAATTAGCTGGGCATGGTGGTGTGTGCTTGTAATCCCAGCTACTTGGGAGGCTGAGGCAGGAGAATTACTTGAACCCAGGAGGCGGAGGTTGCAGTGAGCCCAGATCCCACCAGTGCACTTCAGCCTGGTGATAGAGCTGGACTCCATTAAAAAAAAAAAAAAATTAGCTGGGCGTGGTGACACATGCCTATAGTCCCAGCTACTCAGGAGGCTGAACCAGGGGAATTGCTTGAACCAGGGAGGCGGAGGTTGCAGTGGGCGGAGATCATGCCACTGCACTCCATCCTGGAGACAGAACAAGATTCCGTCTTAAAAAAAAAAGGCCTTTAGAAGTTCATTTGGGTTAAACATTGACCCCTTTTAAAGGGGTCAATGCAGCTTTTCAAAATGCTCATTCCTCTAATGGGAATCCATAATAACTCCCTACTTTCTTTGCATAAGTTATTGCATCTTTTCCCTCATTAGAAAGGCCTGAGGCTGTGTGGGAAGTAAACTGCCACTTAACCCCACATTTACTTACATCCTTGCCACCACGCCTCTTCCTCTCTCACCCTGCCCCCATGGCACAAGTCCTTAGCCTAGCATTCAAGTACCCTCACTGGCAATCTTGCGGGAGGCGGGGGGTCTCCGAAAATAGTGCAGCAGAAAGCCCAGCGTGGAGGAGCCAGTTGGGAGACTCAGCGTGTGGGCACTCTGCTTCCCTGCGCGGAGCCTCCTCTGTCATCAGCGATCCAGCCCATCCCAGGTTAGACTACAGTCTGTAACCCCTAGCCTCTCCCTCCTCGCTCCCTTCTGGCCTTCGTCACTGTCGTGCCCGTAGTGGGGACAGATCGTGGATGCGCACACCGAAGGGAATTACGGTATTGACCGACAGCTGCTCTTCGCTGGCTCTGGCTCCCTCGCGTGTCGACAACCAGAACTGCAGCGAGGCCCAGAGGCCTTCGGAGTTCCGGTAGGACTCTAAACGTGAGAAGCCAGGCTCAGGGAAACCGGCTAGTCCCACTCCTAGTCCCTCTCACCTGGGTCCTCTGCATCAGATTACATGCTTGCGCTATTTTTTCTTTTCTTTCTTTAATTTTTTTTTTTTTTTTTGTAGAGACAGTGGGTGTGTGCGCGTATGTGTGCGTGAGGGTGTCTCACCATTTTGCCCAGGCTGGTCTCGAACTCTTGGGCTCAAGCGATCCACTTGCCTTGGTCTCCCAAAGTGCTGGGACTGCAGACGTGAGTCACGACGCCCAGCCCGTTTGCGCTGTTTTCTGAGGCTTTCTGCCAAATTCCTTTTTTTTTCCTGGCAGGAAAGTTGCTCCCTAAAATCGGGGTGTCTCAGTGGACTGGCCCGGTTGGACCTCACCTGCAGCCGTGGCCTGACCTGGGATCCAGCACGGGGTTCAGCGCCATGGAAATCACCTGTTTCTCCTTTGGAGAGAGTCACACCTGGATGCCATTCTTAATTCTCCACACCTTGCTGTATGTCCCTGAGCAAAAGCTAACCTCAGTGAGCCTGTCGTGCCTCCTCTTTAAAATGGAGCTTTCATATTGTAGCATTTGCATCACAGAGTTGTCAGTATGATTACATGGGATAGTACAGGTTGCAGGTGGAGAGCCAGAGGATAATCATCACCACCACACTAGGGCACCCACCCACTGTGTGCCTTGGACTGCTCTAGGCATTTTGAAATAACCCTCTTAAAAACGGATCATCCAGCCGCTCGCGGTGGCTCACGCTTGTAATCTCAGCACTCTGGGAGGCCGAGGTGGGTAGATCACGAGGGCAGGAGTTCGAGACCAGCCTGACCAACACAGGGAAACCCCGTCTCTATTAAAAATATAAAAATTAGCTGGGCGTGGTGGCATGTGCCTGCAATCCCAGCTACTTAGGAGGCTAAGGCAGGAGAATTGCTTGAACCCAGGAGGCAGAGGTTGCAGTGAGCCGAGATCAT
Organism: Saimiri boliviensis; assembly: GCF_048565385.1. Lineage (NCBI taxonomy): Eukaryota > Metazoa > Chordata > Mammalia > Primates > Cebidae > Saimiri > Saimiri boliviensis. The sequence goes on along the minus strand of NC_133450.1, from coordinate 13,915,363 downwards.
GCCGCTGCGCTCTAGCCTGGGCAACAGAACTAGACTCTGTCTCAAAAAAAAAAAAAAAAAAAAAAAAAGAAAAGAAAAAAAGAAAAGAAAAGAAAAAGGATCATCCACAGATGAATAAATTGAAGGTCAGAGAGATTTAGTGACTGCATGAGGTCACACAGCAGAGCGAGGACTGGACTCAAAAAGACATAGATACACAAGTGCTGGGAGATGTGGGTGGAGTCTAAGGTCTGTGAATTTAGAGCAGGGATCCCCAACCCCTGGGCGGGACCTGTACAGGTTTGTGGCCTGTTAAGAACCGGGCCTGTTAGGAACCAGGCTGCACAGCAGGAGATGAGCAGCAGGCATTACTGCCTGAGCTCTGCCTCTTGTCAGATCAGCAGAGGCATTAGATTATTACAGAAGCGTGAATCCTGTTGTCCCCACATGCGATAGGTTGCTGCACTCCATATAAGAATCTAATGCCTGATGATCTGAGTTGGGACAGTTTCATCCTGAAATCATTCCAATGCCCCCACTCCAGCCCATGGAAAAATTATCTTCCAGAAAACTGGTCCCTGGTGTCAAAAAGATTGGAAACCACTGGTTTAGAGGGTACGGAGGGGCCTGAAAATAACCTGGCCCTGCCTCCCTTTGGTTAATGCTTTCTTCCTCTAATGGATCATTCATCATCTCTCAATACAACGCCAAGTTAAGGGAGCAGGAGGAGGGACCTGCATCCCGGTCCAGGACTGGGGTGGCCGCTACCGCTGCGCTCCTAGCAGGCAGGGTGAGGGGTCTGGAGGAGCGACGGCCCCCTCCCCTCGGCTCCCTGGGCCCCGCCCCCGCGGACGCGCGCCTCGCCCGGCAGCACCAGAGCGCGCAGGGGCTGCGTAGCGGCGGGATGCAGGAGGAGCTGGCGTGCGAGACCGACTGCTGTGAGTCCGTGGGGCCGGGGAACGGGGCGGGTCGAGGCTGAGAGGACTCCCGCATCCGTTCGGGGAATGCCAGGGATGAGATTGGCGCCCTCCGAATGGCCACCTCCGATTTGGGTGTCTGTGTGGTTCTGAGCGGAATGGTCACTGGTCCGCGCGCCGGGGCGAGGGGACCTAGCCTGTGCATCTGGGAGTCGGCGGTGCCACCCGCCAAGTGAGCGGGGCGCACGAGGGGAGGGGCAACAGCTGAGGAGAGGTTAACTACAAATAATAAAGATAATAGCGATCCTTGACTGCATGCTGTAGTTTGTGCGCCAGGCCTTGACCCATGAGAGGCACATTATTTGATCTTCGCTGCGGCCATATGGGTAGGATAGTTTGTTATCTTCATTTTGCAGGTGAGAAACTGAGGCACAGGGTGTTTAAATGAGTTGAGCCAGGTAACACAGCCATTGAGTGGTAGAAGTGCTGTAGGCCCCAGCTCCCCCGGAAGGCTGGGGCTGGAGGACCACATGGGATGGGGCACACTCTCAGAGAAGAGGAGCCTGACTGGCCACAGGTGGGATGAGGGCGCCTCTGAGCCTCCCTCAAGGAGTGTGCCCAGTGCTAGGGCCTCTAGGCCGGCCAGCAGCGTCTGTGTGGATATCAGCTGGCCTGGGACAGATTTGGCTGCACTGTCTGGGAGAGGGGATTGTGCCGGTGAACGCACTGTGAGTCCTTGATTCGGAACCCTGGCTGAGCCCTGACTGCTGAATCCCGGGGCTCTCCCTCAAATGCCTATAGTGCAGCTCACTGGATTCCCTTGAGACCTATAGTGTCCAAAATGCTGGCATACTGCATCTACTCAGCTGAGGGATGTGTTGGGGATGAGGGTGCTCCATCAATATGCTAATTATTTCAAAGTAGGTACATGGTTCTGCCTGGGGCAGAGGATCACTTGCAGGGACCTGTAAAGAAAGTGTAGCAATAGAGCATTGCAGTGTGTAAGCAGAGAATTCTGGGCAGAGGACCCAGCATGGGCAAAGGTTCAGTCAGCTCAGTGGTATCGGATGTGGCTGCAGAGGGTGCATAGGGCGAGGTGGATGGAAGAGATGAGACTGGACTTGATTTCACTCTAACTTGACCTTCTCTGGCCTGGCTCTCCACAGTGTCTGCTGGCTTCCCACTGGGACACCTGGCTGTTTGCCAATACACATCAGGCCAGTCCCCCTAAGCTGCCACTAAGATAGAGGATGCCAAATAGGAAGGGACCTATACAGATCTCTTTCTTCACCCTCCCCCAATTTTACAATGGAAGAAACAGACCTGCAAGGGGGATATGACTAGCTCAGGAACCTGCTGCTGAAAAGTGGCCGGGCAGATACTAGAACCCAGGTCTCTGTAAGCACATACTTGAATTGGCAGCTTTTTTTGGCTACCAGAATTTGACCCTTTGCCTTGGAGAAATAATAGTGATGGTGATGGTGCTGCTGGTGGTGGTGTGGTCATTATGTGCCAGACACCGTGCCAGGGGCTTTTCATATCTCATTTCTAATCATTATGTTAATCTTGTAGGGAAGCTTACACCCCTGTTTTAAAGATGAGGAAACTGCCTAAGTCACACAGCTAGAAAGTGGTTTAGCCAGAGTTGAACCCAGGACTGTGTGATTGTCCCCTGGGGTAGCAACTCTGAAGTCCACAGGTTGTATCTGTGAAGCCCCAGAAAGACCAAGATCCTCTTCACACCCGGAGAAGGCTGTGTGGAATTTATCCAGAAAAACAAATTGCATGGCGGGCTGTCTGTCACCTCAGTGCTTCTTTTTTTTTTTTATTTTTTTATTTTTTTTTAATTTTTTTTTGAGACGGAGTTTCGCTCTTGTTACCCAGGCTGGAGTGCAATGGCGCGATCTCGGCTCACCGCAACCTCCGCCTCCTGGGCTCAGGCAATTCTCCTGCCTCAGCCTCCTGAGTAGCTGGGATTACAGGCACGTGCCACCATGCCCAGCTAATTTTTTGTATTTTTAGTAGAGACGAGGTTTCACCATGTTGACCAGGATGGTCTCGATCTCTCGACCTCGTGATCCACCCGCCTCGGCCTCCCAAAGTGCTGGGATTACAGGCTTGAGCCACCGCGCCCGGCCCACCTCAGTGCTTCTTAGCCTTCCCTACCAAGACGCTCGTCACCTGTCCCTGGATACACAAAAGGGGCTGGGTTCAGACATTCATACTGGACCAAACATGCAGGCTGTGGGGTCACTTGCCCTGAAGTGACTATGCAAAGGGCCAGCAAATATTTGTTCTCTGTGGTATCTCTGCTTGTATAAGCAGAGATTTTTTTTTTTTTTTTTTTTTTTTTTTTTTTTTACCATACCAAGAGCTAGTTTTAATTTTTTTTTTTTTTTTTTTGAGATGGAGTTTCGCCCTTGTTACCCAGGCTGGAGTGCAATGGCGCGATCTCGGCTCACCGCAACCTCCACCTCCTGGGCTCAGGCAATTCTCCTGCCTCAGCCTCCTGAGTAGCTGGGATTACAGGCACGTGCCACCATGCCCAGCTAATTTTTTTGCACTTTTAGTAGAGACGGGGTTTCACCATGTTGACCAGGATGGTCTCGATCTCTCGACCTCGTGATCCACCCGCCTCGGCCTCCCAAAGTGCTGGGATTACAGGCTTGAGCCACCGCGCCCGGCTTTTAATTTTTTTTTTTAGAGGAAATACTATAATTTAAAAAGTTGTAAAATATTTAACAGAATTTCCAGCAATGATTATTTCCAAAATGTAAAGATTTAAAACATAATTTGTACAAAACTAAAAATCAGAAGGATTCATTCTTGCTTTTTCCTTTTTTAAAAAACTCAGGGCTGGGCGCCGTGGCTCAAGCCTGTAATCCCAGCACTTTGGGAGGCCAAGGTGGGTGGATCACGAGGTCGAGAGATCGAGACCATCCTGGTCAACATGGTGAAACCCTGTCTCTACTAAAAATACAAAAACTTAGCTGGGCATGGTGGCACATGCTGTAATCCCAGCTACTTAGGAGGCTGAGGCAGGAGAATTGCTTGAACCCAGGAGGCGGAGGTTGCGGTGAGCCAAGATCGCGCCATTGCACTCCAGCCTGGGTAACAAGAGCGAAACTCCGTCTCAAAAAAAAAAAAAAAAAAAAAAATTCAGACAATTTGTCACAGAAAGTTCGGCACGTGATAGCAACTGCAGCCTCAGTCCCCCTTGGAATCGCTGTCCCTCCACATGGGGACAGAGCGCCGCACTGAGGACAGCAACACGTCTTCAATCTTCTTAGGGTTTTCCTCCAAGTCCATCTTAATTGCTCCGGATTCAGACAGTTTCCATTCCAACTCATTTCTTGTCAGGTTCATGCCACCAAACACCAGAGGGCCAATAAACTGAGCCTTAATATCACCTTCCAGGTAAACAAATATCGTGGGCAGATTCCTATCAGGATAATTGAGTATGCAGGTTGTTGAAATGGCTTTGATAAACTTGACATCAGGAAACTTGCTGGCAAGTCCACTGAGGTGCTGATTTATCAGGGCACAGAGGGGAATTCCTTGTTTGTAAAGGTGCAAGATGACCCACAAGCCCTCACCGGCTTTGGTAACTTCTTGAACATAATCCTTCCCTGAGATCTCCAAAACTTCTTCAAATTTATTCTTCAGTTTAGTTGCTTTCCACTCAGCCAGTCCTTGCCGTCTGTACATTTCAATAGCACGTTCATCCTTCTCATTAAACTCGTCTTCATGATCCTTCACCTCTTCCAAAGTCATATCTTCATACATTGTCACCACTGACTGACTGCTGGACCATGTGCTGCTCCTCTTCTGCCTCCTCTTCCAATTCTTTCAGACTTTCCTTGGGGGGTAAGATGCTCTTTTTGTGTAAGATGTCATTCCACTCAGTGTCTGCATTGGGGTCCTGCATCTTGTTTCCAATCGCTCAAGCCAGTTGTGCCACCTCTTTCTTTCTTTTTCTTTTTCTTTTCTTCTTCTTCTTCTTCTTCTTTTTTTTTTTTTGAAATGGAGTCTTGCTCTGTCACCAGGCTGGAGTGCAATGGTGTGATCTCGGCTCACCACAGCCTCTGCCTTCCCGGTTCAAGTGATTCTCTTGCCTCAGTCTGCCTCACCTGTAGTGGCGTATGCCTGTAATCCCAGCTACTTGGGATTACAGGCATGCACCACCACACCTGGCTAATTTTGTATTTTTAGTAGAGATGGGGTTTCTCCATGTTGGTTAGGCTGGTATCAAACTCCTGACCTCTGGTGACTGGCCTGTCTTGGCCTCCCAAAGTGTTGGGATTACAGGCATGAGCCACTGTGCCTGGCCTGTTTTTATTTTCTTTTCAGAGACAGGGTCTCATTCTGTTGCCCAGGCTGGAGCGCAGTGGTGCAATTATAGCTTATTGGCAGCTATAATTGCACCACTGGGCTCAAAGAATCCTTTTGCCTCAGCCTCCTGAGTAGCTATGACTACAGGCAAGTGCCACTACACCTGGATAATTTTTTTTTAAACTTTTTTTTTTTGTAGAGCTGGGGGTTTTGCTTTGTAGCCCGGGCTGGTCTTGAACTCCTGGCTTCAAGCAATCCTCCTGTCTTGGACTCCCAAAGTGCTGGGATTGCATGCCTGAGCCACCATGTCTGGCTCAGAAGCAGAGTTTTGTGGGTTTCTCCCTGTGCCCACCTTTGGGCCTGCTGTGAGCTGTGGGTGGATGAGGAAGGTTCAAGTATGGTCAGGGCCTCCAACATGGTTGGGGTCTAGCCCAACCATGTTGGAGGCCCTGACCATACTTGACCCTTCCTGATCTGTCATTCTAACATAATGATTAGAAATGAGACATGAAAAGATATGAGGATGAAGACTAGACATCCTCACAATCAAGAGCTGTCAGGATGACGGTAGCATGGGGCTCCAGTGGGATGCAATCTGGCCTGGGTCCTTCTGGCTCAGACACTAACCTGCAGTCTGACCTCGAACCCACAGAAATGTGTTAAGGGTTAGCAGGGGGAGCTCTGAGGTTCCCTTTAGTCTGACACTCTGTGCTAAAGGTACAGCGATGGGGGTGAGAGGAGCACAGAGAAGAGAGAGACCACAGAGAAGGAAAATCACGGTGGCCTCAGCATGGGAAGGTGAAAGCTGGTTAGGATTTGGGCAAGAGAGGTTGGAAGAGCCTCCCAGCATGTTGGGAGGCTGAGGCAGGCAGATCACTTGAGGTCAGGAGTTGGGGACCAGCCTGGCCAACATGGTGAAACCCTGTCTCTGCTAAAAATATAAAAATTAACCAGGCGTGGTGGCTGGTTATGTATGGTTGTAATCCCAGCTACTGAGTAGGCTGAGGTGGGTGAATACTGTGAAATCGGGAGGCAGAGGTTGCAGTGAGGTAAGATTATGCCACTGCACTCCTGCCTGGGTGACAGAGGGGTTGGAAGAAGGGGTAGAGGAACAAGGAGATGGAAGGCACAGAAGTAGGGTGAACATGCCTCTGGCCTCACTCAGCACTGGCATGCATTAGGTAGCTCAGTAAATCCTGGCTGTTTTCTACACTAGACTGCACTGTGGAAAAGGTGGTTACTGACTCCAGAGGGAGTTCGTTTTATTCCTTCCCCAAGAAACAGCTCTCGGGAGGGCACATGAAACTTGGATAATGGGGCACATATTTATGCTGCTGTGGATGGCCTTTCTCTCCTCTCTCATCTTGCGTGGCTGCGGGGTGAGTTAGTGAGGAAGAGCAGCCTGTCTGGGGAGGACCCTGACCTTGAGAGAGAGGAGGGCCATGCCGCTCTGCCCCCGTTTTCAGTTGAAAGACCCCTACCGCGGAAATGTTCAGGAGTGGGAATGGACTGTTTACCTCTCCTGTCCGCAGTGTGGGGGATCCTTCCCCTCATCCTGCACCCCATTTTCTCCCCCCAGTGCTTCCTCTGGAGAGGCAGCTCCATGAGGCCGCCCGTCGGAACAACGTCAGCAGGATGCAGGAGTTGATTGGGAGGAGGGTTAACACCAGGGCCAGAAACCACGTGCGTAATGGGCTCTGAATCCTGACACCTGGGATAGTGTCATGATAATGCCAGTACATTGAACAGTTCATTTGAGCTACAGGAAGGCACATTGGCTGTGTTAACTTGCACAGAGGCTCAGGCTCTGTCCTCAGGGCCTGCATTGTCTCCAGGAATCTGAGGCTTAGAGTGGTTGGGTCCCACCCAAGGTCAGGATCAGGATTCCAAGCCAGGCTTGAGCAATTCCAGAGGTCACACTATTAACTTCTGGGACCCATCTGAGAGGTATACCCAAGAAAGGGAGGTTAGAGACAGGAGGGCCAGGGTCAAAGGTCAGTAGCCAGAAGTTGGCAGATGGGCAAAATCGGAGGAGAGACATTACACAAAGCATCCCACACACTTTTCATTCCCTCTGTGACAAGTTGTCATAAGAGTGTGTGCAGGAGGGTGAGGAAAAGCCTCCCAAGGAGGCGGCTTTTTTTTCTTTCTCTTTTTTCTTTTAGATGGAGTTTTGCTCTTGTTGCCCAGGCTGGAGTGTAATGGTGTGGTCTTGGCTCACCACAACCTCTGCCTCCCAGGTTCAAGCAATTCTCCTGCCTCAGCCTCCTGAGTAGCTGGGATTACAGGCAAGTGCCACCAGGCCTGGCTAATTTTGAATTTTAGTGGAGATGGGGTTTCCCCATGTTGGTCAGGCTGGTCTCAAACTCCAGACCACAGGTGATCCGCTCACCTCAGCCTCCCAAAGTGCTGGGATTACAGGTGTGAGCCACCGCGCTCAGCAGAAAGTGGCTTTTTTTCTTTTTCTTGAGACAGGAACTCACGTCGCCCAGGCTGGAGTGCAGTGGAGCAATCACAGCTTACTGCAGCCTTGACCTTCCAGGGCTCAGGTGATCCTCCCACCTCAGCCTCCCCAGTAGCTGAGACTACAGGCACGCACCACCATGCCAGGCTAATTTTTGTATTTTTCCTAGAGATAGGGGTCTTGCTATGTTGCTTGGGCTGGTCTCAAACTCCTGGACTCAAATGGTGCTCCCACCTCGGCCTCCCAAAGTGCTGGGATTACAGGTGTGAGCCACCTCACCCTGCTGAAAGTGGCATTTTTGTGGAGCCAGGTGAAGGGTGGTATTCCAGGCAGAGGGAATGGCCTGGGCAGAAGCCCTGAGGAAGGAAGGAACAGCTGGGCTCCAGAGAGGGGATGTGGCTTGCCGGAGACCACACAGAAAACTAGTGCTTCCTTTCATTGTCCCCTCATAAGGTGAAAACTACAGACAGGAGAAGCGAGCACAGGGGACACAGGCTGGCTTCTCCCCAGCCTACTTGGATGATGTGATGAACTGCCTGAGAATGAGGTGGGGCATCAGGCCCCTTCAGCCCTGTTCTGAGAGACAGAAGGGGACAGAACCCAGGCACTCTGGTGCCTCTCAGGGACTTGGAGGATAATCCTTGGCCACACAGGGCTGGCTGCCCAGCAGGGAGAACAGCAGGAAAAGGCCTAGAGGCGGGAAGCTGCTTGACATTTCTGTGAAGCAGTGGTGGGCAGCACCAGAGCATGCAGAGCCTCAGCATCCCCCGGGTTAAGAGTTTATCCTGAAAGCCACGGGAAACTGTGAAGAGTTTGAGGTGGGGACTGATGGGTCCAGTCATTTTACTATGTTAGCAGCCTTGGTGGCCAGGTTGGAGAGGAGCATGGGGCAGGATGGGGCTGCGTTCCCAACCAGCTGGTCACCAGAGCCAGCAAAGACCCTTCCAGCCTGCAGAGCAGCTGTCCTGGGGTAGGGTGTGGGAGGTGGTCCAGGCAGCCAGGTGGCAGCTGCACCTGACAAGTGTCATCTCCCTCCGGGCAGGTTGGCAGGGTAGCCCTGCACTGGGCTGCAGGTTCAGGGCACGAGCAGGCTGTGCGTCTGCTCCTGGAGCACGAGGCTGCTGTGGACGAGGAGGATGCGGTAGGGGCCCTCACGGAGGCACGTCTGTGTGTGTGTGTCTTTCTGTCTGTCTCAGGTGGTGGGGGGCACTGGAGGTCTCTCTGGGTCTATGAGCCGGTTGCTGAGATTGTTGCCAAGATGCAGACATTCAGGTGCAGAGTGGCAGGGAGTCAAAGAGTTCAGGCGCCAGGGACACTGCACTGATTCTGCTTTCCTCCTGTACATTAATGAAAAGTTTTCCACTCTCAAGGGCCTTCTGGTTATCTGAGCCTTTTCAGTCCCTCATGATGCCATGTGAACAGGGAAAGGGCTGTAGAACAGATAATTGGGTGGATTGATAGAGGCCTGATTAGCAAAGGCTCCAGGAGGAAAGTTTCTCATGATATGCTGCGGGGCTCTGCCCTGGCTAACACTTCAAAGTCTTGGATAAAGACTAATAGTTTTAGGCCGGGCACGGTGGCTCAAGCCTGTAATCCCAGCACTTTGGGAGGCCGAGGCGGGTGGATCACGAGGTCAAGAGATCGAGACCATCCCGGTCAACATAGTGAAACCCCGTCTCTACTAAAAATACAAAAAATTAGCTGGGCATGGTGGCACGTGCCTGTAATCCCAGCTACTCAGGAGGCTGAGGCAGGAGAATTGCCTGAACCCAGGAGGCGGAGGTTGCGGTGAGCCGAGATCGTGCCATTGCACTCCAGCCTGGGTAACAAGAGCGAAACTCTGTCTCAGAAAAAAAAAAAAAAAAAAAGACTAATAGTTTTAGTTAACCAACTGGCAGGCAATGTATTGCTGAGAGAGAGCACTGAAGAGTAATGGGGTCTACAAAATTATTTCTACAGGTTTGGGAAATGGGCTGAATCTAAAAATGACATTTGAAAGGGATATACTTACAGCTTTGACTAAATTTAAATTTGAAAAATGCTGGGTGCTGTGGCTCACGCCTGTAATCTCAGCACTTTGGGAGGCCAAGTAGGTGGATCACCTGAGCCCAAGAGTTGGAGAGAAGCCTGGGCAACATAGCCAAACTCTGTACGAAAAATACAAAAATTAGCCAATGTTATAACCTGGTGTCTAAATAAATAGACAAAAATTTTAAAATAAAAAAAACTGGTCAGGTTCGGTGGCTCACGCCTGTAATCCCAGCACTTTGGGAGGCTGAGGCGGGCAGATCACGAGGTCAACAGATCAAGACCATCCTGGCTAACACAGTGAAACCCTGTCTCTACTAAAAATACTAAAAATTAGCCAGGCATGGTGGCATGCGCCGGTAGTCCCAGCTACTTGGGAGGCTGAGGAAGGAGAATCACTTGAACCCGGGAAGCGGAGGTTGCAGTGAGCTGAGGTGGTACCACTGCACTCCAGCCTGGGGGGCAGAGCAAGACTCCATCTCAAAAATAAATAGTAAATAAATAAATAGATAAACCTCCCTGCAGTGACTTAACGGTCCACAGAAACAGTTTTCTTTGTTCTGGCTTCTCTCTGCTCCCAGGCCCCACCATGTGGGGGCTGGATTACTAGTTGGGATTGAGGTGAAGCAACAACCCTTACCTCCCCATTCCTCAATCCTGTCTCCTCCCTGTACCTGTTAGGCCTTATTTAGCGAATGCCTTTAGGAGAAGATGTCTAGGATCCTTAGTCTGAACTCCTTGGTGAAACACTAGTGCCTCTTGCATCAACTATTTATACCCACAAAGACCCTCACTATCACCACTGTGCTGTTATATCTTCCTTCAGGGGTTTAGTAAGAAAAGATGCTATAAGGAAGAACAATAAGAGGGGGCCCTTTTAGAAATCCTCTCTGTTGGCCGGGCGTGGTGGCTCACACCAGTAATCCCAGCATTTTGGGAGGCCAAGGCGGGAGATCACCTGAGGTCAAGAGTTCAAGGCCAGCCTGGCTAACATGGTTTCACCCCGTCACTATTAAAAATACAAAAATTAGCCGGGTGTGGTGGTATATGCCTGTAATCCCAGCACTTTAGGAGGCTGAAGTGGGCGGATCACAAGGTCAGGAGTTCAAGACCAGACTGGCCAACATGGTGAAACCCCATCTCTACTAAAAAAAAATACAAAAATGCCGGGCACGGTGGCTCAAGCCTGTAATCCCAGCACTTTGGGAGGCCGAGGCGGGTGGATCACGAGGTCAAGAGATCGAGACCATCCTGGTCAACATGGTGAAAACCCGTCTCTACTAAAAATACAAAAAATTAGCTGGGCATGGTGGCACGTGCCTGTAATCCCAGCTCCTCAGGAGGCTGAGGCAGGAGAATTGCCTGAACCCAGGAGGTGGAGGTTGCGGTGAGCTGAGATCGCGCCATTGCACTCCAGCCTGGGTAACAAGAGCGAAACTCCGTCTCAAAAAAAAAAAAAAAAAAAAATACAAAAATTAGCTGGGCATAGTGGCTCGTGCCTGTAATCCCAGCTACTTGGGAGGCTGAGGTAGGAGAATTGCTTGAATCAGGACCCTGGAGGTAGAGGTTGAAGTAAGCTGAGATTGTGCCACTGCACTCCAGCCTGGGCTACAGAATGAGACTCCATCTCAAAAAAACAAAAAACAAACAAACAAACAAAAAAATAAGAATTCTCCTTCAGGAGTTTAGTAAGAAGAATTCTATTTCTTTTGCAAATGGCAATCAATAACATTTTGAAAAATAAGACAGCCTGGTGGGCTTGCCTGCTGTAGTCACGGGGTTCAGGAGGTGCTGGAGAAGGGACATCCTGTTGTTGGAGGAAGGTCTCTGGTGATAGGCCACAGGACTCTGACCTGGACAGTTCTTAGGAACTATGTATGTGGGGAAAGCTGGTTTAGGACTGTGATGTATCCTGGGAGACCCCGCTGTCAGGAGGCTCTGGCTCCCATGGCTCTCCCTCCCCCAGTCCTGAGCCTTCACTCTTTTTATTTTCCTCCCTCTGGACTCTGTCTGTGCTGGTTCTTTTTCCTCCCTCCTGCACCCAGCCCACAGTTACTGATTTTTTAGCAGGAGCTGAGCTCTGAGCCAGTGCCGGGTCTCCTGGCCTCTTTGGCTCTTCTTAAGGCCAGCTGTACACCCTCATTTTTGTTGTTGTTGTTGTTGTTATATTATTTTTAATTAAAAAAAATACACCCCCATCTTGGGTGATAGACCCTTATTTGAAGCTCTATGCTGGGTCCGACACCTTCCCTAGGATTTCAGGAGGAAGAACTTAAATTCTTGTGGTCCCTGCTGGCTCTGCCTTCCAGCTTCTGGTCAACTTTTGGTGTCTTCTTGAAACTTTGCAGATCGTCCTTTGACTCCATCCTGGCGTCATCCCAAACATGGTTTCCAGGGACTCCATTTACACAAGGCTTGTGGTGTGGGATGGCTTTCCAAACTGGGAAATAGAGGGGACCTACGTCACACATGAAAACAGTGTAAAAATCCTAAAATCCCTTCTTTGACATTCTGTTCTTTAACGGCCCTGGGTCCTTTCCTTGTCTTGGCCCCAGCCTCTGCTCCCCTCCTCTCTCCAGTGCTGTCCTTGTCTGCACTGCTTCCCTCCTGCCTCCATATTCTTGCCTTTAAAAAAAATTTTTTTTTGTATTTTTTTTTTTTTTTTTTTTTTAGTAGAAACAGGGTTTCTCCATGTTGGTCAAGCTGATGTTGAACTCCCAACCTCGGGTGATCCGCCCACCTCGGCCTCCCAAAGTGCTGGGATTACAGTCATAAGCCACCATGCCTGGCCTAAATTCCCACCTGTTTCTAAAGTAGAGCAGTGAAATTCTCTTTGGATGCTTGGGAGCCTGCTGATCAGTGAGTCCCCTCTGGGGTTTCACCTTTTATCTCAACCCTTTGTCAAGGCTTTTACCCAAACACAGTTTCCTCCCTAAGAGGAATTCTGGGGCCAGCCACTAAGACCTCTTTTCCTGGTACCCCTCACAAAGGCTTCTAGTGGAGCCACACCCAAGGAGGCACTGCAAAAAGCCATTTCCAGGATCGGGCTGACTCTTGATGTATCACTGGAGCTGAGTTTGGAGGCCTGGGGGTGCTCTTTACGGAGAAGAAAAGACTCCAGGGAGGTGGGGGCGAGTGCAGAGCCCTCCTACAGTGAAGGTCATCAAAGAGGCTCTGGGGACCCTGGAACACCGTGCAGATGTTAAGGAGGAGCATCCTGCAGACAGGCGTGGGGCTGCCCTTAGTGGAGGCATCAATATATTTTCAGTTGCTCCAGAGGGTTGGTGGGATGGAAATTGCAGGAGTTCAGATTTCAATAGAGCATTTGTTTTTCTTTTTTGAGACGGAGTTTCACTCTTGTTCCCCAGGCTGGAGTGCAATGGCGCGATCTCGGCTCATGGCAACTTCTGCCTCCTGGGTTCCAGTGATTCTCCTGCCTTAACCTCCTGAGTAGCTGGGATTGCAGGTGCATGCCACCATACCCAGCTAATTTTGTATTTTTGTAGAGACAGGATTTCTCCATGTTGGTCAGGCTGGTCTCGAACTCATGACCTCAGGTGATCTGCTTGCCTCAGCCTCCCAAAGGGCTGGGATTACTGCCAGGTGTGAGCCACTGCACCTGGCTGAGGAGGCATTTCTAACAGAAGCCAGTGTTTGACTGTGCAGTGGTGTCTCATGAGGTGGTGTGGTGCTGCAGATTTAAGCTAACTGCCTTGAAGATATTCTATGGGATATTTATTTTTGAGACAGGCTTTTGCTCCATCGCCCAGGCTGGGCTGCAGTGGTACAATTTTGGCTCACTGCAACCTTTGCCTCCCGGGTTCAAATGATCTCTCACCTCAGCCTCCCAAGTAGCTGGGACTACAGACACGAACCACCATGCCCAGCTAATGTTTTTGTAGCAATAGGTCTCACTATGTTGCCCAGGCTGGTCTTGAACTCCTGCTTAAGCAATCCTCCCACATTGGCCCCTCCCAAAGTGCTGCGATTACAGGCATGAGCCACTATGCCTGGCCTCTATGGGAGATTTAAACAGTTCGTTCTTAAATACCAGTCCAGGATAAGGTCTTCACCAGTCATAGCAAACCAGAAAACAAAGACAATGAATTTTTCATGAAGCTACATTTGTTTTTCGTTTGTTTGTTTTTGAGACAGGGTTTTGCTCTGTCACCAAGGCTGGAGTACAGTGGTAGGATCACAGCTCATTGCAGCCTCTACCTTCTGGGCTCAAGTGATCCTTCCACCTCAGCCTCCCAAGTAGCTGGGACCACAGGGGTGTGCCACCATGACTGGCTTATTTTTTTTTTAAATGTCTGTAGAGATAGGGTCCCTGTATTTTGCCCAGTCTGGTTTCAAACTCCTGGGCTCAAGTGATTCTCATTTCAGAGTGTTGGGATTATAGTTGTGAATCACCATGCCCAGTTATGGCATTTTATTTGTCAAGAAAATATTCTAAGATTGGTTCCTTACAAATTTTTCCTTTTAAAATAGCCTTTCTTTATGAAATGATGATGAGAGTAAATGGCAGACATTTCTTAAAATATTAAATAAAATTTTTTGATACAAAGTCTGGCTTTGTCCCTCAGGCTGGAGTGCAGTGGCGTGATCTTGACTCACTGCAACCTCTGTTTCCTGGATTCAGCAGTTTTCCTGCCTCAACCTCCCAAGTAGCTGGGATTAGAGGCACGCACTACTATGCCCAGATAATTTTTGTGTTTTTAGTAGAGACAGGGTTTCCCCTTGTTGGCCAGGCTGTTCTCGAACTCCTGACCTCATCTGATCCTCCCATCTCAGCCTCCCAAAGTGCTGGGATTATAGGCATGAGCCACTGAGCATAGCTGGCACCTGTTTTATTTTTAAGTTTCATTTAGCAAAAAATAAATTCAAAAAGTTTGCAGCAGTACATCAGCCTCTATTTAAAAAAAAAAAAAAAAAAAAGTCCTGGTCTTTAAATTCCTAAAGCTTGGAGCTCCCTGGACTGAGTGGCACTTACAGTCCCTTCTGGTTGTGTGGTTTAGTCATAAGGCACAGGCCTAGCTGGCACGACCACACCTCTCCACATTCTTCTCATTTCTTCTATGTCCTTTCCCCCAGTTTGGCATGAATGCACTTCTCCTGTCTGCCTGGTTTGGCCACTTACGGATCCTCCAGATCCTGGTCAACTCGGGGGCCAAGATCCACTGTGAGAGCAAGGTAAGGCCTCTGCAGGCAGCCCCCGTCCCCTCAGCTCCCCCGGCCCCAGATGCACGGTCTGCCTCCACCTCTGTATCCCACCCCAGCTTGTCCATCCAGCCTCCCCACCTGCCTCTGCCTGTCCATCTTTCTTCTGCTCTCTCCCATCTCCCTTTACTGCTTGGTGAGTTGGGACAGTCCCCAGCCCTCTGGCCGGCCTCCTTATTGACAAGAGAGGAATCAAAGTAACTCCCTCAGAGGGTAGTTAGGAAAATTAAATGAGAAGGAGGTGGGATCTCCTCCACCCTCCTGCCAGACCCTGCACGCCTGGTGCTCAGCGAGGTGGGGTAAAAGGAGCAAAGCATCATTTACCAAGTGTGGTATGGTGGGCGAGTTACTCTGTCACCTGGAGCCTCAGTGTTCACCTGTGGAAAGGGGGATGCTGGTACCCACCTCAGAGCTGTGGGAGAACAAGGGCACATTAGGAGCCTGACATCTGCTTGCTGCTCACCAGTGTGTCCTGTGGTTTGAGGGAGCAGGGCCCCAGCAAGTGAGAGTGCCTGGAATCCCACCACAGGTGTCTCACCTTTTAGGGTGTCGGTGGCCCATGGGAAAATGCAAACATTTCTGGGCCAAATCCCTTCAGCCAGGAGTTCTCACTTGAGTTCTTGGAGAAAATTCAGGGGACCTATGAACTTGGATTGGAAAAAAAGCGCATATTTATTTTCACTAACTTCTTGAAAATTTAGCATTTTTTTCAATGATGAATGTAGGCTGTATTAGTACTTGTGATTTTGTAACTAATATAAAATGTAGCTAGTTTCATATTACATGGAAGTTTTTGCAGTTATCTTAAAATACTCTGTATACTTATCATTACTTTGAAATTATGGAGGTTATCAGATCCTTCACTAGATCTTGTTGCTTAACTGGTCAGTAAGGAAGTACATGTGTTACTGGATTGAAAACTTGGTTTGTAGTATTTTGATAACTTAATTTCAATATAATTGGTTTCCTTTTACAGTAGGCAGAATAATGGAACGCTAAAGATATCCATATCCTAATCCCTAAAACCTCTGAACCTCTAGAACCTAATATGCCAACAGGAGTTTGTTGGATATGATGGGATGTGTGTGAGGTTTGATGAAGGAAGCTGGGGTTGGAGTCATGCGAGCCACTAGCCAAGGAATATGGGCAGCTTCTAGAATCTAATAAACGCCTGGAAACAGATTCTCCCCAAAAGCATCCAGAAGAAAGCCAACCCAATTTAGACTTCTGACCACCAGTATTGTAAAATAATCAACTTGTGCTCTTTTATGCCATGAAGTTTATGGTAATTTGTTATAGCAGCAATATGAAACTAATAACACCACCGTAAGCCTGTGTATTTGATCAACAATTTTTTCTTGTATAATTTATTTTTTGTATTTAAGTAAATATTCCGAGAAGGGGCCTATAGGTTTCATCAGATGTAAAAGCGTTGTGGCATGTAAGAGGTCTGTCTCATGTCATTGTTAGGATCCTGCTGGCAGTGGTGGGAGTGCCCCTGAAAGTGTTTGAGTTGGAAAATCCATCCCAGGGAAGCATGCCCCTATGCCATGGGTCATAAGATCTGAGCTGGAGTGTGGGAAGAGGGGCCAGCAGGAGGGCACCCTGTGAACACACCCAGGTTCAAGCCCAGGGTTCTGCTGTCTGGTCCTGCTGGCCTGGCCTGGCTTGTCCTTGGAAGGGCTCAGTGGCCTTGGGGAATCCAGTGGCTGTAAATGGAGCATGAATGAGCCTCCATGTTCTAGAATGAGGGAGGTGGAGTCTTGGATGTATACGGCAGGCGAGGTTCTAAGTCATGGACTCTTGTAGATAAGCAGATTCCCTCTATATTCGTTTTCTATTTTCGGTAACAAATTACTCTAAAACTTAAAAGTATCGAATCTGAAAGTAACTATATATTATTTTCCACAATTCTGTGGTTGGCTGGCAGTTCCTCTGGCTTTACCTGGGCTCACCTACAAGGCTGCAGTCAGCAGGTGGTTGGGCTGGTCCTGGAGGGTCTCACTCATGTGTCTGGAGCCTCTGCACGAAGGGTTGGAACGTCTGGGATGGTGTGGCTGGTTTCTCCAGGTGGCCACTAATCCTTGGGAAGGCTAGCACAGACTTCCTTACGTGGCTGCCTCAGGGCAGCAAAAGAGCCAGAGTGGAATTGGCAAGGGTTCTAGAGGCCAAGGCTGGAAAGCCACATGGTATCACTCCCATTGCATTCAAAAGCCTGTCGCAGGACCAGTAGATTCTTGGTAAGAAGAGTAGCGCAATCCTGGGGTGCAGTTCCAAGGGCAGGGGGGATAGATGAAGCCAGCTTTGCAAATGATAGACCCCATTCTTCCTTTCAATCTCTTGTTCAAGGTCTTGCCCAAAGGGATTTACCCCACAGGCCCATTCCTGCTTCTGCCCTGAAGCTTTCGCCTTTTCCTGCTGTTCACATAGCTCTACCTTGCCAGGCATTGGTGATATTTACAGTTTTACTAAACTACAGACTATAATAAGATTTCAGGCCGGGCACTGTGGCTCAAGCCTATAATCCCTCGGGAGGCTGAGGCAGGCGGATCATGAGGTCAAGAGATCAAGACTATCCTGGTCAACATGGTGAAACCCTGTCTCTATTAAAAATACAAAAATTAGCTGGGCGTGGTGGCACACACCTGTTGTCCTAGCTACTTGGAGGCTGAGGCAGGAGAATCGCTTGGACCAAGGAGGCAGAGGTTGCAGTGAGCCAAGATCACACCACTGCACTCCAGCCTGGGTGACAGGGCAAGACTCTGCCTCAAAAAAAAAAAAAAAAAAAAGATTTCAGCAGTTTTTCCATTCATATTCTACAATGCTTTAGTCATCTTGTCTCCTTAGTCTCTTCTAATTTTGTGATGATTTCTTAGTTTTTCCTTGTTTTCTATGACCTTAACCCTTTTGGAGAGTAGTAGTCAAGTATTTCATAGAATTTCCTTCAGTTTGGGTTTGTCTCATGTTTTCCTCATGAAAATCATCAGTCCAGGGCTATAGAATCTGGGAAGAACACAAGAGGGAAGTCCCTTTCTCATCCCTTCATATCAGGGGGTCCATGATCCCGACATGAAAGACACACATTGAAAATTTATACTCACTGAGATTGGACCACTGTCAAGATGTGAAACACTGTTCTACTGATTTTATGACCCATGGATGGGTTGCAAAAACGCCTTCACATAATCTGACCTTAATGTAAAGCAGTAGTAGAAGCTCTGGGACATAAACAGGATTTGCAAGCTTCCCTCCTGTTGCTTCTAGGCTCCAGAGACCTTCTTCCTGTCTACCTCCCAACCTAGGCCGCTTTGGAGCCTCTACTCCCTGCAGACCACATTTGCTTTTTTTTTTTTTTTTTTTGATGGAGTTTCGATCTGTCTCCCAGGCTAGAGTGCAGTGGCACAATCTTGGCTCACTGCAACCTCCACCTCCTGGGTTCAAGCAAGTCTCCCACCTCAGCCTCCCAAATAGATGGGATTACAGGCACCTGTCACCACACCTGGCTAATTTTTGTAATTTTAGTAGAGATGGGGTCTCACCATGCTGGCCAGGCTAGTCTTGAACTCTTGACCTCAGGTGATCTGCCCGCCTTAGCCTCCCTAAGTGCTGAGATTACAGGCATGAGCCACTGCAACTGGCACATATCTGCTCTTAATCTTCCCTAGAAGGTTAGGAGGTCACTTCCTGGTGACATACACTGGTCACTTAGTCACCTGCTTCTTCATTAGCAGCTGTATCAAGGGAGGCAGATGTCTAGAACCTTCTTAACTGTTCTGGAGGCTACTAGTGCTATATATGACCACTCTGTACATGTTTGAATTAATTTGCAGATGATAAAATATTTTTCCTTTAGGTCCAGTCCTCCCAACCACCCACTGAGGTGGTCAGGGATTATGATGCTAGTTTGTCCCATGTGAAAATAGAAGCTCAGACTGAGCATGGTGGCTCACACCTGTAATTCCAGCACTTTGGGAGGCAGAGGTGGGTGGATCATGAAGTCAAGAGATTGAGATCATCCTGGCCAACATCGTGAAACCCTGACTCTCCTAAAAATACAAAAATTAGCTGGGCATGGTGGCGCACACCTGTAGTCCCATTACTCGGAAGGCTGAGGCAGGAGAATCGCTTGAACCAGGGAGTCGGAGGTTGCAGTGAGCCAAGATTGGGCCACAGCAAGACTGTCTCAAAAAAAAAAAAAAAAAAAAAAAAAAAAAATGGAGGCTCAGAGAGGTGGCAGTAACTGACCCAAGACTGCAGAGCTGAGGAGTGCTAGAGCTGAGATTTGAACTTCGGCATCCCAACTCCTGCCAGCCCCTCTCAGGCTCAGTGGGCAGCAGAGTGGGTTACCCCTGGGGCCATTCATCATTTACAGTGTTGAATTCATGTGGAGGCTGTGCTCTGGGTCTCAAACACTTGCTGTTTGGGAGACTAGCAGTGTGTGAGAAGGGCCTCCCTTCGCAGACTGCAGGGACCATCCTGCACTTGTTTCCAGGATGGCCTGACCTTACTGCACTGCGCAGCCCAAAAAGGCCACGTGCCTGTGCTGGCATTCATAATGGAGGACCTGGAGGATGTGGACCTGGACCACGTAGACAAGGTGAGAGCGTCTCAGGGCTACTCATCAGTCCCATTGTGGGGAGGGCTCCTGGGGCCACTCTTGCCCACTGGGCTTACCACATTCCTCGGGTGCATCCTTTGATCTGTGGGCAGACTGCACCTGGCCTGGGGAGTCATCGGTTGGGAAGAGGTGTTGGGGGTGCAAATGAGCAAAATACAAGCAGAACACATTCAGCTGCCACAGAGATGCCCTGATCAAGGATTAGATGGGTTAGAAAAGGGAGGCATTGCTTTTGCTTCCTGGAGGAGGTAACATTTGGTAAATAAACTGGATTTGTGGGTAAGATAGGAAATCAGGGGTTGGAGGGGGCACCAAGTGGAAGAGTGAGGCTTGTGGGAGCTTTAGGGACAGGAATAGGCTCTAGTGTGAGTTCGAGGGACTGTAATCTTAGGAGGGAAAGTCTGATGGGTAGTTGGGGGTCCCTCTGGAGATCTTAACCCCTATTCTCAGGAATCTATTTATTCATTAGGCTGCAAGGAGTGACCCCACCAAGTGGCTCTTGCTGGGAAGTTGGGTCTGGGCTTTCTAAGGAGGGTGTGGGGAGGCAAAGGGAGAGGACAGTATCTGGGGCAGGAGAGGCCACTGCAAGGCCAGAATGGTTGGGGAACAGAGGGCAGGTGGGCAGAGGCAAGTATGCCCACTGACAGAGCAAGGGAAGTTCACACCCTGTCTCCTTCTGGCCAGCTGGGGAGGACAGCATTTCACAGGGCAGCTGAGCACGGGCAGCTGGATGCTCTGGACTTCCTCGTGGGCTCTGGCTGTGACCACAGTGTCAAAGACAAGGTACTGTGTCTATGAGGTTCTGGGATCCTGACCAGGATGCAAAACTTGCTACCTTCTAGGCTCTGGCTTCTCACCTGTGTCCACATCTGACTCCCACTGTGCTGGAGGGGCATGTGGGCCAAAGATGAGAAGGTATCTAGTGTTCATCCAGCAGGTGCTTCACCAGCATGTGCCATAGGCTGGCCCTGTGCTATAGGTTGGTGGCATAAAGATGCCTAAGACACCATTTCTCTCTCTTTTTTTTTTTGGGACGGAGTTTCGTTCTTGTTACCCAGGCTGGAGTGCAATGGCGCGATCTCGGCTAACCGCAACCTCCGCCTCCTGGGTTCAGGCAATTCTCCTGCCTCAGCCTCCTGAGCAGCTGGGATTACAGGCACACGCCACCCATGCCCAGCTAATTTTTCGTATTTTTAGTAGAGACGGGGTTTCACCATATTGACCAAGGATGGTCTTGATCTCTTGACCTCATGATCCACCCGCCTCAGCCTCCCAAAGTGCTGGGATTACAGGCTTGAGCCACCGCGCCCGGCTCTTTTTTTTTTTTTTTTTTGAGACAGAGTCTCGCTCTGTTGCCCAGGCTGAGCATAGGCAATGGCATGATCTTGGCTCACTGCAACCTTTGTCTCCAGGATTCAAGTGATTCTCCTGCCTCAGCCTCCCAAGTAGCTGGGATTACAGGTGCACACCACCACGCCTGGCTAATTTTTGTATTCTTAGTAGAGATGGAGTTTCACCATGTTGGTCAGGCTTGTCTCGAACTCCTGACCTAGTGATCCACCTGCCTCAGCCTCCCAAAGTGCTGGGATTACAGGTGTGAGCCACCACACCTGGCCCACACCCTTTCTTACTTAAGGGACTCAGTGCCACAGTCATAGTAACGATCTCTGATCCACTGTGGCTGGCTAGGGTGGCAGATCTAGATGGCTGGTAGTGCTGCCTGGAGTGGATTGGGCAGGGCTGTGACCTACTGGGGTTGTCTGTTTGTTGGCAGATGTGGGGAAGTGTCGGGGGTGGTAGCCACACAGCTGCTCTGCTATGGTTATGGCAGGAGTAGGATGGGAGCACAGAGGAGGGAGCATATCATTCAGGGCTTATGAGCAGGATTTCACCCAACTGAGAGGGGATAAGGGACGGAGACCGGAGGGTCTACTCTGCAATGACTCTTATATTCATTATACCCTTGTGAATCATTAGCAAAATATGTTATAGCAAATTCTAAATGATGCCTCCAACAAAGAGATGAACTCCATTATTAATCTTCTAGTTAATGTGCTTGGCCAGGATAGAGGGAGTTCAGTGTGTACAGAAGTGATAGAGAGCTCACACACAAATTGCACTACAGGCTGTTGGAACTGGAAGGCATTTGAATTCACCCTTCTCGTTTCACAGCTGTGGAAACTCACCCAGAAAGGGAAATGCCTTAGCCAAGGTCACACAGTGAGACAAAGGTAGAGCTCAATTCGGAACCATTATCCTAATGGATAAAGCTGTGCTCCTCCCTTTACCAGGCTGCCTCCTGGGGCACTGACCCCTTGGGTTCTGCATCAAGTGTATCCACACTCATCCTTCTGGGCTGAGCAGGTCCTGCTGTGTGCAAGGCATTGAGCCAGGAATTGGGCATATAGAGAGAGGAGAGGGCAGCACCTGCCAGGACTGGCTTACCCAAGAGGCAAAATGATCACACCTCAGGGCCCCAGGAGAGCATGAGCACCAAGAACAGAGAAAGAAAATACAGCTTTGATGAACTTCTCCAGAATCTTGCAACCAGAAATTCTGCAAAGAAGCTTTTAAAATTGCATACCCTTGTTAAGTTTTGCATTTTCAGGATAGGAGTGTTTTCATTTTCACTTTCATCTGGGGAGGGGGCACAGTAAGTTTTTCAAGGCCTGCTAAGGGGGATAGACCTCTTAGAGTCAATAACAACAGAGGTCACGCCACATGCACTCTAGAATGATAGGGAGGCTTAGCGAGCCCAGAGAGAGTGATGATCTCCACTTGGAAGGGCGAGGTGTTGCTGTCCAGGCCTCACAAAGGTGGAGATGCTGGACATCCCCAGGGTGGAGGCGAGAGGGCCCCAGGCTCACACCAAGGCTGCCTTCTGCCCAGCTCTCCTGCCTCCGAGCCCCCTGCCCTGCCCAGGAAAGTGAGTGCCTGTCAGGCATCTGTGTGCCACTTGCAACTTCAAATGGCAGGACATGGATATTTATAACCCAGAAGGAAGAGGAAAGCCCTGCCATGGTCTCCTCACCCTGCTAACTGGGGGCACGTGTTGGCCCTTCCTGGTTCACCCACTGCCTTCATGTCTCTGAACACAGAGATTTCACGCTGTGACTGCATTTCCTACTGCTGGTCCCAGCGCACAGCAGCCAGCCTACAGGAGCTATGTGTGTCTGCAAAGAAGCTGGCAAGGAGGGGAAGACAAAGCTGTTCAGGGCTTTAAAAAAATATTTTAAAATATTATTATTTTTAGCTGAATTCAACTTTTTTTTTTTTGAGACAAGATCTTGCTCTGTTGCCCAGGCTGTAGTGTAGTTGTGCAATCACAGCTCACTGCAGCCTCAACTCTTCATGCTCAAGCAATCCTCCTGCCTCAGTCTCTCCACTACCTGGGACTATAGGCATGCACCACCACATCTTGCTAATTTTTGTATTTTTTGTAGAGACAGAGTCTCACTTTATTGCCCAGGCTGGAATTCCTGGGCTCAAGCTATCTGCCCATCTCAGCCTCCCAAAGTGCTGTGATTACAGGTGTGAGGCACTGTGCCTGGCAGGGAGATCCCTTTAAAGGACAACCTCAAGCAGGAAGACCTCAGGAGGGGCCACTTCTTTTTTTTTTTTTTTTTTTTGAGACAGAGTTTCGCTCTTGTTACCCAGGCTGGAGTGCAATGGCGTGATCTCGGCTCACTGCAACCTCCGCCTCCTGGATTCAGGCAATTCTCCTGCCTCAGCCTCCTGAGTAGCTGGGATTACAGGCACGCGCCACCATGCCCAGCTAATTTTTTGTATTTTTAGTAGAGACGGGGTTTCACCATGTTGACCCGGATGGTCTCGATCTCTTGACCTCGTGATCCACCCGCCTCGGCCTCCCAGAGTGCTGGGATTACAGGCTTGAGCCACCGCGCCCGGCCGGGGCCACTTCTAATACAAAGTACGTTGGGATCTCTGCCCTGCCCAATGCAGCTGCTTCTCTTGGCTATGTCCCTGTCACCTTTAGACTTTCCTATCTTTTTTTTTTTTTTTTTTTTGGAAAGATATTATAATGGAAAGAATACTGAAGTATATCAGGGTAAAAGGCAAAAAGTTAATTTGTGAATCTAAGTAAAGGGAGTTCCTTATGCTAGCCATGTAACTTTTCTGTAAGTTTGAAATTATACCCAAAAAATCCTAATTAAATCCCACCCCTCTGGATGCCAACTCCCCTGTTGCAGAGGCTGTTTGCTGATGAGGGGTTACCTTGCATATTAAATGGAAATGCTCCAGTGAAGAAAAATGGCTGGAATGCTGGCGCTGGTCCTGCACATGTCCCATTTTGAGACTCCAGAGACACTGGTGGCTTGGACGGGACAGAAGAAAATAGGGAGCAGCTCTGACTCACTGGTGGCTGACAAACAGGACCCGGTTTTGTGCTTTCTGGTGTTCTGAGTATGGCAGAGGGGGCAGACACATCACCATTCTGAACTAGTGCCAGAGAAGTATGGTCCCGGGGAAAGGCCCCTAAGAGGGGAGGTTCCCCAGGGGAAAGCAGTGGAGGTGAGCCATTTGCAGGGGGTGATGCAGGAGTTGTGGAGGGGCCCCCATTCTGCATCTGGGCTGAGTCCTCTGCTGTGGGTGTGTAGATAAAAGGGAAGGCTGGGTTAGCCCCTTTAGTTGGGAATAAAGGGCAGTTCTGACTCCTTCAGCTGGGGAAGGTTGTCATCATCGTCATCATCTTCTTCCACTCCCATAATCTTTCTGATTTCTCTCCTTGATGTTAACTGAACTGGCATTTCTCCTTTCGTGGTAAGAATTTCTTTGTCAGCTCCTGATTTTAGCAGGTAAGAGACTACCTGACCATGGTTGTGTTTGCATACCCAGTGTAAACAAGTCTTGTTCCAGATCTGAGTTCAAATCCTGGATATCATTGCTAATTTTCTGTCTCATTGATCTGTCTAATATTGATGTTGAGGTCTCCCACTATTATTGTGTGGGAGTCTAAGTCTCTTTATAAGTCTTATATATCTGGGTATTCCTGTATTGGGTGTATATATATTTAGGATCTTTAGCTTTTCTTGTTGCATAGATCCTTTTATCATTATCTAATGTCCTTTGCTTCTTATGATCTTTGTTGCTTGAAGTCTATTTTATCAGAGGCAAAAATTGCAACTCCTGCTTTATTTATTTATTTATTTTTGCTCTCCATTTGGTTGGTAAATCTTTCTCCATCCCTTAATTTTAAGTCTTTATGTATCCATGAATGTGAGATGGGTCTGGATGCAACATACTGATGGGATTTGGCTTTTTTTGCCTCTGTCTTTGGATTAGGAGATTTAGTCGATTTAAATTTAGAATTAATAATAATTTATGTGAGTTTAATACTGCCATTTAATGTTAGCTGGCTGTTTTGCCCATTAGTTGATGTAAATTCTTGATTATGTTGATGCTCTTTACTTTTTGGTATTTTTTTAGAAAGGCCGATACTGGTTGTTCCTTTCTATGTGTAGTGGTTCTTTCAGAAGCTCTTGTAAAGCAGGCCTGGTGGTGATGAAATCTCTGAGTGCTTGCTTGTTCACAAAAGATTTTATTTTTCCTTTGCTTATGAAGCTTAACTTGGCTGGATGTAAAATTCTGGATTGAAAGCTCTTTTCTTTAAGGATGTAGAATATTGGCCCCCACTCTCTTCTGGCTTGTAGGGTTTCTGCTGAGAGATCTGCTGTGAGTCTGATAGGCTTCCCTGTATGGGTAACCTGAACTTTTTCTCTGGCTGCCCTCAGTACTTTCTCCTTCATTTCAACCCTGGTGAATCTGGCGATTATGTGCCTTGAAGTTGGTCTTCTTGAGGAATATCTTTATGGTGTTCTCTGTATTACCTGGAGTTGAATATTGTCCTGCCTTGCAAGGTTGGGAAAATTTTCCTGAATAATATCCTGAAGCATATTTTCCAGCTTGGATTGATTCTCTTCATCACATTCAGGTACACCTATCAAACGTAGATTAGGTCTTTTCATATAGTTCCATATTTCTTGCTCGTTCCTTTTTATCCTTTTTTCTCTAATCTTGTCTTCTCGTTTTATTTCATTAAGTTGGTCTTCGACCTCTGATACCCTTTCTTCTGCTTGATCAATTTGGCTGTTAAAACTTGTGCATACTTCGTGAAGTTCTCATATTGTGTTTTTCAGCTCCATTAATTCACTTATATTCCTCTCTAAATTGTGTATTCTTGTTAACATTTCATCAAATCTTTTTTCAAAATTCTTAGTTTCTTTGCATTGGGTTAGAACAAGTTCTTTTAATTCCCAGAAGTTTCTTATCATCCACCTTTTGAAGCCTGCTTCTGATAATGGAACACACTCGTTCTCCATCAGACTTTGTTCCGTTGCTGATGAGGAACTGTGATCCCCTGTAGAGGGAGAGGCATTCTGTTTTTGGGTATTCTCAGCATTTTTAGGCTGGTTTCTTCCCTTCATTTTAGATTTATCCATCTGTGGTCTTCATAATTACCATCTTTGTAATTGGGTTTCTGAGTGGACATCCAAATTGTTGATTCCCAGCGCTAAAATCTGAGCAACCCACTGCGCCAGCCAAAACAGTGGTGTTAAGATTGATGGTGCTTTTCTGACTCTGCATCAAGAACCGCTGAACCAAGGCAGCGGCAAAACTGCCTCACCAGCCACAAGAGTCGTGCTGGCGACCCGTGGGGCTCCTCTGCTGGGAATCTTCTGGTGTGTGAGCAACAAAAATTTGTCTGAAAGTGTGGCGTCCTCTCGTTCTCTATGCTTTCACTGGGAGCCACAATCCCAAGCTGCTAGTGATCAGCCATCTTGGATCTCTCTCCCACTTGTAGACTTTCCAAGTGCAAAGCAACTCAAGTTCCAGAGGATACATGTCAAGCTCTCTTGAGATATGATCACCTGAAGACCCTCCTACATTACTGACTCATTGAACACTCTACTGAGTGTTGGCCATATGCCCCAGGCCCTATTCTAGGCACTTAAGGAAACTTCAGAGAACAAAATAGATGCACAGCCCTGCTCCTCTGGTGCTTATGTTCCAGCAAGAAGAGTCGACATGTGGAACCAACCCAAATGCCCATCAATGATAGACTGGATTAAAAAAATGTGGTACATATACACCATGGAATACTATGCAGCCATAAAAAGGAATGAGATAAGCTGGGCGTGGTGGCTCAAGCCTGTAATCCCAGCACTTTGGGAGGCTGAGGCGGGTGGATCACGAGGTCAAGAGATCGAGACCATCCTGGTCAACATGGTGAAACCCCGTCTCTACTAAAACTACAAAAAAAAAATTAGCTGGGCATGGTGGCACGTGCCTGTAATCGCAGCTACTCAGGAGGCTGAGGCAGGAGAATTGCTTGAACCCAGGAGGCGGAGGTTGTGGTAAGCCAAGATCGCGCCATTGCACTCCAGCCTAGGCAACAAGAGTGAAACTCCGTCTCAAAAAAAAAAAAAAAAAAAAAAAAAGGAATGAGATAATGTCCTTTGCAGGGACCTAGATGAAGCTGGAAGCCACCATCCTTAGCAAACTAACACAGGAACAGAAAACCAGAAAACTGCATGATCTCATTCATAAGTACGAGCTGAACAATGAGAACCATATGGACACATCACATACCAGGGCCTGTTGTGGGGTGAGGGGAGGGAGAGCATCAGGACAAATAGCTAATGCATGTGGGGCTTAATACCTAGGTGACCGGTTGAGAGATGCAGCAAACCACCATGGCACACGTTTACCTTTGTAACAAACCTGCACGTTTTACACCTGTATCCTAGAACTTAAAGTAAAATTAAAAGAAAAAAACGAGTCAGACAATAAACACTAAGTGCACAGTCAGTGACAGTGTGTTAGCAGGTGATCCACATGGTGGGGAAAGGAAAAGCAGGGCAGGAAAATAGGCTCAGGAGGACAGAGGTAGGGTTTGCAGTTTCAGAATGTGGGCGGGGTAGGCCATGCTACTCAGTGAGAAATCAATGTCTCACACACAGACTTGAGGGAGGCGAGTGACTGAGCCAAGCAGCTGCCAGGAATAGCATGAGCTCAGGGGAGAGTTGCTGGGACCTTGAGCAGTTAGAAGAGATGGATTTGGGAGACCCAAGGAGGGACTGGCTTCAGATGGGTACATGGAAAGTAGAACTGGTTTTGTTTAATTTTTAAGCAATGCACCTGCTTTAAAGTGTAACGAAAGAAAGACCAGGCCTGGCCCTTGAACAGGCCCCCGGTTGTAGTTTTTGGCACAGTTCTCAGGTGCAGGGTGGCACCCACCCAGTGTGCATGGCTGCAGCTCATTGCAGCTCTGTGATTCTGGGGCTCTGTGGTCTGCTGGCCTCTCAGGAACCCTTTTTCTGGCAGGAGGGGAACACAGCCCTTCACCTGGCTGCTGGCCGGGGCCATGTGGCTGTGCTGCAGCGACTTGTGGACATCGGGCTGGACCTGGAGGAGCAGAATGCGGTGAGTCACCACTTGGGGGATGCTGAGATGTGTGACCCTGGCTTGCTGTCTGCCTTTGAGGAAGCCTCAGCCCATGGTGAGGAGGCTGAGGGCATGATCTCACACTGAGAGTCCACTAGGGAATGACAAGCAGCAGCACTGAACTCCAGGCTTAGTGGTGGCACTTGGCATGATGGATCACCAAAGAAGTGAGACAGAGAGTGTTTGTTCAAGGAAGGGAGAAGTCACCATGGACAGGATGGTCAGGGAGGGCTTCCTGGAGTAGGAGGAAATAGACATCAGGGAGGAGCTGAGACAGCCTGATAGGGGAAGAACGTGAGCAGAGATGTGGAGCCAGGAGTGACTATTATGCCATGCGTGTGCTCCACAAAGTGAGAACATCAGCGTGAGGCTCATGTGACCACAAACAAGAAAGCTCATTGTTCCCAGGGGCAGGGCAGTGGAGAGCTCAAGGGGCCCTGGGGCCGAGGCAGAAGAGGTGTCCTCTCACTGTGGGATTGGGGGTCCCTTGGGTGGGCCTCCCTGCCGTCCTCATCACTCTCCTTGTGTGTTGCAGGAAGGTCTGACCGCCCTGCATGCGGCTGTTGAGGGGACCTACCTTGACTGTGTGCAGCTCCTTCTTAGGGCTGGGAGCAGTGTGAATGCGCTCACCCAGGTAACAAGGCCCTCCCAAGACTGCCGTCTGCTCTTGGCTGCTGAGCCATAACCATGTCGGAAGTAACGGCCACAGTGATTCCTGAATGCTGAGTGAATAGAGGCTTCTAGGTAGCAGGCCAGGTTCTGATCTTGGCTTCTCCACTGCTGAGCCCTGTGACCCAGAGCAAGTTACTTAACCTCTCTGAGCCTTGTTTCCCAACTATAAAGTGAGATGACATTTACTTTTTTTTTTTTTTTTTTTGAGACAGAGTTTCGCTCTTGTTACCCAGGCTGGAGTGCAATGGCACGATCTCGGCTCACCGCAACCTCCGCCTCCTGGGTTCAGGCAATTCTCCTGCCTCAGCCTCCTGAGTAGCTGGGATTACAGGCACGTGCCACCATGCCCAGCTAATTTTTTATATTTTTAGTAGAGACAGGGTTTCACCATGTTGACCAGGATGGTCTCGATCTCTTGACCTCGTGATCCACCCGCCTCGGCCTCCCAAAGTGCTGGGATTAGAGGCTTGAACCACCGTGCCCGGCCGACATTTACTTTTTTACATAGTTGTGAGGATTAAATACCTAACACAGTGCACAGAACGTAATACGGCCCAACACCTCAACACCTGTTAGTGTCTTTTTTTTTTTTGAGATGGGTCTCCGTCACCCAGGCTGGATAGCAATGGCGCCATCTTGGCTCACTGCAACCTCCGCCTCCCGAGTTCAAGCAGTTTTCCTGCCTCAGTCTCCTGAGTAGCTGGAACTACAGGTGTATGCCACCATACCCGGCTAATTTTTGTATTTTTTTGGTAGAGATGGAATTTCACCATGTTGGCCAGGCTGGTCTTGAACTCTTGACCTCAAGTGATCTGCCCACCTCAGCCTCCCAAAATGCTAGGATTATAGGCGGGAGCCATTGCACCTGGCCCTGTTATTGTCTTCTATTTGTTGAGCTCTTGATAGTTCACAAAGCCCCTTCATAACTGTTACCTCAGAAAAATTCCACCCATTTTGCAGATGAGAAAACTGGAGCTTAGAGGGCACTTCTTCAGGTTCACAAGCTAGTAAGAGGCAAAGCTGAGTATTGAAGCCTGTTCCCCTGACTCCAGAGTGCCACCCACTGGTGAAACTTTCCCCTGACAGAGCTGGGGCTTGTGTGACCCTGGAAGAACCTCTTCTCTCTCTCCCCACTGTCTTCATCAATTCTGCCAGTAGAAATTCTTCTCTATGACTTGGAAAGCTGGGTTGTGGCCTTTCTTTAGGTAGTGAGTTGGTGTTTTTGCTTTGCTTTTTATTTTTGAATCAGTGACAAATAACCTTTCTGGCTGGTTGAATGGCTTCAGGTTCTGTAATTCTTTCTTTGTTCTAAATGTCAATAGTATAGCAGAAATATTAATAATAAATAATATGACCAGGCATGGTGGCTCACACCTGTAATCCCAGCACTTTGGGAGGCTGAGGTGGTTAGATCACGAGATCAGGAGATCAAGACCGTCCTGGCTAACACAGTGAAACCCCATCTCTACTAAAAATCCAAAAAATAAAAATAAAAATAAAAAAAATTAGCTGGGCATGGTGGCAAGAGCCTGCAGTCCAAGCTACTCAGGAGGCTGAGGCAGGAGACTTGCTTGAACCCAGGAGGTGGAGGTTGTAGTGAGCCAATATTGTGCCACTGCACTCCAGCCTGGGCGACAAGAGCCAGACTCCATCTCAAAAATTAAAACCAAAAAATCAACAATATAAATAATAGCAAAAACAGTTCAAAAACAGAGAATTAAAATGTTATGCTAAAAAAATTATTTCCCAGCCGGGCGCGGTGGCTCAAGCCTGTAATCCGAGCACTTTGGGAGGCCAAGGCGGGTGGATCACGAGGTCAAGAGATCAAGACCATCCTGGTCAACAAGGTGAAACCCCGTCTCTATTAAAAATACAAAAAATTAGCTGGGCATGGTGGTGCGTGCCTATAATCCCAGCTACTCAGGAGGCTGAGGCAGGAGAATTGCCTGAACCCAGGAGGCGGAGGTTGCGGTGAGCCGAGATCGCGTCATTGCACTCCAGCCTGGGTAACAAGAGCGAAACTCTGTCTCAAAAAAAAAAAAAAAATTATTTCCCCACTGCTTAATTTGACTGGCTTTGTAAAAAAAAAAAAAAAAAAAAAAAGTAGGTTGGGTAAGGTGGCTCATGTCTGTAATCCCAGCACTTTGGGAGGCTGAAGCTGGAAGATTGCTTGAGCCAGGAGTTTGAGGCTGCAGTGAGCTATGATTGTACCTCTGCACTCCAGCCTGGGCGACAGAGTGAGACCCTGTCTCAAGAAAAAAATAAAAGAGAGACTGAGGCGGTTACACCCAGCTGGGTGGCCACTGGGTGGGGGCTGGAGCTGTTCATCACGCCAGGGCTTATGCTCCAACCTCCGCTTGCAGTTTCTGGCAGAGGCCACATTCCATTTCAGCACTCCCAGTCCTCTTAGAATGTCATGCTGCAGAGTCTGGGAGGAGGCAGCAAGCCCACGATGATTGCATTTCCCACTGTGAGATGGACTGAGTCCTGCACACCCCAGGTGCTCACTCAGTTGGGAGTTTAGCAGGATGGCTAGCTGGTCCTGGTTTGTCCCATACTGTCCTGATTTTAAAATGGAAAGTCCCACATCTCGAACTCTTCAATCCTGGGCACACTGAGACAGTGGATCACCTTAGTGGGACTTGCCTGGTGTGTACCTTGTGCAAGGTGATCACTGGGCCAGGTTGGGCTTTGACTGAAAGAGACTTTGAGGCCCACTGAGATCATGTGTCCATTCTGGCTCTGCCAGGATCCTGTTGGATTTGCCAAGACCAGCTTGTGCTGAGCAGTGCATGCTGGGTGGTGTCTGCTCTGTACTGGCAAATCTTACTTGTTTTCCTTTTTGAAAACCACCTCCACCCCAGTAGCTCACACCTGTAATCCCAGCACATTGGGAGGCCAAGACGGGTGGATCACAGGGTGAGGAGTTCAAGACCAGCCTGGCCAACATGGTGAAAACCTGTCTTTACTAAAAATACAAAAATTAGCTGGGTGTGGTGGCGGGTACCTGTAATTCCAGCTACCCAGGAGGCTGAGGCAGAAGAATTGCTTCAACCTGGGAGGTGGAGGTTGCAGTGAGCTGAGATCGTGCCTCTGCACTCCAGTCTGGGTGGCAGAGCAAGACTCTGTCTCATAAAAAAAAAGAAACCAATTCCTTAGAGTCGAGCATCTGCATGTCTTTACCAGCCATGGAATTGGGCAGGCTTTAGTCTACATTCCTGCATTTGTAATAGGAGGTGAGGAAAAGACTGAGACCATAGTGATTTTCTTTTACTGGTCACCAGGCCTGGGAAAGTAATTGATTTTCCAGCTTCAGTTTATTGGGGATGATACTCCCAGAGGGGTTGTGACACTCAAATGGAAAAATGAATCTCAAAGAGCTTTACAAACCTCTTTTTTTTTTTTGAGACAGAGTTTCACTTTTGTTACCCAGGCTGGAGTGCAATGGCGCTATCTCGGCTCACTGCAACCTCCACCTCCTGGGTTCAGGCAATTCTCCTGCCTCAGCCTCCTGAGTAGCTGGGATTACAGGCACGCGCCGCCATGCCCAGCTAATTTTTTTTGTATTTTTAGTAGAGACGGGGTTTCACCATGTTGACCAGGATGGTCTCGATCTCTTGACCTCGTGATCCACTGGCCTCGGCCTCCCAAAGTGCTGGGACTACAGGCTTGAGCCACCGCGCCCGGCCTACAAACCTCTTTGCAGGAGGGGTCCTTGTGACATTGCATTGATGCCTGTTTCCTTCTAGAAAAACCTGAGCTGCCTTCACTATGCAGCCCTCAGTGGCTCAGAGGATGTGTCTCGAGCCCTCATCCACGCAGGAGGCTGCACCAACGTAGCTGATCATGTAAGTGTGGGTACAAGAGTTGAAGGGGGTCTCCATTGCAAAGCCTTCCATGAGCACACTGATGAAACAGGGGGAAATGGGCACATCAGACCCTTGGGGTTGGGATGTGGGCCAGGAGTAGGGGAGCTGGCAGCACTTAGGAAAGTCAAATACTGTTGTAGCTGGAATAGGATCAGAAACTAAGCTCTCAATTCCTCTGAAATGGATTATCAGTTCTTGTTTTCTGCTCATTTATGCATTGGGGTGGTTGTTGTTTTTTGTTTTTTTTTTGAGAGAGAGTCTTGCTCTGTTGCCCAGGCTGGAGTGCAGTGGCGAGATCTTGGCTCACTGCAACCTCCACCTCCCAGGTTCAAGCAATTCTCCTGCCTCAGCCTCCTGAGTAGCTGGGATTATGGGTGCCTGCCACCATGCCTGGCTGATTTTTAAATTTTTTTTTTTTTTTTTTTTTTTGAGATGGAGTTTCACTCTTGTTACCCAGGCTGGAGTGCAATGGCGCGATCTCGGCTCACCTCAACCTCCGCCTCCTGGGTTCAGGCAATTCTCCTGCCTCAGCCTCCTGAGTAGCTGGGATTACAGGCACGCGCCACCATGCCCAGCTAATT
The DNA here is from genome assembly GCF_048565385.1 of Saimiri boliviensis. Taxonomy (NCBI): domain Eukaryota; kingdom Metazoa; phylum Chordata; class Mammalia; order Primates; family Cebidae; genus Saimiri; species Saimiri boliviensis. The sequence continues at coordinate 13,882,217 of NC_133450.1, read as the reverse complement.
TTTTGTATTTTTAGTAGAGACGGGGTTTCACCATGTTGACCAGGATGGTCTCGATCTCTCGACCTGGTGATCCACCCGCCTTGGCCTCCCAAAGTGCTGGGATTACAGGCTTGAGCCACTGCGCCCGGCCTGATTTTTATATTTTTAATAGAGACAGGGTTTCACCATGTTGGCCAGGCTGGTCTTGAACTCCTGACCTCAGGTGATGCGCCTGCCTCGGCCTACCAAAGTGCTGGGATTACAGGCATGAGCCATGGTGGCCGGCTGAGAATCTTAAGGTATTGTTGCTAGGAGGGACCATGGCAAACGTCACTTGACAGATGAAGAGTAGCAGAGAAGGGAAATGACTTGCCCAAGGTCACATAGTGAGTTCCTGACATAGCAGGGGTCTCACCCTTGTGTCTTCAGACCCTCACCCACCTAGGGGCTCAGTTTTGGGCTCCAGGAATTCAAGCTTTGCGACCATAATTGCCTAAGGCCACCCATGTCATCCAAGAAGCTAAAAGGGCCAAACCCAGAAGCACTGTACCCTTCCTTCCTCCTGTCCCCAGCACCAGCCTCCAGCTGGTCAGTCCTGGGAGGAACTCATTGATCCGTGTATCTCCTCCCACAGCAGGGCGCCTCTCCTATGCACCTCGCTGTCAGGCACAACTTCCCTGCCTTGGTCCGGCTCTTCATGAACTCTGACAGTGACTTGAATGCCATGGACAATGTAAGTGGCTACAGAGACCATCCAGGCCCCAGGGAGCTTCTGGTAACCCTCCCAGGCTTAGCAGGGCTTGGCTGTGGTCTCCTAGCATGACCCAGAGTTGAGGAATTGCTTTTTTAGCTCTTAAAAGGTAATTTGAATAGTTGTTGAAGGAAATATCATTTTGTTCATCATTCTCCTCTTTTGAACATTTTGGGTGTTCCCAAGTTTGGCCATGATCTATAACATTGCAGTGAACATCTTTTTACATTCAACCTTTTCCTTTCATTGCTTTTTTTCCTTAGGGAAAATTCCCAGGGCAGGGGTGACTGAGGCAGTCTTGTGTAACAAGAGTCCTCTGAGTCCTGAAGCTGTGATCAGTAAAGAGCCCTTTTAAATCCTATCCCCACAATCTACCCACCAGCCATATAATTCTCAATACCAGCAAGGGCATGGCACACAGAGCCACTGGGAGTTGAAAGCAATTTGGCAGAATATATCATATATCTTTAAATGATATGCATTAGCACCGCTGGGACCTGAGCCTTGAGAAACATATTAAAAGCTCATGCATAGAGATATTCATTGCAGTATTGTTTATCAGTCTTCAATTTGAAAATGGCCTAGCTGGGCATAGTGGCTCGTGCCTGTAATCCCAGCACTTTGGGAGGCTGAGGCGGGTGGATCACAAGGTCAGGAGATCAAGACCATCCTGGCTAACACGGTGAAACCCTGTCTCTACTAAAAATACAAAATTAGCTGGGTATGGTGGTGGGCGCTTGTAATCCCAGCTACTCAGGAGGCTGAAGCAGAGAATCACTTGAACCTGGGAGATGGAGGTTGTAGTGAGCCGAGATCACACCACTGCACTCCAGCCCGGGCAACAACAGCAAAACTCCGTCTCAAAAAAAAAAAAGAAAATGGCCTAAATATGTAATCATAGGGAAATAGGGAAGCAGGTAAATTATGGTATAAATAGACTCTTACGGAGTTATCAAAATGGTGTTTATCAGAGTTTATAGTGCATAAAAAGTGTATGTTGGGGTAAAAAAATAAGATGCAAAATGTACATACTTAGGGCCGGGCGCGGTGGCTCCCGCCTGTAATCCCAGCACTTTGGGAGGCCGAGGCGGGTGGATCACGAAGTCAAGAGATTGAGACAATCCTGGTCAACATGGTGAAACCCCGTCTCTACTAAAAATACAAAAAATTAGCTGGGCACGATGACGCGTGCCTATAATCCCAGCTATTCAGGAGGCTGAGGCAGGAGAATCACCTGAACCCAGGAGGCGGAGGTTGCGGTGAGCCGAGACCGCGCCATTGCACTCCAGCCTGGGTAACAAGAGTGAAACTCTGTCTCAAAAAAAAAAAAAAAATGTACATACATATAGGATGATCTCATGTATGTAAAACCAACAAGCTAAAAACATTTTGCATTAAAGAAAAGACTAGAAGAAATATACTAGCATCATTGTGGGGTTTGACTTAGGATGGCAGGCCACCCCTACATGCTTTTCACTCACCTGTTCCCTTGGCTTCTCCCCTAGAGGCAGCAGACGCCCCTTCACCTGGCTGCAGAGCACGCGTGGCAGGACATAGCAGAGATGCTCCTCGTTGCTGGGGTTGACTTAAACCTGAGAGATAAGGTACCTCTGCTTACAACCCACCTCGCTTCAGGCTTTCATGGCTCCCCCTTTGCCAAAGACCCTGCTACAAATGCCTCCTCCCTCTCAGGGTTTTCAAGGACTGCCATCCTTTCTATACCAGCTCAAATGCAGCCTCCTCCTCTACCACCTTCCCCTCTCTCTACTGAGGTCCCCCCACCCCGTCTCTGGTATAGGCCTGTGAAATAATTGCTTTCTTCTTTATGGCCCCCATCAGACTGCAAGCTCCTGAGTCACCTGGTGGGGTGGGGAAGTAGAAGAATACCACAGCACTGCCTAACAACCCCCACATATGAGACAGGGTTTGGGGAAGCCTTCCAGCTCATTGTACATCTTGGACAGCTACTTCTGCAGGTGCTGATGGTCTCAGAAGAGCCAAAGACTTGGTATGAGGCTGGGAGGTCACAGGTGTATGAGGGGAGGGGCACTTGCACATGTGACTCAGTGAGGCCAGCCTGCAATGGTGTGGGTAGAGCTGGGGGCCAGGATCAGACCCTGAAGCTGCACCTAGGAGGGTACTCCCCGCTTTGAGCTAGGCCCTGGGCAGCTGGCCAGATGTAAAGAGGAGCTTCCCATCTCACTGCAGGTCTGTGGAGGCCTGGAGAAAAGGAGGCCTGATTGGAGGTGGGCAAAGGTGACATGATCAGCCCATGCTCCCATCTCTGGGTTCTGGTTTTTTTATCTGAAAAGTGGGTGGGAACCCCTATTTCACAGAGGATGTTGACAAAGTAATGAGGGCTGAGTTTCATAAGCTCTAAAGCTTCCTAATTTCTAAAGAAACACAAGAGATGGTCATTGGAATTATGTATTGCTATTGCTTTATTCTATTTGTAACTTTTCCATTTCCCCATCATGCCCAGAAAACCAGAAAACCTTTCTGCTCTCAGCGTAGACTGCTGGAAACCACTTCCTGTAGGCAGGAGGGTTTGTCCTCAGTGTTAGAGGCCCTCATGCACCCCCTCCTGTAGAATCTCTGGCTTCTCTTCTTGCCTCTTAATTGCAGCAGGGAAAAACTGCCCTGGCAGTGGCCGCCCGCAGCAACCATATCAGCCTGGTGGACATGATCATAAAAGCTGATCGTTTCTACAGATGGGAGAAGGTATGGAGGCCCTACGCTTTATCTTAAAGGGAGTGATTATGGCTCCAGATGGAGCTGGCTTTGAACCCCAGCCCTGACCAATTCTGAGTCTCTCAGTCTCCAAGTGGGTGAAAATCATCACCTTGTATGCTGTCACAGTTGTTTGTGAGGATCTGGTGATGGGCAAGTGTCCAAACACACTGAAACAAGGCAGACTGAGGTCCATGCCAGAGTGGAGATACTGCCAGACACTGCTGTAGCTTCTGGCTGATGAATGCATGCATGTGTGAATATATACAGACATGTGTGAAAAAGAGATGGCAGATTCCATGTCATGCCATCTCCAGGTGATTGGAACTGCTGCTTGGGATGCTATGCTTGGGCAGCTTTCTGAGCCAGAAGTAAGTGTGCTGGGATTGATTGGCAATGTCTGCTGTGGACTTGGGACAGAAAATTGGCAGAATGTTTGCTAATCCAGTTAGCAAATGGGGGCAGGGAGTTTTTTTGGTGTCCTTGGGTTGTTTTTATACACAGAAAATAAGTTTGCATTTACTTTACTTCACTTTTCAAAGTTAATACAGATGGTCCCCAATCACAATGGTTTGGCTTATGTACTTCATGATGGCACAAAAGCGATTCACATTAAGTAGAAACCATACTTTAAGTACCCATGCAGCCATACTGCTTTTCACTTCAGTATTCAATAAATTATATGGGACATTCAGCACTTTATTATAAAATCAGCTTTGTGTTAGATTATTTGCTCCACTATGAGCTAATGTAAGTGTACCGAGCTCCTGTAGGTTAAGCTAAGCTATGATGGCCTGTAGGTTAGGGAGATTCAATGCATTTTAAACTAATGTTGTTGTTTTTTTTTTTTTTTTTTTTTTTGGAAACAGAGTCTCTCTCTGTCACCCAGGCTGGAGTGCAGTGGCAAAATCTTGGCTCATTACAACCTCTGCTTTCTGGGTTCAATCGATTCTCCTGCCTCAGCCTCTTGAGTAACTGGGACCACAGGCCTGTGCCACCATGCCTGGCTAATTTTTTGTATTTTTAGTAGAGACAGGGTTTCACTGTGTTAGCCAGGATGGTCTTGATCTCCTGACTTTGTGATCTACCCGCCTCAGCCTTCCAAAGAGCTGGAGTTACAGGTATGAGCCACTGCACCCAGCCAACTTATATTTGTATCGAGACATAATCCCATCATAAGTAAAGGGGCATCTGTATTGAATGTAGTAAATTACAAATTTTAAAACCTAGTTTTTCTTAAACTTTTTAAAATCCATTTTATAAATCTTATTATTCTTTTTATACAACTAGTAAAATTTTCCAGGCAGTTTCAAGGAAGTCTTTTGATTAATGTTGGGTCCCGTGTTTAAACTTAGTTAAACTACCTAAAACATTTAAATGAAATGAATAAATTTAATATAATAGATTTTCTTTTTAAGCACTTCAAATGCTTCTTAAATTCTTAAATTATTCTAATATGACCATTAACTTAAACTTATAAATAATCTCAAATATCCTAAACATTTCAGTGTGGTTTACAAACTTAGTAAACTTTTTAAAATCCCTTTTAAATAAAAATTACTGTTTCAAAATCAATTGGTGGATAAATTTAAGTAGGAATCATAAGATGTTCTCTCACTGATATGCTAGATTCTCTTAAACATTACAACCCCTTTATATATAACAGATTATTCCTAAATAAAATCCCAAAATGTTAATACTGAGGGTTTTATTAACCGACTCATCTCTCTGCTGATTACTAAGCCACTTCAGGCTTTACAGGTCCTCACCACTAAGGCAGTGGCTGCATATCAGAATCACAAACCCCTCCTGGGCCCCCAGAGCAATTCAGATAGAATCTCTGAGCTGGGGGCCAGGCATCAGTGGTTCTTAAAGCTCCTGGACGATCTCAATGTGCAAACGGGGCTAAAAACACTGCTCCAGGGGACCAGTTTTTAATATCCCAGGTGCGGACCAAGCTTCACCTCACATTGATTGCCAGAGACTGTTGACCATGATGTAAACTTTGGAATTGCAGACACCAGGGTGATTTTCTTCACCCTGAATTTAACAACCAGAACTCTGCATCTATTCCCTTTAAATGGGCTTAGGCTTTTGTGGGCTTCATTTATGCTATGATAGAATTCCTTCATAACCTCTAATTTCATTGCCTGCTTTGCTAGAAAGGATTTTGTAATCCCACCCTTTACTAACTATTGCAATTCAGCAAATCTGATTCTTGCCCTGCCTAGTTTTGGCCAAAGCTTTGGAGTCTTTCTGCTGATGCCCATGCTATAAGAACACAGGAGCTGGGCGGGGTGGGTCACACCTGTAATCCAAGCACTTTGGAGGCCAAGGCGTGTGGATCACCTGAGGTTGGGAGTTCAAGACCAGCCTGACCAACATGGTGAAACCCCATCTTTAAAAAATAATTAAAAAAAAAAAAAAAGAACACAGGAAAGAGGCTGGGCACAGTGGTTCATGCCTGTAATCCTAGCACTTAGGGAGGCCGAGGCAGGTGGATCACCTGGGGTCGGGAGTTCAAGAACAAGTCTGGCCAATGTGGTGAAATCCCATCTCTATTAAAAATGCAAAAAAAAGGCTGAGCGCGGTGGCTCAAGCCTGTAATCTCAGCACTTTGGGAGGCCAGGGCGGGCGGATCACGAGGTCAAGAGATCGAGACCATCTTGGCCAACATGGTGAAACCCCTGTCTCTACTAAAAATACAAAAGCTAGCTGGGCATGGTGGTGTGCGCCTGTAGTCCCAGCTACTTGGGAGGCTGAGGCAGGAGAATTGCTTGAACCTGGGAGGCGGAGGTTGCAGTGAGCCGAGAATGTGTCCCTGCACTCCAGTCTGGCACCTGGCGACAGAGTGAGACTCTGTCTCAAAAAAAAAAAAAAAAAAAAAAAAAATACACACACACAAAAAAATACAAAAAAAAAAAAAAAAAAAAGACCCCGTCATGATGTTGGGTGCCTGTAATCCCAGCTACTAGGGAGGCTAAGGCAGGAGAATCACTTGAACCCGGGAGGCAGAGGTTGCAGTTAGCTGAGATCAGGCCACTGCACTCTAGCCCGGGCAACAAGAGCAAAACTCCATCTCAGAAACAAACAAAAAAACACAGGAAAGAGAGGCACCTGACTGGAGGAATTTGGAAAGCCTCCCTGGAAGTGGCACGTGGGTGTCTTTTGACCACGACAGTGAGGTTGAGAGTCAGGAAGGTGAGCAGAGGAATTCCGGGAGGAAGAACAGTGGCAGCAACTTGGGTTCCAGAGATCAAGGCAGGGCATGGAGTGAGAAACCAGAAGAGAGGACAGTAAGTCTCCAGCCCTTGCTGACTCCAGCTCGTAGGCCAGCAGAGGTGGTAGGAGGGTCCTAGGGCCTTGGCTCTGCATTGACTCTGTCCAGGATCATGAGGGACAGCTTCTGCACTTTTGGGATCTGTCCCACAGGACCACCTTTCATGCAAGGACCCCAGTGACCCCTCTGGGAAGAGCTTGTCCTTCAGGCAGGACCATCGGCAGGAAACACAGCAGCTCCGCTCTGTGTTGTGGCAGCTGGCCTCTAGGTTTCTGCAGCCCCATGAGTGGAAGAAGCTGGCATATTCCTGGGAGTTCACAGAGGCCCATGTCTATGCCATCGAGCAACAGTGGACAGGTACCACCTTGCCTCTCCTTGCTGCAAGCAACCAGTGGGCAGAGGGGTGGGGGGCACCTGAAGTGTGGTCAGTTTTCTGTGCTTCTGGGGAAAGAGGCTTTGCAACCCACAGCCTGTTCTCACACTGTCCAATACACCTGGTGCTCTGTCCCTCCTCCAGGCCTCTGCACAGTCTGCACACTCGGCCTCTCCCTCCCCACTGATTGTGAATTTCACATTCTTCACCAATCAGCCCAAACTGATACCCACTGTTTACACCTAAACTAAAGTCATTCTCGGTTAAAAAAAAACAAACAAAACAAAACAGAGGGCCTGCTGTTGTCACTATTATTCAACATCTATGTGGAAATTTTGGCCCTGGTACTAAAGTTTGAAAAAGAAACAGAAATAAGGAATGTTAATATTGGAAAGGAAGAGAGAGACTTATTAATTTCACATGGTATTCTTATATACATAGGATGTCCAGAGGAATCAACTAAAAAAAAAAAAAAAAAAGGATCAAAGAATTCAAGGAAATGGCTAAATATGGAAAATATAGTAACACCACAGAACTTCTATATACCATTGCTAAATGGGCAAATATATAGATAGAGAATTTTTTAAAAAAGATTCCATTTATAATGGTGTGTATGTTTCATCTGGAAAACCTGAAAAGGAACAAATATAGATGACACATATGAATAAAACAATAATGCTTCAACCATAAAAGATGATTTGTGTAAACAGAATGACATTCCGCATTTATGGCAAGAAAAATTATCATCTAGATATCAGGTTTTTCCCTAATTAGATTAAAACTTTGGGTTTTTGAAACTTGACTGAAGTATTCTATAATTTGTCTGAAACAATAAACAGGGATATATAAGTGAATATTCCGGGGGGGGGGAAATAAAGTGGATCTAACTCAGGCAGACTCAGCCTTTTATAAAGCCCAAATAAAATTAACATAGAGATAACTGGGTCAGGAGCTGTGGCTCACAACTATAACCCCAGCACTTTGGGAGGCCGAGGTGGGCGGATCACCTGAGGTCAGGAGTTTGAGACCAGCTTGGCCAACATGGCAAAGCCCTGTCTCTACTAAAAATACCAAAAATTAGCTGGGTGTGGCAGCATACACCTGTAGTCCCAGCTACTCTGAAGGCTGAGGCATGAGAATGGCTTGAAGCCGGGAGGCAGAGGTTGCAGTGAGCCAAGATCATGCCACTGCACTTCAGCCTGGGGGATAGAGTGAGACTCTGCCTCCCAAAGAAAAAAGATAAAGAGATATCTGACACAAAAATATGCAAATTGATCAGTAGAATAGAGCAGAGTCCAAAAGTAAACACTGCTATGGATAAGAACTTTCATACATGATAAAAAAAGCACTTGTACACAGTGGTGGGGGCAGAGATATTCAATAAATGGTGTTGAGATGGCTGGGTCAAGCAGAAGTTCCACCACACCAGGGGCAGCACTGTGAGGACATGCCTGCTGAGGGCCCTAAGAGGGACAAGGAAGGTCAGAGGGGCGAACAGAGTGATCTGAACCTGATGGGTGTGGTCCAGCATCTGTCTGTTCCCCTAACACAGGAGAGCCAGCTGAATCACAGGATTTAATAACACGTTAACCCCACGCCAGCACTGAATAGTGTGGGCAGTGGACTTTCTAAACATGGTTGTATTTTGGAACCATCTGGGAAGCTTTAAAACCGTTAAATGCCTAGGCTGCACCCAGACCCAGGTAAATCAGAATCTCTCTGGGAATGACATGGGCCCTGGGTGTTTCCAAGGAGCAGCTGAGTTTGAGAACCATCAGTGCAGCCAGCTCTGTCTCTGACTAAGCTGTATTCTCATCTGTAAATTAGGCCACTAGCATGCAGGGCACAGATTATTTTGAGCAGCCAGAGGGGTGAAGTGTACAATTTGTGCTGCCACAGCAATGAATGTCAGTTCTTTCTTCATTCAGAGTAACATCCACAGAGTGTATAGTGGGTGTTCAGGAGAAGGCCTGGGGCTGGGGAGGTTCTAGGGACCAAGACACAAACCCTTCCCACCCTATCTGAGAAGCTGCTCCTCCACTCGCCTTACCCATCTCCAGACTGAGCTTGGCTGGAGCATGGAGAAGGGCCTTGGAGGCTTTTGGCCTCTGTCCCACCTGGGCATGCTCAGGAGGTGGTACAGGGTGGCATAGATGGGCGCTCTGGTCAAGGGGCTCCATGGGCTCCTTCTCCCTCTCTCTCTCTCCTTCCTCATTGTCCTCAGGCACCAGGAGCTATCAGGAGCATGGCCACCGAATGCTGCTCATTTGGCTGCATGGCGTGGCCACGGCTGGTGAGAACCCCAGCAAAGCGCTGTTTGAGGGCCTTGTGGCCATTGGCAGGAGGAGCCTGGCTGGTAAGAGCGTACTCTGCTGGGCTTCTTCTCAGGAGCTGGCTGGCCCCCACTGTAATGCAGCAGGGCCCTCCAAGGGCTGCTCAGACAAGCATGCTGTGATGCTGGCTCTAGGCCTTCCAGATTCCTCTCCCGAGCCCTGCCCTCTTTTCCCTTGGGCAAGTGACAGTGCCTCCTGGCTCTGGTTTCCCCATTTGTGCAACGAGGGTGTTGGCCCAAACTGAGCCCTATGACCGTCACAGCCCCCGAACCAGTGATGGCTATCCATAATCTCTTCCTTACTAGCCTTCTATACCTCGATATTTTTTTTTTTTTCCATTTTGGAATAAGCCTGGAACCATCTTCAGACTTCTTTTTCACAAACATTAAGACATAGGAACCAAAACTGACTTAATATGAGTTGAACCAGTCAAATCTGGTCAAATAAACCTCCTGAGGTCATCACAGCTTATTTGAGTATGCCAATCCCAAAAGCCTGATTTGGGGTTCAGAGTGTTCTGTGGAACCATCAGACAAGCAGGATAGAAGGTTCTAGTACTAAGCCCTTGCTAAAAACAAAATCAGTTCATGATGAAAAAGCCTTAAACGCTGTGATATCCATTGACATGGTACATAATGGGGCAACCACAGAAGGGCTACTAGGCAGTCACTGATAGTTGTGAAGTCTCCATTAGTTATGAGGCAACAAAGAAAACCATTTCTGACATATTTCTAGCATATTACTGAGGAAAATATTTCTAGCATATTATTGAGGGAAAAAAAGGAACCCCCCATCCCCCACCACCACCCCATAACTGCTATAGGCAAGGTGGAAAAGCTAAGAGGCATTTCAGGGTAGAGGGATTAGGGACGCTACCTTTCTTTTCCCAAAATGTTCTTAAATATAGTTGTTGCATCTTCTTTTAACACAAACTCTGGCAGGCAATTAAAACATAAAACCAGCCCTGTGAGGCAGGGCTTAGGTGACAGAGGCAATAAGATTCTTGTTTTTAACAGAAAACATCAGGAAGAAAGTAAATGCGGCCCCGAGTGCCCCCAAGAGGTGCACAGCCATGTAACCGAGGGGCCGGACCTTCAGGGATGTGGGACCTCAGAGTGTGGAGCCATGTGAACAGAAGATGACCACCATTTAAGAGCTTTTGAAAAAAAAATCACTGTTAACAGACCTCCAACTGATTCTACTGAAATGTACAGTCATGCAGAGCCCAGCAGGCAAATGTTTTGTATAGTAATATTTTTCATGAGGATGGGTCCAGGGGCTGTTTGAGGTTTTGTGGGTAATCCCATCACACAGGTATGGTCCTTTTGAGCTCTTGGCTCACTTCTTCTTTTTTTTTTTTTTTTTTTTGAGAAGGAGACTCACTCTATCGCCAGGGTGGAGTGCAGTGGTGCAATCTCGGTTCACTGCAACTTCTGCCTCCTGGGCTTAGGCGATCCTCCTGCCTCAGCCTCCCGAGTAGCTGGGATTAAAGGCATGCACTACCATGCCTGGCTAATTTTGTATTTTCAGTAGAGAGAGGGTTTCACCATGTTGGCCAGGCTGGTCTTGAACTCCTGACCTCAGGTGATCCACCCGCCTCAGCCTCCCAAAGTGCTGGGATTACAGGTGTGAGCCATTGCACTTGGCCATCTTTTGGATTCTTAAAACTTAAGAAAAATTCTAAAATATATTTGTGATCTATTACCTTATGAGACATGATAGGGGAAAAAAATAGACAACTTTACCGCTAATTTATATTTAATTAGCATCTTTTGTTTCCTAACATATATGCTGTGAGCAAAATATATGCTCTTACTCTAAATCTTTCTGAGCTACACTTTAAGGATGAAAATTGTTTTGTTTTGTTTTTTGAGACCAAGTCTTGCTCTCTCACCCAGGCTGGAGTACAATGGCGAGATCTTAGCTCACTTCAACCTCCGCCTCCCGGGTTCAAGAGATTCTTGTGCCTCAGTCTCCTGAGTACCTGGGATTACAGGCACATGCCATCACACCTGGCTAATTTTTGTATTTGTATTAGAGACAAGGTTTTGCCATGTTGGCCAGACTGGAAAATTGAAACATAATTTTCACAATTATTCCTCCTCCCACCTTAAGTAACGAGAATAATGTCTGTGTTTTTACCTTATACATATGAATAAGTGCTATGGTTTATCACAGTTACAACGTGTTTTCTCAAGGTAAAGATTATTTTACTTTGAAATTACAAAAATTATTTTTAGTTTTCCAAAATTTTATCTTTAAACCTAAATAATTCAATGTTCACGGATGCACAAATGTTTACTGAGAGTCTCATATTCATACTTTTCTTCACAGCACTATAAAATCGGACTTGGAAAATCTGGACAACCATTTGCCAGTGCAATTTTTATTCTTTTTTCTCCTGATTATTTGACCAAACTTGTATCCCACGTTGTAGTTGTTCATGTGTCTGCTCCTACTGCATATTATAAAATTATTAACTATTTCCCAAAATAGTATTTCTCTCAGCAGATATTTCTTTGATACTACCATGTATTATGTGACTTCTGGAAAAGTAAAGTGACCTCCCTGCTCTCAGTGAAGAATTTTATTAAAATAATAATTACCATTAAAAAGAAAAAGGAAGATACAGGGGCTGGGTGTAGTGGCTCACGCCTGTAATCCCAGCACTTTGGGAGGCTGAGGTGGGCAGATCACGAGGTAAGGAGATCGAGACCATCCTGTCTAACATGGTGAAACCCCCTCTACTAAAAATACAAAAAATTGGCCAGGCATGGTGGCTCACGCCTGTAATCCCAGCATTTTGGAAGGCCAAAGCAGGTGGATCACCTGAGGTGGGGAGTTCGAGACTAGCCTGACCAACATGGAGAAACCCCATTTCTACTAAAAACACATTAGCCAGGTGAGGTGGCACATGCTTGTAAACCCAGCTACTTGGGAGACTGAGCTAGGAAAATAGCTTGAATTCGGGAGGCAGAGGTTGCGGTAAGCTGAGATCATGCCATTGCACTCCAGCCTGGGCAACAAGAGTGAAACTCTGTCTTAAAAATATATATATACAAAAATTAGCTGGGCATGGTGGCAGGCGCCTGTAGTCCCAGCTACTTGGGAGACTGAGGCAGGAGAATTGCTCCAACCTGGGAGGCGGAGGTTGCAGTGAGCCGAGATGGCACCACTGCACTCCAGCCTGAGTGACAGAGTGAGACTCCATTTCAAAAAAAAAAAAAAAAAGATCAGTGCATATAGTATACTACTACTAATATGCTGTTAATTGTGTAAGAAAGAAAGGAAATGAGAAAATACATTTGCATAAATAAAAGCTAGACAAAGGCTAATACAAGTGGTTTCCCTGGGGTAGTAGGATAATGGGGAACAGGACTGGGACGGGGTGGGAAAGAGTTCTCAGTGGTACCTTTTCATACTGTTTTAACTTTTGAAATGTGTAAGAGTGTTACTGAAAACTGGAAGGATGTGACATTCTGGAACAGGCAAAATTACAAAGACAGTGAAAAGATCAGTGATTGCCAGAGGCTGCAGGGACAGGGAGAGGGAGGGAGGGAGGGATGAGGAGGTGGAGCGCAGGAGCTGTTAGGGCTGTGAAACTGTTCAGTGTGACACTGTGATGGTGGATACAAGACACTGGTCAAAACCTACAGCATGTGGCCAGGTGCAGTAGCTCATGCCTATAATCCCAGTACTTTGGTAGGCTGAGGTGGGCGAATCACAAGATCAGGAGTTTGAGACCAGCCTGGCCAATATGGTGAAACCCCATCTGTACTAAAGATACAAAAAATTATCTGGGCATGGTGGTGCACATCCCCAAGTAGTCCTAGCTACTTGGCGAGGCTGAAGCAAGGGAATCGCTTGAAGCTGGGAGGTGGGGGTTGCAGTGAGATGAGATTGCATCACTGCAATCCAGCACGGGTGACAGAGCAAGACTCTGTCTCAAAAAACAAAAAACAAACAAAAACACCATAGCATGTACAGCACAAAGCATGAGCCCTAATGTGAGCTACAGACTTCAGTTAATAGGAATGTGTCAATATTGGTTCATCAGTTGTATCAAATGTACCACATTCACGCCAATGTTAATAATTGGGGAAACTGTGTGGTGAAGAGTACATGGGAGCTCTCTGTGCTATCTGCTCAATTTTTCTCTAAACCTAAAACTGTTCTAAAATAGAAAGTCTGTTAAAAAGCTATAAGTAAAGTTATAAAAATAAAAGAAAAAAGAGGCTTTTAAATAAACTCATCTATTCCATTTGGGAAAGGTATTTTGTACCACACGGGACTGAAATAATTTCTCTGGATGAATTTTATAAAATGAATTTTGTAATCTTTTTCTGAGACAAAAAAGTTCTTAAATAAAATAAAATGGAAACGTTGAACTAGATCTTGCAAATCCAGTAGTCACTTCTTTTCTTTGGAAAATACAGGGTGAAATTCCAAGTCAGACAAGCTGCCATGGATTGGTGCTATGTAAGTACAATGGCTCAACTCACCGGTGAATACTTCACCGGCGGTAATTTTGTGTCAGGTGGTCTGCCAGGAGTGGGTACAGAGATAAGAGTCCACAGTTCCTTCCCCTTCCCCAAGCTTAGGGTCTAGTAGGGGAGAGGGGCTTGCACACCAATAACTGTCATTTAGTGCAGTCCGTGTCGTAATGGATGCGTGCAAACAACTTCTTCCTGGAGAAGGAAGAAAGGATGGGATTTCTTCTTTCTGGGGAAGGAAGAAAGGATGGGGAGGAAGCTCACAGAGGAGACAGAAGTGGGGAAAGGGTGGTCCAAGCCAAGAGCACAGCCTGAGCAATGGCCCGGAGGTGTGGAGAGGGACCCTCTTTGGGAGTGGCGTGGCTGGAGCACAGGATGTGTGGAAGGAGGGGGAGCCTTGAGCTGAGGGGTGCAGATGCACTGGAAATTGTTGCCAACCCCATCACTAAAAATTAGATGTCTCGTAAAGTAGAAACTGAACAGAATAGACTCCCTCTTTGGAAATACACATCTGCCTCTCCTTTCAGAGTCTACTTTACTTTGCTAATTGTGACTCTCCTTATTTTTAAAATGTCTATTTAAATCACTTTTCCAAAGTATATTTACTTATAGTTATTCCCTACTTTTTCATTCTCCTGCTTCAGCCTCCTGAGTAGCTGGGATCACAGGCATGTGCCACCACTCCTGTCTAATTTTTTTTTGTATTTTTAGTAGAGACCAGGTTTCTCCATGTTGGCCAGGCTGGTCTTGACCTCCCAATTTCAGGTGATCCACCCACCTTGGCCTCCCAAAGTGCTGGGATTACAGGTGTGAGCCACCACACCCGACCACAGATGTTGATCCTTAATAAACATCTTGCACCCAAAGTTTCATCTCCACATCCACTTCAGCCTTCGACATGGGGGTGGAGGAGTGAGTGGGGGTGGAGAGTCAAGATGGCTGTGTTTCTAGCTGGGAATTCCAAGGAACAGTGATGCCAGGACCTAAGACAGTGGGGCTAGAAGAGGAAGGGCAGTTTGGGCAGTGGGGCTATGGGCATAGCTTTTTTGTGGTAGTCTGGGATGCCTGTTGAAGGCTGGTCTAATAGGCCTAAGTATACATTAAAGGCCAGTACTCAAAATTGATCAGGGCTGGCAATGACAAGTTGCAGTCATCAGGGTGCAGAGCTGGGGAGTAGTTAAAGCTGTTAGAGGGTGCCGAGCTGGAGAGTAAAGCTGTTAGAGGGTGTAGGCTCCTACCAGGAAAATTTGACAAGAAAGTGGAGGGCAGGCCCATGGTTCATTCCTGCACCAGGAGGCAGGGGCTGTGAAGATGCACAGCATCTTCCTGTTTGGTTGTGAAGTGAAGACACACAGTGAAACCATAGCAGCCTCAAGGAAGCGTCAGATGCTACTAGTTAAAATGTCAATGCTTCGCTTTCTGGTTTACCAAGTGTTTCCATAATTCACTTGTCAAGCCACAGATAGAGAAGACGCTATGGCTCCTTTGTGAAAAGATCACTGGCTTTAGGGATGGGCAGATTCAAGTGGGCATCCCAGCTCCACCCTTTATTGCCTGACCTCAAGTAAGTCTCCTGACCTCTCCCAGTCTCCAAGTCCTCACCTGGAAAGTCAGGATAATCAGGGCTGTAGTGAGGATGAAGTTATGTCTAAGAAGGTAGGGCCAACTCAATATTCTGAAACCTGGCACATAAAGGGAAAGAAGCACTGACGCTTATTTTTCTGTCTAAATTGTATCTCAGAGAAACCAAGCAGTTGATGAGGGCAAGTTTTTTTTTTTTTTTTTTTAAATTGGTAATTTCCAGTTAATAAATGCAGAATGATAAAAATTAGTATTCTTACTGTCCTACAGCCCCTAATGGAATGATGCATCTGTGTTATGGTCAGCAGTGGCAGCTAAGCCAGCAGGGACTTTCTCAGGACTGGATCAGGCTGATGACGCCTGAACACACTCAGCAATCATAACAACTTAGAAACAACCAGACATGATGTGCCTCCTGAGATGACGCAAGAGAAGCACACAGCCCCACTTATGCAGTGCTCCTGCTAAAAAGATCGAGCTTGACCTGATCAAGCCTCTTGATGTAACTACCAGTTTATAGGAAATACCAGGGACAGAGAAACAAGTGGAAAAACACCATGAGGCTGCAGTTGGCCAAATCTGGACTGTCGGACAACTACAGGGCAAATGAACCTGCTTCTTCACTGAATATATGGCAAGAAAAAAATAGAGGGAGGAGGAGCTTCCTATTTAAGAGGTCTGAGACACTTCAATGAAATACAAAGTGTGGGCTTTATATGAAACCTGATTAGAACAAGTCACCTATAAAAAAAAAAAAAACACTTATGGGATAATAGTGAGAATATTGACTGGATTATTAGACGATATGAAGGAATCATTGGTAAATTTTTAAGTGTGGTAATGGTATTAAGGCTGTTATTTTAAAGGTACACATAGAAATATTTACAGATGGGCCGGGCGCAGTGGCTCAAGCCTGTAATCCCAGCACTTTGGGAGGCCGAGGCGGGTGGATCACGAGGTCAAGAGATCGAGACCATCCTGGTCAACAAGGTGAAACCCCGTCTCTACTAAAAATACTAAAAATTAGCTGGGCATGGTGGCGCGTGCCTGTAATCCCAGCTACTCAGGGGGCTGAGGCAGGAGAATTGCCTGAACCCAGGAGGCGGAGGTTGTGGTGAGCCAAGATCGCGCCATTGTACTCCAGCCTGGGTAACAAGAGCGAAACTCCGTCTCAAAAAAAAAAAAGAACCGGGCGCGGTGGCTCACGCCTGTAATCCCAGCACTTTGGGAGGCTGAGACGGGTGGATCACGAGGTCAAGAGATCGAGACCATCCTGGTCAACATGGTGAAACCCCGTCTCTACTAAAAATACAAAAATTAGCTGGGCGTGGTGGCGCACGCCTGTAGTCCCAGCTACTCAGGAGGCTGAGGCAGGAGAATTGCTTGAGCCCAGGAGATGGAGGTTGCGGTGAGCTGAGATCCCGCCATTGCACTCCAGCCTGGGTAACAAGAGCGAAACTCCGTCTCAAAAAAAAAAAAAAAAAAAAAAAAGAAATATTTACAGATGAAATGATACAGCACCAGAAATGGCTTTAAAATAATTTAGTGATAGGAGCATGTATGGAAGAAATGCAGGTTAAAAGATTGACAAAGTTGGGTGTGGTGACTCCTGGCTGTAATTCCCACACTTTGAGTGGCCGAGGTGGGCAGATCACCTGAGGTCAAGAGTTTGAGACCAGCCTGACCAACAAGGAGAAACCCTGTCTCTACTAAAAATATAAAATTAGCTGCGTGTGGTGGCGCATGCCTGTAATCCCAACTACTTGGGAAGCTGAGACAGGAGAATTGCTTGAACCTGGGAGGTGGAGGTTGCAGTGAGCCAAGATCACACCATTGCACTCCAGCCTGGGCAACAAAAGTGAAACTCCATCTCAAAAAAAAAAGGTGAACAAAACTGTCTGAGAGTTAATAATTTTTGAAGCTGGGTGATGGGAACATCATTCATTATGCTATTTTCTGTACTTTATGTGGGTTTAAAAATTTCCACTCGGGAAAGAACGAAGATGAGAAAATGATTTGGCACACAGTAGCAGATCAAAAATGATAGCTTAGGGTTACTTTATGATGCAAAAACTGTACTTCAGGGAGATTAAGTAGCTTACCCAAAGTCACACAGAACTGGCAACCATGACCTACGTCTCAGAAAGTCCTAGGCCTGTGTAGCCCCACTGGACAGCCACAGTAATCACGAAAGCAACTCGGTGAAATTGAATTTTTATTCCAAATGACTGTAATATCTAGAAAGACAGTAGCTAACACTCAAAACAATTTGCTTAAGTGTAAATTAAAAGCACTTGATTTGCAGGAGAGCAAACAGTGGGGTGATAGCCATGGCACGCTGATAACGTTATATCCAAGAAAGCATAACATACTCAATGAACTGATATGCAACCTGGATGCGGCATTGGCAGCAAACATTTAAAAAAAAAAAAAAAGAAAGAAAAGAAAAGAAAGAAAGAAGAAAGGAAAAGAAAAGAAGAAAACGTCCCACAAAGTCCCAAACCTCAGAAGTTAACATTCACTTAAGAACACAGTGATGAAGACTTTTGGTAGCAAAATTTGCACAGTTCTTAAAACAGGAGTCTTCAAAAGTACTTCTTCAAATTCAAAAGCTAAGAAAACCGAAGAGGGAACAGTTACATGGGCTTAGTGGAGCTGCCACCTGTCATGAATATGACCATTAGTCCTACTTCCCAGACACAGTGAGAACCGGTGAGCCTGACGAACCTGAAGGAAAAGGCCAGCTGGTGGACGCTGATGCCACGGACTGTATGAGAACACACCGGGTCAACTCATCATTGACAGCAAGAAACACAACTATTGTTCCTCCTGGCTGATGCCGAGGCTGCTTTTCTGCACCTCAAGCTCCTCGGCACTGACCATTGATGGGTCAATGGCCGCATATTTGGTTCCATGGAATTGCAGCAAATGTATCTGTTGAAACACAGAATCATTATTTTATTTTACTTATATGTTTATTTATTTTGTTTTATTTATTTATTTTCTAAGACAGAGTCTTGCTCTGTCATCAGGCTGGAGTGCACTGGCACGATCTCAGCTCACTGCAACCTCTGCCTCCTGGGTTCAAGTGATTCTCTTGCCTCAGCCTCCTGAGTAGCTGGGACTATAGGCACGTGCCACTACACCCAGCTAATTTTTGTATTTTTAGTAGAGACGGGGTTTTACCATGTTGGCCAGGATGGTCTTGATCTCTTGATCTCGTGATCTGCCTGCCTCAGCCTCCCAAAGTGTTGGGATTACAGGTGTGAGCCACCACACCCAGCCTATTTGTGTCACTCTTGGCACCCAGGCTGGAGCGCAACAGTGCAATCTCGGCTCACTGCAACTTCTGCTTCCCAGGTTCACACAATTCTCCTGCCTCAGCCTCTTGAGCTGGGATTACAGATGCCCAACACGATGATCAGCTAATTTTTCTATTTTTAGAAGATGGGGTTTCACCATGTTGGCCAGGCTGGTCTTGAATTCTTGACCTCAGGTGATCCATCTACCTTTACCTCCCAAAGTGTTGGGATTATAGGCCTCAACCATCATGCCCAGCCAGAATCATTATTTTAAATGGCTGCATTACAGAGCAAAATGTACACTGCCTTCTACAAAAAGTTTGGCAGGAAAAATCACCATAGTAGATAAATGTTTTATACTTCTAAAATTTACAGACTAATACATACCAGAGAAAAGTCAAACAATTTTTTAAAACCACATTTGGGATCTTTGTTCCTCACTCCCTGTGCAGTCTCCCTGAGTCCTGCAGAGTCTTCTGAGACACCTTAGATGGTGCATGCTCCATGAGGAGATGTTTACCCTTCCCTTCTGCTGCTGTGGGTTAGGTCCTTCCAGTCTTCTGCTACTGTGACTAGTGCTGCTATGATGAATATCTCCAGCACCAAGTTTTCCTCTTTAGGATCCTGTCTTCTACAAGTGGATGACAGGATCATGGAACATGACTGGTTTTTTAAGGCTCTTGATTCTTTTTGCCAAATTGCCAGGGCACTCAACCCTCACTGCTATCGTATTATCCACTTAGTTAAGAGTATGAAGGGGTGGTGTTTGTTAGAGTTTTCTTTTAATGCATTAAAATTATATCAAGAAATCACTTCACAGGACTCAGATTGATCCCATTTAAGTCTGGTGTCTTGCTCTGACGGAATTCACTGTGTCCAGAGGGCAAGGTCCCATCATGCCAATGGCTATCTCAGTATGTGAATGCAGACCTCCTGTTCTTGGAAAAGGGATGGTGGGCAGGGAGTCAGTGGAGGACCTCTAATATAATTGTTCAAATTGACCTACAAATTATAAATGTAAACCACTTTTATCAAGTCAATGCTTCATTCCTAGGAATTCTATAGTTCCCTGATCCCCTTACTACTCCATTTAAAAAAAAGGCTTTATGTTACAAACGTATGTTGGGCCCAGAGTGCTCTGGGTTTCAAGCTAGGCCTTACCTGTACATAAAGATTCACCTCCGCACTTCTGCACAGGTATGGGAAATTGCCTCCTGTTTTAAGGTGAGCTCTTCGGGCATTAGGATACAGCTTGTACATTTCTTCTTTAGCTTCAGTTGAAAGTGCACTCTGATCAAACACCTTTAAAAAAACACAAAGCTTCAGCACCATAGGAAAGGTAAAACACATACACACATACACAAAGCTGTAATCAACTGTTTTAATATGTTCTTTTCACATTATGGAAATGCTACCCTAAGCATTCCTTTCTTATGAAGAGACAGTGCTGTGCCCCTAGCAGCCTGAGCTACCTTCTACTGCTGATCCCTGGTGACTGCTAACTCCAACCCAAGACATTAGTTATAGATTTTGCTGCAAAGCATCTCCTGCATTCTTTCAGTGGGGAAATTTTCTTTTTTTTTCTTTTTTTGAGACGGAGTCTCCCTCTGTCGCCCAGGCTGGAGTTCAGGGGTACAATCTTGGCTCACTGCAACCTCCACCTCCTGGGTTCAAGCAATTCTTCTGCCTTAGCCTTCCAAATAGCTGCCTTAGCCTTCCAAAGGCGCCCGCTACCACACCAGCTAAGTTTTGTGTTTTTAGTAGAGATGGGGTTTCACCATGTTGGCCAGGTTGGTCTCGAACTCCTGACCTAAAGTGATCAGCCCGCCTCAGTCTCCCAAAGGGCTGGGATTACAGGTGTGAGCCACTGCGCCTGGCTGGGGTGAGGGGAAATTCTACCATGAATTTTCTTTCTCCTCAAATATAGCTAAGTAGATTAACAGATTATTAATAGAGAACAATCACCACAAATGCCAATAAATTTCAAGAAGATCATGAAGTCCCAAAATAACTTTTATTATTAATTTAAAGCAATAACGTTAAGTCATTTAGGCTTAGTGAAAAAATTCCAAAAAACTGTAAAGAGTACAAGCTACTCTTTCTTGGGAAAGCCAGTTTGCAGCATATGATTCTAGACATCTTTCAATACCCATACACATTTATGTTTTTACATGCAGGGAAGTTTTTCAAAAACTAAAAGAAGTAAAAAATAGTGTATACTAAATATACCACACTAAATCTGCATATTTAAAATAGTGCATCTCCAACTAAATCTTATAGGCTGTTTTCAGTGACCATGAACCCAGGTGATGAGCATGGCTTTGAAAGAACAGCAGGCAGTGCAAACGCCCTGTGAGGAATACTGAAAAGCTTGTTCTGTGTTATGGTAAATATCAGAATGCAGCAATTATGGCAGAGAATGATAAGTTGTTTACATGCTTATAATGGATAATTTCCCTACAAAAGCCAATTATTAAAAATATCCTATTATTTGAATTTAGGGACAAATCCATTTATAAGGCCAAACAGTTATATGATTGTTTTTTTCAAAGTAAGTTGAAACTATAGTGAAATACCAATTCATATCCATTAGGATAAGTATCAACCAAAAAACCAGAAAGAAATGTCCAGGATATAGAGAAACTGGAACCCTTGTGCATTGTTGGTGGGAACATGAAATAGTACAGCCACTGTGGAAGATGGTACAGTGGTTCTTGAAAAAGTTAAACAGATAATCCAGCAACTCCACTTCAAACTATATGTCCAAAAGAATTAAAAGTAGGATACATCTACTACATACCCACGAAAATAAAAAATAAAATATAATTTTAAAATAAAAAAGTATTAAAAGCAGGAACTCAAACACACACACACACACACACATACTTTTTTTTTTTTTGACAGGGTCTCACTCTGTTGCCCAGGCTGGAGTGCAGTGGTACGATTGAAGCTCACTGTAGCCTTAACGCCCCTGGGTTCAGGTGATCCTCCCACCTCAGCCTCCCAAGTAGCTGGGACCACAGGGATGTGGCACCATGCCCAGCTAATTTTTTAAATTATAAGTAGAGATGGGGTCTCCTTATATTGCCCAGACTGGTCTCAAATTCCTGGGCTCAATAATCCTCCTGCGTCGGCCTCCCAAAGTGCTGGGATCACAGGCATGAGCCAATGTGCGTGGCCCAAACATATACTTTTATACCAATGTGTTGAGAAGCATTATTCACAATTGCCAAAAACTGAACACAACTAAGTGTCCACTGATGGATGAATGGATAAACAAAATGTGGTATGAACCAACATTGGTTTTACTGGTGGATATTATTCCACTTTAAAAAGAAATGACAGGCTGGGCGTGGTGGCTCACACCTGTAATCCCAGCAATTTGGGAGGCTGAGGTGGGCAGATAGCTTGAGCCCCAGAGTTTGAGTCCAGCCTGGGCAACATGGTGAAATTCCATCTCTATAAAAAATTTGCCTGATGTAGTGGTGTGCACCTGTGGTTCCTGCTACTCAGGAGGCTAAGGAGGGAGGATTGTTTGGGCCTGGGAGGCAGAGGTTGTAGTGAACTGAGATTACACCACTGCACTCCAGCCTGGGGAATAGAGTGAGACCCTGTTTCAGAAAAAAAAAAAAAAAAAAAAAAAAAAAAAAAGAAAGAAAGAGATGACATTCTGACACATGCATAACATTTCAAGGTAAGTCTTGAGAAACATTATGCTAACTGAAGTAAGCCGCACAATGGGATAAACGTATGATTCCACTTATATGAGGTTCCTGGAATAGGCAAATTCCTACAGACAGAAAAGTAGACTTGATTATCAGAGGCTGGGGGAAAAGGGAAACAGGGAGTTATTGTTTAATGGGTATGCAATTTCTTCTTGGAATGATGAAAATGTTGTGAAAATGGTGGTGGTTGCACAACATTGTGAATATACTTAATGCCACTGAACTATGTACTTAAAAATGGTTAAAATGGTGTATGTTTTAATGTATATTTTACCACAGTAAAAAAATAAGCAAGCTTTTGTGCTAATTAGACTCTAGAATTCTTGATTCTCTATCCTTGCGAAGTACCTTCTCTTTGCTGCCCAGATATGTAATGGCTAAGGTAAAATATCTATTGATGAGAACAGCAAAAATATACCAAATGGGTAGACTCCCTTGTTTAAATTTATTTTGATTCATGTTTATTTTTCTTTTTTAATAAAAAGAGACAGGGTCTCACTGTGTTGCCCAGGCTGGTCCTGAACTCCTGGACTCAAGCCATACTCCTGCCTCAGCCTCCCAAAGCGCTAGGATTACAGGCATAAGCCACTGTGCTCAGCCTATTTTGATTTCAGTGTTGTTATTCCTGCCAGAAAGAAATCCAAGACAAGCAATAAACAGATTATTTTGGAACTGAGAAAGTTGGAGGATAAAAACAAAAGCCAAGGCAGCACTTGAAGAGGCACATTAAAACTGTCAAATAGTTTTAGAGGGGATCTTGACATGGACATTTTAAAAAGTATAGCAGCTATTTTACTTAAAAGGAAACTTACGTCCATAATGGTTACAGGGATGTCCCGAATTTTATGGGGTTCCACATAAGAATTTTGACAATTCAAGGTAAGTCTTGAAGCCAGTTCACTCTGACCCAAACTTTCTAGCTGCAGGAAGAAACACAGGTAAAGTTTTTGAAATCATTTTGTTTTTCACATTTACATTAAATCTACAGACAATATTTGTGCTTATAAAGGTGGTATCATCTGTGGTGGGGCCAGAAAAGTCACCAATGGGGAACTACCATTTATGTGAGAGACCATGAACTGGGTTTCTCAGGAGGTGGTGGCATTTTCTGTTCTGGAAACCTGGATACAAATCAATGAAACCTGGCCTTCTAAAGCCCTCAACCTACACTGACTACTTCAGCCAGGTGCCCGTGGGCAGCAAGCCAATTCCTACTGCTCAAAGGTGACAGATACATCTTTTTATTTTTTATTTTTTATTTATTTAGATAAATCTTTAAGGGATCTTAGAGCTAGAAGAGACTTGAGAAATCATCTAGCCCAGTAGTTCCCAAAGGCAAGCCAATGGACCTAGTACATCAGATTTACCTGGTGGGTAGAGGAAAAATGTGAAGTAAAAATAGATTCCCAGATCCCATGCTCAGGGATTCCAGATGGAGGGTCTGGTGTGAGGCCTTACAATCTATTTCTGAAAGCTATCCTAAGTGATTTTGATGAACAGCTGGTGGGACACACTAATGTAGGCAAGCCCTTCCCAGCAATAATTTCTGCTCAGATGTATGAATCTGGAAGACTGCTTAGCAACTACCTCTAACAAATATTCAATGGACAGATCTATCTTCTGGAACCAAGTAAATGTGAAAATTCCCAATACAACGTGACCCCACCCCAGTGTCATGATCCTTACCCTGTCTACCATGAAATCAATGGCATCAGCCATCATAGGGTCCACTGGGCCAGATGAAAAGTTTCCAAGAACTATCTTTTTGAGCATAAATGCTGGCATCAGCCAAAAGCTGTAAAACACAGACAAAGACCTTATAATTTAAACTTCCAAGACTACACATGGCAAATGTTCATTCAACATTAAAGCTTTGTATCAGCTTGGGATCTAGATCAAAAGTCCTAATCTCTTCCTCTAAAGAGCTCAGCATCTAGTTTTTATACACTTTCCCAAACTTCCAAAGAGTTATGGCTTAATATAATTAAACTTTTATTTGAGGATATAGGATAATTACAAGTGATATTTCAAAATACCTTTACTGACAAAGACATTCTGATGAGTCCAAGATTTTATTATTCTAATTTGCCTTATTTCCAAGGATTAAACTATTTCTTTTGGAAAACTGAGCATTAAGAGAAATATTCTTTCCTTCTGGTTGATATTTCTTATTTATTTATTTATTCCTTCTTGATATTTATTTATTCCTTCTTGATATTTCTTATTGATTGATTGATTGAGATGAAGTCTCGCTCTGTTGCCAGGCTGGAGTATAGTGGTGCGATCTGGGCTTACT